>NC_060149.1:745153810-746403810 GCF_021461385.2 Schistocerca piceifrons | reverse complement strand
CTGGTCAAGCTGAACGCCTTAGACACTTTGTCGAGCGAGCCAGCAAGGTGGAGGTCCCCTGCTGTTTTGGGGTGGTGTTATGTGGGACTGACGTACGCCGCTAACGGTCATGGAAGGCGCCGTAACGGCTGTACGATGCGTGAATGCCATCCTCCGATTGATAGTGCATCCATATCGGCAGCATATTGGCGAGGCATTTTCTTCATGGACGACAATTCGCGCCGCCATCGTGCACATCTTGTGAATGACTTCCTTCAGGATAACGACATCGCTCGACTAGAGTGGCCAGCATATTCTCCAGACATGAATCCTATGGAACATGCCTGGGATAGATTGAAAAGGGCTGTTTATGGACGACGTGATCCACCAACCACTCTGAGGGATCTACTCCGAATAGTCGTTGAAGAGTGGGACAATCTGGATCAACAGTGCCTTGATGAACTAGTGGATAGTATGCCACGACGAATACAGGAATGCATCAATGCAAGAGGACGTGCTACTGGGTATTAGAGGTACCGGTGCGTACAGCAATATGGACCACCACCTCTGAAGGTCTCGCTATGTGGTGGTACAACAGGCAATGTGTGGTTTACATGAACAATAAAAAGGGCGGAAATGATGTTTATGTTGATCTCGATTCCAGTTTTTTGTACAGGTTTCGGAAGTCTCGGAACTGAGGTGATGCAAAACTTTTTTTTTTAACTGAGAATATGTTCAAGGATTCTGCAGCAAACAGAAGGTAGGGACTTTGGTCTGTAATTCTGCGGGTCCGTTATTTACCTTTCTTTTATACTGGAGTCGCCTGCGCTTTTTATAGTTGCTTAGGGCTTAGTTCACTTCATTACAGTACAGACATTAAGATTTACTCAATTTCGTATAATCCATTTGCCACAGGATGTTGTGAGTGTTTGCAACTGTTTCTGAATAGTATAATATCAGTTTATACACGCAAATTTACAAACTTCTTCACACGAAGTATAATTGATATAATGTTCACATTAGGGTCTGCCTAAGACATTTAGCATACTATCAGTCAATCTAAGGCGATGCTGCTGTCTTGATCGGTGACAACAAACTGGGTCAAGCATTCTGCTCAGTCGTCCTAGACCATCGGTTGTGAAGGCGTAGCAGATCTCTAGGAGGCGTGGTCACTCCGCCGTTACCAAGTCGTCGATGCGGCATGCAGCGACAACACTGTTTTGTGGTTTCGTTGCGAGGTGCCAACATTGCTTTGGCACCCCGTTCTTGAGACTACTCACTCTGGAGTGTGTATCTTATAGAGGACGCAGAACGTATAATGTGATTCAGACTAAGGATAAGACATCCTCTAGTAGCGACCCAATTCTGGCAAGATCTCTCATTCTTCTGGAATAGTAATTAGTCAGTGCATGATTGCTTGACATTTCATATAGTGAACAGTTTTTTTAAATACATATGTTAAAACTATTAAAATGAAACTGAATGGAATGCCCAACGGTCCGATGTAGCTGTATTTGTTCAGCTCACTTTTAAACCCGTTAGTTAAGAGTTGGTTTTGAGATGAGGAAGAAGCTTTATATCAAGATCATTTCTGAAAGGAACCCAACTTAAAAAGCGTAGAGTATTAATCGCTCAAGGTGATGAAGCTTATGAAATGCGACTGGCCAGCAGACACTCTCTGGGATGGTGTACTCCGTGTCTGGAAGTGATCGCTCTTTACAGGTTCTGTCTAGTTGGCTTCAGACCTGGATTAGTGTGTGACATAGCATTCACTGGTGTTGTATGAATGAAACTCTACCCTTTAATCCGAATCAGCGCGTTTAAAAACTGATATTAATAACTAAAGCAAAAGGTGCTGCACTAGAGTGAGTATTTGTATTGATTTTATAGCGTATGTCAAGCTTACGAACTTAGACAAAGAAAAAAGTATTTTCGAAGAGAATGGTTCAACTTTGGAAGACATGACTAAATGCAGGAAACGTTTCTTCTTATGCAATAATTAAGTTTTCTTTTTTGTGCCTTGCCATTAGTGATACACTTTGTGCGTTAAAATTTATTTATCATCGTCGTACTTGCGGCAGATACAAAAAGAATTGTGCTTCTAATCCATTAAACTACGACATATGGAAATTTTTGTTGGAGCTGCTTACTTAGATTGGAAGCTGAAGTTTCACGAAGGGGCGTACACAAAATAGAACTTCAGTTTTCGTTACTTTAGTTGGACATAGCTTTTATATATACTCTAATCTTACTCACTCTCCATCTTCTTCCTTTTATGTTGTTCATTATTATTGTTTTTTATTGGATATACACTCCTGGAAATTGAAATAAGAACACCGTGAATTCATTGTCCCAGGAAGGGGAAACTTTATTGACACATTCCTGGGGTCAGATACATCACATGATCACACTGACAGAACCACAGGCACATAGACACAGGCAACAGAGCATGCACAATGTCGGCACTAGTACAGCGTATATCCACTTTTCGCAGCAATGCAGGCTGCTATTCTCCCATGGAGACGATCGTAGAGATGCTGGATGTAGTCCTGTGGAACGGCTTGCCATGCCATTTCCACCTGGCGCCTCAGCTGGACCAGCGTTCGTGCTGGACGTGCAGACCGCGTGAGACGACGCTTCATCCAGTCCCAAACATGCTCAATGGGGGACAGATCCGGAGATCTTACTGGCCAGGGTAGTTGACTTACACCTTCTAGAGCACGTTGGGTGGCACGGGATACATGCGGGCGTGCATTGTCCTGTTGGAACAGCAAGTTCCCTTGCCGGTCTAGGAATGGTAGAACGATGGGTTCGATGACGGTTTGGATGTACCGTGCACTATTCAGTGTCCCCTCGACGATCACCAGTGGTGAACGGCCAGTGTAGAAGATCGCTCCCCACACCATGATGCCGGGTGTTGACCCTGTGTGCCTCGGTCGTATGCAGTCCTGATTGTGCCGCTCACCTGCACGGCGCCAAACACGCTTACGACCATTATTGGCACCAAGACAGAAGCGACTCTCATCGCTGAAGACGACACGTCTCCATTCGTCCCTCCATTCACGCCTGTCGCGACACCACTGGAGGCGGGCTGCACGATGTTGGGGCGTGAGCGGAAGACGGCCTAACGGTGTGCGGGACCGTAGCCCAGCTTCATGGAGACAGTTGCGAATGGTCCTCGCCGATACCCCAGGAGCAACAGTGTCCCTAATTTGCTGGGAAGTGGCGGTGCGGTCCCCTACGGCACTGCGTAGGATCCTACGGTCTTGGCGTGCATCCGTGCGTCGCTGCGGTCCGGTCCCAGGTCGACGGGCACGTGCACCTTCCGCCGACCACTGGCGACAACATCGATGTACTGTGGAGACCTCACGCCCCACGTGTTGAGCAATTCGGCGGTACGTCCACCCGGCCTCCCGCATGCCCACTATACGCCCTCGCTCAAAGTCCGTCAACTGCACATACGGTTCACGTCCACGCTGTCGCGGCATGCTACCAGTGTTAAAGACTGCGATGGAGCTCCGTATGCCACGGCAAACTGGCTGACACTGACGGCGGCGGTGCACAAATGCTGCGCAGCTAGCGCCATTCGACGGCCAACACCGCGGTTCCTGGTGTGTCCGCTGTGCCGTGCGTGTGATCATTGCTTGTACAGCCCTCTCGCAGTGTCCGGAGCAAGTATGGTGGGTCTGACACACCGGTGTCAATGTGTTCTTTTTTCCATTTCCAGGAGTGTATAATGTCATCTGCTCATCATGTTGTAGTCGCTCCTTACTTTTGCTACATTACGGCAGTACTTGAATAAAAGTTCGCGTAGTCTAATCTTCACTTATCAAGCGCGATTGCAATGAATTTTAGACTTATATATTCTATGGGCGGATGACCTATCTTCCACAAGTTACATTAAGGTATTCTGCCCCGAGGAGCTTGGATCACGTGCGTAATCTTCCATGGAGCCCGTAATCTCTGTTCTCTATCGTTTTTTGTGTTCAGTTTCTAAGGTTTTTAGTGATGCGTCCACGATAAATGGTGGAATATGTGTATAATCAGTTTTGCGTATGTTGATCCACGTTGTGCTGTTGTTATTTACAAAAAACTACAAAACGTTTGTTGTTGCTTTTCTTTGTTGCATGCTCGACGCGTAGATTTTGCATAAGAGAATGGATCCTCTGGGTGCCGTACAATATTTTTCGAGTCAGTGGATTGAATTATGTCGAGCCGACTCCAATTCTCCGGAAAACGCTCATGAGACTTTTTCAAGAAATGTATTATCCATTCCCAAACTTTAATAAGAGAAGATACTAACGACACCTATGTATTAGTTCTGATTCATCCACGCTTTCTTTCAGATATATGTTGTGCAAGATTTAATTATGTGGAAATTACTTGTATATTGCGGTATGCAAAAATTTTGTTTGATGTGGAGGAAATATAATACTGTGTTTGTGTGGTGCATTTTACTGAAGACAGTCTCCTTGAAACTATTTTGCCCACCGTCTATGGAAAGGTTAAGTTAACAGGCATTCATCATCCAAAATCAACACGAAAAATCAAATACGAAGCACGTCGAAAATAAGTAATTGATCTCTGACTGATATATTACGACGAAGTGAATCTATGACAGTTTGTTTGAAAATATTTGAAAGGAAAGGAGCTTTAAGTTACCTGGCTGTGGAAATTAAGCTAATTAATCCTCAATAAAATAATAATAATGATAACGAACTTTAAATGGTAATTTGAAGATGTGTGAGAATCTTAACTTCTATCCAGAGGTTACTCTGTATCGTGGAGCGCATGTTATGTTTATCTCTGGTTCCTATGGCGGCAGATAATCAACTGCGCAGACATTACGAGAATCTTTATTAAAATTTATTATTAGATGAAAATAAAATCATTTTTGCCGACATTCCAATAAAACAAAAATTTTTGACGAACATGTAATACAACATACTTACGAAACAAAGTATTAATTGCATCACTAAGTATCAAGGCTATTTAATTGTGAACGTCAAGAGTTCGGACCAACGGACGTAAATACGGGGCTTATATACCATCCGAGGTTAGCTCGCCTCAGTCTCTCTACGTCTATACATACAGAAAATTAATGAACACCAGCAACACTGGGTTCATATCTACAGTATACCAGCCTGTATTAACGTAACAACACACATCTAATACCACAACCCAAACGAACAGAAGTAAAATTCTGCAGTAAGATCCCTCCTACAGAGAGCACACTTATAACCACTGAAACAGAAGTCATGCCCAAAAGAAATTGACACTGTAAAATAAATTGAAAGGAGCACCGAACACACTAAAAATTAAATGATAGATTTGAAAACAGAATACAGCCCAATATTAGTAACAAAAACGCTGCAGGAAAGACAAGGACAAAGTGCAAATTTGTGTAAATTTAGAATATCACACATTTTAACACAAAATGAATACTTATTAAATAATTCTAATGTTAAGCTATCTTTCTCTAGAAATCAACTAGGTTACCACTTACGACACACTGCAAACACGAACATCCTCATATCAGAACACATAAGTCTATCAGTTGCATTGCAGCCTTTGTCCTACCTTTGACGGACAGAAAGAGGAAGGACTTTCCAGATTCGCTACAAAGAGGGCATTAAAGTTTTGAGGCAAAGCTTCTAGCAAAAACTGACTTAGGCAATAAAATGAACTAGAAGGGACACGTACGAAATGGCGTACATTACAGATTCACTGAATTTCACATACGTTTCAAAGAGAATAAACTTGATGTGTCAGAACAATCACAAATACTGTTGTGTTTCTTGAAATACTCCCGGCGGACCAAATATTTCATCGTTTTTCGGGAGTGCACCCGAGATATTACTAATTCTCGTACCAATGTTACTGCTGTCAACATTTCATGTTGTCAGCCAAGATACTTATACAATCAAAATATCGGTACAAGAGTTAATAAAATACTGGATGCACTCCCGAAAATAATGGAATACTAAATATTGTTGTCCAGAACACATTTTCCAAAAAATATTTATAGCGTTGATGGCGTGCAGTTGTTGTTTAACATGTTTATTATTTTGGAGCGTGGTCAAGCATTCGAAGTGTTAATGTGTATAAGGAAAATTCTGCAAAACGGAAAGAAATACGGTAGCACCCGAGTCTCTTACTCATTCAGGCCACTAAAAACTGCTACATACGAACAGTGATGCTAATCATCCGAAGATGCGTTCTGGAGCACCAAAAGCATGTCTACGTTAATAAAAACAACCATCTCTGAATGAAACTGGATATATTGCCTACCATATGATATGAAAGTAACGAAATAACCTCTCTAACACAAAGCTACCTCGACAAAATTAATATGCGTCTATAAAACGTACTTTTTCGTTATTATCAAATGTTTTTTGTCGGATAAAGTCTCGAGACGAAATGGTTCCTCGGTTTGTACAATGACTGGTGCAAAAATGTACCGCGACCATTCATATTAGATCCTGTAATGAATCACCATTTATGCCCCCTAATAGGTATTCTCATCATGTAAGAGGGATGGGAGGGAAAGCAAACAACTGCAGTAAGAAGCCGCTGTGAACCTCTTTCCATATATGAAAATACTGTGAATGGCAACATTTGCCTCCATACTTCTCAGACCCACACCCTTGTTCTTTCTCGTTACAGTTCGAAAAAATACTCAAATTATGTGAGTGGCTGTCTTTTGTTGCCAGAAATTCTTTTGGAGGATGAGCCTAGCTGACCAGTATCGTCTGCAGAGGTAAGCCGGTGAAGACGAACCAAGATAAAAATCTAAAACCACGGCACTTTGCAGCAATTTTGTAAATTTAACCTATCGCTCCTCACGGTCTCCAGCGTAGAAGCTGTCTTTGTACAGGATTATGTCAGAAACAACACGAATAATAAATAATATTTAAAAATCGTCTCTTATCTCTCATCATAACTCCTATCCCGTTGAGAAGTAACGATCTCTCTTATTCTACTGAGAATTTCGAAACACAGAATTACCATTCCCGCAGCTGAATTAAGATTTCCTCTTTGTATGATGGGGTCAGTCATGAGCAATGCACCTCGCTAATAAATATCATTAGGTCACTGACGCAATGCCCTTTCTCCTATATCGTAGAGCAACGTAACTCCTCACATTCAGGTAGCGTCTGTATCAATACGAATTTGTAATCCTTTTATTCATTTATTTGTTTATACTTAAAAGCTTGTCTCCTGGTTAGCCCTGATTAGTCGGTTTCCATTGTCCTGCAGTTTTTCTTAGACTGTTATAAAGTTCATTATAATTATTCGCGACTAATCATTTAGCAGGTAACGTCTGTACTTAACTAGTGCAAAATACACAAATATTTCTATGCCCCAGTCACCTGTTGATGACTTTGCCTTATAATGTCTTCTGTCCTGATTCTGTTTGTTCCACTCCATCGTCTGTTGTCGTTCATGTGATATCAGTCTTGTTAAACGACGGCAGGTTAATGGTACGCAACGAACTAATTTCCGTGATTTCTTATGTTTCACGGAAAAGAAGATCATTAGTATAAACGTATTTCCAACTGATTTTGAGAACTTAAGACATTCTTTGTGAAGTCTTAGTATTATTTTCCACTACAACAAGAGGGACAGACAAGACGATAGAGCACCATAGTCTATACTGAAGCTTTCATTAATGTAAGCACCTATCTCGTGATTGAGAGTGTTGACGAGATACAACGTATTTAATGAACAATTTTTTTTATTTGACATAATACTGGTAAGCTATAAGTCCATATTCTACTCATTATACCATGTCTCTATTCAATGGTGAGATCTAACATTTTCATATCTTCTGATACAAGTTTTGTGTTGTATTTTATAGCATTTCAATGTGACGGAATGTCGAAATGTGTAAGGTGATATTGGAAATAATAAAAAGTGTGGTCATGGAATCAGAAAAATTATTAAAGTGCATCGAAATGGTCGCTTCGTCTCATAGCATTTTCACGCAAACTGAAGCATTTATTTGCTGCATTTTTAGCTATGGTTGTGGAGGGTGGAATATGGGGAAACGAGAAAAGAAAACATAGATGCAACAGAAATGTGGGTATGGAAAAGTGCCAAAACGAGAACCTAGACTGAAAAAAAACTAATGAACAAATGCTAAGAGAAATCGAAGAGAAAATAACTTTGAGTAACATGATACACAAGTGATTCGACACAACAGTTTCGTAAAAAAGTCTGACAAGGAAATATCTTGGAGGTAGGCCCATAATATCTATATTACAAAATGTTATCTTTCAGTGCAATGAACTGTAATAACTACAGTCATATGGCACAAATGGCGAGAGACAAAAGGATGGCTACATCAACGTTGCTGTCATTATCTGATGACAACGATTAAAATGAACGAGAAGCTATCCGAAAGGCTCGAGAGTTATTTTAATATAACTTCCAATAAGTTACATTTATTCAAAATTAAGGACATCAGAATGACAATATTGCTAATGTTCCAATATATCTCACAGCAAGAGGAATCAGTTAGACCAATAATTTATCTCGGTGTCACCCTGAAATATGTAAGCTCTCACGGTGTATGACGCCCATAATAAACAAAAAAGGTTGTGTTTTATCTCGTGTCTTTCACATTAGGTTAGTACCTCAACACATATTTTGTAACATTATTATAACCGTCCGGCGGTTCGTTGTAAAGACGCTTCATTCTACGTTTTTTGATAATAATGGCAGAACGTAAACAGCCTAGGCTCAAATCTAAGCTATCTTCCCGGAGGTGAATTTCATCACTAAAAGAAAGTAGTTGTGTAACAGTACTACACATAAGAAACAATGAACTCATCTTTCTGGTGACGTTTAGATTTTGCGACTTACGGGAGACAGTTAATTTATTATTATTTTAGAATTGGTTACATGTGTTATTCTCTCTGTGGAGTCATTGTGAACAAACGTTGAACGTGCCAGAAAAACAGATTACAAATTACAGCAAACAAATTTTACAGAAGCTTTGAAATCTTGAATTTAATGTTCATTCGACAGATCTTACTGGAATTTATGGATGTCCAACAGGTCTCAAAATTTGACGTAAAATGTAAGTGTATACATATTAAAGTACGTAAAGGGATTTACAGACAATTGTAGGCAAACATAATGAAGCAGTTAGTATGTACAGTCTCTTACTGTAACTTTCATGTTACTATGCTTGAGACGTGTGGAAGTCAAGTATCACATAGAACTCAAACTATGCAGTATTATGAATGACGTATTCATTAAAAGGTGTTTAAAAATGTTTTACCGTCAATTATGGACACTTTTCAGCTTATGTCACCTGGAGCATAAACAGCAACACTTCGGCAAAGAGATACACAAAAGCTATAAACGTTAGAGCATTAGAATGGTTCAAATTATCAACAAACTACTCTTGTAACTATACAAGGTGTGGGACTGTTTCGTTAGTTCCGTTGACACGATTCTCATTGTCTAATGACACTGTCCTGTGTTGCTAACATTGAATCATGTCAAAACTTACACAGTTTCGAAAGGACGGAATCACGTCGTTGTATACACTATCTGATCAAAACTATCCAAAAATCCCCATGTAATATGGAATGGACAACTACGTGCGGACCCGCCAGTACAAAAGGTGGCAGGGAGTATTGCGTTGTCAGTGAAGAAGCAGTAATAGCAGAATGGGTCGCTCAGGAGAGCTCTGTGACTTTGAACGTGGACTGTCATTTGGTTTTCCCAGAGTAACAAATACACCAGGGAGTTTTCGACACTTCTAAAGCAGCCCAAGTCGATTGTTCGTGATGTGACTGTGAAGTGGAAATGCGAAGAAACAACCACGATTAAACCAAGATCAGTAAACTTCATGTACTGATGGACAGGGAGCATCGAGCATTGCGGAGGGAGGTTGTAAAAAGTTGCAGGAAAGCAGCCAAATGAATCATTAGTGAACTCCGAACTCCTAGCAGCAGACCAGCTAGCCTGTCCGTATGGAGTTAATAAGAATGGAGTACTTTGGTCGACCAGCATCTCATATGCCACACATTGATAGCTACGCTTGAGGCGGCGTAAAGGACGACGCCACTTGACTATGAATAACTGGAAGCGAGTGATTTTCAGAGTTGAATCACGCTGTACCCCCTGGCAATTCGACAGAATTGTTTCAGTTTGGTAAATTCCCGGAAAACGTTAACTACCATCATGTGTAATGCCAGCAGTGAAGTACAGAAGAGGTGAAGTTACGGAATAGAGGTGTTTTTCGTGTAGGGTCTGATACCCTCATTGACCTCAAGCAAGCGGTAAATGCAGAAGGATATGAACACATGAACAGTTCGGAGACAATGATTCATTGCTTCAGCATGACAGTGCACCCTCTCATAACGCAGCATCTATGAGGCATTGGTTTGTGAACAATAATATTCCAGAAATGGAATGGCCTGCCCATAGGCGCGACTTGAAACCAGTGGAACACCTTTAGGTTGTTAGGTAAGTATCTATGGGACCAAACTGCTGAGGTCATCGGTCCATAGGCTTACACACTACTTAATGTAACTTAAACTAACATACGTTAAGGAAAACACTCACACCCATGCCCGAGGGAGGACTCGAACCTCTGAAGGGGGAAGCCTCGCGAACCGTGCAAGGCGCCTGAGACCGCGCGGTTATATGGCGCGGCTTTAGGTTGAGAGCCTCTATTTCACTCCAGACCCCAGTGTTCAACGGCACAACCTTCTCTGGTTTCGGCTCTTGAGGAAGAATGAGCTGTCATTCTTCCATAGGCACTCAGATACCTCGTTGAAAGCATCATACTTCAAGCCGTCATGAAGACGAATTGTGGACACATACCACTTTAATATCCACTAATAGGTGTCCGAATACTTGATTAGATCGTGTACGTATTGCTCTTGTTAGGAATATAGCTCGTGCTGTGTTGCAAAGATTGTAAGGCCAAATAGCCTACAAAAGCTGAAATAGCAACATCGGATAAATGAGAACGAGCTCGAAAAGAAAGGCTGAGGTCTATGCAATTATACGGGTTATCTCAAGAAGTTAATGTGCAATAATAATGACATATGTGACACATTTAAGAGTTTCGGACAATGTGCCGATTAAAATAGCCTCAGGGAAATAAATACTCAAATATTAATTAATAGAATGCAAATACCAAACGTTTTGGGACCTGTTTGAATGACTTCTCGCGTGCCACCGAGCAAGGTAGCGGAGTGGTTAGCACTCTGGACTCGCATTCGGTACGACAACGTTTCAAATACGCGTCCAACCATCCAGATTTAGGTTTTCAATGATTCCTCTCAACCGCTCCAGGCAAATTCCAGGGACCCTTTAAAGGGCACGGCCGATTAGCTTCCCCATCCTGGAAATAATCAGAGCTTGTCCTCCCTCTCTAATGAACTCGTTGTCGTTCCTTTCACCCTTCTCGCATACCTTCACGATATTCAACGATTTGTGGCATTAAGTGTAATCCGGTATGAAATAATCCGTCATTGTGAATTTCAGTTGTAGAATTGTGCCATAAATTCGAATCTATTATGTACGGCTACGTCCAAACTCTGTGAAGTGATTTTCATGTGTTCTAGAGACAAATTGAAATATTGAAGTAGAGCCCCCCTAATTTTCTCTACATAATGTTTCAAGTGTATATTCATGTCAAGTAGATGGTTGTTGAATAAAAAATACCACTGCAGCTCTATGGTTACTTCATTTAAAAAGCACGACTGATTTCGTAACGTTAGTTACATGATGAGGTGGAGTCCTGAATAGAAAGGGACTGCAAAATAATACCAGGAAAGTGACAACTTTAGACGAAAAGAACGTCAGATCATTGCCAAAAATGCAAGTAACATACAATGTGGCAATGACCAATACTTACAATTATAACATGATACTGGAGTATAGTTGCCCTGATAGCTAGAATTTCACTCAGTTCTAAAAGTCAAGTCGCTGCCCACAACAGACCAATGTATATGGGGGCCAATATCTGGAACCTAAAGGAGAATATAAATTTATTCTTAAAATACGGTGCCGTGGGGAAAACGGAAGATGATGATGATATTTGGTTTGTGGGGCGCTCAACTGCGTGGTCATCAGAGCCCGTACAAAGTCCAAATTTTTCACAGTCCAATTTGTTTCACAGTCTAATCTAGCCACTGTCACGAATGATGAGGACGATGACGAAATTATGAGGACAACACAAATACCCAGTCCCCGGGCAGAGAAAATCCCCACCCCTGCCGGGAATCGAACCCAGGACTCCGTGATCCAGAGGTAGCAACGCTAGTCTCTAGACCACGAGCTGCGGACGGGGAAAACGAAAGAGAACAGAAAACGTATAAAACCATACCACGTACCATGGGATATGATGGGTCGAGCTCACGGCAGCGTTGCGGCTGACCGTAAACTAACGCGGAAACATGAGGGGCCACTCGACAGGTGGCGCATGCGCAAAAGAGATAAGGACTTCGTGAATAATACTAGGAATCGGGTCACACGAGATTACAAAGTCAAATACTTGCAATACTAAATGTAAACTGGATAATACTGAAAGACATAAATGGCATTCCCCTCACTCCACCATATTTTAATGGTTTATTTATATTCCTTTTTAGGTCCCGGCAACTGACCACCCTCCTACATTAGTCTGTATTAGGCTGCGCCATGATTTTTAGAATGTAGTGAAATTCTATGAATCGGGGGAAAGTTTAGTGTCAGTTGTACTCCAGTGTAATGTTGTAATTGTAACTATTGGACATTGCCACATTTTATATTACTTGCATTCAGTCATCGTTGTCAATAATCTGATATTCTTTCTGTCCAAGGTTGTCACTTCCTGGCATTATTTTACAGTTTCTTTCTATTCAAGACTTCAGTTGATGATGTAAGTGACGTTACAAAACCGGTCGTGCTTTTTAAGTAAAGTAATCTTACAGCTGCAGCAGTGTTTCTTACGCAACATGACGTTTTTCAGCTGTGGATACTCGGTGAATGAACTTTTATCTTGAAGTAGGTAACTGTTCAGTCTGCTTGCAGTGTATTCATCCGTCTGCGTTTCGGTGTATAATTATGGAAGCTAAAGAAAAAGAGCGGATAAACGACAGTGTCAGCACATGACCTATTCCTCTCAGCACTGAGTGTGCGACTGGGCTTAACCCTCTAACGTCGAGACCCGAGATGTGATGGACCAATGAAAGAGAGCCCTCACTACGAGACGAAACAAATCTTTAAACTACTCAGTATTACCCTTCCATCTTTAATTTCTTTGTTTTCAATCTGAGTGAAGTAACATATAAATGCAATATTACTGAAGTGAACAATTCCACCCATACTTCTGTTAATTTCTCTTTTTTTCTAGACTGTCGATTTATAATATAGCTACAATAGAACGTAGAGGCAGAGCAAAATAAAAATGACAAGGAAAATGTTTCATGCAACATAAGATAGGCAACTCAGCTTACATCATCTACTCTGGGTGTGGATGATCGAAGTTTGATTGCCTGCTTTAAGGTGTACAAAATATTTTCTGGGTTACTTTTTTCCCCTTTCCTTGTATGATCTATTTGAGAAACAATTACGTTATTTCATTCACTCTGTACAACAGTGTAATAAGATATGTGTATGAAATATACCAAAATTAACTCAAAATTAACTCAACCACCCATCACATAAAATGGAGGAGGAGGAGGAGATTATTGTTTAACATCCCGTCGACAACGAGGTCATTAGAGACGGAGCGCAAGTTCGGGTGAGGGAAGGATGGGGAAGGAAATCGACCGTGCCCTTTCAAAGGAACCATCCCGGCATTTGCCTGAAACGATTTAGGGAAATCACGGAAAACCTAAATCAGGATGGCCGGAGACGGGATTGAACCGTCGTCCTCCCGAATGCGAGTCCAGTGTGCTAGATAAAATGGAAAAGCTTCTTTCACTGAAGAGTGTCGATAGGTGTTGTTGTTCAAAACGGAAATGTAACATGTACTCCCCTTTGTTATACAAAATTACTTACATATTTTTCATGTGAAAAGTACGAATAATAGATAATAATCTGTATGCCAAAACTTAAAAGGAAAAGAAATACATACTTCTAACTCATCCACTATCAGTCCAAAGACTGCATCCAATTGAAGAACGGGAAATATGTACTTTAGTCTCGTGTCGTCTGTATATTGGAGATCACTCGAGCTGACGAATCTGCTCTACATGAGGTCACACCGTACGGCTGTCACCGGGGTTAAAGGGCTAACGTTCCGTGTCGACGGTCATAATTAATTCCAGCATTTCTTCATGTCATGAGACACTGAAAATAAATCTACACTACAACCGGCCGGCCGCGGTGGCCGAGCGGTTCTAGGCGCTTCAGTCCGGAACCGCGCGACTGTTAAGGTCGCATGTTCGAATCCTGCCTCGGGCATAGATGTGTGTGATGTCTTTAGGTTGGTTAAGTTTAAGTAGTTCTAAGTTCTAGTGGACTGATGACCTCAGATGCTAAGTCCCATAGTGCTCAGAGCCATTTGAACCATTTTAGACTACAACCCTGAACATCAACGCACAATCTTGCGATCAGGCACAGTTGCCACGAAACTTACCACTCTTGTCAGCTAAAACACTGGCAAAGAAATTTCTTTTGCTATTAGGATCTAATCCGGCTACCTTCAGGACGACAGTCACCACTCGAGCGTGAATTAGAGGCGTCGGGTAAATCCTACACAACGCTACATGATTCGGTTCCCGCGTTTCCTTATTTTTGTTCGATCGGTGCACTTTCCCTCCTCAGTTACGCTGCACCTGTGTCACGGTTGATTTGCCTTTAATGATGCCTCTGTCGGCGGAGGCTACACGCTAAGTAGAATGGGCAAGGAGAGAAAGAAGGAAAAGCTAGCGCGCGGGCTGGAGTTAGTAGGCTTTGACATTTTGGCTGCGGGCAGGATGTGCGTTGTTTCCCACTGGGAGTGTCAGTGAGCGGCGCAGATGATATCTGCCGCGGGTAATGAACGCTGTCCGGCGCGAAGCGGGATCCAGGCGCCCGTCTTCTGTCTGTCTATTGGCGAGGTTAACACCGGGTCAAGCCGGCGCCACGTTTTTGCTGCTCGTGAGAAGCGACTTCTTGCGACCTCACTTTACGGATTCTCGGTGCAATGCGTCGTAGCAGTTACTTGTTACTGTTTCCGCTCATTATATTGTGAATATAGTTAGTGTTCTGACTCAACGTGCAAACATCTCATCAGTCGCATCTCAGGAGAAAATATTTGTTTTGGCTTGTGCGGTATGTCATAATGATGTGGTGCGAGTGTGTTTACATGGTATCTAATATGATTCTAAGGCTGCATGCTGCAACATATACAGATGAGTTTCAATTTACATTGACTAAATAAAAATCGAAACACTAAGAACCTTTTGTGCGATATAAACGAAAGTTGGTAGGCGTGTGTCTACATCTGAAAGATAATGCCTAATGAGATTCCGTGCCATTTGCATAAGAGTGGAACTAGCAGCGCCACTAAGAGGATGCAACTCAGGTTTACTTCAAACACGTGCTGAAACCGTCGTGAGCGTTAGTTAACTCTGAATTTGGACGTGATGAGTTGATGTTAGTCAAAGACGCTTTTAAAATGACAAAGACGCCATTATCAACTTTCATGAACTGTGAACGATACAGCGTGATAGCGCTAGGAGAAACTGGATGTTCCTTCATGTAACACTTCTGACACTAAATGTAACTGGGATTTCTCTTTTGATGCTAGTCAATTGTCAAGATGAGCATTACTACAAAGGGCATTTGATTCTAAAGCATTATGTCAGGGTGAAAAACACTAAATAAATTACTTTTTCTCTCTTAACAACATGTGGGGAGGGTGGGTTCTTCCTTGGCTCGGGTATGGGGTAGAATGAAACAGCATTTTTACATAAGATAGCTTTTATTGAAAGTGTTGTCAACTGTTTCCTTACTGGATGTTCTGGCTGGGAGAGCGGCAGCTGTGTCGTTTGCGAAGCCTTCTGCTACGGCAGCGGCTGCGTCTGATTACGCCTGGCGGTGTGTATCTCGCGTCGCCTTCTCGCCCAGTTGACTGGAGACGCGCATCGTGAAGCGGCCCGTTTAATTGTTGAGAACGAAGTCGTGAATCGGATGGTGATACCTTGGATGTGGCGTCCCAGTGTTTCTCTTCTCTATGCGGCCGCGTATGTGAGTGTTGTGCGTCGGCCAGCGGAGCGGCGTGGCGGGGGAAGGCCAGTGTGCCGGACTCGAACAACGGACTCCAGCTTGCCAGTCTTCGGCTGTCCGATCTTCATCCAAGCTCCCAGGTGACTGCTGATGTGAGGCCGTCTCTTTCCCGTCCTCACGAGTCACCCGGGTACGTAAAAATCAGTCTTCAAATACCTTCTAACTTCTGTCTTCTGGCGGCGAGGCTGCTGCTTGCTATTCCATTACAGCGGCGGACTTGGTGCTTCTGTGTGCGATGTAGTCTCTTCCTGCGTGACGGTCTACAGCACCGAAAGTGAACTGAAAACTACTCTTCCTCCTCTCGGGCCCACTGCGTCTCACGTATTTATTCACTTCAGTTCGCTGGAGGTGAACGACTTCACGGTCATTGCCACTTCTGTCACGTTGAAAAGCTTCTCGAAGAATCTCCTTAACGTCGGTCATTGGCTCTTGGAATGTAGGCGAGGGCCTGTGATCACATGTGACAATTGAGAAACACGTGAGCCGGTCGGGCGATGCCCTGACGGCCGAATCGACAGCGTCCGCTTATGTGTTGAGAGCGATAGCTTCTGCGGAACGTGCTGACTCCACGGTCATTGGCTCTTCTGCCACTGCTGCTCTGCCCGCTGTTTGCCAGTGTGTAATTCTTCTAAACTAAACTAAGTTTTTCATTTATTTTCTAATTTCTACTTCACATTGATTTCACTAATTTATTTACCTATCTTAAGTACCACTGGACATTCAAGATACTGCACAAATACCTGGCAGTAACGTAGCCATTGCACATGTTTTCTGGCAGCGGTGGTCACGAGAATGTACGGTCGCGAGAAGATCGGGCTCCGGACGGCCACGTGGCACTACCGAGAGGGAAGACCATCGCGTTCGGCAAATGGCTCTGGCGCATCGCACTGCATCTGCAGTGCCAATCTGATCAGCAGTTGGCACCACAATGACACCCTGAACTGTTGAAGACCCGTTACTTCAAGGACAGCTTCGAGCCTGACGTCCTGTAGTGAGCATTCCACTGACCCCAAACCAGTGTCATCTGCGACTTCAGTGATGTCAAGCGAGAGTTCACTGGAGGGCAGGGGCGAGGGCTATTGTGTTTTCTGATGAAAGGCGGTTCTACCTCGGTGTCAGCGATGGCCGTGTGTGGGTTGGAAGGAGGCCAGTTGAGGGCCTGCAACCAACCTGTCAGCGTGCTAGACACACTGGACCTAAACCTGCGTTTCGTAAGACAGCAGGAGCACTCTCGTGGTTCCCACGCAGACTGAGTGCAAAGTTTAAGGTCAATCTGGTGATTCGACCTTTTGTGTTGCCGGCCGCCCGCTGTGGCCGAGCGGTTCTAGGCGCTTCAGTACGGAATCGCTCTACGGCTACGGTCGCAGGATCGAATCCTGCCTCGGGCATGGATATGTGTGATGTCCTTAGGTTAGTTAGGTTTAAGTAGTTCTAAGTCATAGGGGACTGATGACCTCAGAAGTTAAGTCCCATAGTGCTCAGAGCCATTTGAACCATCTAACCATCTGAACCGTCCCTGTGTTGAGCGAACTAGTGCAACAGGCCTGGATCTACATCACACAAACTGACATCCGGCACCTGGAGGACACAGCGAATGCACGTTTGCATGCTTGAATTCAACATTCTGGTGGCCACACCGATTATTAATGTACTAGCATTTCATATGCGCAATGGCTTATCTCGCGCTTGCATTAACCTCTTATCTTGCAATGTTAATCACTTAAATATGGCACCCAAAAAAATGTATTCCCGAAATTTCATTGCTCTAGTTTAAATACTTCTTCGTACTGCGAATTTCTCCGTCAGTGTATATGCTAATAAAAAGTATTTAATAATACATAGTGCATAAAAAGCCCGACAATCCTTTGTATGTTGAACGGGATAGTATGCTGGTCACTTTTCACGAGAGAACCTCTGACCATAAATGCACAGTTTCAGCGCAGTGGGGCTCTGAAACTTCGCTGAAACTTGGAAACTGTGGCGTCAATGCTTTTTCAGATTGATTTTGATATCGTAATTAGTTGCGTAACCCATTTGACTTCTCTGTGAAGAATAACTGTGTGTTCCAAATTTTTCGGTTGGCAATCAATAGACGTTCAGCAAATGTAGAGTTACGTATCTTTGCTCTTTTCTTTTCTAACAGATGCTCTTTGTATCTGGTCCTCACAACTCTGCCTGTTTGACCAGTACAATACCATGGGCAGTTGTTGCAGGTTTATTTATAGACACATGCGTTGGGAAACGAGCCACCAGTATTTTCCGCTGTATGCAAAAGTCTTCTCTGCTAACTATGGTTTGTGGAGAAACAGACATTACAGTTATATTTATTCAGTAAAAGAAGTTTAATCCTATAAGAAACATATGCTAAGAAAGGAATGCATATAGATTTCTTATTGTGGGAGGAAATGTCGTGGCAAACGTCGAACAGTTTTGAAAGATTTTCTTTCTGAAGATGTAATCTAACATGCTCTGGTCACACCCCTTATTGACTGCGATCGATGTAATGACATTTATCTCATTTAGCTGATTGGCAGGCGATAAAGGAGTACAATATGGTGCATGGCTGAATGAAAAAACGCTAGTTTATGAGCTTCCGGATGCGTCGAAACAGCGAGGATAATATTGTCTGAAGATTCTTACGGAAGATGTTGAAAGTGAAAGAAGCATTTTCTACAGAAATTGTTCAATCGAGAGAATTTAGTTACCCTTTTTCATTTTTAAATTCTTTCGTGAAGTAAATTTTCTTGTGGAAGTCGTTAAATGCATTGAAAAGCATCTCCAGTTCGTCATAACTACCGTCAAAAGCAATGATGATATCGTCAACATGTCTCGCATAAAAAAGATTTTTTTTTACGAGTTCCGAATAGGAATTGAAGACTGTTCTTTCAAACCAAGCTGAAATTAGGACTAGACATGAAAAGAAATGTTTGAAGCTCAGTAATAGGGCCACTAGTAGTAATGCCGTTGCAGCTACATTTGTCACTATATAGGAATCTATTAATTTTAGCTCTTTGCTGTCATTACGTTTCAAAGAGTGCTTATGCACTGGCGTTATTATTTTTCGTATGATGATGTACTGGAGGTCATATTAATCTGCTTTGTCATTATGCTCGTAATAAGGTACTTATGCACAGACATAATTATTTCCGAGCCCGCATCTCGTGGTCGTGCAGTAGCGTTCTCGCTTCCCACGTCCGGGTTCCCGGGTTCGATTCCCGGCGGGGTCAGGGATTTTCTCTGCCTCGTGATGGCTGGGTGTTGTGTGCTGTCCTTAGGTTAGTTAGGTTTAAGTAGTTCTAAGTTCTAGGGGACTGATGACCATAGATGTTAAGTCCCATAGTGCTCAGAGCCATTTGAACCAATTTTGAATTATTTCCGTACGGTAACATACTGATGGCCCTACAAGGGCCTCAGTGTATGCTAGTATATTTTATTTTGTATTTGTCTTTTTCAACATTTGATTCTATACTCGTTCATTCCCATGATGTATTTTTGTAATTCTGTCACTAATTTCAACGCGTTTACGCTCACTGGCAGTTCATACTTCCAAGCGCATGTTTATCGGCGCACTCGCCTCAGGATTTGTTTTCCTGGTATCCACGCTCTCTACTCTCCCTCAGGACCTGTAGCTCTTAACATGGTCTGACTTTCATGTGACTGATTTGACAAGCCTTAACTTTTACAAATGGATATGCAGATCGTTGCCCATAAATTTCATGTGGAGATGTTAGATCGCTTTGCTGACTGACATTTTGCTAATGTGAAGTTTGTAAGTACTACTTTTGCGGTATTGGTATATATCATGTTGTTTGTGACATGCCAACACTTATTATAGGTAGTAGTTTCAGCATGACACGTAATATTGTTCTATGATGTTTTGATTCTAATTTATGCTGTCGCGCTGTATGAAGTTTCTTGTCTTTCCGAAGAAGACGGGTTTAAATCCTTTGAAACCATGGTTAAGGTCACATGAGAACCACCATTTACTGCAACTGGTTGCCTGTCGTATTCACCTGCAATTCTGTAACAGTTGCTGAAGTGCAGCCATGTTCAAAATACTGAAGGTACAGATGGGTTGAAACGTTTGTGACGGATCTGTTACTTAGATGACACCCAGTAACTAGTCCACCCTCGAAATCACTGAGCTCTCCTGCCCGATCCACTCTGCTATTACTGCTTCTCTGCGGGTGAAACAATACCACACCCCGCATCTCGTAGCATCTAGTGGTCAACTCCGCATTATACTTATAGTGATGGCCGGATCTTCTTGACCAAATACGCCTATTGGATTAGCTCCTTCGTTCACCTTTATTCGCCGATGGCCAGAATCATACTGAGCATTTCCTCGGTTTCTTTTCTGTAGGTGCAGCTTTGAGATGTTCTTCATTGAGCCACCTTCAAAGAAAGTACCTCCATGTTCAAATTCAGCCAGCCATTGAGCTTTTATTTTCGGCAGTTAAGAAAACTTGGTATCCAATTCCATTTTTCGTAGATAAATTACCGTTGCTGATAAACAGCTCAAAACAAATGTTTTGATGGAACAGTATTCAAATGTATGTATGTGGACAGAATATAACTTACACGATACCAAAAAGCAGGATAAGCAAAACTATTCCCTAATAGGTTGACAGCTGACGTACATTATTGCGCAACAGTACCATCACATCAAAAATTCATTGATTGTGCCAGGCCGACAACTTTTTTACTTTCTCCCTATAATTACGTTGATACCATTACTTTTAGGATAACCCTCGTAAGGCTGGTCCCGGCGGAGGTTCGAGTCCTCCCTCGGGCATGGGTGTGTGTGTTTGTCCTTAGGATAATTTAGGTTAAGTAGTGTGTAAGCTTAGGGACTGATGACCTTCGCAGTTAAGTCCCATAAGATTTCACACACATTAACCCTCGTAGGAACTTTTTCGCCAATAGGACATAACTCAACATAGTAATTTCTCTTTCGACTCAGTATTTGTTTCTCTCGCAGCTGGCTTCTCCTTGCACCGTTATTCAGTAGCCTGCAGTGACAGTTCGGTGGCTGCTCCGTAAACGTGTGCGCGCTGCCCCTGAGTGTAATCAATTGTTCCATCTGAGAGCGTTGTGTAAGCATATAGTGTTCCAGTACCAGGTCGTGTCGTCGCATTTTTCACAGAACTGTGTCCTTGTACTACATCGCTTTCTGCAATCCTTGTGTAACGACACAGCGGTTAGTTGGTGGAGTGAAGAGACGTTGTACATGAATTTCTTGATAACGAGCTGGCACTAAGTGTATGTAGCTCCTGTTAACATTAAGAGTGAGATAAATGCACGCTATGCAGCGAAAATTATTGTCATCCGGCATGGTAGATGGCAGTCACGTTAACAATACTGTAGAGTATTTCGGCTGAAGACTATATACAGAATGGTTGAGGTTTAGTGAACGATGGTTTACAGCATTCCATAGTGAGCAGATGTGAAGAACAACATTTTACTGACTACCAGAATAGAAGTTATGACAAGACACGCAAAGAAAGATTATCGTGACCCGTAATCAATGGCGTCGTTATTAATGGAGCACAAACTCAGACTGAAAAAGGGCGAGAAAGATATTAGGCTGTGTTCTTTTCAAAGGAACTGCTCGGACAACCGTTTCAGGCTATTCAAGAGCAGGTGCAGCAGCTGCTCTAAGCTACAGCTACACGTAGCTAACTGCGTACTGTTGGAGGGTCGTGGTTAACATAGAATTATAGAATTGCGTCCCACTGAAGCGTGCAACTTACCGTTAAGGCTCTAGTTACTTATAATGCGAGTGATGTCTGTGTAAGACCTTTCAGGTGAGGAATCGAGTGAAATCCTACATTCCTCTTAGTGAGAACTGTGATCTTGTAAAACATCTTATGAGAAATACCTTTCCAAAAGCGCTCTCTTAAAACATCAAAGAACAGCACTGCCAGTTATAGCAAATATACGAGTATCCCCGTTTATCTCATGCACTCCTGATTATGGAAAAGGATTCTATGAGCTTTTAGTGAAATGCGTTTTTCATTATTTAAGAAACCCTAGAGCAAAGTAACAAACTGTCAGAGACTGTTGAGGGAAATGTATCCGTCGATTGATCGCCCCCTCGTATGATGAAAGCCTAGTAACGTGTATTAAATGCATGGAACAATAGCCGTTGAAAATAAGTGTTTTAGTAACTATAAACAAATTATACTACCACTAAATCAGGTAACAAATCTTCTGGTATTCTGCAGATATTATTGGATATGAGTGAATACATAAGTTTCCATAGATAAGTGCAAAATTAAAGCAACAAAATTCTCGATGGAACACAGCACAAGTGGGAAAACAAAGGCTCGCCACGTTTTTATAACAAAAATTCCGCATTAAATTACCACAAGTAGCTGCATTCTGTTTACGTCGTTTTTTCGTAAGAGGCAATGGCATTTCACGTTTTCAAGTATTACTGGCAGATTTCATGTAACACCATTTGTAAGGCTTGCACCAAGACATAAGACACTTCTCCCGAAGTACTGGAAGACAAAGTACTGATATGTTGGACGCACTAGCGAAAATTATACTTGAGTGTATGGAGCCGCTAATGGCTGTGAGAGAAATAGGAGGTAGCTGGTACAACCAGCTTGCTGTACTGGCATTATAACGTTATTAGCCGTACACATCGGGTAGTGAGTGATTGAAAGACTGTTGGCGGTTCAGACCGAGAAAGAAATGCTAAGTTTTTAAATAATCTTGCTAAATTTCTGTTCGTCTGTTGTTCGTAACCTGTTGTAACAGTTAATTATCATACTTTTAACGGTCAGAATTAGACCAAAGGTGGGAAAGGGTATTGCGGGCTGGCAGCTGGACATATCCAAACGATTTTGAATATGACAGTGCCGGCCGCGGTGGCCGTGCGGTTCTGGCGCTGCAGTCCGGAACCGCGAGGCTGCTACGGTCGTAGGTTCGAATCCTGCCTCGGGCATGGGTGTGTGTGATGTCCTTAGGTTAGTTAGGTTTAAGTAGTTCTAAGTTCTAGGGGACTTATGACCTAAGATGTTGAGTCCCATAGTGCTCAGAGCCATTTGAACCATTTTGAAGTATGACAGCACTCAGACAAAATTTCCGAAATGAATCCAAGCTGGACCATATGTAGCATTGTGTACCAACAATACATTATAAGGGCTGTAAAGAGATGGTGTATACGGGAGCCCAGCAGTGTGACTGGACAGGTCAGTTTCATGTCAAGCGTAGTCATCCGAAGTGAAAATGTGCCAATATAACTAGTTAGCACCAAAAGGCGCAATATCGACATGGTAGTAATTAGAATGGGGTTGAACAATCGGTAGCTTGGAAACAGGCTTGGAACGCCGTGAATTTCGGTTCAAAGGCGTGAATTCGTATGGCTCGATTGGCTGGGAAACCTTCAACAAGGATGTTCAGCCACCTGTTTGTAAGTTCTTTCAATCGTACGCCACTTCGGCGACTTGCGCGCTCTTTACCTGACCTAATAGTCATACGGAGGGAAGAGAATCTACATTTTAACATAGAATACCAACCATGTGTCGTTCCTGGCATATTTTCACATCTTTGAGAGGTGAAGACTAGGGTTTTATCTAACTGAATAACTCCTGTATCTCACCGAAATTCGATCTCGAGCCCTTATAATCGCCAGATTCGCACTTTACTGCTAGACCAGAAAGCTAGACTTTTCGGCTCATAAGGAACACAGGGAAGACTGGGGCAAGTCTATGCACGGGGTATGTTTGCGCAGAGAACCATTCCTGTTAGAGCGCTACTGACAATGGAAGATTAGTACTGCCATCTACTGAGCGCATTCACAACCAACACTGCACCACTTAGATGAACGTCTCAGCGCGAACAACATACTTGTGTTTCTATTCAAGGGGCGCTAAATTTTGTTGCTCAAATATCAAAGCTCCTTGGGAGTACACCATTTAGAATTGAGAATAGATAAATATATGTTCGTTAACAGGAGATTATTGTACTTTGCAAGGTACATTTGTATAACTTGAAAGTCTGAGAGCTGGTACTGTAGTTTCGAAACTAACTCAGCGACGGGGCAGGGCATGCCGTCTTGGCTTCAGGCTCAGTCTGCTGCCGAAACGGCGTCGTGTCATTTGGATTAAGGGAAGCGACAGGCCGGAAAACGATACCGGGAAGCGAGAACATTAAAAGTGTATTCTTAATGCAACTAAATTATCGAATCCCTCTGCTGAAATAAATACAAGGGCTATACGGAAAGTAATTCCAGCCGGTCCCGAAATGGAAACCTCAGTGAAAATCAAAAATGTTTTATTTGCAACAGTTTGCTACACCTTCCAGCTACTTCTGAACATAGTCGCCACTCCGTCTTAGATGTTTGTCGTAGCGTTGTACCAACTTTCCAAGGCCCTCGTCTGAGAAGGCAGTCGCTGAACTTTCCGCAACTTCTCTACGCTGATCTGCAGTTCTTAATCTGTGGCAAAATGTTGCCTTCGTAGCCAGCGGTTCATGTGAGCAGTGATGAACATCAAAGGTAGCCGACTCCGAGCTGTATGTTGGGTGACCAGACACTTCCCACAGAAAACGCTGCAGTAGGGTTCTCATTGTCCGCGCGGTGTGCGGCCGAAAATTGTTATGAAGCAGGAAATGCATGACAGGTACGTTATGGGGGGCCTCATGTAATCAGACGAAATCTCTCAGGAGGCACCCGTACTTGGCAAGAGATACTATTATTCTAGACACCTTTACGTGCTCATGATGTGCTCAGAACTGAAAAGAACGACTTGACTCGTTCGACAGGCATACTGGAGACACTACCCGACACATCTGTGCAAATCTTCATTGGATATTCGTTGTAGTTTCCATTTCGCGACCTATCGGATCTTACTTTCCAGATGACCCTGGTAGAATGCAGGTCCTTGTCAGCTATTTTTATTGCTGGCCGTTTTGTAGTACTGTGAACAAAAGCAGAAATCACTGTGCTATTGCTGAATACAAAAATGCTTCATATAAAACTGCAGATGAAATTTTCCATCAGTTTCTGAAAGGCAGAGAATTTCTGGGCAAATAGGTATCACCAGTAAAAGAGTTGAAGATGTTAATGTGAATAATGCATGGATTTCTACCAATCATTTCCTCTCCGAAGATTATGAACGGGAAAGAAACTGAGCTTCTGGAATTACCCTTGAAAAGAAAATTCAGGCTTACGTTGTGCTGTCGGAAAACATTCCAAATTGGCATGGAAATGCATTCGATGTTGTTGCAAACACCAGCAAGGCCAACGACCAGGTAATTCCCATACATTCATTCTCTTTAGTAAAACGTTTCTATACATTACCGAGTTGGGAATTACTCACGCATGGTTTTTTATGGCAGTTACAACCGTTTCATTTCAACAAAATCATTATCATAATGAATAATAATAATAATGATAATACTAATGCTACTCTAAAGTAGATTTGTTTTATTAATAGCTAACGTCAGCAAGAGGTCGCCGATGTGAAAAGAGAAGAGTGCGAAAGTGAGCGCTATCTATTTGGAACCCTTATCTCGGAAGAAATTTATATTTTCAGTCGACCAGCACAGAGGTTGTTCTTGATCTAGACATCACTGCTAAAGAGAAAGTAGGCAGATTAAAAACTGAAGTACAACTGCCGAGGAAAGAAAACAACGCTTTGAAGAGTAGTAACAAGATCCTGAAAGCCAAGCGTTTGAAGTATGTTGTGCAAGTAAGCAGATGTGCTTCTTCGGCAGTAAAACAGCAAATTAGAGGCTTTGTCTCAGTGTTTCACACCAAGCAGATTCGATCTTTACGTAGTAATCATAAGAAAGTGAAGTGGGACCCGAAAGATATTGCTAATGCTCTTATCCTAAGAGCATTTTCTCCCAAACCTTCCACACATTTGCGGAAAAAGAACTACCCCTTTCCTTGCCGGTCAAGATTTCAGAAATGAGCCAAACAATACAAGTACATAATTGAAATTCTGAAAGAAAAAGTGGAACTTACGAAATCTAAGACAGAAACATTCAAACATCTAGAGTAAACAGCAGTCCTATGTTTTGACAGGACTAATATAGATGATCTGCTATGCCTCACCAGATGATGTAATTTTTGAACAAATCAAAAACGTTATGGTGGTCATGACACATGGTTTGTTGTCATCATGGAAACTGTCTGTATACACTGATGAGTAGTGGACCAAAGAGAGAGTTGGTTGATTTTGTTAGTGCCGGTTGCCTACATCAGGGGTAGGCATGCACTCAGGGTCAAACCTATTGTTCTCCTTTGATTGACAGGTCATTAACCTATTCTTCTCCTTTGATTCACAGGTCCGCAACCTACAGTTCTGCTAAAAGGATCCTTCCGTTAGATTGACAGGTACTTAACCTATTGTACCACCACACCCTCCCAATCCCCCCCCCCCACCACCCCTTAGGAAACCTGACCACTCGCTGCTACAGGTATAATAGGGTTCAAATGGCTCTGAGCACTATGCAACTTAACTTCTGAGGTCATCAGTCGCCTAGAACTTAGAACTAATTAAACCTAACTAACCTAAGGACATCACACACATCCATGCCCGACGCAGGATTCGAACCTGCGACCGTAGCGGTCGCTCGGCTCCAGACTGTAGCGCCTAGAACCGCACGGCCACTCCGGCCGGCTGCTACAGGTACACTTTCAGGTATGAGTTATTGGAATAGCCCCTCTCACTCTTATCAATTCGATTGACTACTTAATTAAATTGATCAATTAATTAACCTCTCCTCCTCCCACCCTCCCCTCCCACCAAGGAACTGATAGGAAAAAGACTCAGTTGATTGGTCATTTGGAGGGAATTCAGTTACAGTGTGTGGAATATTGTTTAAACACTTTAGACAATGTATAGAATATTATTTAATTATTTATAGCAGTGTATGGAATATAGTTTATTTATTTAGTTAAAGAATTTGTCCAGAAATTTACTGTTGTGTATGGAATATCGTTTAACCACTTTAGACAATGTGTGGAATATTGTTTAGGGAATTCAAGGCAGTGTATGGAATATATGGAAATTGGTGGCTCTTTGGTGGAGAGGAAGGATGTCATAACAAGAAATTTAAGGGTGTATTGTTTATTTATAAAAAAAATCAGTTTGTGGGGCTTGGATTTCTTTTGATCATCATTCTCTGGTGTTTGGAAACATTTAGGTCTCGTAAGAAGTAACTACATGGGGCAAACATGTTGCGTAACCTCATGTTCTGCATTGTACTCTGGGTGTCTAAACATAATGTTTGGCCCTTTGTCGGCACTTAACCTATTGTTCTGTTAAGTGGTTTTTGGGTTTCCATGTCACCCTCATTTCCTTAAACTATTGTACCGCCTTCAATACCAAATTAAGTAATTAGTTACATCCTCCCACCAATTTCTGGTACACTTTTCGAATTTCACATGCTTTTGGACGCCATTTCTGGCGCGTTCTCCTTTTTCACCCACCCTCTTCAACAATTGTACTGCATTTTACATAAAAATTTTGCAAATTAACCTAGTGTTCTGCACTTAACCTGCTGCTCTGCTCTATGTCACCAACTCACACGTCCTCTCCTTAACTATCGTCCTGCTAATACCACGTTGGCATAAAAATTTTATGCAAATTAATTAAATCGATATTCTTCACATGTATGGGGTAGTTTTTTTTTTTAATTCACAGCATCCTATTGGTCGGTGGAATCAACACCAGAAGGTGTTGCCCCTCCACCAAAACTCTTTCTCCACCTCAAACAAGCAATGTCAGTCAATCATTATGTTCTTACCAACAGCGTACCAGTTGGATGGGATGGAAAAGGCACAGCCGATGTACTGTAATAATAAGCATTACAGCTGATAGTGTGAACAATTTTAGCAATTTTTCAGTAATTTCAACACTGACCAATGTTGTAACAGCATGTTTTCCAGTTTCAGTATCATAGCTAAACTGCCTCTTCTCTGCTTTGCGAGTACCAGTGCGAATGTAGATAGATGACTGTGCAGTACGTCCATTCATTGTTAATTCTCGAACACATACATAATTAAAGTATACCAGACAGCACTCTACATATTTCTAGCACCTCGAGCATAGTGCATAATTTACGATCTATCTTTATGTGGATGGGAGACACAAAGCATTCTTGCAGACTGAAAGACCCCTCGCACTGTCTTTGACCAATCAGCCCTGCAGCACCATTACCGATTTAATCTGCAGCTGACCAGAAGTAGACCGTTACATTCCGCGTCTCGTGAATGAATGGAACTAGCCGAGTCCCCGCCCATCCAAGTTCACAAGATTTCTCCAGATGCGCCCATGTCGAGAAGGTTAGCACCCCTAACAGATTTGAAAGTGTTGTGATGTAATAGCAGACGGTTAAGAAGAACCGAGAATAGCTGGTTTTTGTGCATGTTGGAGCTCCAGGCAGATGGAGTTTGGAGCATTTTTACGCAAATCAACCACGCCATCTACTCTAAAGTATTGTTCTATAGTCTGAGATCAGTATCTGGAACGTCCTGGTAAGAGAGAACATAAACAAATGCACTCCTAAGGCTACAAGTGTTGGGTTGTTTGGGGGAAGAGACCAAACAGCGAGGTCATCGGTCTCATCGGATTAAGGAAGGACGGGGAAGGAAGTCGGCCGTGCCCTTTCAGAGGACCCATCCCGGCGTTTGCCTGGAGTGATTTAGGGAAATCACGGTAAACCTAAATCAGGATGGCCGGACGCGTGATTGAACGGTCGTCCTCCCGAATGCGAGTCCAGTGTGCTAACCACTGCACCACCTCGCTCGGTAAGGCTACAAGGCTCCGCACTCAAAACAGGCTGTAATGTTAGATCGCTCCAGTTTCCGACTTATTAGTTGTATGGAATGTAACGCTGTTAATTTTCCAACGTAAGAGATATATTTCCAGCGCATTACCCACCCGATACTAAACGGCGCCTGGTCGCGTCGTGAGGTCGTATCATGATGAGGGAAGTTTGAAGGCGTGTAACTATTATACATTAAAACGAAAGAGCGGGTAAACGACAATGAAACAAGCAAATAATCCCAATATACATAGGTCCGGTAACCAATGGTTTCCCAGAAACGATAAATGAATAAGTGTGTTCATGCCAATATTACAATACTGTTAATGTCGAAGACTATGTATATGTTGCATGGTTTATACGTGATTATAATTATCCTTATGGTGAAAGGGCGCCTATCTGGTAACTGAATGATGGTACACCGGCACACTTTCATGTCGCTGTTGGGGAATTTAAAGCTTTAGTGTGTTCCAGCCCTGTTGATAGCGTCGATGAATTCCGGGAACGTATTGTAGATGGCTGTCAGTGCATTCAGACTACGTACCAGATTTTTTAGCGGATACGAGCATAGATGACGAAACGTGCTGAAAACTGCTTCAAAAGAACGGTGGTCATGTCGAATAGCCGATGTAATGTGTCTTTCCTCAAGGGGAGTCAGTTGTAAGGTAGTCATGTATTCAGTCATAATACGTCGTATCGGGGAAATCATTTGTTTCCGGACATGCGTTTTTAGGATTATTTGCATGCTTCACTCTCCACTACTTGCCTCGTTCGTTTGTACCTATAATCGTCACACATTGCATAAGCGGAGCAGAGACTATTGGTAAATCCTTCTAGCGACGATACAGGTCACAAATCATGAATTCCACTGACATAAGCCATTTTCACGAAGAACATATTGTTATGGCCCAGTACCCGGCAACGAACTACTCGAAAACGGCGAAGCTGATCGTCTGTCCATGTGCTACTCTTATGAGCATCTATGTAAAGTTGATGAAGGACGGTGAAAGCGACAAGGGGTTGGACGTTCACGCCTCGTCAAAGAACGGGGTGTTTGGAGGCTTTCCCACACTCTATAGCAGGATAAGTGACGATCAGCGGCAGATCTGACGACAGGCTTCTACCCTGGTGCTAGAACAAGTACACTACTGGCCATTAAAATTGCTACACCACGAAAATGACGTGCTACAGACGCGAAATTTAACCGACAGGAAGACGATGCTCTGATATGCAAATGATAAGCTTTTCAGAGCATTCACACAAGGTTGGCGCCGGTGGCGACACCTACAACGTGCTGACATGAGGAAAGTTTCCAACCGATTTCTCATACACAAACAGCAGTTCACCGGCGTTGCCTGGTGAAACGTTGTAATGATGCCTCGTGTAAAGAGGAGAAATGCGTTCCATAACGTTTCCGACTTTGATAAAGGTCGGATTGTAGCCTATTGCGATTGCGGTTTATCGTATCGCGACATTGCTGCTCGTATTGGTCGAGATCCAATGACTGTTAGCAGAATATGGCATCGGTGGGTTCAGGAGGGTAATACGGAACGCCGTGCTGGATCCCAACGGCCTCGTATCATTAGCAGTCGAGATGACAGGAATCTTATCCGCATGGCGTTAACGGATCGTGCAGCCACGTCTCAATCCCCGAATCAACAGATGAGGACGTTTGCAAGACAACAATCATCTGCACGAACAGTTCGACGACGTTTGCAGCAGCATGGACTATCAGCCTGGAGACCATGGCTGCGGATACCCTTGACGGTGCATCACAGACAGGAGCCCCTGCGATAGTGTACTCAACGACGAATCTGGGTGCACGAATGGCAAAACGTCATGATGGTCGCATCCGTGTTTGGCGACATCGCGGTGAGCTCACGTTGGAAGCGTGTATTCGTCATCGCCATCCTGGCGTATCACCCGGCGTGATGGTATGGGGTGCCATTGGTTACACGTCTCGGTCACCTCTTGTTCACATTGACGGCACTATGAACAGTGGACGTTACATTTCAGAAGTGTTACGACGCGTGGCTCTACCCTTCATTCGATCCCTGCGAAACCCTACATTTCAGCAGAATAATGCACGATCGCATGTTGCAGGTCCTGTACGGACCTTTCTGGATACAGAAATTGTTCGAATGCTGCCCTGGCCAGAACATTCTGCAAATCTCTCACCAATTGAAAACGTCTGGTCAGTGGTGGCCCAGCAATTGGCTCGTCACAATACGCCAGTCACTATTCTTGATGAACTGTGGTATCGTGTTGAAGCTGCATGGGCAGCTGTTCCTGTACACGTCATCCAAGCTCTGTTTGACTCAATGCCCAGGCGTATAAAGGCCGTTATTACGGCCAGAGGTGGTTGTTCTGGGTACTGATTTCTCAGGATCTATGCACCCAAATTGCGTGAAAATGTAATCACATGTCAGTTGTAGTATAATATATTTGTCCAATGAATACCCGTTTATAATCTGCATTTCTTCTTGGTGTAGCAATTTTAATGGCCAGTAGTGTATTTTAGTGCACACTCTCCAACCCATGTTCTAGAATATGGGGCTCCGCGGCTGACGACTCCTACGTTTTCCCATGTTGACGCATCGTGATTGGACTGTGGGTCAATGGAAACGCGACACCTGGTGACTTACGTTTGTTGTTACGCCAAGTCGATGGCCGTGTTTAGATTAACGGCTGCTCGAAACATGCCACGGACGCAGGCTCTTGGGGGCAGTATTATGCTACGGGGCATTCACCTGGGCTTCCAAAGAGCCTGTGATTGTAACTGAAGGCACCACGTTACCTGGGAACGGTGTGAGTATTACTAGGAACCACCTCCATCCCTTTGTGCTTGATGTCTTCCCTAACGGTAATGGCATCTTCTAGCAGGATAATTGTCCGTGTTACATTCCCAGAATCCCGCTACGGTCTTTTGAGGAGCATGATAGAGAACTCACGCTGATGGCTTGGCGAGAAAATTCGCCTAATACGTATAATCCCGATGGAACACATCTAGACGCTATCGGGCGCCAGCACAACGCCCACAAACCACTGGTCCGTAATTTACTGGAACTTCGTAACTTGTGCGTAGATACCTGGTACCACATACCTCTGGGAACTTATCAAAGACTTGTGACCCAGAATCGCTGATGTATTGCATTACCAACGTGGACCAATACGCTATTAAGCAGACGGCCATAATATTTTCGCTCACTGTTGTATACAGAATCTTTAAGAAAAGTGTCTACTATTACTACAGGAGGTAGTGCTGATCAAAACTAGAAGAACAAGTTCGAAACCAATTGGTGTTGAGATATGAGTGGCGGAAGATCCACAATTCACAGTATGCATTTCGTTTATAGGTGACGCATGATTCACAAGAGATAGCATAGTAAATACGGTTTTTTGGGCAGATGGAAATCCTAGAGCACTCATGGCGGTGGGGTGTCGGGGGTAGCTTCAGTATTAATGTATGGACAAATATTGTCCGTGACAGACTCGTAAGGCCATAGAGTTTACCGAACAGATTAACAGATGCCGTGTGTCATCAGTTCCTGTACAGTGGATCACCAGTGCGATATTGTCAGAGATCATGGTGCTACACCATAGTCTGCAAACCATATCGATGGGTCAGACGTTACCGAGGTCTCACTGCATTCCGGAACAACGTATGGGAGGCGCTTCTGAAGACCACGTTTCCCCACTCAACATAGCAGCGACTCTCGCACCGGAGGTCACTACGGAGTCGAGCACTGTAGCGCTCTGTACCAGATCGTGATCTCATTTGAAGGAGTCAGCGTCATAGTGTAGGATCCATGAGTCGTTAAAGGTTTTAAGGAACTTGTACTTCAGTAAATGTTGAGCGTTGTATCTCAAGAGAACAGTTTGTTAATTAGTGCATAAGTGGTGCTTCGTTAGTCAATGGCACTTGCAAATTATCCAGTACTCCTGCGGCGAAGAAGTGTGTCAAAGTTAAGTAAATCTTTTCATTAATGTAAGAAAGTGAACTAATACCTCATGAGTTACAGTTCGTCCGCCCTGATAGCTGAATGGTCAGCGCGGCGATCTGTCACGCCAAGGGACCCGGGTTCGATTACCGGCTGGGTCGGAGATTTTCTCCGCTCAGGGAGTGGGTGTTGTGTGGTCCTCGTTATCATTCCATCATCACCAGTGGAAGGCAACGGGAAGCCACCACTGGAATCGCTTCCCTAGAAGCACATGCGGAGGACCTCTCTGACGAGGCTTCCCCCATGACAAGACCTGTCGTAAGGTAGAACACAAAGTTAAAAGTTACAGCTCCTACGTGACATCTCACTGAGCAGTCAAAAAACTTAGTTATGGCTGGTCGAAAGTAGTTTCTTCTTGTGACAGCAACTGGCGCTAAAGGAGAGCATTACAATTTGCAGAAAGACAACGACTGTGGCATATCCACGACGGGACATCACCCCATTTCCTACGGATCGTGCTAAAGTTCCTCGGCGCAATGTTTCATGTGCAACGGGTTGGTCGAGGAGGTCCTGTAGCGTGCTGGCGTCGTTCACCGGGCATAAGTCCGTTGGATTTGTGGCTATGGGGAGATCTGAAGACATTGGTGCATGCTCAACCCGCCGAAAATGTGTAGGTTTCGCAGGAGAGTGTGAGTAATTTATCATGTGACGACGCCGGCCGGAGTGGTCGAGCGGTTCTAGGAGCTACAGTCTGGAACGGCGCGACCGCTACGGTCGCAGGTTCGAATCCTGCCTCTGGCATAGATGTGTGTGATGTCCTTAGGTTAGTTAGGTTTAAGTAGTTCTAAGTTCTAGGGGACTGAGGACCTCTTAAGTACCATAGTGCTCAGAGCCATATCATGTGACGCAATACGAATTGAGCGAGGTCTATCTGAAAGAGTGCGTGATTCATTGCGAAGAAGCGTTGAAGGATGAGTCGAGATGAGTGGTAAATACATGCAACAATGCCTATTAGTTCTTCTTCTACGTAAGACAGAGACTGGAATCAGAGTACGGCCCGTAAGCCAACAGATACTGGTTTCCGGACATATCATTTTAGGAACATTTCTTCTTCTTTTAATCAGCAATACCTTGTGGAAGAATACGCGACACTCTTTTTCAAAAAACCTAATACTGATTATGGCTTTGTTTCGTACACTGTCGCTTGAACCAAAAGCTCTACAACTATGGACTACAGCTCATTTCGGCAAAGTGTGTTGCAGCTTTTCACAAACGTGACTGTATACGCTGTTCACTGCTACGTAAAACAGAACCCTACACTTGATTCGGTGTTCAGCTGGATAAACAAGGAAACACACGGAGCGCCACGTGGGGACGCGCAGGTCGCCGGAAAACAGCTGGGCGAGCTAAGTGCTATGTAAATGAGCCAGCTCATGCGTAAGGAGCACGCACGAATCCCTCCACTGTGATGCATGCCATCAAAACCTGTATCGAGGAGACGTATACTAATCTACTACCTTGCCATTAACAAATATGCCCTTGCCGCCCCGCCCCCTCCCCGTCAACCATTTCAGAAGCAAAACTAGGAAAATCTCATGCATCACTCAAATCCGTCGTCAACTTGTTCAATACCGTATTTACTTCGCAGAAAATTTTACAAGCAACAGAGGTGAAGAGTAATATTTGGTGAGAGTTCATCGTTATTGAGGAAGATATAACTTCACGATTATCGACGTCCACTGATTCAGTAGTCATATCGACGAGAGTACGGGAAAATTTTAGCTGTTGCATTCAGTAATGTGTTTGGAATTCTCTGTTTCGTTATAGACACGACGTACTGTCGTTCATAACGCGAGGTGTGTAACCGAGAGTGTTACGATGAAGGGAAGGAAAGTGAAGGTAGAGTTACGCAACTCATCAGCATCGTGGCCACTAGAGTTAAAATAAAAGGGGGAAGACTGTTCCATCCCCATGGTTTGAACGAACTTACAAAACCTGTTCTTACTTTTCTCATCGTCCCCTAAATTTCCCTATCCGATAGGTTCTACAAAATTTTCCAGATCATAGAGCACCAGAATTTTCGAGAAGTCTGTATCTATTTAAATTTAAAGCCACAAACCTTACCTTTCCTCCCTCAATTTACAGCCATACCACTGAAGTCTACACCTACATATTCTCAATATCTTCTCGCAATTAAACAACTGATTAGCATTTTCAGATTGTGTAATCCGTACCGATATCTGCCCGTCCTCCCAGACTGATGTTGATGTACATACAGCACATTCGTCCTTTCCCGTAGATGTACATACAGCACATTCGTCATTTGCCTTGCCACATAAAATATTACGTAACTCCAACATTGTGTTAGCATCAGGATCAGCAACTCAATATTCCTTTAATTTACTAATTAAGGTTTCCGTCAAAGTAACAAATAACATTTTTATTACTGACCAGTTTCGAACTTTTTGTTCATTCTGAAACCATTGTCTATATTATAATATACAATGTTATTAACAAAAGGTGTGTCACAAAAGATTTATTGCACTGCTATAATCCACGCAAACAAAATGTTTGAAAATGTTGTATTTCATGTTTTCTTAACAACATTGTATCTTCTAATATTGGTAATGGTTTGAGAATGAAGGAAATGTTCGAAATTAGTCACTAATAAAAATATTATTTGTAACTCTGACCGAAAACTTAATTAAAAAATTACACATAAAAGTTTCTCGCATCTTGCTCTCTATCCGTTACTTTGTCTCAAGGTTGTATACATAAAGTTCCAGATCAGAGTTCCTTGTCTCAAATAACTATATTTTTTCATCCCTGATATTCTTGAGGATTTACACGGTGTCTAGCGCTTGAGTCTCTGACCCCAAAATTAAATATCTCGCAAACTAAGATCGATAGACTAGTGCAACAAGCGCTACGATTATTATGAAAGCTATAAGAATTTTATGCGGAAGTTATACAGAATTTTCAAAATATTTCAAAAAGCTGCTAACAGATTGGGATGTAACCGCAACACGTACGGCTTATAAATAGTGTACAGCAACTCAGAGCAGTCCGCAGCTCGTGGTCGTGCGGTAGCGTTCTCGCTTCCCACCCCCGGGTTCCCGGGTTCGATTCCTGGCGGGGTCAGGGATTTTCTCTGCCTCGTGATGACTGCGTGTTGTGTGATGTCCTTAGGTTTGTTAGGTTTAAGTAGTTCTAAGTTCTAGGGGACTGATGACCATAGATGTTAAGTCCCATAGTGCTCAGAGCCATTTTAACTCAAAGCGATTAGTTCCATCGCTGGAACGTGGTAGGAGATTAGCGTACCTAAGGAAGAGGTTAAAATCACTTATTCCATTGAACAATGCGTTTCCCTGGTACTGTAATACCCCAGGTTAGAACACAGGTTTACTATGGCAATAGACTCAGTTTTCAAACACGTTTTAGTGTTCCAAAAGGACCTGATGTGTAAACCATTCGCAAACTCTTCGGCAAATTCCAACGGACAGGCAGCATGGTTGATGATTTAACGGGGAATGTTGGTTCCAGGTAAAATGTCGCCACAATTTCTGCAATTATTCAACAAAATCTAAGGAAATCCGCCAGAATAATTGCAACAGAAATTGTTATGAAGCGTTCCAGCATGCAGGAAATACTGAGACGGAGCCTAAACATGTTTCCATTCAAAACCCAAAGCCACCAGGTCATACCTATACCAGCTGTACGGCAGAGGGTTGACTCTGTGTACCAGATTCTCACAGTGATTGATAATGAAGGATTTGGTGTTTGCTGCATTTGGTTCACAGAAGAAGCACACTTCCACCTGAATGAAATCGTGGATAAACAGAACTGGTGATTTTGGCGATCCAAAAATCCCCTTTCTATGATGCGAAACCAACGTATTCTCCCAAGGTTAATGTTTGGGCTGCGGTGTACGTTAGAGGCAGTATTGGACCTTTTTCCTTTCGAGAAACGATCACTAGAGAAAGTTATGTTGCAGGTTTGGAACAATTTGTCTCCACAGGGCTAGCGTTGGAAGATCGACCAGGCACCAAATGGCTCATGCTAGATGTCTTTTCCATCCCCGATGATCCCCAGTTCGATTACTCTCTCTTCCCGGATGTCCACGATCGAACTGACGCCTGTCCCTCCCCTCGCATCTGGTTTCCAGTACTTGGACAACATTGCACACACGGAACTCAATGCCCCTATCACTATACAGGATCTCATTGCTACACTCCGCACGAAACGCAACACCGCTCCTGGTCACAATCGTGTCACCTACCGTCACCTTCGTGAAGCTCCTGTCTCTTTCCTCTCCACTCTGGCCTGGCTCTACAATGTAGTCCTGTCCACCGGTTACTACCCCGACCTGTGGAAAACCTCCCGTATCCTGATGTTCCTTAAACCTGGTAAACCGCCGTCCGCCCTCTCCTCCTACCATCCCATCAGCCTTACCTCAGTCTTCAGCAAGGTCCTAAATCTATCGTCACCCGCCGCATCCACCAGCATCTCCGGCAGCACTGCCTCTTTCCCGTTACCCAGTGTGGCTTTCGGCCGTCCTTATCTTCCGACGACCTTCTCCTTCACCTCACTCATCTCCTTTCCGAACAGCTTAATTCCCGTCACTCCGCAATCTTCCTCTCCCTGGACCTCGAACGTGCTTATGACCACGTATGGCATTCCGGGCTCCTCTTCAAGCTCCAAACCTTCGCCGTTACCATTAACTACGTCCGTCTGATCGGCTCCTTTCTCTCCCACCGTCCTTCCTACGTCACCATCCATAACACAGATTCCTACACCTTTTTTCCCTCCGCCAGTGTGCCCCAAGGCTCCGTCCTCTCTCCCCTTCTGTACCTTTTATATACGGCGGACATGCCGCCGCCGTCACCCCCCGTCCACCTTCTCCAGTTTGCCGATGACACCGCCTTCCTTGCTCTTGTCCCCACCCTGCAGCGCTCCCAACACCTTCTCCAATCCCATCTTGACCGGTTCACCGCTTGGTGCGACCTGTGGTTGCTCAAGCTCAATCCCTCCAAAACCCAGGCGATCATTGTAGGCAAAACCACCCCTTCCTTCCGTCTCCTCGATTTCTATCTCACCATCTATGGCCGTCTTATCGCCCTCACCCCCACCCTTAAGTACCTTGGCGTCACCCTCGACCGTTGACTCTCTTGGACCCCCATCTCCAGACAATCCAAGCCAAGGCACGCTCCCGATTCCGTCTCCTCGAGCTCCTTTCCGGCCGTACGTGGGGTCTGGACCCCTCCACCATACTCCACACCTATAAATCCCTCATCTGCCCTATCATTTGTTACGCCCATCCGGCCTGGATCTCCGCCCTCCCCCCCCTACCTTTTATAAATCCCTTCAAATCCTTGAACGCCATGCTCTCCGCCTCACCTATCGCATCCGTCTCCCCTCCCGCACGCGGATCCTGTACGATCTCATTCCGTTCCCCCACCTCCTCCTTTTCCTTGAAAGGATACGGATCCAGTACACTTCCACAAACTCGATCCTCCTCACCCGCTTGTCTCGCCCATCCTCTCCCGCCCCCGCCCGCTGCCGCACCTGTATTCCCACGTCCCACCCGGTCTCCATCTCTCCATCCTCCTTACCCTCTCCCAAGGTGGCTTCCGCCAGCTACCCCTCCCTGATGATGTCCTCCTCCCCTCCATCTACCCCTCCTATCAACTTTGATCCTCCCCCCTCACTTCCTGTGTCTTTTCCTTTAGGCACCCTCCCTCCTTTCCACTTTCTTCTCTTTCCTTTTCCCCCCATCCCCCTTCCGCCACCCCTCTTCCCCTGGGCTTCCCCTCCCCCTTCCTCCCTTCCCCCTATCTCCCCTGCCCATGGCATCTCTGCTCTCCCCTCTCCCTCTCCATCCCCCCCCCCCTCCTCCTCTCTTGGCAGGTCCCCAGACTCTTACACGCTACATGGACTTTTTCGTGCTGGAGATCATCGCCATCAGTGTCTCGTGTGTGTGCCTTCGTTTTGTGTTTAGTGTTCTTTCGCCATCACACCTCCACTGTTCACATGTGCCGTCGCAGTCATCCATGTTATGTGCGCCGTGTCAACAAGTGTTAGTGTTTTTTTCTCGTCCAGCGTGAACGGCTTCATGTTTATTGCTTTTTGTATCTACATTTTTTGCCCGCCGTTTTTATTGTATTGTCTGTGTCACCTATATGTCATATTATTGTACCACTTAAGGCTGAAGAGCAGTGTAATATGCTGCTGACAGCCCGGCTGTATGAGGTGATTAAAATTACAATAAAGAAAAAAAAACTGCTGAGGGTTGCTACGCTTGCCGGCATCTCGCTGGGAGACTAGAACTGTATCATTGAACAACTGCAGCATGTCAATGGAAATTATTCCAAGTGCGTTTCTAGTTCATAGTGACATTATTTTCGGCAGAAGAAGTCTTGGGATTAATGGGAAAATATGCACTCGCTTATCATACGACTTTACGAAGTGGGGTGGCATAGTAGTTGATGCTCTGGACTCGCATTCTGAAGGAGCTGGGTACAAATAACCGTCCATATAACCAGATTTGGTTTTCCCGTAAGTTTCCTAGATTGCCTAACAAGAATTCTGGTATGGTGCACTGGCACTGATCACGTCCAGTTTCCAGCCCCATAATTGGCTGTTTATTTATTTGACGTGTCCAGGTGCTGCTGATTTTCTCTTAGATGGACCGTAAGCTCTAGAATTCCGCTGTCTTGATGGCCGTGTCACTTGATACGCATAGCTCTTCTGTGATGCAAGGATTTGGCAGCTTTCTGCAGACCAGGAGATGTTGATCCTGCAGGTCACCACGCTCACAGGACTCATCTTCAGTCACGAAGCTTCACTTCCTGATTTTCGCCTTGCACCGTGACACCCCTGTTCTCAATCGGTTTGGCGCCGTCCGTGTCACATGCGATGGACGAAAGATCGCAGCAGATTTCTCTTTGATGTTCTCCCCAGCCTTTCGGTTAATGAATTTCGCCATGGCTCCGTTGGACTAGTTTCATGAGCTGATGGAATTTCTGATATGCACATGTGATTCGTATCGAAATAGGGGGTGTCTGGAATCGATTTCATACTTCTTTTTCTCCATTTCTGCGACTGTTCTACGGATGTCAGGTGGAGCTATATCCATAAATTTTGATGACGGGAACTGGTCGTAGGCAGCCAGCCACAGTACCTCCAATCTCATTAAACGCCGTATCCACTCGTTTGGCACGTGTGGAGTTTTGCCAAACTGGTGCTCCATATTCCGCTACCGAGAAGCATAGTGCCAGAGCAGATGTAAGGAGCGCGTTTGGCTGTGAGCCATAGCTGGTGTCAAAACATTTGCAAATAATGTCGTATGTAAAGTACACCAGTGGCAAAAAACAGTTAATACCGTCACTGCGTGATAGCGATGGAAATGTTACCGATGATGGTGCCACTAAAGCGGAGTTAATAAATACAGTTGTCCGTAATTCCTTCACGAAAGAAGACGAAGTAAATATTCCAGAATTCGAAACCAGAACAGTTGTTAGCATGAGTGACATAAAAGAAAATATCTTAGGTGTGCGAAACAACTCAAATCACTTAAGAAAGGCAAGTCTTCCGATCCAGATGGTATACCAATCAGGTTCCTCTCAGAGTATGCAGACACAATAGCGCCTTTCTTACAAGGGAACCTCCCCATCGCCCCCCCCCCCCCTCAGATTTAGTTATAAGTTGGCACACTGGATAGGCCTTCAGAAACTGAACACAGATCAATCGAGAAAACAGGAAGAAGTTGTGTGGAACTATGAAAAAAATAAGTAAAATATACAAACTGAGTAGTCCATGTGCAAGATAGGCAACATCTAGGACAGTATAAGCCAAGGAGCGCCGTCATCCCGTGGTTAGCGTGAGCAGCTGCGGAACGAGAGGCCCTTGGTTCAAGTCTTCCCTCGAGTGAAAAGTTTACTTTCCTTATTTTCGCAAAGTTATGATCTGTCCGTTCGTTCATTGACGTATCTATTTATAGTAATAAGTTTAGTGTCTGTGTTTTGCGATCGCACCGCAAAACCGTGCGATTGTTATTGAAGTCGTGAGCTATATTTGCTCGATTCATATTGCCCACGGAATACATCTAACGTATTTAATGCGCGCTCGTCCAAAGTAGCGAACAGTCAACTGCCAGCCAGGGACGCTCGTTAGCAGGAATACTCTCTCTTCCGTGCGCTGTAGTCGACTGACGTCGTGTCTTTCGATGTTTGTTTAGGTGTAGCGTCTCCATACTACGGCGCAGTTACCTCGCATCGGACGGACGGACGGACAGATAATAATTGTCTGAAAATAAAAATATTAAACTTTTCACTCGAGGGAAGACTTGAACCAAGAACCTCTCGTTCCGCAGCTGCTCACGCTAACCACGGGACCACGGCGCTCCTTACCTCACATTCTCCTTCATGTTGCCTCTTGCACATCGACTACTCAGTTTGTATACTTTGCTTATTTTTTTCATAGTTCCACACAACGTCTTCCTGTTTTCTCGATTGATTTGTGTTCAGTTTTTCAAAGCCTATCCACTATGCCAACTTATAACTAAATCTGAGGGGGATGCGATGGGGAGGTTAGCAATCATATACAACCACTCACTTGACGAAAGGTCTGTTCCTAAAGACTGGAAAGTAGCACAGGTCACACCCATATTCAAGAAAGGAAATAGGAGTAACCCATTGAATTACACAGACCAATATCACTGACCTCAATTTGCAGTAGGATTTTGGAGCATATACTGTACTCGAACATTATGCATCACCTTGAAGAAAATGACTTATTGATACATAACCAACACGGATTCAGAAAATCTCGCTCTTGTGCAACACAGCTCTTTATTCCCATGAAGTAATGAGTGTTGTCGACAAGGGATCTCAGTTTGATTCCATATTCCTAGATTTCGAGAAGGGTTGCGATACCGTTCCTCACAAGCAACTGTTAATCAAATTGCGTCTCAGTTGTGTGACTGGATTCGTGATTTCCGCTCAGAGAGGTCACAGTTCGTAGTGATAGACGGTAAATCATCGAGTAGAACAGGAATGATATCTGGCGCTCCGCAAGGTAGTGTCATAGGCACTCTGCTGTTCCTGATTTATATAAATGATCTAAGTGATAATCTAAGCAGCCCCCTTAGATTGTTTGAAGATGACGCTGTAATTTACCGTCTAGTAAAATCAGACAGATCAATTCCAATTACAAAATGATCTAGAGAGAATTTCTGTATGGTGCAAAAAGTGGTAATTAGCACTAAACAAAGAAAAGTGCGAGGTCATCCACATGGGTGCTAAAAGAAATCCGACAAATTTTGGGTATACAATAAATCGCACAAATCTAAGGGCTGTCAATTCGACTAAATACCTAGGAATTACAATTACAATCAACTTAAATTGGAAAGACCACATAGATAATGTTGTGGGGAAGGCGAAACAAAGACTGCACTTTGTTGGCAGAACACTTAGAAGGTGCGACAAACCCACTAAAGAGACAGCCTACATTACACTTTTCCTTCCTCTGCTAGAATATTGCTGCGCAGTATGGGATCCTTACCAGGTAGGATTGACGGAGGACATCGAAAAAGTGCAAAGAAGGCAGCTCGTTTCGTGTTATCGAGCAATACGAGTGAGAGAGTCACCGATACGATACGCGAGATGGAATGGCAGTCACTGAAACAAAGGCTCGTTTATTTGAGGCGAGATCTATTTACGAAATTTCAATCACCAACTTTCTCTTCCGAATGTGTAAATATTTTGTTGACACCCACCTACGCAGGGAGAAATAATAATCATAATAAAAAGAGAAAGCAGAGCTCGAACGGAAAGATTCAGGTGTTCCTTTTTCCCACGCGCCATTCGAGAGTGCAATGGTAGAGAAGCAGTATGAAAATGGTTCGATGAACCCGCTGCCAAGCACTAAAGTGTGAGTTGCAGAGTAACCATGTAGATGTAGATGTAATGTTGTTCTGAGCACATACCTTTAGGTTTGTTTCTTCGCAATGATATTTGAATTTGAGCCTACGATTCTATTTTACAAATCAAATGGCTCCAAGCACTATGGGACTTAACATCTGAGGTCATCAGTCCCCTAGACTTAGAACTACTTAAATCTAACTACCCGAAGGACATCACCTACATCCATGATCGAGGCAAGATTCGAACCTGCGACCGTAGCAGCAGCGTGGTTCCGGACTGAAGCGCATAGAACGGCTTGGCCACAGCGGCTGGCTCAATTTCACACCGAGGTATTTTGGAGTATCGTACTGGAATAGTTGTTGCCCTCTCCAGATAATATTTAATTTCCTTCTGGCTTCCGGATTTCTCAGATGAAAGCATATACCTGATTCATTTGAGGATTTGACGGTAGGTGGTTATCACCACAGTACTTCGAGGACTGCTGTCAGCTACATCTCCACCTGTTCAAATGTTTTGCCTCGAGCTGCAGCTGCTGTGTCATCCACATAAATAAATGTTCTTGTTCCATGGTGGACTGCTTGGTCGTTTGTGTAGATAGTGTACAGCAGGGGTGCTAGTACACTACGCTAGGGAGACAATTCTTCAAGGTTCTTCGTCGGTTCTTCTTATTATGAGAAGTAACAAAAAAAGTCCTGTTTCGTAGCAAACACTGGATAAACTATGATAAACTGTAGTCTGTCTTGGTTTAATATACCTCTCTCATCAATTTTTTTGTGGTTGACAGTGTCGTACGCTGAAGACAGAGCTATGTATGTTACTCCTGTAACTTGTATTCTTTCGTATCCACTTCTATGTACTGAGTCAGATTAAGAATTTGACCGCAGTATGACTTTGCTGGCGGAAACCTGACTGCTAATTTATGAGATTTTCATCCAAATGTTGTGAAATGTGGTTGAGGATGAGCCTTTCCAAGACTTTATACAGTCGGAAAAGAAGAAGAACTGATCGGAAATGTTAAGGATCCTTTGGCTCTTTTCCGAGCTTCAGAAGTGCTAAAATTTAGGTTTTGCGACTGACCTTAGGAATCCGTAATTTTGAAATGCAGGTATTCATTAAGTTTAAGTTTGGTGCTACCCGAAACATTTTAATTTTCTATGGTCTTAGATCATCTAAGGCTGCAGCTTTATTATTCTCCATAGACAGGAAGCTGCTTCCAATTCTTCCATGGTGAAAGCAGCACTAAGCACAAGGACGTAGAGGAAGATTTGTCCAATACGAACTAGCGACCCATCTCTGATGACCTGGTCGTCGACTGGACGTTGAATACTGATCTTAGGTCCAGCAGTTCCCATTCCAGTCTCTTAGGTATGACAACAATCAGACTGGTCTCATAACAGGCATTATTCGTCACACGATTCTACTTTAAACCTAAATGGATGAAAATATTGTCAGTGGCACAATTTACACAAAATTTTAAAAGCATTGATACACGTACACGTGGAAGTAAACAGCACTCGGAAATCAAATCAAGTACATCAGATGCCTTTGATGATTTGTCATTCAAGTCCCAGACGTACTGAAATCAAATTTCTTTGGTTAACCTTCAGTGTGAGTATTTTCATTATGCTTGAGCAAACTGTAGTCGTCCTTTCATTTATGTAGCACTTGAGCGAGAGTCAGTAAGTAGCGTAGAATGCACCAAATTTTTGAGTGTACGTATTAATGAAAACTTGAACTGGAAGAAGCATATTATTGAGCTCTCCAGCCGCGCGGGATTAGCCGAGCGGTCTTAGGCGCTGCAGTCATGGACCGTGCGGCTAGTCCCGGCGGAGGTTCGAGTCCTCCCTCGGGCATGTGTGTGTGTGTGTGTGTGTGTGTGTGTGTGTGTGTGTGTGTGTGCGTGTGTGTGTGTGTGTGTGTGTTTGTCCTTAGGATAATTTAGGTTAAGGAGTGTGTAAGCTTAGGGACTGATGACCTTAGCAGTTAAGTCCCATAAGATTTCACACACATTTGAACATTTTTTTGAGCTCCCCAGACTTTTGCTCTTCGAATAATTTATAATCTTGCAAACAAACGTATCAGCCTCTTGAGATGTTCTACATATTTTCATTCAGTAATGTCTTATGGAATAACGTTATGGGGTAACGTATCACTTAAAACGCAAGTATTGATTGCACAAAAGTGAGCAGTAAAAATAACACGTTATATTTATCCATGGACATCATGTAGGTACCTCTTCAAGGAACTTGGCATTTAACCCCGCCTTCGCAATACATATATTCGCTGATGAATTCGTCATAACTAATCCATCAAAATTTGAGAATAACAGTGATATCCATACCTGCAACACTAGAGGAAAAAATTACCTTTATTACCCACTGTAAAAGCTGTCAGTAGGTTAGAACGGTGTTGAATATGTGGCAATGAAAAGTTTTGATCATTTACCCAATAACATAAAATGTCTCACCCGTAGCGCAGCAAGATTTAATTATAATTTAAAATCATTTCCCCTAGACAATTTCTTCTATTCTATTGACGAATTACTATTTAGCCAGTAAAAAAAGTGTATAAACATGAATAGGACCAAATATAATAAAGTGTTTATTAATTTTAACATTAATCGTGCATACATAGCCTGCAAACTGACTCGTTCCACATCATTTAGATAAACATGGAACATGTAACTTTCCTTGGGTTAACGCTTACGTACGGTAATTTTTTTTTTTTTTTTTTTGCTTTACGTGGAAAACACTCCAGTCTGTATCGACGACTTGCCTAAAATGATACTCACAAATTGATAAATTTCCATAGAAGTTACTATTCAGCTTGGGGATATGTTTAAAATGCCGTGCAAGTGTAAGACATAACATTCCCTATCGTAGCTCAGTTGCGATCCATAAAGTCATCAATCCTAATCATCACTTCAGTGCGCCGTCGATTGACAAAACCAAGGGCGTGGTATAGCTTTTCAGATTTTACAGAGAAGTTACGAAGGTCAGTGATATGACAGCTGAGCAGTGAAATAATAGTGCGCGTCACGAATCACCGCTGTTGTCCTTATACACTGCAACGAAAGAGCGGGTTGCCAATGACCTGGTGACAGGAGCAGGAGTTAGCACCTGATAACCCACAGAGAGGGACGCGAGCAAAAAGCTTCTAAACGCTGGTGGCCAGCAGCGGCGCCTTACGTAACCCAACGCAACTGCCGCGTTGCGTCAGCGCCGCCAATTACAAGCGCCCTGCCCCGTTCGCGCGGATCACCAATTAATGCGTGGACTAGTTGACGTACTCTGCACTTCACCAGCGCCTTCCCCTCACTTCAAACCAGAGGAAATAACAGCCAATTCGTACCCTCCTTTCGTACACTGGTTCTGATCAACAGTGCATATATTTTCGGATGACCAAACTAATTAGTGTTACTTTACCACCAAGGTTCTTCAGTGTCTGTTATTGCGATCTGGTGCCGCGGACCAGCACTGCGTCTGACTTTTCTTTTCATTTTTCTCCCAGATTCCGTAAAACCATGTGAACCAAACCCGTCCAGTCATGGACTTTGCCGTCACATACACTGAAGCAACAAAACGATACGGACATATACAGATGACGTTAGTATCACGTACACAAGGTATACAGGGCAGTGAATTAGCAGAACTGTCATTTGTACTCACAAGGGAACCTCCCCATCGCACCCCCCTCAGATTTAGTTATAAGTTGGCACACTGGATAGGCCTTGAAAAACTGAACACAGATCAATCGAGAAAACGGAAAGAAGTTGTGTGGAACTATGAAAAAAATAAGCAAAATATACAAACTGAGTAGCCCATGTGCAAGATAGGCAACATCAAGGAGAGTGTAAGCTCAAGAGCCCCGTGGTTAGCATGAGTAGCTGCGGAACAAGAGGTCCTTGGTTCACGTCTTCTCTCGAGTGAAAAGTTTACTTTCTTTATTTTCGCAAAGTTATGATCTGTCCGTTCGTTCATTGACGTCTCTGTTCACTGTAATAAGTTTACTGTCTGTGTTTTGCGATCGCACCGCAAAACCGTGCGATTAGTAGACGAAAGGACATGCCTCTCCAATGGGAACCGAAAACATTTGAGCGGAAGGTCATAGGTCAACCGATTCCTCCACAGGAAAACACGTCTGATATATTCTGTTGCGACACTGGTGACGGCATGTGCGTCACATGACAGGAATATGTTGTCGACCCACCTAACTTGTACACTTGACGAATGGGCAAAAAGATTCTTGTACCTTTCCCGATTTAGGTTTTCTTGTGGATGTGATAATCACTCCCAAAAAAGTGAAGAAAACATAAGAGTTTGTCACATAAACTGCAACAAATGAATGCAACAGTTTCACAGTCGCACAGTTTTCCCTGTGCTCTGTCAAAACATACGTTTTTAACGTTTTCAAATTTTTCCGTGTGTAGACCGTCAAATCCTGCATATGTCCAAGCAAATCTGAACATGTCCTGGAATTTTGGAGAGCGAAGTTGATTATGTGTGAGTGCCTGAACTTTGATAATTGTCTGAAAATAAAAAACTAAAATTCTCACTCGAGGGAAGACTTGAACCAAGGACCTTTCGTTCCGCAGGTGCCCACACTCACCACAGGGCCACGACCCTCTTGAGCTCACGCTCTCCTTGATGATGCTTATCTTGCACAGGGACTACTCAGTTTGTATATTTTGCTTATTTTTTTCATAGTTCCACACAACTTCTTCCTGTTTTCTCGATTGATCTGTGTTCAGTTTTTCAAGGCCTACCCACTGTGCCAACTTATGACTAAGTCTGAGGGGTGTGCGATGGAGACGTTCCCTTGTCAGATGAATCGTGTGAAAATGTTTCCGACATGATTGTGGCCGCACGACGGACTTTGAATACGGGACGGTGGTTGGACCTAGACGCTTGGGTCATTCCGTTTCGGAAATCGTTAGGGAATTCAGTATCTGAGATTCACAGCGTCAAGAGTGTACCGAAAGTACCAAATTGCAGGCGTTACCTCTCACCACGGACAACGCGGTGGCCGGTGGACTTCATTTAACGTCCGAGACCAGCGGCGTTTGCGTAGACTCGTCAGTGCTAACGGACAGGGAACACTGTGTGAAATAACCGCAGAAATTAATGTAGGGCGTAAGAAGAACATATCCGTTAGGACAATGGGATGAAATTTTGCGTTAATGGGCAATAGCAGACGATCCAAGCGAGTGCCTTTCCTAACAGCACGGCAGCGCCTGCAGTGCCTCTTCTGGGCTATTGACTATGTCGCTTGAATCCTGCGCGATTGAAAAATCGTGGCCTGGTCAGATGAGTCCAATTACAGTTGATAAGAGCTGATTTAGGGTAGCGTAGACCCCACAAATCCATGGACCTTAGTTGTCAACGAGACAATGTGCGAGCTGGTAGTGGCCCCTAATGATGTAGGATGTGTTTACATGGAATGGACTGGGTCCTGTTTACATTGGCTCCTTGGAAACTATTTGCTGTCACTCATGAACTTGATGTTCCCAAGCAATCACGGATTTTTTGTGGGTGACAATGCACCATGGCCGGCCGCGGTGGCCGAGTGGTTCTAGGCTCTTAAGTCCGGAACCGTGCGACTGCTACGGTCGCAGGTTCAAATCTTGCCACGGGCATGGATGAGAGTGATGTCCATACGTTAGTTAGGTTTAAGTAGTTCGAAGTTTTAGGGGACTGATGACCCCAGATGTCAAGTCCCATAGTGCTCAGAGCCATTTGAACCATTTTGTTAAGTCCCATAGTGCTCAGAGCCATTTGAATCCACCATGCCACCGGGCCACAGTTGTTCTGGACAATTCGAGCGAATGATTTGGCCACCCAGATCGCCTGACATGCATTCGATCGAACATTTATTGTAGGTAATCGAGAGGTCAGATCGTGTACAAAATCCTGCAAGGACAACACTTTCGCAATTATGAATGGCTGAAAATTTCTGCTGTAGACTTTCAACGACTTGTTGAGTCCATACCACGTCGAGTTGCTGCACTTCACTGAGAAAAAGCAGGTATGACAGAATATTAGGACGTGTCCCATGACTTTTATCACTTAAGTGTATATTGTTTACCAAACGCTGATTTAAGAAATACGAAAAAGAGAGATTTTCAATATTATATACGTATAAGTTCAAAAATGGTTCAAATGGCTCTGAGCACTATGGGACTTAACATCTAAGGTCATCAGTCCCCTAGAACTTAGAACTACTTAAAACTAACTAGCCTAAGGACATCACACACATCCATGCCCGAGACAGGATTCGAACCTGCGACCGTAGCAGCCGCGTGGTTCCGGACTGAAGTGCCTAGAACCGCTCGGCCACCGCGGGCGGCATACGTATAAGTAACACAACATACCGATAGACTGTACACAGTAAAAGGCGTCTGTGATAGAGAGTTCTTACATTTTACAAAAATGTTCAAATGTGTGTGAAATCTTATGGGACTTAACTGCTAAGGTCATCAGTCCCTAAGCTTACACACTACTTAACCTAAATTATCCGAAGGATAAACGCACTCACCCATGCCCGAGGGAGCACTCGAACCTCCGCCGGGACCTGCCGCACAGTCCATGACTGCAGCGCATGAGACCACTCGGCTAATACCGCGCGGCTACTTTTAGAACTGGAAGTCTTTTATTACGAGGGCGTTCTGAAAAGTAATGCCTCTGAATATGTTATGTGAAAACTCTTAAAGCTTTCTAAATAAAACAAACGTTATTAAGAATCTACATGTTTATTCTTCATGTCTAAATATTTGCAGTGGACTGTCGCTAGTGGTTTCCGAATTGTAGCGCGTAACATAGCGGTGTGAAATGTAAATACGTCGGCGCGTGAGTAGCAGCGTGCTGTAATCGAGTTTTGAGGTCGAAGAGTTCGTCGAAACATCTGTCATCCTCTTCTTCACAATGACAGTATGACAATCCCAGACCACACACTAGTGCCATGACATCTGCAACGAGCTGACGCCTTAAGTTCATTGTCAATGATCACCCTCGATACAGTCCCAGACTTGGTCCCATCCGATTTTTATCCAAAACTTAAAGATCGACCCCGAGGATTTCACTTTGATAGTGATGAAGTGGCGCAAGGAGAGGCTTGGTTGTGGCTCCGCCAACATGTCAAACATTCTACAGTGACGCTATCAACAATGTGGTTGGGATAAATGTGTTCGATGCCAGGGTGAAGATGTTGAATGTTGAGGAATAAACCTGTTGAAATGAAAATTAAAAATGTAGAATGTTAATAACGTTTGTCTTGTTTCAAAAGCTTGAAGAGTTTTAACATAAAAAATTCGGGGTCATTACTTTTCAGCACGACCTCGTACTTTTCACATTTTTCAGCTCAGCTGGAAACCCACTGAAAAATGGAACCTCGAGAACAGTGCTTACATCTCTTCGTTGTGGATAAAGGAGGTCCTTTGAAGAACAAATCGTCTCTCTCTCTCTCTCTCTCTCTCTCTCTCTTTCTCTCTCACTTGAGTTCTTTGAGTGAATAGTCTAAATCCCTCTGAACTAATCAATGTTATTCACCACAAATTTATGAGGTCGTATGTGGATGGGGATGGAAGGGTTAAACCACTGAAACGCATTATCGACATTTATGAAGTGCACGAAATGACTCTGAACTCCCTTTGCTGAACTAAGGATATTCTTGTTGGATGCACTTACAAGGGGACTCGATCCAGCGATCCACCGATTACGGGGCCGGCCGAGGTGGTCGGGCGGTTCTAGGCGCTACAGTCTGGAACCGCGCGACCGCTACGGTCGCAGGTTCGAATCCTGCCTCGGGCATGGATGTTTGTGATGTCCTTAGGTTAGTTAGGTTTAAGTAGTTCGAAGTTTTAGGGGACTGATGACCCCAGCAGTTAAGTCCCATAGTGCTCAGAGCCATTTGAACCATTTTTGAACCGATTACAGGGCTTTAACGCTAACCGCTCGGCTGCCGCCGCTTCATGGTAAAAATGGCCACGCACAGGTATATATTTGAAGGTAGAAATTATCTTGAGATTTTCTCGATAACGTTTGAGAAGTACGTGCTACTCCTTACACATTTTGTTGTCCTCTTGGAGTAGTACGAGTGTACGATGTTTGCAGTAAGTCCGCGTTCCAAACGTCGTGGCCTCCCTTTGACAGTGCCCCAAATCAGGAGAACATTAGACGTACAAGACTGAATATGAAAAGAGTAATCAAGCTGTCATGCTTCATTGTCAGTTACTGTAGCAGCAGCATTTACTCTCTCAATGAGGTCACGAACGTGATATTTCCAGGAAATGTTTTTGTCTATTCATATTTCTAATTATCTCGAATGCTTAATTTTATTGGTTAATATATATACGCCCCTCGCTTCGCAACGGAAGTTAAAAAATAGTCTTTATTTACTGTCGTTTTTTAGGGTTCCATAGCTCCATTGTACGATCACTTGTTAATAAATTCGTTTTTCCTAGCCAAGACGTGAAACATAGATGAAAGCTCTCGAATCAAACGAAGTAGTTTCGTTAAGTTTTTAATACACAAAGCGAAATCAGTAAATCAGTTTATCCTAGCCATGTAAATTTAATATAACTTTGTATTCCAAAGATAAGATTGCGGCTCTTAATTTTGTCACTGACGTTCACCTCGGAAAATATTTCTGTCACTGAGGCAAAAGAACTATTTCGTCCATATTGGACATCATCATGAGGCCTGCGACGACTGATAAATATAAATAAACCACCAGCACTAGCCACGGTTTTGGCAAAATAAATACGTGAATCGTGCACAAAACTAACAACGTTATCTGTCGGTTCTTTGGCGTACTACGAAACTACGAGCGCCATCTCCTGCTTTGTTGATGTACTACGCGTTCAACATCCGAATCCAATTTGATTCATGTTGACGGGGTGTGTAGAGCAGGACTAGGACTTCAATTAATGTAAAGAGGAAGGCGGAACTCTCAACCGTTTTCGAGAAAACCGAATTTGAAAGTTTTAGGCATGCGTATATATGTATTATTGTGTTGTCTGTTAAAGACAGTAAGTCCGTCGCCAAGTGGTTAAGTGCTTAGGTTCATTCAAAAAATGGCTCTGAGCACTATGGGACTTAACAGCTGTGGTCATCAGTCCCCTAGAACTTAGAACTACTTAAACCTAACTAACCTAAGGACATCACACACATGCATGCCCGAGGCAGGATTCGAACCTGCGACCGTAGCAGTCGCACGGTTCCGGACTGCGCGCCTAGAACCGCGAGACCACCGCGGCCGGCTTAGGTTTATTAGCACAAGGTCTCTGGATCGTATCTCGCTACCAATGCTTTTTTTTTTTTTTTTTGTTCCCACGTAACGCTAACAACAGATCATTATGACTGACCAAATTATAAGCATTTAAAGTTTCATTTATTATTTGCATAATATTTATTCTGAAGAAAAGGAAAACATATTTTTGTAAGGGCATTGAAAATGTAAAAGGATATACGACCATTCTGAGTCAAATCAGTACAGTCTTTTACTGACGTTATTGTACCTACAATTGTGACACATATGGAGCAATGCACGAATCAGGATGATACTGATCATAGAAACACGTAAACTATAATTATTGTGGCATACAGCACACGCAATGAACGCCAAGTTTTTGGATTAGCATGGAATTTTTCAGTGTTTACATTTGGTTAACATACATAAACGGTTCTCGGTCATCACAAGGTTTGACGGCGTACACTGATCACATACCCGAATATTGGTGCAGACAACTGATGGTGTACGACTGATTGAATTTTTAAGTAATCTTCTCTTGAAGCTATGTCTCAGTTGTGTTCGATGATGTACTAGCAGTTTTGTAGTCGCTTTATAAGGTTTTTCACTTGCATGTAAAAATAAACGTCGCAGGGCTGCACCAACGGAGAACATTTTGAAGGAATTACTATAATACTGCACGTTGGCACGTTGGCTTGAAGAGTTTCGTCGTGCAAAATTGGGTTCGTTTGCTCTCCCCATGAATCCGAGGAGTAAAACAAAATGTTCTCCTCTCACTTATGACTTCAAGGCGTCAAATAGAAGTTTCCTGTATAGTACCGTTGGGAGTTTGAATTTGAAGACATTATTATAACGTTTTTGTATGTATGTGCATACTCATCAGCTTTCTGCACGCTTGGTGCAAATGAGACAGTGGTCTCCTGTAAACAAAGGCCACTGGTAATAATTTTCCAGATAAGGTAACCGCATACTGTGCAGTGTACGAGTGTGTCACCTTGTGCATATACTTTCACTGCACAAGAACCACCTTAGTTCCACGTTCGGCGAGAGTTCTGGCTAAGATGATTGATATTGGCACGCTAGAACAAGCATTCACAAAGTAGCATTGTATGGTCCACAAAAATAGTATTTCAGTTGATGTAAATGAATCAGGTACGTTTATGTGTAACACCTATTTAATCAGTGCTAATAACAAAATCCTTATCGCATTTTGGTATGAGGGCTCGAGTTTGCATTCGGAAATTTACTGCTGCATCAAGGACTTGCTGCAGTGAAACGCTTTCCATCTCGAACACAAATCTTATGATTTTTCTCTGACGACCGAAATGTCTTCGTTTGAAGAGCATGACCCACGAGTCAGTAACTGGAAAATGTAAATCAGGAAATTGGCTAGCAGTAGCAAGAGCCAATTGATGCAGGTTTCTCGTCGTCACCTGCTGATTCCATTCTCGAGCTTCTATGAAACAATCGTTAAGTTCACGAATCAACTGTTTTAAGTTGTTCATGCCTTGTTTCACCTTGTTTTATATGTTCTTCTCATTTTTTAAAAATCTTTCATGCTTTTGAGGCGCGAAGCTCCCATTCTACGACGAGTGGTCAAACCCCATCCTGGATGATCTCTCGCTAGACTGAAGGCCCTAATCTTGTAATACTGCGGAACGTAATCGCTGCCCATTCTCGACTGCTTGTCTTCGGCCTCTTAGTCATCTGATGAAGATGAAGCGACTTCTTCAGTTTCTTCAAACACACTCTCTTCATCGATATCTTGGTGGGCAATTAGTTCGTCTTGTACCATGAGTCGTTTCTCCGCTAGCATTTTGAAAACTCTACAGAATATTTCTTCTCTAATATCCACGTATTCTTGTGTTATTACTGCAGAGGGTTTAGAAGCGATGATATTATTTTGGAGAAGGAGCTGTTCTGTTCACTGCACACAAGTGCAGTTTTTAGTCGGACTTTCGAAACTTCACTGTAAAGCGATTCGGTTTCATAATCAGGTTCACGTTCTCTTGCTTTCGAAGTACCAGGCTCACTAATACATTTTCGCGTAAAATCAGATATCTTGGAGCGTTGACATGTAACCACCTCGGGGGCTAATATACGAATGAAGTAGTCTTCTTGTTTGTAAAAACTGTTCCCTTTCTCCCTCCACCAACCGAAAGTAGTTTGTGCACATGTAGCTGTTTCTGGTGAGTCAAAACCAACTGCAGGATTACCAGGAAAATGGGTTCGTACGGTGACTCGTACCGAACCTGTACCTTTGCCGGGAAAATGGGCTCTTAGTGGGTTGAAACATTCGGGCACGAATATGGTTGTAATGGTAAACTACTTGCGAAATGCTAGAGAAAAACTAGAATTTTCAAGGTTCAAAATGGTTCAAATGGCTCTGAGCACTATGGGACTTAACTGCTGAGGTCATCAGTCCCCTAGAACTTAGAACTAATTAAACCTAACTAACCTAAGGACATCACACACATCCATGCCCGAGGCAGGATTCGAACCTGCGACCGTAGCGGTCACGCGGTTCCAGACTGTAGCCATTTTCAAGGTGACGATTGTCTTAACAATAGATGATTCCTTCGATACGGATAAAAACAACCACATTAGCGGGAGTGAAATTCGATCCACACTCCTCCATCTCGTGAAACCAGGCGCTTACTCAGTCGGATACGGACTCCATGCCTGCTACCGACCACACACATATAGCATGCCTAAAACTTTCAAACTCGATTTTCTCGAAAACGGTTGAGAGTTGCGTCTTCCTTTTTACAAAGGTTGAAGTGGTAGCAACGATCTAGACACACTATCAATATGAATCAAATCGGCGAGATCGAGCCTGTATGTTGATGCAAGCTACGGTCAAGTTACCTGTAAAAAACACCATGAAAATTCGTCTAACAGTTTTGGAGATTAGCGTGTTCAGACGGACGAACAGACAGACACGACTATTTTGCTGTTCTGTTATTAGTATAAATTACACAATCTTGCTTGGTAAAATATAATATATATACAAATGCGGTCAATAACAGATTTCATAAATATTTTTGGTCCGCCTTTGAATGACTACTGGACTGTTCTGCTGTATCAGGATCGTACATGGATTTCAAAATTAGCTAATGATACTAAAAACATGGCTGCTAAAATCATGCTGAAGTATAAGTGCACTGTAGTTATCATGCTAGATAGAAATCGTAAAGAATAATTTGAAGGAAAGGAAGAAGGCTAGAGTTGAGGGTGACGTCGATATCAACATTGTTACAGACGTAGTACAAGGTCGGTTTGGCCAAGCATGGTGAATGACACTGGCAATGGCATTATTTGAAGAGCTCCCCTCAGCCAGGCTAGGTATTTTAATACCTGTTCTCCAGAATACGCGCTCAGCGCATGAACTTCTGCGCAACCTCCCTTGGTACAGTATTATGTGATGTTATGTGCCATTAAAATGTCGTCACTCATTATGACAGTTGCCTGCAGGATGAGCAAGATACAGAATGCTATTACATCAGATCGCAATCAGATATCTAATTTCTGTATGGGGCACACCAACAACAACAACGTGCAAGCAGAATGTCCCATGTATAGAGTGTGTCGTCTGTACTGTGGGTAGTTTCGAACAGAACGGCGGGCCAACTACGTCATCTGTCTTTCATAATAATCTTCCAAAGCAGCCTTGTCACTTTGGAGCGCTATAGAGGGTCATGTAATACACCATACTGACCTAAGTCATGGAAGTAACGTGGAGTGTATGGGCCAAGCAGTTGGTGGGTCGACTTCGAGAAGTTCCTGGTGAGTCAAAACCTACTGCAGGTTTACCGGGAAAAGGAGCTATCTTATTTCTACGTGCCCACTACCCTGATTGAAGTTTCTCCATTTTGGGGGCTGTCTAACGTGTCTGCAATGCATGCTATAATGATGTGAAAGAGTCATGGGAGAGAATAATGCACATGTACAGTTGTAGGTAGTATCGCGCATACGGTGTATAAAAGGGCAGTGCATTCGCGGAGCTGTCATTTGTACTGAGATGATAATGCGAAATGATGCCCGACGTGATTATGGCGGCATGACGAGAATTAACATACTTTGAACCCGGAATGATAATTGGAGCTAGACGCATGGGACATTCCGTTTCGGGAATCGTTAGAGAATTCAGTATTTCCAAATCCACAGTGTTAAGAACGTGCTGAGAATACCAAATTTCAGGCATTACCTTTCACCATGGACAACGCAGTGGTCGACGGCCTTCACTGAACGACAGTGCTAACAGGCAAGGAACACTGCGTGAAATCAATGTCGGACGTACGAAGATCGTCTCTGATAGCACAATGCGGCGAAATTTGGCGTTGATGGGCTATGGCAGCAGACGACCAACGCGAGTACCATTACTAGAAGCACGACATCGCCTGCAGCGACTCTCCTGGGTTTGTGACCACATCGATTGGACTCTTGACGACTCGAAAACCGCGGCCTGTGTCAGATGAGTCACGATTTCAGTTGGTAAGAGCTAATTGTAGGGTTAGAGTGTGGCGCAGACCCCGTGAAGCCATAGATACAAGACCTCAACAAGGCACTGAGCAAGCTGGTGGCGGCTCCTCCAACTGAACCCATCAATGGCTATTTGGAGTCAATTTTCAGCCATTCGTGGACTTCATGTTTCCAAACAACGATGGAATTTTTATGTATGACAATGCGCCATGTCGCCTAGCCACAGTTGTTCGCGATTGGTCGGAAGAACATTCTGGGTTGTTCGAGCGAATGATTTGGCCACCCAGATCGCCCAACAAGAATCCTTTGCATCATTTATTTGACATAATCGAGTGTTCAGTCTGTGCCCAAAATTCTGTGCCGGCAACACTTCCGCAATAGTGGACGGCTATAGAGGCGACATGGCTCAATATTTCTGCAGTGGACTTCCAACGATTTGTTGAGTCCATATCACGTCGAACTGCTGCACTACGCCGGCCAAAAGCAGATCCGACACGATACTAGGCGGCATCCCATGACCTTTGTCGCCTCGGTGTAGACCACTCGCAGTCATATAACACGGCTAACGACAGTGGCCGTAGGAAGATTGTAATCGACAGGGATCAGAGACGAGTTTCATACTCGACAGGAACTGCTGCTGTTGTGAATACACGTCCATCTCAGCTACCACAGTTGCGAGGAAAACTACATGCTGAACATTTGGCGTCGGATACCTTTCATAAGACCATTTCTCACAGTGGTATACAAAGCTGCACTTCACCAGTGGGGCTAGAAACTCAGAAACTGGATATTAGGTGGCTAGAGGAGTGTACTGTGATCCGATGAGTTTCGATATTGCCTCTCTTGAAATGATGGGCAGTTTCGAGTGCACCGACGGGCTAATTGGTCTTTTTACCAGTTTAACACCGGTCGGTGTGGCCGAACGGTTCTAGGCGCTTCAGTCTGGAACCGTGCGACCGCTACGGTCGCAGGTTAGAATCCTGCCTCGGGCATGGATGTGTGTGATGTCCTTAGGTTAGTTAGGTTTAAGTAGTTCTAAGTTCGAGGGGACTGATGACCTCAGATGGTAAGTCCCATAGTTCAAAAATGGTTCATATGGCTCTGAGCACTATGGGACTTAACTTCTGCGGTCATTAGTCCCCTAGAACTTAGAACTAGTTAAACCTAGCTAACCTAATGACATCACAAACATCCATGCCCGAGGCAGGATTCGAACCTGCGACCGTAGCGGTCTTGCGGTTCCAGACTGAAGCGCCTTTAACCGCACGGCCACTTCGGCCGGCCGCCCAATCTTAGTGGCATAGATAAAGTCACGCACTGTTTGCAACAGCAGGTGAAAATGCGGAATCAACATCCTCGTAATTTTGTAGCTCTTCTGGATCTAATAATAAACGAGTAGCTTCGGCTGAATAGGGCATACCTGAAGAAGCTCGTGGACTTTCTTCCTCGCCGAATTGAGACCATCGTCAAGGTTAAAGGCTGTGATACATGGTATTAGCGTGATATCTCTTAGAGATGACTGATTTTTAAATGGTTAGCCTTTCTGTGTTGTGTTCCACATTGAAAGTCTGCTAACCAACTTACACTACAAAGTTCTATCAAAGTCTCCGTCTGAGAGCGTTGCTGCAGCGTCTAAGCAATGTAGCGCGATTCCGATGCGGGTGTAAAGCACCTACGTGGAGCAAGGGACTGGTGTGGCATTCATGTCTTTCCAACGTGAGATAAATGTGGAAACGTGAACTATAGCTACGTCGACATCTTGGGTTGTCGGGTGTTCTGCCGGATATCAGCGTCGTACTTGCACGATATTTCGGTCACGTAGCTCTTGGCCTTCATCAGGTGCGACCTGAGACTACTCCTCGAGTGCAAGTACGACGCTGATATACGGCAGAACACCCGACAACCCAAGATGTCATTAGATCGCCGGAAAAGCCTGAAGAGTTATAGCTAAGTTGTTAACAAATGTGTCCAAACAGGACCAACATGCTGTTTTCCTTTTCTTGACTGCCGAAGGACAAACACCGGAAGACATACATCGGAGAAGGAAGAATGTGTATGGTTTAACTCCGACAGGGGATGCAACTGCTTCATGATAATGCATGTCCCCGTATCGGAAATGTCGTAACGCAGAAGTTACGCCAAGTCAAATGAGAGACACTCGAGCACCTGTGCTATGGTCCTCATATCTGCCTGTGTCATTATGCCTTCGGTCATTTAGAAAAGGTCTTGAAATGTCGATTATCTCCGTCGGACGAGGATGTGCAGCAGGAAGGTCTGGACTTCTTCATACAGTATCTTCAGCCTGGTGAATCGGTGGGATATTTGCCTGAATGCTCAAGGCAACTTTGCCTGACTGTCATACCCGATTATGGACTGTACAGTCGGAAACTTCGATCGCCCCTTATATGTGGCTTAGAGTATATCGTGTACAAGTATCATATTCCTTCCCCTTTCACTCTATTCTTGAATGGGATGCAGAAGAAATATCTGTCGGTAAACCTCATTATCAACTGGGATTTCTCTGATTTTACTAGGATGGGTTTTTCGTGAGATATGTGTGGGAGGACGTTATGTACAAATGAACCTTCTCAGTACAAGTAATCCGAAATTTTAACACTGAAACTCTCCATGGCATACAACACGCTTCTTGTAAATTCATTAATATAACAGACGTTAATTTTCTGGCATACTGAGAAATTAACGAAATCAACGGATTAGTAAATAGGCTTCGGGACAGATAAACTTTGGACTGTTTAACCAAATCAGTCATTTAGTACAAATGATTAGGTGAGAGGACAACAGAATAACATTAATAATCATCTGTGGTCATTGGAGTTGGCTGAGCACCTCCATGGTTTTCCTGCGTGAAGTAAAATAACCCGTGGCCGAATGCACGATTCTTGTTTGACTCTTCTCTATTAAACGTGCCAGGTAAAGGCATCAGACTGACAAGTAACACTCAACAATCGATGAAACGGAAGCTGTGTCCTGGTGATGAATTACATTTATTCTAACCATGTTTCAATTTGATTTTTCCTTACAACGGGTTTCGACTATGTACTAGCAATCATCAGGTTGCACAGAAAGTTGTACGGTCGCTTATTAAGATATATAGACATAAAATGAGCAGGCTCTGTGGTTTAGTGCACCATGGAAAGAGCGAAATACCTTTCCATGAAGAGTTAAGCGACGTAGCAGTTGCTCCTATATGTCTCTCACTAGATGAACATGATAGTAAACTCAGAGAAACTCGAAAGAACATGGTCACGATAGCTGCTATTCCGGCGCTTCATTTGAGAATGGTACAAGAAGGGGCGAACTGATAGTTGTACTCAAAGAATACTATGTCACACACGGTAAGGTGGGTTGCAGAGACGTGGCTGTAGATGTTGCAGATCAACAGACAGTCGCTGCACCAAGCCACTCTGCAGGTCTTTCCGCATTTCGATAAAAATGTCAGGCGTTGCTACTTCCCCTACACAATATAACCTCAATGGAACGTTATCTTTATCAGTCACGTCACTTACATGTATGGTGAACGACAACGGCCCTATAAAAGAGCGTTGGGATACTCCCAAACCTACTTTCACATCTGAAGTTGTTTTCCCCATTTGCGAAGATCAGGCACAACTCTCGCCTGCTATCCCGAACGCTATTTTCTTTCTTCTCTAGGAAACACTACTGGACTGTATCAACTGCTTCCCGGAGGTGAATGAACACGGCATGCCGCATACCACCGACGAACATAGTGACCTAAGCTCCACAGAGTGGTCACATTGTTTCGTACAGAGGATATATTCGGTATCCATAAATATTATAATTTTTAGAATTCAACTATGGATAATACGTTGCATTACTCGTTTAATGCACAGACTGACCGAAACACGGGGATTCCTATCAACAGCCAGTATCTACGTACAGAAAAAAATGCCTCTGGAAGCTCAAAATACACTTCTTTTCATATTTCTTGTTCAGCCACGTCAGACAGAGGTCTGTAACCCACAATCATCGACTAGGTGGGTCACGCTGCGTAGTACTCAAGTTCACTTTAAACACTTAAGGCTTCAGTGCAAAAAATTGCCCACCTTAGAACTCAAAGCACTTTCTAAAACTCAGGTCTAAATTTATTTTGACAGCATCGTGTTTTAAATTGCTTTTTATTGCGAATCATATTTTTCTCAATTACTAGTCAACAACGTCTCTGACCAAAAGGTCAGACTCTGCGCATTGTTGGGGGGAACGGACCACTCAACAGTCTAACTGCTGTCTTCAGCTATATTGTTCCGCTGACCATATTTTCGTCACACATATTACACTTGTGCACTACACCACTGAAACTGTATAGTATCTGAGTTTGTTAATGAAGAATATTTGTGGCTTCCGTTTCGTCGGTGATACGTCCTTATATACGCTGAGGTGACAAAAGTCATAAGATAGAGATATGCACATATACAGACGGAGGTAGAATCACATCACAAGGTATAAAAAAGGGCGGGGCGCTGGTGAAGCTGTTGTTTGTACTCAGGTGACTCAAGTGAAAAGGTTTCAGGTGTGATTACGGCCGCACGACGCGAATTAACAGACTTTCATAGCGGAAAAAGAGTGTGCCGAGAATACCAAGTTTCAGTCATTACGTGTCACCACGGACAACGTAGTGGCTCACTTAACGACCGAGAACAGCGCCGTTTGCTTAGAGTTGTCAGTGCTAACAGACAATCAACACTGAGTGAAATAACCGCAGAAATCAATGTGGGACGTATGAAGAACGTAGCTCTTAGGACAATGCAGCGAAATTTGGAGTTAATGGGCTATGACAGCAGACGATCGGATCTAGTGCCTTTGCTGACAGTACAGCAACGCCTCTCCTGGGTTTGTGACCACATCGGTTGGACCCTAGACGACTGGAAAAGCGTGGGCTGTGTCAGATGAGTCATGATTTCAGCTGGTAAGCGCTGATGGTAGAGTTTGTGTGTGGCACAGACCCCACAGAGCCAGACCCATGTTGTCGACGAGGCATTGTGCAAGCCGGTGGTGGTTTCATAATGCTGTGGGCTGTGTTTACGTGGATCATTGACAGGAAATGGCGATATTCGGCTACTTGGAGACCATTTGCAGCCATTCGTGACCTTCATGTTCCCAAACAATAATGGAATTTTATGGATGACAGCGCACCATGTCATTGGGTCACTGGGTTTGAAGAACATTCTGGACAGTTCGAGAGAATGGTTTGGCCACCCAGATCGCCCAACATAAATCCTGTCGAACATTTGTGGAACATTATCGAGAGGTCAGTCCGTGCACAAATTCCTGCACCGGCAACACTTTCGCAATTACGGACGGCCATAGGGGCAGCATGGCTCTATTTTTCTGCAGGAGACTCCCAAAGACTTGTTGAATACATTCCACGTTGAATTTCTACACTACGCCGCGAAAAAGAGGTCCGACACGATATTAGGGGATCTACATTGATATATGTCACCTCAGCGTACTGTTATTTCAGAAATTATTTAAGATTCTCTAAGAATGGTCTGGTAAAGCTTTATAACAGAATTCGGACAATCATTAGTGTTTTGACTGGGAAAGTTTGTTCGTACTGATGTTACAGACTGATATAGAAATAGGCAAGTAGGTTGGTGAATCAGTCCACAGTGCACGTGGAGTAATTCAGTGTAGTTACGATATGAACGCCCTTAACCTATCATAAGAAACCGTATATACACTATCTGCTCAGAAGTATCCAGACACCCATACGTAAAAAGAAAATGACCACCATATATCACGGAGGCGGCCCCGCCAGTATAGAATGAGCCGGGAAGTATTGTGTTGTTAGTAGAGGAACTGTAACAATAGATAAAGTAATCCAGATGAGCTCAGAGACTTCGAACGTGGGCTAGTTGTTGGATGTCACCTGAGTAACAAGTTCGTCAGGAGAATTTCAACCCATCTAAAGTGACCAGAGTCGACTATTGGTGTTGTGATTGTGGAGTGGAAACACGGAGGAAGAATCACTGCAACACCAAGACCAAACGGACCTCGTGTATCGACGGGCAGTGAGCTTGTGTGAAATCAATGGAAGGAATCATTTGTGCGTTCTAAAGCGCTACTGAGTCCAGCTAGCACGATGCCTGTGCGTAGGGAATTAATAAGGAAACAGGGGCTATCCTATTTGATATTACGGTTTTCAGGAAATTTTTGCCATAAATGTGAATGAAGTTGCGAATTTGATTAATGTACTCCACCTCTGTAATACTGATATAATCATATTCTTTGAAAGACTGTGCTTGAGACCTGGTATGTTGGACAGAGTAAGTCTGAGGGTAGTAAAAGCAGTGTATGTTGGACAGTCTACCAATGTACTTCCTTTAAAAAGGTATGCTGACGCTGACCGATATATCAACACCGGCACCCAGCGGCAGCCGCCGTGTAACAGCATCGCACAACGTCAAAGGTATCGACATGCATGACACCCACTACTAACGAAGCCTACCCTTGCATGACCTGTCGCAGGCAGCAAGACATCCGCTACTGCTCTTACCACCCGACCTAACCATCGCAAAGGTTTTTTTTTCCTTTGGCTCTTGCCTTGGCACTTTTTTTCCTCTCCCCTTCAAACTGCTACCCTTCGTTCGACTTTCGACCCAATCTATCTCCAGATGAGCGCATATTAATGGTTAACCTTAGCCAGACGTACGCAAACATCGCAGTAACCACATCCTGCGACATCTCATTTTAGTGAAAACTAACCATTATGCAGAGATGGCAGTAGACCTTTTGAGTTGTCCATCATGCCGGTGTGGGCATGGAGGGGCTCCACCTCTATATAAAAAAAAAAAAAACCTTCCATTTAGTTGAGGCATCATTTTGTAATAACTTGTTTTGAGGAAAGATATTGAGTACATGAAATTAATTACTGTAAAAACTATAAAATCCAACTTTTACAGTAGTCTAGTATTTTTTTATATTTGTGACTGTGTAATTTCTTATTGTTGGAACACTACGTGTGGTTAAAGTTTACTGTAGAAATTTTGTAATGAAGCACAAGGCCTTGTCTTATAGTTAAAGCAAGTGCGAAGCAAGGCAACTGTACACAGGAGAGTTATTAAGTAAGATTTTTGCTAACTTTTATAGGTATGAGAACTTTATGAAAAGGTGTGTTGCTGTCATGACTTAATGAAGCATCGTTCAACTTGGAGTCTTTGTTCTCATTTATTGGTCGAAAAGATAAGTTCCCCATTTTCATTTCTCTTTCATAGCTATTTACACACTCTCATTGCACACCGCGGTTTGTATACTGAGAAGCATTTCATGAAAATTGGTAAGTGCCGTCTTGCATTGCACATCGCAAGTACGGCAAACGAAATTTGTATTTTGACAGTCACATCATTATTCGTAATAGGAACAAGTTATAGCAGACGAGCGTTCCGTGCGGACAGGTAGGCCAATAAATTTCATTACCATCAAAGTTCTTGTCCACTGTAAGACACAGTGATTATCAGAGTATATTTGTGAAAACAATATCATATCAGTTCAGGGGCTTAATACCAGTCGAAGATTTCAGTAAACTGCTATCATGTGTATTTTCAATCAGAATCTCAGATGTGTTAATTTTTATTCTTCGTTTGCTGTGCAATTACAGTAACAGTTCTGGTACAGTGATTGTTTGCAAGATTACAGATAAAGATTAGTAATATTCGGGGCCAAAGCATTAAACTGAGTCATTTTGTCTTGCAGTCAGATGGCATATGTAAATTTGATTGAAAACGGATTGCTTTCTCGCAGACGAATTGTTTAATGTACCGCTTAGTTTGAATTTCGCATCGTGTAGCGTGAGCTCCATATGTTTCCGTTCAAAATTAAAATTTCAAACGGCTCTGTTCCCCCGCACTTAGATTTACGAATATCTATATCACAATAATTCTTACAGACTTCTCAGATACTACCTTGACACTTACGAACACGAGTTTGAGTATATGAGAAACTTTCCAAAGAATGACTTGCTATGTGCGGGCTGCTCCTCTTGAGCATATATTTCTGCACTCACAAGGGAACCTCCCCATCGCACCCCCCTCAGATTTAGTTATAAGTTGGCACAGTGGATAGGCCTTGAAAAACTGAACACAGATCAATTGAGGAAACAGGAAGAAGTTGTGTGGAACTGAGAAAAAATAAGAAAAATATACAAACTGAGTAGTTCATGGGACATAACTAACATCAAGGACGCTGTGAGTGAGGGAGCTCTGTGGTCTCGTGGTAACGTGGGCAGCTGCGGAACGAAAAGTCCTTGGTTCAAATCTTCAATCAAGTGAAAATTTTAATTTTTTATTTCCAGTTTATGTGACAAACTCTTACGTTTTCATCTCTTTTTTGGGAGTAATTATCACATCCACAAGAAAACCTAAATCGGGCAAGGTAGAAGAGTCTTTTTACCCATTCGCCAAGTGTACAAGTTAGGTCGGTCGACAACATATTCCTGTCATGTGGCGCACATGCCGTCACCAGTGTCGTATAGAATATATCAGATGTGTTTTCCTGTGGAGGAATCGGTTGACCTATGACCTTGCGATCAAATGTTTTCCGTTCCCATTGGAGAGGCACGTCCTTTCGTCTACTAATCGCACGGTTTTGCGATGCGGTCGCAAAACACAGACACTAAACTTATTACAGTGAACAGAGACGTCAATGAACGAACGGACAGATAATAACTATGCAAAAATAAAGAAAGTATAAATTTTTCACTTGTGGGAAGACTTGAACCAAGGACCTCTGACCTCTTCATCTGCAGCTGCTCACGCTACCACGAGATCACGAACTCCGTGATGTTGCACATGTGACCCATGGACTACTCAGTTTGTATATTTTGCTTATTTTTTCACAGTTCCACACAACTTCTTCCTGTTTTCTCAATTGATCTGTGTTCGGTTTATCAAGGCCTATCCACTGTGCCAAGTTATAACTAAATCTGAGGGGGGTGCGATGGGGAGGTTCCCTTGTCAGTACCAAGAGACCTTGGTGTAAAGATGATGACTGGAAACAAGTGATGTGGGGTGATGGATCACACTGTACTCCGTACCAATACGGTGGCAGGGTTTTGCCTTGGAAAAGGAAAAAAATAGTACAGTCAGGTGCTTTCTTTCAACAAAATGATTTAAAAGTTGGTATTATGCACATCCATAACAGGGTCGTACCCTATGCCCTCAGGTCAATCCCCTTCGATCCCCCTCCCCCCCTACCCCGCTCCCCTTGCCCCACAAACTATCGTACGGCCATCTTTGCAACAGTACGCATATCAATTGCAGATAGTCATCATTGAAATGGATCAGGTGAGTCGGTCTTTACTCGTGAAGCTGTTTTATCAAAACAAGAGCAATGTCCTGCTGTTTTTCGCGAGTATCGACAGATTGGACGAAAACGGAGAACTCTTCTTTCCGCACCGCTCTTGAGGAACATGATTCGGAAGTTTGAATTAACTGGCCACTTGAGAATTGCTCCTTGGAAAGGCCGACGGTCAATTGCGTCACAAATTGTTGAAGTTACTGTTGCCGTGGCTGAGAATGCTGGATGCAAGATGCGATCTTCATGCAGTGTACGAGCTGTGTGACGACAGATGAACATTCCATTATCTACCGGTTGAAAAGCGCTGCGAACAGTTGTGAAACGATAGCTCTAGCGTGATTCCTGGCTATCGTTGTTGCAGGTGGTCGTCACACTGAATAACGTTTGTAACCTGGAACGTAAACATGGCAGTCAATTAATAAATGTTATTCTCTCACGTGGACATTAAAATGTGTTTCTTTTAACGGTTTATTTGTTATTTCTCTTCCGCTTATCCTTACAAGTGTTTGCATAAAGTTTCATTGTCCTACGATCACTCGATTTTCATGGGGGCCATTTCAGATAGCGTAAATTTAATTACGAGGGACGTTCAGTAAGTAATGCAACACCTTTTTTTCTGCAAGGTTGGATTTATTCAGGATTGCAGTACACCATATTATCCCCGTGGTGTCACCGCCAGACACCGCACTTGCTAGGTGGTAGCGTTTAAATCGGCCGCGGTCCGTTAGTATACGTCGGACCCGCGTGTCGCCACTGTCAGTGATTGCAGACCGAGCGCCGCCACACGGCAGGTCTAGAGAGACGTCCTAGCACTCGCCCCAGTTGTACAGCCGACTTTGCTAGCGATGCTACACTGACAAATACGCTCTCATTTGCCGAGACAATAGTTAGCATAGCCTTCAGCTACGTCATTTGCTACGACCTAGCAAGGCGCCATTACCAGTTTATATTGAGATTGTTATTAATGTATCAACAAGAGCGATGTACACCAAGTATGGATTAAAGTTAAGTATTACATCAACTACGTAGTTTATTTGCTACTCTAAATTCCCTTAACTGTTCCAGACCTCACGCCAGTCTGCGTGAGCTTAACGCGTGCCTTTCGGCTACCCGTCACTGTGGATTGGCTGTCTTGCCAGTCCACAACAATCCCCCACTCTTTTGGCTTCTACACCCTGTTTTTCAAAATAATCTCCATTCAATGCTACAGCCTTACATCATCTTATTGTGAGAGCCTCTATGCCCACTCTATCGGTCGACGATACAATGTCTTGCTGCATCAATAACCTTCCCGTCATCCCCGTACTGCTTCCCTCGAACGTTATCCTTCATTGGGACACACAGACAGAAAGTTGCGAGATCCGGGCTGCAGGATGGATGAGGAAGATCAGTCCAGTGAAGTTTTGTGAGCGCTACTCGGGTGCGCAAACTTGTGTGAGGCCTTGCGCTGGCATGGAGAAGTTCGTTTGTATTTTTGTTGCGACAAACACGCTAAAGCCCTTTCTTCAGCTTCATGAGGGTAGCGCAATACACTTCAGAGCTGATCGTTCCACCATGAGGGAGGTCATAAAAAAGAATAACCTTTTCAGAGTCCCAGGAGACTGTTGCCACAACATTATCGACTGAGGGTGTCCTTGAAACTTTTTCCTCGGAGGATAAGTGGTGTGGCGCCACTCCATAAATTGCTGTTCCGTTTCCGGTTCGAACTGATGAACCCATTTCTCATCGTCTGTGACGACATTTGGCAAAAAATTGTCACAATCAGCCTCGTAACGCGCAAGCAGTTCTGCACAGGTGCTCCATCGTTGCTCTTTATGGATTTCTGTTGGGGTGCGAGGAACCCAGCCGTGCACACACCTTTGAGTACCAAAACTGGTGGAAGAGTGTGTCAGTAGTACCAATAGAGACGTCGAGTTGTGCAGCGAGATTTTTGATTGTGAGTCATCGATCGCTACGAATGAGAGTGTCTGCACGTTCCAGCAATGCCGGCTTCCCAGTTGTGTGCGGCCGAACGGCAGGCAGGAGATCCGAAAGGTTTGCAATGATGACAGACGGCCCGTTCAACGACTCACCTTCGTTTTATGCACTACTAGGTCTCCTTAGGCATTCTGTAAGCGCCTACGAATATCTGCGATGCTATGGTCTTCCGCCAAAAGGGACTCAAAGATAGCTCTCTGCCTGGAACCCATGTCCGTTACAGACCCCATTTTGTAGTGTACGTATAGCGAAAGGGGTATTTAGGTCAAGGCAGACTAGGAGGCTGCCTACGTAGGTGGATTTTAAGAGGTGGCGCATTTTAAGGGATCGCTTTATAAGCTATTACTTTTTATTTTTATTTTTTATTTACAACTCTTAAAGAGAGAATGCGGACTTACCTCATAATGAAATGAATATGAATAACACTGGTAACAATCAGCTAAAACGTATTGACTGGGCTGGTCAGCCAACGTAAAAAGGACAACATTTGTTTTAGTAATGAAATTACGTCGTGACAATGTCACCATTATTCATTTTATTCAGTGTCATGTATTCTCATGTGATATGCGTCAGGAATTCAACTCTCGTTACTCGCAGTCATGGACTGTGCAGCTGGTCCCGGTGGAGGTTCGAGTCCTCCCTCGGGCATGGGTGTGTGTATTTGTCCTTAGGATAATTTAGGTTAAGTAGTGTGTAAGCTTAGGCACTGATGATCTTAGCAGTTAAATCCCATAAGATTTCACACACATTTGAACTCGTTACTCGCAATTAATTTTTGCGATGGGAAACGCCCTGTAACACTGTCATAGGAGTAAGTCAGTGTCGACACTCAAAAATGACCACTCAAACTTAAAATTCGATATACGAAGAACAAATTGCCAGTCATTCTAAGAGCCGGCCGCTTGGGTAGTAGTTTAGTTTAACATGAATCTGCAGAAAGTGCAACTGTTTGGTATTAAGTTTCCGATATACACTACTGGCCATAACAATTGCTACACCAAGAAGAAATGCAGATGATAAATTGGTATTCCTTGGACAAATATATTATACTAGAACTGACATGTGATTACATTTTCGCGCAATTTGGGTGCATAGATCATGAGAAATCAGTACCCAGAACAACCACCTCTGGCCGTAATAACGGCCTTGATACACCTGGGCATTGAGTCAAACACAGCTTGGATGGCGTGTGCAGGTACAGCTGCCCACGCAGCTTCAACACGATACCACAGTTCATCAAGAATAGTGACTGGCGTATTGTGACGAGTCAGTTGCTCGGCCACCATCGACCAGACGTTTTCAGTTGGTGAGAGATCTGGAGAATGTGCTGGCCAGGGCAGCAGTCGAACATTTTCTGTATCCAGCAAGGCCCGTACAGGATCTGCAACATACGGTCGTGCATTATCCTGCTGAAATGCAGGGTTTCACAGGATCGAATGAAGGGTAGAGCCACGAGTCGTAACACATCTGAAAAGAAACGTCCACTGTTCAAAGTGCCGTCAATGCGAACAAGAGTGACCGAGACGTGTAACCAATGGCACCCCACCCCATCACGCCGGGTGATACGCCAGTATGGCGATGACGAATACACGATTCCAATGTGGGTTCACCGCGATGTCGCCAAACACGGATGCGACCATCATGATGCTGTAAACAGAACCTGGATTCATTCGAAAAAATGACGTTTTGCCATTCGTGCACCCAGGTTCGTCGTTGAGTACACCATCGCAGGCGCTCCTGTCTGTGATGCGGCGTCAAGGATAACCGCAGCCATGATCTCCAAGCTGACAGTGCATGCTGCTGCAAACGTCGTCGAACTGTTCGTGCAGGTGGTTGTTGTCTTGTAAACGTCCCCATCTGTTGACTCAGGGATCGAGACGTGGCTGCACGATCCGATACAGCCATGCGGATAAGATGCCTGTCATCTCGACTGCTAGTGATACGAGGCCGTTGGGATTCAGCACGGCGTTCCGTATTATGCTCCTGAACCCACCGATCCCATATTCTACTAAAAGTCATGGTATCTCGACCAACGCGAGCAGCAATGTCGCGATACGATAAACCGCAATCGCGATAGGCTATATCCGACCTTTATCAAAGTCGGAAACGTGATGGTACGCATTTCTCCTCCTTACACGAGGCATCACAACAACGTTTCACCAGGCAACGCAGGTCAACTGCTGTTTGTGTATGGGAAATCGGTTGGAAACTTTCCTCATGTCAGCACGTTGTAGGTTTCGCCACCGTCGCCAGCTTTGTGTGAATGCTCTGAAAAGCTAATCATTTGCATACCACAGCATCGTCTTCCTGTCGGTTAAATTTCGAGTCTGTAGCACGTCATCTTCGTGGTGTGGCAATTTTAACGGCCAGTAGTGTAATATGGATTGCGACTTCAGTAATACATGCAGGCAAAATACTGACATTCCGAGGTCCTTAAATTGGGGTTTGCTTTTCAGAACCACGAAAAATGGCGAGAAACGCCAAAGACTACTTTTACTGTACTCTCTAAGCAAGGATTGTGTCCCACGTATATTGCTTAATGGAGACCTAATGAGGGATTTAATGGCTGGAAAAACGATTACGCCCGATTAACAACCCATGCAAATTCAACTCAACACAGGAAATGTGTGTTTAACCTTATGAGCTAGACGACAATAGATAAGAAACTACATCTCAGCTTGAAGAAGAACTAAAACGTTGGAGGGACATGTTAAAACGAATTGTTGTTGTAAAAAATTTTTCCATACAGCCGCTGTCTTTCCGAGATCACGGCTATGGGTTAGGATCAAAACATTGCTGAAATTTAGAGATGGCACTACAGCTGATTTCAGAATTCCATCCTTTTCTACTTAAATATATGTATTGATGTGCAGGAACAAAGGAAAAACGTGCTCACCACATCTTTTTTTTTTAAGTGTGAATAGGTTATACAAATTCATGCAGAAAGTGTGGTGAAGTATATTGTAGATAAAGTGAAGGAAACTAAATATTTTTCCACTCTGTCTCCACCCTTGATATTACATGTGTGGATCAGTTTTCTTTTCGGAGAAAGTTTTTATCGAAAGATGGATTTCCTGTTGAAATATTTATCTTTTTTGTCCAAAATCAGAAGAATTAGCTGATTCGTTAATGAATTCATGAAATGAATATGATATGACATTCACTTAGGTAAGGGTCAGTTATATGACAGCGCTAGCAATCTGGCTGACACTTACTCTGGTCCCCATCCTAGAATTAAAAAATCAGCCCCCTTGTTGTGAAAATTGTCGTAGCTGTGTTGGGAAAGTACCAGAGCTCCAAGCGCTTATAGAAAGCAGTGATGCTCAAATCGTTGTAGGCACTAAAAGCTGGCTAAAGCCGGAGATAAGCTCAGCCGAAATTTTTGCGAAGTACCTAACGGTGTTCCGAAAGGATAGGCTAAACACAGTTGGCGGTGGCGTGCTTGTTGCTGTTAGAAGTAGTTTATCTTGTCGCGAAACTGAAACAGATAGTTCCTGTGAGTTACTATGGGCAGAGGTCATTGTTGGCAACGGGAATAAAATAATAATTGGATCCTTTTACCGACCTCCCAATTCAGATGATATAGTTGCTGAAAGATTCAAAGAAAACTTGAGTTTTATTTCAAACACGTACCCGACTCATACGATTATAGTTGGTGGTGACTTTAGTTTACCCTCGATATGTTGGCGAAAATACATGTTTAATTCCAGAAGTACGCACAAAACATCGTCCAAAATTGTGCTAAACGCATTCTCTGAAAATTATTTCGAGCAGTTAGTTCATGAGCCCACGTGAATAATAAACAGTTGTGAAAACACACTTGACCTCTTAGCAACAAATAATCCTGAGTTAATAACGAGCATCAAAACGGACACGGGGATTAGTGGTCACAGGGTTGTCTAGCGAGACTGAATATTGTAACCCCCAAATCCTCCAAAAATAAACGAAAAATAAACCTATTCGGAAAAGCAGATGAAAATTCATTTGATGCCTTCCTGAGAGACACTCCCAACTCCTTCCAAATTAATAATATAAGTGTAGCCCAGATGTGGCTTGAATTCAAAGGAATAGTATCGGTAGCAATTGAGACATTTATACCAAACAAACTAACAAACGACGGAGTCACCTTGGTACACGAAAGGGGTCAGAGCACTGTTGCAGAAACAACGAAACAAACATGCCAAATTTAAGCTGGCGCAAAATCCCCAAGATAGGCGAAATGTAGAGCGGAGTTCAATGCGAGATACTTATAACAGTTTCCACAACTAAACTTTGTCTCGAAACTTGGAAGAAAATCCAAAGAGATTCTGGTCGTATGTGAAGTATGTTAGCAGCAAGAAACAATCAATGCCTTCTCTGCGCGATAGCAATGAAGATACTATGGAAGACAGTGCCGCCAAAGCAGAGTTACTAAACACAACCTTCCGAAATGCCTTCACAAAAAAAGACAAAGTAAATATTCCAGAATTTCAATCAAGAACACCTGCAACATGAGTAATGTAGAAGTAAATATCTTCGCAGTAGTGAAGCAACTTAAATCACTTAATAAAAGCAAGTCTTCTGGTCCAGAGCGTATACCAGTTATGTTCCTTTCAGAGTATGCTGATGCATTAGCTCCATACTTGACAATCATATACAGCCGTTCTCTCGACGAAAGATCCGTACCATAACACTAAAAAGTTGCACAGGTCACATCAGTACTCAAGAGAGGTAGTAGGAGTAATCCACTTAATTACAGGGCCATATCATTAATGTCGATATGCTGCTGAAACATACTGTATATTGTGTTCGAACATTATGAATTACCTCCAAGAATACGGTCTATTGACACACAGTCAACATGGGTTTTAAAAAATCGTTCTTGTGACACACAACTAGCTCATTATTCGCATGAAGTGTTGAATGCTATTCACAACTAGCTCATTATTCGCATGAAGTGTTGAATGCTATTGACAAGGGATTTCAGATCGATTCCATATTTCCGGATTTCCGGAAGGCTTTTGACACTGTACCACACAAGCGGCTCGTAGTGAAATTGCATGCTTATGGAATATCATCTCAATTATGTGACTGGATTAGTGACTTCATGTCAGAGAGGTCACAGTTCGTAATAATTGACGGAAAGACATCGAGTTAAACAGAAGTGGTTTCTGGCGTCCCCCAAGGTAGTGTTATAGGCCCTTTGCTGTTCCTTATCTATATTAATGATTTGGGAGACAACCTGAGCAGCCGCCTTGCAGATGTTCGGAGATGACGCTGTCGTTTATCGACTAATAAAGTCATCAGAAGATCAAAACAAATTGCAAAATGATTTAGAAAAGATATCTTAATGGTGCGAAAATTGGCAAGTGACCCTAAATAACAAAAAGTATGAAGTCATCCACATGAGTGCTGAAAGGAATTCGTTAAACTTAGGTTACACGCTAAATCTGTCAAATCTAAAAGTGATAAATTCAACTAAATACCTAGGAATTACAATTACGAACAACTTAAATTTTAAGGAACACACAGAAAATGTTGTGGGAAAGGCGAACCAAAGACTACGTTTTATTGGCAGGACACAGACCTACTAAGGAGACTGCCTACACTGCGCATGTCCATCCTCTTTTAGAATAATGCTGCGCGGTGTGGGATCGTTACCAGATAGGACTGAAGGAGAACATCTAAAAAGTTCAAAGAATGGCAGCACGTTTTGTGTTATCGCGAAATATGGGAGAGAGTGTCATTAAAATGACACAGGATTTGAGCTGGACGTCATTAAAAGAAAGGCGTTTTTTGTTGCAACGGAATCTCCTCAAGAAAATCCAATCACAAACTTTCTCCTCCGAACGCGAAAATATTTTGTTGGCACCGATCTTCATAGGGAGAAATGATCACCACGATAAACAAAGCGAAGTCAGAGCTCCTACGGAAAGATATATGTGTTCGTTCTTTCCGCGCGCTATACGAGATTGGAATGAAAGAGAATTGTGAAGGTGGTTCGAGGAATCCTCTGCCAGGCAGTTTAATGTGATTTTCGGAGTATCCATGCAGATGTGGATGTAGATGTAGATGTATACTCCGTGTGCAGCTCACTCTCTTAACTCAGCAGGATCGCGTGCAGCAAAGAGTTGTACTCAAGCGGCTTCATTTTTCCGCCAGCTGCAAGAAATGTACACTTTTGTCTCCACTTCGACAAGCTGTTGGAACATTCTGCAGTCAAAATTAAGTAGTTCAGTCTCCGTAAAGCGACTTCCAGAAACACGCTGATCAGCGTGTCACGACGTTGCTATGATCTCAATGTTAAATTTGTGACAAAAGTATCAGCTTTGCAAGTTATTCGAGATGATGATGCTCATAAGATTTCACTAAGATGCTAGGCGACTATAACCCTGAGCAGTCTACAGAGCCTGGGAGTTGCGATAACGACAAATCCCCCCCCCCCCCCCACTCCCATATTACACATGTTGATCAACTCAGTCTCCTCAAAACAGAAATAAATTGGTGCAAAGTGTTGGTACCGATGTTGGGACCACAAGTTGTGCGATTCTTTACTCAGATATGTCCATGAGAATCGAGCTATGTTCTATGTACGACACATACGAAAACGCTGGCTTCGGAAAGAATAAGATAAATATGTACATAACAGTCACAAAAGGCAGAAAATAAAGAAAACTGAAAGTTAAAGAAACAGCGAGCTTGATATAACTTTTGAAGGAAAGGTTGATTGTCGGGTGAATACATTTATGTGAACTGGAGAAAAGAAAAAAAAAACTATTGAAATCTTTATAGTAATTTTAAATTCCTAAGTATTTTTCCTGGACGAGACACGTGTAAACTGCAGAATTGTGCTATAAAACTGCAACAGGCTCCTCATCCAAAGAACTGCGAGCTTTTACTTCCGTGCCCGCCGGCCGGAGTGGCCGTGCGGTTCTAGGCGCTACAGTATGGAGCCGCGTGACCGCTACGGTCGCAGGTTCGAATCCTGCCTCGGGCATGGATATGTGTGATGTCCTTAGGTTAGTTAGGTTTAAGTAGTTCTAAGTTCTAGGGGACTGATGACCACAGCAGTTAAGTCCCATAGTGTTCAGAGCCGTTTGAACCTCCGTGCCCCGCTAACGACGGTAACCCCAGATTTCTTGTTGTTGCCCCAACCCTCTTGCTAAGCTCCATACACTCATCAGGTTTCGAAGACAAACTTTTGTCGGTTATCTCCGCAGCGTCTTCCTTAACCCCCTCAAAGTTTGGATGTGCCATGCCTACCCGTCACATGATACAACACCCTTAGCCACGCTCTCATGCATCGACAAAAAAAGAGAGAAGACAGAATGTCTTATATTTTGTTGCATTTAATTTTTTCTAATATTTTGTTAAACTAAAAATAAATCATTTGTATAACTTTAATTGCACCTTGAAGAATTGTTGCATTGTGTATATATATGTACTGTTAATTTGTTTGATAAAGATTATTGCATGTTAAAAAGAGTTGGTACAGCACAAAAAAACCCACGGTATCATTTTCTTTTATTTTCTTTTTCTCGTTCAATTTGAAATACTTACATACGTGATTATAATACTCATCACCATTTTTTATGAATAATGCACGACTTCTTGTTTCTAATTACATGTTGGACTCGAAATTCTCGTTTCCATTTCCAATAAAAAGTGTTAACTATCGATATTTTATGAAAGATTGTCCATAAAAGTTATTGAAATTAAGAAAACATAACGATTTAATTTTTTAAAGCAAAAATGAAAATCCAAATCATCTTTATTTGGACTATGTCCTTCGTTGTATACCACAGAGGTAGATACGTATCGTAGAAACATGAAAAACAATCATTTTCGCAGCATCGAACACATCGTAGAAACGCTGCATTTTTACGTTTGCTACTGTACCATTACAATATGAACCCAACAGAACTGACCTGGAGCCAAGCTGCGAGATCTGGCCTGGGAAGTAACAACACTGTTAAGCTGCCAAACGTACTGGAACTGCTTTTTCACACGTCACTGCCGAACGCTGGCGGTATATAGAACGGTCGTCATAAAAGAAGAGAAAATGCTGCGCCTGGATGGCTTTGTGGATTCTGTTGTTGATAGGCTCGTTAACAACGTTGTAGGTGGCACTTTCAGAACTGAAATGTATTTCTCTGTTTCGGATAAGGAAGGAGCTAAGAGGTTACCAGAGGACTGACTGTAAGTAATACCTTGAGTGGCTTCTATATTTAACTATACGGCGAAATCCTTCAATACTCTCTTACGTTACACACAGCTTATGCAGAAAAATTACCCTGTGGTTAAGTTAGGAATATTCATCATTCTTGTTTTTAATTACAATTGTACGATAGCTAAAAACGATAACGTGTTACGTCTAGTCGTCTAACAAGGGAACCTCCCCATCGCACCCCCCTCAGATTTAGTTATAAGTTGGCACAGTGGATAGGCCCTGAAAAACTGAACACAGATCAATTGAGAAAACAGGAAGAAGTTGTGTAGAACTGTGAAAAAATAAGCAAAATATACAAACTGAGTAGTTCAAGGGAAGATAAAAACAACAATAAGGACGATACGAACGCAGGAGCGCCGTGGTCTCGTGGTAACGTGAGCAGCTGAGGAACGAAAGCTCCTAGGTTCAAATCTTCCATTTTAATTTTTTATTTTCAGTTTATGTGACAAACTCTTATGTTTTCATCACTTTTTTGGGAGTGATTATCACATCCACAAGAAAACCTAAATCGGGCAAGGTAGAAGAATCTTTTTACCCATTCGCCAAGTGTACAAGTTAGGTGGGTCGACAACATATTCCTGTCATGTGACGCACATGCCGTCACCAGTGTCGTATAGAATATATCGTATGTGTTTTCCTGTGGAGGAATCGGTTGACCTATGACCTTACGATCAAATGTTTTCTGTTCCCGTTGGAGAGGCACGTCCTTTCGTCTACTAATCGCACGGTTTTGCAGTGCGGTCGCAAAACACAGACACTAAACTTATTACAGTGAACAGAGATGTCAATGAACGAACGGACAGATAATAACTATGCAAAAATAAAGAAAGTAAAATTTTCAGTCGAGGGAAAACTTGAACCAAAGATCTCTCATTCAGCAGCTGCTCACGCTACCACTTTTTTTTATATATAAAACCTTTATTAAAAAAAAAACAATGTTACACATTGCAAATACATTCTAAGTTAAACATACATGTAGTTATTTAAACAAAGCGGTTTGATCATTTCAATTGCGCTGACATTAAGGAAAGACAACAGAAGATTGTGTTACTGACTAAATCACCAGAAGAATTAAATTAAACATAAATACTTGAGAATGGCGGAAAGGAGATATATAATAAAGTTGACTAGCCTTCCAACTACACTTTCTGGACATTAAGTGAATCTAAGTATTTGATGTGATCAGATCTATATAATCAGTCTTTTCACTGCAAAAATGAACAGCGCAATGTGCCAGCCATTGAATATGGTTTTAACCAATCGATAAGGAGATTTCTATAAAAACTGTCTATTTCCAAATTTCTAGTATAAGCCAATAATGCACCTTTCATGTTTTGTGTTTGGCACTATTAGACACACAATCTCAGTGTCACATAAGTTCTGTACATTAGCTTAGAAATTTCAAAAAACTACTCTCTGAAATAGAGAAAGCACACATCATAAATATACTGTAAAATCTTAAAAATAGTATCCTTAAGGTAACTACAATACATCACTGTCAACACAGTCTTCTTTTTTTATATTAACCAATGCCCATTCTTTCAAATACAATTTTTAGCATATTACCGAACTTTTTCTTGTGATTCGAATAGCTTCTAATTTTGTGGAACTCACACAGCATGTGTACCTTGAACTCTATGATGCTATCGGATCCTAATTTGTTAAGGACGTAGTTAACAAAATTTCCCAGCAACCAGTACACAGCGTTATTTTTTGCTTCTGGGAAATAGCGTGCTTCAGGCCTGTGTATCAATGACAGCGATATATACTCAGGGGATGTTCTTGTAATCAGAGCTATTTGCTCCCGGATCCACTTCCAACTATTCATGTGACCACTGCAAGTATATCTATGAATTACTGTGTCAACTAGATGGCATTGTTGACATAAATTTGTTTCACAGAGTCCGATTGCGTGCAGTCTTTCATTGGTGCTAACTATGTTGTTAACTGTCTTGTACCATGACGTTTTTATATTAGACGTGAGCACATTAGAACTAATGTTTTTCCAAATCTCAGTCCACTCAATGTTTGGAAACTGTCGTTCTATTTTGTTTCTTCCTTCGCTTTTCTTTCGTTCCCGCATTATGGCTCTCGATGTTAAGTGTCGGGACTGCCTGAGTTCGACACTGACATAACTAAACTCAACATAGAAAATCCTCACGTGCTGTAAGCGACTGTTGATATTCTGCACGTCAATCGGGGGAAGCAGGCTTGGAGGTTTAATGATCTCGAAAAGTTGGCTGGTTATGCTTTCTCGCGAGTCTCTTATTAAATTAACTTGCCTTTTGATAAAAAGAGCAGAGGCTTTATCCGTTATATCAGTTAATCCTAGTCCACCATTTTTAGGATCTAAAGTGGCTACTTTAGCAGGTACTCTGAACACTTCACCTCTCCACAAAAATTTTGTGATTTTGGACATTATTCTCCTCGCTATCATTCTCGGTATTGGAAACAGCTGGGCAGTATAATAAGCCTTAGCAAGGATGCATGAGTTGATATACTATGTTCTTTGAACTTGGTTCATATATCGAGTTAAATTCTCTACAATGGCTCCTTGCACTTTATCTGCTGCTACTTTCCAATTTAAAGCAGTCATTTTCATAGGGCATGCTGTCAGGGTGATCCCAAGTGTTTTATGTTGTCGGACTAATTTTGCCCACTCGACGTTGATATTACCAAAACCTCTGAGATTTAACATCTTACTTTTTTTTCCGTTTGCATTGGCTCCAGATGCTCTACAGTACGAATCAATCACTGTTGCTAGCGTGGTTACCTCGTCATTATGCCTTATAATGACCCCTATATCGTCAGCATAGGCTCTTATAACTGTTTTGTTTCCTGATAATGTTAAGCCTTTTAATGTAACATGGACATGTCGGAGGAAAGGTTCCAGCGAAATTGTGAAAAGCGACATGGACAGAGGACTTCCTTGAGGAACACCTCGTTGTATTTGCATCGGCCTGGATTGTTGACAATTCACTGCTATTTTAGCATTTATTCCAGTTGCTATGTTGTTAATTAACTGTATAACCCTATCGTTGAAACCTATTTTCTTCAATGTGTGTAGAAGATATTCATGGTTTACTACATCGAACGCCTTACAAAAATCTAAAAACAATAAAGCACACTTTATGTTTGTTACAGAAGTTATTGCAATGATATCCCTGAATTCCGCTAGATTTTGAAAAATGGTTCTGCCTTGCGCACAATTCTGATGTTGACTAATAATTTTATCTGTAAGGCATGAAATTCTCTTGTTTATTATTCTAGCTATTAATTTATAATCAGAATTCAGCAGTGAAATTGGACGAAAATTATTTAAGTCTTTGTTTCCATTATTTTTTGGCACCAGAACAATTTTACTCTCCTTAAACTCAGCCGGAATCATTTTACCCTGAATAACCTCATTTACAATGTCCGTGATTTTCGCACCTACTATTGGCCAGTAACGGATGTAAAATTCTGCTGGCAGACCATCCGGTCCTGGGGATTTTTTTGGTGGCGAGGCGCACAGAGTCTCATACACGTCTTCTTCACTGGCAACCTCGAGAAAATTTTCGTTGTCATCTTCTGTCAGCTGTGGGGCTAGGATGTCAAGGAATTCTTCCAAGGAAGCATCACTACTTTGATGTACAGAATATAGCTCGCAATAATAGCGATAAATCTCGTCCATGATATCCTGCTGGGTTCTGAGAATCGTGCCGTTTTTTGTTCGAATTTCTTCAATAAAAGTCCTTCTCCCGTTTTTCGTATGCTTCACTAAATGATATAGGGAAGCAGTTTCATCTGCTGACACCGAATTTGCCTTCGATTTTATTTTCAACCCTTCCATTTGACTTCTCTTGATATTAAGTAACTTGGCTTTGACTTTTTTTATGTCTGCTATCCGAAGTGAGGAACCTGCTGAGACTTGATCATATAGATCTCTCAAAACGGAATAGTAATACTCTATAGTGCATTTCATTTCCCTTGCGCTCTGGGCACTGTATTGAATAAGAACTTTCCTCAACTTTGGCTTTGCCATTTTAACCCACCAGTCAATAGCAGTGGCATATCTACTACGGGCTCGCAGGCATATTGCCCATGTTTCTTTAATCAGATCTTCTAAATAATGATTAACTAACAAGGAAGTGTTCAAATTCCACTGATTCTGGAATCGGCGAACAGGCTGTCTTGTTAGATTTATGCAAGCTAAGACACTTGAATGGTCTGAAAAGTACGTAGGAATGGTTTCTACTTTTGTCACGGAAGTTACAAGATTTTTAGAAATATATAGTCTATCAATCCTGCTACGTGATGTTGCCGTGACATAAGTGAACTCAACAGTGGAGGGGTATTTGATTTCCCATATATCCTTTAACTCTAAACCAGTAACTAGTTGTTTTAGTTCACCTGAGAAATTAAAATTAGGTAACTGATCTTTTCGATTTAAAACACAATTAAAATCACCTCCAAGTAATAACTGTCTTGGAGATTTCCTTAACAAGTATATCAAGTCATCTTTGAAGAAACGTGCCCTGTCAGCTCGATGAGAACTTCCTGAAGGGGCGTACAAGTTGATGATAGTCACATCATAGATATTTAGTCCTATTCCCCTTCCGGATTCCAGTCGTTCCACCTCGCTTACTGTAATCCCTTCCCTTACCAAAATAGCTGTTCCAACACTTGTTTCGGGAGACACATTTATGTAACTGACAAAACCGGGAATTACCAAATCCGAAATTAGAACTTCTTGTAACAGGGCAATATCAGTCGCAGATTCGTACAAAAATTCCTTAAGGGCCGATAATTTCAAACCAGTCGTGATTTTATTTATGTTTATAGTGGTGACAGAATAAGATTGCGTCATTGTGCTGTCACTATGTAGTTGTTTTGTTGAACTAATTTAGTTTACTGTGGTTCAGGGTTCAGTTAAGCTGTAACAGTTTTCTCGGAAGGCTGAACATGGAATAACACTTCAATCAGTTTATTAGTTACTGTCCCGTTTTTTTCTACTTCTGATGTTTTCTCTTGTACCGCAAGCAGACTGATTTCCTGGTAAACTTTCTGATTTTTCCTCCAGTGATTCGTGTACGACCGTTTCGGACTGAACATTCTTTGGGCTTGGGTCGCCCCTACTGGATTTTTCCCTTCCCTTGGTTACGAGCTACATTCTCATTTGGTTGCGTCGGTATTTTACTTCGCGGCTTATTTGGAGCAGCAGCAGACGCTTTAGCAATTTCGGTTTCCGGCGCCTGCCCTGAGGTGTTGACCGTGATTTCAGTTTGGCCACCACTTCCTCGTTCTTTATTAATTTCACTCACTTTCTGATCTAGGGAAACAGATGGAGACTGCAGTTTTGCATCCTCTCCCTGAATTTGTTTATTAACAGATAGATTCTGATCTTTGCAATCGGCTACTGCACCTGTTGTTTCTTGCAAATTAATGCTGCTTACACCCCTTCCATTTTCTGGTACCGTATGTGTATTATCTATCTGTTCATTAGTTTCCATTCGCATTTTGCCTTCAGGTTCCTCAGCCTTCTCATCGCACTGTTTTTGCTTGCGAAGTGAGGGAGTGGGACAAGACAGCTCGTCCTCTGAACAACTATCAGTTATCTCCAGAGGTCGTTTTTTCGGTTGCATTTCAGTTTCACGAGTAGTGGCAACGGGGTTTCCTTTTGTTGTTAACGGGGGAAATTGACTGTTATCGTGAAGGGAGACATCAGCTTGTCCCGCTGCGCTAACATCCTCAACCAGTTGTTCCGGGCTATTCTTTGGTAACAGATCATTTAAGGTAAGCTTCTGACGCTGTATCAAATTACTTTTAAGCACAACAGTTCGCCGCAGACATTCCTGTCTGAAGTGGCCGGTTTCGTTACATATATGACATGTAGCTTCCTGACCTGTATAAACAATTTGTGCCTTATACCCACAAACAGTTATGTGAGACGGAATATTCGTCTTAACGTCCATCTCTACACAGCGGACCCCGTTAAAACACTGCAGTTTAAAGCGAGGCGACCATCTTTCATTTGCAATTGATTTAACGTCTCCATAGTTTAAAAGAGCTTCCTTAATCTTATCATTTTCAATTTCAATGGGGAGATTCAAGACACGAACGGTTTTGTAATGAATGTCCGCCCTATAGATGGAAACCTTACTTTTATAACCATTTCTATGCACAAAATCTACTTCATAGCCACACTTTCGTAACACTTTATCAACAGTCGAAGCACTGATTAACTTGACAAAAACACAGTATTTTTCCTGATCCAGTTGCCAGGTATGAACGGTTTCAGAATTTAGACCAATTACCTGTGTAATCCAGTCATCTATTCCCAGGGATGTCGGCAGAACAGGACGGGATTCTTTGTCAAAAGCAAATACCAGAGTATTCTTCCTGAGGTTTGTAGCCATGGTTAATCCAGCGAAGCAATTTTGGTTAAACAAGCGAAATTCCAAGTAGCAGCAGCAAGACCAGAAAGAGCGATCAGATCACAAGGAACAGGAACGAACACGGAGATTAACGGACGGACGGCACTCGGCGAAGCACACGTACAGCGATGTAAACACTGAAGTGCAGCGCAACAGTTAACAGCGGCCACTCGCGAGCGCGGCTGAAACGGAACTGACCACGGGACCACGGCGCTTCTTAGCACACTTCGTCCATGATGTTGCTTATGTGGCCCATGGACTACTCAGTTTGTATATTTTGCTTATTTTTTCACAGTTCCACACAACTTCTTCCTGTTTTCTCAATTGATCTGTGTTCAGTTTATCAAGGCCTATCCACTGTGCCAACTTATAACTAAATCTGAAGGGGGTGCGATGGGGAGGTTCCCTTGTAAGGAGCGTATTGGGAAGATTTTCAGTGTATTATTTCATTCTGCTTAAAAATTAAATGACATTCGAAGCTGTATTGCTCCTCCGCTCGTCTCTATTCACGTGTGAATTGCAGCTTGCCACGCCACTGCAGGCTAGCTGTACCAGATGGACAGCAAGTTAAATGCGCCGGTAAGACTAAAGTCGATGTGCAAGTAAAGCAGAGCACAAAACGTACCCTTATTATCGTACTTGACAGTACTCGAGATGGCTTGGGTGTAGTCCCACGTGAAACGGGAATCCAATTTAAGTTCCAGCAAACGCGCAAGAATACATAATGCAATGCTTACATCAGGTTTATTCTTATGATAAACGGATTATACCAAGAAAGCCCGTCGCAAACAACTTTGTCTGACGTCCGTGTGGTGAGATCAACTTGCTTGTATTTATTATTATTATTATTATTGTTATTATTAGCAGGAGCAGCAGCAGTCGTAGTATTCAGTTACGTATGTCGAAAGGAGGTTGGGAAGTATTTTCCTCAGCCTATGGGTGGCAAATAGCTAAATTCGCCCCTGGTATAGCGCTGCCATCTATCGGGACTCAATGAAACTATAGGGTCTGAAGCGGGAATATTCCACGATGTCCCACAAGAAAGTCCGCATTTTGTCAGTCGCAAACTGCCGAGAAAATGGAGTGTTGCATTACTTATCGGAGGTCTTTCGTACAAGCAACCCGTGCACATAGCTCCAGCTGTTTGTCGTCTGCTAAACCTAACCCGGGAAGCAATGCGCAACGACGCACTGTCTTCAAACTGAAGATACTGTGCATCTATAAATACGCATGTGTGGTTGTGGTTTTTGAAGACTCGCGTGTATATCTTAAACTGAAAAGCAAATGGCAACATGTGGATGCACGTTTAGTGGCATTTTCGAAGCTTACAATAAATACTGAGTTCCTACGTGAATGAACAAGGGGCTCTGGTCAGTAGTGCCAAGACGCGCGCGCTCTCTGCACGCCGAAGTTGTAATCATGGCAAGCTTCAACTGTCATGGCTCGATCTCGCTATTTATTTAGTTGGTAATGACGGAAACAACCAAATGGGACAAAAAGAGAATGACATTCTTTGAGAAACACACGTTGCACTCTTGGTGGAGTAGTAGATTACAACGTTAAGTCTTGTGGGATCGATAAAACGATGACTGTGCCAGTTTTCACTATTTTATAATTTTAAAAAAATTGCTTCACATTTTCATTGTTCGATTCGCCTTCGACCTGTTGGGTGCATCCAGTGAGGTTGATGATACTTAAAATGTTTTCAACGCCAATGAAAATATCATGGACAGTGGGGTGGGGAGCAGGGACAGGATGTTTTGAGAAGCGGGAAAGCGAAGTCAACCGGTCAGAGTATACGTTGTAGCGGCTGGGAGTTGTGGCGTACTCCTGTAATCCAAGCGACCGGGAAGCCGTTGTGTGGGAGACGTCCGAGAAGCACCATCACGATCTGTCGTTTCGTAGTGATAGAAACGACCGCAGTATCATCGGCGTCGTTGCTTCTGATCTTACAGAAGCAATACCTCACGTCAAGTCGGGAAACCGAGCAGGCACCATGCGTAACGTAAACTAGAGACAGAGGTCGGGATAGAAGCGTTAACGCTGGTAGGCATTGCAAACGAACACGTGAAAGCGCCGATGACGACGGTCCACCACGCAACATTTTTTTTTTTTTTTTGTTTCCAAAATATACGTTCTTGGTTTTGTGACGTTTCACTTTTTATTCCTTTACAAATAAAAATCCAGAGGTATTTCCCTAATTTAATTGCAGCACCAATACAAAGACGAGTTGCATAGAAAGATATCAGTACTGTTCAGAAACAGCAGAAATCAGTAAAATTGAACGAAGCTTCTGTGTCCGACTGAAGCCCTATACCGACTTTGCGGCTGCGTTAACCTCTGTTTTAACTATTTTCTATCATAGATATCTTCAACGAAAAGAACCATTCCCAGCTGTTGAAAGAAAAGCACAGTCCAGAATCGCCTACAAGGACGACAGCAGAAGTGACCCACAAGACTATCCTCCAATGTCATTGACGTCTGTTTCTTCTAGAATCTTACAATATATCGTCTCCGTAGTACAACAACTAGATAACTGTAAATAACTGTTATTGAAAGAAAAGTGTTTGAAAATTGCTAGTAACTTTAAAACTTCACTGTACAAGAAGTGTTTGAAGTAATTCAGGTTTGATGCGCTTATTTAATTTGATAACTTCGATTTCTTTTTACTAACATAAGAGATATCCACCTGTTGCACTGGTCCAGAAGCCGAGTTACCTACTTGTGATTTCCAAAATAAGCCGACTGCTATCGTGCTCACATTTATATGCAAAGAAACACATAATATGCAAGAATTGTTTTAATCATAATTTGTCAATTCTCGTGGAACACGCTGTTATTCATTCACTTTTTCACCTTAAAACTTACCAAAGATTTCAAAAACAAATGTCATTGTCAGAGTCATTCATAGAATCTGCAGATGATGATTCACATCCTTCTGGATCTCTTTGATGTGGTACGTTTTCGTACGCGTAAAATGACCGATATTCCTATCCTAGAGCGGCAAGCACCGACTTGAACACGGACATCAAATGACTGTACTTTTCTTTTGTTCCAGGCAGCACATACATAGGCAATGAGTTGGTTTCTCACAATGAGACCTTCTTGATTTTTCGTGTTTTCGTGTTACAGTCCAGGGTTCTAAACTCCTCGCCAATGTCTGTTACTGTTGGTTATCCATCTTCAGCTGACTGCTATCTAATTAAAAAGAATTACACCAGACGTGTTTCGCGTTTATTTATAAAATGTCTTCTGTGGTTATTCTGCAAATTGGATACATACGTTTGTACATTTTTGGTCATTTTAGGTTGAAAACAACGTTTTGTTTATAAAGTTGGTGTGCAAGTTTCTTACGCTGTTTCTTTACATGTTCTACGCCTTCCCTCCTTGTTACCAGCGGTTGACGTCGAAAGACTTCGATTTACATTTGCACTTGGCAGTTTTTGCCATTCGGCTTTATTTCTTGTGCTGGATTATTTACACTTTCGTAAACTGGTTCTCATTCCGCACAGTCACAGTGTTTATATCTGTTCGTTCGTTTTCGTTCACGTTGTGAGTGGTTCAAATGGCTCTGAGCACTATGGGACTTAACTTCTGAGGTCATTAGTCGCCTAGAACTTAGAACTAATTAAACCTAACTAACCTAAGGACATCACACACATCCATGCTCGAGGCAGGATTCGAACCTGCGACCGTAGTGGTCGCTCGGTTCCAGACCGTTGTGAGTGTTCCCAACCTCTGAAACTACTTTGTGTGTGTGTGTTAGTGAATATTTGTGAATTTTTTTTCTCGTTTGTTAGGTATAGACGCTTGAGGAGTGACACTTGGGTGGGGGGGGGGGGAGGGAGGCAGCGGGGATGGGCCTGGATGGTGATTATAGGATGGAAAAATTTCAACCAACCCCCATTTCTAACTCACACAGAAGAAATAGTTTCACAGGATGGCAACACTCATAACGTGAACGAAAACAAACGGACGGATATAAACACTGTTAATGTGCGGAATGAGGAATAGCTTACAAAAGTGAAGTATAAATAATGCAGCAAAATGTATACTGCACAATGGCAAAAGCTGCCAAGTGCAAATGTGAATCGAAGTCTTTCGACGTCAATCTCTGCTAACAAGGGAGTAGGAACAGAATATGTGAAAAAACACCGAAAGTAACTTGCACACCAACTTTATAAACTAAATCGCTGTTTTTAATCTAAAACAACCAAAAGTATACAAACGTAAGTATCCAATCTGCAGAATAACCAGGGAAGATGCTTTATAAATAAAAGGGAAACGCGTCTGGTGTAATTCTTTTTAATTAAATTGCAGTCAGCTCAAGACGGATAACCAATAGTAACAGATTTTAACAGCTGCTGCGGAAGATGGCCACGCAAACAAACGTATCCTCGTCAAAGTCTTTTTTAAACCGCATAACAAATGCTCTTTTGTGATGTTTAGCGAGCATATCCTCTAATATCAGACTGGCTTCCCATTCACATCTCCTTTCCTAATAGCCATGTGGCGATTCAGAGGGTACGTCCAAAGTATAATCTTCTCATGGGTTATTTCGTCCAATTAGCAGGACCGTTCGCTTTCCCGACTCTTTTATATTCTATAGAGACTGCCGAATGCAGTCGCATTCCACTCCACTATGGCCAACAACCATGAATTGCAGGGTGTACAACTTTGCTTCCGCCATTTGCCGGTAGGTGGCGACAACGGTAAGTAGCGGTCGAAAGAAACAGATCGCAGACGTCAGGCAGTTAGCTTGGTCCTCGGTCAACATAACCTCATTCAAACATTAGTCGATTTGTGTCTGCATCATGAAGTTGTTCTTGATTGAAAATGTAAGTTTACAAGCCTAATTCTCGTCATTCGCGGGAGGTGTTACTATCATGTTAAAATATGAAGAAAACAGTAGCTGAGTCTCATCGGGACGGAATAGAAACAAATTTTTTGCTGCAAGGTGCTTGACCACCGTACAGGTAGTACCTGACTTAGAAACTATTGATTTAAATTTCATGGTTTTTGGTCATAGAATAGAATGCGTCTCAGAATAGAATGCAACTCAGTGCATTCAGCAGTCACTGTAATTCGATTAAAATTATTTGATAGTAGACACTGCAAGCGTCGGAGCTGGCTTTCTCCAACTAGAACGCTCAACGTAACGTCCGTACCCTTTGCCGTTACCAAACCACCACAACAATTGGCCATTTCACTGCCAATTCCTTGTCTGGCTTCCTTTCTAAATGTGTTTGAATGAGTCCTGGGTCTGGCCCTTGGAAGTTTCTTATATAATTAAGCTCGTGTTCGTAAATGTCAAGTTGATATCTGAGAAAATATGTAAATCTCGATGCAGAGCGACAGAATTATGTGAAAAATTACTTTTGAACGAAAACATGTGCAGCTCATGTTATACGATATGAAATCCAGATTAGCCAGTACATCAAACAATTCGTCTGCGAGGAAGTAATCCGTTTTCAATACAATTTAAAATGATGTCTGACTACAAAACAAAACGGCTCAGTTTGAAATGTTGGCCCTGAATATTGCTGATCTTTACCTCTAGTCTTGCAAACAATCACTGTACAAGAAATATTATTGTAATTACACAGCAAATGAACATAAAAACTAGCGCATCTGAGTTTCCCATAAAAGCGCTTGAAAATTCACACGATAGCGCTTTACTGAAATATTCTACTGGTATTAAGCCTCTGAACTGATATGATATTGTCTTCACAAATGCACTCTGACAATCACTGTGCCTTACAATGGACATGAACTTTGATGGTAATGAAATTTGTTGACCTATCTGTCCGCACGGAACGCTCGTCTGCTCTAACTTGTTCCTATTATGAATAATAATGTGACTGGCAAAATTCAAATTTCAGTTGCCGTACATGCGATGCGCAGTGCAAGACGGCATCTTACCAGTTTTCATAAAATGTTTCTCAGTACACAAATCGCGATGTGCAATGTGAGTGTGCAACCAGAATCGTCAAAGTAAAATGAAATTGGGGAACTAATCTTACCGACTGATAAATGAGAACAAAGATTCCAAGTTTAACTATGCTTCATTAAAAAATGACAACTACACACCTTTTCAAAAGTTCTCACACCTAGACAAGTTAATAAAAATATTTCTTAATAACCCTCTAGTGTACAATTGACAATGTTTCAACTGTAACACAAGGCCATCTGCTTCATTAAAACATTTCTACAGCAAACTTCAATCATATGCAGTGTTCTGATAATAAGAAATTACAGTCACAAATATTAAAAAAACTGGACTTCCATAAAAGTTGGCTTTTATAGTTCTTCCATTAATTTAATCTCATATACTCAATATCTTTTCTCAAAATAGATGATTACAAAAGCCTTTTTAAATAATGCGGCCTCCAAAAACTGATGGCCAGCTTCCCTCCTTTTTAAACCAAGTACATTGGTAGATTATCCAGCACACACTGTTACTGATTCTCTCAGACTTACTCTGACAAACGTCTCTAGTCTCAGACATAGCCTTACAAAGGATATGATTATATCTATGTTACAGAGGTTGAGTGCATCTCTCAACTTCGCAACTCCATTCACATTTATGCCCAAAACTTCCCGAAACTCGTCATGGCAAATGGGACAGCCCCCATTTATCATTCCTCGACTATTAAACAAGAATTTTGCAGAGTGGTTTCTGCTGATTCAGTAGCAGGTGGTACTCAACAAATTTTTCAAAAGACACAGTCTCAAAAACGTGGTACGAAGTGTGTGGTTGCAAAATCCTGGTGTGGGTCACAATATATACAAAATGTCAGTGAACAAGCGCAAACTGATAAAAATGTGGTACATAAGTTGAAATAGAGACAGCAGTACATACATGCAGACAAGTGTATAGCACACATAGACTACCGTGGCATGGCATTCATGGGGATAGCTGTAGTGATGGGGGCTGTTGGAAGGCGCTGTAGAGGAAATGCCGAGAGCTGGATGAGAATTGCCGTTCTAAACTGAAGCCTACACTTACATTTTTGTAAATATTAAACGGACCCCTTCATGCTCACACTTACATGGTGACTATTCAAAAAGATCTGTCACCTCTTCTTTGATTGGTATCTAAAAAAAACTCCACCGAAAATGCATGCTATTTATTTTTGCCTGGTTTATTAGCCATTCGTGACTTTCGGAGAAGTGTCGCAAGTGCGGAATTTTGAGTAAAACCTACACATTTCTCTTGTTGCCATGTTAAAATTTGCTTGTTGTGCCAGAACTCAGTGGCGTTTGTACAGTCTCACTTCACAATTGTGAGAAAATTCAGAAAAACTGGTTTATTAAGTTTAAGTGAGGAACTGAGGAAAAATAAGGTCAGTATCTTATGAAAAACCACATCATCGGTACAAAAGAAACGTGTGATGACTTCACTTATATTGTTCCAAAAGCCATAGCATTTCTCGTTTTAACAGCTATCGATGGCCTTTAAAAATTACATTCTTTCGTCGGAAATGTCTGTATTTGTGGAATAACAAAGTAGATGACGAAGTTTTGCATAATAACCATTTGGAAAAATGCTCTTCTCTTTGTGTGTTATCATTTGCCAAAATCTCATTTCGATAACGCAAACCGTTTATGAAATATGAAGATTGTTGTGGCTACTTCATCCTGGTTTTCTCGGCGGCGCAGTGCTACGTCAGATCAATTTTCTCGAGATTGCTGAGAGGTATAGCTCCACCAAAGTCTAAAGAAAAATTCAGTGTGTTAGTTAAATTTCGTATGCAGCAACATATTATGTTCAAATGTGTGTGAATTCCTAAGGGACCGAACTGCTGAGGTCATAAGTCCCTAGATTTACACACTACTTAACCTAATTAACTTATGCTAAGAACAACACGCACACCATGCCCGAGGGAGGAATCGAACCTCCGGCAAAAGGGGCCGCGCAATCCGTGACATGGCGCCTCAAACGACGCGGCAAGCATATTATGTAATATGCACCAAAGGCAAAATCATAGCAACCCCTGTTCTTCTCTGCAAACTTTTTGGAATTCCGCACAGTGTCTAACCTGCACGTAAATATCACAATAACTATGACCATTAACCAAATGATAGGCACATCATAATAAGCCTGACATACAAAGCTACAAGTAAAGGAAAACGAAATTTTTTTACCAGATAGTTTCTGTAAAATCGTTTGAGAAAGACTGCAGGGCGTACGCTTCGATTCTGTTATCGTCGACCGGCAAACGCTCGTCAACCTCCCCTTCTGAACATGAACTCGCCCAGCGCTTTGGACGAAAACTGGTCACTGCACATTGGCTGCCGTACCCCTGCGACCTATACAAAGCTTCCCGTAATATGGCAGTTTAACTTATTTGTTATGATACAGAACACGTGGCATAAGATGCTTGCTGTGGTAAATCATTAATATAGTTCAGTCAAATACAGTGACCTAAATACATATAGTTTTACAATAAAGTACAAAGTACGAGTATTAAAAAGTCTTTACAGTAAGTTGTACAAATTTTTGAAAGAAACCTATAAAGTGAAGTAAGAATTCCTGTCATTTCAAATGACGTAAGAAAGATGCACACATTTCATGCAACATGGTACAAGGCTTTGCAAAGCAGTTACAATTGTTTGTTGACATATTTCAGAAAATCTTATAGACAAGTAAATAATCCTGTCAGTTCAAATAAAGCAAGAAAGATAAATACATTTACAGCATGGTATAAAAATGCTCACAATTGTCTGTTCAGAATAATTGAGAAAACATATGAGGACAACATCATGCAATAGCAGGAAAAAAAGTGTCATAGCAAAATGTCACAGGCATCACTGTTTTGTCACAAACACGTTTATCAGAGTTGCACCAATACAGTAGCAGGAACACTTTCCTGGGGCAGACTCAGGGAGCATAGTACTTTGCCTTCAGTTTCTCCACTGACAATCCACAAAGCTCAAAATAAGTATGTTATCCAGGCAGACTAAGGGAGGATGAAGAGTCTTGTCACAACATCCGCTGACAACACAGAATTTGAAGAGCCACAATCATTGCTGTAAAATTGCTATAGTGAGCAGTGTTGTCATTAGTCCATATTTCATTCGCTGACAGATGGTATGGCACTCAGCTTAGTGCCACAGAAAATTACATGAAGCCATCTAGCATAATCTTTCTTGTTAACGAATGTCATCTCCCATGCTCATCCAGAATACATGAACCAAATTTACAAAGGAATACATACATTTTAGTGCCAAAATGAATTTTCCTGAAAAACACAAAAATCCTTATCTGATATACATATAGCAGGAATGGTTATCTTATAACATGGACATCATATAAATTGCATATAAGGCTTGTCAGTAAAGTTCTGTTGACATTTCAACCAACAGCTTAAACAAGTAAGCAATTAATCATCACTATGCTAACAAATCTACATCTACATACATACCATTTTTAAAGTGCATCACATAAATGATAAGACTTGGATCCAGTTTCCTAAGTTACATACATTAATTTATCTGGCCAGAATGGTAACTTATCACATATCTCATGTACAATAACAACAGGAATAAATATGGTCATCACCAAAATAGATAGTTATTGTATACTCACCCTTATAATAGGAAACCTGAGTACAGTTAATGTCGGTCATGTGTCAGTCAACATCTTACACCATTGGAGGAAGAATCTTAAGTGTAACAGCATCTTAGCATTTGTAAAATTCTACAGAGCCATTGTCATTCCTGTTGATAAAAGAGTAACACGTTAATTAAATTTTCATTAACAATGCAAGTTCCTGAAAATTCGAAGATCAGGTATCAACCACAAAGTAGCTCTATTATCTGTTGGTGAATTCCTCATAAAGACATAGATACAGAGTACAGTAATGAACAAAAAATGTTCATGTTAAATGTATTTTGGTTCTTGTTAACTGTAAAGTTAATATTAAATCACATACGACATCATTACTGACACAAAAATTTTCCTTCACCCCTCATTGGCTACCTGAAATAATAATAATCCATAAAAACATCCATATACGACATCACTACTGTAATATCGTCATCTTCTGCTCCTCATTGGTACCTGAAATATTTATTCTTAGAAAAACTTGTTCACTTAGATGCACGTTATAATTCAATACATATTATTCCTTCATTAATCCTCAGCACAAGTGCCATTGTCATTATTGCATAATATCAAATTCTTCTTTCATGATACAAATACAGGTACATCATAAGCACGTTATTTCTTACCTTCTTGTCTCAGTATATATTTTTTTACATAAATGTCACACTATACCCTGCCATTCTTTGTGATGTGTCCAGTTTTATGCAATGCAAATATTCATTTCAAGCTGGAAGGTTATTTATCTGTATTACGAGTAGTCAATAGCTGAGGATTGTTAGCTTCATGTAACTATTTTCAAACATCTCATCTTCTGAAACATAATTCAGAAATTACCTGAAGTTCATACCACACTACATTTATCATCTGTTAGGAAAAGAATTTCTTGTAGTGAAAGGTCAACCAATCCCAAAACTTACTTCACTCTACTTACACTAGGATAGCAGGAGAGAGTTACTTTTACTTACTACCCAAAGAGGACGGTAGAAGAAGTGAGTACACCATGAAATAAAGGAAGAAATAATAACACCCGGCTCTAGGAGGCATCAGTTGCAAGTTGATGTGCTCATCAAAGAGAGCTTGATCCACTACTTACACTGATTTCTCGAATGCCGATTATTTGAGTAATTTTGAGCAGGACTATTAGAGGATTGAATATTCTATTCATAATTGTTGTTCCGATTCGCAGAATACTCATCACCTGATATGTTTAGTTGTGATTGGAAATTTTGTCTGATGCCATCTCTGTACTTATTTCGCGAGAAAAATTCCTCACTGTCAATTTCGAGTTTTTGCAATAAATTTTGAAAAGCCTCAATGTCATCTTTACAGCGTCCTGCCAGAATAATGTGTCGCAAGCTTGTCGGTAGTTTAGTCAAACAAATTCTTATTAATTCAGAGGGACTTTACGGTTTCGATAAGAAGTGATTCTTGCGTATCATGTGCTGAAAATAGTCTGCGAGGCTGAAAGAGTCGGGCTGTACAAAATTCTTTAGCATAACGATACTGTTTTTGACTCCGTCTTGTGTTGCTTCAGACCAGTACGCCGACAAGACTGCATGTTAAAATTCACCTTCAGTCTCTCATTCTTGTACGATTGCTCTCGTTCTTGTGGCTGATTCAGATTCTAAATCGCTACACATATTTTAAGTTTATGACCAGTTGGGCATAAAAGTGGGAGACAACATTGGAATTGTTGTAGCCACTCTCTGGGGTGCACCTTCTGCGAGAATTTCGAAAACCTTAAACTTTCGAACAGGTTTGTAATCAAATGAATCATTCTAGTGGGAGGACAAATTATTTTTCGCGGTGTGTGAGGCATCCATGTTATCCTGTACACGTAACGCACTGCGTTCGGGTAGCAGTTCACCTACAAGCTCTCCTGCGAACCTTGCAGAACTAGCACTCCTGAAAGAAAGGAGAGCTTCTGTAAAGTTTGGAAGGTAGGAGACGAGATACTGGCAGAAGTAAAGCTGTGAGTACCGGGCGTGAGTCGTGCTTCGGTAGCTCGGATGGTAGAGCACTTGCCCGCGAAAGGCAAAGGTCCCGAGTTCGAGTCTCGGCCGGGCACACAGTTTTAATCTGCCAGGAAGTTTCATGTATATGTTGTTCCAGAACAACTATCATATGAATACACATCCTGGCACAAAAGGTCGGTCAGTGAAAATTTATTATATATTTAAACTCGTGTTCGTAAGTGTCAGATTGACGTCTGAGAAATGTATAAATCTTATTTTGATACCGAAATATGTAAATCTCGGTGCAGGGCTACAGAACTATGTGAAAATTTAATTTTGAACAAAGATGTGTGGAGCTCATGCTACACGATGCGGAATCCAGACTAACCGGTACATCAAACAATTTGTCTGCGAGAAAGCAATACGTTTTCAATAAAATTTGCATGTGCCATTTGCAAAACGACTCAGTTTAAAATGTTTGCCCTGAGTATTTCTGATCTTTATCTTTAGTCTTGCAAACAGTCACAGTACCAGAACTGTTCTTGTAATTACACAGCTATTGAACATAAAAATTAACGCATCTGGGTTTCTAATAAAACTGCTTGAAAGTTCACACGGTAGCGCATTACTAAAATCTTGTACTGGTATTAAGCCTCTGAACTGATTTGATATTATTTCTGCAAATACACTCTGACAAGCACTGTGCCTTGTAGTGATTTCTGGAGATCCCTAAGTTAGTGTTATAGGCCCTCTGCTGTTCCTTATCTATATAAACGATTTATGAGACAGTCTGAGCAGCCTTCTTACTTTGTTTGCAGATGACGCTGTCGTTTCTCGTCTAGTAAAGTCATCAGAAGATCAAAAGAAACTGCAAAGAAAATATATCCGTATTGTGCGACAATTAGCAATTGACCCTAAATAATGAAAAGTATGAGGTCATCCAATTGAGTGCTAAAAGGAATCAGTTAAACTTCGGTTACACGATAAATCAGTCAAATCTAAAGGCCGTAAATTTAACTAAATACCTAGGAATTACAATTATGGGGTACAAAGAAGGAGCCTCCTAGAAGATTGTGAGCCTAAAGACTGAAGACAGACACAATCGGGCGTACCCTGGAAACGGCGAAAGATTTCACCGGCTAATCCTTCTAACACCAGATCAAGTTAAAGTCCAAAACCAAATTAACATCAAGATACAACGGCCTTTATCAAGACCTCCCCTTGTGACGATCTCGATAAATATTGAGCGATTCTCTAGTCATAAGAGTGTTTTATTAGCAGACGTGCTATAAGCATAAATGCGACATATTGTGGGTGCAGGAAACACACCGGGGAGCCACCAGCCACAGACCTAAAATAGCAGGAATGGATTTGGTCATTGAAAGACCTCACGACAAGTACGGGAATGCGATTTTCATCAGACCCGGGCTCAACGTAACATCAGCCGCAATGACAGGAGAAAATAACATTGAAGTACGTACCATTCGCGCCCAGAAGTTCTCTGTGACGTCTGTGTACAAACCACCAGATGTGGACTTTGTTTTCCATGAACCAAACAATTTTACATATGACCATATTAATTTTGTCATGGGCGATTTCAACTGCCATGGTGAAGCATGGGGATATAATGAGACTGGTGAGAATGGTGTACAGCTTGAATCCTGGGCTGACACTAATGACCTACAACTCATTCATGACCCAAAACAGCCAGCATCGTTCAACAGCAGAAGATGGAGAAGGGGATATAATCCTGACAACATCTTTGTGAGTAGGAAGTTGGCAGCACAGTGCATGAAGCTTGTTGAAGAACCTATCCCAAGTACACAACACAGACCCGTCATTTGTGTTGTGAATGCCATGGTTAACCAGAGGAGGTGCCTTTCCGAAGACGGTTTAATTTCAAAAAGACAGACTGGCAGAAATTTAAAGAGCAATTGGACGAAGAGATTGAGAAAATCCCTCCTCGACCAGATGAGTATGGTAGATTTATCGATCTTGTGAAAGGGATCTCAAGGAAAAACATCCCAAGGGGTTGCCGTACCCAGTACATCCAGGGTCTGACCGGCAGCAGCAAGGTCTTACTTGACAGGTACCAAAAGCTGTTCACTCAGGACCCCTTCAGCGAAGATACGATGGAGGCTGGGCAGGAACTAATGCAGGCTATTGCTGAGGATAAGAGATCACAGTGGTGCAAACTAGTCGAGAATCTTGACATGAAACAAAACAGCAGACGTGCATGGAAATTACTGAAAAACGTAAGTGGGGACCCAACTGACCACCAGCAGAAGAACAACAGGGTAACAGCAAATCAGATTGCTAGCCAACTTCTGAAGAATGGGAAAACCAAAGGGAAAAGAGAAAGGGAAAGAGTTAAACCCCAAGAACAAAAAGATTACGGACTCCTCAGTGCTTCATTCACAGCAACCGAACTGGAAGACGCCATTCAGAGTATGAAACTGAATAAGGCCGCTGGAACTGATGACTTTAGAACGGAGCAGATAAAACAGTTTGGGCCCAAAGCTCGAAACTGGTTACTACAAATGATGAACACCTGTATTAAAGAGCTGAATATTCCAAAACTATGGCGGCAGGCGAGAGTGGTGGCTTTACTAAAACCTGGCAAGGAGATAAAGGACCCCAAAAGTTACAGACCAGAGTCACTTCTATGCCATCTCTATAAGATATTGGAGCGGATGATTCTCAACCTGGTGGCAGAAACTATAGATGGGAAGCTCATAAAGGAACAAGCTGGTTTCAGACCAGGAAGATCATGTTGCGGGCAAATACTTAATCTGACGCAATATATAGAAGATGGGTTTGAAAAAAAATTAATAACTGAGCAGCTTTCATAGATCTTACTACTGTATACGACACGGTAAACCACAGAAGGCTATTACGCAAATTATATCACCTCACAGGGGACTGTAGGTTGACGATGGTTATTGGTAGTCTTCCGTAGACTCGAAGGTTTTATGTCTCCCTAAATGGTAAGAACAGTAGATGGCGACTACAGAAGAATGGCTTACCACAAGGAAGTGTACTTTCTCCCATCCTTTATAATGTGTACACTAATGACCAACCTATACCTCAAGATGCAAGACTGTTCGTATATGCTGATGACACAGCTGTGGTGGTCCAGGGGTCCAATTTTGATGCAACATCTGGAAATCTCTCTAGAGCGCTCTAAGAACTGGCTCAATACTACGACGCCAATCACCTCAAGCCAAACCCTGACAAAACCCAAGTATGTGCTTTCCATCTGCGCGATAGAGATGCTGGAGTTGAGCTCGACGTTACATGGTAAGGTAAGAAGCTAAAGCACTGTCCAACACCTAAATACCTTGGGGTTGTACTTGACAGAACGCTTTCCTTCAAGCAGCATTGCCAAAACACAAGGCTAAAGTCTGCTCCAGGAATAACATCATCCGCAGGCTGACAAACTATTAATGGTGATCTCAGTCATCAGTACTGATAACATCAGCACTTGCTCTGTGTGTTTCTGCAGCAGACTATGCAGCGCCAGTATGGGAAGCATCTGCACATGCTAAACAGGTTGATGTAAGTGTAAATGAGACAATGCGAATTGTTACAGGCTGTCTCAGACCCACACCAAACGGGTAATTTGTACCTACTTGCTGGAATTGCCCCATCCAAGATCAGAAGGCAGGTGGCAGCAGACGCTGAGACAACAAAGAAAGAAACAGATTCTCGACACCCACTGAATGGGCACGTCACTCAGGATCGGAGGCTTAAGTCTAGAAATAGCTTTATTGCAAGAACCAAGATCCTTGACGGTTCACAGGAAGATAATGGAGTCCGTAAATGGGAGAATGAACAAACTACACTGCAGATAATACCAAAAGAGCAAATGGCACCTGGAAACAAATTTCCTTATTCAGTTTGGAGAACACTAAATAGGATGAGGGCTGGTGTACCCAGATGCAAAACTAATCTGTGCATGTGGGGACTGCTGACTAACGATGACGACGTTCTTTGCGGATGCGTAGAGGTACAAGACGAGGCACATTTGCTCATGTGCCGACTACTGCCGGAGCCCTGCAGTTTTAGTGACCTGCTACAAGCCAACGACAAAGCCGTAGCGGTGGCTAACTATTGGAAAAATAAAATTTGATCTGGACACGGAAAAGAAAGAAAGAAAGGTTACAATTATGAACAACTTAAATTGGAGAGAACACACAGAAAATACTGTGGGGAAGGCGAACCAAAGACTGCGTTTTATTGACAGAACACTCAGAAGATGCAACAGATCTGCTGAAGAGACTGGCTGCACTACGCTTGTCCGTTCTCTTTTGGAGTACTGCCGCGCGTGATCTTCAGCAGATAGGATTAACGGAGTGGGAGAAGGTTCAAAGAAGAGAAGTAGGGAAGAGAGTGTCACTTACATGATACCGAATTTGGGATAGACATGACTGAAACAAAGGGATTTTTCGTTGCCGCGGAATCTTCTCATGAAATGTCAAACACCACCTTTCTCCTCCGAATGTGAAAGTATTTTGTTGACACCGACCTATATAACATTATAACAAAAAAGGGAAATCAGAGCTCGCACGGAAAGAGCTTGGAATAATAGAGAATTACTGTGAAGGTGCATGTTTCTAGATAGGGTCCGCCTTTAGCAAAACACAGTTTTGTTTTTTAACCCAAACATGTTTCACTGCAGTTGCAGCATCTTCAGTGGGCTTTTATTTCTCATCTGTTAAAGATAAAGAATGTTCTTTACTGTTTGTATACATGTAACTGTTAGTTTTTAAATCGTAATTACAGATATTTGGAAAAACAAAGAAATTATGAATTCATGAAAATGCTGCAACTGCAGTGAAAGATGTTTGGGTTAAAAAACATAATTGTGTTTTGCTAAAGGCGGACCCTATCCAAAAACATACGTATTCCTAAAGCAAACACGGAAAAAAGAGCTTCAACCCCAAGATTATTATTGTGAAGATGGTTCGACGAAACCTCTGCCAGACAATTAAATGTGGTTTCCAGAGTATTCATGTAGATGTAGATGTAGACATAGACATGAACTTTGATAGTAATTAAATTTATTAACGTACCTGTGAGCACGGAACGCTCGTCTGCTATGCAAGTTATTGCTATTAGGTATGATGACATGACCGTCCAAAATCAAATTTCATTTGCCGTACATGCGATGTCCAGTGCAACTGTGCAAGACGGTGCAAGTCGAATTTTTGAAGGTCTCAAGTCGTATTTGCGACTGGGTCACCAGATTCATGAGTGTTTATTCCGCAGTGTAGTGCCGCAGTGCTGAAGGTCGTAGGTTCGAAACTCGTCAAATGCAGCTATTTTTTGTCATTTGTAAACCTGATGAAATAACTCTTTTTTGTTCGATTAATTGGTTTAAATGTAATTTTTTAAATTTATAATACTGTGCCGCGTCATTTTCATAATCGTGTTGACTTTTTTATTTGCTCTTATTTTCCTTCCTGTTGTTCTTTTTTCGTCAGGAATCTGTTTTTGTCGTCTGTAACCTGCATCAAGTGCCAACCAGTGTGGGCGTCTGTACCTGTGGTGAAGTTGGGGGGGGGGGGGGGGAGGGGAGGGGTTTGGTGGAGAGGCTGGAGAGGCGAGGTTCCAGTAGCATGTAATATAGTGTAGTCAGGTGTTTTTCTTTCAGTAAAATGATTTAGAAGTCGGTATTACGCATGTTTTTAACGGCATCGGAACGGGAACTGTTTTGTGGCTGCTTACAAGTCACCATTTTTTTCCCAAGATGTTAAAAATGCTCCACACCCTCAGGTCTAGGCCATCCCTACAAAGTATCGTATGGGCATCCGTGAACATGTGTCGCGCCAACAATGAAGTATGGATGTGTTTTCGTGCTTACGGTTAGGACCCGTCATTGCGCTTAAGAAAACGCTAAATGCGGAAAGATACGAACACATTTTGCAGCATTATGTACTGCGTATAGCCGAGGAACATTTCGTAGACGATGATTGTACCAGCATGAAAATGGATCCAGTCATAAAGACGCATCTGTGAGGCAAAGGTTTGTGAACAGTAACATTCAACAAATGGACTAGCCTGCTCAGAGTCATGACCTGATCACAATGGATCACTTTTGGTATTAGTTAGACCGTCGACTTCGCTCCGGACCCCAGCGTCCAAAATCACTACATTCTCTGGTTCGGCTCTTGAGGAAGAATAATGCTGCCTCCATTAAACGGTAGGCCAGCTTCTACCCTTTTTAAAGCAAATACATTGGTAGACTGTCCAACACACACAGCTACTGCTACTCTCTGACTTGCCTGACAGACAGATTACTGGTCTCAAACACAGTCTTACAAATAATATGATTATATCGGTGTTACAGAAATGAAGTACATTTATCAAATTCCCTACTTCATTCACATTTATTGCCAAAACGTCCTCAAAATCGTCATGGCAAACAGGACAGCGCCCTTTCACACTTTTATTTCACATTTCATCACACATGATAGCCACGCCCACACCGCCCGCCCTTCCCCCCTCCCCCTACCACCCACACACAGATGGTATCGAATTACAGGCACTTCATTGAAGTTCAAGCTGTCACAATAGCTGTCCGGAATTGTTGATCACGTAATACACATATGACATACTCATGTAGAACCACAGCTTAAATTTACACTCCATAAATCAACTGAAGGTGTTTTGACGAAGAGTACACCAAAAAACATGATCACTTTGCGTCTCTCTTGTTCTATTTGTAAGCTGTGTGCGTTAAGAACGACAGTAAATAGTCCTCTGTATAATCCCGAGTACACTACGTGATCAAAACTGTACGTACACCCCCAGAACATACGTTTTTCATATTAGGTGCATTCTGCTGCCACCTACTGTCAGATACTCCATATCAGCGACCTCACTAGTCATTAGACATCATAAGAGAGCTGAATGGCCGGCCGGAGTGGGCGAGCGGTTATAGGGGCTACAGTCTGGAACAGCGCGACCACTACGGTCGCAGGTTCGAATCCTGCCTCGGGCATGGATGTGTGTGATGTTCTTAGGTTAGTTAGGTTTAAGTAGTTGTAAGTTCTAGGGGACTTATGACCTCAGATGTTGAGTCCCATAGTGCTCAGAGCCATTTGCACCATTTGAAGCATCATACGGTGCAAATTCATCGGCAGTTGTGGAAATGAATATTGTCTTGGGGCATGGTTTTCCTATCAGAGAGAAGTAACTTTCATTAGGATTCTGAGGTTTTCCATGCACACACTTTTGTAGAAATTCTGGATCTGCTGAACACCGAAATATTCCCCACATTCTGACTGCATAAAAGGGGAAGAAAACCCCTCCAGAATAAGTAATATGAGGAAATATAGAACAAGAAAGGAGCATTTTGTTAATTTTTTTTTCATTCTTAGGAGTTCAATTGGAATGTAATATTGTGGAACTGAAATTTCAGTACCATATAGTAAATTAAGATCCAGAGAAAAATATTTCACACTTCTGGTCGCATTCACGTACATCCCCCCTTCAGTGAATAACGATATCCACGAAAAACCTAAATCTGGACGGCTAGACAAGATCTGAACCGGCGTCCTCCCGAATGCGAATCCAGTGTCTTAGCCACTGTGTCACTTCGCTCAGCACATCGAAATAATGAAGACGTTTGAGAATTGGCACTGTCTCCGTTTAATGCGAAGAAGTGTGACTGACAGATGTTTAGAAAACTTTGTTTCACAAATACCGATTCTAATGCTGAACAGTCAACAACGCCTTGAAACGATAACGTCAGAAATAAGTAATCTGTCTATACCGCGGCTAAAGCTACGAAAATGTTGCTGTCACTAATGTTCTCCATGTCGACATGATGTTTAATCTCTGACCCACTGAATCTTCTTTTCGTTTCATAGAATAAGAAAGAACATTAATCAGCTTCGTCAGACTGCAGGATGCTTATTCATTCGTTTATTTGTTATCCATCATACGTAACATTTGCCCTCTACTGACTATGAAAAACAGTGCTAGCTGCTTCGCAGAAAACAAAGGTATACTATACTTTCATTGCACGGTATTTTTGTCGTATTAATTGCAGCATAACGTATCACTGATCTATAATGCTAAACTTTCGAGAAGGGAGCATTAGAGTATACTCGCAATGATGTTCGCTGTTTCTGAATAACTGTAAACTACAATTTCCAGAGACCCTCGTGTTCTTGAGGTTACCTTCAAGTTGTGGGCTGTAATTGGCCTCAACATCACGCCCTAATACTGTGAACAAATATGTATGACTAGAAATAATCATCGTAGCCCTTTGAATGAAATACAATCAGATATCATCATGTGTCATGCTCGTTACAAACAGTTATTGCTAGTGATCAGAAGACATAGTTTATGCAAAATTATTTCTTTTTTGGGGTCCGTATCTCAACTGGTAAAAGCGGAACCGTTATGTGATAACTTTGTTGTCCACCTGTCTGTTTGTCTGCCCGTACGACTATTAAGGACCCTTTTTCTCAGGAACGGATTGGTGTATCAAGCTGAAATTTACATCACAAACAAAGGTCTACGGGTCTATGGCGGTGTAAGAAACTCAAGTTTTTAAGTCAGTGCAATCAAAAGATGCGGCCATTATTTCACATATTTTGACGCTCGCAAAGTCGCTCATCAATATCTAAAGAATACTTCCTTTTGATCGACAATCGCGAAATTTGGCAGGCAGGAACGTTTCACGGTACAAATACAGTAAAAAATCGTAAAATTGTTAATCTGTAATTATATCACAAGAAAAAAACCTTTTTTTTGTTATCTGACTGTCTGTCAGTCCTGATGTTAAGACCCTTTCTCTCAGGGACTAGTAGGAATATCAAGCTGAAATTTATAATACATACTGAAGCCTATGGGTCCTTGGCGATGTAAATATCTTAACCTTCTAAGTCAATTCATTCAAAAGATAAGTTGGTTTCTGTAGCATATTGATACTCGCAAATTCACTCCTTAAAACATGCAGACTACTTCTCTTGATATAGACCTATGAAATCTGACAAGAAGCAAGGTTTCACAGTAGAAGTAAGAAAAATAATCCTAAAATTGTTAATTTGTAATTATATCATATGAAAAAGAAATTTTGTAGTTTGTTATATGACTCTCTGCCTGTCCGCCTGTTAAGACTCCGTTTTCTCAGGAATTACAATAGTAAATTGGAAATTACACCCAAATATTAATCTAAAAACTTTAAGTTAAAATATATTTGAAAGTCATGGAATCCCTGGGACCGACATCTTACGAGTATCGATATCGATAACTTGCAAAAATCGTCGAGATTCTCTGTTTCCGGGATGGATATACAAATCAAGTCTACGCGGAACCCTCAGAGCGCGAGTCCTATTCGCAGTTAGCCGTTTCTTTTGTTCATAAATCCTTCTTTCTCACGGTTTCATTTGCTTTGTTGTTCGTTTATAAATCTTATAATGTCGACTTCTGAAGCGTGACTACACCCTGTATCCACAGAACATACAGGGTGGCGCACGAAATGTGCTACCATTTTGTTTTTGAATATAAACTTTATTGTCAATACAATATGAAAGGAACATATACTACAATGAAGAGCCGTCCATGGAGATTTGTTCTAACTCAACACATGCTCAATATGTCCACCATTTCGTTTCCTAACTTCCTTCAAACGAACACTGAAGTTAGTGATTACCCTACAGCACATGTCTTCCGTAATTTCACTGCAAGCTTGAAGAATAAGACGTTTCGGGAAAATTTTTTCCTTTAGGTACCCCCAAAGAAAAAATTAACATGGATTGAAGTCTGGACTATTGGAGGGCCAATTTAGTCCGTCATTGAAGCGACCTGGAAACCTGAGTGAAATGATCCGCATGTCGAAATGCTCGTGTAAAAACTCCAACACAGTGTTTGCAGTATGTGGCCTTGCTCCATCTTGCATGAACCACTTCGTGTTGAAGGGCAAGGCAGTAGCAAGAAGCTGTGGAATAAAGCTATTGCAAAGCATGCTCAAATAATGCTCGCTGTTCACAGTTTCTTCAAAGAAAAAGGCTCCAATAAGTCCGTGACTGGAAATTGCTGCCCACGCTGTAATCCTCGGAGCATAATGTTGCCGTTCATGAAGCACTTGTGGATTTTCAGTGGCCCAAAAGCGTACATTTTGTTTGTTAACCACACCGTCTAAAAGAAAATGCGCCTCGTCTGAAAACCAAACGTTGTTGAGAGTTTCTTCCCTATCCTCCGCCCACTCAGCAAACAGTAGTCTCTGCTGCTTGTGTTCTTCAGTGAGCTTCTGTGCACAGGTCATCTTGTATGGGTACATATGGAGGTCACTTTTAAGAATGCGTTGAACGGAACGTCTGGACATTCCTAGTTGCACTGCTGCCTTTCTACACGATTTCCCAGGACTTCTCTGTACAGCAACTCGTACCGCTTCAATAGTCTCCGGCGATCAGACAGGCTTAGGCCGAGGTAGCTTCGCTTCCAATACTGTTCCTTCCTGTACAAATATATCGTACAACCTGTGGATGGTCTTCTTGCAAGGGACCCATCGTGTGTTAAACTGCTGTCGAAAACGCCTATGAGTCACAACAAGGCTTTTCATTTCATGAAAAAGTAACACAATTGCCGATCGTTGCTGTGTCGTCAGTCTTCCATTGTCAGCCATTGCTTCTTACTAGTGTCCTAGCGGTAGTATCGTGAATTACACGTCATTTCGTAACTCATTTGTTTTTCTAAGCTCTGCTGGTACTGCTGTAGAGATTCCAGCGGGATATCTAATGTGCGTCGTAAATTGTGAAAGAAACAATTGGTAACACATTTCGTGCGCCGCCCTCTATGTGGATCATCAGTTAATACAGGGTGTCGAACAGTCTTGATGCAGGCTGATCAGTAATGACTTACTCCGTTTTTTGCTCGTTTATTGTGACGTTTTCGTAATAAGTGCTTCAATGTTGTTCGTATCGCTGGCAGAAGCTAAACCACATAAAGAAGGCCTTGTGGAAATACACTTGTTTCTCACTTACCTTACACTACACAGATTACAAACATTACTTTAAATACCACTTCCTAAAAATTAAAATTTGTGCAGTAAGTATTATATAATACGTACTGTAGTGTATTCCAGAGATATTATCACAAATATTCAATTAGACTGATGTTACTCTTCTAAAAGTAATCAAGAAATAACTAATTATCTTACTCTCTCATGAAATCGATAATAAACTAAGACAAATATCTACTAAATATTCTCCTGATTTGGTAGCAGGGGTAATATGAATATTTTGCAATACAACTGAGTCAGATTAAAATATGAAACCTTTAGATTCCTATACAAGGAAGATGAGAAATATCACGCTGATTCATAACTGACATTTTTTTCTATGGGTCTCGAAAATTAATGTAGTAAAAACTGTCGAGCACACATACAATAATATGATTATACGAATAACGTTAAAAAAATAAGACCCCTATAATTTTCCTCAGAACATATTTATTATTAAGAGCCATAATTCTGTGAAAATATCAGTCAGTATTTCTATAACATGTGCTATTCTTCTACTTAGTTTCCATCACGTTCTATTACCTTAAATCAGTGTCCTGTAAAAGCCTGTATTACCTGTTGGTAAAAGCTCTTGTTTTGTGCTTGCTGTCATGTTTTCACTCCTTCAATAACGCTCCCATTGTTTTCCATAAGAGGCTCAAACACATGGGAGTCTAACCCAGTTCGACGATGTGTTCTCAATTCTGAGACATATGTGTGGGCGAGCACTGTCGTGTTATAGTAACATTTCTTTTGGATTTCTGTCAGACCGAAAACGTCGGAAACAGGTCTTGAGTTCGTTCCGAGTTTCATATCTGCCTTCCAGTGGTTGATCCTTTTGGCAACACATACAGCAGAATGACACCATCATCACTCCAAAAAACTGCCATAATTATTTTATCTGCAGAGTGGGATGCCTTAAATTTCTTCTCTTTTGGCGACTGTTTTATGTTCCCAGCACAAAGTAATGCACCCAGGTTTCGTCATCCGTAACGATTCGTAACAGAAAGACCTCTGCATTGCACCCAAACTGCTCCAAAAGCTCATGTGAATTGGCTTTTCTTTGAATCTTATGGTCTGTTGTGAGCATCCGTGGAACCCATCTTAAGTACACTTTTCAATATCCAAGAGGCTCCATCATTGCACGCGCCCTTTGATTACTAACCGACGTCACGAACGTGGCCGATCATGGAGCCCAGCTTCTGCATTTGCTGACGCTTTATTTATCTTCACCCATCGCCCAAGACTACTCATATAAACTGCATCCATTCCATACACTACACACAAATGTTTATAAATGTTCACCATTGATTACTTTACCGCAACTAAGCATTCAGTTATGGAACGTTACTTGCAACGAGTAACATGAATAGACACCATTTTGATGGTTCACTACGGCTCTTTCATCGGTATGAATTGTTCTAAACTTTGCACACGTGCAGAAGAGAGCCACATTTTAAGCTGCTAAAAGGACCTGTTTCTAAATATATTGATGGCTGTAAAAATTTAATCTTCATTTATTCTACGAACATAATTACTGAAACACAAATTTGCATTTGAAAGTGGCGTTGCCATGGAACTTTCATCTGTCAATGATACAAAAAAAATTTTTTAATTTAAAATATTGTCTACCGATATTTTCTGTAATCTGCCTTTGATTTTGTTTACAAAAACTGTATTTTGTAGTAACTTACATTTTACGAAACTGAAAGCGCAAATTTCAATCCAATTATTAGATAGTTACTAATTATGTGATGCAACTTCACTAGTGCGCACTGCGTATCTTCTTAGAACTAGGAAGTGTTTCGCAGGAAGTGATACTTGTCCATTGCTATTCTTTCTACGTAAATAACTTTCTATCTAATACCGATATAAAAGGAGTAAATCTGTTTGCTTATGAAGTAGGAATGATAACGTAGTCCACCAAAGAGTGCTAGACACAAGACTAGGTAAATGCAACATATTGTTACTGAATGCTTTCATATTATTGTGTTTATGTGTATACGATATCGGCAGTAGACAACGTTAGTTAAAAATTGCACCTTACTGGGAACCTTGTTCGCAGTTCAAAATATCTGCAATATTCCCCTGGAAGACTGTGTTATTTCCTGTGCATATCTCCAATTCAGTTCCTGTTCATCATGGAAACTTTTAAAAAAATGGTTCAAATGACTCTGAGCACTATGGGACTTCACATCTGAGGTCATCAGTCCCCTAGAACTTAGAACTGCTTAAACCTAACTAACCTAAGGACATCACACACATCCATGCCCGAGGCAGGATTCGAACCTGCGACCGTAACGGTCGCGTGGTTCCAGACTGAAGCGCCTAGAACCGTTCGGCCACACCGGCCGGCGAAACCTTTAAAACTGTCGTTCACTGACCTACATTTTGTTCTGTTTGTTCTGTGTGAGACCGCCAGTTCCTCGTTTTCACCCAGTCCGTTCAAAAGCATTGCTCACCGCTCTAAGCCTTACGATGAAAACCTCAAGTCTGCCCTCAAGTATATACTAAATCTCTTTTGTCAGCCTCTACTCTTCTATCCTAAACAGACGTCCGTACAGCATGTCTTCTTTTCCTATCTGACTCGACTAATCTTTCGTTTCCTTGGTACAATTCTTCCTTCCTGGTGCAGTCAACCCATGATCTTTTGACCCATTATTTTGCGGAGGATCTTCACCCGGGAATGATGGTCAAAATAAAACTTGTCTAGAAAACGAAATCAGCTCCCATAATTAATGAACAGGAGAACTGCTCTTTAGGGAATAAGCATACGCTACTGTGTTGCCCAGGAATGACCATAGGAAACAAAAAGTTCTAGATGGACGCCGAAATTCATACCTTAAGTACCATGAGCATTTATCCATCTTCGATACTGTGAAGCAAATGCCTGCCAATGCAAGCTCTTTGGTTTCCATGCTTTGGATCAAAATAAGAAACAAAAGTCGAGTAAGCATGAGTCTAAAATTCACACCTTAAGAGCTATTAGCGTTTATTCAATAGAAAAGATGTATTTCACGTAGCGAAGATGAAGAGGTGCTCACAGCTTCTTAAGGTATGCAGTTTAGAGCCCATTTTAGTAGACTTTCTTTCTGTTTTTTGTTCATATTACCACCTCCCAAAACATGGAAAGCAAAGAGTTTGCAGTTGAAGAGCCTTTTTTCACAGTATCGAAGATGATAAAGCCCTCATATCTCGTAAGACATGCATTTTAGTGCACACGTATAGCAGACTTTTTGGTTGACTCATAGTAGTTTTCGTATCTCTGAATAATTATCAAACCGTCTGGGACACTCTGTAATATTGGGTAAATGTTTCAATAACTAAATAATTAAAATACATGAATTTGTTTATACAGTTACTGGTATTGTTCATTTACTCCGTGTGGTTGGCTTTGTCATCTACATGAACATAATAAGTGTCTGTTAAACTTTCAAGTAAATGGCAAAGATTTATTTGTTTGAATATGAAATATCATAAAATAGTTTTAAAATGAGGAGTTCACCTAAATTTAAGTGTAATTACGTCTAGTTAGTACAATTGGCTGGTAAATAAGTTAATTTCCATTGACATGCATTCTTATCACCCGAATATATTTGCATATTATGAAAAACTTAACAAAAACGGGCCGAGAAAACTGTGCTGTAGCAAACTTGTACTAAAAATTCATTTCCAGAAATTAATTTCTGCTTTATCTGAAACACACTGACGTTTTCTGACGTACTAGTCAATTGACCACTTTATTTATCAGCCTTCTGCATACTTGTGAACTTGTGCTATAGTTTACTGCTTTTTCGGATGTTACAGATTTCGTAAGCGGCCTAATTATCAGTAGTAATTTAATTGAAGCATCCGTGGTAACAACTGCAAGCTGGTAAGAAAGCTACAGGTATTTTATCTACTGCCATGAAAGCATTCGAGTTCATGAAAAGATTTCGTCCGGTAAACACAAAAACTGAACTAAAACTGAACTTACTTATAGAACGAAGTAATATTCGATTTTAACGACAAGTCACCAACAAAGTCATTAGGGACACTACGCAAGCTCAGACTGCACAAGGATGGGGGAGAAATCGGCCGTTTCCATTTTCAAGTAAACCGTCCCGGAATTTGCATGAAGCGATTTAGTGAAAAGGTAGAAAAGTTAAATCGAGGTCGGCGAACGGGCAGCTGACAAATGATTGCCACGAATGCGAATCTCGTAACATAACAACTATGCCGTCTCTCTCGGTCTCATGAGTAAAGAGAGTGGGACTTTAGAGAAGAGGTTTGAATTTTCTTACTGGCAGGTGTTTCGCTTTGTCGACGTTCACCTCGCCCTTTTTTGTAGAGAGAGGCACAGAGTTCAACCGTATGAATCACGGATTGCTTTATGAAGGTACTATACGCGGCCTTATTCCGATATTACAACTTATCACAGTATTTCGCGGTAACCTATCACGGGTAAAGGCTGGTAGAATATTTTTGAGTTTAACGACGGTGAGGGAACAAATGGCAACGATACAGCGATTGTGTGGTCAGAGGGAACTCCCACGGGCTGTCAGGACCGGTTGGCGCCTTTCTCCCATACTTGGCGGATTTCACTGCGGTTAAACGAGCACTGAACCAATTACAGGAATGGAGCCGTTACACCGGTTATTGGAAGTTATGATATGCTGAGTCGTCAAAGGGACTATTAATATCCAAAGCTCTTAAAGAAACATTCACCCGCAAAACCTTTGTCGGTAAATCGAGAAAGGTGAAGAAACTCAGCTGTTTCATTTGTGGCAGACAAATATACAAATTTTGAACCATGGGGATAAGTTCAGATATCCATAAGGCGATTTTAAAATTGGATTCTGTGGCTTCCAAGGGACTGTTAACGGTTTGCTGCTGTGCTTATTACGACGTAAACGGAAGGTGTTACATCATGAAAGAACGCTGCCAAACTATTACATCAGTATTTCCGTAGTTCGGGAGTATGGTGTTAAAAATTTCATCCTTATATGAGCTTATTTTCAGTTAAAAAGAATACCATTCTTCAAGGTGGCATGAGAACACGATGGCAGTTTGGTGGTTCTAACGTTACTGGAGTTTTGAACTCGATATCGCGACACAGGACATGACCGTGCAGGTTCTCATCACCTTTCGGACTTTGAGGAAGCGTGAATCATTGGTATGAGGAACATGGGAGCATCATACCGACAGATGGCTGTAGTACAGTGAGTGTAGATCATTTCGTGACGATATGGACTCAAGAAAACGTTGTGGCACGTATCGTAGGCACGGGTTCTTTCAGAAAGAGAACATCACGGGAAGACCGTAGGATTGTTCAACTAGCTCTGACGGAAAGCTGGATGGTAAGAGCTAAAATCTGGGCATAAATTACAGGCAGATTGTTACCACAACCCGTCGGTATCAGTTTACTGAAAGCTGAACTGGTATTTCGAGGTAGGTCTACTATGGATCTCTTACCACCGACCCGTGACGCCATACCACAAATAACAAAGACATTCATGACGTAGAGCCAGAGTCAACTGTGGGGCATTTTGTGGTATTCAGCCATGAGCCGCCTTCTGTTTAGTTTCGGTCAGATAGGCGTGAACCTGTCCTTAGACCGACTGGATAAACGTAACAGGAAGCAGCAATTCTTGAGATCCACACATTTCCAACTTCTGGAATCGCGTTGTGGGGAGCTACAGAATATGCCACAGAATTGATTTGGCAACTGTTGAAGGCAAGCTGAGTGCTCGCCATCAAGTGGCAAGAATGGTAATACCGGTTGTCATAGACATCATGGTCAGACTACGAAACCAAATTGGGACGTTCCAGCAGGATAATGCATGACGTCACGCTACAGTTCATACCACATACGCTTTGAGGAATGCACATATTTTTGACTGGCCTGGCAGTTAGCGTAATTTGTCACGTATCGACTATGTCTAGGAGGTGATGGGATGACATGCACTGCCGTTAGAAAAAATAAGGGACACCCGCTTAGAGGTTTCCAGTTTATTCAAGATTTATTGTTACAACAGTGCGTATGGACTACATGAAATGGTTACATTTACAGATCAATAGCACAAGCGGTTCTGAGGCACCACGTATCGACCAATGAAACACGCACGTTAGTACGTGGTGTAGCCTCCATGGGCGTCAATACAGATGCTGACTCTGGCATCCAGTCGATCGTAGAGGTGGTGGACACTGTCCTCGGATACTTGAACCTAACTAACCTAAGGACATCAAACACATCCATGCCCGAGGCAGGACTCAACCTGCGAGCCGGCCGAAGTGGCCGTGCGGTTAAAGGCGCTGCAGTCTGGAACCGCAAGACCGCTACGGTCGCAGGTTCGAATCCTGCCTCGGGCATGGATGTTTGTTATGTCCTTAGGTTAGTTAGGTTTAACTAGTTCTAAGTTCTAGGGGACTAATGACCTCAGCAGTTGAGTCCCATAGTGCTCAGAGCCATTTGAACCATTTCAAACCTGCGAGGGTAGCGGTCCCGCGGTTCCAGACTGTAGCGCCTAGAACCGCTCGGCCACCCCAGCCGGCGATTTGTTCATGTACCGATGTGGATTGTCTGACTTGTCGATGAATGGTGTACCACTCGCAGCTAAGTTCAAGGGTCAAAAAATTAATCACCCTAGAGAAATCATTATAAGCATTATTTAATACCGCTTACTTCCGCCCCTGGTCTTGATAACCGCCTGGATTCGGTTAGGAAGTGAGTCCACGAGGTTGAGCAGGTACGTCGCATCAGACCGGCCGCTGTGACCGAGCGGTTCTAGGACTTCAGTCCGGAACCACGCGGCTACTGCGGTCGCAGGTTCGAACCCTGCCTCGGGCATGGATGTGTGTGATGTCCTTAGGTTAGTTAGGTTTAAGTAGTTCTAAGTCCTAGGGGACTCATGACCTCAGAAGTTAAGTCCCATAGTGCTGAGAGCCACGTCGCGTGAAGGTTAAGCCACTCGCTGAGGATTTGATCGCGATATTCCACCAAATTGCGAGGATGCTAGTGTCGACGTTTCACTCGCTGTTCCAAAATGTCCCACAGATTTTCTGCGGGGTCCAAGTCAGTTGAGTTTGCAGGCCAATGGTAATTTTATAGGGTGGAGGAGTGCCACAGGGCCCAAGTCGGGTGAGTTCGCAGGCCAACCGAAATTTAATAGAGTGAAGGAGTGTTCAGAAAATCAGTCACATATTCTTCCAGTCCGATGAACTTTGTTGTTGTCTTTATGTGCTTGTGCGAGCAATGGCCTCCTGCAAGGTGACCGACTCCATATGTTCATTGCAAGCAGTTCTCATCACTATTTTCTCTAGCTAACAAAAAAGTGGTTCAAATGGCTCTGAGCACTATGGGACTCAACTGCTGTGGTCATAAGTCCCCTAGAACTTAGAACTACTTAAACCTAACTAACCTAAGGACATCACACACATCCATGCCCGAGGCAGGATTCGAACCTGCGACCGTAGCGGTCGTGCGGTTCCAGACTGAAGCGCCTTTAACCGCGCGGCCACTCCGGCCGGCTCTAGCTAACAGTTCGGAATAGATCTTCATTCACTGCCTGCAGCGGGTCCTGTAGGGTTGGAAGCCATTATGATTCACAAGGCGCGAAACGTGTCCCCAGTCTCTCTCAGCCAGGATCTTTTCCAACCACAGTTCTGACGTTGTGTTCCGCGGCCACGTGTGTTACGCTCCCTGTAGACACGTTGAACAGTTCGCCGCTAAAACCAACAAATCCACCAACTTCAGCCATCGTGTGTCCATGGTCACGGCCGAACTCTATTGCCCCATTTTGCCACACTGTCATGTCATTACATTTAGTTATGTTTATCTACAACTACAGGTCAAAACATGAATTTCTCACTGATAGTACTGCCTTATGCTCACGCAGAGGTAGTGCTCGAGCGGTTGAGCGCGTGAATTAATCACGACGCCATCTGTAAAGGCTCAACGACTGACCTCTGCGTGAGCATTAGGATAACTATTTTTTTTTTTTTTTTGTACGGTGAGCTTATGTAACACGGAGGCGAAACAATGCCCGTAAAAAGATCCTAAACAACAGAGACCAGAGAAGTGTGTCACACATTGTTAATGACAACCTGTTTAAAAACGGACAGGAATTGCTCCTGTCAGTAAGTGTACATCTATCTTAAGCAAGCTAGCGAACCAACGATGTAGCTCGCAGAAGGCAATTGCTCACACGGCTAATGAAATTACACGTTTTCAATGGGCTAAAGAACACAGAAACTGGCCGGTAGCTGTGTGGAGGCATGTATTGTGGTCCAACGAGTCGCGATAATGCCTCTGCAAATGATCCAAGGAATCGAGTGCTCCAACGGCTCAATGATGATTTTAACCCGCAATGTTTGGAGGGTGTACTTCGTGCCGGAAGTGGTTCTGTGATGCTTTGAGGGCGTTTTTCGTAACCTGACTTGGACCCACTCAATCAGTTTACCGTGTACGTGTAGCAGAATGTTTATTTCAGTATTCTCGCTCTTCAAGCGTTACCCTTTATTCTACATATTCACGATGAGTTTGCTGTGGACACTTCCGTTTTCCAGCACGACAAGAGTAGTGTTCACAGGGCAATCGGGTTACAGACGTAGGTTCCTGGTTGGAGGAACACCCTACCGCACGGTGACTAGCCTGCTAAATCACCAGATATCAATCCCACAGAAAACGTCTAGGACTATTTAGGATAGCGAGTGAAGTATAACACACTAAAGAGCGATTTAGCTGCCCCTACCGCTGTCATGTTATACAACCCGCAATGTAATAACTGACCATTTTTGATTTATTGGCTTTCGGTACGTGCCCATACAGCCACCTCAACAATGAAAAGTCATTTATGACAATACGAACGTTAGGACTACACAGCACCCAGCCCCCAAACGGAGAAAATTTCCCTTCAGTTAGGAAACTACCGCGCTGACCTCGCAGCTACCGAGGTGGACACCTTCATAAATCACGCGTGAGATTTTCATATTCACTCACTCGATACGCTAAAACTTAGTCCTGCAGGAAAAATTAACAGGAACTTTATGCAGGAAATTTAATGTAGTTAAATTTTTTACTGGGATACATTTTCGTTGGTGGCCGCGGTTTTCGAGTTATTCAAGTATAACGAACAAATGTGACCTCGAAACGCACCTACGCCCGATATTCATTCCTCACCAGTCACGATTTCTAGTATGTTGTTGCTAGCACTCCCTCCTACCACTGTACAAAAACTTCCGACTACATGAACTATTCCCGATATTCGACCTCTTTTCGTCTCTATTGCTTGGGCTATTAAGCCACGAGCATACTCGGCTCCTTCTTTAACATTATTAATTTTAACGTGCCCAAGACGGTAATGAAAGAAAACACCTTTTGTAAACGTTGCGCTGTAACTAATTGCGTTGACAATGCCATTCAAACTGAACCCTTACAAGCACAGCTGTTTCGTAGTCTGAAGGCCTTACGAACACAACATTGAAATTTTTTATTTTATACTGTTTAAATTCACAAAATTGTTAGATAAAATTTACACAAACGTCGACTTTACAATTTTTAAGTGCTCGACTAATCCGATGGTATAATAAGGCCAGTCAGCGAAGACCAAAAAGGGTCGAATGTGAGAAATAATTCCTGCAGTCGCAAATACATACAATGTGGTAGGAGGGAACGCCATGAACAACATACTAGAAATCCTGACCGGTGGGGGCTGTATGGGAGTGGGGGTGCGTTTTAATGTCGTGTTTGTACGTTTTTCTTGAATTGCTCGGATACTATGCCTCTAGCGAAAACACATCTCAGCACAAAATTTAAAGGTTCTGTTCATTTTTTCTGTAGGACTGATAGTTTGCGCATAGCGAGCGAGAGAATATAAAAACCTCGTGCATAGTTTATGAAGACCAGCTGTAAAATGGCGGCCTGCATAAAACGACAGCGGTAGGAGCACCTGAATCACCCTGCATGTTCCCTAAATTTCGTAGCTCCACGGGATCTAATCATCATCGAGTGGATTCAGCTGGTTATGGTGTACATGAAGAAACTTGTGGACATTCTTTCTCGCCGAACTTGGACCTTATCAAGACTAGAGGCCTTCTTACATGATACTAGCGTGAAATCTCCTGGGTGGGCGTTAATTTTTTGTTCGGTGTGTTTATATGCACGTTGTGATCGCAAACTTCAGAATATTGTTAGCAAAAATTTTCACCAGAGAAAAATATAGTACCAGATAGGTTACTACATTTCATATTTTTTAAAACGAAGGCCTCTAGTACTTGCTTCATGTAAGCTGATGTGCTTTGAATTTTACTGGAGTCTTATGGCTAACCTTCACTAAAACTTAAGCTGTTTAAATGTGGCAGTTTCTCCATTAGCCAGTTCAACAATGCTGCAAGTGTATTTTTAGAGGGAAACAGCTGATCTAGTAACTGCTTATATTTATAAACTGTAATCTCTATTTTTGTGTCATACGATGCCAGTTACTCAGTAGTACCAGAGGATTACATTATATTTTTGTGTTTACGCTGTTTTCATTCATGTTGTGATTTCTTAGACGACACTGACATGTAATAATAAGGGATCTTTCATATTGTGTAAAATGTTAGCTCCAAAACGTGTAATGAACGCTGAGATGAATGAGTTCAAGCTGACTATATGTTTGTGGTAATGAACCGCTTACCCTGATTGCAAAATGTTTCAGTCATGAGACGTACACGATACCAATTAAGGAAGATGTTAGACGTATTACTAGCGGTTATGAGACCCGTGTCTTCTCTGAGTGCTTTGGCGGGTTTGTGACATTGTGGCTGCTTAAGGTAATTACAGACTTACTGACTCTCCTGTCCTTCCTTATTTTTCAATTTTCCTCCTACAAATTACGTAAGTTACTTTTTTCCATTAGTTTCTTTCCCTCGTTTTGTTACCTGTTCATTTAGTTGCCTTCTGTAGTTCAATTATGTTGCTTCCATTTAGTTACAAAGTTATTGCTCAGAGAATTTTTCATTATTTTGAAGTGAACAGTAGTTTCTCCGTTTATTTTTGTGAAAATTAGCTCGTAAGCTTTACGTTTATTATACATGTTATTTGTTGCTGGTTTCTTAATTCTTCTGCCTCAGAGTCAACGTGTTTTAATTTTCGGCATTTTTTCGGGTTCATCGTTTCTGCTCGTAATTACCATTGCCTTTACTTCATGTTGTTGTGTCATAACATGTTATTAAGAGGAAGAGAAACTGTTTCGTGACGTAACACAAGTGACTTATTGGGTATACAAAGAATTTCGATACAAGTCTAACAACAGTAAAACGTTATAACCGTGGAAAATAAAATAAAGGAAGTGCGTGGTCTCCCAAATATCTGGAACAAACAGAAAGAAAGTGCTCGCATTAATGAGATATGTTTGCCGTCACGTGTTATTATGAGACTATTTTTCTACCTTGATCTGTTTCCTTGCGCTGTGACTAGGTTCCTCCGAAATCGATTAACTTTGTGGCACTGAAAAGAACAAACGCAGACGAATTTAGTCTAAAATTAGTACTGACTTAAAGGCTACCAAAGGACATATTCAGTAGTAAAAAATTTTTCAGCATTACCTTCCATCTTTTGTGTCGGAATACCACTACGTTTTTTGTAGAAACGACATCAACGCACCAGTAGTGCTCGTCTCTCCTACAGGATCCATCGATTTTGATTAACTGATTACAGCAGAAGTTGCGTGCTAACATGCCACAACAAACAGTCCCTTAAGAGTGCCATGTCCTGTGCAGTGACTTCCGGATTATACAAAAGTGAAGCATCCAGAAAACACCCTCATGTGTCATTGTAACATCGTAAAAGTTGACACCATCGGCGGGTATATAAATCATTATAGTTGCATTTCTATGTGACAGGTATAACGGCTACCAGGATGTATTAGTGTTGTTCATATTTAGTGTTGTTACCGGACATGGACCTGAACAGCGCTGAAGTGGGACATTAGGTCGCAATGACAAGAAATAATTATCTCGACCTGAAGGACAAATTATCTACGCACTTCTTCCTTTAAATACTTTTGTTATCTCAATGAAATGTAATTAAATTAAATAACCTGAATTAGTTTATACGCTCATGCTCATAAATTAACGATAATAGCAGAATGTGGTGCCACAGAACGAGGCACTACAGAAAACTGGCGCTAATAGCATAGGCACATAGGGAACACACACGACACCGATTTGTGAGTCCACGATATTGGTGATAAGTTGAGAAAACCGTCCCGAAACACAGGTGCCACAAAACGTCACTGTTTCCTGCGCATGTACCCCGACATCAATATGGGATATGATCACCATGCACACGTACACAGGCCGCACAACGGGTTGGCACACTCTGGATCAGGTGGTCGAGCAGCTGCTAGGGTATAGCCTCCCATTCCTGCACCAGTGCCTGTCGGAGCTCCAGAAGTGTCGTAGAGGTTTGAAAACGTGCAGCGATACGTCGACTGTGAGCATCCCAGATTTGCTCAGTGGGGTTTAGGTCTTGAGAACAGGCAGGCCACGCCATTCGACTGATATCTTTTGTTTCAAGGTACTCCTCCACGATGGCAGCTCGGTGGGGCCGTGCGTTATCATCCATTAGGAGGAAGGTGGGACCCATTGCACCACTGAGAAGGCGGACATCTAGTGCAAAATGACGTCCCGATACACCTGACATGTTACAGTTCCTCTGTTAAAGACATGCAGTGTTGTACGTGCACCAATCATAATCCCACCCCACACCATCAAACCACGACCCCCATACAGGTCCCTTTCATGGACATTAAGGGGTTGGTATCTGGTTCCTGGTTCACGCCAGATGAAAACCCGGCGAGAATCACAGTTCAGACTATACCTGGACTCGTCCGTGAAAATAACCTGGGACCACTGTTCTAATGACCGTGTACTGTGTTCTTGACACTAGGCTTCACGTGCTCTCCTGTGACCAGGGGTCAGTGGAATGCACCTTGCAGGTCTCCGGGCGAATAAACCATGTCTGTCCAGTCGTCTGTAGACTGTGTGTCGAGACAACTGTTCCAGTGGCTGTGGTGAGGTCCCGTGCAAGGCTACCTACAGTAGTCCGTGGCCGTCTGCGGGCACTGATAGTGAGATATCGGTCTTCTTGTGGTGTTGTACACTGTGGATGTCCCGTACTGTAGCGCCTGGATACGTTTCCTGTCTGCTGAAATCGTTGCCATAATCTTGAGATCACACTCTGTGGGACATGGAGGGCCCGTGCTACGACCTGCTGTGTTTGAGCAGCCTCCAGTTGCCCTAGTATTCTACCCCTCATAACGTCATCAATATGTGTTCTTTGAGCCATTTTCACCACACAGTCACCATTAGCACTTCTGAAAACGTCTGCACACTTACTCGCTGCACCGTACTCTAACATGCACCAACACACCTCTGAGTATGTGGGCTGCTGCCACCGCCACCGTGCGACGACCACAGGTCAAATGCACTGCATGGCCATAACCTGAGATGATTTAAACCCGTAAAACGCCCACCAGATCGTTGTTTTACCATGTATCGGCATTATCCTTAATTTATGAGCATGAGTGTAGATATATTCAACTTTAGCTTGAGGACGCCAGAAAAAATCGTGCTGTTGTGGATTAAAAACGAGTTACGAATACTCTTTGGATAAGATAGGTATATCTCTGAACTGAGCTGCTTATTGTGGTTGTTGAGCCCAGGCAGAGGTCTCGAACAGCCAGTCGTGAGTTGTCGGTAAGCGGGGCAGTATGAACAATGGAGGCAATGTGGCCTCGTAGTATGCATAACTGCAATTGTGCGTTCTCTTCGGAAGTTAATTTAAAATTATGTACTTCCATGAAGTGAAATAATAAGTGAGGTACAGAAGATAAAAACGCGTAACAGAATTCATTCCAAGTTGTGTCCCAAAAGAGCCTTACGGGGAAAAAATTCTGCCACAAGCAAATGAAGTCCATATAACTGTACGGCGACCGAACTTCTACGCAGGATACGACGAACAATTCATGCGTCGTCACCTCTTAGAAAAAATACAGATACAAGGTGCTGTCATAACCGATTAGCAAAACTTACACTGAAGTGTCAAAGAAACTGGTGTAGGCATGCGTATTCAAATACAGAGATATGTAAACAGGCAGAATACGGCACTACGGTCGGCAACACCTTTATAAAACAGCAAGTGCCTGGCGCAGATGTTAGATCGGTTAATACTGCTACAGTGGCAGGTTATCAAGATTTAAACGAGTTTGAACGTGGAGTTATAGTCGGAGCACCAGCGATGGGACACAGCATCTCCGAGGTAGCGATGAAGTGGGGATATTCCCGTACGACCAATTCACGAGTGTACCGTGAATATCAGGAATACGGTAAAACATAAACCTCCAACATCGGTGGGACCGGAAAAAGGCCGTGCAAGAACGCAACCAACGACGACTGAAGAGAATTGTTCAACGTGACAGGCCGCTCGGGATTAGCCCAGCGATCTACGGTGCTGCAGTCGTGAACTGTGCGGCTGGTCCCGGCGGAGGTTCGAGTCCTCCCTCGGGCATAGGTGTGTGTGCTTGTCCTTAGGATATTTTGGGTTAAGTAGTGTGTAAACTTAGGGACTGATGACCTTAGCAGTTAAGTCTCATAAGATATCACACACATTTGAACATTCCAACGTGACAGAAATGCAACCCCTCCGCAAATTACTGCTGATTTCAATGCTGGGCCATCAACAAGTGACAGTGTGCGAACCATTCAACGAAACATCATCGATGTGGGCTTTCGGAGCCGAAGGTCCACTCGTGTACCCTTGACGACTGCACTACACAAAGCTTTTCGCCTCGCCTAGGCCCGTCAACACCGGAATTCGACAGTTGATGACTGGAAAATGTTGCCTGGTCGGACGAGTCTCATTTGGAATTGTATCAAGCGGATGGACGTGTACGGGTATGGAGACAACTTCATGAATCTATGGACGCTGCATGTCAACAGGAGACTGTTCAAGCTGGTGGAGACTCTGTAATGGTGTGAGGCGTGTGCAATTGGAGTGATATGTGACCCCTGATATGTCTAGATACGGCTCTGACAGGTGGCACGTACGTAAGCATCCTGCCTGATCACCTGCATCCAATCATGTTCATTGTGCATTCAGACGGACTTGGGCAATTCCAGCAGGGCAATGCGTCACCCAGAACTACTACCGAGTGGCTCCACTCTTCTGAGTTTAAACACTTCCACTGGCCACCAAACTTCCCAGACGTGAACGTTATTGAGCATACCTGGGATACCTTGCAACGTGCTGCTCAGAAGGGATCTCCATCCCCTCGTATTCTTACGGATTTCTGGACAGCCCTGCAGGATTTATGGTGTCAGTTCCCTTCAGCACTACTTCATCCATTAGTTGAGCCCTTGCCACGTCGTGTTGCGACACTTCCGCGTGGTCGCGGGTTCCCTACACGATATTAGGCAGGTTAACCAGTTTCTTTGGCTCTTTAGTGTATCTTTCCCTTCTAGGTACATTTTTGTGTCTTATCTTACCTGCCTCAACCTTTCTGTAATCGTGGTTAGTGGTTAAATGAGCGATCTATCTCTCTTTCTCTTCCTCCTGCCCCTCTCCCTCCCACACACACACACACACACACACACACACACACACACACACACAAACACGCACACGCACACACACACACACACACACACACGTTCAAATCCTTCTCTCTCTCTCTCTCTCTCTCTCTCTCTCTCTCTCACGCAAACACATATACTGACACAAGACTGTTGTATCTTTCACACAGTCGTCATAAGAAGTGCAATGTTCTATGCTCGTTAAGATTACAACGGTAAATACCTCAGTTAATCGACAAGACAAAAGCATGGGGATTTCGCCTGATAATAACTGTTAATTATTGTAGGTATGAATTAAAAATGCCTTCAGTCACAACTTTTCGTGTTTTATTAAATACACTATGCATTTATGACCCTTTGGGTCCATCATCAGGCGTAATTTGTCTTAAAACATATTTTATTTCTTCTCTTGAATGAGGTGAAATGCATGTTCCTGTCACAAAAGGTATAATGTTAGGTTATGAATTTCGCAAGTCGATCGCTGAAAATATGTGCAAAATAGTGGAAAAGATGAAGAGTGTAAGCTAACCACATATTCCAAGGAAAGCGTTTTTAACGTTTTAGCACCGGTAAACATTCTGTTCTCCGTTGTTTTCGTACATGTCACTTCATTCAAGAAGCACATTTGCACACACATGTTTGTAACCACTTCACAGATATTTTTGTACAAGGTGTTGTGAAAGATGAATTTATTCGTAGTGCTAAAGATATAACTATTAAACAGTTAACATATGCAGGAAATAACTTTAGAATAGGTCTTTAAAATTACTGAAATAACTATGGCTTGCAAAATCTGTTTGTTCATTTAACATAGATTGTGTTTTTTTGGTTTTGTGGAGGTGTATCTCCAGTTGTTCTAACAGTTTTAAGGTCTTACCATTGGCTTCGTTATGTAGTACTACCAAATTGTTTTCTAGTCTGTTGATGACATGTTGCGTTTTCAACATATGTTGTACAATGACTGATTTTTCGAAATGGTTGAGCCTGAAAGCATTTACGTGTTCTTGAAAACGGGTCTTGAAGTTTCTGCCTCTTTTCCCTACACAGTAGGCAAGACAACTGGGGCATGACACTTTGTACACTCCGCTGTTGTATGTTTGCCTGTTTGATTTTATATTATGGATGAGTAAGTTTCCTAACTTATTTTTAGTTGAGAATGCAACTGTTACATTTGTTTTCTGAAAAGGTTAGCGATTTCTTGTGATATAGGGCCCAGGTATGGGACACTGGCGAATATTTTCTCTTCTTTCACAGTGTGGCCACTCGTTGTCTTAGTTTTGTGTATTTGTCTTCTTAAATTGTCAATTGTTTTATCTATGTAGTCATTGCTTATGGCAATGCTCTTTATTGTATCTATCACATTCCTGACGGTGTTTTCTTCTAAATCATGGGAGTGTACTCTGTGTAGCATAGACGTAAATGCAGCATGTTTCTGTGTGGTGGGATGGCATGATGAGTTGTCCAGTGTTATGTCTGTGTATGTGCGTTTTCTGTGTATGCTGAACTTGTGTTTTTGTTGGTGATTGGTGATTTCGATATCCAGGAATTTTATGCTTTTGTTGTACTTGTATTCTGTTGTGAATTTTATGTTCTTGTAGAAAGAACTGAATACTTCTAGTAGTTTTTCGATCTCATCTTTTGTTTCATCAGATAGCAGCAGGGTGTCATCAACATATACCCAGTAATATATTTTACTTTTGAGTCTATTGTCATCATTAAAAAACTTACTTTCCAGATGATTGAGAAATATGTCTGCCAGAAAACCTGATAAGCTACTGTCCACGGCAAGACCCTTGTTCTGATGGTAAACTTTCCCATTAAATGTAAAGTTGTTGTGAGAAATTATTAGCTGTAACATGCCCTTGACTTCTGATATTTCTGCAGTTGACAATTTTTTGTGTTTTATTAAGTTTTCAAAGATTATGTCTATTGTTTCTTCAGTTATTACATTTGTAAATGGGTTAATTACATCAAAAGAAGCAAACCTGGCACCTGGAGGAATATTTATATCCTTAATTTTAGTTGCTAATTCATTTGTGTTCTTAACTGAGTATGATTTATCAAACGTATAGTACTGTTTCAGAATTTCATTCAGTAATTGGTAGACTCTGGAGGCGGGTGTATTATTAGATTTAACAATGGGCCTCAATGGAACATGAGTTTTATGGGTCTTAGGTTGAGCTTATAGTCTTGGGGCTGTGGGGTTTATTAAAATGCATGTTTTTGCTTGTTTTCCTGTGAAGAGGACATTGCATATTGGCCCTTTTCTGGTTTTATTTTAGAATTTTATCGTTGGATTTTCTGATTTTGTTTTGGAATTTTATCGCTGGATCTTGTTAGAGCTCTGTTTTGAAGCTGCAAAATATGGATAAAATTAAACTGTAAATGAGATAATAACTGCGCCTCAAAAATATCTTGACACCTCTGTGTACTATGCTGAACAGATCACGAGACGTCAAGAGAGGCGCACCCCGCTGTTATAAAAAGAAGTAGAGAACATCGTGTTGTTAGTAGACAAGGAGCAACAGCGGAATTGAGTAACGAATCGTCCAGGGGAATTTCAACCCTTATAAAGTTGCCCAAGTCGACTGCTGCTGATGTGCGTGTGAAGTGGAAGACCAGGTAGATCTCATGTACTGACGAGCAGGGACATCGAGCACAGCGAAGGGTGGTTGTAAAAAATCACATAAAATGAGCTGAAGGAGTTCGAAAGGGCAACCAGCAGTCCAGCTATCACAACGACTGTGTGTAGGGAGTTAAAACAATGTGGTACAGTGCTCGAGTAGTTCCTCATAAGCCACACGTTTCTGTAGTCAACGTTAAGGGATGCTTGCGGTGGCTTGAAAGAGCCACCCCACTGCCAGCGGATTACTGAAAAGGAGCGATTTGTTGTTGTGAATCACACTATACGTTGTGGCTATCCGATGGAAGGGTTGGGTTTGGCGAGTGCTTGGAGAACGTTACTCTCCATCATGTGAAATACCAACAGTGAAGTGTGGAGGACGTAGCGTTGCGTTTTGGAGTGTTTTTGATGGTTAGGATGTTAAGTGCTAAAGGAACGGCTAAATGCGAATGGATATATACACATTTTAAACGGTTAAGTACTGCACATAGTACAGGACAGTTCGGAGACGATAATTGTCTATAAAAGCGTGAAAATGAACCCTGTCATTAACCAGTGTCTGTGAGGTAATGGTTTGTGGACAAAAACATTCTTGAAATGGACTGGGCTATCCAGAATCCCGATCTGCACCAAAAAGAACAACTTTGGAAGAAGTTAGAACGGCGACTTCGCTCCACACTCCAGTGTCCAACATCGCTGACTTCTCTGGTTTTGGCTCTTGAGAAACATTGGTTTGCATTCCTCCACAGACATTCAGATACTTCATTGAAAGTGTCCCCCGCGTATTTCAAGCCGTCTTATAGTCTGAGGGTGGACACATCTCGTATTAGTGTCCATTAATAAGTGTCTGGATACTTTTTATCAGGTAGTATAAGTATCTCGTAGTCAATCCTCAAACTACAGACTAAGGAAAAGCGTTAGCATGTTTAGTTCATATTTTAATGATCTAGCACAGAATAGATCTGAATTTACTTAGGTTAATTTACGTTTGTAACGTGTGCTACATCGACTGTTTTATTTCTGTACTAGTAATATTGAAATCTTCTGAATGAGAGTGTCTCGGTTGTAGTTCACAAATACGGCTGCATTATTTAGGTGGTAACTCCACATATTTTGCGACGCAGAAATCGACGAAGACAGGGAAAGGCAGGTATCCAGTAAATTAGATTTCTGCTAATGAGGACAACCGAATAGACGCCTCAAAGAGGCGAGCATTACAACACAATCATTCATAACATCGACGGGGCTTATATGAGACCCAGCTTTCCCATACGCATATACAGAGTGGGGAAAATAAAAGTGGCCTGGACGAGTGCATACGATTGGACGTGAATGTATGCATTAACGGAGAAGTAGAAGACCTACAGTTACTTTCAATAGGATGGAGCAACTGCCCATACAGCCGGCCAAACCGTGGAACACATCGTCACGTGTGACAAGAGTTGTTAGCAGTGAGTCTGGTCGCAGCCCTAGCTGGGCAGCAAGTCACCTGAACTGTCAGCGTCCTATTACTTTTTGTGGGGAGTCCTCAAGCCTAAGGTGTATCGCAACAACCCTCATAGTCTTCAAGAACTGCAGTAGAACATTTCGGATGAGATTACAGCTATTACAGCTTCGATTCAGCAGCTTGCTGACCAGGGCCCAAAAGTGCCAAGAGATGGGGTCACTTTCAATATTTGCTATAGTCAGTTTAGTACTGTATTTCTTTATCTCCGGTGTATTTCTTTGTACCCTAGAACTCAGTTCTCCGGGTCACTTTTATTTCCCCATCCTGTAGTTTCCATGTGTTACTTGAATCGGTGTACTTTGGGTGCAGCTATCAATGGAAACGGGGTGTAACAGTGCCCCTTCTCTCGAAATCCAACGGACCATACATCCTATGTGATGTGACCATTCTTTTCATCGAAAACAACGTATATTAGGAGTGAAACGCGGAGATATCGGTGTAATAACTACATCTTCGTTATCAGTCGTCAATGTGATGAGATGAGAAAGAGGAGATCATCTAACAGGTTTCGCGTATTCTTCACAAAAATCCTTATGTCAATTTGAGTCAACAGCCTTAGAAGCCTCCTAATGAAGAATAATACAGAACGAGGAAAATAATGTTAATATTTAGCAGATCGTCGATATCAAGGGTATTAGTGGTGCGGCATTCATGACTTTTTTGAGGATCACGGGACTCGGAGAAATTATGGATATCCGAAATCAGTATATCCTGTAGACTTCTGAACAGCTCTACTTCTGAACAATGTCTTAACAACTGTTTCATAGTACTTTGTGAGTACCAAACAGTCACTTGCCTCTATGCACGTTCAGGTGTGGAATTTAATAATTAACATACATTTTGAATAGCTTGACCGGGTCTCTTTCAAAGTACAAATAAGTTTTTTGTTACATCAAAGTGACTTCACTAACTCTGAGAGTCGACTAGGCGCCCAATGGCAATCCATGTAACCAAAACGGCACCTGATGACCATTGTCCACCGCGATTTCAATATGGTACGAACTCCTTTAAGCTACGTGACAAATAACATTTTATGACTAAATATGAATTCAGATGCTACATGTACGTTCTGAACAAAAAAAATAAAGCATTGGTGAAGGAATACATAAACAGTTGAACTGAGACTAATACATCTGGTGAGCAAGATGTACGAGACAGGCGAAATACCCTCAGACTTCAAGAAGAATATAATAATTCCAATCCCAAAGAAAGTAGGTGTTGACAGATGTGAAAATTACCGAACTATCAGTTTAATAAGTCACAGCTGCAAAATACTAACGCGAATTCTTTACAGACGAATGGAAAAACTGGTAGAAGCCGACCTCGGGGAAGATCAGTTTGGATTCCGTAGAAATATTGGAAAACGTGAGGCAATACTGACCTTACGACTTATCTTAGAAGAAAGATTAAGGAAAGGCAAACCTACGTTTCTAGCATTTGTAGACTTAGAGAAAGCTTTTGACAATGTTGACTGGAATACTCTCTTTCAAATTCTAAAGGTGGCAGGGGTAAAATACAGGGAGCGAAAGGATATTTATAATTTGTACAGAAACCAGATGGCAGTTATAAGAGTCGAGGGGCATGAAAGGGAAGCAGTGGTTGGGAAGGGAGTGAGACAGGGTTTTAGCCTCTCCCCGATGTTATTCAATCTGTATATTGAGCAAGCAGTAAAGGAAACAAAAGAAAAATTCGGAGTAGGTATTAAAATCCAGGGAGAAGAAATAAAAACTTTGAGGTTCGCCGATGACATTGTAATTCTGTCAGAGACAGCAAAGGACTTGGAAGAGCAGTTGAACGGAATGGACAGTGTCTTGAAAGGAGGGTATAAGATGAACATCAACAAAAGCAAAACGAGGATAATGGAATTTAGTCGAATTAAGTCGGGTGATGCGGAGGAAATGAGACACTTAAAGTAGTAAAGGTGTTTTGCTATTTGGGGAGCAAAATAACTGATGATGGTCGAAGTAGAGAGGATATAAAATGTAGACTGGCAATGGCAAGGAAAGCGTTTCTGAAGAAGAGAAATTTGTTAACATCGAGTATAGATTTAAATGTCAGGAAGTCGTTCCTGAAAGTATTTGTATGGAGTGTAGCCATGTATGGAAGTGAAACATGGACAATAAATAGTTTGGACAAGAAGAGAATAGAAGCTTTCGAAATGTTGTGCTACAGAAGAATGTTGAAGATTAGGTGGGTAGATCACGTAAGTAATGACGAGGTATTGAATAGGATTGGGGAGAAGAGAAGTTTGTGGCACAGCTTGAGTAGAAGAAGGGATCGGTTGGTAGGACATGTCCAGAGGCATCAAGGGATCACAAATTTACCATTGGAGGGCAGCGTGGAGGGTAAAAATCATAGAGGGAGACCAAGAGATGAATACACTAAGCAGATTCAGAAGGATGTAGGTTGCAGTAGGTACTGGGAGATGAAGGAGCTTGCACAAGATAGATTAGCATGGAGAGCTGCATCAAACCAGTCTCAGGACTGAAGACCACAACAACAACAACAACTGTAAGTCCGTGTTTTACCTCGAGGATCTGAAGCGCTCTCCCGCAGTTTTCAGCTGTCGCTTTTCAGGCCTAAATGTGTTTTGACGGACAAAAGATGTTGTATCTGTTCTTGACATATTTTCTACGAAATGTACATGTTTCTCCGAATCACCAGCACTCTGTGATTTTAGACAATGGGAAACAGGCGGTTATAGTTATGTCAAACAACATTTCAACTTTCCTAACATCCTCATGCACATGGCAGTAGTTGAAAATATTCGTGTACTTACATGTAGGTGGAGTATGAAGATACTAGTTGCACGTTTGTCACATTTATTACCAACACATTACTATTTGCACACCTTAACTGCACGTTCAACACCACTGTAGCTAATAGAACTGTCATATTACGCCCTTAATGCACTAATGCCACTTTAGATGTTAATAACTGTAGATAAGTCATGAACTCGTAAAGTCGAACATTGGATCTTATTCTACACCCTATAATGGAACAGCAATCAGTATGGATAACACTAACCTACCTCTCTAATTAGGTTATTGTTATCTCGAAAATTTTTTAGTACATACTATCACGATCAGATATGCATGGACACTTGAAGTTTTATAATCCTTTGGAAAGATTAGAGTCTTTCTGTACACTGTTTTACAGCAAATAACGCTTTGATATAAAGTAAAAACGTGCTACAAACTCGAGAATCATGATGTTAAAAAAATAATAGCTTATCAAATAGCAAGTCAAAATTAATCTTTTGCTCCACAAAAAACTGACTTTACTGTCAACCTCTATATACACGCTACACATAGTATTAATTTTAATATTACCATGCATTTATGATCATGATGGTACGTATCCACGAACCTACAGGCTACACGGAGAGAAAAATTACTGTTAACGGACGTCTATACCATTATGTCACCGAAATTATCTTGCGAATATTTTTCGTAGTGACAAGAATTCAGCCATCTGATTCTCGGAAAATAAAGCTAAGAAAAGTAAAGACTGAAGAGGATAAATTACCCACTGGATCTTTATCCAAATACTTTTCCACTCGTGGAGAAAATAAAGATGGCGAAGGAAAGAGTAATTCTGGCCCCAAAATACAGATAATTATTGATTCTGAAACTACAAGCTCAGAGCCAAAGCCTACAGTATGTGATTTTAATAAAGACTTTGACGTAAGTGGCACTGAAGAAAAGGATAATGCTACTAATGAAGAGAAAATTGCTGAGATTGAACACATTTCAGATGCATTTAACTTCTACACTTCTTCATCAATTGATACTGCAAAGTCACCAATATCTGTTACAGAAAATATTACAATTGTGTTCGCTGAAAAGGGCAGCGAAGAACATTAAAAAACAGAGACGGACAATTTGAATCTATAAAAAGACCAAGGAACAGTAATGGAACACATCGTTGTTTAAATTCGTCGTGGTTTTACTCACACTGGAATGAGCCTAAATATTTCAGGTAGTAGATGCTATACTCACCATCAACAAAGAAACTGTAGTGTTTCTGCTGCCGATTATTTGCATCTGAAAAGTATACCGACAAAAATAAATTTATTTCTGGCTTCCGTCAGTGTTAGAAGTTCAATCCAAAGGTAGCAAAGCATGAATCATCGCCTGAACATCTATCAAATTTAGAAAAATTGGGAAACATTCTCTATGGGCTTTAAACTCAATAAAACCGTTGACAAAGATAATCAGAAGGTGGTTAATGATAAGACCAAGAAATGGACAAACATTTTACATCGCCTTTTAGATAATACACTATTTCAGCCCAGAAAAACTCGCTCCCCGCGTTCATCGTGTAGACATTTCATAGGAAATCAGAGGAAATTCCTTAGAATTGATACAGTTGATAGGGAAATATGATCCAATATTGAAATAGCATTGGTTAAAACTTGAAAACCCCGCTGATGAGCCAAAGAGAGTATTTTCTTGTTTGTCGAAAAGTAAGATAAACGAATTTTCGGTGAACGTGTTAAGGAAAAAATTGCTGCAGACTTAAAAAAGGCTAAATATGGCACCATAATTTTTGTCAGCACTCCGATGAAAGCAAACTGACCAAATGAATCAAATAACTAGATACGTCCGTATAGAAGGCAACATTTTGTTAGTTCGAGAATCCTTAGGTTTCTTTTTGTGTCGAAAAAGGCTGCAGAGGATTATGTCAAAAGATATTTAACAGCGTCTGAAAAGAAGCGCTGGATATTGCGTTGTGCTGGGCTAAATTGTGACAATGTCGCTTCAGTGTCAAGTGTATGTGGAGAAGTCCAACGATAAATTCGAGAGGTCAATCCAAAACGTCTGTTCAGTCCCTGTGCTAATCATTCGTTACATCTTGGTTGAATTCGTGCAATTTGATGTGTTGCTCTAGCATCACCAGTTTTGGAACTGTAGAAAAGTTATATTCATTCTTGTCGCCTTTTTTATATACTGTGCAAAATCCATCCAAGGCAACACAACAACCCCTCCGCGTAGTCGAGCATATAACACACGGCTACAACACGAACAAAGCCACAGGGGCAGTGTTCCTGGATATCGAAAAAGCTTTCAACCGTCTCTGGCACAACAGCCTTATATGCAAACTAAGCGATGCTGGTTTCCCAGATGAACTCGTACGTCTCATACACTCCACGAACAGATGTTTTAACACTGACGTGCAGGGCAAACAATCGACACAACACGGCATCCAAACTGGAGTACCCCGGGGAAGCATCCTGAGGCCAATTTTGTTCAACCTATACATTGATGACTTTCCAGCAACACAAAACACGACGTTAACCATCTACGCGGATGACACAGACATCGTTGCGCAAGGCTGGAAACCGTCGAACATATACTGACGAATACAGACAGCACTCAGAACTGCCGATTCTTGGTTGGAACGAAGGCGTATTAAAGTAAACGTCAACAAGTGCGAAGCAGTTCTGTTCACACGCAGACCTAAACTACTGCACAAACAACAACACTCAACAGGTAAAACTACATGCACGCCCATTACGTTTCCGAGAGAAAGTCAAATATCTCGGTGTCTGGCTGTACCTGAAACTTGTCTGGGGTACCACATTGAATACGTTGGCAAGAGAGCGCGCGCGAGGCTCAAACAACTCTACCCAATGCTCGACAGGGAAAGAATACTGAACAGGATGGTGTCGAGGTCCATATACGTGACGCTGATTAGACCTCTGATGACCGACGCAGCTCCCGTCTCTGGATAGGCAGCTCCTACACGCCTGCGCCGCCTGCAGATCACACAGAACAAAGTGCTACGCATAATTTAGCAACGCTCCACGCTACACACGCACCGTGGTCTTCACAATGAATACCGCCTTGAAACCCTCAAGGAAGTACTCAAAAAACACTCCACAAGACTATACAGGAACTCGAGACACTCGAACAAACCATTCATCCTTAGTCTGGGAAACTATGATCACGACCATAGGTGAATGCATAATTGCCCCAAGGGTCTATTAGCTAGGGCATAACCACCTATGGCAAGCTAACATACACCCACAAGCAACAACATCGGTAAGCCCCTGCGTATCAGCAACGTTGACTGGATAGGTCAGCTGCTATTAAAGCCGACCAACAGGCTACAGCAGGGAAACCGACAAGCTCGCACACTGACGCACAATCAAACCGCCAATATTAGCCTACACTGTGAATCTTGTATATGACCTACCGGACACAAAACGATGATGAACCTAACTGTTACAGGTATGCTGACGCTGACCGCGAAATCAACACCGGCACCCAGCGGCAGCCGCCGAGCAACATCACCGCACAACGACAAAGGTATCCACCTAAATACATGACCTCCACTACCAACAAAGCCTACCCTTGGATGACCTGTCGCAGGCAGCAAGAAAACCGCTACTTCTCTTAAAACCCGACACAACTATCACAGAGTTCTTTCCCTTGGTTTTCAGCTTTAGACCCAATCTATCACCAGATGAGTGCGTATTAATGGTTAACCTTAACCAGACGTACGCTAACATCGCAGTACCCACACCCTGCGACACCTCACTTTAGTGAAAACTAACCCTTATGCAGAGATGGCAGTAGACCTTTTGTGTTGACCATCATGCCGGTATGAGCGTGGAGGGGCTCCACCACAAAAAAAATTGTCCATGGCAAACCTAAGTACTAGATTGTGTATTCAAGAAATCATCTTAACGCAGAAGTTATCTATATTCCCGATTATGCTACTATCCTTCAGCTGGCGTAATATAGTTTCTAAGATGAAGGCAACGTTCGCGTTACTGCTTCTTACGTGTTCAAGTGATTGAAATCATGAAACATTTGTAAACTGGTTTTGGACATTTAAGGGAAACTTACTGAAAGGCATCGCACTTTGAATACTGTAGACTATTATTTGTTTACAACACAGCTTACACCTTTGCTATGTGATATTTCACACATATTCATATGGCTGCCTCATGTATTTAAAAATGACGTCCTTGTTTCTAACTATGAGCCTTGCTATAAACATGATGAAGTTAATGCATAATGCCAGACTGCTAGATATCGACCTATTAAACAGCATTGTGTTGGCTGTAAAATAGAAAATAAATTGTGTTGTCTTCTCAGTGTACTGCCTTTCAAAAAATGTAGTAATAATAGTTTGCATGGACAATGCAGCTTAGCAGGTAGGTCGGATTATGGCGATATTTGGGTATCAATCACACTACTAACTTATCCACAGTGGCTACATTCTTTCATACTCGACTACTGTTGTGGAAGTGTTGTAGCTGCATGTACCAGTCGTTATGAAGGTGAGCGGCTTATAGGCCCAATGCTCTGGCCTATGGTGAGGCTGTATCTCTCTAACACCACTCCATTACAGACTTCGAAAATGTGGATACAGCATCAGTGACAGCTGCGACGCGGGCCGATTGAGGCTATGGCGGGAGATGGGCACAAGCAATATTTTTTAGGATAGGCAAGAAATAAGTACAACTTTATAAAAAACATATTCTGTTTTATTTACATTTTTTACGGTCGCTGAGTGGCGCAGTACTTCGCGAACAGTAGTCTTATACAGGGTGGTCCATTGATCGTGACCGGGCGAAATATCTCACTAAATAAGCGTCAAACGAAAAAACTACAAAGTACGAAACTTGTCTAGCTTGAAGGGGGAAACCAGATGGCGCTATGGTTGGCCCGCTAGATGGTGCTGCCATAGGTCAAACGGATATCAACTCCTTTTTTTAAAATAGGAACTCCCCTTTTTTATTAAATATTCGTGTAATACGTAAAGAAATATGAATGTTTTAGTTGGACCACATTATTCGCTTTGTGATAGATGGCGCTGTAATAGTCACAAATGTATAAGTACGTGGTATCATGTAACATTCCCCCAGTTCGGACGGTATTTGCTTCGTGATACATTACCCGTGTTAAAATGGATCGTTTAGCAATTGCGGAAAAGGTTGATATCGTGTTGATGTATGGCTATTGTGATCAAAATGCTCAACGGGCGTGTGCTATGTATGCTGCTCGGTATCCTGGACGATATCATCCAAGTGTCCGGACCGTTCGCCGGATAGTCACGTTAAGGAAACAGGAAGCGTTCAGCCACATGTGAAACGTCAGCCACGACCTACAACAAATGATGATGCCCAAGTAGGTGTTTTAGCTGCTGTCGCGGCTAATCTGCACATCATTAGCAGACAGACTGCGCGAGAATCGGGAATCTCAAAAACCTCGGTGTTGAGAATGCTCCATCAACTTAGATTGCACCCGTACCATACTTCTATGCACCATGAGTTGCATGGCGACGACTTTGAACGTCGTGTACAGTTCTTCCGCTGGGCACAAGAGAAATTACGGGACGAAGACAGATTCTTTGCACGCGTTCTATTTAGTGCCGAAGCGTCATTCACCAACAGCGGTAACGTAAACCGGCATAATATGCACTATTGGGCAACGGAAGTGGAAGTGGGCAACAAGTGGAACATCAGCGACCTTGTCGGGTTAATGTATGGTGCGGCATTATGGGAGGAAGGATAATTGGCCCCCATTATATCGATGGCAATCTAATTGGTGCAACGTATGCTGATTTCCTAGGAAATGTTCTACCGATGTTACTACAGGATGTTTCACTGCATGACAGAATGGCGATGTACTTCCAACATGATACATGTCCGGCACATAGCTCGCGTGCGGTTGAAGCGGTATTGAATAGTATATTTCATGACAAGTGGATTGGTCGTCGAAACACCATACCATGGCCCGGACGTTCACAGGATCTGACGTCCCCGGATTTTTTGCTGTGGGAAAAGTTGAAGGATATTTGCTGTCGTGATCCACCGACAATGCTGACAACATGCGTCAGCGCATTGTCAATGCATGTGCGAACATTACGGAAGGCGAACTACTCGCTGTTGAGAGGAATGTCGTTACTCGTATTGTCAAATGCATTGAGGTTGACGAACATCATTTTGACCATTTATTGCATTCATGTGGTATTTACATGTAATCACGCTGTAACAGCATGCGTTCTCAGAAATGATAAGTTCACAAAGACACATTTATCACATTGGAACAACCGAAATAAAATGTTCAAACGTACTTACGTTCTGTACTTTAATTTAAAAAACCTACCTGTTACCAACTGTTCGTCTAAAATTGTGAGCCATATGTTTGTGACTATTACAGCGCCATCTATCACAAAGTGGAAAAAGTGGGCCAATTAAAACATTCATATTTCTTTACGTACTACACGAATATGTAATAAAAATGGGGGTTCCTATTTTAAAAAAAACGCAGTTGATATCAGTTTGACCTATGGCAGCGCCATCTAGCGGGCCAACCATAGCGCCAACTGGTTTCCCCCTTCAAGGTAGACAAGTTTCGTTCTTTGTAGTTTTTTCGTTTGACGCTTATTTCGTGAGATATTTGGTCCTGTCACGATCAATGGACCACCCTGTATAAGCCTTAAATTCTGCCTGTATAGCGTTGTAGCGACATTGGGTCGCAATGTAATCAGCTGATCGAGAGAAGTGTGAAGGTAAGTGCTCCAGTACACGCCCGGAATCATTACTGCTACAACGTTATTGCTCAGGCAGAGTTCACAAAGCTATAGCTTCAAAGCTGCGGGCGGTGGACAAGCACGGAAGCAACAAAGGATGCTGCCACAGGTCTGTGCCTTGGTTGCGTGTGGTGCTGGTGACAGTAGTGGGGAAAACAGCCACGTCCCGCCGGACATACTACAGTGACCCACACTGGCAACGAACTCACCGCTCTCGAAGACAATCCAGTCTTGCACGTAGGTGGACTCTACCGGATGTTGTCCAGCATGCTGGTTTTCGTGCATGGTCTCCCACCATGGATCGACTAAGACAGCAGCAGATGATCACGAGTCGGCCAGGAGGCTACATGGACGCGCCTCCCTTGATCGGTGCGCATACGGCACGTCGTAGATCAGCCATAATGACTCATTGGAGGAGGAGGGCTGGCTACTCACCAGTATTCCCATGTTAACCCAGTTAGGCAGCAATGGCAGGTCACAACTGTTGTATGTATGAGGTTTGGCTCTCTTGGTGTTGAAGTCAGCAGGCAGGCAGCAGGTTGCTCATCACCGAACATCACGTCATAGTTTAACTTAAACTCATTACACTGTCATTCTCTCTGGTTCTTCTACACGGACAGAATTTCAGCACGACAGAACGTGTTCTGGTGCTCCGAAAGCTACGTTATTTATAGTGGCCGAGCCCCTGCCTCCGACGCGGTTAGTGAGTGCATGAGCGTTGATCTCATCTTGGACGGGGCATTAAACGATATTCTTCCTTTCTTTTTTCTTGGTGTAGCAACTGATACTCAGATTTCCCCCTGTCCAATAGAGACAGCGCGTCATATCCAAGACGCTGTAAATCATCAGACTTTGCGTGTTTTTGTTATGCCTCTCAATAACGCAGGCTGCCTCTTTGTGACAGAGTGGTGTTGCCTAGCACTTGTGGGACCATCCCTGCATCGATCGAGATAGTGCGATGGTTCCGGCGCTTGACTCACATTTGGGATGCCACCGGATGAAGTCTGCCCCCGGTCATCGAAATTTTGGGTTTTGATTCCCCTAAACAACATACGGTAAATGTATTAGTCGTTCCTTTGGAATGGTATGGCCGAGTTCGTTACCTAATCCCACTTGTACTCTGTTTCTGGCGACATAGTTGTGAAGGGAACGTTAAGCCATTGTATTTATTGGACGGTATGGCAGTTTAAAGCTGGTCTTGTCGTAAACAGATTTTAAAAAAAACTAATTTTCGTCTCGCCTTGATATGTAGCGCTTGTCGCACCCATTATCTTGAGGCGTTGGGGATTTGCAATGTTTCAGTGCCGAATCAACACAATAAACAAAGCAGTAAGGTCCGTTACGGACGTGGGGTCAAAATCCTGATCATTCAGTTCTGTGGAAACATTACGTGGGTTTGTCCAAATCGTCGCTGCGCATGAGACTCTACTATCAGTTGGTCACACACTCATCGTTATCATAGTATCGTGTAAATCTAAATGCCGCGTTATGGCTAAGTCATTTCCTGGACCATGGCCATTTTGGAGTATACGATGTTCCATACCCTGAAATAACGTGGTACAACATCTATGTGGTTTACTGGCGTATGCTGTCACGTCTGAAGGCTCTTCATTGCATCAGTTTGACGTAACACGGAAGTACCCACCTGCATAAAGGAGGCCACTATTTGTCCTGTTTGTACCACAATTCAGCACTCGTAATCACTTACTGTTGGAGCACTGTGATACACAACCTACGGGTTTGGATTTAGCCGGGCACACATTCTAATTGTGACGCTTTCTCAAACGTCACTGGATCTTTCTTAGGAAAATGTGGTGGTAGAAAATGGCAAACAAAATAAGAGTAGAAAAGTCATATTCAGACAACATTATAAACGCGAGGAAAATAGTCTTCAAGAATATATAGGTATGTAGGAAAAAAATAATAATATTTCTGAACGTATTACTGTCATTAGAACATGAAAAAATTAACGCCAGCGCAAAATGAGATGGAAATGGGTGTCGAAGTATGACTCTGAAGTTGGAATTAGATGATAAAATCTGTGATCTTCGATATTTATGTGTTAATTACGACGTTGCTTCATTCTCCTGGCTACGTTAGAACGAGATGCAAATGGAATATAACATAGGTCTGAGGGGAACTGTTAAGTCATCGTTACGTAACGAAAGTAACATAGCAAGGTGAACTCGAGGAGAAGCCTTGAAGTGGACACCTGCAACTTGTTTTGATGAATCAAGTAACATGTATTGCTAGAATTGCGTGGTAATGCATACTTAAGTTCTCAATCCGAAAAGAGGCTATGTTGCAGAAAGCTGCCAGTCATAAGTATGACATAGAACAAATGTAAGTCGAACTAATGGCATTGTAGACATGGCCTATTTCACATTTTAAGAGAGAAACATAAATCTGAAATGTAAAACCTGCTTGTATATGTGAACTCACAAAAACACGCGTATGGAGAATCATATTTAACAATTAGGGAAGCAATCTCTTTTTAGAAGCATCACTACTTACGTCTGTTCAAAAACAGTTTGTGTTAAAAACCTGCATGAGGGCTTCATAAGTTAAGTGACCAGTGAAACGATATTTGGAGTCTTCCCTTCGTAGAATGGAATAGTAAAGAGACAGAAAGTACCAAGGTGAATTCAGTTGTCAGATAATTCTCAAGCAAAAAACAGCGGTCCTCAATACGGAAATATGACGAATGACATGTACAGCACAAAAAGGAAAACCAGTTAAGATATGTGTAAGATAAAAGAAAAACCAAGAAGAGAAAGACTGTACATCAAATGTAAATAAAGCAGTTGAAAAAATGCTGAAGGCTATAAAACTAGCAATTATTAAATAAAGATGGTAGCATATATTGTGAAGTGCCTGGTACGAACCACTACGTACTTTCTGTATCCAGTTTTTTTTTCTTTCCTTATAAGATCACACTCTCTGATTTCAGGACACTTTCACAAAAAAAGTGAGCGCCAATATATCACAAACTTCTCCCAGTGTGAGACGTAATATGGCCTTTCCTGGACGACCAGTATCATCAAACGTCAGGTACTGCGAGTAGCACTCCCTTTGCCATAAAGTGACAAATGGGTAGTGAATATTGCTTTAGGGCCTACAACAACGCAATCGGTCTTTTATGACCCCATTCTCATATGTTTCAGAAACGGAAGGTAGCCAGAATTAACACATTCTGATCCTTTCACCTTCGTGTACTGCAGATAGCAAATGTTCGTTAAGAAGTATAAACTGCACAAGTTCTCGCCTTGAATATGTTATATAACCAACAAAGATCTAAAACACGTATGGCGATTTTAACAGGGTTGTAGCCTCTCCCTCATGTTATTCAATCTGTGTATTGAGCAAGTAGTAAAGGAAACAAAAGAAAAATTCGGAGTAAATATTAAAATCCATGGAGAAGAAATAAAAACTTTGAGGTTCGCCGATGACATCGTAATTCTGTCAGAGACAGCAAAGGACCTGGAAGAGCAGTTGAACAGAATGGACAGGGCGTAAAAGGAGGATGTAAGGTGAACATCAACAAAAGAAAAACGAGGAAAATGGAATGTAGTCGAATTAAGTTGGGTGATGCTGAGGAAATTAGATTAGGAAATGAGACACTTAAAGTAGTAAAGGAGTTTTGCTATTTGGGGAGCTAAATTGATAATGGTCGAAATAGAGAGGATATAAAATGTAGACTGGCAATGGCAAGGAAAGCGTTTTTGGAGAAGACAAATTTGTTAACATCGAGTATAGATTTAAGTGTCAGGAAGTCGTTTCTGAAAGTATTTGTATGGAAGTGAAACATGGACGATAAATAGTTTAGACAAGAAGAGAATAGAAGCTTTAGAAATGTGGTGCTACAGAAGAATGCTAAAGATTAGATGGGTAGATCACATAACTAATGAGGAGGTATTGAATAGAATTGGGGAGAAGAGGAGTTTATGGCACAACTTGGCTAGAAGAAGGGATCGGTTGGTAGGACATGTTCTGAGGCATCAAGGGATCACCAATTTAGTCCTGGAGGGCAGCGTGGAGGGTAAAAATCGTCGAGGGAGACCAAGAGATGAATACACTAAGCAGATTCAGAAGGATGTAGATTGCAGTAGGTACTGGGAGATGAAGAAGCTTGCACAGGACAGAGCAGCACGGAGAGCTGCATCAAATCAGTCTCAGGACTGAAGACCACTACAACAACAACCTTCCTTCCTTCCTGCCCGCACACGATGAGCGTTCCTACCCCTTGTCTTCGTGCTTGCCAAACCCTTCGTCGGCCAGTAAGCTCGAAGAATCTCTCCCAAATTGAGAGCGTGTAAATCATTATGGGCATGGCTTCCGACCATCCAGTGTTTTAGCGATCTAACGCGTCGGTTGGAATAAATTTGGCACGCTACCTCTCAGTAGGACATTGAACAACGCCATCACTCGATGTCAAGCCGAATAACTGCTTGCCTAAAGACCAGTGGTCGACCAACTTGTTATTGACATCCTCAATTCGTGAAGCTCTTTCTCTTGAATAAATCGTCCAATTTTTCTGAAATTATAACGATTTGTTTGGCTGCGCATGCGCTTCATGTCTACCGATTTCCGTCACATTCGGATAATTCCTTTTTTTGTACAAAGATTGCGGCTCAGACGAGTCCACAAATGTTCATCTGAGTGCAATAGGTGGCATGAGCAGACAGGAAGTGTACATCCAGCGGGAAAGTGTATACATTGGTGGCTTTCAGAAAAGTGGAGAGGTATTCACAAAGACCATAATGGATTTTGGATTGTTTGGGGGAAGAGACCAAACAGCGAGGTCATTGGTCTCATCGGATTAGGGAAGGACGGGGAAGGAAGTCGGCCGTGCCCTTTCAAAGGAACCATCCCGGCATTTGCCTGGAGCGATTTTAGGGAAATCACGGAAAACCTAAACCAGGATGGCCGGACGCGGGATTGAACAGACCATAATGCAACTGATGGCATGCGAGAGTGGGAGAGGTGCATGTTAGTGTTTCAGACGCTGGAAAGTGGGAGAGCGATGCGTCTTGAGCCCTTCCCTGTGCGCCCGCGTCCGGGGCACCATTTGACCCCTCTTACGATACACCATTGGCCTAGGAGGTTGAACAAAGTCCACTAAAGGCGTCCCTTGTTCAGTGATCATTACTGTGAGAACACCGAGGGTGTGACAGACGAGGGCCGTCTCCCTGCACCCTCACTTGTAGCAAAGATTTATGAAGTCTTAATAAACATGATGGATAAATCTACCACCTCTACCATCTTGTGACAGGCGATACCCGGAAAATGTTTTTGTGTAAATTCAATACCTTAACTACACTTTGAACATCAGGTCTGTTTTCGATAGGAATTTTTTTAGTTTTGCGATCTGTCATATTAAATCTTTTCAATAACTGATCTACATACTTGTCTTGACTTAAAGCCAACACTCCATTATTCTTGCCATATTTGATTTCCATCCCTAATTTTTTTTTGCTATACCTAAATCGTTTACTTTGAATTTCAAACTTAACTCATGGTTCAAGAAATCAGTCTCACACGTGTCATTTGAGAAAATAGACACTCCTGGAAATGGAAAAAAGAACACATTGACACCGGTGTGTCAGACCCACCATACTTGCTCCGGACACTGCGAGAGGGCTGTACAAGCAATGATCACACGCACGGCACAGCGGACACACCAGGAACCGCGGTGTTGGCCGTCGAATGGCGCTAGTTGCGCAGCATTTGTGCACCGCCGCCGTCAGTGTCAGCCAGTTTGCCGTGGCATACGGAGCTCCATCGCAGTCTTTAACACTGGTAGCATGCCGCGACAGCGTGGACGTGAACCGTATGTGCAGTTGATGGACTTTGAGCGAGGGCGTATAGTGGGCATGCGGGAGGCCGGGTGGACGTACCGCCGAATTGCTCAACACGTGGGGCGTGAGGTCTCCACAGTACATCGATGTTGTCGCCAGTGGTCGGCGGAAGGTGCACGTGCCCGTCGACCTGGGACCGGACCGCAGCGACGCACGGATGCACGCCAAGACCGTAGGATCCTACGCAGTGCCGTAGGGGACCGCACCGCCACTTCCCAGCAAATTAGGGACACTGTTGCTCCTGGGGTATCGGCGAGGACCATTCGCAACCGTCTCCATGAAGCTGGGCTACGGTCCCGCACACTGTTAGGCCGTCTTCCGCTCACGCCCCAACATCGTGCAGCCCGCCTCCAGTGGTGTCGCGACAGGCGTGAATGGAGGGACGAATGAAGACGTGTCGTCTTCAGCGATGAGAGTCGCTTCTGCCTTGGTGCCAATGATGGTCGTAAGCGTGTTTGGCGCCGTGCAGGTGAGCGCCACAATCAGGACTGCATACGACCGAGGCACACAGGGCCAACACCCGGCATCATGGTGTGGGGAGCGATCTCCTACACTGGCCGTACACCACTGGTGATCGTCGAGGGGACACTGAATAGTGCACGGTACATCCAAACCGTCATCGAACCCATCGTTCTACCATTCCTAGACCGGCAAGGGAACTTGCTGTTCCAACAGGACAATGCACGTCCGCATGTATCCCGTGCCACCCAACGTGCTCTAGAAGGTGTAAGTCAACTACCCTGGCCAGCAAGATCTCCGGATCTGTCCCCCATTGAGCATGTTTGGGACTGGATGAAGCGTCGTCTCACGCGGTCTGCACGTCCAGCACGAACGCTGGTCCAACTGAGGCGCCAGGTGGAAATGGCATGGCAAGCCGTTCCACAGGACTACATCCAGCATCTCTACGATCGTCTCCATGGGAGAATAGCAGCCTGCATTGCTGCGAAAGATGGATATACACTGTACTAGTGCCGACATTGTGCATGCTCTGTTGCCTGTGTCTATGTGCCTGTGGTTCTGTCAGTGTGATCATGTGATGTATCTGACCCCAGGAATGTGTCAATAAAGTTTCCCCTTCCTGGGACAATGAATTCACGGTGTTCTTATTTCAATTTCCAGGAGTGTAAAAATCATCAAATTACACTGAGGTGAAAAAATTCATGGGATACCTCCTAATATCGTTTCGGACCTCCTTTTTCTCGGCGTAGTGTAGCAACTCGACGTGGCACGGACTCAACAAGTCGTTGGAAGCCCCCTTCAGATATATTGAGCCATGCTGCCTCTACAGCCGTCCATAACTGCGAAAGTGTTGCCGGTGCATGATTTTCTAAACAAGCTGACCTCTGTATTATGTTCCATAAACGTTCGCTGACATTCATGTAGGACGATCTAGGCGGTCAAATCATTCGCTCGAATTATCCAGAATTTCCTTCAAACCAATCGCGAACAACCGTGGCCTGTTGACGTGGCGTATTGTTATCCATAAAAATTCCGTCGTTGTTTGAGGACACGAAGTCCATGAATGGCTGCAAATGATTTCCAAGTAACCCAACAAAACCATTTCCAGTCGATGGTCGGTTCAGTTGGACCAGATGACCCATCTCATGTCACGTAAACACAGCCCACACCATTATGGAGCCACCACCAGCTTCCACAGTGCCTTATTGACAACCTGGTCTGTGCCTCACTCGAACCCTACCATCAGCTCCAACAAACTGAAATCGGGACTCATTAGATCAGACCACGGTTTTATAGCAGTCTAGGCTCCAACCGATAAGGTCTCGAGCCCCAGAGAGGTGCAAAGGCACTCTCGTCTGTTGTCATAGCCCATTAACTCCATATTTCGCCGCACTCTCCCAACGGACATGTTAGACGTACGTTCCACATTCATTTCTGCTGTTATTTCACACAGTGTTGCTTGTCTGTTAGCACTGACAACACTACGTAAACGCAGCTGCTATCGGTCGTTAAGTGAAGGCCATCAGCCACTGTGTTGTCCACGGTGAGAGGTAATGCCTTAAATGTGGTATTCTCGGTACACTCTTGACACTGTGGATCTCGGCACACTGAATTCCCTCACGATTTCCGAAATGGAATGTCCCATGTGTCTAGCTGCAAGTACCATTCCACATTCAAAGTCTGTTAATTCCTGTCCTGCGGCTATAATCAAGTCGGAAACCTTTTCATACGAATCACCTGAGTATATCTAACAGCTCCGCTAATGCACTTTCCTTTTATACCTTGTGTACGTTATTTTACCTCCATCTGTATATGTGCATGTCGCTATCCCACTACCTTTGTCGCCTCAGTGTCTAAGGCTATCATGGTAATAAAGCCTTTTTTCTTATGTTTTAAAAACAGGTAAGGCCGGCCGGAGTGGCCGTGCGGTTCTAGGCGCTACAGTCTGGAGCCGAGCGACCGCTACCGTCGCAGGTTCGAATCCTGCCTCGGGCATGGATGTGTGTGATGTCCTTAGGTTAGTTAGGTTTAATTAGTTCTAAGTTCTAGGTGACTAATGACCTCAGAAGTTAAGTCGCAAAGTGCTCAGAGCCATTTGAACCAAAAACAGGTAAGATTTTAGTATAGACTTTTTGTACTTCAGATAGTTTAAAGTTTCGTTTACTCTTTGATTCGATATTGTGGGTGATTATTGTAATACACGTAGCACTTTTTAATTTTAAAAAGTTTCATTTATCAAACTTTCAGGTAGATCTGTAAAAATTTCTACCTTGACAGTTCCATTTAAGAAACCTGTCTTCACAGCAAGGTGTGTGATGTTTGAAGCTATTTCAACAGATAAAGCCATTAAAAGTCTAAGTGTAAAATACCTTACAATAGGTGAGAAGGTCTCATCACAATCAATTCCAAGTTTCTGAGTGAATCCTCTTGCCACTACCCTGGAACGATTCTTCACGTCCCTGGAACGATTCTTCACGTTACCCTAACGGCTGATTTTTTTGTCTTAAACATCCATATAAATGCACAATAGCAGTACTTTGTGGAAGATCTACCACTTTCCAAGCGTCGTTGTATTCTAAAGCCTGTATCTCTTTATCACTAGCACGTCTCGATTCCTTGCGCCAGTTCTGGAAAGAGCATCCTCCTCCGTTGCTGGATCCTCCATCTGACCTGATTTTCCTGTAGAAAAATAAGTCTCACAATCATCAAACCTGCCATTTAGTTTGAACTGCCGTTGTGACCTATTCTTTTTCACTTCATCTTCCTGTGAAACAAGTATTTGATGATCTGTTTCTTCCTCTGACAACTGAGTTTTCTTAAGCATCATGTAACCCGTCTCTTGATATAGGATCAGACTTCTGTTTTTCTTCGTCAATCCACATTGAACTCATAATTTATTGCTGATTTTTTATTTCAGCTCCTACATTATTGATATTTTTCGTAACGGTCGCATCTCTCCCTATCACTTCCTTCAGGATCATAAAGCCTATAGTCCTTTGAACTACTGTCGTATTCCACTAAGATCGTTTTCTGCGTTTTTATTTCATTGATTTCTCTTTACTTTAGGAATATGCATAATGACCTCAATTCCAATTATCTTTTAGAAGACTAATGTTTGATTTCTTGCCAGACCAATTATGCAAATATAGTGCGGTATTAACAGCGTCAGCCCAAACCTTTTATCAGGTTCACCATCATATAGTACACAGCTTGCCGTTTCTGTTGCAGTTCTGTGCAACGTCTCTACTGCACCATTTTGTTCTGGTATATAATTGTAAGTCATTTTAATAATGACCCATCAAACCTCACACAACAGATTTCGCTGCCATTATCTGTTCTCATTATTTTCCATTTTCCATTTTTTCTGATTTTCTGCCATTTCTTTCAAATTCTTGAAAGTTTTCACAAGTTTCATACTTTTTCTTTAGACGTTGGTCCACACACATCTGCATGCATACCGGCAAGTGGTTGAGGATTTATTCTGTCTTCGTCCGGAAAGGGCTGTCTTGTTTGTTTGCCTTCATTACACATCACACAATTCTGGTTACTAATATTGAAGTTAACAACTTCACACCCTATTCGTTCAGCGGCACCATCTTTCATTTTTGCGTGATCCTTTGTTCTAATCTTCTGTGCCAACTAGAAACAGTAAACATTCATAATAAATTACTTATCGCGTAGCCGGCCGCTGTGGCCGAGCGGTTCTAGGCGCTTCAGCCCGGAACCGCGGCGCTGCTACCGTCGCAGGTTCGAATCCTGCCTCGGGCATGGATGTGTGTGATGCCCTTAGATTAGTTAGGTTTAAGTAGTTCTAAGTCTAGGAAACTGATGATCTCAGTCCCATAGTGCTTTGAATCATTTGAACTCCTCCCGTCAATGTTCAGTTCATAAACAACATTAATAAGATCTGTAGTTGCAACTAATTCTTCATTCTTGTTAAAAATACTACAGTGATCGCTACTAAACTCAACTGAGTTACCTTGGTCGATCAATCTACTCAAACACAATAACTTTGTCATTTCTGGTGCACACACAACTGGTTTCACTGTGATATCGTAGCAAATCTCTCCAACAACTGTTAGGTCAATTTATCCAGAAAATAATACTGGAATTTCAGTTTGATTCAGTACCACAATTTTGTGCATGCTAACATCGTTCACTATATTATTTAGCCAATTTTCATTTGCTGTGAGATGCACACTAGCACCCTAATCTACATACCATTTACTTCGATTAAAACAACCACTTAAAATCCGTGTACTGAAGATATATGAAACCATGCTTTGTCCGATTTCAACAATGTCATTGTTACAGCTACTTCTGACATAGATTTTGCCAGTCCTTTGATTGCAAAAGATCAGTCTCCGTGGTTTTCGCATCCTTTCAGCTTCATCACGTTAATCAAGTAAATCTTCGCCATTTTCGCTGAGTACACAGTTCTTCTCTTAAACAATAGTATCCTGACCTGGGCCAGAGAATTGAGAATTCTGATGCATGTGGGCACAGCCGATAAATTATTTCTATTGATAACACTCGTAAAGATATTACTGCACACTTTATTCGATCACTTCAGGTTAAAAGAAACTCGCACATTGTGCTAAAGTAAGTGCAACATGACGTACTGTACGATGAACGTAACATACGATAAGACTTGAGATGATAACAGGTACACACTGGCAAGTAGATAAATAATCAAGTGGACGAGTACAGAGACTGAGCAGAGCAAAGACGCCGGCCGCTGTGGCCGAGCGGTTCTAGGCGGTTCAGTCCGGAACTACGCGGCTGCTACGGTCACAGGTGAAAATCCTGCCTCGGGTATGGATGTGTGTGATGTCCTTAGGTTAGTTAGGTTTACGTAGTTCTAAGTCTAGGGGACTGGTGACTTCAGATGTTAAGTTCCATAGTGCTTAGAGCCATTTGACCCAGAGCAAAGACACTGTGGTGCGTAAAAGCAAAGAGGTACAAAAATCATGGCTCAAACAAGTTCACAAATGAGTGCTTTTGATTAAACTCAACACTATTCCAAGCACGTACTAATCAAGGGAAAACGCAAATATTGACTACATACCACAGCACGTGCTGCAGTCTTTCTTTTCTTATTCTTACGATTGCTGTGCAAGTTTATATTATGGTGTTGGCAAAACTGTCTCACACACTTTGTTACACGCAGTTTCTTTAAATTTACCGGACTGTGTTTCGCGAGAAATACGTCGTCAGTTTCCCAAGGATAACCACCTTTTTGTTACAAAAAAAATGCTTCAAATGGCTCTGAGCACTGTGGGACTTAACTTCTGAGGTCATCAGTCCCCTAGGCCTTAGAACTACTTAAACCTAAATAACCTAAGGACATCACACACATCCATGCCCGAGGCAGGATGCGAACCTGCGAAAATTGCGTTCGCGCGGTTCCAGACTGTAGCGCCTAGAACCGCTCGGTCACACCGACCGGCTTTGTGACATTTTCGAATTCGTGTATCTACTTGATACGAGCTTAGTAGCCTTATGGAGCTTCCAACGTTATGCACTGAATCCTCTATATTGATGCGGCTGTTTCCTGGGTCAGCCACAGTCGATCAGTCACGTAACACGATTTTATCAGTAGTATCAATGTGTGATTCATGTGTATTTGTATTAAATTGACACTTATATTGTAGCGTGAGAGCTATGTATACTGTACAGTGAAGCGATTCGTTCTGCAAAGCCCCAGTCTACACTGACGGAAAAAATCCCAACTCCAAGAAGGACGTAAACGAAAGTTGGTAGGCGTGTTTCTACATCTGGAAAATGATGACTATTCTAATTTCGCTCCAGTCGCATAAGGGTGGCACTAATAGCGACACTATGATGATACAAATCAGGTTTACTTTAAATACATGCTTGTAACGGTAGTGAGCGGCAATTACCCTTGAGCTGGACGTGGTGAGTTGATGTTAGACAAGAATGTCTTTAAGGCGAGAAACACGCCGTTATCGGCAACTCACTGAGTTTGAGTGAGGTCGCGTAATAGGGCTACGAGATGCTGGATGGTTCTTCTGCGATACTGCAGAAAGACTTGGCAGAAATGTAGCCACTGTACAAGATTGCTGAAAGCACTGGTCACGAAAATGTACGGTTGCAAGATGACCGGTGTCCGGACGGTCACGTGACACTACCGAGAGGGAAGACCATAGTGTTTGGCGTATGGCTCTGGCGCATCATACTAGGACTGCAGCAACAGCTAAGGAGCAGTGGGAACCACAGTGACGCAATGAACTGTCACAAATCTGTTACTTCGAGGACACCTCCGAGGCAGACGTCCTGCAGCGTGCATTCCACCGAATCCAAAAGATCGCCATTTGCGACTTCGGTAGTGTAGGGGGGTGCTCACAGGAGGGCAGGATAGAGGTGTGTTGTGTTTACCGATGCAAGCTAGTTCTGCCGCCGTGCCAATGAAGATCGTGTGTTGGTTATAAGGTAGCCAGGTGAGGGACGGCAACCAGCCTGTCTGCGTGCTAGAAGTATTGGACCTGCACCTGGAGTTACCGTCTGGGGTGCGATTTCGTATGACAGCAGGAGCACTCTCGCGGTTTTCCCACGCACCCCGACTGCAAATTTGTACGTCAGTCTAGTGACTCGACCTGGGAGCTGCCATTAATGAACAGCATTCCAGGGGGTGCTTCCCAAGAGGGAAACTCTTTTCACATACCACTGTTATAACCCAACGTGTTCTACAGGGTGTCTACAAGTTCCCTTGGCCTCCTAGATCACAAAATCTGCCTCTCGACAAGCACATGTGCGCCATCATCGGACGACTCCTGTATCATCCACAAACAGCCTTAATCGTCCTTGTATTGACCGACCAAGATCAACAGGCAAGGAACTCCATCCCACAAACCTACATCCGGAACCTATACAACACAAGCCATGCATGTTTCCGTGTTTGGATTCAACATTCTGGCGGTTACATAGATTATTAATGTACCATTATTTCACATTTTCAGTGGTTTATCTCGCACTTATGTTACCTTGTGATCTTGCATTGTTAATCACTTACATATGTTACCTAGACTAATATATTCCCGAAATTTAATTACCATACATTAATTATTTTTGGTATTGCGATTTTTTTCCACTAAAACTGCAATCTGTGTGGAGTCCTGTGTCACCGATCAGTGTTTTGGACTATGTAGCACATTTCAAATTTAGTTACAAGAATCGAAGGAGAACATTCCTCATGTAATTATTTACGGTTCATTGCCATTCAGCTACTCTTTCTTCTGCTTATAAAAGCAGTAACGACTCCCTTTTTAAAGAAAGAGGGTGATGCTCATTTTTTTAAATCTAATTTTCAGTGGGTGTAGTACTCAACTACATAACCCTAAGTGTTCGAAGCAAAATTCTTTCTGTCATCGGAGTATTTTTCTGTAAGATAATGATGTCTGTTTATCTACAACCATCAGAAATCCTAAAAAAATAAGACTGTTCAACAGGGACGAGCTCCAACGGTAGAATAAAAATATATGTTACTCATGAGCCGAGGACTGTAAACGTTATCGGTAACCATCGTAACGATTTTATAATGTCGCCTGATATGCATCATCTTTGTGTAAAAAACATGGTGTTACCTGACTAGAAGCTATAATTTATAACTGTGGAATGTACTGTGAGTCTGCTCCTGTGGAATATTGTCTACGTATTAAATGCCATCAATAGTATTTACATGTTCCACTGTGCTCTGTGACAATCACTTCTATGTAGTAAAAATTATCAGATTGCTTACAAAACAGCTACTGTGTTGTATTTAACAGTATTTTGCAATTTGTCTACTAAAGCGTTAAGAACACTCGAAAGTTAATTGGTATGCAGAAGACTTCCAGAGAATCAAGAACGAGAAACCATGTGCTCCTGTAAAAATTTTTAATTAATTTAATGTAAAATGCTCCCAACATAGTCAGTTTGGAGGCGGTCTGCAGTGTATGGTAACTGAAGAAAACTTCACAAGCCACGACCACTAAAGAAGCCTGTTATTGGATGACCGGTTTCTGCAGAACTGTGCTTTCATCATAGGATTTTATGCTTTTGAATTTTTACAACATATTAACCATCAGTGTTGCATGTCGCTTCACACTGCATATGTACATCCACTGCCACGAAGAGCACTCTACATCAGCATGTCAGACATAAAAGTATTATTTACAAGCATAAACATAACTATATTGCCCTGATTGCAAGTGTTATTGCTCACTACCACTACACTGTATCCCATGATAGGAGCGGCCTCCAGAACTACGGAAGGCAACAGAATACCACCGCAGATTATTTTCCCTACATAATGCAGTCTCCATTTTATGCAAAAAAATTGCTTCCTCTCATGTGAAATCAGTATCCGGAGGTAAAATAGTCCCCCATTCGGATCTCCGGGAGGGACAACTTGAAAGGAGGCAAAAAATCAAAACAAAAATTGGTACCAGGAATGTTAGAACTCTGCTACAAGCAGGAAAACTAGAAAACCTTAAAAGAGAGATGGAAAAGAATCATATGGACCTCGCAGAAGTTGCTGAGGTAAGATGGAATGGATGTGGAGAGTTTCAGTCAGATGAATGTGTATTGTACTACTCAGGAAGAGAAGTAAAAGGAATGAATGGAGTAGGAATGATTGTGACAATGGAATTGGCTAAATGTGTGGAATATGTGGACTATGCAAATGACCGGGTTATTGGTGTAAGGCTGCAAGGAGCGCAAAAAAGTTTACTAATTGTCCAGGTGTATATGCCAACTTCAGAACATGCTGACCAAATTTTAGAGGAAGCGTACAGTGTAACAGAGGGAATAATGGACGAAAATAAAAAATGCTGCAAAATACTAATGGGAGACTGGAACGCCATTGTGGCAAAAGTGAAAGAGAAATGATAGAGGTGAACGTCTAATTGACTTCTGCAGGGAAAGGCAGCTGATAGTGGCAAACACATAGTTCAAGAGCCACAAGAGGGGACTTTACACTTGGAAATCACCAGGGGATAAATACAGAAATCAGATCGATTTTATACTGGTAGAAGAAAGATACAGGAATGGAATCAAGAAGATGCACACATTACCAGGTGCAGATATTAGTAGCCACCACAACTTACTTATGGCAGAAATAGAAATAAGAATGAAAAAACTGAAGAAGACGACCTTGGTGAAGAAGTGGGATCTAGAGAAGATAAGATCCAACAAATTACAGAAATGCCGTCACGTGAGTTTCTAAACACATTACGAGACAAAGAACCACCTGATAATGCCAACGAGTACTGGAATATGCTGAAAGAAGGAATCTTTAAATCAGGACAGTAAAATATAGGGTATGTAAAAGGTAAAATGGCAAAAAAACCATGGGTCACACAAGAAATGATTTCCAAGATGGAGGAGAGAAGAAAATATAAAAACAAGAACACTGAAGATGCAAGAAAGATGTATCGAAGGTTAAATAATGAATTGCGAAGAGAAACAGAGCAGGCTAGGAAAAAATGGCTAAAAGAGGAATGTGGTGCAATTGATGAACTGGACAGGAAGGGACGATACGACTTACTATACAATAAAGACTATGACATGGGATTAAAACAGAGCAGGAAGAGTACTGCTATGGAAATTTTGAATAAAGACGAAGAGGTAGTGTACAAAGATCGTGACGATGTCCTCCAGAGATTGGAAGAATATCTAAGAGAGCCATATGACGCAGATCGCAAACCAGAAACTCTGGAGCTTGAATCACTCAACAGTGTAAGTGATGACGAGAAAGGACCAACCATCATAATGGAAGAAGCGAAGTCTGCCATAGCTGCAATGAAAAATGGCAAAGCAGTAGGTACAGATACGATACCGGGAGAAATATTAAAATGCTTGAACCATGATGGAATAAGAGAAATATTGAGGTTATATAATAAAATAGATGACAATGGTGAATGACCTGAGGACTTTCTCACAACAGTAATGGTTTCGTTACTCAAAAAAACAAAGGACCAAGAAATGCAATAAGCACAGGACAATTAGCCTCATTTCACATGCAGCCAAAGTGATGTTAAGAATAATTAATGAGAGACTTGGAAAAGTAATGGAAGAGAATATTGGCGAGGAGCAGTTTAGCTTTAGACAGAATACGGGTACCAGAGATGCAATAGGACTCCTACGAAATTTGGGAGAAACGTTTATTGAGAAAGGGAGAGACCTATATATGTACTTCATCGATCTAGAAAAGGCATTTGACAATGTGGTTTGGGACAAGCTGGCGACTATAATGAGGGAAAAGAGAGTGCACTGAGAAACCAGAAGACTTTTAAACTCATTATATCTTAATCAAAAAGCCTCAGTTAAAGTGAGAGGAGAAAGTACAAACTGTATCTGACTAGGAAAATGAGTAAGACAAGGATGCTATCTACCACCTACGCTTTTCAATCTCTACTTGGAAAGTATGATTGACCAGTATGACAAAGGAGTAGAAATTGGGGGAAGAAGAGTAGGATGTTTGAGGTTTGATGATGACATGTTCCTTCTAGCCACAGGGGAAAAAGAATTACAGGATTTGGTGAACACCATTGATGCTAACGAAAAAAATTATGGAATGAAAATTAACACAAAGAAAACAAAAGTATTGGCACTAGGAGGAAATACAGAAATAAAAATTATGCTGAATGGAGAAGTATTAGAACAGGTGCAAAATTTTAAGTATCTTGGAAGCAGGATAGACAACGACTGGAAGTGCACCACAGAAATTAAAACAAGGATAGCAATGGCAAAAGAGGCATTTTATAATAAAAGGAGAATTTTCTGCAGCGGTCAGGACACAGAACTCAGGGAGAGACTCATAAAATGTTTTGTATGGAGTGTTCTTCTGTATGGCTCCGAAACATGGACTTTGAGGAAGAAAGACAGAGAAAGGCTGGAGGCTTCTGAGATGTGGACATGGCGGAGGATGGAAAGAATAAGTTGGATGGACAGAGTAAAAAATTAAGAAGCGCTGAGAAGAGTTGGAGAGAAAAGACGGTTACTAGATGTAATAAAAAGAAGGAAAAGAAATTGGATTGAGCATATATTAAGAAAGAATGACAGACTGATAAAAACAGTTTTAGAAGGTTATGTAGAAGGGAAAAGGAAGTGAGAAAGGAAGAGATTTCAGATACTGGATGACGTGATGGACGGTACAACATACAGCAGCCTTAAGAAGGAAGCAATGGTTCGCAGAAAATGGAGAGGCAAAGGACCTGCTAATATAGCAGAAAACTGATGATGATGACCAGTTGGAAAATGACAGAAGTGACGTAAACACAACGATTTCCATGTGCGACCATCAGATTATGCAACAAAATGCTTTTTTAATGATCTTGGCTTGGGAAGTTTTCTTCAGTTGCCAATTTCACGTAAACTAGATGGAGACTGTTAACACAGACTCCAGCAAGTCTGACAAAGAAGTGTTATGTTAGAGCAGGGGAAATATATTTTCCTCAATCAGTTATACTCTACAATAACAACAAATATAGATATTACCGAATTAGGATTGGTTTCCACAAACAGCAGTTTTCCACAGGACATCAGAAAAAGAGCGAATCTGTAAAACAGACTTAAGCCATTCTTAAGAAACTACTTCTTTAAGTTATGTATACGACAAACTAAATTGGAAATCAAAGTGGACAAAGGAAAAATGCTGAAACTGGTGTATATAGCGAAAACAACTGCCACGAAGGAAGAATATAAACTGCCACTGGAAAAAGGGCAGCTCACTGCAAATGTGCAAGAAAGACGTACAGTCTACTTTAAACACCATGTATGTAAAAGTCTGGATAAAAGTGGAGTATATAAAATGTCTGCATTTGCTGTACATAGCAATGGGAAATTGCCGCACGTTGGAGTTTCTTCCGTAAGTAGCTGTAATGATATGTGGAGTAACACTCTGCATACAAAAAATACATGTATGTTGCTAGCCGTATTATACAAACATTGTTATCAATCGCTGATTGCAAATTGAAACACTATCTTGTGTCCAAAAATAAAAATTGTGTCTATTGTCTATCAAACTGGTAAGATTTTGAGTATAAAACACACATAAAGTACTACTGTTGTAACTTAATCGTTCTACGGTAGAAGGAAAATACACATGGTTCAAATAATGGCACTACTGCTATAACTTACAGATTTAGCAGCAATTGGCAGTGGGCTTCGTTTGATCTTTGTACCACGCATCGTTGTTAATATCAAATACAGCTATTCTGATAGTTTCGTGCTTGAAGTCAAAAACTTTTATTCATCTCTCACGCTATAATTATAAGGTGGAGTTTGACGTCTCACACATAAAAATAATTCATATTAATATATATGACAGGACGTTAAACACATATTGTAACTTTTAAAAATATTAATTTTTTTTATTCACACATATATACAATCTTCTCAACACATGGCATATTCTTCTTTCATCACAATCATTCCCTATATGGCACTATTTAGCTTAAGTGCTAGATATAAGAGGAAAAGGACATGACGTATCTACAGGGTGTTACAAAAAGGTACGGCCAAACTTTCAGGAAACATTCCTCACACACAAATAAAGAAAAGATGTCATGTGGACATGTGTCCGGAAACGCTTAATTTCCATGTTAGAGCTCATTTTAGTTTCGTCGTCCACCTACGCTCAATGGAGCACGTTATCATGATTTCATACGGGATACTCTACTTGTGCTGCTAGAACATGAGCCTTTACAAGTACGACACAACATGTGGTTCATGCACGATGGAGCTCCTGCACATTTCAGTCGGAGTGTTCGTACGCTTCTCAACAACAGATTCGGTGACCGATGGATTGGTAGAGGTGGACCAATTCCATGGCCTCTACGCTCTCCTGACCTCAACCCTCTTGACTTTCATTTATGGGGGCATTTGAAAGCTCTTGTCTACGCAACCCCGGTACCAAATGTAGAGACTCTTCGTGCTCGTATTGTGGACGGCTTTGATACAATGCGCCATTCTCCAGGGCTGCATCAGCGCATCAGGGATTCCATGTGACGGAGAGTGGATGCATGTATCCTCGCTAACGGAGGACATTTTGAACATTTCCTGTAACAAAGTGTTTGAAGTCACGCTGGTACGTTCTGTTGCTGTGTGTTTCCATTCCATGATTAATGTAATTTGAAGAGAAGTAATAAAATGAGCTCTAATATGGAAAGTAAGCGTTTCCGGACACATGTCCACATAACATATTTTCTTTCTTTGTGTGTGAGGAATGTTTCCTGAAAGTTTGGCCGTACCTTTTTGTAACACCCTGTATAGCTGCATAAATACACGATGCCAAAAACTTCCTCCACCGCCTGTAAATGTATAGGATGGAACTTCATAGCAGAAAACTCTTAACATGTAAGAATTACGCGTTATAATGTCTTTCTCATCGCGTCGAATTCTAAGTCAGTCACATTCTAACAAAAGCAACAAATTCTGTGTCAAAATCGGTTTACATAATAGATTCTTGATGGATATCTGATAGTATTCTCGGTTACAGATAACAAAATTTTGACAATTTACTCCATATATCACTATGTTACAGCAAATCAATTCTAACAAAATGCTCTGCTCTGTGTCGATTAGCATTAGGATTTTGGAATAATGTATTCGAGCATTATAAATTGCCTCTAAGAAAACGATCTGTTGACACATAGTTAGCGTGGATATCGAAAATGTTGTTTTTGTGAAACAACTAGCTCTTTATTCACATGAAGTACTCAGGGCTATTGCCATGGGATCTCAAATTGATTTCACATTTACAGATTTTTCAGAAGGTTTTTGACACCATTCCTCACAAGCAAGTTCTAAGCAAATTGCATTCTTGTGGAATATCTTCTCAGTTGTGCGACTGGATTCCTCATTTACTGTGAGAAAGGTCACAGTTTTTAGTAACTGACGTAAATTCATCGAGCAAAGCGGAGGTAGTATCTAACGTTCCCCAAGGAAGTGCTATAGGCCCTCTGCTATGTAAACGATTTAGAAGAGATGCTGAGCAGCCCTCTGAGATTTTTTTGCAGATGATGCTGTCATTACCGTCTAGTAAAGTCATCAGATGATCAAACCCAAATCCAAACTGATTACATAAAATATCTGTATGGTGCGGAAAGTGACAATTGGCTCTAAATAATGAAATGTGTGACGTCACCCACATTATTAGTAAAAGGAGTCTGCTAAACTTCCGTTACGCTTTAAATCGCTCAAATCTAAAGCCTATGAATGATTTGTATAGTTACAAGCTAATCACATTGGTAATGTTGTGGAGACAGCAAACCAAATCTGCGATTTATTAGCAGAACACTTAAAAGATGCAACATATCCATTAAAGAGACTGCCTACGGTACCCTTGTCCGTTCTACTCTGCGGTACTGCAGTATGGTATGGGATCCGCATCAGATAGTATTGACGGATGACACCGAAGAAGTTCAAAGAAGACCAACTTGTTCTATATTATCGTGAAATGTGGGAGAGAGTGTAATAGATATGATACGCGAGTTGGGCGGTAATCATTAAAAGAAAGACTTTTTCGTTGTGGCAGTAGTTTTTCACGAAATTTCAGTCGCCAACTTTCTCCACCAAATGCGAAAATATTTTGTTGGCGCCCATCTACACAGAGAGAAATAATCATTGCAATAAAGTAAGAAAAACAAGAGCTCACACAGAAAGATTTAAGTGTGTGGTTTTTCCGTGCACTGTTTGAGATTGGAATGGTGGATATTTAGCTTCAAGGTGGTTCGATGAACCCGCAGCCAGACACTTAATTGTCTTGAAAATTTCTTAGGTATTCAGCCGGGCAGCGTCGTCAAAAAGGAGGGATATTTCGGCAAGCCGACTTATTGCCATCTTCAGGCGCCTGATCACACACTTAATTGTCAATTGCAGAGTAGTGATGTAGATGCAGACGTAGATACTGGCAGTAAAAATCTGGGTTCGAACATCTTAGGACAACGTAGTACAATATTTCCATTGCATATTATAGTTGCGTCGCTGTGTGTTGAATGGAAACTACATAGCAGTGGTAAATGCTAGATTTTAAAAAAAATTCAGCGGCACCCTCTTTCTTTAAATGGAGTCATTACAGCTTTTATAAGCAGAGAAAACAGTGGCAGTATGGCAATGACACATAAGTAATGCCATGGGGAATGTTTTACTCCGGTTCTTGTAACTACGTTTCAAATGTGCTATATAGTTCAATCTATGACACGGAACTCCACACAGCTTGCATTTCGTAATGGAGACACTTCGACAGTCTGTCATTATTGCTCTGTGGGATATCAAAGACGTTGCAAATAGATTGGGGCCTTGCAGTATGCATCGCTTTGCTGTGTAATGACCCAATATAGCTGTCAAGCTACAACACAAGGGTCACTTGAATACATATACAGGTGGGTCACATATTGAAACTACTTGTAAAATCGCATTTTCTGGCTATGGCTGACCCACGAAACAGCCACAACAATATATATGAGCCAGTGCATAGCGTCGGAAGCTCCATCAGGCTGCTATGATCGTATCAGGTCGGAATGCCATTTTCCAGAAGGCAACAGTAAAGCTCGGTGAACTTAATTTGTAATTCTAGGGTAACAGACGACGTATTTCTCACGAAACCGTGTTGGGTAAATTCAAAGAACTGTATTCATCGAAGACTGTGAGGCCATTACATCAGCACTTCGCATATCTGGTGTAGCGATCATGTGAATGAGATAGAGTGATTAGGGCACATACAGAGGTGTATAGACAACCTTTATTCTATCTCAGTCAGTAAGTGCTTGGCATACGGAAGAAAGTCGGTAATACTGTTACGATGTACCCTCCGTCGTGCTCTGTACAGCAGCTTGCGGATTACGATTTTAGATGTAGATGTGGTCTGTTTCCAGACGATGCTGTTGTCTGTGGGAGAGTTCCAATATCAATAGGTTGTAGAGAAACGCACGAAGAACTGCAAGAATTCACCACTCAGCGCACGAACTGGCAGTTGACGCTGAACGTAAATAAATGTAGCTATTGCAGATAAAAAGGCGAAGACGTACTTTACTGTTCGATTATGGCATTATACTGCCTCTTCAGTGTAAATAGGTCATGGGTACAGCAACTACCATATAATACCTAGGGGTAACTATCTGGACCGACCTAAACTAGAATGATCACATAACACAACTTGCAGGAAAATAGGATGCCATGCCGAGGTTCGTTGAAGAATCTTTAGGAAGCCCGTCCGGTTGGCCGTGCGGTCTAACGCACGGCTTTCCGGGCGGGAAGGAGCACCTGGTCCCCGGCACGAATCCTCCCGGCGGATTTGTGTCGAGGTGCGGTGAACTGGCCTGTCTGTGGATGGCTTTTAGGCGGTTTTCCATCTGCCTCGGCGAATGCGGTCTGGTTCCCCTTATTCCGCCTCAGTTACACTATGTCAGCGATTGCTGCGCAAACAAGTTCTCCACGTACGCGTACACCACCATTACTCTACCACGCTAACATAGGGGTTACACTCGTCTGGTGTGGGACATTCCCTGGGAGGGGGGGGGGGGGCGGTCCACCGGGGGCCGAACCGCAAAATAACGCTGGGTTCAGTGTGGGGCGGCAGAGGGGTGAAGTGGACTGCGGTAGTCGTCGTGGGGTTGTGGACCACTGCGGCTGCGGCGGCGACTGAGCCTCTCCGTCGTTTCTAGGTCCCCGGTTAACATACAGTACAATACATACATACATCTTTAGGAAATGTAATTCATCCGCAAGGCAAGTGGCTTACAAAACAGTCTTAAGACCGTTTCTTTTTGAGTATTGCTAATCAGTCTGGGAACTTTTCAGGTTGGATTAACAAAAAGAGAGAGAAGTTCCAACGAAAACTGGCACGTTTCGTGACAGGTTCGCCGTGGAGATGCTCAACAACGGTAGACACTAGAAGAGACGCGGCTTATTTTTGTCGTTGTGATATCGGTCTACATAGTCAGTGCCAGGTTGGAGGCCGAGACAGCTTGCTATCGATTGGAATGGTTCTGTTGCGAATGCAATGGTTCTGTTGCATCGTAATCGCATTGCAAGAGAATAAACGAGAATATTACGCGACGCTACTTCGAAACGAAACACTCCTCACTGCGATGGCTGTGTGCGCAGCCCCTGGCAGGATGGGATTGGGATGGTTTTCTGTCTACCTGAATGACACTGCCACATCGTGATAGGAAAGAAGAGAATCACCTAGAATATTATGCTACCTTCCCCGAAAAACGGGCCGGCCGGTGTGGCCGTGCGGTTCTAGGCGCTTCAGTCTGGAACCGCGTGACCGCTACGGTCGCAGGTTCGAATTCTGCCTCGGGCATGGATGTGTGTGATGTCCTTAGATTAGTTAGGTTTAATTAGTTCTAAGTTCTAGGCGACTGATGACCTCAGAAGTTAAGTCGCACAGTGCTCAGAGCCATTTGAACCATTTGAACCCGAAAAACGAAACTATTAGAACACACGTAATACCATTTTTGGAACAGGGATGAGAAACCAGGCTGGGAACTGCATATTCAGATGTAAGATACCAGCCAAAACAACACTCTCAGTCTGGCTTGAGTGCTAGAGAAATGGTCGTAAGCCGCACATGTAGGTAATGGATTTGTTTGTAAAGTAACATATTATGTTTTCAGTCGTGATTTCCTTTTCTTTTTAAATATACGAACTACATTCTAATGGCAGATGCAATATAAATCAAATTACACAGTGGCTGGGTCAATAAATGATGTAAGCATATACTGCCAAATAAGATTACACTACAATGTATCTATAACTTAATAGAGAAATCACGAAAAATTCTAGTATCGTTGTAATGTATATATATTGCACAGATCGATCAAAATCCTTTACAGTTCCCACTCTGATAATATTGCAATGATTTACATGCTCCCATGTAAGACCTACGAACGCATCAAACATTAATTGAGCCCGCAGCCTTAATGACGAACTGGAAAATTAAATGTTTAGATGCATTTTTCCGCAAGAGAGAAACTGTGTTGTATTCTTTGCTAATACACGTTGTGTGGGATGCTGCATTTACGAATGAAGTGAAAAAATACGCTCCCCCACAGGAGCTGCGGTGGTGGGGTTTGGGAGGTAACAGGACTTTGCACTGACACTGTGGGGGTGTCAAAAACGCGAGTCAGCCAGAGGACGGTGAACGACAGCGTGATACAGCATGCAGCTGGCGATCATTCCTGGGCAGAGCACGTTTAGTGGTAGGCGCTTCGCCCCAGCCTCTGTGGGGCTGCGGCAATGTTTTTTGAAGTTAGCAGATGTTTACTGAAACATTTTAACGCCAAATAAACTGCGCAGTGTAATTGTCACGTAGAAAGGGTGTACTTTGTTTGAAAAAAGACGGCTACACTTACACGCTTAAAATGTGCCATTTGTTACATTGCATCAAAACGTTCTGAAACGTTTATATAAACATACCATGCAATATATAGGTGTCAAACAAGCTAACACACCCGTTTTTTTTATGTTAAACCCTAGACTTACCACAGAACTGGCGATGTCTTGTTTGTGACCAGCAGCATGTTTTTAACATAATACCGCTAAATACATGTCTGGAGGGATCCAGAAACGTTCCTAAACAAATAGACCACGGAATATGCGAATATGAAAGCTATATTGGATTTTTTAAATGTTACACCGTTTTACACTGGGTTATGTTTGCTACGACAACATAGGGGCAGATTCATACCACAGTTCACGCAGGTAGCTACGTTCGATAGTGATGTCCTGGTTTCACCATCTCGGACGCCATATTGTATAATAAATTATAACAATAAAGATATTACGCTTTTGTCCACAGAAAGAGGTCTCATGCAAAAGTCGGTATCTCATAAAGGCACTACAAGTAAAGAGAGCCACTCGCCAGCCGCGTCAACGAATAGGGGACGTCGCCATGGACATGCCTCCATGTGTTTCCTTACACTGCCGCAGCCGGAAAGTTATTCATATCTGAATGCAGTGCCATTCATCCACTGTCTCTGTGTAATCAGCGACCACTTGTAATCATCACTTACGACGGTATCATCTTAACACAGATCTGGCTTCAAACTAATACAACAGTATTTCAGTACTTTGAATCAAGTTCTAGACAATTGTACTTTGATGTGAAACTATCATTCTGCAATGATTTTTTTTTTTTTTTTTTTTTTTGTGGTGGTAAGTTCCTATGGGACCAAACTGCAGAGGTCATCAGCCCCTAGGCTCACACATTACTTAAACTAACTTACACTAAGGACAACACACACACCCTTGCCCACGGGAGGACTCGAACCTCCGACAGGGGGAGCCGCGTGAACCATGGCAAGGTGCCTCAGACGGCACGGCTACCCCGCGCGGCTTTCTGCAATGAACAAAGTTCTTAAGACTGTGTCAGCGGCAGTATGAAGCACATGTCATCTTTGAGGGCAATAATTGGAATAATTGTTTCCAAAGTAAGCCATGCTCAAATTTAAATAAATTACTGGTTGTGGTATCACATACCGATACCACCCCACGGGCATCGCGAAGTTAGCAACTGAAATACAAGTTTCCGTCAGAGTGAGACAACGGTCGTACGAGATCCGGCGGATCCAATGGTGCAAGCCTGCTAAGCCAAGCCTCCACGGGTTCCTGATTACAATCGCCCGCTGTCGCCGCAAATATAGGGCGACCGGTGGCAGCCGACACAGCCATTTGCACTTGGAGCGTCTTCGCTATGCCACCACCGTTCGTTATAAGTACAGCAAGCCTCATCGTTGTTGACACTGTGATAGCTGGACTCCGTTTCTTGCTGCATTATCTGTGACGAGTCCTCATATGCTTCGAGAAATACAAGTTAATTATATCTTCTGTTTACTGTTCACTAATTATTTCAGCTTTCCTACGACGACGGTTGCCGCACCACTCTGTAGCCCACCTCTTCTTACTCTAGTGTACGAAGTCATTCACAACACTAATCACTAATAATTTCTGTGTGTGTGTGTGTGTGTTCCACTATCTGCTCGACCTCGCTCTGAAATCATTTAGACTTGCTACAGTAAACCATTTGATGCAGGTTGCCTCAGCAAACAGGAGAACAGCCCGCCATTTATACGTTACCCAACTTGCCAATAGGGAGGAGAACGGGGAAGGTGAGGGAGAAGTGAGGAGGGAGAGGTTCATAAAGCATTCTGCACACTCATGATGCAGGTGTAGACGGGGTGAATGACACCTTTGCTCACACCCACTTTGACCCAATACAGTAAAGCTGTCAGAGATCAGTTTGCCTCAGGGTAACAGTAATAAAAGTTCCTTACTATTTTTGTAGAGAAGTTGACATACTGATTCTTTCGTGTAGTGTGCCTGAAATGAATTTTCCATGCACGTTCTTGCAGCTGTCGCTCTTAACCCCGTCTAACCTTGATAATGGCCTCAGTTTAACGAGGATCAGAATCCATAAGTTTCTTCAGGCGTGCCATATCCAGATGATGCTAACCCCATAAGACTACGAAACTATTACACTACTGGCCATTAAAATTTCTACACCACGAAGATGACGTGCTACAGATGCGAAATTTAACCGACAGGAAGAAGATGTTGTATATGCAAATGATTAGCTTTTCAGAGCATTCACACAAGGTTGGCGCCGGTGGCGAGAACTACAACGTGCTGACATGAGGAAAGTTTTCAACCGATTTCTCATACACAAACAGCAGTTGACCGGCGTTGCCTGGTGAAACATTGTTGTGATGCCTCGTGTAAGGAGGAGAAATGTGTACCATCACGTTTCCGACTTTGAGAAAGGTCGGATTGTAGCCTATCGCGATTGCGGTTTATCGTATCGTGACATTGCTGCTCGGGTTGGTCGAGATCCAATGACTGTTAGCAGCATATGGAATCGGTGGGTTCTGGAGGGTAATACGGAACGCCGTGCTGGATCCCAACGGCCTCGTATCACTAGCAGTCGAGACAACAGGCATCTGATCAGCATGGCTGTAACGGATCGTGCAGCCACGTCTCGATCCCTGAGACAACAGATGGGGACGTTTGCAAGACAACAATCATCTGCACGAACAATTCGACGACGTTTGCAGCAGCATGGACTATCAACTCGGAGACCATGGCTGCGGTTACCCTTGACGCTGCATCACAGACAGGAGTGCCTGCGATGGTGTACTCAACGACGAACCTGGGTGCACGAATGGCAAAACGTCATTTTTTTCGGATGAGTCCAGGTTCTGTTTACAGCATCATGATGGTCGCATCCGTGTCTGGCGACATCGCGGTGAACGCACAATGGAAGCGTGTATTCGTCATCACCATACTGGCGTATCATCCATTGTGATGGTATGGGGTGCCATTGGTTACGCGTCTTGGTCACCTCTTGTTCGCACTGACGGCACTTCGAACAGTGGACGTTACATTTCAGATGTGTTACGACCCGTGGCTCTACCCTTCATTCGATCCCTGCGAAACCCTACATTTCAGCCGGATAATGCACGACCGCATGTTACAGGTCCTGTACGGGCCTTTCTGGATACAGAAAATGTTCGACTGCTGCCCTGGCCAGCACATTCGCCAGATCTCTCACCAATTGAAAGCGTCTGGTCAATGGTAGCCGAGCAACTGGCTCGTCACAATACGCCAGTCACTACTCTTGATGAACTGTGGTATCGTGTTGAAGATGCATGGGCAGCTGTACCTGTACAAGCCATCCAAGCTCTGTTTGACTCAATGCCCAGGCGTATCATGGCCGTTATTACGGCCAGAGATGGTTGTTCTGTTTACTGGTTTCTTAGGATCTATGCAACCAAACTGCGTGAAAATGTAATCACATGTCACTTCTAGTATAATATATTTGTCCAATGAATACCCCTTTTGTCATCTGCATTTCTTCTGGGTGTAGCAATTTTAATGGCCAGTAGTGTGGGATGATGACTGCTACGTTTCACCCGCTTTTGTAAATAGTTCCAGATATTTTCTGTTGTGTCTAGACAAGACAGTCTAGACACAATGAGAGGAAGCCGAAACGCACGCGCTTAAACTCACGCAGTATGGCGTGAGGTCTGCAACAGGATACGTAATGAATGCTATAAAGAAAAGTACGTAGCTTCTGGAATACTTAACTTCAATCCTTCCTTGGTACATCGCTATTGATGATACAAGTGAGACTCCATAGATACATGCAATGTTACTAATGGCGCCTTGCTAGGTCGTAGCCATTGACTTAGCTGAAGGCTATTCTAACTATCTGCTCTGCAAATGAGCGAGGCTTCGACAGTGTGCATCGTTAGCTACGTCGTCCGTACAACTGGAGCGAGTGCTAGTACGTCTCTCTAGACCTGCGGTGTGGTGGTGCTCGGTCTGCTATCACTGAAAGTGGCGACACGCGGGTCCGACATGTACTAATGGACCGCGGCCGATTTAAAGCTACCACCTAGCAAGTGTGGTGTCTGGCGGTGACACCACATTTTCTATGCGATTAAAACTAGGTGATTTATCAGGTCTGTCGAGGTGCAATAGGGTGCTCCAGTGTTTTTCAAACCACATACATAACGTGTGGCCATGTGCACATGGGTGTTGGCATCTTAGAAGACTGCAGTGTCTGTAGCTTACTCGTCTTGTAGATGTGGAAGAAATGGCAATACTCGTTCTCCAAATTCATGCTGACGGTAATCTGAATCCACACTGCACGGCTCCAGTCAGCTACCGTCCACTTTCTGTGTTATTTAAACCACTGAACAACTTTTTGTCCCACTTTGAGCACGAGGTACTTGACTTGAAATTGTCGTTGTATGTAGTTCCACTCGCAATGTTTGCTCGAAAACTGGGTGACATATACTTGCATGTTAACAGCAGCAAATCCTAAAGAATTTGAAACCTACTGTCGTTAACCTGGCGTGATACTCATCTTGGTCCCTTTCAGTTATGATCTTTTTACGTCGTCTGTTCTAACTCCTGTGCCACATAGCTGCGATTGTTGCGTCATTCCTTGTAGACACGACAAACTGTCCGCGTTGATACACCAACAAATGGGGCAACTCAATTCACTGCGTGGTCAAGGGCATAGTCTAAACACGATAGTTCCTTGTTATCATTCTGTAACGCATTTACATCAGATTTCACTGACCCCATATGACTGACTCACACAACACTTCATTGCAGTGACTTGTGGCAGCGTTCGAGGGGCACATGATCGCCTTGTAGTTGTCGTACACCATCTACAGCTAGTGTTCTCTTAATTTAAGTAGACAAACAATTCGCAGCCCTTAATCAAATCCATAGGAACAGTACGTCGTCACTAACGTTGTTTGTAGATGCAAAATATTTACGAAAACAATAGTGATTAGTTAATAGTGTTATAGAACGTTCACGACATTTGTGAGGTTTCTTGAGTGAAGCGTTCTGAAATAATAATTGAGCTGCTGAGAACCAAAGTGGTCTAAGACAAAGGATTTTAGTTTTTCAGTTATACCACTCAATTTACTCACAGTGTACAGAAATTTGTTGTGGAGAAGTCGTATAACGATAACTCCCACCGGAGTCACTTGAGAGCTCCAAATGCATTCCTCCTCTCACGCCAGAGAAGTCCGTTCGCGGGAATGTGTTCTGTGTTGCCTTTCGTGTTTATTTACAGTAACAGTGCTAGTAAGTATTAGTGTTTGTTTCTTTTTTTACATTTCAACAATGGTTCCAATAGCTCTGAGCACTATGGGACTTAACTTCTGAGTTCATCAGTCCCCTAGAACTTAGAACTACTTAAACCTAACTAACCTAAGGACATCACACACATTCATGCCAGAGGTAGGATTCGAACCTGCTACCGTAGCGGTCGCGCGGTTCCAGACTGTAGCGCCTAGAACCACTCGGCCACTCCGGCCGGCATTTCAACAATGCTGTGCGACCTGTCACCGTGGCAAAAAGGACAGACAAGATGACACTTCTCCCGTACATCCCTGCGCTGCACCATGCTTCCTTCAACCAACTGACAACTGTAACTTTCACTCAGAAATCCGGAACCAGACGTGTTGACCCTTTGTCAGCGGAAGATGATGTGGACGGTGAAATCGAGTAAACAGAGCTACTTCATTGTAAAGTCTCCTGAAATATCCGCATGACAAGAATTACATTTTAAGAAATTTCGACATTTAGAAACAACAATTTATTTAAAATCCGTTGATGAACGCATTGCTGAACTATTAGGTAGATTCAGTAGGTAGCATTCTAGTAATTAACAACAATAATGCAATTATTTTATCCAGTTTGTGAGAGAAAAGAGCGTAATGGGAGCAATAAGTGCAGACTCACTTAACTATATAATATTATGTTTGTTTTATAAATAAACTGCAATTATGGAGATTAAAAGACAAAATATTTCTTCTCAGGTATTCAAATTCACCAAATCGTTTATAAGAAGAGTCGAACAATTCTCGATTTATACCACTTTCCCTTTCACAATGAGTAAAATTCTGAGAGGAAAAGTGGTATTTCTACTTTTGGGGATTGTAAAAAGGAATTTAAGGTAAAAATAACGAAAATGTTTGGAGTAAAAGTAATTATAATATTTAATTTGTAGATTTCATCAGATGAATCACGAATTATTGTACACCATGAATGTACATAAAACCAAACGCAATACCATTCATTTCTCGGAATTGCGAAAAATTGGGTTATACCATTTTGGCTTTCAGCGGCTCAACCTTCTCTCTGTCTGATACTCGTCGCCCCAGAGCCGCACGAAGCTTGCATTGTTGACAATATCCTCCCGACCCTTCACCTGTGGCAACAGTGTCACTTGGAGAATAGCATGTATAATCGTGTCTTCATAATGATAACCTTCATTCCTCATTTGATCCAAGAATTGTCGTATCCGACCAGAGCGCCAAGTCCTTTGAGTCTTTGCCAGCTGCGAGGTACTAAATACAGAACGCAATGCGTTCTTTCCGAAGACTAAATGTAATAAATTGTTTTCTTACTGGCCTTTTGTGATGGGAACCAGTAGTACGAAGGTATCAGTAGACAATTATCGCACACACTGGAAGATCGAGGTTCCTATCCACTTCTGTTGCATGAACAGATTCTGGACGCTGGCATCTTAGTCGTTGGACAATACAATGACTGTCTCATCATGTTTTTTTACTTTTTCCGTTGAATCTCCATTGGCGTCTGAAGTAAGAGCGACTGGGAGACCATATTCTTTACACTAACACAAGGGCCCTAAGTTACCTCAGATAAGTAAAGTTCGGTTCGAAATGATTTCCTTCTCGTTATTCATATCCTCGACAGTGTATAGCTATTGGCGCTATTCACGTGTAATACTTCAGGAACCAACTCACATCAGTACCGGAAGTGACTAACGCTGTCCACAGTTGTATCTCCAACCAGTTGGCAACAAAAGAGACTTTTGTTCGCGACCTTACACAGTCGACATTGTGACTCAACGAAAGATAAATGCCCGCATAATTCGAGATTGGAATAACTTATACATCTGTCTCCAGGTCTTACGCCATACTGACTCCTTGGCTTTAGTTTAGTCGTCTTGCCGTAGACACCTTGGTCTCTTTCTCCTTTAGATAAACACAATTGGCACAGATTGTGTCTTCTGAAGCCAGAGAGTAGCTTGTAGATTTCTTCACTCTATTTCAAATAAAGTACCTATTCGATGTCTTAGGTCGCCAATTCATATTCGTTACACTTTCTCACAGCATCTCTCTGATGCAATGTGATATCCCATTTTTAGGAATTGGTTTAGTGTTTCTTTTCCATTTAATTGTCATTGTGCGATTCGAAACCTGGTTTTCTGCGAATGGTCTCACTCTCAATTTCAAAAAGACAACATTTGGACATGTAGGAGTACTATACCAGTAACACATGGTGATGAAATAATAAATAGGGTGGAAATTTCCAAATTATAAGGTGTCCATATTGATAAGAATTTAAACCCGAAAAACACATTTTGAAACTCCTAAAACAACTCAGTTCACTCACATTTGCACTTAGAATAATTGCAAATCTTGGGGAGAGGCAAATGAGTAACTTGACATATTTTCATTCAATCACGCATCTTTAGGAAAGAAAGTCTTCGAAGCTCAAAAACGTGCGTAAGAGTAGTATGTGGTGCTCGCTCACGATCATCTTCTAGACATCTGTTTAAGGAGCTGGGCATTATGACTACTACTTCAAATATATCTGTTGCTTCATGAATGTTCTTGTACATAATCCACCATAGTCCAAAAGGAACAATGATGTACACAAGTACACTACCAGAAGGAAAAATTACGTTCATTACTCCACCAACGAGGTTGTCTTTAGCACAAACAAAAATTATTGTTCATTTACCCAGTGATATAAAACGTCTGAGAGACAGCGAAGTGAAATTTCAAAACAAGCTCAAAAGATTTCTTCTCGACAATTCCTACTTCAGGGAAGAATTTCTATTATTGTAATGTGTGAAAGGTGGTGGGGAGGAATTTCTCACATCTGTATATTTAAAAAATAAAAAAATTAAAACAGCTTAGAAAAGTTCAGCATTTAACCATATTTACAAGTCAATCCACATCATTATTTATCGTGCAAAATGGTCCATGGAACATGAAACTAATTAAATAACTAACATGCACGATTTGGATCTACTAAGTGACTGGCAGCTGCAAAATTCCAGATTCTAATCGCTGTCTGACAGGCAGTTCACTCATAGTGTAAGTTCACCAACTATTCAAAATGATGGTGCAGCACATGTACTACAATGACATCCCATACAAACGTTTAACTAGAGTTTTGAAACTGATCACCCTTGTCTTTTATGTGATCAGTTTGCCCAGTTGGTCTTTAAAATACGAGTATTATAAACATATCATCGTTCTGGCGGCATCGTTCTGGAAGTTCCGAAGACATTTGAGTTAACAGGACTGAAACTATCTCATTTTATTCGTAGATTTTGTTCAGCAGATTTCACAGACGGGTGTCAAGAGTTCATTATTCGTGAATGGAGTGGAGAAATATTTTTACATATGGTATGTACAGTACAACGCCTTCTCCGACACGCACTGCACGGTAGTTGCAAAATAAAGGTATATATGTGGATTACATGCTTCTTCTTCGAAAGTGAGATTAAAAATTAAAAGCCTTTTGATGTTAGGAATATATTTATTGGTTCCTAGATGGTGCGGTTCTTCTTCTTCTTCTTCTTTTAGTGTTCAACCCTGCGGTTGTTTGCAGCAGAGCGCCATTCCTCTCTTCTGTCTGCCTTCCTCTTCATTTCCACGTATGTGTTACATCCAACGTCATTCATGATCTGTTGCATGTATGATATCCTTGGTCGCCCCCGCTGATTTCTTTCCTCAATTGCTCCTTCTGCTATTGTTCCAATGATGTTGTTGTGTCGAAGGATGTGCCCTACAAGTTTGTCTCTTCTTATTTGGATTTGCCTCCATAGATATCTGGTTTCCTGTACTCTTCCGAGCACCTCTTCATTTGTTACTTTGTCTCTCCAGCTGATCTTCATCATCCTTCTATAGCACCACATCTCCAGGGCCTCTAGCCCTCTTCTCTCTTCTCTTTTCATTGTCCAAGTTTCACATCCGTATAGGGCCACACTCCAAACAAAAACTTTCATGATACGTTTCCTTAAGTTCAGACTGATGTTCTTGCTGGTTTGTAAGTTCCTCCTCCGATTAAATGCAATTTTGGCCTTTTGTACTCTGCACGCAATTTCTTTCCGGCTTCTACCATTCATTGTGATTTTGTTTCCCAGGTAAGTAAATTCCTCTATCACTTCCAGCTTCTCTCTTCCAATTCTCATTCTCAGAGGTTCGTATTCTACTCCTGTACCGAATACCATCACTTTAGCTTGTTTTTTGTTTATTCTCATTCCACACTGATTGCATGGAATCCTTTCCATTGTTCTGAGGATTTCCTCTAGATCTTCTTTTGTCTCCGTGACTATAGCAGTATCATCTGCATAACGTAGCATGTCTATCTTCTGCCCATTAATTCTGATCCCCGTCTCAGTAGTTTCTCGAACTTGGTCTACAGCTTCCTGAATGTAAGCATTGAATATAAGAGGAGAGAGAGCTCATCCTTGTCTTACCCCTTTTCTAATATTTGCTTCTTGTTCCTAGTGACAGTTCCTAATCAGTGCTACCTCATTCTTATAGAAGCTGAGTAACACACGGATGTCTTTATACTTCATTCCACTTTTACTCGGCACTCTGAACATCTCTTGCCAGGTAACGTTATCAAATGCCTTTCCCAGGTTTACAAAGGCAATGTAAGTTGGTTTATTTTCTGTAATTACTTTCCGATAAGGAGTCTCAGTGCCAGAATCGCTTCTCTTGTTCCCAGTCCCCTTCTGAAACAAAAATTATTTTCACTCGGCATATCCTCCACCTTCTCTTCAGAATTATTTTTATGAGAATTGTTGATGTATGTGATATTTGGCTTAAAGTTCGGTACTGTTCACATTTTGTAGCTGTTGCCTTCTTTGGTAAAGGAACAATGATAGATTTCTGGAAGTTTGTCGGTATCTCTCCTATGTTATAGATGGACCTAATAAGTTTAAGCAGCATCGTTTTCATGCTGTCACCAGCATTCTTTATTATTTCTGCAAGTATGTTATAAATACCCTTTGCTTTTGTTGTCCTGTAGTTCCCTTAGAGCTTTGTCAAATTCTTCTTGCAGAATGTCATCTCCCTTACCATCTTCGTCTACTTGTTCTTCTCTTCCTATTAGTTCCTCCGGAAGAGGTGTTCCGACATACAACTCCCCTATGTATTCTTTCGATCTCATCACCATCTCTTCACCAAACAGCATTTTCCCCTCTTTATTTTCTATTGTGCTTGAGAGTGTTGTTTTACGTTTGTTAAATAATTTATTTACTGTTCTGTAGGCTAAATCAGTTCTTCTCTTTTGCATATTTCTTCCACTCGCCTGCACATTTCCTCACGAAAATTTTCTGTTGCTTTCCTAGCTTCTCTATTGACTAAATTCCTCAGTCTTCTGTATTCAGCTTTTCCTTGCTCATCAGTTGCATCTTTGTAAAATCTCCTGTTTTCTATAAGCTCAATAATATCTGCTGTAATCCATTTCCTCTAGTTTTTGGATTTAGTTTTTCCAACTATCGCTTCTGCTGCTTTGTATGTACCAGATTTAATTTGATCCCAGTCTTCACTGACTCTACCATGTTTAAAATTTTTAGCTAGGTTGTCTGTTTCGTGAGCATAGAGCTTTGCCAGTCCCTCAGTTTTCAGTTTTTCTAGTTCCCATTTAAGTTTTGCTGGTTGCTTCTCCAAACATTTGAATCTGAGTGAACTTTTCATCAGGACCAGATTATGGTCACAGCCTATGTCTGCAGATGGATAGCTCCTGCAATCTTTTACCTGGTTCCTAAAACGTGCTTTTACTAGAATGTAATCAATCTACTGTCTTCTCAGGTCTCCAGTGGCCTTCCATGTGTATCTTCTTCGTTTGTGATGTTGGAAAAGTGTGTGTGCAACAACTAATTGGTGCCTCCAGAAGAACTCAATTAGTCGATCTCCTCTTTCATTTCTTCTTCCAAGTCCATATTTGCCAACATTTCCTTCCTCTGGTTCTTCACCCACAATCGCATTCCAGTCCCCCATAGCAATCAGATTTTCATCCCCCTTAACATTTCTCGTCGCATTACGTATTTCTTCGTACATTTCGTCAACGACTTCATCTTCTTCTTTGGATGTTGGCATGTATATTTGTATTATCACAGTGTCCTTTGGTTTAGTTTCGAGTTTGACCAGTATTATTCGAGAGCTATATTGCACATATCCCTTGACACGTGAGCCATAGTTTTTCCTTATTGCACAAAAATAAGACATCGTGGCTGCAGGCGTAGTAGTCAAATCGCTAGATCCATCTTACATCTTCGCATTCTTCTCGCTGCCGTCGATAGTGTACGTAAGAGTATTTGTGATGCACAGTGTGCTTGGAAATGCAAGCCACAGTCCGGGTGCCTGTTCCTGGAATTCATGATCTCTGACTCACCTACTTACGTATAGTGCATGGTGCCGCCAAAGGAAAAATTTCCATTGGACCACAACTGAATTCTCAAATTGCAGTTTCTTCGCGGAATATCAAGCGATCTGCTTCGCTGTCCTTGTAATGGACATTGCGCACAGCTCCTCCACTTCCTACAACCCATAACAGAGGCAAATATTGTGCTATTCCGACGAATATCGTGTGTAGTTTTGAGAATGAAACTAAAAGCAGCCAAAAAGAAGACTTAAAAAGTGTTATTATTTCTATGTTTTGTTTTAGGTGGTTTCAGACAATGGCGCATATAACCAAATACAAAATTATGAAAACACGACACACCATAAAATTGATGTTACTTCATGTATGGGATATACCTTGCTGAGCGTTTTTAAACTTAGTATCTTTGCCGGCCAGTGTGGCCACGCGGTTAAAGGCGCTTCAGTCTGGAACCGCGCGATCGCTACGGTCGCGGGTTCGAATCCGGCCTCGGGCATGGATGTGTGTGATGTCCTTAGGTTAGTTAGGTTTAAGTAGTTCTAAGTTCTAGGGGACTGATGACCTCAGATGTTAAGTCCCATAGTGCTCAGAGCCATTTGAACCATTTGAACTTAGTATCTTTACACTTTGTTATCATTAATACAAAGACAATGAACATTATGACACTCGAAGAGAAGGTTTTATCGGTAAACAATCAAACTGAAGATTCAAGCATGTATGAAGTAAACTCTTTCATTAACATTAATGAACACTTTTACAAAGTATAATGAACTTAAAAATGCACCTACAGGCCTTATGTCCAATGTACTTCGAACTTATCGCAGTGAGTAATAATAAAAAGTTGAGATCTTCGTGCAGAGTCTTCTCTGTGTTATATCTTTCATACTCCACTGAAAATACATGATATCCTGTTCAACTGCGAAATAATCGCAGTCCGGAGACGGTATTAACTTCAATAAGTGTTTCACTTTGTTGGTAGTCATGCGGCCTACTCTTAACCTATTTATGGTGGCAGTCTCTGTTTTTCCGCTTGGAAGCGAAATCAGGGAACTATGGGCGATGGAGTATGTGCTGTTGGATAACTCAATGCCAAGTTCCTTAGAAATTAATGTTTTCTTTATCACTTCGCTTTGTCGAGTCCTTGGTTACATTAGAATATGACAAATATGGTTGTGAGTTGGCAAGACCAATGAATGTGAACGGAAGATAATTAGATGTACTGGCAGACTGAGTTGTAGCAAAGCCTGAAGTCTAGTTTAAGTTGAAACGTGACGGTTTGGTTGTGGAATTAATTTTGTACCTCCGAGTGTTGATTTGTTTTCATTTGGTTGCAAGTGAGAGTTGATGAGTCCAACGAATATGAATGGAAAAAAAACTAGATGTGCTGATGGGCTGAGGTGTACCGAAACCCGATGTGTAGGTTACGTTGGAATGAGAGAGTCTGATTGTGAGATTGTGAGTTTACGAGTTCAACAAATGTGAATGGAAGAAAACTTGATGTGATGACTGAATGGCTTTTAGTGAGGCCCGAGGCCTTGTTTGGGTTGAAATGTGGCACTCTGGTTGTGACCTGGCGAAGCAACCGAATTTCAACACGAACATACGATTATCGTCATAGATTGGAGTGTAACGTTGTTAACTTGTATACATTGGGCGTGTTCACTTCCCATAAGTCATTGTACCAACAGTTACCAACAGCGGCATGCAACGGAAAATCTGCAGCATACCGTAAGTGCACTTTTACCAGGTGCAGCCGAGGAATTAAAACGTAAGATAAGTACGTACCACAAAGGAAAAATCGTAGAGATATCGGGAGGATGTGAAAACAGCTATGAGGAAGAAGCTGGAAGTACGATAACTGGATCGAATACTATGGTGAGGTAACCGAAAACGCAGACTTAAAATTACATCGAAAAACAGGCATCCTTATTCAAATGCTGTGTGAGCAAGGCCGTTAGTCTCTGTTTTTCCACCAAACTTTGTCTGCGCGTACTCATCTTACATCTAGATTGACAGCAAAAAAATGGTTCAGTTGTCTCTGAGCACTATGGGACTTAACATCTGAGGTCATCAGTCCCCTAGAACTTAGAACTACTTAAACCTAACTAACCTAAGGACATCACACACATCCATGCCGAAGGCAGGATTCGAACCTGCGACGGTAGCGGTCGCGCGGTTCCAGACTGAAGCGCCTAGAACCGCTCAGCCACACCGGCCGGCGATTGACAACAAATTGTTTAGAGATTCCTTTATCTTTGAAGTTAATAGTAGTTCATTATCTGTCTACCATATCACACAATATTTAGTGCTAGAGGAGCATAGAGGTTAAAACTACATATGCAAAACATTTTGTTTACTTCGCGCAGCAGCACCGTGCAGTAATTTGGTTTTCGTTTATTGCGTAATAAAACTACTATTACCGGATTCACTTTTACACATTCATCGTCAGACGTCTTGCATGCTTTTATCAAAACACGTGGTTATATGAATTGACGTGAACGAACGTGCCACGTGTTTTGATAAAGGCATGTAGGCGTCTGATGATGAATGCGTAAATTCTAAACCGGTTATGGTCCTTTTTCAATAAAGTAAAACAAAATCAAATAGTGGCTAGTTGCTGCTGTAGACTATAAAAATTCTGTATCGCATAACATCCACTGTTCCCAAATACTGTCATTATTCGACAAAATAATATGTTTCACAGTTTATTTGATCTTACACACATCAAAAAGGTTTTGCATCACCTCGGTTCCGAGGATTCTGGAACCTGTACAGAAAATTGGAATAGAGATCAACATATACATCATTTGCGAACTTTTTATTGCTCATAAAAACTACACATTGCATGTTGTGCCACCATGCAGCGATAACTTCAGACGTGGTGGTCCAGATTGCTGTACACACCGGTATCTCTAATACCCAGTACCACGTCCACTTGCACTGATGCACGCCTGTATTCGTCCCACTCCTCAACGGCGCCAACCACGATGGTCGAGCGGTTCTAGGCGCTTCAGTCTGGAACCACGCGGCTTCTAACGTCGCAGGTTCGAATCCTGCCTCGGGCATGGATGTGTGTGATGTCCTTAGGTTAGTTAGGTTTAAGTAGGTCTAAGTCTAGGGAACTGATGACCTCAGATGTTAAGTCCCATAGTGCTTAGAACCATTTGAACCATTTTTACTTCAACGGCAATTAGGCGTAGATCCCTGAGAGTGGTTGGTGGGTCACGTCGTCCATAAACAGCCCTTTTCAATCGATCCCAGGCATGTTCGACAGGGTTCCTATCTGGAGAACATGCTGGCTACTCTAGTTGAGCGATATCGTATTCCTGAAGGAAGTCATTGACAAGATGTGCACTATGGGGACGCGAATTGTCGTCCATGAAGACGAGTGCCTTACCAATATGTTTGCACTATCGATCGGAGGATGGCATTCACGTATCGTAGAGCCGTTACGGCGCCTTCCACGACCACCAGTGGCGTACGTCGGCCCCACATAATGCCACCTCAAAACAGCAGAGAATCTCCACCTTGCTGCACTCGCTGAACAGTGTGTATAAGGCGTTCAGCCTGACCTGGTTGCCTTCAAACACGTCTCCGACCATTGTCTGGTTGAAGGCATATGCGACACTCATCGGTGAAAAGAACGTGATGCCAATCCTGAGCGGTCCATTCGGCATGCTTTTTGGGCCCATCTGTACCGCGTTGCATGGTGTCGTGGTTGCACAGGTGGACCTCGCCATGGACGTCGGGAATGAAGTTGCGGATCATGCAGCTTATTGCGCACAATTTGAGTCATAACACGACGTCCTGTGGCTGTGCGAAAAGCATTATTCAACATGGTGGCGTTGCTGTCAGGGTTCCTCCGAGCCATAATCAGTAGGTAGCAGTCATCCACTGCAGTCGTAGCCCTTGGGCGGCCTGAGCGAGGCAGGTCATCGACAGTTCCCGTCTCTCCGTATCTACTCCATGTCCGAGCAACATCACTTTCATTCACTCCGAGACGCACGGACACTTCCCTTGTTGAGAACCCTTCCTGGCAAAAAGTAACAATGTGGACGCGACCGAACCGCGGTATTGATCCTCTGGGCATGGTTGAACTACAGACAACACGAGCCGTGTACCTCCTTCCTGGTGGAATGACTGGAAGTGATCGGCTGTCGGACCCCCTCAGTCTGATAGGCGCTACTCGTGCATGGTTGTTTACATCTTTGAGCGGGTTTAGTGACATCTCTGAACAGTCGAAGGGACTGTGTCTGTGATACAATACCCACAGTTAACATCTATCTCCAGGAGTTCTGGGAATCGGGGTGATGCAAAACTTTTTTTGATCTGTGTATATTTAGTATAGCTAAGGTTAATAAAGAAATCCTTGTGCAAGGAGACACACTGCAGATGTCGTGGAAACCAGACTTCGGGATAATGAGCTTCCTAGAGAACCATGTGTTTTTACTTTTCGCTAAAGATTAGTTTGTTTGAACCATGCTGCAAGATATATATTGTATCGCTGGCAAAGTTGACAGTGGAAGTCAGTATTCCCGCAAAAAAGTCTTTATCATTGAGATAGTACACATGAGAGGGGAAACTGAAATTCCTTAGACCCGTGTTGTGTCACCTAGCTTATTACTTGTCGCTAGATTACGCAATGCAGTGTGGAACTGGCGATAATCGTATGAAACTGAGGAGCTCTCTGTTCTCACGGACGCTTCATGCTAGAACCCGGATGATTCCTTGAATATGTCATATCCAATTATTTATCCCTTCTGTTATTCAGTCCGAGACAGAGACCATCTGAAATCGTCGTAGCGCCGACGAGACGTTTAATCTGACCTTTCCTCTTTTAATTGTTTCCTCGAGCGACCTGGGAATATTTCCTTTGGTTAACCGTGAACGATAGAGCTTACATCTTTTTATAACAGCTTCTAGAGAAGCTAAAACGATGGCTCTGTGTATGAGCATTAATTATCAGGTAAAATCGCTGAATGTACTCTAACCCTTACAGACAGGGGCTAGAAATAAACTCTCGTAACATTAAATCTCAGTCGTGAGTACTGAGGTTTTATTGACCTGATATTTGACATTGTTCTGAGGTGTCAAGCATCTGAAATTTAAAATCGGAAGGGCATTTAAAGGAAACTGTCAGATGAACTCGGGCCGGCCGAAGTGGCCGTGCGGTTAAAGGTGCTGCAGTCTGGAACCGCAAGACCGCTACGGTCGCAGGTTCGAATCCTGCCTCGGGTATGGATGTTTGTGATGTCCTTAGGTTAGTTAGGTTTAACTAGTTCTAAGTTCTAGGGGACTAATGACCTCAGCAGTTGAGTCCCATTGTGCTCAGAGCCATTTGAACCATTTTTGAGATGAACTCGGTGTCCGTTACTGAATCTTCTCGTGTTTCTTTTAAAGACACGCAGTGGCCGGTCATCAGCTAACTTACGAAAAACGATACACTTCCCTCTCGGAATTTCATAGTTGTCGTGGTTCCCCGGCGAACCGAAAAGGCAGACAACACCCGCGTAGACATACACACATTTCCAGCGGCATGCAGTTCGACTATACAGTCCGGTATACATGGTAACGTACAATATTTATCTCCTGTCTCCAGTACTATAGTGTCTACAATAAGGTTGTTGTCTTTTATGGTACGCCGGTGTTTTGTTTTATACGATCTCTATCACTAAGCTTAAAACGTGGCTGGAATCTTATACTCACCTTCCAGTTTGAAATGCGGTCGCGAGTCTATAACTGTCACCCACAGGCAAATTGAAATAGCGCCAGATATTCTGCCTTGGGGAAGGAAGATTTTATGTTCGATGTGTCCGTGGTCTGTAGAGTCGTTGCTAGTGTATTCATGTGCGCGTGCGAGTATGCGTAGCAGGGAATGACAGCACAGCGTCAGTCCTGTTACATCAGTGTGGAAATAAATCTAAAAGTGAACCTAACGTTGCTATCGTGCCAGAGCTACTTCTTATATCCGATCACGGACCGTCTTCGCCTCATGGTATTCTCGAGCCGTTACAAAGAGAGGCTAGCTACCTCGACCTTTGATGTGAGCGTATACACGACTTGACTCATCGCATACCCGCGCGTGGCAGTATTTCCGATATGGAACATCAACCGCCATCCACATTCTCTCTCACATATTTTATTTTTGTGATCTTCACTTATACTAAACTCTTATTAGAATTATTCATCATTAAATAACCCTCTTCAAGTCTCCGTAAATTTGCTGCGTTTCTAATTTGACTAGAATTCTCCACTGGACTTTCAAATTACGACGTTGCTTTTTCTCACTAGCGACCTCTCCAAGTTAAGCAGTGAATGGCTTTATAGAACATGACAATTGTATTTGACTATTTTACTGCTTTGTTTGAATGACACAGCTAATATAACGAGATTATAAGCGCTACAGAGACTTTAAAATTAAGTACAATGCCAGTTTATTCACTCTAATCGCTGTCCTTCATCAGAAACTGAATCATGAGTCGTCCAAATATATAACCATGGTGCATCGGAAAAAGTTCGTATAGTGGTTAAAATTCAGGACACTGTCCACCATATCCTCGAATTCAGACAGCAAGATCACATCGGTGGCATGAATCTTGGTTCGTCCAAATATGTAACCATGGTGCATCAGAAAAAGTTCCTATACTGGTCAAAATTCAGGACACTGTCCACCAGAACCTAGAGTTCATACAGCAAGATCACATCGGTGGCATAAATACAAAATGTGTATTGCACTTTCAGTGCAATCAACTTTACTGTAAAATCACCCTGGTGTTAGTTGTCATAGGCCTAGTTCTGCGACTGCCTGTGTGGTCGGTCGATGTATGTTTGAAAAAGCTACAGCATTATCATCCCATCTCTAATAATATTTCTGAGGACTGGATTAAAACTTGACTTTTATTAACGCCAGACGAGTCACGGAATACGATGGCTTTAGTGCATTTGAATCAACACATCGTTTACCAATCGCTGGATATGGTTTCCACCTAGCCTTAGGATGACAGTGTACGAAGAAGATGTGTAGCAGTCAAAGAGAGATTCCCTGATGAACAACGATTGTCTATACCAACTATCATTTGGTGAAGACAGTGAAGTGGTTAAAAATAACATTTTCTGACGAAGTGGAACTTTCCTTAAGGTGCGATGGTCGCAAGGCAATCGTTTCGATCCTCAACACAGTACATCTAATATTTACCGAACAGTGGTCGTATTTCTAAATGTGTGTTTTGTGTGTTTTTAGATGTCCCCCCTTGACATTGGAGACGGTTAAATTGATATTGCACAGTATACTCATATTTTTAATTATACTGTGAAATAATTACTGTGATGGCTTTTTACTGAGGATGCAGAACGTTTCCAGCGGAACTAGAATAGAACGGAAGACATTTCGCAACAGACTTTCTTCTTCCCCCGACCACAATCTAATCAAAGTCATATGCACAAAGATGAAACGGACATGTGCGAAGACACATATGACCCAAGACGACCTTGGAAAGCTCATCCTAGCTGAAAGCTAGAACGTGAGGGAAACGGATGATTTATTTCCCATTTTAAAGACTCCTTCGGAGGAAACGATGTGCGTAAACACATATGACGCGAGATGACCTTGGAAAACTCATCCTGGCTGAACACTAGGAGATGAGAGCAACTGATGATTTGTTTCCCATTTTAAGACTCTTTCGCAAGCTGAAAATGATCATTTAATTTGACGACTTTTGGCCGAGATATTATGTGGTGGACTAATCACGTGCTGTCTCTTTCAGAGACCGGAATAAATTGCTAAAAAACTCTTAACGTTTTGTTTACTGCACATGAAACAAATTAAATTAGAAATATCAAGCATTTGATGAAATTCGTATGCGAACCAAACACTGCCATCTTGTGACCACAGTCCAGTCTGTCGACTTGCCCTCTGAAGTCTCAGGCCATCATTCTCGACACTCGGAAGTCCAGGTATTTCTCGCCACGGTTCCTTCACTAGCCCACCTAACAATATCAAGTCTTCTTCGTGCTGAATATCAAGAAGGTGGAACTCCTTAGACACAAAATTACAACTTCTTTTTACTTTTGTCAACAGCACCTGGACAACTTGTTGCGAGATTGGTCCTTATATCACATACTGAATAATTCAAATTTTTGCTTCGGTCTTTTATGAGCTCTGTTGTGGTCCTATTCACGTTCACAGAACGTGGTTCCAATAAATATCGTGCAAATAAGACAATTATAAGGTGAGATTATACTGCTCGACCGTTCAGGGGAAGGTAGGCGTCCGAGTCAGGCTACAACAACACAGCTAAAAACGTTCATCGCAGTGTATATTCCGCTGAAGACCAGAAAAGTCGCATCTTGGGAACATCTCTGAGCCTATGATTAAGTCGACCTTTTGGTGATATCCACTCCCCGGAAGGCGCCAGTCGCCGGCCGGAGTGGCCGAGCAGTTCTAGGCGCTACAGTCTGGAGCGGCGCGACCGCTACGGTCGCAGGTTCGAATCCTACCTCGGGCATGGATGTGTGCGATGTCCTTAAGTTGGTTCAGTTTAAGTAGTTCTAAGTTCTAGGGGACTGATGACCTCAGCAGTTAAGTTCCATAGTGCTCAGAGCCATTTGATCCATTTGAAGGCGCCACTCAATCAGCGCAGCGTGAGATTCTGTTAGAACTTGGAAGGCTCGGAGAGATATTATTTGTAAGTCAAAGCTTGGAGTTGGCCCGTTAGGCGTATTCGGATAACTCAGATGGTAAAACACTGCTCACGAAAGGGGGGGGGGGGGTATCCAGGCTTCAGTAGTAATCCCGGATACAGTTTTAAAATGCTAGAAAGCCCACATAGGTAAGATAATTTTCTCTTTTACATAGTTATAAATTCAGTTAACCAGCTACAATCGTTTTCAACAGCTACTTAAAAATTATACTGCTACATCTACATAACTATTCTGAAATTCACACTTAAGTAGCTGGCAGATGGCTCATCGAACAACCTTCAGATTTTTTTGCTACCGTTCCACTATCCACTTCCCGTATGGAAAAAATGAACACTTAAACATTTCTGTACGAATTCTGATTTCTACTACGCTATAACAGACTCCTTTGTTTTACATTTATATTTGATTAGATAATTAATTTATTTACCCAGACTCGCACATCTCGTGATTCCCGTGCAGGTTTTAGAATCAAGACAAATGGTTCAAATGCCTCTAAGCACTATGGGACTTAACATCTGATGCCATCAGTCCCCTAGACTTAGAATTATTTAAACCTAACTAACCTAAGGAAATCACACACACGCATGCCCGAGGCAGGATTCGAACCAGCGACCATAGCAGAGAATCAAGACAGTGAGAAGTCGTAGACTATCGTTGTCATTTTCGTCACAGGCCCGTATTCGCCTTATATATATTTGATTACGAACTAAGTTTAAAATACTGAAATTTATTCCTTATTCCAAATTAACTGGAAAATGGAAATGAGAAATGAGCGTTTGGCGTCATTGGCTGGGAGGCCCCTCACGGGGCAGGTCCGGCCGCCTTGGTGCAGGTCTTATTACATTCGACGCCACATTGGGCGACCTGCGCGCCCGATGGGGATGAAATGATGATGAAGGCAACACAACAACCAGTCTCTGAGCGGAGAAAACCCCGACCCAGCAGGGAATCGAACCCGGGCCCGTATTCTTCAGAACAATAAAACCTATAAGTGCCTAAAAAGACCTTTGTCAATGATTAAAAGAACACCATAGTTATACATTTATAAACGAAAAAAACAGGAAAACACAATCAGAACATATGTACAAAGTGAAAACTTAATGGTGTTCGCTCCACCTCACACCGGCCTATGTTCGATGGGCCATGACCCGCCATAAACTGCAGCTACAAATGGTCGCTCAGTTGTGAGGTGGAGCGTACACCATTAAGTTAAGTAGTGGTTTTGACTTTGAACATACGTACTGCTTGTGTTTTCCTTTTTTTTCGTTGATAAATGTATAGCTATGGTGTTCTTTTAATCATTGACAAAGGTCTTCTTAGGCACTTGTGGGTTTTATTGTTCTGAAGAAGGTGTAGTTATCTACGCTGAAACCTAGGTTAACACTAGGTGTTTTTTTCGCAATCGAGGCGGGTTTCTAGTTTTTTAATATATTAACCAACGATTGCTGACGCGCTGCGATGTTGAAGGTTCTCTAACTGTAATGCTTAGGGAAGAGTCGTGCAGTATCGGTCGGCTCACAGTACCGGCCACTTCTGTGATTTACCTTTCCGCCTCCAAATGGCACAAGGGTACTACAGTAAGCACAAGCAAGCTTGTGTATCCATGCGCACTGGGGTTGGATATCTCCTTCCTCTCTTCAGTGCTTTGTCTGCTCTGAGTGCTTGATAATGTTGTTGGAGATCTTAGCTCACGGAAGTTGTTTTGAGTGCTCTGGTATATGCTTCTAAGGCAAATGATTGATTTTGTTGCTATATTTCGGTTATGTATGGTATGTAAGGAATGACATCTAACAAACCTTTCATGATAATTCATATAAAATAACATATAATATAACTTGATACTACGGCGTGTCTGTAGTGCAATACCGACCAGTCGATTGTCTTTCAGTACCGCTCAGAAGTAAGTTCAACTTTTAAATAATATTTTTTTCATCTTACTCTTTTCAAGGGAAATGGAAAATGAGAAAAAAGAGAGAGGAAAATGGACTGAAAAGTGTATGAAAATGGCTCTGGGGAACGTTATGCCTAGCAAAATTATCTAGAGGTAGGCAGCTGAAGCGTTTTCAACAATAAGACAAAAGGAAATCGCCACCGAAGAGAAGAGATTAAAAGCAGAAAAAGAATCTGAAAAGGAATCGAACGAAGCTGAACCTAAATCAGGCCTCCCAAAATAAAATATACACGCAAAGTATCGCCATGTAGCGCCAATTACTAAGCAGCGAACAAAATTGTAATTTACTGGAAATAATGTGTCACCAGAAGAGACTGAAAAGTGCGTTATCTGTTTACAGTCATTTGAAGAAGACTGGGTGCTCTGTACGAAGTGTAGAGGCCGGACACGTGTTGGGTGTGTGGAGCAGGAGAATATTTTGATTTTATTTGTGATCTCTGTAAAACAATGAGCTAAAAATTGGTGAAAACAGCCGAAATAGTAACATTGAGTACCCGTGCTTATGTGTTCTATCGTTACTCAATAAGTACAAGTGCAGCGTATCGTTAGTAACCGATATTATCACAGAAAAGACAACGACCGATACTGCAAGGCATTTTCTACAAGCCTTGTAATTACAGCTCTTTTACTTTGCATGTAATTAAGTATTATTTATAAAAAATAAAAATCATTACATTAGGCTATTCATAGAGCATGACTTGATGTGAGAGAGTAGCCTATTAATATTCCGATTAACCATCACAGTTAATCAGTGAAGTCAAAAAAATTAAGCCTGGCGATACTGCATGTCTCTCATCTATAGATGTGCTACATAAAGCGACATATGAAACTCGCAAAGGCGGGCCTGTGACGAAAATTGCAATGGTAGTCTATGACTTCTTGTTGTCTCGATTCTAAAACTTGCAAGGACCCATGAGCTGTGCGAGTATGAATAAATGAATTAATAGTCTGTGAGAAGAAATAGATGGGTGTGGTGACAAGTGAAAGTTTGAACCAGTCCAGGGAGCGTGCTCAGATAGCCGAAGTGGTTAGGCGACCGCTCGCGATAAGCGGCATATCCGGATTCATATCCCGGTCGGGCACAAATTTTCATATATACTTACAGTTAAGTTGAATTTCAGGAATAAATTTCAATTCTTTGTTTAAATGATTGCCACCCCAGCTCGTATATCATGTCCAAGACACTCTGTCCCCCATTTCGTGCTAATACCAAACGAACTAGCTTTCTTTGAACTTTTTCGATGTCCACCGTCTTTCCTAGCTGGTATGGATCCCATACCACGTAGCATTTTTCCAGAAGAGGGCAGGCGAGTGTTTTGTACGTACTGTAGGCAGTCTCGTTTGTAGACCTGATGAATCTTCTGTGTGTGCCACCAATAAAACGCAGTCATTGGTTCGCCTCCCTTTCAACATTACCTATGTGATCGTTCCAATTTAAGTAGTTTGTAATTGTAATCCCTAGGTATATAGCTGAATTGGCAGCTTTCAGATTTGTGTGATTTACCGAGTAATCAAAATTTATCTGCTTCCTTCTAGTTCTCATGTGGATGACTTCACATTTTTCATTATGTAGAGTCAATTGCCACTTTTCACACCATACTGGTAGCTTAACTAAATCATTCTGCAACAATTTTAATCTTATGATGACTTTGGAGTGTTGCTCATAATGTCTCCAAAACCGTTTACATAGATTAGGAGCAGCAGGGACTAAACACTTTCTTGGGAACCGTCAGATATTACTTTAGTTTTACTCGATGACCTTCCCTCAGTTACTACGAACTGTGAAATTCCTATCTATCTATCGCTTGCACCTTGTCCCGCGGTGACGCAGGGTCGGCCATGGTTAATCGGAATTGGCATTTTAATGTTAAGGGGTGGCCGGATGCCCTTCCTGTCACCACCCCATACCCCCCGGGACGGAATTAGTGTACCCCACCTATCTGCGACAAGTGTAAATCGTGAAATAGCGTGAATGTGTTTCAAATGTGTGCGAGTCGTGTAACTGAGGCGGGACGTGGGGACCAGCCCGGTATTCACCTAGTAGGATGTGGAAAACCGCCTAAAAACCACAACCAGGCTGGCCGGCACACCGGCCGTCGTCGTTAATCCGTCGGGCGGATGCGATCCGCGGCAGGCGCGCCTACCCGAGTCCAGGAAGCAGCGCGTTAGCGCTCTCGGCTACCCTGGCAGGTTGAACTGTGAATTTTCTGATAGGAAGTCACAAATCTAGTCCCGCAATTGAGACGTTAGTTTATAGGCAAGCAATTTGATAAGAACTCGCTTGTCACGCACTGTGTCAAAAGCCTTCTGGAAATCTAAAAATATAGAATCAATCTGAGATCCCTTGTCAATAATACTCGTTACTTCGTGAGAATAAAGAGCTAGTTGTGTTTCACAAGAACTATATTTGCTGAATCGATGCTGGCTGTTTGTCAATAAATCGGTTTCTTCGCGATAATTCATAACGTTCGAACACAGTGTATGTTCTAAAATCTTACTGCAAATCGACGTCAGCGGTATGGGCCTGTAATTCAGTGGATTACTCCTATTTCCTTTCTTCGGTATTTGTGTGACTTTTGCAACTTTCCAGACTTCAGCTACGGATCTTTTAATGGGCGATCGGTTGTATATGATTGCTAAATGTGGAGCCATTGTATCAGAATAGTCTGAAAGGAATTTGAACGGCATACAATCGGGACCGGACGCCTTACCATTATTAAGCGATTTAAGCTGCTTTGCTTGCCCGAGGATATCTACTTCTAGGTTACTCACGTTGGCAGTTGTTCTTAGTTCGAATTCTGGACTTTTTTGGCGAAGGAATTTCAGAAAACTCCTCTTTAATGACACTGCCATCGACAACATTACCAATGCTATCGTACAGTAAAGGTATTTATCGTGTCTTGCCGCTGGTGTACTTCACATACGACCAGAACCTCTTTAAATCTTCTGCCAGATTTCAAGATATACTTTCGCTGTGGGAAGTGTTAAAAGAATCTCTCACTGAAGTTCGCCTTAAATGTCAAGCTTTCGTAAAACATATATGTTTTTTTTTCAATTTGGCATGCCTTCTAGCCCATGAAGCGTAAAGTGGACTTTATTGTGTTGAAATATGTGTGAATTCTTAAGAGACCAAACTGCTGAGGTCACTGGTGCCTAGACTTACATACTACTTAAACTAACTTATGCTAAGAACAACACACACACACTCTTAAACAGTGTAATGAAACTATAATTTATTTATAAAGGTGCTTAATGAGGAAATAGCCTCGTAAGCTTGTGGTACCAGCGAAGTAAAGTAGTGATATTTGATCATTGAGTTATTGTAAGTGGTTAACAATTCTTGGCTACTTAGTGAAGCAAGTTGGACAAATTAACTGGTGACGTGTTGGTCACGACTGAAATTTACGCATAACAACGGCAGCTAAGTAAATGTCAGGAGTACAGCACCACGTGTGAGTTGCTACAGCGCAACGTACCATTTGTCAGAAGCAAGCACGCTCTTCCCCAGCCTTGGCAACGTAAACATCGTTGTGAGAATAACACACACTTCCTGCCACGCAAACAAATATGTACCATACACGCGGTTCTTCTGTATCTCTGGCCAGAGCACTCACTTAACAGATCCTCAAGAGCATATGCACTTCAGCAGTAAACTACTCATATTACCAGCAAAACTCTTTGTACACTTACCAATATTTATTTTACAAAAACTATAAAACTTAAAAATTTGTAAGTTGTGACAAATGAAAGAGTAAATCATCAAGTTTGTTTGCAGATATTTGATGCTGCTAGAAGCTGAGCAGGGAGCACTGTAATATCTGTTGTAAAATGGTGCTACGCGAGGAGAACGCACATTGTGTTCTGTGGTATCACGAGACAAAATCTCCAGTTACCTGTGCAGCGAAATTTTCGAAGACAATGCAGAAGAGAAGCGCTTAATAGAAGTATTCTTGTGTGGTGCATGAAATTTAAACAGACAGGCATTGTGTTGGATCTTCCGCGAACAAGATAGCCTTCAATCAGTGCACCAAGTGTCGGGGCTGTGTAACTGGTGTCCTTACGATGCCCATCCATATCTACTCGACTCTCATCTCGTGAATTAGGGATTCCTAGGGCCACAGTACGAAGAATTCTACACATAAGATTGCACCTGTTTGCGTATAAGGTCCATATAAGGTACGCGTTACAGATAGATGATGGAACATGTCGAGTAGCTTTTGAGACTGAAATATTGGCCCGAATCAACACAGGAGGCTGCTTTCCACTTATCATGTCAAGGTAACAACCATGAAGTGAGGAAGGCAAGGCTCAGTGTAAATCATTGGCTGACACACGAGATACTGAATTTAACTGAGGGTAGGAGAGAATGTAAAAAATGAAACAGGCAGTACGAAATACAGACATCTAAAAAAATTAGACTGGCCGTAAGTGAAAACGGCTCCGTTTTGGAATGTGCCGTGACCGGGAAGCATTGACTTCTGATGAGTGGCGTTGCGTTATGTTCAATTATGAATCGCGGTTCTGTACTACCCCGGATTACCACTGTCCCATTCTTTCAAGGCTTTGGAGAGGCACAGCGGAGTTATTCCCGCGTTATTGTGTGAGGAGCCATCAGGCACGGCTCCAGGTTACGGCTGGTAGTTGTTAAGGAATCTCTGACGGCAAAACGGTACGTCACGGGAATTCGGCGCACTCATATGTTACTTTTCATGTGTCAGTATCCTGGTGCCATTTTTCAGCAGGACAATGGACTTGCACACATTGCACGTATCTCTCTGAACTGCCTGCGCGATGTTGAGGTACTCTGTAGCCAATAGATCCCCAGATCTGTCCCCGATAGAACATGTGCAGTATCATCTCGGTCGTCAACTCCGTTCCAGTGCCAACATCCATGATACCAAAGACAAGTTATCACGGTTGTGGGACAGCTTACGGCAGGAGAGGATACGACCGCTATATGGCTGCCTTCCCAGGCGAATCAGTACGTGCATCCAGGCCAAACGGGTATAACTTCACACAAATAAATGGGATATCAAATTCTTTGTAAATATGAGTCGATTTTGTAATCATTGAAACAGCATCTCACGTCTTCTGAATCCGTGAAAATTAATTCAGTTTTCTCCTTCTAATTTATCACTTTTTTTGTCAGGCAGTGTATGACTAGAGGACAAATGGTACACTGTAGAAACATGCATGACTAAGGAAAATATAAATGGTGCAAATAAGTAAATTAAACAGTCCTTTGGAGAAAAGAGAAGCAACTGTATCAATTTCAAGAGTCAGATGGAAACCAAGTGCTAAGAAAAAAAGGGGAAACTGGAAGGTGTGCGGTATTTATCAAGTGACCATAGTAACAAATGACCTCTAAGGCGATATTGTAGAAAGAGAAGAACAAGCAAATGAAGTGGAGATGGAAAATATGACAATGAAAGAAGAATTTGGCAGGGCAGCGCAGGACCTAAGTTGAAACAAGGCCTTGAAGTATACGATATTCCTGCAGAATTAGTGAGAGCTTTAGAAGAGCTAGTCAGGACGAAACTGTCCCACCTGGTTTGCAAGATATGCCCTTAAACATCAAGGAGGATTGAATATCGAGAATTCCTAAAAAGGTAGGTGTTGGCAGGTATGAATGTTAACGAACTATTAGTATAATAAGTAACGTTTGCAACATATTGACTTGAATTATTTACAGAAGAATGAAAAAAACTGGTGGAGTATGTCCGCAGAAAATATCACTTTGAAATGTACGATCACATTGAAATGGACGAGCCCACTGAAATGTACGAACATACAAGGGAATACTGAACCTACGACTTATTTTGGAAAACAGGTTAAAGGAAAGCTATGATCATAGCATTCGCAGATTTAGAGAAAGCTTTTGATAATATTGTATGGATTTTACTCTTTGGAATTCTAAGGGTACCGGGCTAAAACACAGGAAGCAAAAGGTTATTTAAAGCTTGTACAGGAACCAGCTTCCAGTTACAAGGCTCGACGGACATTGAAGGGAAGTAGTAGTTAAGGAGGAAGTGAGAGCTGGTTACAGCCTACGCCCATTTTTATTGAATCTGTGCACTGAACAAGCTATAAAGGAAACCAAGCAGAGACTTGGAAAGATGGGTAAGGATCATGGAGGAGAAACAAAAACTTTGAAGTTTGTCGATGACATTCTCTCAGAGACAGGAAAGGAGTAGGAACAGTGGCTGAACGGAAGAGATAGTGTCTTCAAATGAGTTTATAATATGAACACCAACAAATTTAAAACAGTGCACTGGACTTAAATAAGACTATACTGAGTTTATTAGATTAGAAAATGATACACTAAAGTAGCAGATGAGTTTTACTGTTTAGGCAACAAAATAACTGATGATGGTCGAAGTAGAGAGGGTAGAAAATGGAGACAAACAATAGCAAGAAAAGCATTTCTGAAAAAATGTTAACATCTAGTACAAATTTAAATGTTGGCAAAGCTTTTCTGAATGTATTTTTCTGCATAGAAGCCTTGTATGGAAGTGAAACGCAGGAGATAATTAGTTCAGACAAAAAGAGAATAGAAGGTTTTGAATTTCGATTTTACAGAACAGTGCTGAAGATTAAAGGGATAAATCCAATAACTAATGAGTCCTGGGACTAATTAAATTATTAAAACTAAGTTATTAAACAACTACTCTTTCTCTAGTCATATAGTACGAAACTATGAAATTCGAGAAGACGTCTATCGTCGTAGAAAGCTTGTGGGAGTCCTGGTATGGAACACATCAAATACTAGACGAAAATTGCAACTGTCGCCGTCAAAATATTGGGCAGAAATCTGGATCGTTAACCTCATCTGAGACCCGGAAATGTGTCATTTATCAGTCGAAGAAACCCTCAGGAAACCTTGTGGTTGGTTTCTCCACCAGACTACCAGCTTCTGTATCGAAGTTCATATCGGCGTTACTGTAGTGACCGGAAGGTGGCCTGTAACGATTTCTGACAGTGAAAGGTATTTTTAGGTCTGGCATAAAGTGCAGTGAAACGACAGCGCAGCAGAAGAAAGTAAATTAAGTAAACTATTTATTATATTAAAACTGATCGGTATAACTGTTAATAAATTTATCCTACTGTGTGAGAAGATGGTCAGTGCCTCAACGGAAAATTTTTTGCGCTTTCTTGGGGAACCATGATTGTACCCAGGGGTGTACTACTTCGCCCGAAGCAAATCGACGGCCACGAATATCTTTTTTCAGGGCTTCAAAAACATAATAATCGCTTTGGGAGAGATCGCTTCGAAGAGAAACTTCAGTAGCGCCGTCGGAGCAACCTACCAACAAAAGTGCCACCCACGTGTTGCCAAGGCTGTTTAGACTGCGCTGCAGAAGCTTCGCTGGGAAGCCTTCACATGTCCTCCATACGGTGTCGACACCGCCCCATGCGGATTACTTAGTTTTGAAGCCCTCAAGAAAGACGTTCGTGGTTGACGATTTGTTTCGGACGAAAAGGTGCACGGCTAGATGTAATCATGGTTCTGTAGGCAGTCACAAATATTTTTCCATGAAAGCATTGACTGCCTTTTCTCACAGTGGGATTAATGTAGTAACAGTTACGGCAATTGTTTCTTAAATAATAAACATTTGACTAACTTTTTCCATCTGTCTCGTTTCATTTGATTATCAAGGGGAATAGAATTGGGGGCGTGAGGTTCACGTAACCAGGCTGCCTGAGGGTGGCGGGTGACTCCTTGTGTCAGTCCATGTGACGCCGACGGTGGTGATTCGTCTGTCAGATGGGTATATTAAGTTCGGCAGTCCTCTTGGTTTCTGCACCTGGTTTCACATCGCCTCTCTATCTTACAGATAGTAACGTCTCATTGAGACGGTAGAGTTGGTTCGTGCGCATTACAGGCATCAACACGACGTAGTTACACTTTCATCACAAAACTGATACTTCACAGAAGTAACAGTGAAAAGTGCTGATTGAGTGGGAATGAAGACAACCTTTCAGTCTAAGGTGAGTGATTGCCTAAGGATTGCCACATAATGATGCCATAGAGAGTTTACAATACTCTGTGCTCCACTACGTGATGCACGGACGACTACGTACGCTGTCTACTATCGATGGAATTGTGAAAGTTCTTAGTCAATGCAAACAGAGTTCGAACCATTTACGGAGGGAGGCGGCAGAAGGCTGGCGCCCTGGAGTCGCATACAAAAGGACGTTTCAAATCCGCCTAGGGTCACCCAAAGTTAGTCTTACCTTGGTGATCGCTGTAAGCTTGTTGACACCAGTGCCTACCAATTTAAATTATATATTACAGCACTGAAGATGGTCACTAAGTGACCGAAAATCGATTTTGCGTTTAATAAAACAAAAAAATACGACCAATGCTGTCTCTCCTTCCAAGTATACCCATTATATGGTCGTGGTGCACAGGACACTCCATGGAGTCGCCAACCATCCATTGTTGTTGTTGTTGTCCGAAAACTGGCTTGAGGCAGCTCGCAATGCTAACCGGTGCAAGCCTGTTCATCAACTATTCGAACCTGCATCCATTTGAACTTGCTAGTTGTAGTCAAGCCTTGGTTTCCCTTTACGATTTTTAACGCCTACACTCCCGTCCTTACCAAATTAACGAATCCTCCAGGCCTCAAAATATGTCATCCCACTCGGTACTTTTTTTTGTCAAGTTATACAAAAAGTATGTTTTTTCTCAATTCGATTCAATAACTGCTCGTCAGTTATTCTATCTGTCCATTTAATCTTCACCATTCCTCCGTAGCACTAGATGTCGAACGCTTCCTTTCCCTTCTTGTCTGAACCGCTTACAATCAACGTTTCACTTCCCTACAAGGCTCCACGCTAGACAAACGTATTCAGAAAAGATATCCGAACACTTATATCTATACTCTACGTTAAATTTTTTCTTTTTAGAAACGTTTTTCTTGCTATTAATTCTCCGTACTTTATATCCTCTCTACTTCAATCACCATCGGTAATTTTGTTGTCCAAATAGCAAAACTTACTACATTTACAGTCTCATTTCCCAATCGAATTTCCTCAGCATCGCCCAATGTACTCCAAATACATTACATTACCCTCGTTACACTTTCGTGGATGTTCATCTTATGATCTTTTCACTATATTATTCAGTCAGTTCAACTTATCTTCCAAGTCTTTTCTGTCTCCATCCACATCCTCTTCCAATCCTAGGATTTAATCCATTATAACGATCTCATCGGTGACGGTATACTAAAACCCAATCCTTTTCCCTTGGAAACATTAATTTAAAACAGTGGTGTTCTGGCGTCAACAACAGTGAATGGTTGTGGAAACAACGAAACAAGTTACTTGTCAAAATTTTTTTTCCTTTTACACTTATCCTTGTGCATCGAGAATTTTCCTATACAGGGTGTTACAAAAAGGTACGGCCAAACTTTCAGGAAACATTCCTCACGCACAAAGAAACAAAATATGTTATGTGGACATGTGTCCAGAAACGCTTAAAAATGGTTCAAATGGCTCTGAGCACTATGGGACTTAACTACTGAGGTCATCAGTCCCCTAGAACTTAGAACTACTTAAACCTAACTAACCTAAGGACATCACACACATCCATGCCCGAGGCAGGATTCGAACCTGCGACCGTAGCGGTCACGCGGTTCCAAACTGACGTGCTTAGAACCGCACGGCCACACCGGCCGGCCAGAAACGCTTACTTTCCATGTTAGAGCTCATTTCATTACTTCTCTTCAAATCACATTAATCATGGAATGGAAACACACAGCAACAGAACGTACCAGCGTGACTTCAAACACTTTGTTACAGGAAATGTTCAAAATGTCCTCCGTTATCGAGGATACATGCATCCACCCTCCGTCACATGGAATCCCTGATGCGCTGATGCAGCCCTGGAGAATGGCGTATTGTGTCACAGCCGTCCACAATACGAGTACGAAGATTCTCTACATTTGGTACCGGGGTTGCGTAGACAAGAGCTTTCAAATGCCCCCGTAAATGAAAGTCAAGAGGGTTGAGGTCAGGAGAGCGTAGAATCCATGGAATTGGTCCGCCTCTACCAATCCATCGGTCACCGAATCTGTTGTTGAGAAGCGTACGAACACTTCGACTGAAATGTGTAGGAGCTGCATCGTGCATGAACCACATGTTGTGTCGTACTTGTAAAGGCACATGTTCTAGCAGAACAGGTAGAGTATCCCGTATGAAATCATGATAACGTGCTCCATTGAGCGTAGGTGGAAGAACATGGGGCCCAATCAAGACATCACCAACAATGCCTGCTCAAACGTTCACAGAAAATCTGTGTTGATGACGTGATTGCGTGCGGATTCTCGTCAGCCCACACATGTTGATTGTGAAAATTTACAAATTGATTAGGTTGGAATGAAGCCTCATCCGTAAAGAGAACATTTGCACTGAAATGAGGATTGACACATTGTTGGATAAACTATTCGCAGAAGTGTACCCATCGAGGCCAATCAGCTGCTGATAGTGCCTGCACACGCTGTACAAGGTACAGAAACAACTGGTTCTCCCGTAGCACTCTCCATACAGTGACGTGGTCAACGTTACCTTGTACAGCAGCAACTTCTCTGACGCTGACATTAGGGTTATCGTCAGGTGCACGAAGAATTGCCTCGTCCATTGCAGGTTTCCTCGTCGTTCTAGGTCTTCCCCAGTCGCGAGTCATAGGCTGGAATGTTCCGTGCTCCCTAAGACGCCGATCAATTGCTTCGAACGTCTTCCTGTCGGGACACCTTCGTTCTGGAAATCTGTCTCGATACAAACGTACCGCGCCACGTCTATTGCCCCGTGCTAATCTATACATCAAATGGGCATCTGCCAACTCCGCATTTGTAAACATTGCACTGACTGCAAAACCACGTTCGTGGTGAACACTAACCTGTTGATGCTACGTACTGATGTGCTTCATGCTAGTACTGTAGAGCAATGAGTCGCATGTCAACACAAGCTCCGAAGTCAACATTACCTTCCTTCAATTGGGCCAACTGGCGGTGAATCGAGGAAGTACAGTACATACTGGCGAAACTAAAATGAGCTCTAACATGGAAATTAAGCGTTTCCGGACACATGTCCACATAACATCTTTTCTTTATTTGTGTGTGAGGAATGTTTCCTGAAAGTTTGACCGTACCTTTTTGTAACACCCTGTATACATTTACAGCTTTAATAGTAAATATTCCCAGTACAAAGATATTCACAGCTGCTCCAGGAATGTTATCAATTAGCAAAATTTTACTTATTGTGTGCAGACAGTATAGTAGAAAGAATACAAGATTAGATTTGCAGACTATATGAGGGTGTAAAGAGCGCGAAATTTAATATGTAAAGCTGTCACCTCCGGCAGTAACAATTTCTCTAACCTTTTTTGGTATCGAGACGAACTGAAATTGGATGACAGGGATGGGTATGTCATTCCACACTGCCGCAAACTCTACTGCAGAGTCCTTCAATCATAGTGGCTACATGTGGTGATGTGTCTGTCTTTCGGCAACGTATGAACCTACGTTTTAGAATGAAATCTGGAGGACATGCTAGCCAGGATAACAGTCGAACAGACTCTATATCGAGGTAGGTCAGGATAGCAAGAGCAACAAGCAGTCTTGCGCAATGTTGTGTAACGGTATCAGTCAGGCAGCAGGCGCCGGCCAAGACAGAACAGCAACAGTGAAGTAACCGGTTTTGTGACAGTTTACGAGTCCCTAACCAGGAACGAATTATATAGTTTCATCTGTGTGCTTTGGTAGCATAGTTTTTGAACTTCTGCATGTTAATTTAATATATCACAGGCACAAATGCATTTTCGTTTGTGTCAGAAAGTAATCCGATTTTGTGACATATTACAAGTTGTTTCCAGAATGAGAGTTTCACTCTGCAGCGGAGTGTGCACTGATATGAAACTTCCTGGCAGATTAAAACTGTGTGCCCGACCGAGACTCGAACTCGGGAAAGGCAAAGGTCCCGAGTTCGAGTCTCGGTCCGTCACACAGTTTTAATCTACCAGGAAGTTTCATATTGCAAGTTCCTAATCAGTGGCAAATTATTTAGTCTCACTTGTGTAGTTTGGTAGTTTAATTTTTTTGTCTCTGCGTTTCAGTCTACTTTATTAGACTTCTTTTTGCGTTTTCGTCAGTGTCTATAGTAGATTTCTGCAGTGCATGCCAATATCCTTTGTCTGTGTAGTGTAGTTTTCATGGTCTTTAGTATGGATACAGACTCTGATTGCTGTGTACGGATGAGAGCCGTGTTTGTGACACTTCCCTCTCAGCTCCAGGCTGTGTTGGCTTCAGCTATGTAGCTTGAGGCTGCAGTGAATAGGTGTCACTGTTGTGGGTAGGCCGTGTGGATCCAACATACGTCCAGCACTTCCCACGAGTCCGCTGATCGGTCCACACCAGCGGCCAGCCTAGTTACTGCTCACACTGAGGTTGATCCCTCATTTGTGGTCGAGTGGGTGGTCGTGTCGGTGCGTGGCAGGCTGCAGAAGACGTCCCAGGAGTGCCGAACGTAAAGGCTTCCCAGTTAGTCTGACGAACAGATTCCAGGTGTTGTCTATGGCTGAACTGTCCCTCAGCCAGATGCAGCCACTTGCCCTGTTTCAGAGGAAACCTCTCAGCCTGCAAGATCCGAGCAGTCACAGAGGGTGGGATTATTGGTAGTTGGGAGCTTCAATGTTAGGTGCGTTATGGGCCCTCCTATGTACATGGCTGCAAAGGAGGGAAAGATAACCAACGCGCACGCTGTGTGCATACTGGGTGGAGTCATTCCAGACATAGAACAGGTGCTTCTGGATGCCACAGAGGGCACAGGGTGCAGCCAACCGCAGATGGTGCTTCACGTCGGTACCAATGATGTGTGTCGCTTTGGACTCAAAAAGATTGTCTTTGGTTTCGACTGGCTACCAGAAGTGGTAAGGGCTGTCAGTCTTGCTTGCAAAATGAAAGTAGAGCTCTCTGCAGCATAGTCTACAGGACCGATTGAAGACCTCTGTTACAGCGCCGAGTGGGCAGTCTGAATCGCAGGCTCTGACGGTTCTGCAACCGCGTAGGCTACAGATTCCTTGACTTGCGCCATAGGCTGGTGGGGTTTCGCGTTCCGATAAATAGGTCAGGAGTACATTACACGCAGGAGGCGGCTACACGGGCAGCAGGGGCTGCGTGGCGTGGACTGAACGATCTAATAGGTTAGAGGGTCTCGGGGAAACACAAAAAGGGCCTCAGCCTCAAAATGCCGAACACAGGAAGAACGTAGAGCTAGGAACCATAAATACAAAAGCTGTAAATTGTAGTTCTGCTGGGAAAGTAACAGAGCTCCAAGCGCTAATAAAAAGCACTGATGCTCAAATCGTTATAGGCACTGAAAGTTGGCTAAAGTCGCAGATGAGTTCAGCCGAAATTTCTGCGAAGGACCTAAGGGTGTTCAGAAAGGTGTTCAGAAAGGATAGGCTAAATACAGTAGGCGGCGGCGTGTTCTGTTGCTGTTAGAAGTAGCAAAATAGAAGTAGATATTTCCTGTGAGTTACTGCGGATAGAGGTCATTCTTGGAAACCGGAATTAAATTATAACTGAATTCTTTTACCGACCTCCCAACTCAGATTTAGTGGTCACTTCAATCTACCCTCGATATGTTGGCGAAAGTACATGTTTAAATCCGGAGGACGCATAAAACATCATCCGAAATGATGTTAAACACATTCTCTTATAATTATTTATAGCAATTAATTCATGAGTCCACTCGAATGGTAAAGGATGTGAAAACACACTTGACCTCTTGGCAACAAATAATCCTGAGATAATAACGAGCATCAAAAGGGATTGGTGAACACAGGGTTGTCGTAGCGAGACTGAATATCGTAACTCCCAAGTCCTCCAAACACAAACGAAAAATATATCTATTCAAAAATGCAGATAAAAGTTCGCATGACACCTTCCTGAGAGTCAATCTCCACTTCTCCCAAATAAACAGTGTAAGTGTACACCAGATGTGGTCTGAATCCAAAGAAATGGTATTGACTGCAATCGCTAGATTTATACCAAATAAATTAACAAACGACGGAGCCGATCCCCCATAGTGCACTAAACAGGTCAGAACACTGTTGCAGAAACAATGCCCCAAGACTGACGTTCTATTACAGAACTCGAAAGTTAGTACACAGTTCATTGCGGGATGCTTATAATAGTTTCCATACCGAAACTTTGTCTCGAAACCTGGCAGAAAATCCAGAGAGATTCTGGCCGAATGTAAAGTACGCTAGCGGCAAGACACAATTAGTGCCTTCTTTGCGCGACAGCGATGAAAATACTATCTATGACATTGCTCTTAAAGCAGATTTACTAAACACAGCTTTCCGAAATTTCTTCACTTAAGTGGGCGAAGTAAATATTCCAGAATTACAGTCAAGATCAGCTGAAAATTTGAGTAACTTAGAAGGAGATTTCCTCGGAGTATGGAAGCAACTTAAATCACTTAATAAACACAAGTCTTCCGGTCCAGACTAAATACAATTAGGTTCCTTTCAGAGTATGCTGATGCAATAGCTCCATACTTAACAGTCATATACAACTGTTCGTTCTACGAAAAATCTGTACCCAAAGACTGGAAAGTTGCACAAGTCACACCAGTATTCAAGCAAGGCAGTAGGAGTAGTCCACTAAATAACCGGCCCATTAAAGACGAAATGCAGCAGGATTCTGGAATATATGTTGTGTTCGTACATTATGGATTACCTGGAAGAGAATGGTCTATTGACACATAGTCAACACGAATTTAGAAAACTTCCTCATACGAAGTGTTGGCCGGCCGCTGTGGCCGAGCGGTTCTAGGCTCTTCAGTCCGGAACCGCGCTGCTGCTACGGTCGCAGGTTTGAATCCTGCCTCGGGTATGGATGTGTGTGATGTCCTTAGGTTAGTTAGGTTTAAGTATTTCTAAGTTCTAGGGGACTGATGACCTCAGAAGTTAAGTCCCATAGTGCTCAGAGCCATTTTTGAACGAAGTGTTGAGTACTATCGACAAGGAATTTCAAACTGACTCCATATTTCTAGATTTCCAGAAGGCTTTCGACACCGTACATCACAAGCGGCTTGTAATCAAATTGCGTGCTTATGGAATATCGTCTCAATTATGCGACTGGATTCGTGATCTCCTGGCAGAGAAATCACAGTTCGTAGTAACTGACGGAAAATCATCGACCAAAAGGTAAACGATTTCTGGCGTTTTCCTACGTAGTGTTATAATCCCTCTGTTGTTCCTTATCTATATAAACGATTTAGGAGACAATCTGTGCAGCCGCTTTAGGTTGCCTGCAGATGATGCTGTCGTTTATCGTCTTGTAAAATCATCAGAAGACCAAAACAAATTGCGAAATTGCTTAGAAAAAATATCTGTATGGCATGGAAATTGGCAACTGACCCTAAATAATGAAAAGTGTGAGATCATCCATATGATTGTTACAGGAATCCTTTAAACATAGGTTACACGATAAATCAATCAAATCTAAAAGCTGTAAAATCAAATAAATACCTAAGAATTACAGTCACGAACAACTTAAACTGGAAAGAATTCATAGATGTTGTGGGGAAGGCGAACTAAAGACTCCATTTTATTGACAGAAAACTAAGAAGATGCAACAGATTACTAAAGAGTGACTACACTACGCTAGTCCGTCCTCTTTTGAAGTTCTGCTACGCGGTGTCAGACTCTTATCACATAGGATTAACAGAGTACATCAAGAAAGTTCAGAGAAGGGCAGCGCGGTTAGTGCTATCGAGAGACAGCTGAGAGTGTGTCACGGACATGATATAAGATTTGGGGTGGACATCATAAAAAGAAACGTATTTCTCGGTTCAGCAGGATCATCTCACGAAATTTCAATCAGCAACTTTCTCCTCCGAATGCGAAAAACATTTTGTTGACACCGACTTAAATAGAGAGAAACAATCATTATAATAAAATCAGGGAAATCAGAACTCGCACGAAAATACTTACACTATGGGATCAAAAGTATCCGGACACCTTGCTGAAAATGACTAACAAGTTCGTGGCGCCCTCCATCGGTAAAGCTGGAATTCAATATGGTGTTGGCCCACCCATAGTCTTGATGACAGCTTCCACTCTCGCAGGCAACGTTCAGTCAGGTGCTGGAAGGTTTCTTGGGGAATGGCAGCCCACTCTTGACGGAGTGCTGCACTGAGGAGAGCTATCGATGTCTGTCGGTAAGGCTTGGCACGAAGTCGGCGTTCCAAAACATCCCAAAGGTGTTCCATAGGATTCAGGTCAGGACTCGGTGCAGGCTAGTCCACTGCAGGGATGTTATTGTCCCGTAACCGCTCCACCACAGGTCGTGCATTATGAACAGGTGCTCAATCGTGTTGAAAGATGCAGACACCATTCCCTAATTGATCTTCAACAGTGGGAAGCAAGAAGGTGCTTAAAACATCAACGAAGGCCTGCGCTGTGATAGTGCCACGCAAAACAACAAGGGGTGCAAGCCCCCTCCAAGAAAAACACGACCGCACCATGACACCATGGCCTCCGGATTTTACTGTTGGCACTATACACGCTGGCAGATGACGTTCACCAGACATTCGCCATACCCACATCCTGCCATCGGATCACCACATTGTGTTCCGTGATTCGTCACTCCACACAAGGTTTTCCACTGTTCACTCGTCCAATGTTTACGCTCCTTACGCTAAGCGAGTCGTAGTTTGGCATTTACCGGCGTGATTTGTGGCTTATGAGCAGCCGCTCGACCATGAAATCCAAATTTTCTCACATTCCGCCTAACTGTCATAGTACTTGCAGCGGATCCTGATGCAGTTTGGAATTCCTGTGTGATGATCTGGATACATGTCTACCTATCACACGTTACGACCCTCTTCAACTGTCGGCGGTCTCTGTCAGTCAACAGACGACTTCGGCCTGTACGCTTTTGTGCTGTACATGTCCCTTCACGTTTCCAACTTCACTATCACATCGGAAACAGTGGACATAGGGATGTTTAGGAGTGTGTAAATCTCGCGTACAGACGTATGACACAAGGAACACCCAATCACCCGACCACGTTCGAAGTCCGTGAGTTCCGCGGTGCGCCCCATTCTGTTCTCTCACGATGTCTACTGAGGTCGCTGATATGGAGTACCTGGCAGTAAGTGGCAGCACAATGCACCTAATATGAAAAACGTATGTTTTTGTGGGGTGTCCGGATACTTTTGATCATATAGTGTACAAGCATGTAGTACGCTTCATACCAACTGGGCGTTGTTGCATACCCTCTTCATGTTGTTGCAGTTTTAATGACGAGTACCGTACTAAGACTGTAGGCTTTTACATATATATCGTACTTCTGTAGGTGAAGCTGGATTCCGGTACTTTTTGCGCTCCGATTATACGGAGGTGGAAGCAGGAGGCGCAGCCTGCGCCGGCGCGGCCTAGTCCTTGGGTGGGAACGTGCGCAGCCTGAGTGCATCCGGCGGCCGTGGGACAGCCACGCGGCCAGGCCAATGTCACGCCGCGCCGCCTCTCCTATCAAGCAGCGCCCTCGCGTGCGGAAGCGCCGCTGCGCATTCCCAGCGCCAGACACCTGCGCCACAGGTTATCGGGGACGCTCTGGTGCTGCGGGCACACCAACCTTCCACACGCCGTTTACAGTGGGCTGCAGTTTCCCAACACCACGTCACATCGTTTAAGTATTTAGGGAAAATACCGGGTAGTTACACTACTGACCATTATAATTGCTACACCAAGAAGAAATGCAGATGATAAACAGGTATTCATTGGACAAATATATTATACTAGACTGGCATCTGATTACATTTTCACGCAATTTGGGTGCATAGATCCTGAGAAATCAGTACCCAGAACAACCACCTCTGGCCGTAATAACGGCCTTGATACGCCTGGGCATTTAGTCAAACAGAGCTTGGATGGCGTGTAAAGGTACAGCTGCCCATGCAGCTTCAACACCAGACCACAGTTCATCAAGAGTAGTGACTGGCGTATTGTGACGAGCCAGTTGCTCGGCCACCATTGACCAGATGTTTTCAATTGATGAGAGATCTGGAGAATGTGCTGGCCAAGGCAGCAGTCGAACATTTTCTGTATCCCGAAAGGCCCGTATAGGACCTGCAACATGAAGTCGCGCATTATCCTGCTGAAATGTAGGGTTTCGCATGGATCGAATGAAGGTCGTAACAAATCTGAAATGTAACGTCCACTGCTCAAATTGCCGTCAATGCGAACAAGAGGTGACCGAGACGTGTAACGAACGGCAACCCATACCATCACGCCGGGTGATACGCCAGTATAACGATGACGAATACACACCTCCAATGTACTTTCACCGCGATGTCGCCAAACACGGATGCGACCATCATGATGCTGTAAACAGAACTTGGATTCATCCGAAAAAACGACGTTTTGCCATTCGTGCACCCAGGTTCGTCGTTGAGCTCATCATCGCAGGCGCTCCTGTCTGTGATGCAACGTCAAGGGTAACCGCAGCCATGGTCTCCGAGCTGATAGTCCGTGCTGCTGCAAATGTCGTTGAACTGTTCGTGCAGATGCTTGTTGTCTTGCAAACGTCCCCATTTGTTGTCTCAGGGATCGAGACGTGGCTGCACGATCCGTTACAGCCATGTGGATAAGATGCCTGTCATCTCGACTGCTAGTGATACGAGGCCGTTGGAATCCAGCACGGCGTTCCGTGCTACCCTCCTGAACCCACCGATTCCATATTATGCTAACAGTCATTGGATCTCGACCAACGCGAGCAACAGTGTCGCGATACGATAAACCGCAATCGCGATAGGCTACAATCCGACCTTTATCAAAGTCGGAAACGTGATGGCATGCATTTCTCCTCCTTACACGAGGTATCACAACAACGTTGCACCAGGCAACGCCGGTCAACTGCTGTTTGTGCATGAGAAATCGGTTGGAAACTTTCCTAATGTCAGCACGTTGTAGGTGTCGCCACAGGCGCCAACCTTGTGTGAATGCTCTGAAAAGCTAATCATTTGCATTTCATAGCATCTTCTTGCTGTCGGTTAAATTTCGCGTCTGTAGCACGTCATCTTCGTGGTGTAGCAATTTTAGTGGGCAGTAGTGTATAATTAAAGTGTAGCTACTCACGGAGGTCCACTATAGGATGCAATTATCGTATGGCACCAGAACGTGGTAGATATTCTAATGTGTTTACGCGCAACCGATTTACGCTGGAAAACAATTTTGTTTCAGTTTTGGCCAGTAGCTGCAAATCTGCTGTCATACACTGTTTTTTATGACGGTATGACTCCCACGCTGTCATTTGATAAGCCATAACATGAGTAAATAGGATGGCTATCGAGAATTGAGACCGTGCGCTGTTATTGAAATTGTTTTACGTAAAAGGCTTCAGTTACAGCGCTGCAATGAGGGGGTTTCACCGACTGAAAGGTCTGAGGACAGACATGGTGTCGTTAAATGGTTTAAAGAATATGATAATGAAATTCGAAAACGGGAGAGCTTGGTGGGCACCTGAAAGAAGAAGGCATCCGATCCCAGTGGAAGTAACTGTCGAGGTTGCTGTTATTGTAACTGTCTAACTAGCACGTACCCCGAGTTCTGCTAGGGCTCGTGGGGTGTCACAAGAACTTGCCATTCCATGATTACCAGTAAGGATAGTTTTGCGGTATATTTTACACTGGTACTCGTACAAGCCGCGCAGGATTAGCCGAGCGGTCTTAGGCGCTGCAGTCATGGACTGTGCGGCTCGTCCCGGCGGAGGTTCGGGCATGGGTGTGTGTGTTTGTCCTTAGGATAATTTAGGTTAAGTAGTGTCCGAAGACTTCCGGCATAAGAAGTCAGCCTCATTCTGCCAACGGCCTTGTCAAAGAGGGTGGAGGAGCGGATAGAGATTCAGGGCACTCTCTTGTCCTAGGGGTGGGAAACTGCCCCTAAAGGCGGAAGAATCAGCAATGATCAACGACATGAGGATGCAGAAGGCAATGGAAACCACTGCATAAAGACACGTAACGTGTATCCACAGGACATGTGGCCTGTAATTGAAGAAGTGTCATGATGATCTCTCCATTGGCAAAAGATTCCGGAATAGTCCCCTATTCGGATCTCCGGGAGGGGACTGCCAAGTGGGAGGTTACCATGAGAAAAAGATTGAATAAACAACGAAAGGATAACGTTCTACGAGTCGGGGCGTGGAATGTCAGATGCTTGAACGTGGTAGGGAAACTAGAAAATCTGAAAAGGGAAATGCAAAGGCTCAATCTAGATATAGTAGGGGTCAGTGAAGTGAAGTGGAAGGAAGACTAGGATTTCTGGTCAGATGAGTATCGGGTAATATCAACAGCAGCAGAAAATGGTATATCAGGTGTAGGATTCGTTATGAATAGGAAGGTAGGGCAGAGGGTGTGTTACTGTGAACAGTTCAGTGACCAGGTTGTTCTAATGAGAATCGACAGCAGACCAACACCGACAACGATTATTCAGGTATACATGCCGACGTCGCAAGCTGAAGATGAACAGATAGAGAAAGTGTATGGGGATACTGAAAGCGTAATGCAGTATGTAAAGGGGGACGAAAATCTAATAGTCATGGGCGACTGGAATGCAGTTGTAGGGGAAGGAGTAGAAGAAAAGGTTACAGTAGAATATGGGCTTGGGACAAGGAATGAAAGAGGAGAAAGGCTAATTGAGTTCTGTAACAAGTTTCAGCTAGTAATAGCGAATACCCTGTTCAAGAATCACAAGAGGAGGAGGTATACTTGGAAAAGGCCGGGAGATACGGGAAGATTTCAATTAGATTACATCATGGTCAGACAGAGAGTCCGAAATAAGATACTGGATTGTAAGGCGTACCCAGGAGCAGATATAGACTCAGATCACAATATAGTAGTGATGAAGAGTAGGCTGAAATTCAAGACATTAGTCAGGAAGAGTCAATACGCAAAGAAGTGGGATACGGAAGTACTAAGGAATGACGAGATACGTTTGAAGTTCTCTAACGCTATAGATACAGCAATAAGGAATAGTGCAGTAGGCAGTACAGTTGAAGAGGAATGGACATCTCTAAAAAGGGCCATCACAGAAGTTGCGAAGGAAAACATAGGTACAAAGAAGGTAGCTGCGAAGAAACCATGGGTAACAGAAGAAATTTTTCAGTTGATTGATGAAAGGAGGAAGTACAAACATGTTCCGGGAAAATCGGGAATACAGAAATACAAGTCGCTGAGGAATGAAATAAATAGGAAGTGCAGGGAAGCTAAGACGAAATGGCTGCAGGAAAAATGTGAAGACATCGAAAAAGATATGATTGTCGGAAGGACAGACTCAGCATACAGGAAAGTCAAAACAACCTTTGGTGACATTAAAAGCAACGGTGGTAACATTAAGAGTGCAAAGGGAATTCCACTGTTAAATGCAGAGGAGAGAGCAGATAGGTGGAAAGAATACATTGAAAGCCTCTATGAGGGTGAAGATTTGTCTGATGTGATAGAAGAAGAAACAGGAGTCGATTTAGAAGAGATAGGGGATCCAGTATTAGAATCGGAATTTAAAATCGCTTTGGAGGACTTACGGTCAAATAAGGCAGAAGGGATAGATAACATTCCATCAGAATTTCTAAAAGCATTGGGGGAAGTGGCAACAAAACGACTATTCACGTTGGTGTGTAGAATATATGAGTCTGGCGATATACCATCTGACTTTCGGAAAAGCATCATCCACACAATTCCGAAGCGGCAAGAGCTGACAAGTGCGAGAATTATCGCACAATCAGCTTAACAGCTCATGCATCGAAGCAGCTTACAAGAGTAATATACAGAAGAATGGAAAAGAAAATTGAGAATGCGCTAGGTGACGATCAGTTTGGCTTTAGGAAAAGTAAAGGGACGAGAGAGGCAATTCTGACGTTACGGCTAATAATGGAAGCAAGGCTAAAGAAAAATCAAGACACTTTCATAGGATTTGTCGACCTGGAAAAAGCGTTCGACAATATAAAATGGTGCAAGTTGTTCGAGATTCTGAAAAAAGTAGGGGTAAGCTACAGGGAGAGACGGGTCATATACAATATGTACAACAACCAAGAGGGACGATCAAGAACGAAGTGCTCGTATTAAGAATGGTGTAAGACAAGGCTGTAGCCTTTCGCCCCTACTCTTCAATCTGTACATCGAGGAAGCAATGATGAAAATAAAAGAAAGGTTCAGGAGTGGAATTAAAATACAAGGTGAAAGGATATCAATGATACGATTCGCTGATGACATTGCTATCCTGAGTGAAAGTGAAGAAGAATTAAATGATCTGCTGAACGGAATGAACAGTCTAATGAGTACACAGTATGGTTTGAGAGTAAATCGGAGAAAGGCGAAGGTAATGAGAAGTAGTAGAAATGAGAACAGCGAGAAACTTAACATCAGGATTGATGGTCACGAAGTCAATGAAGTTAAGGAATTCTGCTACCTAGGCAGTAAAATAACCAATGACGGACGGAGCAAGGAGGACATCAAAAGCAGACTCGCTATGGCAAAAAAGGCATTTCTGGCCAAGGGAAGTCTACTAATATCAAATACCGGCCTTAATTTGAGGAAGAAACTTCTGAGGATGTACGTCTGGAGTACAGCATTGTATGGTAGTGAAACATGGACTGTGGGAAAACCGGAACAGAAGAGAATCGAAGCATTTGAGATGTGGTGCTATAGACGAATGTTGAAAATTAGGTAGACTGATAAGGTAAGAAATGAGGAGGTTCTACGCAGAATCGGAGAGGAAAGGAATATGTGGAAAACACTGATAAGGAGAAGGGACAGGATGATAGGACATCTGCTAAGACATGAGGGAATGACTTCCATGGTACTAGAGGGAGCTGTAGAGGGCAAAAACTGTAGAGGAAGACAGAGATTGGAATACGTCCAGCAAATAATTGAGGACGTAGGTTGCAAGTGCTACTCTGAGATGAAGAGGTTAGCACAGGAAAGGAATTCGTGGCGGGCCGCATCAAACCAGACCAGTCAGTAGACTGATGACCGAAAAAAAAAAGTGTGTAAGCTTAGGGACTGATGACCTTAGCAGTTAAGTCCCATAAGACTTCACACACATTTGAACATTTGTACCCGTACAAGATCCAGACGGTGCAGCAACTGAAACCTCATGATTCGCAGCAACGTTCTGAATTTGCTCTTTAGTTTCTTGCACGCATCGAAGTTGATGATGGAGCGGGTAATATTCTGTGGAGTGACGAGGCACATTGTTCACTACACGGTGCAGTGAATACATAGAACTGCCTAATTTGGGGTAATGTTAAACCTCGTTTTGAGCACACTTCGTATGTGACTGTACAGTATGGATTCACATACTCGTTCCGTTATTATTTGAAGAGAATACATCCAGAGTGCCTGTCACGTGTACCACGACGTCTGTACGTAATCCACACCTTCTTGTACAGCATGCAATTCCTGCTTTGGAAGAGCAAAGCTGTGTGGAAACCACTGTTCTCACTCAAGACTGGGCAACACCTCATGTCGTTCACCCAGCGAAAGATCTGCTTAATGCAACCTTCTACGAACGTGTTATCTCCAGAGGTTTTCCAAATGCACTGCCTGCAACATCAGCTGGTATGAATCCTTGTGACTTTTGGCTAGACTTATCTAAAAGAACGCGTTTACCAAAGACTCATCCAATCTCTATGTGACCTCAGGGCCAGTTTGGAGGAATACGTTGTTCGATTCCACCGGAACTGCTGTGAGCAACTATTTTTCACGTCCTTTTACGGATGCAGAATCTCTCCAACGTCACCGCTCCACAAGCTGAAACAACTGCGAAAGCGGCGGTTGATAATAAAATCAACATTATTCCTTTCCCACTTGTTTGACCTTTTCTGCCAACGTCCCCTTCCTAATCCGTTACGTATGGAAACATTTCTACATTTCTTGCATTCACAGTGCCAGGTTTGCACCTGATGGCCAAAATTGGAACTGATTTCTTTCCAGCGTAAGTCTGTTCCGCATTAGCTCCTTAGAATATATATATATATATATATATATATATATATATATATATATATATATATATATATCGATACCATACCGATATCGATAATTACAGCCCACACTGGCCCTCTCTAAGTAGCTTCACTTAGTTGTAACCTACAGGTACTTGAAAGCGATATGAAATGATATGATCGGGTAAAATCAGGATTATGGGAGGCAAACGGAAGGGTCTGAGGAAGAGCGGTGCGTCTGTGAAGGAAACCACAAACAAGATGACGGTGCGATCAATTCCAGAATCTTGTTGCAGTGTTTGGAGACCTTATCAAGCAGGCATGACAAAAGAATACGAACGAATTTAGACGCGTGCTGCCAGGATCGTATCTGGTCGGGATAGCCCATACAAAAGTGTAACAGTAATGCTTTAAATAGGAATCCTTGGAAGAAAGGCTACTCTTATGGGTAAATTTAGAGAAACTATATTCGAAAAAGACTACGCGGCGGCAATACTAGTACCGGTGTGTTTCTCGCATAGATATCATAGGTACAAGATAAGTGAGACTAGGGTTCAAAAAAGGCTTACATACAGTCACTTCTCACCCGCTCATTACGCCAGTGGACTGGAAAAAACGAATGAGTATTATTGGTACGGTATATCATCCGCCATTTAGTGCACAGTAATTTGCAGAGTTTTCATATAAATGTAGATGACTCGGTTGCCAATTTCCGAGAAGTTCGTTGCTGTTGTCGCCGAGGGTAAATGGGTACTGTCGGAAAAAAGGAAAGCGATTGTTGACTTTGCTCTATAATGAGGTTATTCCAGTAAAATTAATTATGTGCTTCCTTGCATACACGTTAAATAAACGATTCAGAAGAAGTATTAACACTTAGCGTGCGGCTGACGTAATTTTACGGCGCTTGTGGGAAATTGGAAAGTGAGGTGGAAGTAATACTACAGTACACCAGTTATGGTCATTTTCCGCGGTGTCAGACGTATATTTACGGCTCCCGCAAACATCAGTCAGGTCTGCAGGCTTCGTAGTTTCTGCTAGATGGTAGTAACGATATCACCGGAAGAATATGTCGTTTTTGAAACCTTTGTTATCATCTCTTGTTTCGTGGGTATTAGGAGATGTTCAATTTCTCTCTGTTCCCTACGTTATTTGTGATTTTGTGTTGCTTTTGTGTTCAAAATGGGCAGTGAAAAAATTATTTACAAAGTCCTTGACAAGCCGGCAGATGATAACAAAATATTTGATGACGTTTCAGATTACACTTTTATCCAATTATTTTCGCAGATTGTGTTGTTATGAAGCATTTTCCTGCAGGTAAATCAGGAAATCAATCCGAGCATATGATTCCAGTGAGTGTAATGTTGGACTAGTATCTCTTCACATTTCAATTTGCATCACACTGGCCGGCCGGAGTGGCCGTGCGGTTATAGGCGTTACAGTCTGGAACCGCGTGACCGCTACGGTCGCAGGTTCGAATCCTGCCTCGGGCGTGGATGTGTGTGATGTCCTTAGGTTGGTTAGGTTTAAGTAGTTCTAAGTTCTAGGGGACTGATGACCACAGTAGTTAAGTCCCATAGTGCTCAGAGCCATTTTTGAACATCACACTGTACTGCACTATGGACGCTAAATTTTGCTTTGTTCTTGAATTTTGCGAGTTTCTTTAGAGTTAAATTGGCTGTAAAAGAAATTTGAACATAAATATCGCTTGTTTGGTCACAAGGGTATGTATCTTAATGCCGGAATCAATTTTCAGTTTTTTCTGGGATAATTACTATTAGATTGAAGTTTCATCTGTGGGTTCAGATTTGGCACCAGCAATTCCAAAATATATATGTTTAAATGAGAAAGCCCAGTAAAACTAAAAAAGTTTTGCCATTCCTACTACTTATTTGTACACACGAGCTATAATTTCTAAAAAACCACATATTTTAGCCAGTCCACAGGTAATGGCAGCTTCGTACAAGACCTGAGCTGTAACTGTCATTACCTTCTTACTTTGGCGACGTTGTACGGCCCCAATGCAATTATTGTGGGCTGTCCTCTGACTCACTTTGGAATTACTCATTTTAAAATCACGTCAAATGCTTTATAATTCAGCAATATTCTTTACTGTATCTTTACAGGGTGAACTACTTAAAACGTACAGCCATTTATTTCGTGATCGGTTCAAGATATCGAAAGGAGACTATGGATAAAATATAGTAGACAGAGATTCACAAAATTTTATTGCTTGGCTAATAATCGTAACTCTTGTATCAACCGAGATATAGACGCAAGTATGGCTTTCTTTACAAACGTAACAATATTCTCGTTTTAAAAGCGTTCAAAAGGTTCTGAAATACGAATATAGCACTCATTAATGTTAGCGTTGTAGGAAAGGCAGCTGAGATCGGCTGCTGCCGTGTAAACTCCGTCAAGTGGTGCTCTTACGAAAAGCTTCTTTTTTTTGTTTCCGCTTCTGCTGAATAGCGTCGTGGTATTAAATCCACAAATTTTGCAATATCTATGTTTGCTTTTGCACGGTAGTCATTACGCCTTTTACTTGTACGTGTTCAATAAGTAATGCAACACATCCTTTTCTCGGCCAATCTAAGTTAAAAAAATATAGAGTTGGTTGTGGGACATCGTGGAATATTTGCGCTTCAGCCCCCATTGTCCTATGGAGTTCCGACTGGTGGCGGCACTTGACATAGCCTACAAAATGGCGTCTGTTGTGGAGGTACGTTCCAAGCAGAGGGCTGTCACTGAGTTCCTTTAGGAGTAAATCCAGAGCATCGTAGATATTCATATGCGCTTGCATATTGTCTACGGAGACCTGGCTGTGAACAAAATCACCGTGCGTCGTTGGGCGAGGCGTCTGTTATCATCGCAACAGGGTCACACAAACCCGTCCGCACACAGCTGTGACTCCTGTAATGTTGGAACGTGCGGACACTCTCATTCGAGGTGACCGACGGATCACTGTCAAACACCTCCCTCCGCAACTGAACGTTTCTGTTGGTAGTGCTGACACACTCGTACACCAGTTGGGGAACTCAAAGGATCATCTGTACGGAGTTCCTTGCGAGTTACGAGGCTGAGCGTATTTTTTTTTTTTTTTTTTTCAAAGCCACAGACTCAGCCGGTGAAGTCATGGCGACAGTCTTCTGGGACTCTGAACGGGTTATCCTGTTTGATATCCTCCCTCATGGTGCAGCGATCAACTCTGAAGTGTGTTGTGCTACCCTCAGGAAATCGAAGAAACGACTCCAGCGTGTTCGTCGCCACAAAAAGATCTTCTTCTCCATGATAAAGCAAGGCCTCACACAAGCCTGCGCATGGGAGAGGAACTCACAGAACTTCATTAGTGTGTTCTTCTTCATCCTCCGCCGCGCGGGGTAGCCGTACTATTTGAGGCGCGCAGCTCCTCCCGTCAGAGGTTCGAGTCCTCTCTCGGGCATGGGTGTGGGTCTTGTCCTTAGCGTAAGATCGTTTAAGTTAGATTAAGTAGTTTGGTCCCATAGTACCTTACCACAAATTTCCAAAATTTCCTCATCTACCCTACAGCCCGGATGTCGCACTTTCCGACTTCCATCTGCTTGGACCAAGAACGATGCACTCTGCGGGAAGCTGTACGTGGATTGATGCAGCAAGACGTTGGTTCCGACGTCGACCAGCAGAGTGGTACTATGTGGGCATACAGGCGACCCCACTAAGGTGGCGTGAAGCCATCACATGGAAAGAAGATTATGTTGAAAAATAATATTTTGTTGCCAAAAGAGTGGGGAATAAAACCAACCTGGAATGAAATTTTCACTCTGCAGCGGAGTGTGCGCTGATATGAAACTTCCTTGCAGATTAAAACAGTGAGCCAGACCGAGACTCGAACTCGGGACCTTTGCCTTACGCGTGCAAGTGCTCTACCAACTTTTTTTTTTTTTAATCTCATTTTGTTCGTTTTCGTTCTTTTCATCTGCTCGGGGCGGACGTCGCAAGACACCCGTTTCAGTTCGTCGTTGATCCATCAACTTATTACAGAGGGTTATTGAACGCCCTCGTAATTCCATTTTGATTAAAAGTAATAATTCCGCTGTAAGTTGAGCCTTCTTTGCAAAATCAGGCCAATCCCTGAAGAAGAGACAAGAAATGTTCATACTCTCTTCTTCTCCTTTTACCTCTTCCCTTGCTGATGCCACCACGCGCCCCCCTCACCTTCCCACGGATCGAGATCTGTTTAATGCGTCTCCCTGCGTCAACAATAAATCTATGTTTAACTGTGAAAACTTTTTTCTAAATTATTGCGTGGCGAATACCTGAGGCGAGTTGTGGGTACCCAGCCCAGTATTTATCTAGATAAATTTGGGGAACCGCCTAAAAACCAATTCACGTTGGCCGACACACCAGCCCTTGTCATTAATCTAGGAGGCGAATTCGATCTGGGAGTACCGCCTCTCTATATCCCGGAAGCGGCGATTCAACGCTCTCGGCTATCTGGACGGGTTCAATAATTGTTCTTGTATTTGGTAATTATTGTGGGTATACTTCTAATATTTAAGTAAATGACATTTTAGTTAGTTGGCCTTGTGCAAATAAAGGTTATACTTAAAATTTCGCTTCACTGAAGGAGATTCTGTGCTCATTAGCGTTTTATCTTGAGAATGACATTGAAACTTAAGTTGTTTTGTCACGCCCGCACCGTACCTCCATAATGTTTCTCGTGCTGGTGGAGATTTGATCTGACTTGTTACAAGCAGGTTAACAGTCAACAAAGCACAGCGCGAGGGAGCACTGTAATGATTTCTGCCTCCTCGGAATTGCGAAAGCGGATGCGTCGCAGTTGGCATTTCGCAATTAAAAAACACAACCTCCTTCTTCTGCTGAGAATACATCTTCTATTCTCTCTGTAAAAGGCTGTCGTCACGAAACGAAAGTTACGTAGTGAATTTGATTGCGACGGCCAATTGTCTTCGCTTGAAAATATTGCTCGCTGTCTCGCCAATCAATACATTCCACGCTCCTTTCAAAGTACTTCTCTCGTTTCCAAAGACGATTGCTACATTGACCTCAAAGCAACAAGCACTTGACGCACTGTCGGAAACATTTCAAAATAATTACCGAAAGACCTTCTATATAAGAAACAGCCCACTGCGGCAGTTATAATTACGCTCCTAACTGTAGGGAATATTTCCGGTCTGGTGAATTTGAAATAATCATAATATGCTACCAACGCAGAAATCACAACTCTTATCGCTTACAGATTACCGAGCGGAATAGTAGTTAAGGTACAAATGAGCATTGTCTTTTCGAAAGAGATTCATTTAGTTTGGGCTAGTGTTAGACCAGTATGAGAACGGACGCCTTCTCTCTGTTGTCATTACCCAGTGTCCAGTAACGCGTAACTGGCTATATTGCTTAGCAGACCCAAATTGTGCTTCAGTGAGTTTTGTTTCCACACTGCTAAGAATACCGTCTTCCGGTAGAGTTCGCGCGGCAATAGGGCTGTCATTCCGTTTCACTGTCAGTTGAGTGAGACGGCGACTGTGGAGCACAAGGTTTTCTGAGTTGTTGAGTTCGCGAAAAGTAAGTCGCAAATTGCAGTGCAGGGGGCATTTCGTACCAAATTCGGGATTCAACCACCAACTCGCTAAAGCATTAGCCGTTGGTTTAAGCAATTTAAACATACCGGGATGGTGTGCAAAGAAAAAGCACTTCGCCGACCGCATGTGTCAGAGGATGATGTCCACCGGATTCAAGAAAGTTTTATGCGCAGTCCCAGTAAGTCTACCAGTAGAGCCAGTCGAGAACTTGGAATACCCCAACCAACTGTATGGAAAGTTCTGAGACGGCATTTGCTGTACAAGCCCTACAGATTACAACTTGCGCAGGCTCTCAAACCTAATGACAAAGAGAAGCGTCTCGCATATTGTGGTTATGTGCTAGCAAAGATGGAGGATGACGCATTTCTATAGCGTGTAATTTTTTGCGGTGAATCGACGTTCCACCTTAGTGGAAAAGTCAACAGACACAATGTTTTCATATGGTGTTTGGAAAATCCACATTCTCCATTGCAACCCGAAAGAGACTCACCGAAGATCAACGTGTTCTGAGCTACATCCCGTACAAAGGTGTACGGACTATTTTTCTTTGCGGAAAGAACTGTAATGGGAATCACGTACCTGGACATGTTGGAACAATGGCTGTTCCCTCAAGTTATGGAAGATTCCCAGAACTTCATTTTCCAATGGTATGGAGCTCCGCCCCATTGGCACCGTGATGTACGTGGGTGAGTTGGAAAATAAGTTTCGCCTGTCGACTGTGGTCAGAGTTGTGTGTGAATGGAAAAAAAGGGAATGAGACATTAAAGATAAAACATATCTTTATTTTTCTACATAATTTCCAAGGACATTGAGACATTTGTCATACCGCTTTATAAGCTTCAAAAAGCCTTCCAGGAAAAACTCAGGGCTTTGGATACGGAAGAAGCATGGGACGGCTTGTTTGACGTCAGCATTGCTGCCAAAGAGCCTTCCGCCGAGAGCCTTCTTAAAAGCAGGAAACAGATGGAAGTCACTTGGTGCGAGATCCGGACTGTAAGACGGATGGTGTAAGCGCTCCGAACCAAGAGTTGCAATATGGTTTTGCATTGCTGTCGCCGTGTGTGGTCTCGCATTGTCATCCAACAGCAGAACGCCAGATCTGAGGAGGCCAGGCCGCTTTTCCCGAATCATTTCTTTCAATTGCGACAGAGTGGCACAGTACCGCGCAGCATTGATGGTTGCATCCTCCAGAAAGTCCAGCAGCAAAACTTCTTTGGCGTCCCAGAAAACGGTGACTAGCAATTTACCTGCAGACGGAATGCTTTTGAACTTCTTTCGGACAGGTGATGGCGGATATTTCCACCCCATGGATGCGGCCTTCGATTCGGGCGTGTAATGGTGGACCCACGTTTCATCCCCCGTCACAATCCGAAACAGAAGGTCATTGCCAGATTCACGGTAACGCACGAGCTGTTCCAGGCTGAACGCCATGCGTTGTTCCATGCGTGTCGGCGTCAGTTGGCGGGGCAGCCATCGTGCTGACACCTTCCTGTATCGAAGAATACCGTGGATGATCTTGTGAGCTCGCTCATGTCCGATTCCAAGATCTGCAACTTCTCCATCGATGGTGATACACCGGTTCGCTTTAATCATGTCATCCACCTTCCTGACATTTGCATCTGTAGTGGCCGTGCGCGTCTGTCCAGGTCTTTGTATGTCCTGCACTTGCTGACGTCCATCACTGAATTGCTGGCACCATCTCCTCACCATTTGCCTCGACATCACACCTCACCCATACACCTCAAGAAGGCGGTTATGAATTTCTGTGCCTGATACTCCACATGCCCATTCATAACGGATAACTGCTCCCACTTCAACCTTTTACCACGACTCCAAAATGCACCTTCTCTCCATAGCTCCGGGAAAAGACCGAGCGGCTGGCATCCGCTTTGCGCCATCTGCTTGATGGCGGTCGACCTCTACCCGGTGGTGTATCGGTGTCTTGCACGTGCGCGTTCACCTGCCGTGTCGTCTTTCGCCCATATCACACAACTCTGCCCACAGCCGACAGGGGAAACTTATTTTCCAACTCCACCTCGAACGAGGCTTTTTGAATGACTCCCTTCCTCATCGCTGGATCGGCCGCAGGGGACTTGAGGACATGGCTCTGCACTTCTGGCCATCGAGATCTCCTGGTCTCACACCCTGCGACTATTTTTTATGTGGTTATGCGAAGGAAGCTGTTTACGTCTAGCCTCTACCAACCACTCTGAACGATCTGCGGAACTGGATCACTGTTGCCGTGCACTCAGTAACAGGAGATACGCTTTCGCGTGTGTGGGACGAGTTTGGCTACCGTGTAGATGTTTGCCGTGCAGCCAACGGTGGCCGCATTGAACATTTATAACATTTATCACATTTCTAATTACTAAATAATTATTGGAAACTAATTAGTTACAAATGATTAAATTTATTAAATTGACATCAAAAACTATGAAAAAAACTTTGAAACTTCCTCTTTTCATTGGTATCAAGCTTGTACTTTTTGGATTTGCACTTGAATAAATACGAGGTTCTCAAAATGGGTCCATCATTTAGAATAACCCTGCAATTAGAGTTGCAGTTTTTTGTGACAGGTAGACTAGCGACAAGAGTGCATTAGTGTTGTTCGTGTTTAGTGTTGTTACCTGGTCTGGCAGGGTATGGGAAGCGTGGACAGTATCATATGTTGAGTTTTCACTGTGAAGGACACGGAGATAGCGAGTACTTGAGTAGGCAGCACCTGACAGTGTAGGAAGGAGGTATCATTGTGGGTTTCCATTCGGGCGAATCTTGCAATATCCGGATTTATGGGGCTTTCAGATTCGAAAGTGGCATGATGCTAGACTGCATGGGGACGTGAGAGCAGGAATCCTCTTCGTCAAAGTTTCAGTCAACCATGCCTGACCACCGCGCCTGCCCTCAGAGAACAAGTAATGGACTCCGTCCAACATTCTCTCTTCCTGCATAGTTGGTGAGAAAATACCAGCAGCCGGACTAGGGAATTAGCGTCCCATATGTAGGTTTCCGTTAACATTACAACACAAATGGTTGCATTTAGAGTGGTGTCGTAACCAGGAAGCATAGGATACCGACGAATGGTGTCGCACTGTGCATAGCGATGACTCACGATTCTGCACAGCCAAGGAAACGTTCGTCTTCGAGTATGGCGGCGACCTGAGCAGAGGTCCTGTTCTTCCAGAGTTTTGGAGAGGCAGAATGATGTTATTCCTGGTATCATTGTGTGGAGAGGCATCAGGTATGACTTTAGGTCACAGCTGGTAATGACTGTGAGAACCTGCACAATGATATGTCACGGAATCCTGCGTCCTCATGTGGTACCTCTCATGCGACAGTATAGGTACTCTCATGCCCATTAAGATCCCCAGATCTGTCCCCGATAGAACATGTGTTGGACCAGCATGGACATCAACTCCATCCCAGTGCCAGGAATATTAAGGACCAGTCACTACAGTTCTGGGCCAGCACGCCTCAGGAGAAGTTTGAACGGCCTTATGACACCCTTCCCAACCCAATCAATGCATGAATCTAGGCCGTAGGGGTTGCTACGCCATACTGATTAGTGGACTCATACTACCAAGTTATTTGCAAATCCGACTCGATTTGGTATTCACTGAGATACATCACATACCCTCTTAACCCGTTAAATTTCATTCCGTGTCCTGCTTTCCTTCTGGGTGCTTCACTTTTTTTCTCAGCCAGTATGTACCGGGTGAAGAAAAATTCACGCACTCAGACTTCGCTGCACGACTCTGCACATAACAGCAATACAAAAATGTCTCTCTCACATAATTTTTTCCTGCGCATATTTCCGGCACTAAATAGTAACTGAAGATTGGCAATCTGGCAACACTGTAATCACATGTACGGTAAGTACCTCTGTCAACATATGGCAGTCCTGCTGTGCATTTGGTGCAGGGTGTAGCATTTTGGAATCTAGGGTTCGATTCTGGGTCGAGGCATATTTGTTTTTTTTTTTTATTTGCCAGTTTCAGTCCACTATATAATACTGTAGTATACATAGTTTCTTAAGCCACATGTGTCAAATATTCACATAGTACGTATTTCGAAGTTATATGCAAAGCACGTTACTAGCCGTACTGTTGACGTCAGGCCATAACGAAATGTATTGGACCTGAACGTGGCAAGAATAACAGTAGATACTAATAGATAGGACCATTAGAGGAGTGTACACAGATAACAGGTTTGGAATCTAGTAGATGCACTGATGTGAAACATTCGCATCCATGACATGCAAAAGGCTTCGTTAAAAGCTGACCAGTGAAAACGATTGTACATCCATTTCTGTGATCGTAGAATGTTAAAGCAAAGTTTTTATAGAACACCCACTGTAATCATTGTATGACGATTAAGACGCCAAATACCGTACCACTCAGACTACATGTAGCAAAGAAAAAGAGATACGCCTCGACCCAGAATCGAACTCTTGACCTCCTGCGTGCTAACCCAAACTCTATCCACTGCACTGCACAGCACTATGCTATCATGCTGACAGAGGTACTTACTGAAACTTCCTGGCAGATTAAAACTGTGTGCCCGACCGAGACTCGAACTCCTCCTTTCTTTCAGGAGTGCTAGTTCTGCAAGGTTCGCAGGAGAGCTTCTGTAAAGTTTGGAAGGTAGGAGACGAGGTACTGGCAGAAGTAAAGCTGTGAGTACCGGACGTGAGTCGTGCTTCGGTAGCTCAGATGGTAGAGCACTTGCCCGCGAAAGGCAAAGGTCCCGAGTTCGAGTCTCGGTCGGGCACACAGTTTTAATCTGCCAGGAAGTTTCATATCAGCGCACACTCCGCTGCAGAGTGAAAATCTCATTCTAGAGGTACTTACTGTACATGTGATTACACTGTTGCTAGATTGCCGGTCTTTAACGTCCATTTACTGCCGGATGCGCAGGACAAAATTTTGTGACAGGCATTTTTGTATTGCTAGTATGTGAGTGCGCGAATTTTTCTTCACTCTGAATAATTACGGAAACAACGTTCTGCCTTGAGCAAACACATATTCTTCTTTAACGTACATACAGATGTCGGTGAAGTTTCACCATTGTTAGTCGGTTCATTTTAGCCGACCGGTATGGCCGAGCGGTTCTAGGCGCTTCAGTCTGGAACCACGCGACCGCTACGGTCGCAGGTTCGAATCCTGCCTCGGGCATGGATGTGTGTGATGTCCTAGGTTAGGTAGGTTTAAGTAGTTCTAAGTTCTAGGGGTCTGATGACCTTAGATGTTAAGTCCCATAGTGATCACAGCAATTTGAACCATTTTTTAATCATTTTATTTTCCATCAAATATCAAGTAAAATGTCCACCCTCGGTAGCCGAGTGGTGCCGGCACGGTAGCTCAGCCTGTTTGATCCGAGCGGCGGCTGCTCTCTGTAATAAAAAACCTGAGTGAGGGGATCAAGAACGAACTTCAACGAATGTCATATGACGTCCGCTACGATTAAATACAACGAGAAATAATGAACAAAATGCAAAAAAAAGAAGTGGTCAGCGCGACAGAATGTCAATCCTAAGGGGCCGGGGTCGATTCCCGGCTGGGTCGGAGATTTTCTCCGCTCAGGGACTCGGTGTTGTTTTGCCCTAATCATCATCGTTTTATCCCCATCGACGCCGCGCAGGTTGCCGAAGTGGCGTCAACTCGAAACACCTGCCCCCAGCGAACGGTCTACCCGACGGGAGGCCGTAGCCACACGACATTTACATTTTTTATTTAACATAATGGTAATTTTGGGATTCTTGTATTTGTATTCACAACATTTTTAGCAAAATATGTACCTTAATACATTTCATTTTTATGTTTGAGTGGCCTTCTGTTATTCATAGTACGACTGATGTTTTGCACCATTTGGCATCGGCAGTTAGTCGGGATTTCTCGATAGTGTGCAGCATATATTTAATGAAATATTAAGCCGAAGAGAAAAGTGTTGCATTTTTCTCCGCTTTGATAATGTTAGATTACGGTACTGCCATTATCTTATATTCCACTGTCAACACCGATTTGTTATTTATTCTTTAAGTATCGTTTACTAGGCTAATGCAATATGTTTCAAAAATGTTTTTAGGACCTGTAAGTTGGTAAGTGGGAGGAGAGTTGTGTATGGAATTTGTACATACTTACTTTTTTGCTGTTTCCACGTTTCAATGCTTCTATTCATACTGTACTTTCTGACACACAATGTTTTACTGATCAGAGATACTCATCTGTTCTGCCGCTTTGTTTCATGTGTTCTCGTCGGGAAATACAAACTTGGTGTTTTGTTTAACAACTTGTCGACAACTGTGTCGCCATACACGGTGTTTAAGTTCGGATGAGGGAGGAATTCTGTCGTGTTCTTTTCAAAGGAACCCTCTGAGCATTTAGGGAAACAACGGAAAATCTAAATCAGGAGGGCTGGACGAGGATGTGTAGCCGTTCCTCCCGAATATGAGTTCTGTCAGCTAAGGACGGCTCGACGATCCGCCGGAACGACGAATAAACCTGGAAGTCTTTCACAATACTGTTAAAGAACCATGCGTATTGCTTGATGCTCATTGTGTCTTTCTATGCATTTGACCTAATGAGGTGATGACGATCACAAGAGGCATAGCCTAGAGTATACAGCGTTCAGTGGAAATATTCGAATCCCCTCTACCATAGGACTGAACATGCCTTGGTTGTGTCCAGAGTATGTCATGTGGCACGGAGGATACATAACAGGTATCATGGATACGTAGTCAGCATTCGTCCGACTCTGTATTCAAGGACTGAAGGTAAACGTTAATGTAAGGGCGTCCGACCAAGAACAGCTTGTTGTAGCTCTGCAGCTGATTACAGGTATCTCTGAAACCGTGGCTTGTGACAACTTATTCTAAAGTACTGGTGCCTTAGTTTCTAAAGGGCAGTTAAGAAGGACAGCAAACTGTTTCTACTAGAGAGAGTAGATAAGCAGTTGTTAGTATCTCACTTAGACTGTGAAATGACATCACTTAGTTCCAGTAAGAAGGGCGTACAGGAATTATTGGCAAAGTTTAAACAGATTGTAAATCGTTGTCTGGAGAACTTCACAGAAGCTCTCCTGCAAAGGTCCCGAGTTCGAGTCTCGGTCCGGCACACAGTTTTAATCTGCCAGGAAGTTTCATATCAGCGCACACTCCGCTGCAGAGTGAAAATATCATTAGTAGTGTCCTGTTTGACACAGTCACGTCGTTTAAATATCTTGGCGTAACGTTGCAAAGCGATATGAAGTGGAAAGAGCATGTGACGACTGTGATACATCTACATCTACATACATACTCGGCAGTCCACCATACGGTGCGTGGCGGAGTGTACCTCGTACCACAGCTAGAATCTTCTCTCCCTGTTCAAAACAGAATGAGGGAAAAATGACTGCCTATATGCCTCTGTACGAGCCCTAATCTATCTTATCTTATCTTTGTGGTCTTTCCACGAAGTGTAAGTTGGCGGCAGTACAATGGTACTGCAGTCAGCCTCAAATGCTGGTTCTCTAAATTTCCTCAGTAGCGATTCACGAGAAGAACGCCTCCTTTCCTCTGGAGCACGCTCGTCCAAACTGTGCCCCTGGGGCGCTAGCGCCCGCGATCGCCCGAGGCCAGCGCCCCGGGCGAATTCGTATGTTGTCGCAATGGCCGAGCCGTGTCGCTTAGCTGACCGGGCAGACCGCCCGCCAAGCCTCGCCATGCCGCTGTACGCAAATATTGCAGCAGATAAAAATTTATTTTGCGACCACACATCGCTGTCATTTTCAGCGGAACTGGGGGAAAACGCATCTAAAACCAATCTTTTTTGTTATTTTTTATTGGAGTTTCAATGAACGACACAATTAATTGTTAAAGTGATAAAAGTGTTTCAAAAACAAGATTGTACAAAATTAATTGTATGTTCTTTTTTGGCGTGGTACGAGCAGGAAATAGGGGGGCAAAGTTTGCGCGCAAGTTACAAGTGATCGCTGAGAATTGGGAAAGCAGTGAAACCCTTTGGTGCTGGGAATCTCATCAAGGATTGCCTGGTAGATTCGGTGGCTTGTATCTGTCCACCAAACCTCACAGAGTCGAAGATATGGTCTCAGATATGGAGTAGCAATTAATGGGGAGAGCGGCAAACTTCATTTCACTTTCTATCGCTCTTGACCAGTCCGCGGACGTTGCGGACGCATCTCAGCTCGTCATATTCATTCGCGGTGTCGACGGCAATCTGCGTGTCACCGAAGAATTTCTCAATCTTGTACCATTAAAAGACACAGCCACGGGTTTGGATATTTTTCTAGCCATGGAAAACGTGTTAGAGTCAATGTGTTTAAAATGGGAACGCCTGACCAGTGTAACAACGGATGGAGCCCCCGCGCTACGAGGGATACGCACTGGATTTCTGAGTTACGTCAGGTCAAAAATGGCTGAAGTCGACTGTTCCTTATTTGCGACAGTCCATTGTCTGATACACCAGGAGGCACTTTGTGCGAAGATTGTCAACATAAAAAATGTTATGGACACAGTTCTCCGACCGGTTAATCATCTTCGCTCGCATGGACTCACACATCGCCAGTTTAAAGAATTTCTGGCTGATATCGAAGCGGAATACCCGGACATCCCCTACCACACCGAAGTAAGATGGCGGAGTAGAGGAAAGGTGCTTCATCGATTTTTCCCCTTGAGGGGCGAAATAAATACCTTTTTGGAAATGAAAGGACGTCCAGAAGAATTAATTTGTGATCCTAAGTGGATGGCGAATTTGGCTTTTTTGAGTGACCTTACTGGTCATTTAAATACTTAGAATATTTCACTCTAACGCGAAAATCACTATGTCGTTAATTTAGTGCAGACGATACAAGCATTTAAAAAAATTATTTTGTGGGAAAAACAATTGCGCGAGAAGAATTGTGGACACTTTCCTGCACTAGACAGCGTTAAAGAAGAAGTGGATTTTTCAGGTTATGTTGCAATCATTTGCGAATTACAAGAACGGTTTGAAAACAGATTTTCGGAGATAAGTGAGCTGCAATCGGCCTTAGATATATTTGTTCGTCCGTTTTCCCTTCGGCATAGGACGTCTCACAAGTGCTTCAACTAGAGGTGATTGACCTGCAGTGCCATATCCGCCTGAAGGACCGCTTTCTCATGTGTAAAACTTTGGATGACTTTTACAGCTGTCTTCCACGAGAGAAATATCCTCTTTTGCACAAGCACGCGGCCCAAGTTCTCTCAATGTTTGGTTCCACGTATATCTGTGAGCGCTTTTTCTCTATTTTAAAGCTTGCTAAAACTAAGAACCGTTCATTACTTGGTGATAAAAATTTGATTAATTCTTTGAGGTTATCAGTCTCAGGGAATATTGTACCAAACATTGACAAAACCGTTTCCTCGAAAAAGAAAAAAGTGTAAAATGTCAATTGTCTTCTTTACCAATGTTGACTGTAAGAATGAAAGAGCTTCATAACCTTAATTCTATTTTTTAATAAGTTTTCAAACTTGGTCGGTTAAAATTATTACGTACAAAACAGCAAACTAAGGATCTGATTTCTAAACTCTGAAAAGGGATACAATGAGATGTAGCCCGAAGTACAACAAAAAATATTTACTTGTAACTGCTAACAGTAAGAATGAGACTCTATATCCCTTACATAAAACAGAATATTTATGATTCTAGTTTATTTAAAAAACTGATATATTTTTCAGAAGACGCCTATTGTACATATGACGAGTGTGCATGTGCTGTACTAATAGAATGAACCTGTAGGTCACAAGACAACTAAGATGTTCTTAGATTCTTGTTTTGGATATTGTTGTCTAAAGCTTTGCGTAGTAATTCTGCCACACGAACACTAGTTGTTAGCTAAACGGTAAGTGGTTTGCTTGTATTACCGCTCATTGGCCTCTCTTACAGAGGCGCCCCCCCCCCCCCCCCCCGCCCGCCGGGCGCAATTTTTGGATGAGCCTGCTCTAGAGACTCCCACCCGAGTTCCTGAAGCATTTCCGTAACACTTGCGTGACGATCAAACCTACCAGTAACAAATCTAGCAGCCCGCCTCTGAATTGCTTCTATGACCTCCCTCAATCCGACCTGATAGGGATCCCAAACGCTCGAGCAGTACTCAAGAATAGGTCGTATTAGTGTTTTATAAGCGGTCTCCATTACAGATGAACCACATCGTCCCAAAATTCTACCAATGGACCGAAGACGACTATCCGCCTTCCCCACAACTGCCATTACATGCTTGTCCCACCTCATATCGCTCTGCAATGTTACGCCCAAATATTTAATCGACGTGACTGTGTCAAGTGCTACACTACTAATGGAGTATTCAAACATTACAGGATTCTTTTTCCTATTCATCTGCATTAATTTACATTTATCTATATTTAGAGTTAGCTGCCATTATTTACACCAATCACAGATCCTGTCCAAGTCATCTTGTATCCTCCTACAGTCACTCAACGACGACACCTTCCCGTACACCACAGCATCATCAGCAAACAGCCGCACATTACTATCCACCCTACCAAAAAGATCATTTATGTAGATAGAAAACAACAGCGGACCTACCACACCTGGGGCACTCTAGATGATACCCTCACCTCCGATGAACACTCACCATCGAGGACAACGTACTGGGTTCTATTTTTTAAGAAGTCTTCGAACCACTCACATACTTGGGAACCAATACCATATGCTCGTACCTTAGTTAGGAGTCTGCAGTGGAGCACCGAGTCAAACGCTTTCCGGAAGTCAAGGAATATGGCATCCGTCTGATATTTCATCCATGGTTCTCAAGATATCATGTGAAAAAAATGGCGAGTTGCGTTTCGCAGGAGCGATGCTTTCTAAAGCCGTGCTGATGCATGGACAGCAACTTCTCTGTCTCAAGGAAATTCATTATAAAAAAATGGCTCTGAGCACTATGGGACTTAACAGCTATGGTCATCAGTCCCCGAGAACTTAGAACTACTTAAACCTAACTAACCTAAGGACAGCACACAACACCCAGCCATCACGAGGCAGAGAAAATCCCTGACCCCGCCGGGAATCGAACCCGGGAAGAAATTCATTATATTCGAACTGAGAATATGTTCGAGAATCCTGCAACAAACCGATGTTAAGGATGTTGAGGATCCGTTCTTCTACCCTTCTTATATATATAGGCGTCACCTGCGCTTTTTTCCAGTCGCTCAGGACTTTACGTTGAGCAAGAGATTCGTGATAAATGCAAGCTAAGTAAGGAGCCAATGCAGTAAAGTACTCTCTGTAAAACCGAATTGGAATCCCATCAGGACCTGGCGATTTATTTATTTTCAACACATTCAGCTGCTTCACAACCCCAGGGATTTCTATCACTATGTCCTCCATACGGGAATCTGTACGAGACTCAAACGGCGGTATGTTTGTACGATCCTCCTGCGTGAAAGATTTCTCAAATGCTAAATTTAAAATTTCAGCTTTCGTTTTGCTGTCTTCCGTTGCCAGGCCAGACTGATCAGTAAGTGACTGGATGGAAGCCTTCGACCCGCTTACCGATTTTACGTGAGACCAGAATTTCCTTGGGCTTTCAGCAAGATCTTTTGCTAAGGTATGACGGAGGTAGTGGTTGACTGCTTCGCGCATCGCTCTTTTTACAGCAGCACGAAGGCGATTGGTCGGCTTGTGTTTATTTGGAGAATTTTAGAAAAGTGTGGTTCGTCTGTAAAGGAGACCGTATATAGGACGCTAATGCGACCTATTCTCGAGTACTGATGGAGTGTTTGGGGTCCGTACCAGGTCGGATTAAAGGAATACATCGAAGCAATTAAGAGGCGCGCTGCTACATTTGTTACTCGTGGGCTCGAGCAACACACAAGTGTTACGGAGGTGCTTGAGGAACTCAAATGAGTGACCCTGGAGGGAAGGGGACGTTCTTTTCGAGGAACACTATTGAGAAAATTTAGAGAACCGGAATTTGAAGCTGACTGCAGAACGATTCTGTTGCCGCGAATATACATTGTGCGAAAGGACCACAAAGATAAGATACGAGAAATTAGGTCTCATACGGAGGTATATAGACATTCCTTTTTCCCTCTTTCTATTTGCGAGTGGAACAGGAAAGGAAAAGACTACTAGTGTTACTGTACTCGTAGATGAAATGGACGAATGACTCAGAAACGGTATACGACAAGTCGCCTGTGGACCATCATAGGACACAAGCATCAGAGGCTGGCGCAGTCTGTAAAGTAAAATCCGTCATATGCTGTCAGCCAAGAACAATGGTGGGGAAACCACAAGTTTATAAAACATTACTGAAAATGAAACTCCGCAGCCGATGAGGAGTAGGAATACTCTTGATAAGTAACACAAATTGTTAAGATTGAACTGGGCACGCGAACATCGTGACTGGACCACGGAACAATGGAACTGTCTGTCGCATAAAAGAAGTTTCCTGTTGCAACACCCATTGGTCGGGCCAGGATGTGCCGACCTGCAGAACGCCTCCTCAACGCACGCACTCCGGCACCTACACAAGTTGACTGCAGCAATATAACCACTGTTAGAGTAGTGGTTCTTACATACAACAATATAAACTTTGTGAAATACGTGAAACATTTTTTCTCACAAACTGAATCCGTTTATGGTGACAGCGTATTGGCACATTCTCTCTAGGCGGTTAGTTATATCAGTAAATGCATGGCGTTTCAATCTCCATCTCTAATTCTGCCGATAAGAAGGTAAATGATCATTTCTTTCCTTTTGGCTGTTGTTAATTCCAGTAGATAATGGGATCTTTAAATAGAGCCACTGTTAATGCCACATTGAAGGGTTTCGTGGAGCTTTTCGTACTTGAAGTGGGATTCAGATAATCAGATGTCGCGTGAAATCATACTTTGTCGCTTCACGGTAATAAGACATTCAGAAATATGTTTACTCCCGAACAGAAGTGAAGGAAATAATTCTAGTGGTTTTTTTTGTTGTTGTCTTAGATCGCTTCTTCCACCCACAAAAATTCTTCTTCCTAGCCAACGGCTCCTTCATTGGGCGACCAGCAAAATAGAGTGTCTATTAGATAGTCAGGAACTTTCACACGAAATATTAACTCAGTTGGGGATTCTCTCTTTGTCACACCCTCCGACCCCAAAGTTCTGCTGGAAGAAAACTGAAAGACATCTCATTTTCCCATATTACTTTCTTTGATCACCAGAGGTTCACATTGGCTATTCCGTCAATAGTTTGTGGTCTTCGAATGTATTAGAAATTGCTTCGCTGACATGTGTAGCGAATTTAGAGGATACTAATTAACTGCTACTCGTAAAATAGTTCATTTGCAGTATTCCAGCTGTCTTCGAATTCTCCTTTTGGACCATTCTCCTTCTTGTTCAGTCTATACAGTTATTACAATTAGACATAATTTTAAGCTATTCTTTTTTCTTTATTTACGATCGAATGATGTAGGCTACCTCCATCTTGTAGAAGGATCTAAGGTACACGAAATAACGTGGTAGTCTTTTTAGTGCGCCTTACCAATAATCCCATGTTACTAATGGGCCTTCATAACCGTCCGATTATTAGTTGTTGAAATGGAAAATACGAACTCACAATTAATCTTCACCAACTTTTGCTGTGTTTCCGTTAGCAATTTGCAGGAAGCACAAAGAACTTTATGACGTCACAGTATTCCAGTTTATCCATTTCAACGAAACGAAAAGTGTACGAGTAAAATTATTCCTCAGATCGCATTGAGACTCGACTAACGTTATTGTATAACGTGTACCAGCATACTAAAATTAAAATTTCGCCCATAACAACTGTATCCCTGTACAAAGTCCAGAAATTTTTTGTTTGTCCTCCTATATTTCATACTCTTGGTAGTAACCCATTTTTCTCTTTAAGCACCGTATTGCGGTGTCTCAAGCATCACAACAAAATCGCTGCTGTTATGAAAATATCGGAAAGTACGTAAAACAGCTGTGTTTGTGTTGAAAGTGTTAACGGTTGTTTTTACAGCTGAGCAGAGAAACGCTGTGAACAACTCCTTCTGTCAACACCGGTAGCAGAAACGAGCTTCTGAATTTTCGCACTGTATTTCGCAAACAGTTCGACAAGGAATCGCATAACAACAAACAGGAAGCGGAATGTCTACGAATGATACTTTCGGATCCTAACTGCTGACAGATACTCGTAAATCTTTCAGTGGATTTTTGAGAGACTGGTTGCGTCTCTCTTCCGCCGTCTTCTATTTAAAGAAATTCGGCATTCCCACACGCTGCTTGGTTCACTGAACGAACCGTTGTTGAAATGCATTGCACTTCCGTGCACAGTTCCATGTCCGTCAACAGTCCGCTCTAGTATCACTCCCGTATAGTCAAAACATATGTACTTTTTGTATATTATTTGTTTGACAGACACGATATATCGTACTGCATTCATTCAGTCTACCAAGAAAAGTGGTACATTGATTAATGTACTGGACTACTATTTGGAAAAGTTAAAATGGCTTGACCTTACGCCGTGGAGTGTGAATCACGTCTAATATTTTCCAGTCGTTATGTGAGATTTATTTGCTAATTTCACAGAATGACAATATACTCCATGGCTCACAAAGACAGCGCGTAGAGCACTTCTAACAACACTGAATTGTTTTTGATAGTACGAGATTTTAGATTTATTTAAATGCAACGCTCTCAGTTTTCATTGCAAAAATGACAACAAATGTTATTTGTGTCTCAGTGGAGTGCGATACTGTATTCTAGCGCAAACAGTGCATGAGGCATCCTCATTAAACTTTTCGAATATTCTGCCACTTTAGAATTAACACTTTCGCAATCTATGCAGCTCGCGTACCGACAGCGATGAGCCAAAACATTATGACTACCTTTTTAATAGCGTATTGGTTTACTTTTCAAACACAGAACATCAGCGATTGTGCTTGGCATGTATTCTACAAGTCCCTGATAGGTTTCCGAAAGTATGTGCGACCAGATGTCTACTCACACGTCACTAAATTCCCGCAAATTACGGGACGGTTGTTTGTGGACACGTTCCCGATATGCGTTCCAGTGGGTACAGATCAGTGGCATTTATTGGCTAAGACATCAATATGAGTTCACTATCATGCTCCTTAAACCACTTCAGCACGATTCTGGCCTTTGGTCGCGGAGAGTTATCCTCCTGGAAAGTAGCACCACCATCAGAGAAGACTTCTACCATGAAGGGACACAGATGGTCCGCAATAAAGTCCACGCTGTTCTCTGTGGTCATGGTGTCTTCCAAGTACTACCACAGGTCCTATAGAAGCCCAACCCAGTGTATCCCATAGCATAATTGTGCTCTCGCCAGCGTGCATCTGTGGCGCGGAGCATGTTTAAAGCAGCCATTCCCCTGGAGGACGGCGTGAAAGGACCCAACCATCGCCCTGCTGTAACAAGAAATGGGAATCATTAGACAGGCCGACGCGTTTCTACTGATCATTTGTGAAAACTCAGTGATGCTATGCCCACTGCAGTCGTAACTGACGACGTCGTTGGGTCAACAAGTGAACACGTAGGGGTCGTGTGATGTGGAGCTCCATATTCAACAGTGGCCTTTGAACATTGTGCTCCGAAACACTTGTGACTGCACCAGCATTGTACTCTGACGTTAGGTCTGCTACAGATCGCTGCCTATCCTGAATTACACAGTAGTGGATCCGCCGATCCCCATGTTTTGTGATGAAACGTGGACGTCCGGTACCACACGGCCTACGTGTTAATCCATGGTCCTTCAACGACTTTCCATAGGTACTCACGACAGTAGTACGCAAACAGCCGACCAGATTCGCCGTTACAGAGATTCTCGTTTCAATTCGCAGCGCCACAACTACGTGCCCCTTTGTCATTATATCAATGGATTTCCGAATTTGTGGCCCGTGTCTTCTCTATAATGACTGTCTAATTGTCTCTCTGCCGTTTAAATTCTTTCCTTACTGCGTCTCGTGCCCGTAACACCACCAGGAGTCATTTATCCTCGTGATTAGCAGTGGTCATAATGTTTTGGCTCATCATTGCATATGTGTCTCCTACGCAGGAGAGCTACAAAATGAAGGCAGGTAGCTGCAGTAAGTAGATGATTTTAGCGCGCAACATTTGAAATGGAATGACCATACAGACTGCTCTGATACAGGGTACCATATAATCTTGTATAGTCGGTATTTCATCGTAAATAACATTCTTTACCTGTCCCCAGACAAACAACCCTATCTCGTCACACTGGTGGAAGGGTCTGAACAGTTTACATGTTCCCTTCGCCCAGTCTATCACTTTGCAATCATTTGTTCATGACAGACTGTGGAACGTGTTGCACTATACACTGTGCAGTCATCAAGTCACCAAAGGTTACTCTTTTGTTGACACTCATGGAGCGGTGTGTGAAAAAGCGATTCCAAGGGACAATCACTCCACATATTTAAACTCCTCGGTCTCTAAAGCTCATTTTCACGAAATCAATGGGGGTTATCGGTAGCCTTGCTTCTAAGGGGACGGGGGTGGCCTGTGAAGTTAGTGCTAACTGCGACGAATAATTTGTTTCTTCTTTCTTTTCTTTTGCTTCATTTACTGTGAACATAGAGGAGGTCCGTAATTAAAGTTCTCGTTTCCAAGCTCTGTAGAACGAGAACCACTGCCTGGAATGACCTCACATATGAGCGGCACGTTACTGACGCAGGGAGAAACGATACGGAGCAAAACAATGAAATGAATACCCCTAGCTGCATACAGGCGTTGATATAAGTCAACGGGGACGGTTGAAAATGTTTTCGCCGACCAGGACTCGAACCCGGCATCCTCTGTTTACATGGCAGACGCTCTATATCCATCTGAGACACCTAGTACACAGAGGACAGAGCGACTGCAGGGACGTATCTCTGGCACGCCTCCCGTGAGACCCACATTCGCAACTTATTGTCCCGCACTATATTCATAGTGCCCTTGCCCATTATACTCATTACTCGCGGCTTTACTGCCGATTCCTGTAAGAGTTAAGAGTTCGGTCAGTGTTTGTACATCCGCACAGAAGAAGATGGTCAAATGGCCGGTGAGTCTTATATATATATATATATATACGGAACAAAACAAATTAAACGAAAATTTCACCAATAGATGGCTCTGTAGGCGTCTTATTGTAAAGAGAGTCGACGAAAAATGACATGAATCGCAATACGACGGCTATCACATCATCCGTACTGTTCACTGTGAAAGGTTGCCAAATTTCATCAGCCAGCAGCTGTGGCACTGTTAGTTTGGTAAACCCATCCACCACGCAACCTCGTACCACATCGGATGGGCTATAGGAAAATGACGGCTCATAATTCTCGCGCTTCAGAAATGCCTATGCAGCGACCGCTTCGCTAGTTGTGCAATGTGCGGAGAAGTGCCATCTTGCATAAAAATGTTCCTACCCACCAATCCACGACGTTGAAGGGTTGGAATGACGTTGGTGCACAAAAGAATCTCATAGCGTTAACAAGCGACGGTACAGGTAACGGTACCCGCAAGAAACATCTCCGCGAAAAAATACGGCCCTACGCTAAACGATACCGTCAATCTGCATCACACAGTCACCTTTTCAAAATGAAGTGGTACCGGTTGATCCGTGTGCAGATTTCCTGTTGCCCATATTCTGCAATTCTCTATGTCCCTAGAAATGGAAAAGGACTTCCACTATCCCCAGAATGTTCATCGCCACTCATTATCTACACTACTGGCCATTAAAATTGCTACACCAAGAAGAAATGCAGATGGTAAACGGGTATTCATTGGACAAATATATTATACAAAAACTGACATATCTTTACATTTTCACGCAATTTGGGTGCATAGATACTGAGACAACAGTACCCAGAACAACCACCTCTGGCCGTAATAAAGGCCTTGATACGCCTGGGCATTGAGTCAATCAGAGATTAGATGGCGTGTACAGGTACAGCTGCCCATGCAGCTTCAACACGATACCACAATTCATCAAAAGTAGTCACTGGAGTATTGTGACGAGCCAGTTCCTCGGCCACCGTTGACCAGACGTTTTTAAATGGTGAGAGATCTGGAGGATGTGCTGGCCAGGGCAGCAGTCGAACATTTTCTGTATCCAGAAAGGCCCGTACAGGGCTTGCGACATGCTGTCGTGCATTATCCTGCTGAAATGTAGAGTTTCGCAGGGATCGAATGAAGGTCGTAACAAATCTGAAATGTAACGTCCACTGTTCAAATTGCCGTCAATGCGAACAAGAGGTGACCGAGACGTGTAACCAATGGCACCCCATACCATCACGCCGGGTCATACGGCAGTATGGCGATGACGAATACACGCTTCCAATGTACGTTCGCCGCGATGTCGCCAAACACGGATGCGACCATCATGATACTGTAAACAGAACCTGGATTCATCCGAAAAAAATGACGTTTTGCCATTCGTGCACCCTGGTTCGTCGCTGAGTACACCATCGCAGGCGCTCCTGTCTGTGATGCAGCGTCAAGCGTAACCGTAGCCATGTTCTCCTAGCTGATAGTCCATACTGCTGCAAACGTCGTCGAACTGTTCGTGCAGATGGTTGTTGTCTTGCAAACGTCCCCATCTGTTGACTCAGGGATCGAGACGTGGCTGCACGATCCGTTAGAGCCATGCGGATAAGATGCCTGTCATCTCGACTGCTAGTGATACGAGGCCGTTGGGATCCAGCACGGCGTTCCGTATTACCCTCCTGAACCCACCGATTCCATATTCTGCTAACAGTCATTGGATCTCGACCAACGCGAGCAGCAATGTCGCGATACGATAAACCGCAATCGCGATAGGCTACAATCCGACCTTTATCAGAGTCGGAAACGTGATGGTACGCATTTCTCCTCCTTACACTAGGCAACGCCGGTCAACTGATGTTTGTGTCTGCGAAATCGGTTGGAAGCGTTCCTCATGTCAGCACGTTGTAGGTGTCACCACCGGCGCCAACCTTGTGTGAATGCTCTGAAAAGCTAATAATTTGCATATCACAGCATCTTCTTGGAAGCAACTCTTGAACATGTGTCATTTTATATCGATAGCAGTGCAGGATGTTTCGTAGGATTTTATGCACCCTACTCAGAAGCACGTTCAGCGTTCGGCAATTCCCCGTGCACTGCATGTTTGCACACCACGGCTCGACCCCTCTTGCTATGCTGTGGCCACATCTTCGATAGACGCCGCATCAACTGCCTTCCCCTCTTTGTCACGTTGCACTTCAAAAGAACATGTCTTTTCGAATTATATAATCATTTTCTACAGACCCTTACAAGTCATCGGACCATTGCCTTTTCTCATACCCTCGATTGTCCGGAACTTCTGCAGGGCTACTGACACACAGTCATTATTGTTATAAAAGATGTTTACCAGCGGCGCGCGATCCTTCATGGAGACAGGCATTTTGGACGTCTCAGACGCAAACTGAGGAACAGCTGTGTGCCACGCGTCTTTTGGTCTGCGTATTCCGACGTTTACAGCGCCAGCTATTTGGAATTTTTTTTCTTACGTTTCCCTTGCGTCAGTCAATAATATTTAGTTCAAATTTGATGTCATCCCGATCAGTAGTTCTCTTTCTGCTTCGTTTTGAACCTGTAACTTTAATTATGGACAACCATTATATCTTTGATGGCCCACAGTATTTCTTGTTTTGTTGTACAACATGAAATGTTACTAGGTTTTGCTTTATTTGTAATGATACATGTATAACCTATTAGCTCAGTATGCAGAAGTTTCAGCATATGTTTGGTCTTCTTTGTAATGAGTTTCTTAAATATACGTTGTAAAACCACACTGAGTCATGGGATAGCTACTTGCCCATATTGAGATAGCGGTAGTATTGCGTGTATAACGTATGGAACGGCAGTACATTGGCGGAGTTATCATTTGTACTCAGGTGATTCATATGAAAAGGTTCCGACGTGATTATGGCCACACGAAGGTTGGCACTGAGCACTATGGGAATTAACATCGGAGGTCATCAGTCCCCTAGAAATTAGAACTACTTAAACCTAACTAACCCAAGGACATCACATACATCTATGCCTGAGGCAGGATTCGAACCTGAGACCGTAGCAGTCACGCGGTTCCGGACTGTAGCACCTAGAACCGCTCGGCCACCGCGGCCGGCGCCACACGAAGGGAATTAACAGACAGTGAGCGCATAATAGTAGTTGCAGCTAGATGTGTGGGACATTTCATTTCGGAAATCGTTAGGGAATTCAATATTCCGAGATAACACCGTCAAGAGCGTGCCGAGAATACAAAATTGCATTCATTATCTCTCACCACGGACAACGCAGTGGCCAACGGCCTTCAGCTAACGACCAAGAGCAGTGGCGTTAGCGTAGATTTATCATTGCTAACAGACAAGCAACACTGCGTGAAATTACCACAAAAATCAATGTGGGACGTACGTCGAAGTATCCCTTAGGACAATGCGGCGAAATTTGGCGTTAATGGGCTGTGGTAGAAGACGACCGACTCGAGTGCCTTTGCTAACAGCACGACATAGCCTGCAGCGCTTCTCCTGGGTTCGTGACCATATAGGTTGGACCCTAGACGACTGTAGAACCGTGGCGTGGTCATGTGAGACCCGATTTCAGTTCGTAGCAGCTGATGGTAGCGTTCTAGTGTGGCGCAGATCCCACGAAGCCTCGGACCCAGATTGTCAGTAAGGCATTGTTCAAGCCAGTGGTGGCTCCCCATAAAGGTGTGAGCTGTATTTACTTGGAACTGAACCGATCATTGACTGGAAATGATTATGTTCGGCTACTTGGAGACCATTTGCAGCCATTCATGGACGTCACGTTCACAAACAATGACTGAATTTTTATGGATGACGATGCGCCATGTTACCAGATCTCAATTGTTTGCGATTGATTTTAAGAACATTCTGGACGATTCGAGCGAATGATTTGACCACCCACATCGCAAGATGAATCATATCGAACTTTTACGGGACAGAATCGAGAGCTCATTTCGTGCATAATGTCCTGCACCGGTAATACTTTCGGAGTTATGGAAGGCTATAGAGGCAGCATGGCTCAATATTTTGCAAGGGACTTTGAACGACTTGTGGAGTCCATACCAAGTCGAGTTGCTGCACTACACGGGACAAAAGGAGATCTGACACGATATTAGGAAACATCCCATGACTTTGAAATGATAATTAAACCAAGACCCCAAGCTGTCGATAGGCGTTGATATACATCTACGGGGACAGTTGAAAATGTGTGCCCCGACCGGGACTCGAACCCGAGAACTCCTGCTTACATGGCAGACGCTCTATCCATTGGTCGTGGCGGAAGTCACATGACATCCGTTCAAGTTCGTTGTTGATCCTTTCACTCAGTTTTTTTATTACAGAGGCCAACCAGCTCTCTGACCGAACATGCTGATCTACCGTGCCGGCTCCCATCTGAGCCACCGTGAGACCCACATTCCCAGCTTAATGTCCACTCACTACATTCGTAGTGCCCCTGCCCATTACACTCATTACTCGCGGCAGACAATCTTACCGAGACCCGTAAGTGTTCGGGCAATGCGTGTGAATCCAGTACAGAAGAAGAAGGTCAATGGCAGGTTAGCGTTAAATATATGAAGATGGTATCTGTTCTTTCGAACGAACAGATACCATCTTCATATCCCATGACTTTTGCCAAATCACTGTAAATCTAATATGGGAAACTGTCACGCGAGAGCGATATGCATAACTGCAGTGAACCAGTGACAGACAGTGGGTGTGCAGTCTCGTGGTGTGTACACGCGTGTATTGTGTAATCAGGCTATTAACGGGATCGAGCTCTTATATTTCGGTCACGGTCTGAACTGATTTTCGACTGGAACATTTTTAAAGAAAATGTTAGACCTTTTGAATACTGCACACTGTAAATAGCAGTGACAATGTACTGTATTTCTTATAATTTTTGCAACTTAATGGACTTCCTCACGGTTAAAATGTTAACTGCTGTTGTGGAAACACGTAAATAGTTTATTACGTGTGATACTGTTTTCGCCAGACCTGTGAGTTCACTATAGTGGTACTCATGCTCAAAGCGAATGGACTATAACTTTGCGACCGACGAGGTGAAATGAATTATCTGCTGTTGCGAAACCTTGACCTAAATATTGGTAACAGCGACGTATCTGTAAGAGACGTTATTGTCGTGCGCATATGAACTCGGATCTATACTGTAACGCCGTCACTTTTTCAGCAGTTAAAAACTCGATAACAGCACATTGGTTAACTCGCGTTGACAAAGCACTAAGAACGCGTCTCCACAATACATACTTGATGAACGTAATGCTTTCAAACTGCAGTGCATATAGAGGGGGCAGTTATCTGCCACGTGCCGCCTGGTGCATTTCTCAAGCTCATCTGAGTCGCGTTCTGAAACCACGTGTGTCTTACTTTTCAGCCTACCCTCGTATTTTTGTAGTAGATCGTCGACTTCCCTAGCACATAAAAATATTATGATAAAATTTAGTCAGGTAGAATTATTTTTGGATGTCTGGGAAGCATCATTTCCAATCATACTCAATACATAAATTATTCATTCAAATACCTTTTAAACTTCAGAATTTCTTTATAATCATGCAGGCACCTTTAGATAACTTTCATTTGTGTACGTCTGCCATTTTACTCTTACACTGCTGTGGTTGGTTAATCTGTCTTCCATCCGATTGCTCATCAATTCGTAACGTTTGCTGTTATAACGTTGACGTTACAGGAATTCCTGACCTGTGTCTCACCAACATTGCTATCGATGCAACTAAGAATAATGATAGACATGTGCTGAAAATTAATAATTGTATCCAATGTTTGCCTATATGCCGTTCTAATACGCCCAAGATTTATATTATGATGGTCCACAAACCAGTGTGCATTCGTGCCATCAAATGATGATTTTCTGAAAAATTCTGAAAAATGGCACCGCAGGGTTCGTAGCGAATTGCAGTGATGACGTTACATGATGCAGAAATATGGATTTAAAAACAATTTCAGTCTGTTTCAAATCAGCAACTTGTGTTAGTCATTCAACATCGGTTACCTGCTAACATGAAGTCTTATCTCTGCATTATGAATACAAAACGAGCAAACTTTAAAACACATGGAGCCTACACATCATGTTCATTTGCAGTCTGGTGTGCGATGGTATGGAGTACAAAAGCACAAAGAATACCTTTGTAAACCTTAGTCGTAAAGTCAGAATGCTGAGAAAGAGTAGGTCCAAGCCCTCTGTGTGAAAATTGGAGCCAAATTGTGTTGCCTTGCAGTAAATTTAGCTCTATGCACTGTACACGATGGCAGTAGTTTTTAGTAGTTGACTACCAAACACACACTCTTGAACCGAAAGTGTGGCAAATTTATCACCGTATGAGGTGTCTTTCTACTGTTTCATCTTCCTGTAGAATCGTTTCGTAAGTCCAACTTTAGCGGTGTTTATGATCTCTAAAAGTTCTTTACGATTTATGGAAATCAGTTTCACGCTCCTTACACCGTGCGGTGAGGGTGTGAACAGTAAATCGTGACGGACCTTTAAATTCCCTACTGAAGACGACAGTCCATGAATGCAGAATTCTCCGAGTAGACATCGTCAGCGTTCGAGAATTTTGCATAGGTCGACCTTGTGGGTTCTGAGTCGTGGGAGAGGCATTCCGCGCTAGGTGACGCACTAGTTTGCACACTGCACTTCCATTCAGGAAGATCAGGGTCCAAATTAGATTGATCATCCGGACTTAGGTTTCCCGTAGTTATCCTAAACATATTATGACGAATGGCAGGAAGATTTCCTTGAAAATTACACGGCTGTTTTCCTTCCGTATCCATAAACTAGGTGATCTTGTGCATCGCTTCATCTGGTCTCGTCATCGACAGTGGTTAAACCCCATCCTTAGTTGATTTAGCTGGAAATCCCTTTAATATTTCCCTTCATTATTGTTCTGGAAACAAAGCTGGGTCTGCTTAGGAAGGCTGAAATTACTCCTAGTGATATAATACATTTATGGCACCTAGTGACCAAATATCACTGTAACTCCGTACACATGACACTTGCCCCGTTGTGGCTTACTGCCGTCCAGATTCGTATGCGAAGACTAAACGGAGGAAACAATGATTAGTTCTGAGACCCACAGAAGTGGTATTTTAAATATCATCTGTTTAGGGACGATAATTGTGATTTTTATATGATGTAGTATTGTGTTAGCGTTGACGACGTCGGAAAGAGAGGAGGGAAAACTTTCCTTATGAATAGCAACAAATGATACTAGATATTGCCTACAGAAAAATTAAAGAGACCTTTGGAGAAAAGAGAACCACTTGTATGAATATCAAGAGCTCAGATGGAAGGAGTATATAGAGGGTCAATACAAGGGCGATGTACTTGAGGCAATATTATGGAAATGGAAGAGGATGTAGATGAAGATGAAATGGGAGATATGATACTGCGTGAAGAGTTTGACAGAACACTGAAAGACCTAAGTCGAAACAAGGCCCCGGGAGTAGACAACATTCTATTAGAACTACTGACAGCCTTGGGAGAGCCAGTCCTGACAAAATTCTACCATCTGGTGAGCAAAATATATGAGACAGGCGAAATACCCTCAGACTTCAAGAAGAATATAATAATTCCAATCCCAAAGAAAGCAGGTGTTGACAGATGTGAAAATTACCGAACTATCAGCTTAATAAGGCAAATCTACGTTTCTAGCATTTGTAGACTTAGAGAAAGCTTATGACAATGTTGACTGGAATACTCTCTTTCAAATTCTGAAGGTGGCAGGGGTAAAACACAGGGAGCGAAAGGCTATTTATAATCTGTACAGAAACCAGATGGCAGTTATAAGAGTCGAGGGACATGAAGGAGAAGCAGTGGTTCGGAAGGGAGTGAGACAGGGTTGTAGCCTCTCCCCGATGTTATTCAATCTGTATATTGAGCAAGGAGTAAAGGAAACAAAAGAAAAATTCGGAGTAGGTATTGAAATCCATGGAGAAGAAATAAGAACTTTAAGGTTCACCGATGGCATTGTAATTCTGTCAGAGACAACAAAGGACTTGGATGAGCAGTTGAATGGAATGGACAGTGTCTTGAAAGGAGGATATAAGATGAACATCAACAAAAGCAAAACGAGGATAATGGAATGTAGTCGAGTTAACTCGGGCGATGCTGAGGGAATTAGATTAGGAAATCAGACACTTAAAGTAGTAAAGGAGTTTTGCTATTTGGGGAGCAAAATAACGGATGATGGTCGAAGTAGAGAGGATATAAAATGTAGACTGTCAATGGCAAGGAAAGCGTTTCTGAAGAAGAGAAATTTGTTAACATCGAGTATAGATTTAAGTGTCAGGAAGTCGTTTCTGAAAGTATTTGTATGGAGTGTAGCCATGTATGGAAGTGAAACATGGACGATAAATAGTTTGGACAAGAAGAGAATAGAAGCTTTTGAAATGTGGTGCTACAGAAGAATGCTGAAGATTGGATGGGTAGATCACATAACTAATGAGGAGGTATTGAATAGAGTCGTAGAGAAGAGAAATTTGTGGCACAACTTGACTAGAAGAAGGCATCGGTTGGTAGGACATGTTCTGAGGCATCAATGGATCACCAATTTAGTATTGGAGGGCAGCGTGGAGGGTAAAAATCGTAGAGGGAGACCAAGAGATGAATACAGTAAGCAAATTCGGAAGCATGTAGGCTGCAGTGCGTACTGGGAGATGAAGAGGCTTGCACAGGATAGAGTAGCATGGAGAGCTGAATCAAACCAGTCTCAGGACTGAAGACCACAACAACAACAACAAATGCACCATCGAACCTAACGTCATCATCCAACGGAGGGATCACTGCCGTCTTACCCCATGGGACACTGTGATTACAGAGACTTAATACAAGAAGTTGGTGGAAGGTCTAATGATCAGGAAATGTACGCCTACCACCTCAGCCTCCTCTCGGTTTTCGGTCAAATTCTGCGTACGTCTGATGGGTCGAACCGGTTAGTTCCAAGTGAAGTACGACGAAACTGTCGTCTTTTTGTGACGTTGGCTGCGAATATGGAACCCTGACAGGAACTTCGTAAGTGCGAGGTCACAAAAGGCCAATGATGTTTACAGCATTCGACGCCGCACATATTGTCTACCATGTATCCACGATATTGGCTGCTAATGGCAACAGAGGGTGGGACTGGAGGTATCCAGTGGTGAGTACAGCATGAGTCTACGGAGCGTAGTTGAACTGCTTAGTCGACGAGTAACTCACAACAGTGCTACAGTGTTAGTGGTGTTGATACAAGGACAGCAAAGGCAACGATAAACAAAGTAAATATTGTATAATATCTACAACAACAGTTGCCGAAGTTGACATTTCATGAGAAAAAAACTTAAGGAATTTCGCAGAGCGAGAAAGAAGTGGCAAACGAAGCATTAGCGTTTCTGCGAGATGAGTCAGTGGAATGCGTGGTGTCATAAACGCCCTTCTATGCGGACAGTGTACATGATGAGCACAATAACGACGATACGTGCTTAACAAGTGAAAGTGATATCGAAACAGGTTTTGAGCCGTGTAGTTCATCATCCTCGTCGGACAGGGAACACAAATCCCGTCTCCACTGAAACGTAGTAAAGAACAACTGGTGTCCACGGAGCAGGTACTAAACATAATTACGTACATGGAGGATCAGCCGCAGCATATTAAAAAGTAATTATGTACAGATTGCGAATAAGTCTGCAAAATACGACCGTGTAATGCATAAGAGAAACTGCAATGTCGTACCCTTTTAAAGAAGGATATTTTGCTCTAATGCAATATGACTTTTATACACAGACAAGAGAGGACCAGGCGCACTTGTTACAAAAAGTGGTGTTTGCGCGTTTCAAGGATCCTCTATACAGTTCGTGCAGGATGTTTATGATAGTGACCTACTACGTTATGCACATCAAATTGCTCCAGAAATAGATTACAGTGATTTCAAGAGGAGCAGTGGATGGCTGCATAACTTTAGATAGTGCTACAGAATTGGAAGTTGGAAGACAACGAAATTTCAAACAACGTCAACTTGATGATGCACAGCAATATGCGAAATCGCCCCAAAAATTTGTAGACAAGATAAACAAAGTGACCCCATCGTTCAGTTAGGAATTTGTTTTCATCTCAGACCAATCAGAATCTGGAGACGAAATGCATATACAAGGAACCCTGGAAATTAGAGGTACCTAGAGAGTTCTGTCAAGATCAACTAACATCAATGGCTTAACGCATTCATGTACAATTGTGCCGACTGTTAATCTGGATGGTAAATTTGTTGGAAAGTTATTTATTGTGATGCGAGAGGTTGGAGGTGCTCTGCCCCCTTCGATTCTTTCTTGTGTGCGTGATCTAGGAAAGGCAGTAGAGAGTATTTACGTCACAGAAAACAAAAGTGGGAAAATGGGAGTAAGAGAACTACAACTAAGGTATGAGCACTGCTTTGGCCAATAGCTGGCCAAAATAACTTGCCTTTGCTTGATTACTGGTGTGTGTATAAAAATCGTATTGCATTAGAGCAAACTACCCATCTATAAAAGTGTATGACATTGCAGTTCGTACCACCTGGAACCACTGGACAAATTCTGCCCCTCGAGGTTTGTTTTTTCCGTGCCTATAAAACGTATTATTTCACTACCTGCAGCTGCGTAGCCAGCCAGTTTCACAACAAACGTCTCGACAGACTGTTTCGCAGTCGACTGGATGCCATCAGATTCCATCAGTTCTCATCACTCCGTTACACCAATATGGAGCCATATGCATCCTTTAAGAGTGGATACCTAACTCAGCGTCCTGCACGCTTTGTAGCTCCAATGGATTTCGCCTTTGATCTTGATGGTGCGAACCTTTGTGGTCACTGTGGCGCGCCATTTTCATTCGGTGTTCGTGGTGCAAGTTAATGGTTTGATCTGAAAATTTCTTGAATGTTGACGATGTCAAATGTAATACATACATCCCATAGAAGGTGGATCGCTGCACTTCCCAGACACTCATTTTCTGTCGCCCTCCTGATGCACATTGTGAGTCATCAGCAGTTAATATTTTTCTGTCACCGTTGTTAACACGATACCTTCAAATGAGCCTTAGTGAAGACTGAATTTGTGACGTTGCACGCAGAGGGTTGCTTGTGTGACTGCTGTCCTCAAATTGCCCGCTGACAGATGACGTCATTCAGTCTATTTGTCTCGGGTGTGGTCCTGGTTCTTCTGATCGTACAGCGTGCGTTACACATTTTCATTCGTTCTTGTAATCTGGTACACACAGCACTCAAGTCCTTCCTCATGCTGTCGTTGTCACTTAATCGCTAGTATCTTCTTGAAAAATTGTTGTCAGTTCCTGACTCTTAAGACGGTTTCCATATAAATGTCTCCATAATTTTGACTAATATTCTAATACCTCCACTGGGAAACCGCCTAAAGTAACCGTGTTTCTGTAGGATTTACGCTAAAATCTAAAATTAATATGGCAGTCTAGATAATGTTGGCGTTTGTAAAGAAGAAGGTGAATGACAGCACTTTCTAAGGAAAAAATCCTCCGACAGGAAGTTGAATGGAAAAATAAGAAAGCCACCTTAGCTATCTAAGATGACCTACTTGTGTTGGCTTTCGGTGGATACTAAGCTTTAAACTTGACTGACATAATCTCTAGAATGTAAATGACTTGTGCGTCTCAAGTTGTCATGCAATAAACCCACAATCGGAATACATAACTCTTTCTGTCCCTGAAGTCGAGTGCTGTTTAAACCCACCAAGAAGAGCACTGTAATTATCTGATAACAATGGAGGCTCTGCCCATGGATATTACATAGCCTAATCAGTAATGCTATTTCGATATCTATTCTTTTGTCGATGAGGATTATTTAGTCAAGGCCTCCTGTTCGCTACTTTTTAGTGAATGTCAGGATGTTTAGCTATTGATGCAGCTTACATTACATTTTTGTAAAACGTAATGCAATTAACTGCCATATGAACAGTTTAGTTTCAATACTAAATCATTAGATTCGGCAACAATACAATGAAAAGAGGTGTTACAAATATGGGTTGGTACAGTATTACAAGTGTGTCGAATTATTTCCGTTTTGTGTACAACACTCAGATACTGAGCGCAGGGTATCATTGCGAGAGTCTGCTATTGGCGACCGGAGTGATGTATTATGAGAGTGACTTATTGTTGTCTTCCTCATACTGTTTAAATTGATATTACCGTCGGAAATCAATATCGGACGATGTCGATAATATATTTTGTCACACGGCACATTGAAAGGCAGGGGAGGCTAATATCAAGTCATTATTAAGTTAAGCTGCAACCACAACTCCACGAACGTAGTTTCCCATCTTAATCCACGCGAGAGATCGTTATAACCAATCATACGTGTTTATTTATTTAAATGATGGCAAGGCGTTTCCGAGACTTACCACAAACATAACAGTTTCGAATTAGTTATTACTACTTGCTCTAGGTATGTCTCTGGCCGTATAAATTTCAAAGGAAGAAAGTATTTTACGGAATTTAGTAACTAAGGTAGATGTAAAAACGACATACTTTCTGAAAAGACAATTTCAATGCCTGCAGATTGTTGGCATTTTGGTTCCCAGTGGCTGGATAATTGTGCATAAAAAGCTTTTCCGTTCTCTTCGAATGCATTTTCAAATAGCTTGACTACATTAATATGAGTACTCCCAAAATCACCATTAATGTTTGTATTTCGAGGAAAGTACCTACGTCAGTCGCAATTATGCATTGAAATAAGTCTCAACGCAGTAGGTTGAATATTTGTGCCGAATCGGGACTCCGTATTGTGGAGGAGGGGGGGGGGGGGGGCGAGACTCCGTGGAAACAATATCCAAATAATAGTCAAGTAGCTGACGGTATAGAGAAAGGTCCATCGAAGAAGTTCCTGTAGGAATGCCCAATAGTCGAGCACATCATTTGTACCGTCTCCGAAAGGATAGTAAACTGATAGTCCTTCGATTCACGTCAGAGCGTGGGCCTTCATAGGTCGAAAATACTCATCTTCGGGCAGAGTAACATCCGTGGCTCGATCGCGTGTAGCGCAGTTACAAGAGAAAAGTTGAAGATCCTTCGTACCAGAAGCCACACGTCCGCTGAGGATGCACACACTAGGCTATGTCCGTCCGCATCCACCAGGCGAAACTGCAAGCAGAGGGGGCGGTCAACACTGACAATACTACATAGTCGAATCCGCGTCTCGTGTTTCTCATTAACGACAAGGAAACAGGAGATGCGCACCATTGTACCAAGAAAACCACAGTGGATAGTCGCTGATGACCTCGCTGTTGAGAGCCCTATACATACCACCACCGTGAATGGAGCGCCACACCACGTGCCATATATCCGTCGGACAGGGACACACTGTCACATTCCGGGCATGGCTCCTCATCATTAGATAACATATGTCCCTCGTCATTGATGCTCTGGTGCTGGGAAATTCAACATACTCATAGCTATATTCAAGGGAAAAGGTCTCTACATGTGAGAGAAGTACGCGATGTGTGCAACGGCAATGGGCAAGTTGCGAGGCAGGCGTCAGTGCTTCAATCAGGAGAAAAGTGACATTATTACTGTGGTGAGACCACAGACTTAACCCCTGTGCTGACATACAGTGCTGCTGCCCTTGCATGAACCTTGACAAACCCTACTAACCCACTGTTGGTATGGGGAGAGTGAGGGTTTCGTATAATGTCTTGAGGATATTCCCAGCGCTGATGAAATAACCTAAAGCCGCCAGTAGTCGTTGTGTCATCACGGCCATCATCAGAAAAATATCAGCCAGGTGTGGTATTCTGGATGCCAAGGTTGTTAATGGTGACTCGTTGGACTACATTCAATTCTCGTAACAACTGACTCCTGACGCCCGTCCGGGCTGCATGTAGAAGGCATTTATAATTAATCGCCGCCGTGCGGCAGACATCGCGGATGAAGAGAATTCCCAGGAACTGAAGAGTGTCCATAAATTGCAGGGTGGCTAAACAGTTCTTCTTGAAGCCTCTACCAATGTTCATCCCCCCAGACTCTTTCATGTTCATACAACTATTCGTCGCTGTCCCATATCGCGCGATCCATTCCAGTAACGATCTGATCTCATACCCCGATCGGACCAGAAAGAGTAGATCGTCTGCATTCATCCTGCAATGAAATGTGTGACCTCGTAGCGTTATCGCTGACAGACAACGCTTCAGTCCACGGATAAATGGTTCAAGAACAACTGCAAATAGGATCGTTGAAAGCGGGCAACCCTGACAGACCGATCTGGAAACTGACAGGACGCCCACCACATGTCCATTAATCAGCACTTTGGATGATGGACCTTGGAGAAATCGCTGGGAGGAAAGTCAGGTGGTCCTTCACCACACCAAGGAAACCATGGCCCATCCTGTCAAAAGCATTTTCAAACTCCACTGTTATCAGGGCACCTCGAAGACGACAAGCCACTGCGAGGGCTATCACATCCCCACAATCACTAAGTACCATCTGCATATTATTAGCTCCTCCCTTGGACGTGTGTTCCGTAAAAACTACTTGGGACAAGACCCTCTTCAGGCATGCCGCCAGAAGCCTTGTGAAGAACTTAAACACGCTGTTGAGGAGGTCAGTGGGCGGTAATGCTCAATGCCTCATCCCCCTGTTGGTTGAGGATCCGAATAATCAGGCCTCAAACAAACGACGGAGGCAATGCCACAGTAGGTGTCATCAATTCCTGACACCTCGTCGTTTATCTAAGAATCATGAGATCTTGAAAGGGATGGTACAACTTGAAAGGGATACCGTCAGAAACAGGAGACCTGTTGCTTGCACCATTTGCTATGGCTTCCTCAACATCTGAGTGGGTAACTGGGATATGAGATTCCACTGCTGGGACACTGAGGGTGCCCGACGTCGACTGTGGCACTTCAGCAAAATCTGCACCCTCGTAATGCTCCACACTGTAAAACGTCTGTTGTGATCATCGAATGTGTTCACAATATCTGCCTGTGCAGTCAAACGGCGACCATCTGACATGTCAAAAACATGATCATCGTTCGTCGTCGCTGTTGTCACTCGCGAAGGATGTTGTAGAACTCGATCTTAACGCTGTGATCGCACCACGACATCTTCGAGATGGCTCCACATGATCTTCGTCTTGATGCAACGACTCTCCACTTGTCAGTCTCAGGGGACACTGGGCCTATCATGAGTTCTCGGAGCAACATAAAGCAATATTGGGTCATACGGTGATGCCAAAGGGACTGTTCTCTACCGCATTACATCATCCTGCGCCGTACCGCCGGTTTGGTGCATTCGAGTCATGATGTCAGAGTAAAGGGTTCTCTCAGCAGTCGTACTTTGCAGCCAGTCCGTGTGTGTGCTATCAGTCGACAACACTGCGATTGCTGAAGGTGTGTTACATTCGTTTTCCTTCAGCCACGACTCCCTCATACCTTCCAACATGGGAGCAGGACAGTGCAGATGTACTCCCTATGATCGGAAATGGCTAGCGGTCGGTTTCTACGTCCATCGTCGCTGCTGCTAGTTCAGGGGAGACAAACGCAATCGAGGCGACTCACAATGAATAATGACGCAGCGTGTTATAGCATGGGCGATGTGACTGTGTCACGCACTCATTAAAGCATGTTCTCGATCTACTTTTGTGCTACTTCATTTTTTTTTTTTTTTACGTGGGTGGGCGTCCTTGTTGTACGATGCCAATGAGTCCTGATGGTCTGGCATTATCGGTGCCATGAGCACCATCATTTGTGCCTCCAGTGGCATTTTCATCATCTGTCATCAGTCTGTCGGGGCCGGAGCTGGGGCTGTGGTGGGTGCGGGAGTTATCTCTTTCCGCTGAAGTGCGTAGTCATCTGCAGGGTGTGGCTAGGGCCTATCAGTGGTGGCAGCGTGCCGACATCTCTCTTGAGCACTGCAACATATGTTGTCAGCAATGGGGGAGGGATCCGGACCACCTGGTGGCTGTTGCACTGTCCTCCTCTGTAGGCATTCAGACTGGACGTGGCATTTTTTGCTCATCCTGGGCATGTCTTTGGCTGGTTCGCTGGCCGGGGTGGCCGAGCGGTTCTAGGCGCTACAGTCTGGAACCGCAAGCCGCTACGGTCGCAGGTTCGAATCGTGCCTCGGGCATGGATGTGTGTGATGTCCTTATGTTAGTTAGGTTTCAGTAGTTCTAAGTTATATGGGACTGATGACCTTAGAAGTTGAGTCCCATAGTGCTCAGAGCCATTTATTTTGGCTGGCTGTCTGCATCCTCCAGTGTACAAACAGCATAGAACGTGTTTATGTGGACCCGACACACGCCATTAAGGATGGGATATGTGCTGAACTGAGCCAACTGCCTGACCACAGAGGTAACACCATTCCCCACCAGATCACCAAAGTTAACCACTATCGGACTTGGCTAGCACTTGGATGGGTCACCGTCGGGGTATGCCGAGTGCTGTTGGCAAGCAGGGTCCACTCAGCCCTTGTGAGGCCAATTGAGGAGTTACTTACTTAGGAAACAGCTATACCAGACACGAAAACTGACAATGGCTGGGAAAGTAGTGTGCTGACCACACGCCCCTCCGTATCAGCATTTGGTGACACCTTACGGCTGAGGATGACACGGCGGACAGTCGGTACCGTATGGCCTTCAAGGCCTGTTTTGGAGGATGTTTGCTTTTTTATGTGCTGAAATCAGTCCATTCCTCCGCAACATGTCCATGCACTGTCCTCTGAGGATGAAGAGCAGACGCCACCTCTGCCATAAACAGGTCGAAAGGAAGTTCGAAGATATGGATTGTCTGCAATCCTAGCCCAGTATGATAGACCTCCACAGCACCCACATTACCATCCAAGTGGCAGAAATTGGGCCAGTTTTTAGTACCTCGAAGGATCCTGTCGCTGATTCCTCGATGAGAAGCCTGACATACACCAAACTGCCGATTATGGGAAAGTGTATACCAACAAGTTATCACTCTGGATTTTTACTTCATCTCGGAGAAAACGTTCTAATCCAAGAGCTTTTGCTCGAGCAAATTCACTCCTGAAACTGAGTTTAAACGTCGATTTTCTGTAGGAGTTGCTCATTATAATTGATGAGAAATTTAGTTCACATGAAATGGCTAAACCAAGTTGACAAACATGTAGCGAGCACTCTGTGGCAAGGAAACAAACAGCACGTCCGCGTCGCATTGCTCCTCAAGCCAAACTCCGCGCTGCAGCCATCCAAGAACGCTTACCGTCTGAATCAAATTATCAACGTATTGCGCACTATGTTGTCACTCTCGAAAATGGTTCAAAAATGGTTCAAATAGCTCTGAGCACTATGGGACTTAACGTCTGAGGTCATCAGTCCCCTAGAACTTAGAACTACTTAAACCTAAGTAACCTAAGGACATCACACACATCCATGCCCGAGGCAGGATTCAAATCTGCGACCACAGCGGTCGCGCGGTTCCAGACTGAAGAGCCTAGAAACGCTCGGTCACAACGGCCGGCTGTCACTCTCCATTTATATTATTTGCTGGCAATGTGTCCTGTATTTCCGCAAGAGGTTTGTCCCTGTTGTGAATCCACACTGAGAATATCATAACAGCCAAGCTTACATATGGTTTTTTCTGTTCTGTCATAAATGCTAGACAGAAGCTTAATGTTTATAAAATTTCTCATGAACCGTAAGTCGTAAAATGATTCAACTCTGTTTGCACATTCAGTGGTACATGTGAAATAATGTGTACAAAATGGGTCGGGAATATACACTATGTGATCAAAAGTATACGGACATCCCCGAAACATACGTTTTTCAAATTGCGTTCATTGTGCTGCCACCTACTGCCAGGTACTCCATATTAGCGGCCTCATTAGTCATTAGACATCGTGAGAGAGCAGAATGGGGCGCTCCGCGGAACTCACAAACTTCGAATGTGATCGGGTGATTGGGTGCCACTTGTCTCATACGTCTGCACGCGAGATTTCCACACTCCTAAACATCCCTAGGTCCACTGTTTCCGATGTGATAGAGAAGTGGAAACGTGAAGCGACACGTACAGCACAAAAGCGTACAGGCCGACCTCGTCTGTCCACTGACGGAGACCGCCGACTATTGAACAGGGTCGTCATGTGTAATAGGCAGACATCTATCCAGACCATCACACGGCAATTCCAAACTGTATCAGAATACACGGCAAGTACTGTGACAGTTAGGCGGGAGATGAGAAAACTTGGATTTCATGGTCGAGCGACTGCTCATAAGCCACACATCACCCTGTTAATGCCAAGGAGCGTAAACATTGGACGATTGAACAGTGGAAAAACGTTGTGTGGAGTGACGAACCACCGTACACAATGTGGCGATGCGGTGGCGGGATGTGGGTAAGGCGAATGCACGGCGACGTCATCTGCCAGTATGTATAGTGCCAACAGTAATATTCGGAGGTGGTGGTGTTACTGTGTGGCCGTGCTTTTCATGGAGGGAGCTTGCACCTCTTGTTGTTTCGCGAGGCACTATCGCAGCACAGGCCTAGATTGATGTTTTAAGCACCTGCTTGCTTCCCACTGTCGAAGAGCAATTCGGGGATGGCGACTGCATCTTTCAACACGATCGAACATCTGTTCATAATGGACTGCCTGTGGTTGAGTGGTTACACGACAACATCCCTGTGATGGACTAGCCTGCACAGAGACCTGACCTGAATCCTATAGAACACCTTTGGGATGTTTTGGAACGCCGACTTCGTGCCAGGCCTCACCGACCGACATCGATAGTTCTCCTCAGTGCTCAGGGCTGCCATTCACCAAGAAACCTTCGAGCACCTGATTGAAGGTATGCCTGCGAGAGTGGAAGCAGTCATCATACATACACCATACTGAATTCCAGCATCACCGATGGAGGGTGCCACGAACTTTCATTTTCAGTCAGGTGTCCGGATACTTTTGATCACACAGTGTAAATTATTAACCAATAACACTGGAGAAATTTTAAAAAATTGAATTCTGCCGATGGGCTCAACTTCAGATTCAGAGGAATGACACATTTATTAATATGAATTTATTTACTGACGCGGCTACATTCACGAACCATATAAATGTTAATTTGCATAACATGTATTATTGGGCGACTGAAAATCCATGTTGGCTGCGGAAAGTTGCACAACAAAAACCGTGGTCGGTGAACGTATGGTGTGATTTTCTGGAGGCCTTATTTCATCGAAAGAAATCTTAATGGTAGGAAGTGCGATTACTGAAACTGAACAGATCAAATTTCTAGGTGTTCAGATAGATAGTAAACTGTCGTGGAAAGCCCACGTTCAGGATCTTGTTCAAAGACTTAATGCTGCCATTTTTACTATTCGACACGTATCGGAAGTGAGTGATCGTTCGACACGAAAATTAGTCTGCTTTGCTTATTTTCATTCGCTTATGTCGTATGTTATTATATTTTGGGGTAGCCCCATTCTAAAAAGATATTTTTGGCTGAGAAACTGGCGGTTCTGGCAATAAGTGGTGTAAGTTCACGAACCTCTTGTCGACCCCTGTTCACGAGACTGGGTATTTTGACATTGGCCTCTCAATATATATCTTCCTTACTGTCATTTCCTGTTAACAATATCAGCTTATCAGCAGAAATTAGTCCTGCATGTGGATCGGACTTCCTTAACTCTTGTGCTGAAAGGTGTGCAGTATAGTGCTGCATCCATTTTCAATACGCTACCACTCGAATTTAAAACTCTTAGCAGTAATCCACGCGCATTGAAATCGAAACTGAAGAGTTTCCTCATGGGTTTCTCCTTGTGTTCTGTCGAGAAGTTCCTTGAAAATTTAAGCTGATTCTTATTGTATTGTTGATTGCGTTTACTTAAATTTATGGATTGAATTTTTTCGGGTTTATAAAGATTTTATTTTTATCTGTTATTAATTGTATGTTGTAATTTCATGTACTAACACGTTCCATGACCTTGGAGATTTCCTCCTCAGTTTGGTCCTGCGGAATTTGACGTATAAATAAATAAATAAATACATCACATTGCTGCAAGAGGCATTAGGTCTGTTATTGGGAGAAATACCTTTAGGGACAAAGAACAGAATGTGGTATCAACACGAGGGGTGTCCGGCATATTCTTCGGTGATGGCTAGAAATGAGTACCACAGACAATTCCCAAATCGATGGATTGCACGCGGAGGAGATGTGTCGTGGCCGGCTCGTTCGCCAGACTTGACGCCTCTGGATTTTTTCTTGTGGAGATTCGTAGAGACATTGTTTATAAAGACGTTCCAACGACACCTGAAGATATGCGAGAGAGAATTTTCATAGCATGTAGTTCAATAAGTGCCAATGTGATAAGGCATACCACTCAGGATAAGAAGAAAAGAAGATTGTAGCACTGTATTGATACCAATGGTTAACACTTCGAACAGTTTCTGTAAATTGACGTTCATGCCACCTTTTGACCTTCAAAGACCATACTGTTACACATCACTGGATTCGTCTCGATAGCCACTATCAGAAAATAAGTACCAAACTATAGCACCCCATTTAAAAAAAGCAAAGTTGACCTTCATATCTCTGAAGCGTCCCGACGTAGCAACAAAAAACCAATGTCATATTATGGCCCCCGTTGTCACATGCAACTTTTGTCCCACAAACTTTTCAGTTCCTATCATACTTCCGGGAGTTATTCTTGGTGGCAATAGTTAGTGACTCACCCTGTATACGTAAATGGACTGGGAAGAAACCCTCACACGTGGTACAGTGGGAAGAACCTTCAATCATGCACTTCACCGTGGTTTGCAGAGTATGGGTGTAGATATAGGACAAGTAACTGTAAAGAATTTTACACTACTGGCCATTAAAATTGCTACACCAAGAAGAAATGCAGATGATAAACGGGTATTCATTGGACAAATATATTATACTGGAACTGACATGTGATTACATTTTCTCGCAATTTGGGTGCATAGATCCTGAGAAATCAGTACCCAGAACAACCACCTTTGGCCGTAATAACGGCCTTGATACGCCTGGACATTGAGTTAAACAGAGCTTGGATGGCGTGTACAGGTACAGCTGCCCATGCGACTTCAACACGATACCTCAGTTCATGAAGAGTAATGACTGGCGTATTGTGACGAACCAGTTGCTCGGCCACCATTGACCAGACGTTTCCAATTGGTGAGAGATCTGGAGAATGTGCAGCAGTCGAACATTTTCTGTATTCAGAAAGGCCCGTACAGAACCTGCAACATGCGGTCGTGCATTATCCTGCTGAAATGTAGGGTTTCGTAGGGATCGAATGAAGGGTAGAATCACGGGTCGCAACACATTTGAAATGTAACGTCCACTGTTCAAAGTGCCGTCAATGCGAACAAGAGGTGACCGAGACGTGTAACCAAAGGCACCCCATACCATCACGCCGGGTGATACGCCAGTATGGCGATGACGAATACACGCTTCCAATGTGCGTTCACCGCAATGTCGCCAAACACGGATGCGACCATCATGATGCAGTAAATAGAACCTGGATTCATCCGAAAAAATGACGTTTTGACATTCGTGCACCCAGGTTCGTCGTTGAGTACACCATCACAGACGCTCCTCTCTGTGATCTAGCGTCAAGGGTAACCGCAGCCATGGTCTCCGAGCTGATAGTCCATGCTGCTGCAAACGTCGTCGAACTGTGCGTGCAGATGCCTGTCATCTCGACTGCTAGTGATACGAGGCCGTTGGGATCCAGCACGGCGTTCTGTATTACCCTTGTGAACCCACCGATTCCATATTCTGCTAACAGTCATTGGATCTCGACCAACGCGAGCAACAATGTCGCGATACGATAAACCGCAATTGCGATAGGCTACGATCCGACCTTTATCAAAGTCAGAAACGTGATAGTACGCATTTCTCCTCCTTACACGAGGCATCACAACAACGTTTCACCAGGCAACGCCGGTCAACTGCTGTTTGTGTATGAGAAATCGGTTGGAAACTTTCCTCATGTCAGCACGTTGTGGGTGTCGCCACAGGCGCCAACCTTGTGTGAATGCTCTGAAAAGCTAATCATTTGCATATCACAGCATCTTCTTCCTGTCGGTTAAATTTCGCGTCTGTAGCATGTCATCTTCGTGGTGTAGCAATTTTAATGGCCAGTAGTGTAAACCACAAATTAAGTATTTGGCATTACAGCAATGATTAGGATTGTATAAATTTGTATAGTCTCTGACTGAGAAACCAGTAGGACGTGAGCGCCCACGTGGTGCATCAGAATCTGGGAGAGGGAGGGGGGGATAGGTTTTTAAAGAATCTCACTTAACGCGGCATGTATGAGAACGATAAAGACACGACAGCTGTAGCTTAAGATACGTGATGAGCAGCTTGACTGCCAATTATATCCCGGACGTAATGGGCCAGTGTAGCCCAACTCACACAAGATACTTTTGGGACGTCAAACCGAGAGGGGGGTCAGAGGTGCGACAACAGTTTTAGAGTTCTATAGAGGACGCATCACAATTAGTAGTGGATACCTGGAGCGCCACGCTGAGAGGGGCGATCGGGACACCCAAGTGCAATATTCGTATTCAGCGCCCACGTGATTTATTAGCCAAAACTGAAACGGGCGAAAGTGTAAAACAGAATTGCGGGGAGGGGGCGCGGGGGGGGGGGGGGAGATTGATGGGGAAAGGGGTGAAAATGTCGCTTGTGTCGGAAAATGTTCACGAACCGGTCGTGTGAACATATCCGACTGACAACATGTCACGCGACTGTGCAAGTAGCGGAAGTAGCCACAGCCGCCTTTCTTCGGGGAAGGTATGCGCATTCCTCGCCGAATTCGACTAAGCATTTCGCTCCCCTGAAATGCGGTACGAAGAGTAGCTCCAAAAATTTGTCAGGTGTAACGGTTGCTATTCCGGTTGTCGTCAGTATGTAGGAGCTAATGTCGCATATTGTATCCATAGGTGCGCCGCGCGGGGTAGCCGCGCGGTTTAGGCCGTCTTGTCACGGTCCGTGCGGCTCCCCACGTAGGAGGTTTGAGTCCTCCCTCGGGCATGAGTGTATATGTTGTCTATAGCGTAAGTTAGTTTAAGTTAGATTAAGTAGTGTGTAGGCTTAGGGACAAATGACCTCAGCAGTTTGGTCCCCTAAGGCCTTACCACAAATTTTCAATTTCCACTGGTACTCCAAACTAGAACCTTTGTGTTTGCTCGCTATGCAACTCACCAATGTAGGCTCCTGGCTTTCACGCTGCGGTCATCACGGTAGTGTCTGATGTATTCTATCATCAGTATGGATGTAGTAACGAGACTAAATCTATAACACTACGATTTTCCACTCAACACGTCTGAGGTGTTTGTGGGTTCTGGAAAAGTGGAGAGCGACGCAATGAAATATGTGCCTCGAGTCCAATCCGCAACAAACGTCGTCCAGCAGTCGACACAGACTGGTCTGTACGTGTTTCATTGTTCCAGCACAGTAGACGAAGTAGTATGGTTTGGAAATTGGAAATTTGTGGTAAGGTCTTATGGGACCAAACTGCTAAGGTCATCGGTCCCCAAGCCTACACACTACTTAAACTAACTTACGCTATGGACAACACACACACCCATGCCCGAAGAAGGACTCGAACCTCCGACGGGGGTAGCCGCACGGATCGTGACAGGTCGCCTAGTATGGTTTGTTTAGCCATGCGATGAGATAGTAGTCATCTTCTGCTATAGTCTTAGTGAATGTTCAAGTGTTCGTCCCTCAGGGCGAATGATCCTCTTCCATCCACGGATTCCACGTGTCTATGCTTTAGCAGAATGCAATGTATGAATCGATATGTTACAGTATTATAAACCTGCTTTCCGGAGATCGAATGTACCGCATCGTTATAATTCACAAACTTATACTGTATCCTTGACATCAATGAGGCCCACTAGCACTCGACTTCACGTTTCCACTTCTATTGAGGTTGGCGTAACACTGACCTTTCTGCTAATACAACACAGCCTACGCGTACTCATCTCTCTGTAATCTTAATGACCTATTCAATAGGGCCATTCTTTCACAGTGCTGCAATTTTCATAAACATTTGTGCCTTCATATTCTTTCGACACAATGTCTCCCTCCTAACAGATTGCGAACTGGCCACTTTCAGATCTGTAAATAGCTTTGCACAACCCCTTTTCCTAATAAGTTCTCGTGGGTTCCTACTTTGACTGAAAATGGAATTAATGATTGTGTGAGCTAACTATTTGCGATAAAGCATAATTGTTTTTTTGTTAAAGAAATGAAGTTTTATATTCTAATTATTTTAAGGATTCTGGGAACGACATTTTTGCGTTAAGATAACAATGATAATATGAGATTTAACAGTCCGCAGCTCGTGGTCGTGCGGTAGCGTTCTCGCTTCCCACGCCCGGGTTCCCGGGTTCGATTCCCGGCGGGGTCAGGGATTTTCTCTGCCTCGTGATGACTGTGTGTTGTGTGATGTCCTTAGGTTAGTTAGGTTTAAGTAGTTCTAAGTTCTAGGGGACTGATGACCATAGATGTTAAGTCCCATAGTGCTCAGAGCCATTTGAACCATTTTTTTGAGATTTAATATATAGATTTTTAGACACAGAAATGATACGTTGTCACAATCGCGGACAATTCATTTACTATGTTAAGAATTTCAATTACATGAAGGAAACTAACAAACCTACCTTTATTTCATTTCCAGCAACACTTCACCATTTCACCAAAAATTTCCGGGCCGAACATTGTGGAGCGAGTTTTTGCAGCGGCAGTTATATAGGTGGAGTCATATTGAATCAACATCATAGAGGTGTGTTCCGTGAGAATAATGCAATTGTTCGAAATGAATGGATCCGAATGAGTTACTGATCACAGGGTCTACAATTTCGGAAATTGTGTTTCGGTGATTTCACAGGAGTTACATATAGGTGCACTGGTAAGAAGATGTTTGAAATTACAATGAAATGAACACCCTTAGCTGCTTACAGGCGTTGACATACGTCAACGGGGACAGATGAAAATATGTGCCCCGACTGGGATTCGAACCCGGGATCTCCTGCTTACATGGCAGACGCTCTATGGCGGAGATATGTGGACAGCGAAGCTTGCCGGAGATTTGTGCATACTACCTTTGCCAGGTAGTCTGGACACCCATCATTTCCTTAAGCTGGTGGTGTCCACAAATCTAGACTTTCATGTCAATGTACCCGCGCCTTTTCCAACACCGTTAGCGCATAACAGGTTTCCTCACGTTTAATATTTATATTGAAGTCATATGTAGTTATATTAGTATTTTTATCTGGAAACACGATTTAAAGAAACCAAGATGTCAAATAACCATTAAGTATTCGTTGTTATTTTATCAGCTATAACAACAAAAAATATAACTAGGCAAGAATACATCAAAAAAAGTTTTGCATCAGCCCGGTTACCAGAACTCCTGAAGATAGAAGTTGACTGTGGATATTGTATCACACATACAGTCCCTTTGAATGTTCAGAGATGTCACTAAACCCGCCCAAAGGTGTAAACAATCATGCATGAACAGCGCCTATTAGACGGAGGGGGTCCGACAGCCGATCAGTTCCAGTCATTCCACCAGGAAGGAGGTACACAGCTCGTATTGTCTGTAGTTCAACCATGCCTAGACGGTAAATGCCGCGGTTCGATCACGTCCGCATTGTTACTTTTTGCCAGGAAGGGCTCTCAACAACGGAAGTGTCCAGGCGTCTCGGAGTGAACGAAAGTGATGTTGCTCGGACATGGAGGAGATACAGAGGGACAGGAACTGTCAGTGTCATGCCTCGCTCAGGCCGCCCAAGGGCTACTACTGCAGTGGATGACCATTACTTACGGGTTATGGCTCGGAGGAACCCTGACACCAACGCCACCATGTTGAATAATGCTTTTCGCGCAGCCACAGGACGTCGTGTTACGACTCAAACTGTGCGCAATAGGCTGCATGAAGTTGCACTTCACTCCCGACATCCATGGCGAGGTCCATCTTTGCAACCACGACACCATGCAGCGCGGTACAGATGGGACCAACAACATGCCGAATGGACCTCTCAGGATTGGCATCATATTCTCTTCACCGATGAGTGTCGCATATGCCTTCAACCAGACAATCGTTGGAGACGTGTTTGGAGCCAATCTGGTCAGGCTGAACGCCTTACACACACTGTGCAGCGAGTGCAGCAGGGTGGAGGTTTTCTGCTGTTTTGGGGTGACATTATGTGGGGCCGACGTACGCCGCTGGTGGTCATGGAAGGCGCCGTTACGGCTGTACGATACGTGAACGCCATCCTCCGACCGATAGTGCAACCATATCGGCAGCGTATTGGCGAAGCATTCGTCTTCATGGACGACAGTTCGCGCCCCCGTCGTGCACATCATGTGACTGAATTCCTTCATGATAACGACATCGCTCGTCTAGAGTGGCCAGCATGTTCTCCAGACATGAAACGGCTCGAACATGCCTGGGATAGACTGAAAAGGACTGTTTACGGACGACGTGACCCACCAAGCACTCTGAGGGTGCCGAATCGCCGTAGAACAATGGGACAATCTGGACTAACAGTGCCTTGATGATCCTGTGGATAGTATGCCACGACGAATACAGGCACGCATTTATGCAAGAGGACGTGCTACTGGGTAATAGAGGTATCAGTGTGTACAGAAATCTGCACCACCACCTCTGAAGGTCTCTCTGTATGATGGTACAACATGCAATGTGTGGTTTTCATGAACAATAAAAACGGCGGAAATGATGTTTATATTGATCTCTATGCCAATTTTCTGTACAGCTTCCGGAACTCTCTGAACCGAGGTTCAAATTGCTCTGAGCACTATGGGACTTAACATCTATGGTCATCAGTCCCCTAGAACTTAGAACTACTTAAACCTAACTAACCTAAGGACATCACACAACACCCAGTCACCACGAGGCAGAGAAAGTCCCTGACCCCGCCGGGAATCGAACCCGGGAACCCGGGCGCGGGAAGCGAGAACGCTACCGCACGACCTGAACCGAGGTGATGCAAAACTTTTTTTGATGTGTATATATACTAGGCTAGAAAAATGTTTTGGACGTCGTAATTAACGACACTGAACATAAAGAAATTTGCAAAACCCTAGTAATTTAAAACACACAATCAAATTATAACTCAGTGAAATTACCAAATGGAAGATATTTTGTTTTGATACAAGCGACACAAGCCGCATATCGCCTGGCCGGGCGCAGGTACAGGGAATAACAACAGAAGGCTGAACCGAGTCGAGTGAGGAAAAAGCACTACACAAACACGCGCAGGAAGCGAACCAGTGACAAGTATCACGCTCACAGTGGGAGGAAGATAAGTCTTTAGGAATACCACGTGGTCTCGTTACCGAAGCAACGAACTAAAGATAGCTCATCGAACATACAAAGCCGCTGTGGGATGACAAAACAGTGGAAAAACTTGGAGCCGCCAGGCAGTGTGTGGATGAGGACGACCAACCTCTTGCCACCAGACCTGGTTGGCCAAAGGAATAATACTTCCTTTACCGTTACCGATGCACGTCCTTTGTGCCCGGAAGATGCTCAGCCAGACCAACTTGGAAGTCACCCAGGCGGTAGAACACACAACCAGCCCGTTGCCCCGCAGACCTGCGTTGCCCGTGCAGCTTCACTGTTTGCCTCTAACCGGGAAAACGGTCTTACCGACACTCGCGGCAAACGTGCCTTCACGACAAAGATTGTGTTTCAAGAGATGTGGCGCGAGCTATCGATAGCGCAACGGTCCGGTTATGTATAATTAAATGTTTAGGTGTTTTGGAGATATGAAGTGTGCGACATTTCGTAGACAGAGCTGTCGTCTCCGGCAGCAACAATAACACATCTGGATAAGGGGTCGAGATGAGCATGGATTAAAAATGTGGGCACCTACATCCATTCTGTTTTATCTGAGTGTCAGATTTCATCATAGTAGCTGGCGAATGAGTCCATGCCACTTCCTCCTCAACTCATGATTACATGTTTTCAGTAGGTGGGAGATGTGGAGAACCTGCTGACCACGCCAACAGTCGAACACTTGCTATATCGAGTTAGGTCAGGACAGTCTGTGCGACATGTGGTTTTGTGTTATGTTGTTGAAAGGTAAACGTCATGGATATCTGACGATAGTGCACAGCCAACGGCCTTAATACGTCAGAACCAGAGGAGATCGTTTTGTGTGCCCAATGGCTCTCCACGCCATCGCGCCACGTGCTAGGCCCGATGATGAATACAATCTTGGCAACATTCGTCCATCTCGGGGCCTCCACCCCTGGCTACGTCCATCGTAATACCATACGCAGGACTGAGAGCTGTCTGAGTATATGAAATTGTGCCACTCTTGTGTGCTCATTGAGCGTACCATTGCTCACGTGCCTGTCTTTGTTGCTGCTTCAAGGATCCCTCTACGATGGTCACAGTGCTGTTCCGTAGAATGTCGCATTGTTCATGTAGACATTTTTCTTGCTGCAAAGAAGCCCATTTGCTGATTACGGTATGTGAAGTTTTTCTGCGATCCTCCTGCTCTCTCGGGCGCTAGTCTCGTGGGGTCGTTGAGATTCTCCTCGGTGTTGAGTGTGGTCCATTTGCATCCATAGAGTCCATAAGCTCATTACAATCGTGGGATCCCGACAAACGTCAGCAGCAATGTCGCAGAAAGATAAATCGCAGTGTCGATGGGACACGATCCACTGTCGAATACCGATAAGTGCTGGAAGACGTTTCCCTTTATTACTCGAGATAAAACATGACCTTCGTACAATTAACTAACACTGAAATGGTATTTCAGAATGAGAAACCCGTTACGTAATCTTTGCTATCTACTTTGTGCGACTGCAGTGAATCACTAATCACTTGAAAGCAAGCAAGTATGTAGTACAATTCATGTGAATTTGACGCCTATTGTACGCCACATTCGTGTGTTGCGATTTTAATGGCACAAATCATACCTACAATACATTAATGAAATGTGCCGCGTTATTGACCGGGAAACACCGATGACAAGATTTTCTCTCTTCGCATAATTTGACGTTTTTCTTGTCGAAATACGTGCGTATTTCTCTAAATATAAGTTAAACGATATGACAAAAAATTTGTTCAAATGGCTCTGAGCACTGTGGGCCTTAACTTCTGTCATCAGTCCCCTAGAACTTAGAACTACTTAAACCTAACTAACCTAAGGACATCACACACACCAGTGCCCGAGGCAGTATTCGAACCTGCGACCGTAGCGGTCGCGCGGTTCCAGACTGTAGCGCCTAGAACCGCTCGGCCACCACGGCCGGCAAAATATATGACATGTTAATGGTCTAAGAACTTGCATAATGGCATAAAAGCCGTCTTGATAGTACACAAGATAAATAAGTAATACACAGTCCAATGGCGATTTGTTCTTTCAAAAAAATTTTGCGTGGCTGTGGCTCAGCATATCGAAAATTTTTTTCTAAATAACAGTGTTTAGTATAGGTGACATGTGGTGAGTACGTGTAAGAGTGTAATGACGAGTTTTTGTAAGTAATGCGAGAAGAGAAAACCTACTCACGTACAATTTTGACGTTTAAAAGGGTAACTTAGTATATCGTCCCCAGATCACCATCAACAATGCCACAAGCCATCAAGCCACGTGTCACAGAACACGAGTCGGCGCCGTTGTCAAGATACTGGACTCCCACTCGAAAAGGGCGGCATGTATATCCCATCCCAACATCCATATTTAATTTTACGAGGTATCCCTACATCGCTTAGGATGAAATGTGGAATGGTTGTTTTAAAAAGAACACGGACGAATTTCTTCCTCATTCTAGTCCTTCGCGAGCTTCTGTTTCGTCTCTAATGACCTCACCATTGAAGGGAAATTCGCATATACTCTGTATGCCAGTATCTCTCATCCTCTTGCCGGTCAAGTACTACTGGTAAACATTTCTGCAGGCCCTAGCATTCGAACGGACTCCAGCCAGGTTGCGCACTGCCGCACTAGAGCTCGTTAGTGACTTCGTCTAACGAGGAAGGCTACACCGGTAATGGCAATGAGGGAATCATATTTGTGAGATGCAGTGATCAAATCCTCTTCCAAACTTATCATTTAGGTTTTTAGCAATTTTCCGAATCCCGTTCAATTTAATGTCACTTTTTTTTCACATCCCTCTCCAAGTTAGCCACTGGTCATACCTAGGAAGCTCGATACTGCAACATCTACATAGATACTCCGCAATCCACCGTACGGTGCCTGGCGGAGGGTACCCTGTACCACTACTTGTCATTTCCTTTCCTGTTCCACTCTCAAATAGAGCGAGGGAAAAACGACTGTCTCTATGCCTTCGTATGAGTCCTAATTTCTCTTATTCTATCTTCGTGGTCCTTAAGAGCATTGTATGTTGCCGGCGGTAGATGATCAGATTGAAATGCCGGTTCTCTAAATTTTCTCAATAGTGTTTCTCGAAAAGAACGTCGCCTTCCCTCCAGGGATTCCCATTTGATTTTCCGAAGTAACCCCGTAACACTTACGTGTTATTCGAACCTACCGGTAACAAATCTAGCAGCCCACCTCTGAATTCCTTCGATGTCTTCCTTCACGCCGACCTAGTACAGATCCCAAACACACGAGCAGTACTCAAGAATAGGTCGCACCAGCGTCCTATGAGCGGTCTCCTTTACAGGTGAGCCACTCTTTCCTAAAATTCCCAAATAAACCGAAGTGGACCATTCGCCTTCCCTACCACGGTTCTAACATGTTCGTTCCACCTCATATCGCTTTGCAATGTTACGCTAAGGTATTTAAACGACGTGACTGTGTCAAGCAGGACACTAGTAATACTGTATCCGAACATTACAAGTTTGATCTTACTACTCATCCGTATTAACTTACATTCTTCCACATTTATGGCTAGCTGTCATTCATCACACCAACTGGAAATTATGTCTCAGTCGTCTTGTGTCTTAAATCAGCAAAAAACCAATACACGTCGTTTTTCGAGTTAATTAAACCGCTAACAAAACCAGTGAACGAGGGCTGCTCGGAAAGTATGGAAAGATCACTCGCGAAATGGAACCCACAGTGAAAATTCGCTGAAGCTTTGTATGATGCGTTGGGCAGTGTCTCTAGTATGCCCGTAGATAACATCATGTCGCTTTTCTCATTTCTGAGCGCACAGTGAGCACGTAAGTGTGCCTAGAAAATAGTGTCTCCCATCACGTATAACAGCCTGCTGAGATATTTCGCCTGATTTCATGCAACTTCACATAACTTAACTGTCATGCATGTCCTTTTCCATGATATTTCTCGGTCACACACTTCAGGGGCAGTGTGGACTCTCTCGCAGCGTTTTCGATGGGAAGTGTTCGATCACCCACCATACAGCCCGGACTTGGTTCAAATGGCTCTGAGCACTATGGGACTTAACATCCTAGGTCATCAGTCTCCTAGAACTTAGAACCACTTAAACCTAACGAACCTAAGGACATCACAAACATCCATGCCCGAGGCAGGTTTCGAACCTGCGACCGTAGCGGTCGCGCGGTTCCAGACTGAAGCGCCTAGAACCGCTCGGCCACAACGGCCGCCCCCGGACTTGGCTCCCTCTGATTCTCATCTCTACTTACATTAATAGTTGACTATAAAGACATCACTTTGGCACAGACAACGATCTGCAGTCCAGGATAGGAAATTGTCGTAAAGCACAGGAAGCTTCCTGCGTAGAGGTTTCGGAAAGTTCGTACAAGGCTACGACAAATTTCTCAGACTGAGCGGCGGCTTCGTAGAGAAGTAGCTGAAAGCTGTAGCTAATTGTTGCAAATAAAACAGTTTTGCTTTTCATTGTGGTTACCATTTCGCGACCGATCGTTCCTTACTTTCCGGATAGTTCAAATGGTTCAAATGGCACTGAGCACTATGGGACTCAAATGCTGTGGTCATCAGTCCCCTAGAACTTAGAACTACTTAAACCTAACTAACCTAAGGACATCACACACATCCATGCCCGAGGCAGGATTCGAACCTGCGACCGTAGCAGTCGCACGGTTCCGGACTGCGCGCCTAGAACCGCGAGACCACCGCGGCCGGCTTCCGGATAGTCCTCGTACTTTTTATCGTCCATATATTCTATAGTATCGAACAAGCACTGCTTCTTTACCTTGGTATCTTTCCCATTCTTCCATGTGACAAACAAGTCTATAGCTTGATTTGCCTTTGTTTGTTCTGTGTTCACTGCCGTGTCGCCTAGTTCTTGCCGCACTGACCCCGTTGCAACTGCACCTCACTGAATACTGTTCACTGCCGCAGCGCGTTTCCGTTGGTCATTTTCTGTCTCATGTTTTTGTATACGCTTGTCATTAGATGTATACTTCCCACTTAAAGGCTGCTGAGTATAACCTTGCATCGGAATTACTGTAGACAGACGTTAAGGAGAAGTACATGAACAACATAATAATATCAGTTTTGCATGTAAACTACTTTACGCAAATACTTGAATAGATAATTTCGCTTTTTATATTTTGTGTGTGTGTGTGTGTGTGTGTGTGTGTGACACGCATAAAGAACTGCATTGTTAGCCCCCATGTGCACTCATTTTGCATGCCTGGAGGCCTAAATCAACATTCTGAAGAGGTTTTTCCAGCAACTATTGACGGAAGGGGGCAAACCAACATTCCCGGCGGGGTCAGGGATTTTCTCTGCCTCGTGATGACTGGGTGTTGTGTGATGTCCTTAGGTTAGTTAGGTTTAAGTAGTTCTAAGTTCTAGGGGACTGATTACCATAGATGTTAAGTCCCATAGTGCTCAGAGCCTCAATGGCAAGCCAACTGCAGATTGTGGCGCACGTTGGAACAAACGATTCTTGTCGTCTGTGATTCGAGTTCACACTGGCTGAGAAGGTTGGGAAGAGCAGCCCAGCTCTTTGAGTTTCAACGAAGCACACAATACGCCTTATTGTCCGAGCTGATCGCGGTCTTCGGTTCTGAGTGCAGTGGAAGGCGATAACCAAATCATCTGAAAATTCTGTGACAAACTAAGTTGCGACTTCCTAGAGTTGCAGAGGAGGGTTGAGAACTGTAGGTTTCCCCAAACGGGTTAGGTATGCGCTACACATCAGAACCTGCTTGTAAGCCACCCGACTGGAATAACATGAGTTTAGGTGATAAGGACGTCTGTACTTTGGGACCGTGGCCTATAACACCCACCTGAAGCTCCAGGATGCTCCATCCTCCTTGGCACTGTCGTTGTCGATATAATGAAATGTTTCAACATAATATGTAGCTCAACACGTAGCGAATGAACAGGAGATATTACAGCTATTAAAGTAAGGCACAATAAAAAGACTGTCACAAATACAGCTTTCGGTCCGTAAGGTCTTCGTCCGCTAGATAGAGAGTGGCAACTTTCCTTTTCATAATATTGTTACATTCCATTCTGGACTCTCCATTGTTTGACCTACAGGGTGTCCAGAAAAGGACTCCCTGATTTCAAAATTAAATATCTCGAAAACAAAGATCGATAGAGCAATGCAGTAAACGGTATGTTTATTGTGAAAGCTGTAAGAAGTTTATACTGCAGTTTGAAATAATAGTTACAAAAGCTGCTAACAGATGGCGCTGTACGCTGTACAGCTCGTATCAGCATACAGAAGTGAAATAATCGTATGAAAACAATCTTTGCAAACAATCACATCACAATGTTTTCAAAATGTTCACCATTGGCACTACAGAGGTGGCGCAAACGAAGAATGAAATTCGCCATCACATTTCGTAGTGTCTCAACCGAAATGGATTCACATGCCACAGAGATCGCCGATTCAAGCTCGTCCAGCGTGGCGGGATGCTTCGGGTAGACCATGTCTTTCACTGTGCCCCATAACAAAAAAAGTCACAGGGAGTCAAATCCGGCGAATATGGAGGCCAATCCATGCCTGCACCAGTAAAGTTGGGATATTCCGAAGCAATGACTCGATTCCCGAAGTATTCCTCAACACTTGCTCGGTCCGATTTCGTCGGGCTCCATCTTGCATAAACCATTCAGTACCTGGTCGATCCTCTAACGCTTGCTGTGTGGCGACAAATTGTTCCAAAATTGCAACGTAACGTGCACCAGTGACCATTTCTTGAATGAAAAAAGGGCCAATAATGCTTCTGCTGCGTACTGCAGCCCACACAGTAACTTTAGGAGAATACAGGGGTTTCGCTTCACAGCAATATGGCTTTTCGGAACCCCAAAATCGCCAGTTCTGCTTATTCACGTATCCATTCAGGTGGAAGTGTGCTTCATCTGTAAATCAGATGCAGCCAACATCAAATCCTTCACTATCAACCAAAGTGAGCAACTGATTAGCAAAGGCAACTCTTTGTTGCACAACTCGTACGGTTGTGGCCTGGTGCATTTGAATTTTGAATGGAAACATGTGTAGGCTCTTTCTCAGTATTTTCTGCGTGCTGGAACGTTTCAAACCAGTCTCAGATGCAATTCTACGGACGGATGACATTGGATTTCGCTGAATAATTCCAGAAACTGTGGCGATATTTTCAGGCGTAACTGCGGTTTGCTTGCGGCCAACATGCCCCACTAGATCATCAGTTACGCTGCCTGTTCATTGAAATTTTGCGAAGAGCGTACGAATGGTTTTCGCATCGGGTCCTTTTGGAACATTAAATCGTGCTTGAAAACTTCGCCTTGTTAGCGTAGGACTCTCTTCTAACCTGAGGTACTCTAGCACCAGAAAAACGCGTTGTTCAATGGAGTACATGGTTTTAATCACTTCCTTCGGTACGCTAACCTCCTTTCATGTTTCAATAGTGGAACTGATCGCTTTGGGCTTCGGATCCCTATTTATACTAGGCATTACGTATGGCGATTACAGAGCCATCTGTTAGCAGCTTTTGTAACTATTATTTCAATCTGCTGTATAAACTTCCTACAGCTTTCACAATAAACATACCGTTTACTGCATTCCTCTATCGATCTTTGTTTTCGAAATATTTTAATTTGAAATCAGGGAGTCCTTTTCTGGACACTCTGTATTAAAGAAACACACTTTCGATAACATTCAAACCTATTCTGAAACAGGGCTGCACTGTTAACTCATTACTCTCACACGTTTATGCGAGTCACTTTCACATCCAGACCACAAAAGTCTATTAATTGCCTGTTCATGAGCATAACTACAATCTTCCTGTTTCGATCAATTGTACATGAATATAGGTTTATAGCATGCACGATTCGGCTTAATTTGTGCAATAAAAGTATAGTCCGTGCTGTTGCGTGACACACACGTATACGCAGCGCCAAATAATTGTATTTTATCATTTAAATTGACTTTCTGACTTCATGTCCAGCTCCATGCTCCGACAAGCTAACCGGTTTCAACTACTATGTATTGGGGGGATCCCAAGTCGACCACATCCCGACCACGGGCACAGCTCTCGCGCCAAAGGAACAAATGCGACGCTGACGATGGACTATCGACATGTGCGGCACGCATGTTACAAGCTACCAATGTAACTGATTGTGTGTTGGATGCACAAGATTTTTTAAAAAGTTAGGTGACTCCCCATCCATTCCAAATAAAGATATCTGCAGGAGACCCCGATGTATCAGGGTAGGATCCTAAGAAATGCCTCCCATAGGCGAAAGTGTTAAAATCATGGTGATCAACAGACGAAGTATTAGCAAAATAGCGCCAGACTTTGAAGCGCTCCTAATAACCAATGAAGCTCACATAATACTAGGTGCCGGCCGGAGTGGCCGAGCGGTTCTAGGCGCTACAGTCTGGAACCGCTCGACCGCTGCGGTCGCAGGTTCGAATCCTGCCTCGGGCATGGAAGTGTGTGATGTCCTTAGGCTAGTTAGGTTTAAGTAGTTCTAAGTTCTAGGGGACTGATGACCTGAAAGTTGAGTCCCATAGTGCTCAGAGCCATTTGAACCAATACTAGGTTCAGAAGACTGGATCAAACCCAGAATTGATGTCAGTGAGATTTTTGGGGACAATTTAAGAGTCTGTCGAAAGGAGAGGCTAAGTGAAATTGTAGCTGGTATATTTTTTACGGTAGATATGAAACTGAAATTCACCGAGATAGAAATTCAAGCTGCATGCGAGAATTTTCTGGAGATGTTCAATGTCATGGGTGAACACTCTTAATTTCTTCCTTCTATTGATCATCAGACCCATTCCCAGATGTGACCTAAATCCTTAGAGAAAAACCACAATTCGATAGTATGTACTTTCCCAATCATACTGTCATCATCGGAGACTTGAAAAAATGAGATACAGTTTTGTAAGTGGTGAGTGTGACAAAACAACCAACTAAACAATAGCAAATACCTCCTATGAAAGCTGTCTAGAACAGACAATTCAGAAGCTCACTTATGACGAAATATGTTGGATATAATGGCAAGAAACAGACCTTACTTCTTCGAGGATGCCCAAATTGAAAGTGGCGTCAGTGATCATGAAGAAGTTGTTGCAACAATAATTAGTGAACAAAGAACAACAAAACGAGTAGAAATGTTTATGTGTTCAAAAAACTAGATCAAGAGGTAATAGTGTCATAAATCAATGACGAACGTCAAATATTTACTCTAGACAGGAGCAATTAGAAGAACTGTGCCCAAAGTTTAAAAGAATAGTTGACCATACACTAGGTGACATGTAGCTAGTAGAACAGTTCATGTTGGGAAGCACCCTTCATGGTATTCAGTCACTCTAAAGGCACATCTAAAGAAACAGAAAAACAAAAACTTCTTTGAAAAAATTAGCAACCACTTACATAATAGGTATTTTATCTTTCAACAAATCTTCTTACAATTTTTGATGGTGGATAAAGTACGAAACATAGACAACGCATAAGAGATGTAAGACAAAGCATAGGGTTCTATATAGAGAGAGGCAGACTGACTCGCGTTGACAGTCAAGAGGTCAATGTGTGAAGCCTTCAGCGACTTCCGTAGCTGAGTATTATCGAAAGGCCTGTCACAGGACCTAAGAAAAATCTGATCATATTAAAAGGCTGTTATTGAAACCAAAGTTAGTGTTCAGAAGAACTGAAACTGAACATAGCAAAGCAATAGTCAAAATGTTGACCCCATTCTCAAATGTTCCTTTACAAAGAAAAATCCTGTAGTACTGGCCGGCCGAAGTGGCCGTGCGGTGAAAGGCGCTGCAGTCTGGAACCGCAAGACCGCTACGGTCGCAGGTTCGAATCCTGCCTCGGGCATGGATGTTTGTGATGTCCTTAGGTTAGTTAGGTTTAACTAGTTCTAAGTTCTAGGGGACTAATGACCTCAGCAGTTGAGTCCCATAGTGCTCAGAGCCATTTTTTGAACCTGTAGTACTGGCCCATTTCAATTCTCGCACCGCTGTAAAGCTGAGTGATATTGATATTAGTGTCAGAGACGATGAGAAACGGCTGAAATCGCTGAAATTGAATATAGCTTCAGGAGTCGATGAAATCCCTATGAGATTGTATGCAGAATTTGCCGCTGGGTAATCCCCCTCTACCCTCATTTTTAACCATTTCATATAACCATCTACCGTACATCCCCCGAACAAGTAATAATGACCACTGCTTGGAAGAAAACACAAGTCACATCCGTATAAAAAAAACGACAGCAGAACTGATGCGCAAACCTACCATCAAATACCCTTGACATCTATCTGTTGTGGAATCTTAGAACAAATTCTGACCGCAAAAATAGTGAAATACCTTGATCAGAATAACCCCATCCATACCAGACTGCATGAATTCCGAGAACATCGATTATGTGAAACCTAATTCGAACTTTTCTCACATGACAACCTGAAAGCCATAGATCAAGACAATCGGATAGATGCAATATTGAACTTTTCTCACATGACAACCTGAAAGCCATAGATTAAGACAATCGGATAGATGCAATATTTCTTGATTCCGAAAAGCATTTGACTCAGTGTCACACATACACTTGCTATCGGAAGTACGACTATACGAGGAGTCATACGAAATTTGTGATGGAGGGAGGATTTCTTGGTAGTGTTGTCTTGAAATGAGGGTCATCGACAGATTTAGAAGTAACTTCAGCTCAATCTCAGAAGTGTGTTGGGACCCTTACTGTTGATGTTGCATGTTGCTGATTATATTAATACTAACCTCAGACTTTTCGCAGATGATGCAGTTAAATATAATGAAGCACTATTTGACAAAAGCTACACAAGTATCCCATTAGATCTTGATAAGATTTGAAAGTGGTGCAAACACTGACAACTTTCTTTAACTGTTCAGAAATACACTACTGGCCATTAAAATTGCTACACCAAGAAGAAATGCACATGACCAACGGGTATTCATTGGACAAATATATTATACTAGAACTGACACGTGATTACATTTTCACGCAACTTGGGTGCATATATCCTGAGAAATCAGTACCCAGAACAACCACCTCTGGCCGTAATAACGGTCTTGATACGCCTGGGCATTGAGTTCAAATGGCTCTGAGCACTATGGGACTTAACATCTATGGTCATTAGTCCCCTAGAACTTAGAACTATTTAAACCTAACTACCCTAAGGGCATCACACAACACCCAGTCATCACGAGGCAGGGAAAATCCCCGACCCCGCCGGGAATCGAAACCGGGAACCCGGGCGCGGGAAGCGAGAACGCCACCGCACGACCACGAGCTGCGGACAGGGCATTGAGTCAAACACAGCTTGGATGGCGTGTACAGGTACAGTTGCTCATGAAGCTTCAACACGATACCACAGTTCATCAAGAGTAGTGACTGGCGTATTGTGACGAGTCAGTTGCTCGGCCACCATTGACCAGACGTTTTCAATTGGTGAGCGATCTGGAGATTGTGCTGGCCAGGACAGCAGTCGAACATTTTCTGTATCCAGAAAGGCCCGTACAGGACCTGCAACATGCGGTCGTGCATTATCCTGCTGAAATGTAGGGTTTCGCAGGGATCGAATGAAGGGTAGAGTCACGGGTCGTAACACATCTGAAATGTGACGTCCTCTGTTCAAAGTGCCGTCAATGCGAACAAGAGGTGATCGAGACGTTTAACCAATGGCACCCAATACCATCACGCCAGGTGATACGCCAGTATGGCGATGACGAATACATGCTTCCAATGTGCATTCACCGCGATGTCGCCAAACACGGATGCGACCATCATTATGCTGTAAACAGAACCTGGATCATATGAAAAAATGACGTTTTGCCATTCGTACACCCAGGTTCGTCGTTGAGTACACCATCGCAGGCGCTCCTGTCTGTGATGCAGCGTCAAGAGTAACCGCAGCAATGGTCGCCGAGCTGATAGTCCATGCTGCTGCAAACGTCGTCGAACTGTTCGTGCAGATGATTGTTATCTTGCAAACGTCCCAATCTGTTGACTCAGGGATCGAGACGTGGCTGCACGATCCGTTACAGCCATGTGCATAAGATATCTTTCATCTCGACTGCTAGTGATACGACGCCGTTGGGATCCAGCACGGCGTCCCGTATTACCCTCCTGAACCCACCGATTCCATATTCTGCTAACAGTCATTGGATCTCGACCAACGCGAGCAGCAATGTCGCGATACGATAAACCGCAATCGCGATAGACTACAATCCGACCTTTATCAAAATCGGAAACGTGATGGTACGCATTTCTCCTCCTTACAAGAGGCTTCACAACAACGTTTCATCAGGCAACGCCGGCCAACTGCTGTTTGTGTATGAGAAATCGTTTGGAAACTTTCCTCATATCAGCACGTTGTAGGTGTCGCCACCTTCGCCAACCTTGTGTGAATGCTCTGAAAAGCTAATCATTTGCATATCACAGCATCTTCTTCCTGTTGGTTAAATTTCGCGTCTGTAGCACGTCATCTTCGTGGTGTAGCAATTTTAATGGCCGTAGTGCATAAGACTATGCACTTTACAAACGCAAAAACGTAGTATTCTATGATTACAATATCAGTGAGTCAGAAATGGAATTAGTCAACTTGTACAGATACTTAGCTTTAACAATTTGTAGGAATTTGAAATGGAACAATCACATGGGCTCAGTCGCAAGTAAACCAAATGGCATAATTCGATGTAGTGATAGGATATTGGGAAAATGCAATCGGTGCAGAAAGGAGATTGCTTGCAAAACTCTCGTGCGAACTACCCTACGTAATTATTGAAGTGTGTGGGATCCTTAAGAAATAGGACTAACGTATACGAAGAAGAGCAGCACGAATGGTCACAGATTCGTTTGTTTGACCCATGGGACGGATTCATGGAGACGCTGAAAAAAAATAGCTGGCAGACGTCCGAAGGTAGACACGAAGTATCCCATGAATGAGTACCTATAAAGTTTCAAGAACTAACATTAAGTAAGAAATTTAGGTATATACTACAGCATCCTATGTACTGCCCCCTTAATGATCGCGAAGACGAAATTAGACTAATTGTAGCTTGCACAGAGGCGTTTAACGAATCATTCTTCCCATGGCCCAGACGGAATGGAACGGGAGAAAGCCCTAATAACTAGTACTCTGAAAACTGCCATCAGCATTGCACTTCACAGTTGTTTGCAGAGTATAGATGTAGATGTAGATATATTAATTAAATTCAAGTTAAAGCACACACTTAATTGGTTAAAACGTAACCAATTTTTTGCTGAGAATACATCTCATTTTTGTAAACCATTTTCTGATCCCCCATCACAACGAGGTATCGTGAAGATGATCGATGGATCTTGGAAAAAAAGATAGCTCGCAGCCATCCTGATTAAGATTTTCAGCGGCTTTCCGCGCCTATGTAGTCGAACGTCTCATTGGTTTCTTGTAAAGCTTCCATACTTTACCAACAGGGGCAGTGCTCTGCCTACAATGGCCGGTATTTCGACTTGACCTTAAATTCTAATCTTCTACTAGAACATAAGACGAGATTCGGTTGCTGTGATGTATAAGAATTTTGTTGGAGAAAATGTGAAATGAGCCACGTGACGTTGTTTAACAAACGGCCACTAGTTGAAAAACTGCGACACCCATAGCACGAATCCTGCAAAAGCTATAAGCCAAGAACGAGCGGAGTATCGACATGAGACAATAATTTCTCCTGGAGTATAGAATGTTCAAATAACTTGCCGATATTTCGACAAGAGCATAGCCTGCCATTTTCTACGCAAAACTGTAACAAGTAAGTGCTGTGCAAGCCAATTTAAAACCTAGGTTTTCGCAGAAACTCCGTAAAGATAGCACACACACACCGTAAACACTAGCGCAATCACAAATCAAAAATGACCGACGTCAGAAATTATCCGTAGGGAAATTAACAATCAACGAGTGAGGTAGTATAAACTCTGTACCTCTTACTTGACAAATGAGAGAGCAGGATTCCATGCAGAGCTCTGCATGGAACCCTGCTCTCTCACATATCAAAAAACAGAGGTACAGAGTTTATAGTACCTCATTCGTTGATTATTAATTTCAGTATCGATAATTTCTGACGTCGGTCATCTTTGGTTTGTTACGGCGCTAATTTTTACAGCGGGTGTTATCGTTACAGAGTTTCTGTGAAAACCGAGTCTGTAAATACGCTTGCACAGCGCTTACTTACTGCAGTTTTGCCTCGAAAATGGCAGGCTATGCTCCTGTCGAAATATCGGCGGTTGTCGACGACGTCACCCGGCTGCATTCCCGTAAGTTGTTTGAAGAGAATATCGATAAATTGAGTAACATTGTTAAAAAGTATAAAACTGTTTTCTGAAAGCCAATTGTAAATTTGTTACCTTCTGGCTCCATGTATGTCGTGGGAATTGTTTTGTAGCAGCAGTTACCCACGGTAGAAATTTTCCTGTCATAGAACCAACTTAGCACTCCGTCTTCAGGCCACCTGTGGCCCACCGGTACCATCCGACCGCCGTGTCATCCTCAGTGGAGGATGCAGATAGGAGGGGCGTGGGGTCAGCACACCGCTCTCCCGGTCGTTATGATGGTATTCTGGACCGAAGCCGCTACTATTCTGTCGGGTAGCTCCTAAATTGGCATCACAAGGCTGAGTGCACCCCGAAAAATGGCAACAGCGCATGGCGGCCCGGATGGTCACCCATCCAAGTGCCGACCACGCCCGACAGCGCTTAACTTCGGTGATCTCACAGGAACCGGTGGAGCCACTGCGGCAAGGCCATTGCTTCTCATAGAACCAAGGAAATTAAAAATAAATTCATGAAATTAGTGCACTGCAGAACCATCCAAAGTTGCAGTTATTCGAGGCTTGTGTCTGTGTGTGTGTGTGTGTGTGTGTGTGTGTGTGTGTGTTCAAATGGCTCTGAGCACTATGCGACTTAACTTCTGAGGTCATCAGTCGCCTAGAACTTAGAACTAATTAAACCTAACTGACCTAAGGACATCACACACATCCATGCCCGAGGCAGGATTCGAACCTGCGACCGTAGCGGTCGCTCGGCTCCAGACTATAGCGCCTAGAACCGCCCGGCCACACCGGCCGGCGCGTGTGTGTGTGTGTGTGTGTGTGTGTGTGTGTGTGTTTCCGTCGAATTAACTGACTACGCTCGTGAACGACATTTCAAAAAAATACGTCTGCACGAGATAACACATGTGTTGATATATGATTGTGGTTATACAGATTGGTTGTACATCATATCGCTACATTGTAAAGTAACGTACGGCGACAAGGTGGACCGCTCTCGGGTTAAGCGAGACCTGTGTCATTTGGATGAAAAGGCTCTAATATTTCCTCGAAGACAACTATTTTTCACTGAGTAGATTCCTCCACTGCAGTGAGATTCTGGATGTTCTGCCAAATATTCAGCTACACTACAGACGTATCAAATGGTTCAAATGGCTCTGAGCACTATGGGACTTAACTTCTGAGGTCATCAGTCCCCTAGAACTTAGAACTACTTAAACCTAACTAACCTAAGGGCACCTCACACATCCATGCCCGAGGCAGGATTCGAACCTGCGACAGTAGCGGTTGGGCGGTTCCAGACTGTTGACCCCATTCTCAAATGTTCCTTTACAAAGAAAAATCCTGTAGTACTGGCCGGCCGAAGTGGCCGTGCGTTTAAAGGCGCTGCAGTCTGGAACCGCAAGACCGCTACGGTCGCAGGTTCGAATCCTGCCTTGGGCGTGGATGTGTGTGATGTCCTTAGATTAGTTAGGTTTAACTAGTTCTAAGTTCTAGGGGACTAATTGTTGTGCCTAGACAAGACAGCCTAGACACAATGAGAGGAAGCCGAAAGGCACGCGCTTAATCTCACGCAGGCTGGCGTGAGGTCTGAAACAGGATACGTAATGAATGCTATAAAGAAAAGTACGTAGCTTCTGGAATACTTAACTTTAATCCACATTCGTAGAACATCGCTCTTGATGATACATTAATAGAATCTCAATATCAACTGAATACGGCGCCTTGCTAGGTCGTAGCAAATGTAGCTGAAGGCTAGGCTAACTATCGTCTCGGCAATTGAGGGCGTAATTGTCAGTGATCCCTTCTGGCAAAGTCGTTTGTACAACTGGGGCGAGTGCTAGTACGTCTCTCTAGACCTGCCGTGTGGTGGCGCTCGGTCTGCGATCACTGACAGTGGCGACACGCGGGTCCGACGTATACTAATGGACCGCGGCCGATTTAAAGGCTACCACCTAGCAAGTGTGGTGTCTGGCGGTGACACCACACTAATGACCTCAGCAGTTGAGTCCCATAGTGCTCAGAGCCATTTGAACCATTTTTTGAACCACTCCGGCCGGCACAGACGTATCCAGGCACCCTGCGTAATGCGGAGTTGACCTCTGGATGTCACGAGAGGCGTAACCGCCAGTGTAAAAGTGTGTGTGGAGTGTTGTGTTGTCAGTAGAGAAGCAATAACAAGAGAATGGGTTGGTCACGGGAGCTGAATGACTTACAACGTAGACTACGGTAGTCATTGGATGTCACTAGTAACAAGTTCACCAGGTACATTTCAACCATTCCAAAGCTGCCCATGTCGATTATCAGTGATAGGACAGTCAAGTTGGAACTTGAAGGAACAACCGCAGCTAAACCAAGTCCAGGCGGAATTCATGTACTGATGGATAAGGACCGTCGAGCACCTCGGAGGGTGGTTATAAAAAATCACGTTAAATTAGCGGAGGAAATGACTCCTGAGTATCAAGATGCTACTAGCAGCCCAGCTAGCACAATGACTGTGATTAGGGAGTTAAAAAGAATGAGGTATAATGGTCGAGCAACTTTCCTAAGCCACAAATTTCTGTAGTCAACGCTAAGCAGAGTTTGATGTGGCCCAAAGAATGACGCCACTCGGTAGTCGAAACGAGTGATTTGGCGTACTGTTTCACGCTATACATACCGATGGTAGGATTTGGGTATGGTGAAGCCATGGACAATCATGTGTTGTGCCAGCAGTGAACTAAAGAGGAGTTTGTGTTACGGTATCGGGGTGTTCTTCGTGGTTAGGGTATGGTCACCTTATTGCTCTTGCGTAAACTCTACATACGGAAGGGTATGAACACATCTTAAACCAATGTGTGCTGCATTCAGTCGAGAAACAGTTCGGAGACGGTGCTCGTTTGCATCCTATGATGAGGTAGGTTCGGTGAGGCAATGATTTGTGGACAATAACATTCTTGAAATGGACTGACATGCCTACTGTGTCGACCTAAATCCAATGGAACACTTTTGGGATGAATGAGAAGGTCGATTTCTCTCCAAGCCCCAGCGTCCAACATCAGTACCTTCACTGGTTTCGGCTTCTGAAGAAGAATGGTCTGGCATCCCTCCACAGACATTTAGACACTTCACTGAAAGTGTCCTCAGCGGAGTTCAAGTCGGCACAAAGGCGAAGGATGGACGTATTCCACATCAGTGTCCACTAAAATGTGTCTGGATACTGTTGATCAGATGGTGTACTACTGTTATAACATCTTCTTTTTTTCTCAAAACATTTCCAGTAACAAATCTTTTTATATGTGGGAACCCCTACCTTTATATAGCGTCTACGCACCTTTGTGATGATATGCAGCGTCCTGATGAAAGAGTTTTTCCCAGTCGAGTTTTTTTATCCCGTATTTGTTAATCTCGTTGCTCCGACAGACTCTCCTAGTAATTTTATTGGTGTCTGAAAAGTAATCAGCAAGGAGAACCTCTTTTTATCCAGAAATCACAAGCTACAGACTTAGCGCACCTGCTTTGAAAGGTGTTTCTTTTCTGGCAGAAATTGTGAACCTATCTCTTATGGCCAAACAGGGTGGCGCAGTTGTATGACACTCTACTCGTCATCCAGCCATCCAGCCATCGAGATCTAAGTTAGGTAGGCAAGGCCTGTTTCCTTCAGCTCCCTTCCCAATCTTGTCCTTCGACAGTATGTTGAAGCCTAATCTTCCGTCTTCTTTCCCTGTCTGTCACCCCTGTTTCCTTCAACCCCCTTCCCAATCGTGTCCTTCGACAGTATGTTGAAGCCTAATCTTCCGTCTTCTTTCCCTGTCTGTCACCCCTGTTTCCTTCAACTCCCTTCCCAATCGTGTCCTTCGACAGTATGTTGAAGCCTAATCTTCCGTCTTCTTTCCCTGTCTCTCACCCATAGTGGCAACTGCTGCACAAAACACCTTGACCGCTTTTTAAAACGGTTGAAATATTGCTGAGAATTTCGTATTTACATTTGATTTTGGTCAACATTCAAGAAAGTCATTCCACAGTTCATTCTTGCCTTAGAACGTACCATAAAGTTTCTAATGACATGCCTAAAGAGATTTCAAACGTTTTCAAACAACAGTCGTCTGATACCACGCTGTGCACCGCCTTGATGTTTCCTGTTGTGGTAGTAGTTGTAGAATGTAATTCGCACGAATCAGTTTCAGCAGGAATAGGCCGAGTTGTTTGCTGCTGTCCACTTGTTTACCGTGATTTGAAGGAGCATTCTCTTTATACGTGTCCAGTAACTTGGGAGAAAATAGCTAGCGATGACCATTTCAAAACAAAGAAATTTATGATAGTATCCGCTTAAACGAAACATAGGCATCAAAAGTATGAAATATCAATTTGAACAAAATTGTTCCGTAGATTTAGGTTACAATTTAGTTACGCTTCTGCGCAGCATGCATCTACGTAACAAAAGCATAATTTTGTTGTTATTAACGCCATCTCCGTAATAATCAAAAATTTTGTTGCTCTAACCTTTCACTGGAAATTACAGTCTGCACGAAGACCACGTCCTTTCGGTACTGTTTCTACTTCAACACTCGCCCGGGCAGCCGCACGTGTTAACGCGACCGCTTCCGGGACGGCTCCGGTTCGAATCCTCCCGGAGGATTGGCGACAAGGGTCGATGTGTCGGTCTGCCTGTATGTGGATTTTGGGAGGTATCCCACGTCCCACTAGGTGCATACTGGCAAGGTTCCACGTTCCGCCTCAGCTACACGCTACGCAAACGTTTAATGCACTTTCTCACAGTTCCACAAACAATTTACTATATACGTAGACAGATTGAGTGCACAGCTTCTGTCCTTAGAGGTGAATAGGAGAGTCATGACGTTAGATGTTTGGCCGCTAACACTTATTTAGCATCAACATTTACTTCACCAATAAAATGTGTCAATTAATTCTTTTACTCTAAATAAATTTACGACAAGTCTAACGTCTAAATCTTCTGGCTTCCAAACGATACGTCACAGATATCACAAACTGATATTTGCATTGCGTTCCATAGCTTATTCAGTGTTTGTTTATCTACCAAATCAGGGTTTTTGGAACGGATATCATATCTAATACGTATAAGGGGACTTATCGGTGGTTAATCCGGATAGGATTTTTACAGGCACACTTATCACGATAAGTATCTTTAAGTCAACTACTGTACTCGATCCAGCAAGGAATTTGTGTATTGTGAGCATTTGATTGATGTTGTTTGATGACAGAGAAATTAATATTACAATGCTAGCTAAACTTATCTTTGTGTCCAAGAAGTAGTCAAGATAACAGTGGAGCAAAACTCATCGAGAAGCAGACCAAAGAAAGAATTTAAAGAACTCTTATTCGAGAGCGATAGGTTTTGAGGTGATGTATCGCTATGCAGCATGGTGCCTTATGAGCTCTAAGTTCAGCAGTGTAATGTTAAGCCAGTGTACAATAACCATCGTGCGGTTGATTAGCCGCCAACTATTTGCACCGATTTTGAGATAACTACATGTTTCTCCCCTTTTTGCATATTCCCTCTATATTATTATACATATGACTTTGTTTCGCCTCTGCTGCCATCATTATTCACGTTCATTAGAGCTACCCATTCGTCATCTATTCCGTTCTTCTCTTCTGTTTGAGTTAATTTTTGCCTAATGCTATCTCTGAAACTGTCAGTATCCTCTAATTTTGCTCCCAGAGCCCAGTTCCTCAATTTCTTACATTTCTGCAATTTCTTCAGTTTTAATCCTCAGCTCATACCCAACACTTGTGGTCAGACTCCACATCTGCCATTGGAGAAGTTTTGCGTGTCTCCGGTCTCTTCGTAGTGTAGAATATTCTTCCACGATTCTTGAATCAAGTAGTAGGAATGATATAAATTACGCTCTGAGCAAAATTCCACCAGGCGGCTTCCCAGTTTATTCCTATCCCCCAGTCCACGTTCTCCTATTATTTTTTCTTCTCTTCATTTTAAAACTTTCAGATTCCAACCCTCCACCATAATTACATTTTCATTCCTCTTAACGACCTGAATAATTCCTTTTATCTCATCACACAGTCTTCCAATCACTTCATCACCAGCGTAGCTAGTAGACAAATAAGCTTGTACTTTTATGGTAGGTAGACTATCTACTTTCTATCCCTGCTGACTGTGACAACGTGGTCCTACAAGGTCGGATCAGTCAGTCATCTAGTCGGTTATCTCTGCAGCTAATGAAAAGACTGCTACCTCTTTTCACGAACCATAAATCAGTCTCACGTTTCCACAGAAAGCTGTCTGATGTGGACACACCAACGGTACGGCTATCTGTTTCGTTGTAACGCACATCCTACCCCACCACTTGACCAGCGTTTTTTTTTTCTTTTTTTTTCAAAAGCACTTAAGCAGAATACAAAAATTCCTTCAGTACGTATTTGATCAACTATCCCTGATCTACTGATCTAGTCTCCGTCTGAAATGACTATGCTTTCAAGATGTAAACTGTAAAATGTTCTTCGTCTGTCCAAAATTTAGACTGCACCCATACTATATCCGTTATCTACGTAGAGCCTAATTCATTCTTGTTGGTTTCCAGGATTAATCCTTCAGGAGACAACAGCTGATACCTTCTTAAAACAGCACCAATGCCTTTTGACCAATGTTCCTCGCTGTCGGCTGGAATATAACACATAAAAATGTGGAACACAAAGCTGATACTGTGGAGAAAGGGTGTCTACTCAGATTCATCAAGTACTGCTGATCAGTCCTATGTAACTTTTGATAATGACACATAGCATTTGAAGAAGATTCGTATCGTAGGACAGCACTGCCAAACGAAATACACGATCACCCTGCAGTAAATATTACGGCTTTTTGCAATCAAGTGAACAGCCATTGCGTAATGGCAAAATTTCTCCTAAGAAATTGCTAATTGTACTATATTTCATAAATTAAGTATAAATCATGGAAACGTCTACACATTTCGGCTGAAGAAGCACCCTGAAGACATGGTAGGACGTCACCGTAACTTAGAATACGTAGACACTGTCGGCGGGTATGTAAATGATTCCGGCAGAACGGCCACAACAGTGCTCTAGTATTCTTCGTTTTTAGTGCTGTATGATGGCTCAAATGGCTCTAAACACTATGGGACTTAACATCTGATGTCATCAGTCCCCTAGACTTGGAACTACGTAAACCTAACTAACCTAAGGACATCACACACATCCATGCCCGGCGTAGGATTCGAACCTACGACAGTAGCAGCCGCGTGTTTCCGGACTGAAGCGCCTAGAACCGCTCGATCACAGCGGCTGGCCGTGCTGTATGATGACTGACAATGTACATCAGAGGGGTGAAAAGCATCAGATGTTGAGTGATCACTGTGAAGGAAACGGAAATGCCGCATAACTCGTGTGAGTCCGCATTATCAGCTCCTGACAGTTTGAAAGGAACCTTATTGGGGATTACCACGTGGAAGGCTGGTAAAATCGTGCAGTATTTGTGGGGCATTTGAAAGCAACAGTGGTAGGACGTTGGACTGCGCGGAAAGTGACGACAGGCGTATTTGTCGTCAGAGTTCCGGTCGACCACGTTTGACCACCACGTTTGTGCACCAGTCGTATCGTAACTCCTTCACATCTGCGCCTACCATCCCAGAACAACAACAGCTCCCTGGAACATTCAGTTTCATCCCACACCATTGGTCGGAGACTAGCATCACCTGGACAAGGGAACTACCATCTCACGCTGTTGACACAACGATACAAACGTCTGGGTTTAAAGTAGTGCCGTGACACTGAAACAAAGACTGCTGATGGTTGGCGTCGCACTGTGTTCAGCGACAAATCAGATAACCATCGACGACGAGTATGGTGGTCACCTGGGGAGGGGTTCCATTCTTCAAAAACTCTGGAAAAACACAGTGGCGCTACTCTTGGAGTCATGGAGTAACGAGCGGTCGAGTATGACTTCAGGTCACAGTTAGTGGTGACAGAAGGAACTCTGACGGCAAAACAGTACGTCACGCACATACACTCCTGGAAATTGAAATAAGAACACCGTGAATTCATTGTCCCAGGAAGGGGAAACTTTATTGACACATTCCTGGGGTCAGATACATCACATGATCACACTGACAGAACCACAGGCACGTAGACACAGGCAACAGAGCATGCACAATGTCGGCACTAGTACAGTGTATATCCACCTTTCGCAGCAATGCAGGCTGCTATTCTCCCATGGAGACGATCGTAGAGATGCTGGATGTAGTCCTGTGGAACGGCTTGCCATGCCATTTCCACCTGGCGCCTCAGTTGGACCAGCGTTCGTGCTGGACGTGCAGACCGCGTGAGACGACGCTTCATCCAGTCCCAAACATGCTCAATGGGGGACAGATCCGGAGATCTTGCTGGCCAGGGTAGTTGACTTACACCTTCTAGAGCACGTTGGGTGGCACGGGATACATGCGGACGTGCATTGTCCTGTTGGAACAGCAAGTTCCCTTGCCGGTCTAGGAATGGTAGAACGATGGGTTAGATGACGGTTTGGATGTACCGTGCGCTATTCAGTGTCCCCTCGACGATCACCAGTGGTGTACGGCCAGTGTAGGAGATCGCTCCCCACACCATGATGCCGGGTGTTGGCCCTGTGTGCCTCGGTCGTATGCAGTCCTGATTGTGGCGCTCACCTGCACGGCGCCAAACACGCATACGACCATCATTGGCACCAAGGCAGAAGCGACTCTCATCGCTGAAGACGACACGTCTCCATTCGTCCCTCCATTCACGCCTGTCGCGACACCACTGGAGGCGGGCTGCACGATGTTGGGGCGTGAGCGGAAGACGGCCTAACGGTGTGCGGGACCATAGCCCAGCTTCATGGAGACGGTTGCGAATGGTCCTCGCCGATACCCCAGGAGCAACAGTGTCCCTAATTTGCTGGGAAGTGGCGGTGCGGTCCCCTACGGCACTGCGTAGGATCCTACGGTCTTGGCGTGCATCCGTGCGTCGCTGCGGTCCAGTCCCAGGTCGACGGGCACGTGCACCTTCCGCCGACCACTGGCGACAACATCGATGTACTGTGGAGACCTCACGCCCCACGTGTTGAGCAATTCGGCGGTACGTCCACCCGGCCTCCCGCATGCCCACTATACGCCCTCGCTCAAAGTCCGTCAACTGCACATACGGTTCACGTCCACGCTGTCGCGGCATGCTACCAGTGTTAAAGACTGCGATGGAGCTCCGTATGCCACGGCAAACTGGCTGACACTGACGGCGGCGGTGCACAAATGCTGCGCAGCTAGCGCCATTCGACGGCCAACACCGCGGTTCCTGGTGTGTCCGCTGTGCCGTGCGTGTGATCATTGCTTGTACAGCCCTCTCGCAGTGTCCGGAGCAAGTATGGTGGGTCTGACACACCGGTGTCAATGTGTTCTTTTTTCCATTTCCAGGAGTGTATTTTGTCCTCATGTGTTACCTCTTATACGACAGTATCGAGGTGTCATTTTTCAACAGAACAATGCTCGTTCCACTGGACTCGCATTAGGGAGGTCGACGATTCAAACCAGCGTCCGGACATACTGATTAAGGTGTCCGTGATTCCCCTAAATCGCTTCAGGCAAATGACGGGATGGTTCCTTCGGAAGGGCACGGTCGACTTCCTTCCCCATCGTTCCCTAATCCGTTGGGATCGATAACCTCGCTGTTTGGTTCCCTCCCCCAAACCTACCAACCAGTGTTCGTCCACACATGGTAAGCGTCTCTACAAATCGTCTGCGTGATGTTGAGGCACTGCCGCGACCAACAAAATCACCAGATCTGTGCCCGGTAGAATGTGTGGGATCGACTCGGACGTCAATTCGACCCCAATGCCGGTATATGGGATATCGACGACCATTTACAACAGTTGTGGGCCTGCTTGCCTCAGCAGAGCATACAACAGCATTATGACATTCTTCTCAACCGAATCAGTGCATGATTCCAGGCCAGGGACGGTGCAACATCTTGTCGATAAGTGGTCTCATACTGCCTAGTTCTTCTTAAATTTGACTCAATTTTTCAGTCACTGACATAGCATCACGTATCCTCTCAACCTGTGAAGTTTAATTTCGTATTCTCTTACCATTCTGCATACTTTACATTTTTGGTTAAATGTCTGAGAGCAACAAAACATGAATACGTGAAAATTACACAATGAGTATTAGTCCGCATTTTCATATCCAAACGAAGAACGGGAAATGGACAAATAAAGTTGTGCAAAAAAATTTTAAATAGTTGAAAGTAATCATGGTAATTAACAAAAATTTGATATGTATTAGAGGGAAAATTTTTGTCCGAATTTTCATGGCCAAACGAACAGTGTGACATGGACAGATGGGATATCAAATTGATAAAAAAACTGATTGGTAAAAGTAATTAGAATTATTAAGAAAACTTAACGATGTGACGGAAAATTGAAATAGTTCACCAACTACTGCTACTTACGTAAATGAAGTGTCAAAGAGTTCATCTCTTCAAAGTCTAGCCATTTTGCACATAAAAAGTTGCATTGGTGTGATATTTAACTGTCAAAACAGCTTCTTTCAAATCAGGTATTGTATTTAGGACGTTTCGAGAACAGAACATTGAATGACAGCAAATAAGGTATCAAAAGTTCATTTCTTGAAGGTCTAGTTGCTTCGCACATAAGAAGTTGAATTAGTGTGATGTTTAACTGTCAAAATGGCGTCCTTCGAACCAAGTACTAAATTTTGAACATTTAGAGAACATAAGATGGGAGGAAAGCGATTTTGTAAATGTCTCTCTGGCAATGCCTCACTTTGGCCGTAGCACTATGAATGTCTACTGGTTGTTTCTCCAGTAGCCGTTAGCATTTCACCATTGAAAGGTGGCAGCAGCTCTACTAACATCTTATGCCTACTCGACTACAGAATGTATCAAGCATCACCTGAGGTGCGCAAGTGTGGCCGAGCACCAAAACACTTGCCAAACGTGGAAGGTCTTCCAGGCACGTCGAAGGTTGAGCGCGGAAGTACGTGCAAGAGTAGTCAGGGATTGACACTTTCCCGACTTTGCCGTTTTTGCGATTGCTAAATGTTTCCACATTTTCTTGTGTGGCGTGCCGTTTTTGCGATTGCTAAATGTTTCCACATTTTTTGTGCGGCGTGCAAATAAAAAAGGATTCGTAAGCTTTAATCAGATAACAATATGTATGTCAAAGATAATGGAAAACTCTGCGCAAGATACTGTCAATCACCACCTTACGTGCGAAAGAGTAGCCCATCACAAAAGATACCTGGTAAACGCGAAAGGTCTTCTAGCAACGTTGAAAGCAGAGAAGCATGTCAGCCAGGTTAGAGTCTCGGTCCAGCACGCAGTTTTAATCTTCCGGGATGTTTCAGATCAGCCCACAGTACGCTGCAGAGTGAAAAACCATTGCGGAAAAAATACCCCAGGCGCGACTAAGCTACACTATGTGATCAAAAGTATCCGGACACTCCCCAAAACATACGTTTTTCATGTAAGGTGCGTTGTGCTGCCACCTACTGTCAGGTAATCCATATCAGCGACCTCAGTATTCATCACACATCGTGAGAGAGCAGAATGGGGCTCTCCGCGGAACTCACGGAATTCTAACGTGGTCAGTTGATTGGGTGTCACTTGCGTCACACGTCTATATGCGTGATTTCCACACGCCTAGTGATAGTGAAGTTGAAGCGTGAAGGGACATGTACACCACAAAAGCGTACAGGCCGACCTCATATGTTCACTGACAGAGACCGCCGACGGTTGAAGAGGGTCATAATGTTTAATAGGCAGACATCCATCCTGACCATCACACAGAAATTCCAAACTGCATCAGGATCCACTGCAGGTACTATGACAGACGGGTGTTGAGAAAAGTTGGATTTCATGGTCGAACGGCTGCTCATAAGCCACACATCAAGTTGTTAAATGCCAAACGACGCCTCGCTTGGTGTAAGGAGCGTAAACATTGGATGATTGAACAGTGGAAAAACCTTGTATTGAGTGACGAATCCCTGTACACAATATGGCGATCCGATAGCAGGGTGTGAGTATGGTGAATGCCCAGTGAACGTCATCTGCTAGCGTTTGTAGTGCCAACAGTAAAATTCGGAGGCGGTGGTGTCATAGTGTGGTCCTGTTCTCCCTGGAGGCGGCTTATAACACCTGCTGTTTTGCGTGGCACTATCACAGCACAGGCCTACACTGGTGTTTTAAGCACCTTCTTGTTTCCCACTGTTGAAGACAGCATCTTTCAACACGATCGAGCACCTGTTCATAATGCACGCCCTATGGCGGAGTAGTTACATGACATTAACATCCCTGTAATGGACTGGCCTACACAGTGTCCTGACCTGAATCCTATAAAACACCTTTGGGATGTTTTGGAACGACGACTTCGGGCCAGGCCTCACCGACCGTCATCGATAGCTGTCCCCAGTGCAGCACTCCGTGAAGAATGGGCTGTCATTCCCCAAGAAGCCTTCCAGCCCCTGATTGAACGTATGTATGTCTGCGAGAGTGGAAGCTGTCATCAAGGCTAAGGGAGGGCCGACACCCTATTTAATTTTAGCATTACCGATGGAGGGCGCCACGAACTTGTAAGTCATTTTCAGCCAGGTGTCCGGATACTTTTGATCACATAGTGGCGTCTCCATAACATCCTTTCATCTTGGTGTGCTAGTCCCGCATGGTATACAGGAGAACTTCTGCGAAGTTGGAAGGTAGAAGTGAGGTACCGGCGGAAGTAAAGCTGTGAGGGCGGGTCGTAATCGTGCAGAACACTTGTCCGCGAAAGGCAAAGCTTTCAGTTTCGAGTCCCGGTCCGGCACACAGTTTTAATCTGCCAGGAACTTTCATATCAGTGAAGACTCTGATGCGGAGTGAAAATTAATTCTGGAAAATATTAAATTGCTCGAAGGTAATCAGGGTAAGTAGGAAAAATACCTCAGACAAAATCTTCTAGTAGTCTTTAAAATTTTAATTTTGACATGAACTTTAACTACTCAGTCGATACTGTATTTACTTTCTCTTTCTCTATACACTGTCATTGATATTAGAATATCGATCGATATTTGAATATATTATATTTAATGCTTTCTGAACGACTGTCGAATGTTTTGTGAAATTATACTCATCTTTGAAAGGTGCTCGAAATAATGTATAGCGCATGAGGTGCCGATTGAGAGTTTAAAATTTAATGATTAACTTAAAATCATAGCATTTTAAAGAGTACTAGAGGATACACTGATGAGCCAAAACATTACGACCACCTGCACACAATAGCTTGATTGTTTGTCTGTCTTTGGAACTAAATACATCACTGATTCTGCGTATCACGGATACGACAGTTTGTTGGTAAGTTTTTGGAGGTACGTGGCATTAGATGTTACATACAGGTCGTGTAATTCACGTAAATAACGAGCCGCTGATTTGCGTACGCTGGATGGTGCCCTTTGGCGACCCAGATGGGTTCCATAGCATCTACATCAGGCGAATTTAGTTGCCGAGACATCAACGTGAGTTCACTATAATGCCCCTCAAACCACTGTAGCACGGTTCTGCTTCCGAGACACGGACAATTATACTGCTGAAAGATGACATCGCCGTCGTCGAAGACATCAAACATGAAGGGCTGCAGGTGGTTCGCAGCTGTCAGCGTGTCTTCGATTAATACCACATGTAAGCACAAGATAATGTCTCCCATAGCATAATACGGCTCCCACCAGCCTGCTTCCGTGGCGCGCTGCACGTTTTGAGTCGCCATTCAACTCGATGACGACGTTTGTGGAGACGATCATCGACCGAGGGTAGCAAAAATGTGATTCCCCCGAACTGCCTACATGTTTGTTCATTGCAGTCTTAATTGACGAAGTCGTTGGGTCAATATGTGAACACGTATGGCTGGTCAGCCGTGGAGCTCCATGTTCACCGATGTACGATGAACGGTGCGCTCCGAAACAGTGTGTACCAGCATTGTGCTCTTTCGGTACAGATGCCGCAGATCACTACCTCCGAACCCCACGTTCTGTGAAGAGTCGTGGACGTCCAACCATTAAGCGCCTAGTGGTTTCCGTAGATGCTGACGACAGTAATACGTACGGTTTCGAGCAGCTTCACCGCTTTCACACACTCTGCGTAATAATAATTTGCCCAATGTCAAATACACTTATCTCAATGGGTTTCCCGATTTGGAGCCCATATCGTTGCTAGGGAGATCCCACGTCCGTATCTTTTCCGCTTACGTATTGTTTGTTACAGCGTCACGAGCTCGCAGCGCTACCAGAGTGTTCCATTCTTGTACAACATGCCGTTCTGGTAATAGTATAAGAAATTCGTTTTCTTATGCTCGATATCATCTTACTTTCCGCTCTCATGCCTAAAATAGGCATTATAAGAACGATGGCTGCAGTACAGGGCTGTTACAAATGATTGAAGCGATTTCATAAATTCACTGTAGCTCCATTCATTGACATATGGTCACGACACACTACAGATACGTAGAAAAACTCATAAAGTTTTGTTCGGCTGAAGCCGCACTTCAGGTTTCTGCCGCCAGAGCGCTCGAGAGCGCAGTGAGACAAAATAGCGACAGGAGCCGAGAAAGCGTATGTCGTGCTTGAAATGCACTCACATCAGTCAGTCATAACAGTGCAACGACACCTCAGGACGAAGTTCAACAAAGATCCACCAACTGCTAACTCCATTCGGCGATGGTATGCGCAGTTTAAAGCCTCTGGATGCCTCTGTAAGGGGAAATCAACGGGTCGGCCTGCAGTGAGCGAAGAAACGGTTGAACGCGTGCGGGCAAGTTTCACGCGTAGCCCGCGGAAGTCGACGAATAAAGCAAGCAGGGAGCTAAACGTACCACAGCCGACGGTTTGGAAAATCTTACGGAAAAGTCTAAAGCAGAAGCCTTACCGTTTACAATTGCTACAAGCCCTGACACCCTATTCGGGAGGACGACGGTTCAATCCCGCGTCCGGCCATCCTGATTTAGGTTTTCCGTGATTTCCCTAAATCGCTCCAGGCAAATGCCGGGATGGTTCCTTTCAAAGGGCACGGCCGACTTCCTTCCCCGTCCTTCCCTAATCCGATGAGACCGATGACCTCGCTGTCTGGTCTCCTTCCCCGAAACAACCAACCAACCAACCCTGACACCCGATGACAAAGTCAAACGCTTTGAATTTTCGGCGCGGTTGCAACAGCTCATGGAAGAGGATGCGTTCAGTGCGAAACTTGTTTTCAGTGATGAAGAAACATTTTTTCTTAATGGTGAAGTGAACAGACACAATGTGCGAATCTGGGCGGTAGAGAATCCTCACGCATTCGTGCAGCAAATTCGCAATTCACCAAAAGTTAACGTGTTTTGTGCAATCTCACGGTTTAAAGTTTACGGCCCCTTTTTCTTCTGCGAAAAAAACGTTACAGGACACGTGTATCTGGACATGCTGGAAAATTGGCTCATGCCACAACTGGAGACCGACAGCGCCAACTTCATGTTTCAACAGGATGGTGCTCCAACGCACTTCCATCATGATGTTCGGCATTTCTTAAACAGGAGATTGGAAAACCGATGGATCGGTCGTGGTGGAGATCACGATCAGCAATTCATGTCATGGCCTCCGCGCTCTCCCGACTTAACCCCATGCGATTTCTTTCTGTAGGGTTATGTGAAAGATTCAGTGTTTAAATCTCCTCTACCAAGAAACGTGCCAAAACTGCGAGCTCGCATCAACGATGCTTTCGAACTCATTGATGGGGACATGCTGCGCCGAGTGTGGGAGGAACTTGATTATCGGCTTGATGTCTGCCGAATCACTAAAGGGGCACATATCGAACATTTGTGAATGCCTAAAAAAACTTTTTGAGTTTTTGTATATGTGTGCAAGGCATTGTGAAAATATCTCAAATAATAAAGTTATCGTAGAGCAGTGAAATCGCTTCAATCATTTGTAATAACCCTGTATAATTATAAGGTTTATAAATGTGAAATCAGACTTTTTAGTATATGCATCGGTCCCTGCAACTTCTTTCCATTGTTTGCACGACCAAATGTGTGTGTGTGTGTGTGTTTGTGTGTGTGTGTGTGTGTGAGAGAGAGAGAGAGAGAGAGAGAGAGAGAGAGAGAGAGAGAGAGAGCGAGAATGACTGTAGTCGCACAGAGCAAGTTAGAAGAATCCCTGAATACCAAGACGGGCCGAAAATCGAAGGAAGGGAGATTAGGGTCTAACGCGCCGTTGATACAGAAATAATTGGAGACGGAGCACAAGCTCGGATTGTTTGAATGATGGGGACAGGAAACTGGCCTTTCAAAGAAACCATGCCGGCATTTGCCTGAAGCGATTTAGGGTAATCACGGAAAATCTAAATCAGCATGGCCGTGCGCGGATTTGAACCGTCGTCCTCGTTAGTGCGAGTCCAAGGCTCTAACTACTGTGCCATCTCGTTAGGTCGAAAGTCGAATCTGAAATTTCCAATCTCTTAACACTATCGTAACTTTCCCGTCTTACTACTTAATTTTCATTCCAGAATCAGCTATTCTTTCTTATTACGTCTCTTAAAGGACTTAGTATTGTATTATCTTGACAAAGAAATTTCGTCATTCACTTCGGCAGGCTGATCATCTTAGGTCGTTTAGAAGTTTTCACCGGGTCGTTTGTTCCACGGGTAGTTCCTGGATTAAGTTGGTGTATAGAGTGCGCTGTAAGGAAGAGAAGGTTCATCCAGTACATGTTTTTAAGGACGACAAGCAAGCAGATGGCCACAAGAACGCGAAGTCTCCTCCGCCGTAACCTGCTAATTTATTACGAGGGAGCGCGCACGAGGTCTGAGGTCATCGTGGTCGTGTGCTTTTAATGTCTCAGCGAAGTAGGAAAGCAGTCTCCCTTCATGATACTAAAACGTAACCTTCGTTGAAATCTCTTTGCTTGCAAATCGTAGCCTTCGTTGAAATATATGCTCGACTTCGGTCGAGCAAAGAGCATTTTGGTAAAGTGCTGCTGATAATTTTTAATACGGCTAAGGCCAAAAAATTTACACACTATTCTCTCCTCCGAAGTATAGCACTCATTCTGTTCGTAGCCGTACGATGTAGTTAAGTGCGTAATGAACGGAAGCATGATATATAATTACGTCTGTGACTGCTGCAACATCGCTTATGTGAGAAAATCTCTAAGCACGACGCTTGTAACCGCGACCCAAACGAAATAATCGAAAGAATTTTATGCGTATTACATTTTCTTATGAATGACAGAGCGGAAGTGGAACTTCGTAATAAGCGCAATGTTTTAGTACTGCATTGTCCTTCGTACGGTCATTGTATCTTATAAATGCTGTGTCTAACAAGCGTGTCTCCATATATTTCCGCGTGAAATCCGCCCCGACCGTTCTGCTCGCTACACACGACCTTGCCCGTTTCCGCCGCTCACAGTGAACTTCCCACAACAGCTCGTTAACTCCTCGCTTGCTATCCATCCACGTATTCTCTTAACGTGACTGCTGTTAAACAAATGTTGGGGAGCTTTACTGTCGATGTAATAACGAACTACACAATATCATGTTTTCCTCGATATGGCAAAATACAAGAGATGGAATTCATAATGGAGCTAAAAAGTAATAGTTTTTACTCATCGAATGTATGCGGCCAAGTAATCATATTCATTCACTTATCGAGTCCCATTTTACTGACCTCGCGCTAATAACCAAAGGCACTGCCTTCTGCACCACGCACAATAGTTAAACAGATTGGAATCGGGTCAATGAAATATAGCTAATAGGTCACCACAGGCATCTGGAACCAGAGCATAAGTAATGATTACCACGTCTGACGGGGGGTGCATTGCGGATGTTCTAAACAGGGAAAACAACGATCGAGCTTGCCGTATAAATACTCTATTAGGCTGAAATCCATACAATAAACTTCGAATTCATTACTTTGCTCTTCGTAGCATTTTAAGATACTTGCGTAACTGTGTTAATCACATTATCTTACTGAACGTTTCCGTTCTTCCGAGTGAAGACAATCATTATCTACGGCAGAACGCTAAATCAGAGGATAGATTCGAAGCCAAATCGCTGCCAGAAAAATGAAGAAGCGACATCACCAAGATTTAGCTACTGGCAATATCGGGTGGAGAGATTGACGACATGCTGATCACATGCCTGAAGATCAGGGATCGTTTCTCCTTCTGCCTTGTGGACCAGTTGGAAAAGGCCGAAGAGCAAATCGTTGAGTGGAATTTTCGTTTATCGTTAAAGAGTGACTTCCTCGTGCCTTAAAGGTCCTCGAGAATGGCACGAGTCATGCCCCTGATCGTAGTGCTACGGATACAGTCACGTTTTGTTCCATTAACAGTGTATGGTATCTGTATAGCAAATAGCTTTGCGTGTGTTCTATTGTGCAACACTTCGTGGTGACTAAGTCCCACATGAAGGTTGCCCTTCGTAGAAAAATGAATAAGCTCCAATTAATTTGTGTAATCTGGCCACTCTCAATAATGGTTCTTCAAACAGCTATGCGTAAATAGCACAATGGAATATTTTAGTTAATACCCTACATATGGGAATATGGTCCACTGGTTGACTTTCCATTATCTGAAACCAAACTGAATCTTCATATCAACATTTAGTCTTTCTGTAAGTAGGTAGTAAGATACAGATTAAATTTTGGCCATTCATATATAAAGCGAATATACTTCGTTGTGGCGAGCTTGAAAAACCATCGTATCACAAAACAATAATCAGAATGTTACACATCTGCCTTCTCAAAGTTCTCGGGTCGAACTTACTTTCTGTGACCTGAAAGTGGCTTAATAATGCAAAGAGTGGCTTATTTATGAATATTTATTACGAGCAAAAGTGATGCTGAGTGAAACATTAATTGAATTAACCAGGAAAATATTTATTTTAGCTGATTCTGCATAAAGCATTTGGGCAAGGCCTTATAGTTGCTCATATCTATTATATCACAAAATATGCGCTTCAGTTAACTAAATCCATGAATGGTATGGATTTGAAATAAAGGTTTAAGATTTTCATTGACGATGGATTGTTATTATGCCTGGAACATACAAAAATTACATATCCCACATTAATTAAGTTACGTGAATCACATGCTGTCGTTTGCACACCCATGCAAACATCAGTTTTTCAATTTACATTGGAAACATTGGAAATTCATGTAAGGCACACAATCTATTAAGCGAATCAAATTCCGACTTGTTAAACTCGTTCATGAGATAAATACAGTTTATAAACAGGACGGAAACTGCTCCGCTGAATCGTATTCTCGAGAGCGGCCCTGCCCTAACATTCAATATTTGACTCAAGATAACCCTCGACAAGCCAACATGTGGCTCGCCTCAGGTATAGCAGTCCAAAGATGTTTCTTTCTGCTGAGAGTCATCGTATGAGAGGAGTTTCGTTTTGATAAAATCTGACACATAAAAATCATTGCTGTCTCAACTACAGTAACGAACGGAATAACAAGGTAGAGTTGTTGTTATCCTTCGAAACTTGGAACTTTCGAAGTATGGCCAACGACTGCGCGCCAAAGTATCTCATGGGCGAAGCCACTCACACACCAAAGTACCTCAGCAGATACGCTGTTGTAGCAGACGCCATAATGAAATTCGACTAGTGAGATCAGAGATAAGAGCCAAGGTTGCTCGCAGATAATCGACATGGAACAAACTGAATCATTGGTAGCTGGCAAATATACAAATATAACGGAAAATGTTCATTAGATTCTCCTGGAATTCGAGAGCAGACTTGGAATGTTTTCTGTGAAGTAATTAGTAGAGCTGATTCCAGGCTGATGGCTTAACAACCATAAAACGTAGTATACGGTCGTCATTCACCAAGTATAATCAGAATGAACATAATTCATGCTCCATTAAATAGTCCAATAGTTCTATGGCATATAGTATTGATAAAATACAACTTGTTCCTTTAGAGATTATTACAGATGTTAGTGAGAGTAGTGCCCTTCTATGGGCAGTGTATAAACATTGATATCAGTTTTCAGTTAAAACACTAACTGAATGAAATATAAAAAGATTCTTAAAGAGACACGTTGGACGAAGTTGTCCATGCTTAAAACAGGATTGTAATGTAATGAGAATTATTTACTGCTACAGCAGAATTTGAGCAAAATGGTTAAACTAAATCAAGCCTTGTACAAAAGACGTATTGAACCCCCACAAAATGAAAAATGGCAAAAGATAAAACAGAGCTATAACCTCACTTTAGTTGTGATGTAAGTGATACATACATAAATAATATGCGAAAATAAAAACAAATTATGCAGTTGAATATTGTTATAATTTAACTCAAAATATCGCCTCACTATGGCCATGATGATGCAAGTGAAACATATCTAAATACTGTATGAAAGTAAGTGTTCGAACAAACTCAGGTTTACGAGTACTCTGAATAACTAACTTAATAACTACCAAATTGATGTGAGTAACCTTGTCAAGCATGGTCTCCTGGTTCACTGGTTTAACTGGTAGAAGTGAATATACTGAAAATTAGTTCATTATTGTTTTTATAATGTCATTAGAGTTAAGTCAAGAACACATTAAGCATTTAAAGCCACTAAGTTGATGGAGAGCATCTAGACACAATAGAACTAACAAATCGTAGTACTTTTTACTTGACTTATGTTTAACAGTCAACATGACAGTATAAAACGGGGAACATTCTGGCATTTCTAACTTCTCAGAAGCTAAATAAAGGCATTAGGGCAGTGTATAGCAAGACTACAGCATCAATGATATTACTACAGAGAATTATAGAATGGCTTCCAATGTTGCCTAATGATACAGAAAATTGCATCAGCTGGCATGTTCAGACACATAATTAATAGCATAAGTAAAAATTGTTCGCAAGATGATATTTACAAAGTTGTAGGAAAAATTACATCATCTCTGTATATGACAATATTGAACAATCGCGATGGTCCACAGTGACAAATAATGGTACATTCTTCTTTTCAATGATAGGAGGTGAAGTTACATGTGATGTGTCCTACTTAACAGTTCACAAGAGTTCTGTAACACATAGAGGTCTAAGAAATGAGATTTTGTTTGTAAATTTGGACTAGCGAATACAGTATTACCACCCACTGCGTTCTGGTCCATCTGTACAGATTTTTTGTTAGGTACACGCCTTGGGTACTGATATGTGAATCCGCTTGTCCTTGAAACCTCAATCAAACTTCTCCACGTCCTAGCATATGGTTTGGGCCACATAACAGATTCGTTTGCCTTGCTTTCTTCATGTTTTGTAGGTTAGCTTGGCTTCTTTCTTCCTCATTGGTACATACTGTATATTCTTACATGCAACATATTGAAACAAATTATACGTACGGATAGTGTTCTTCATTATCTGTTAGTTATAATGATGTATTACTTCATACTGAGCTCTGTAGTCATCTTTTATACATACAAAATGGCAATAAAATAGTTTCTTATTAAACAAACATATCTTCCAAAACTCATAGTTTTTGTACTTGTTTTCTTACAAACCTGGTCTCATGTTTTATTGTTCATGTTCCCAATCTACACCTAGGTACTCTGACTACAACAAACTACACATTATAAACTATCCTCTAATTCCACATACATGTCAGCATAAAACACACACACACACACACACACACACACACACACACACACACACATACATACATGAACACAGACACAAGACCTATTGTGTCTTTCCATTTGTGTCACCAATATTTCTGCCTAGGAAGAGTGCATTATCTGTGAATGGATACTGATATATATGATTACTAATTTAGTGATACATTTTTGTAAATATGACTTTTTATATATAGCTCTGTCTCAATTTTAGAAATATTTAACACTAAATCAGTAATCATATAAATCAGTATCCGTTCACAGACAATATTGGTGACACAATGGGTCGTATTTAATACACCTCATTACACCTCATAAAGTAATTGTCGAAAGCAATCAATATACAAGAATAAATGGTCTCCCAATCTACATATGATAAACAAGTCCATACAGACATACAAAACACAATAAAAATAAGGGTATAGCCATGTATATTACAGCTAATAGGATAACAATATTAGAATTGCATCTCCACTTACAATAACGTCAAACACCATATAATAAGTAGGAGATAACCAGGTAACTTGGCGCTTAAAATAAGAAACTTTACCTTCTACACATTGTCAAAGGAAATACACAAATATTCGTCACAAAATCGCTCCAGAATCACGTACATACACTCAGAGCTACATCCTGGTTCACTATTTCATGCACAATACTATGATATATCACTGTAACGAGAAAAAAAGTTATTCAATTTACTACTCGCCAGCTGTATTATGACTTCTATATCTTGTGTCAAAAGATTGTTTTCAGTCACCGATACATAAAGATAAAGAAGATAAAAAATAACACCATTACTCATATACTGGTTCGATGTCTTTCAACTCAACAACTTACAGTTATATCTCTCTAAGTAACTGTTCAGTAATTCTTGTGGTGTCTACATTTCACGCTTCTTCAATTCCTCCACATCTACTCATAGTAAACACAATTTGACGTCATTCTGCAAAATAAATTTCATTTAGCGTCCTTTCAAATTTACTGTAAAACACAGTCTTTGCTTTCTGTTGCAGTTTTAACTAAAGAAATGGGATGTTTCGTTCTCATATAATTAATAAAACTCTCCATGGATTCTCATTTAACATAAACGTTAGGCTACCTTTCATTTGACACCAGGAAAATGCCCTAACAAATTGTGGTATGGCCCTTTTCTATCATCATTTGACCAACTCACCCTAAATCAACCACGAACCACAACAAAATATATTACTTGACACATCCTTCATTCAGTGGAAAACCCACAGTCCTGACATGCTCCTTATTAATGCGCAACTCAGCACACAAAAGTAAATCAGCATATTAAGCTCTGCTTCGGGGGGAATTTATAACTACACAAAATTCATTTCAAGTAACTTCATATGCACAGTATTCAACAAAGCCACAAACAAAGTAGTCACACAGTCTACCTCTGACACTATTTATTAATAACTACAGCCTGGAAACATCCTTAATTAACAACATATTATCAACATTTACTCTACAGAAGCTAACTCAAGATCTGATTCAATAATATTCATTTCCTAACAACTTCTAATGATCGACGATCTGAAGCACAAAAAATTTGTTTTTATTAACCATAGAAATACTCATACCTATTATTTCATTCATTTTTGTCAAGGCATTCCTCAATATATGGCATCAATTCAAACAGCCTCAAATCCTTAATGACCAAGTCTTTCTTAGTAAACACTGATGTACACTTAGTTTAAGTAAGTTACACATCATTATGGTAGGCCAAGCAACTTTAATGGAATGCCACAATACGCCTCAAAGTGACTCAGATACATGACACAATTTTTCAACATGGCCACCAAGTCTCTGTAAACAATGCTCAAAACTGTTGACGCTTTTTCACTTCGGCTGGAAGCGACATTACTCTTTTATTTATTTATTTATTTATTTATTTATTGTTCCGAGGGACCACATTAAGGAGAAGTCTCTATGGTCATGGAACGAGTCAATACATGAAATTATAACACGATTGTAGAAACAGATAAAATGAAATATAAGAAAAATATTCAGGCGACACGTCATTAGTTTAAATAAAGAAATCAAGAATGTAACACTGGAATTTGCTTAATTTTTTAGCTCTTCCAGGAGCTCCTCGACAGAATAGAAGGAGTGAGCCATGAGGAAACTCTTCAGTTTAGACTTAAAAGAGTTTGGGGTACTGCTAAGATTTTTGAGTTCTTGTGGTAGCTTATTGAAAATGGATGCAGCAGAATACTGCACTCCTTTCTGCACAAGAGTCAAGGAAGTGCATTCCACATGCAGATTGGATTTCTGCCTAGTATTTACTGAGTGAAAGCTGCTAACTCTTGGGAATAAGCTAATATTGCTAATAGCAAACGACATTAAAGAAAATATATACTGTGAGGGCAATGTCAGAATTCCCAGACTATTGAATAGGTCCATGTATCGCCAGAATTAAACGGGGGCGGTGTGAGCAATTTAGACGTTCTATCCACAAGAATCGTACTGTTCCGCCTAAATAAACTTTGGAATACATTTGCAGTTACCGCGTCATTTCACTTCCACACTGGTAATGCACCTATTATTCGTACCCCGCAGAACTGTATGTGCAGGAAAACTAAAACATCTACTCTGTTTTGACAATGTACCTTTGTTATTGTGCAATGATCTTATCGTGGTACGACATGCGTTACTTATTTTGTGAAGTCTCTACGTACCTCCCGGAAGTTTAGCCGACAGTCTCTATGGATTGAGATCGGGTAATCGAACTAGACACTCTATGCGTTAAATTATTTGCTGTTAGAATTTCGTCGAGGAGTGAAGCCCTCTATGATCAACTTTTGCGGTTTTGTAGATCGATATCATCGTTTTTTTACTATCATCACGGAGTATGTCTCCTGTAGTCATGGTATTTACTTCTGCCTGAAGATACGTACACTGCCTCGTCTGAAATTATCCACTCCACAAATACTTGTTGGATGAAGAGTTTTGGCTTATCGCAATATCATATAGCATTCAACTCTCACTTCATCTGCTTTAAGTCCCTCTGAGTCATTACTGAACTTTTGTCATTTTTCCATAATTTATGGAAACCATCACACTCTTACGGAATGAATACTTTGACCGAATGCTACCATACTGATACTCTAGTATTTCCATGCCAGTGTGATATGATGATTAAAATTTCACCCTTAGGCGAGATATTTTCAGTAAAGAAAGAAAGTTATTCCTGCAGATGAAGAATGGTGTAACCACATGTTGGTTGCTGAGTGTGTCTGACATTAGTGGAACTTTTCAAGAGGAGAGCACAACACAGCATGCTCAGAGGACGTGCATCTTTTGGACTATGGCAGAGGATAAATCATTAGCATGAGAGACACTGGAGCACAATACAGAGAGATCACACAGACAGGTGGCTTTACTGGAAATAGTCTCTACGCCAACATTATAGACAAAGTGTCACCATGAACCGTCGGAACAGGTTACTAGAAGTTCGGCTGAGGTCTCGCGTTGCCATGCGTCGTTTACCGCTGTCACCATACCACAGACAACAGACACTTGCATGGCGTACAGTCCGCACCTCGTGGTCGTGCGGTAGCGTTCTCGCTTCCCACGCCCGGGTTCCCGGGTTCGATTCCCTGCGGGGTCAGGGATTTTCTCTGTCTCGTGATGACTGGGTGTTGTGTGATGTCCTTAGGTTAGTTAGGTTTAAGTAGTTCTAAGTTCTAGGGTACTGATGACCACAGATGTTAAATCCCATAGTGCTCAGAGCCATTTGAACCATTTGCACCATGGTGCACAGCCGGAGTCAACTGGGACATTGAGTGGCAGCTTGTGGTGTTCAGCAGAAAATCTCGCTTATGTATGTTGCGATCAGATTAACGCCATCGTTTCCACAGACAACCAAGTGAAAAGTATCAGACAGCAGCGATCCTTGCAACCCATACCTCTTCAACTCTTAGAAGCATAGTGTGAGGAGGTTTTGGATATGTCAGTAGGACTGATTTGGTAATTGCTGAAAGGAAGCTGAATGCTCATCGTATGTGTCAACAATATTAAACTATGTCGGAATACATTTCATGACAGGGACATGAAATTGCATATTCTAGCAGGATAATGCAAGGCCCCACCCTGCAGTTTAGACCACAAACTTCTTTAGGAATGTACGTAGACTTCCCTGAGAAGCCTGGTCTCTGATTTGTCACCTATGGGGCATCTGTGGGATGCGACGGGAAGACGTATACTTTCATAGACTTCAGCTGCACAATTTGTTGGTGATACATGAAAATTTGTGCCGGACCGGGACTCGAAGCCGGATTTCCCGATTTGTGCAAGTGTCTATCCCAGGACGCCTCTCGGACCGACCTATACCCCCACATGTCACTGTGTGTCCACATCCTGCACTCACCAGTTGCTGTGATTCCCGCTCAGGGAGAGACTTAATTATTGTTCAATTTCAAGGGAAAGACCGACGCCAGCTGTAGTTGGGCATCGAATTAATTCGATGGTGAAAGTTAAAAATGTGTGCCAAACTGGGCATCGAACTCGAATCTCCCACTTGACGCCAGCAGTTGCCTTAACTGCCTCGGTCATCTGGACATGCTTCCCATCCTACCCAAATTCTCAGCTTGTCACACCCTAGTCTTATGTGACAGAACAGATACCTCACTCATACAGAAAAAATTAGTTCATCATTTCAGAGGTTTCACTTCACTCTAGGTTTATTGTAGAAACAGTGCATATGTAGTACATGAAATGATCACATTTACAGATCAATAGCACAAGCGATTCTGAGGTACCAGATATCGATCCATGCTGAAACACTCATATTAGTACGTGGTGTAGCCTCTATGAGCGGCAATGCAGGCGTTGACTCTGGCATCCAGTCGGTCGTCCAGATAGCGAATACTGTCCAGGGATACTTATTCCACGTCTGATTGATCTGTTCATGTAGTTCAGCACGAATTGTTGATTGACGAGTCGCACGACTCACTTCTTGTCCCATCACACCCAACACGTACTCAGTTGGAGACAAGTCTAGAGATCGTGCTGGCCAGGGCTCGGCGAGTTTCATTGGCAGTGTGTGGGCGGCCATTATTCTGTTGGAACAACAAATGATTTTCCTGTTGCAATAACGGCAAAAGAACGGGTCTATCAACATTCTACACACACCGACCGCTGGTTAGCGACCCCATCAGAAACACCAAAGCTGAGCCTATCGCATTCCCAGCTTGGGAAGGGGCCAGTGTGTCTTGAACGAATGCGCTCTACGAGACAGTGTTAGCCAGGCATACGTCGTACTTTCAAACGACCATCACTTGCTTGCAGGCAGAACCTGCTTTCATCCTGCTTTCATCGCTGAAGACCATGGCGCGGCATTCCATCTTCCAAGCGATCCTCTGACATCACCAGTCGAACCGTGCACGTCGATGCTGTGGCGTGAGTGGAAGACGGGCTAGAGATATACAGCTTGTGTTGACATGTCTGGACACACAAGCCCTCTTATGTGTGCTGTGGTAGCTGCACTGTCTGCCATTGATGCTCTTATAATACGACGACATACGCTGGCATCTGTGCTGCGCGAACGTCCAGAATCTCGTCTACAGGTGTGATAATGTTCACGTGACCGCTGATACCAACAACGTTGCATGACTGACGCGGAACGTCCAACTTGTGTGGCAGTTCTCCGAAAGGACCATTCCACCACTTGGAAGCCCACAATTTGACCATTTTCAAACTCGCTCATTTGGCTGCAGGAAACACTAGTGTGTCTCCGTGGCATAGCTGCTGCTTGTTTCACTCCTTTGCACAACATGAGCCTTCTGGCTGTGAGAATTCTCTATTAAATGGTAGACATAGATGGCTCTCAGATAGCTATGCCACTACGCTATTTGTACATCTGCTATCAGTACATCTGCTATACCACAGGTGACATATGCCGTGGCCGTCCTGGGTGGACAGCGGTTCTAGGCTCTACAGTCTGGAACCGCGCGACCGCTACGGTCGTAGGTTCGAATCCTGCCTCGGGCATGAATGTGTGTGATGTCCTTCGGTTAGTTAGGTTTAAGTAGTTCTAAGTTCTAGGGGACTGATGACCTCAGAAGTTAAGCCCCATAATGCTCAGAGCCATTTGAACATATGCCGTCATCGGATGAAAATCGATATCGTCTTTCCAGGTGTACTAATTTTTTCCCGCAGTGTATAAATAAAGAATATTATTTATTATTGTTGCGGTACGTCTAAGCATGTAATACCATTTTTCAGTGTCCTATGACATACATGCATGTCTGAAGGACACTGCACAGTACACTGTAAAACACAGACACAGCAAAATAGTACGTCTGCCTCCATTTAGTATTCTTCTTGAGATGACACAGCATGTGTTTTGCGCATGGCAAGATGTTCGTCAAGGTTATATTCGGAGGCTGTTTGCTTCCATTTCCAAACGAACACACTGATCAGCCAGAACGTTATGACCACCGACCTACTAGCGATATAAATCCGTCCACGCGTTAGCAACGTGTCCTGGCGACAAATGACTGCTAGTCAGACATAAGCACGGTGCATGCAGTATCAGTGAGAGTGCTGTCTGTGTGTAGAATGGGGAAGACGCGCCATCTATCTGCGATTGACCGAGGGCAGATTGTGACGATCCAGAGGTTCGGCTCGAGCATTTCGGAAACTGTACGATTTGTGTGTTCGAGGAGTGCTGTGCTGGGTGTCTTCAACACATGCGATACCAAGGTAAAACAGCACAGGGGGAACTGTGGCGGAACTAACATCAGACCTTAATGCTAGGCAGAGAATAAGTGTTTCTGAACACACAGTGCATCGACCACTCCTAACGACGTGCCTCCGCAGCAAACTACCCACGTTGTTGACACCACGATATCAGCAGCTACGACTGAAATCGGCACGTGACCAGCGACACTGGACGTTGGCGCAGTGGCAGATGAATCCCGATATCTTCTTCATCATGTCGATGGGAGGGCGTGAATCCGTAGTCTTCCAGGGAACACCTCCTTGACACCTGTACTGCGGGACGGATGCAAGCTGGTGGTGGCTCCATTGTGCTCTGGGGAACATTCACATGGGCATCAATGGGTCCTGTGGAGCTCATACAAGGCATCATGACGGCCAAGTAGTATCGTACACTGGTTGCACACCATGTATATCCCTTCTGGAAGATCATGTTTTCCGACGGCAGTGGCAGTTTTCAGAAAGATAATGCGCCATGTCACACTGCGAGGAGTGTGATGGAGTGGTTCGAGGAACACAGTGACGAGTTCCAGTTGATGTGCAGGCACCCCAGCACCCCAGATCTGAGCCCGATCACACACATCTGGTATGTGATTGAACGTGGCGTTAGAGCTGGTCTCACCCTGCCCCGGATTTTACAGAAATTAGGTGACTTTTGTGTGCAGATGTGGTGGCAGCTCCCTCCAGTGACCTACCAGGGCCTCGTTACTTCTATGCTACAACGCGTCGCCGTTGTTATCCGCACCAAAGGTAGATGGCAGTTAGGTTGGGGGTTATAATGTTCTGCCTGATCAGTGTAGAGGAGTGTGTTCGTGTCCGGAGCCAATGCGTGATGGGTGGTGCACATCTCCAAAAAATTTGATAAATATCTGACTGGTGCTTCATGGCGTAACACTTTCCATTTCGCTTAATGTACACTACTGGCCATTAAACTTGCTACACCAAGAAGAAATGCAAATGATAAAAGGAGTATTCATTGGACAAATATATTATACTAGAACTGGCATCTGATTACATTTTCACGCAATCTGGGTGCATAGATCCTGAGAAATCAGTACCCAGAACAACCACCTCTGGCCGTAATAACGGCCTTGATACGCCTGGGCATTGAGTCACACAGAGCTTGGATGGCGTGTACAGGTACAGCTGCCCATGCAGCTTCAACACGATACCACTGTTCATCAAGAGTAGTGACTAGCGTATTGAGACGAGCCAGTTGCTCGGCCACCATTGACCAGACGCTTTCAGTTGGTGAGAGATCTGGAGAATGTGCTGGCCAGGGCAGCAGTCGAACATTTTCTGTATCCAGAAAGGCCCGTACAGGACCTGCAACATGCGGTCGTGCATTATCCTGCTGAAATGTAGGGTTTCGCATGGATCGAATAAAGGGTGGAGCCACCGGTCGTAACACATCTGAAATATAACGTTCACTGTCCAAAGTGCCGTCAATGCGAACAAGAGGTGACCGAGACGTGTAACCAATGTCACCCCATACCATCACGCCGGGTGATACACCAGTATGGCGATGACGAATACACGCTTCCAATGTGCGTTCACCGCGATGTCACCAAACACGAATGCGACCATCATGATGCTGTAAAGAGAACCTGGATTCATCCGAAAAAAATGACGTTTTGCCATTCGTGCACCCAGGTTCGTCGTTGAGTACACCATCGCAGGCGCTTCTGTCTGTGACGCAACGTCAAGGGTAACCGCAGCCATGGTCTCCGAGCTGATAGTCCATGGTGCTGCAAACGTCGGCGAACTGTTCGTGCAGATGGTTGTTGTCTTGCAAACGTCCCCATCCGTTGACTCAGGGATCGAGACATGGCTGCACGATCCGTTACAGCCATGCGGATAAGATGCCTGTCATCTCGATTGCTAGTGATACGAGGCCGTTGGGATCCATCACGGCGTTCCGTATTACCCTCCTGAACCCACCGATTCCATATTCTGCTAACAGTCATTAGATCTCGACCAACACGAGCAGTAATGTCGCGATACGATAAACCGCAATCGCGATAGGATAGAAACCGACCTTTATCAAAGTCGGAAACGTGATGGTGCGCATTTCTCCTTACACGAGGCATCACAACAACGTTTCACCAGGCGACGCCGGTCGACTGCTGTTTGTGTATGAGAAATCGGTTGGAAACTATCCTCATGTCAGCACGTTGTAGGTGTCGCCACCGGTGCCAACCTTGTGTGAATGCTCTGAAAAGCTAATCATTTGCATAACACAGCATCTTCTTCCTGTCGGTTAAATTTCCTGTCTGTAGCACGTCATCTTCGTGGTGTAGCAATTTTAATGGCCAGTAGTGTATTTTGTCATTAGGTAACAGACACGGCGAGCTCCCTCCAGCCGACACTGGCGGGCATGTTAATTTCTTGCGGAACTGGAACGACAGACGGTCTCGTAGTGGCGTCAGGAAGACAAGAAACGGCGCGGTTGCTTTGACGGCACAGCAAAGGTCGGCACGTGGCTTTCTACTGATGCAACAGCGTCCGCGCCTGCAGCAGCGCACTTCAAGGCCCCCTTACCCAGTTCTAAATATTTCCATTAAGCTAGTTTGCGTCGTAGAGGCGAACACTTTGACAGTGGGACGTACGAACCTTTAATATACAGCAACAGATGAATCCTCGTTTATGTAGCGCGACGGTACAGATATATCCAGCAAGCATAAACGAGATAGTTGGTATACCTATATCCAAATCTTGTCCGTCACATGCTGAAGAGAATTGATGTGTAATAACAGGTTCGTTGAAACGTTAATTTCATCCACTTACGCGCTCTAGTTACAGCATTTGTAAGAATCTAGGACTTGCAGCTCGGGACACACGTAATCCCGCGACGTCCCGAAAGTGGTCTTTTGGAGACAGATCCGGTGACCTCGTGGACCGCCTACAACACGCGATGCGTGCCTCTCTCAACGTGGCACTGACACCGTTCCTCGGCCTACAAGGTCGCCGAATTTGTCTCCTGCAGGACACATTTACAGTGACCTGGAACAACCTGCTGTCCAGCTTCCACTAGTGAGGAAACGAGGCGGTTCTGCTCCCGCAGCTACAAGCAGAATAGTGTAATGATGTAAACACCATTAGAACTTCGGAAGTTGAGCTTTAGTTTGTGCGACTTATGTCAGCCCTAGCAGTAAGTGCTTTGGAAAGTAGATCTAAAATTGCATTCGAGGATACCTCTGTCATCACACGGACAAATGGTATCTGAGGAAGCGTAATTTAAAAAAATGAAAATAAACAGTTGAAAAGTTCCCGCAACGAAGACGATGTATGCGGCCATCAGGAGTTTGATACGGGCATAGCAGTCATGGAGCATAATAAGTAATTATCTTACTTGGTGAGGAACTGAGCACCACTGACGTCACAGTAGAAAACGCAGTTCTGTAAGGACGAGACCATCGACCACACTGCTGTCATTTACCGTTTAATAACGGCCGAGGAGTAATTGGTCAAAAGCTCGCAGAAATTTAATCACTTCACCTTGCTGGAATGTCGATATGATTTTATTAACTATTCGCCTATTTTGGGCCATACTGCGTTTCACAGGCTACAACACAAATAAATATGTCCTGTCTGGTCGGTTTCACTTTTTCATTTAGAATTCATCGTCTGTGGTCTTGCTTCAAGGTCTGTTAATTTTAGTCTATTCAATTCTGTAACTAGCTCTGGTTCAGATTTACAGCTCTTGCAAAAATGGTTCAAATGGCTCTGAGCACTATGGGACTTAACATCTATGGTCATCAGTCCCCTAGAACTTAGAACTACTTAAACCTAACTAACCTAAGGACATCACACAACACCCAGTCATCACGAGGCAGATAAAATACCTGATCCCGCCGGGAACCGCACCCGGGAACCCGTGCGTGGGAAGCGAGAACGCTACCGCACGACCACAAGCTGCGAACGCAGCTCTTCCACTACAGTGTTTGTACACGCTAAGTAAGTTGTTACAAAATCAGACGCCCAATAAAGAATAAACCATAACCGTATGAGAAATTGAAAAGTATGCATTACAAGAGCGATTAATAAATTCACACGAAGGGACACTAGCACTAAAGAACAAGATAAATATTAAACGGAAAATCCGCTTAGTTAACTCTTTTCAGTATCTAAAACTCATGATATTGAAGTTTCTCGTGACAACATTTTCGTAGAAAACATTCTCTGCTTACTTGCCGCGTCGATTCTGCATAAAATCTCGAGCTTTCGACGAAATCCTCCCTCGAAAGCTCGATATTTTATCCAGATTAGACGCAAAAAGTAAACCGAAAATGTTTTATATATTTTATACTCTGAAAAGGTATTAAATCTAAGATAGTTCCACATTTAAAACTGGAAATAAGTTAACTGATATCACAACTGTACTCCAACTATATTCGATAAATAAAATAGGGACATTGTGCCTTTTCAGGAAATATTTCGTTGTACCACAGCACACGCAAGTTGTTTTTACCAAAAAGTGTATAATTAACTATTAAGAGTAAAATATAGAAGCGTGAATTCGTATTATGAGATCAGGCTGGCTGATCTCCACAAAGAATCTGTTTACAAAACACACAAAAATAAACTGCCTTGCGCACGTGCTGGCTCACACACAAAGGAACGGCAACGAGCAAAAAGGTGTTCTGAAAATAACTTCTAGTGACAAAGAGATCAAGAAGAAGTCTGTTAGACGTTCAAGAATGAGTATACGCTGGTGTAAATATATCTGAATTGTAACTCTAAATGTTCATTTGGGCTTTCTTTAGTTTACTCAAACCTCCTTAGCTGAATATTAAAATACGATATTGCAATGCCTATGTTACTCCGAATTATGATGCAAAGTTCCTTCGGACATGCATGCATGTCCGAAGGAACAGGCAGCGCGGCGACTACAGCCGTTATGAAATTCATGAAATGTATTTGCAGCTGCGAATATGAGCAACCATAAGCTGTTTTATGGAAAGACGACAGTAAAAATTTGTGTTGAACGGGGACTCGAACTTGGGTTTTCCGCTTATCACAGGCGGTCGCCTTACCATTTATTTTTATTTTGTTTTTAGGGATGGGAGGAGAAAAAGAAAGCTTCATTATTCACAAAACCATAGTACGTCGTTCTGCATCATAACTGTCCTAGAAGGAACGTCGTTGCCTTCCTATCATGCTGCATGAAATAACAACAGTCAAAGTTGCGCCACCTCCGGCACCCTTAAAAAAAGTATTTATAGATATTAAAACACAATTCGAAGAACCATCCTATTGCTAACTGTGCAAGTGTTAGTTCTTTCTGGGTCGCATACTCGCGTAGATTTTCTTAGCTGATCACTTCACTTGGTCGGTTTCACAACGACAGCACCGCCGCTCATCTTTACGCACTCGGCACACCCCAAGTGTATGACGGGTCCGCAAAAATCGTTCCGAGGAAATTGGCATACCAGTCCTTGTACTTTCGTAGCCGTAACAGTTTTGTCTGTCCATAGTGCAAGTATTGCCAATAATCCAGTACGTTCAGACGTGTGTGTCTATATATGTAATGGACCGTCATACCTGTGATCCACGCCATTGAGTTCGTCTTATGACGCGGAAAATATGTTTCCTCTGGAAAAAATACTGTCGGAAAATATTTCTGTATATGTAGTGCGCCGCACGAACGCTATTGTATTCCTTGCTAGAGTCCACACAGCCAATGCCTCGCCGCAGACCAGCCGGTAGTCGTCTGTATCCAGCATGCCGCATGGCTGACACATGGGCGAATCCGCCAAATGTATTGAGTACTTTTTGTCATTCGTTGGGTATTTCCGGTTCACTACAATGAACCATGTTGACCTGACTGTTGTAGGTATGTGGGGGTGGTGTACCGTGCGCCACACCACGTGCCAATAAACGGCTGGATGTTTCCGTTCCACCCTGTTCAAGGCGATCTTTCGAAGAAGCAAATGGTACACGTCTTTGTATTGACCGACCAAATGCATCGGGCATAGACCTCTACCCCACCAACTGAAATCCGGCAACTGGAGAATACAATGCATGCACTTTTGCATGCTTGCATTCAACATTCTGAGGGTTACATTGGTTGTGAATGTAGCACCATTTCACATTTTCAATGGCTTATCTCGAGCATCAGTTATTCTGTAATATTGCAACAACGTTAATCACTTAAATATGTTACCTAGTCAAATGTATTTCCGAAATTTCATTACTCTATATTAATTATTTTTTGGTGCTGCGACTTTTTTCCGTCACTGTATTTCGAGGGATTATACAAGGAAAATGACCTGAAGACAGTATTATGGAAAGGAAGATGAAGTAGATGAAGACGAGATGGGAAATATGACAGTGGGTGAAGAATTTGACAGACCACTGAAAGACATGAATCGAAACAAGGCACCTGGAGTAGGTGACATTTCCTAAGAATCACTCAGATACTTGTGTGACCATATATGGCCAAATTTTTCCATCTATCGTGCAAGGGACATGATACATGCGAAATATCCACAGACTTCGAGAAGAACGTAACAATTCCACTTCAAAAGAAGGCAGGCGCTAACAGATGTAACTATTACCGTACAATTAGTTCAATAAATCATGTTTGCAAAAAACTTGCACGAATTATTTCCAGAAGAGTGGAAATACTGGTAGAAGCCGACCTCGTGGAGAGATCGTTTGGGTTGCGGAGAAAAGCAGGAACACGCGAGGCAATACTGACACTGAGACTATAAGAAAGAATGAAAAAACCGAAACCTACGTTTATAAACTTTGTAGATTTATAGAAAGCCTTTAACATTGTCGACTGGAGTACACTCTACGGGTTCTAAAGTTGTCAGGGATAATATGCAGTGAGAGAAAATTTATTTACAATTTCTATAGAAACCACACTTACTTGTAAGAGTCAAAGGGCATCAGAGGGAAGCAGTTCTTGAGAATGGACTAAGACACCGTTTTAGCCTGCCCCTATGATATTTAATCCGAACAGTGAGCAACCAGTAAACGAAATCGAAAATAAATATGTGAATGGAATTGAAGTTCATGGAGAAGAAATAAAAACTTCGAGGTTATATATAAACTGACGATGGGTAAAGTAGTAGAGATATAGAACGCAGACTGGCAATACCAAGAAAAGCGTTTCTGAAAAAGAGAACTTTGTTAACACGGAATATAAATTTGTGTGTCAGGAAGTCTTTTTGAAGATCAGATGAAGGTGGTAATCAGTTCAGACAAGAAGATAACTGAAGCTCTCGAAATGTGCTACTACAGAAGAATGCTGAAGATAAGATGGCTACATCGAATAACTAATGAGGAGGTAATTAATGGAATAGGGGAAAAAGAAAGTTATGGCACAACTTGACTAAAACAATGGATCGTTTGATAGGGTACTTCTGAGCGATCAAGGAATCGTCTTATAGGTGATGGAGGGAACTTTGGGTGATAAAAATTGCAATGGGAAACCAGGGCTTGAGTACAGCAACCAGTTTGAAATGGATTTAGGTTGCAACAGTTACGTAAATACGAAGAGACATGCTCTGAAGAGACTAGTGAAGAGCTGCATCAAACTATTCTAGCAACTGAAGACCACAACAACCGCAAATTTGAATAACAGTGCTTAAATGGTATTAATCTTAACGACATCCTGGGTTTGTATGTAATATGATACCAATTTAGTAATAATCAAAGTTTTTGAAGTAAGTTTGAAATTAATTTCTTGACAGATTGAAACTACGACTCGACCATGGCCACTGTTTAGCTTCCAGTCCGGCACACGCATCTAATCTATCAGAAATTTTTATTGTACTCCACTACAGAGTGAAAGATTACTTCTAATTCCGAAAAATTTACGTTTACCATCGGTCACAGAATTCGTCATTAGCTCTTTATTTCTTCTTTTTAAATTCTACATGATTTCTACAGTTCTGGCATTCATTGGCATTAACAACGAAGTACATCATCAGACTCGTTAGATATACTCTAGCCTTGCCTTCAGTGCCACCCGTCAATCACCTACCCTGGCTTAGAGAAATCAGATGTAAGTTGTGATTCGAAATCAGTTCTCCCTACAACAATTCTAGTGTATGCTACCTGGGTCGTGGAAAGTAAGCCATGTAACACATAGAACTGAACTGAATAAAGAGACCAAAACATTCTGATACTGTGTCTAGGAATCACCTTGAGGCGAACAGATCTCTGCCCTTCACTTTACTGCTAGAAAAAAAGAAGTGAAGTCTTACAGAATGTAATACCACGTGCTCCGTGGAACTTGCTCAGCTATGTAAACAGCTACAAAATGCACCACTCCACGTTTAAAGATTTTCTAAAGCGGCTGGCGGAAGAAATCTGGAAATTAGCACCGGTAAATGTATAAAGAGTTCTTGTTCTGCTTCCTCAGAGTAAGGAACGAACATCCAGTAGAAAACAGGAACCTGTTAACGGTGTTACGTGATTTCCTGTGTGCCACCGTCGCCTATAGATCGTGCGACGCTGTCGGGCCTTAGAACGTCAGATCACGTGCTCCATTTCCTTCGCTGCTGTACTGACATACCTCTCCCTAGATTTCTCCGTATGAACGACATGCTGATACTTTAACGAAGGAAACACAAATCCGTTTACCTCAGACATATAGAAAATTAATGACAAGCCGCTGTCACTAAGCACTCCGAAATATACAAGAATCTGAACGTTAAAACTGACACAGACGGCCACTCCTCAATCACAGCCTGTAAGAGAGAGATTTGTTGTAAGTTACGCAACAAAGTCGTTATGAGTGGCATTAGGCACAGCTATCCATGAATTCTTCTTCTGTTTCGAATTATCAGCAAAACTGCGTTCAACTATTAGCTAATATGCTCAAGAGAACAACACAATGTGAGCCCAGTTAACCAAAACTGAACCAATGCACTCATAGTGATAGTTCAGTGGTAACCAAAATCATTAATGCAGATGTTAAGTACGTCATTACCGCTTTAACGTCCGACCCTGGTAGCTGAGTGGTCAGCGCGACGGAATGTCATACCTAAGGGCCCGGGTGCGATTCCCGGCTGAGTCGGAGATTTTCTCCACTCAGGGACTGGGTGTTGTGTTGTCCTTATCATCATCATTTCATCCCCATCGACACGCAAGTCGCCGAAGTGGCGTCAACTCGAAAGTCTTGCTCCAGGTGAACGGTCTACCCGACGGGCGGCCCTAGCCACACGTCATTTCCATTTACTTCTTTAACTCTGCAGCAAATCACCAGAGCAAAACAAGAGGGGCAGCCGTCATCATACGTTTTCGGTACCTAGCCAACAGTTGAACTTTGAGAGACGAACTGTAGTTGGTACGGTGACAGTAAGAGAACAGGTGTGATTTTATGCTCCTGAGAATCTGAAGGGAGGTTAGAGTCAGTCAGAGCTAGACAAGTGCTTAAATATTCATCTTCAGTTAATCGTAGCGGGTGGCTACACGCGCTTCGATTAAAAGAAGTGTGGTGAAAAAATCAACGATGGACTTGTTTCAAACCAGCAGGATAGTCATTTGAAGTGACTGAGGAATACCATGAAAATTTTAAATGAGGATCATCGGACAAAGATTTGAGCACCACTCCTCCTGGGCGCTTTTGTTTCAGGCACTGAAAGAGGGTTATCACCCAGTGTTTTGATAGCAAGCTTGACACAGAGTATGTATTTAAGGCAACCGGCCACGAGTGGTCTGCTCATGTTTCTCCACCAAAGGAAGTAATTTCACTGGGCTTGCCAACACCCACACCCGTCAACAGATCAATACAGAATCACTCCGGTTGGTTGGTCGACTTAGGGGAAGGGGATCAAACAGCGTAGTCATCGGTCCCATCGAACTAGGGAAGGACTGGGGAAGGAAGTCGGCTGTGCTCTTTCAAAGGAACTATCCCGGCGTTTCCCTGAAGCGATTTAGGGAAATCACGGAAAACCAAAACCAGGACGGCCGGACACGGGTTTGAGCCGTCGTCCTCCCGAATGCGAGTCCAGTGTGCTAACTGCTGCCCCATCTCGCTCGGTATGATTCCGGTAACGGATGATTCAGACCCCAGAGCGGTTTCAGCTTGCCGACTTGTTATCATCATCATATCAGTGTCTTACTACAGATGTACCTAGGTAGACCGAGCGAGGTGGCGCAGTGGTTAGCACACTGGACTCGCATTCGGGAGGACGACGGTTCAATCCCGTCTCCGGCCATCCTGATTTAGGTTTCCCGTGATTTCCCTAAATCGCTTCAGGCAAATGCCGGGATGGTACCTTTGAAAGGGCACGGCCGATTTCATTCCCCATCCTTCCCTCACCCGAGCTTGCGCTCCGTCTCTAATGACCTCGTTGTTGACGGGACGTTAAACACTAATCTCCTCCTCCTCCTCCTGTACCTAGTAGAGACGTTAACCCCTTGCCTTTTGCAATTTGGCACTTTTCACATTAACAAATCATCGTCAGACGTAAAAGTAGTGGGAGAAAATGTCTAGAACCGCCTTGCATACAGTTAAGTACACTGAGTGTTTATCTCCATCTCCAGACTAGAATTCAGATGATCATGCGTTAGTACACTCAGAAATAGTGTCATTGTTCTAGACAGACCTAACTGAGCAGGGATGTGAAGTGGTTAAGATGCTAAATTCTTATTTTTGAGGAGGCGAAGGTTTCAAATACCCATTCGTCCATGCTGATACAGATATTCCTCATTTTCCCTAACCATTTCAGGTGAATGCCATGATGATTCATAAGAGTCCACCACCAGTTTCATTCCACTTTCATGTCCAGTCGGAGTAAGGACTACGTCTATAACGACTTCAACGTTGAGAGGAGTTTAATTCTAACCTTCTTTTCTTTCCCAGACTCCTTCATAGATCCTTGAAGTACTAATACCGCCTTCGCAAGCAGAATAACACTTACTTCCTATGAAGGTTATAAACAGTAACATCTCCACATATCGCTATGTATGCTGCTGTTCGTGATGACCGCGTCCGTGCTGATGTTACTTGTGATATACACTATGTGATCAAAATTATCCGGACAACTGGCTGAAAGTGACTTACAAGTTCGTGGCGCCCTCCATCGGTAATGCTGGAATTCAGTATGGTGTTGGCCCACCCTTAGCCTTGATGACAGCCTCCACTCTCGCACGCATACGTTCAATCAGGTTGGGGGGTTGTTTTGGGGAAGGAGACCAGACAGTGAGGTCATCGGTCTCATCAGATTAGGGAAGGACAGGGAAGGAAGTCGGCCGTGCCCTTTGAAAGGAACCATCCCGGCATTTGCCTGGAGCGATTTAGGGAAATCACGGAAAACCTAAAACAGGATGGCCGGACGCGGTATTGAACCGTCGTCCTCCCGAATGCGAGTCCAGTGTCTAACCACTGCGCTACCTCGCTCGGTGTTCAATCAGGTGTTGGAAGGTTTGTTGGGGAATGACAGCTCATTATTCACGGAGTGCTGCACTGAGGAGAGTTAGCGATGTCGGTTGGAGAGGTCTGGCACGAAGTCGGTGTTCCGAAACATCCCAAAGGTGTGCTATAGGATTCAAGTCAGGACTCTGTGCACGCTAGTCCATTACAGAGATGTTAAATTGTCGTGTAACTACTTCGCCACAGATTGTGCATTATGAACAGGTGCTCGAATGTGTTGAAATATGCAATCGCCATCCCCGAATTGCTCTTCAACAGTGGGAAACAAGAAGGTGCTCAAAACATCAATGTAGGCCTGTGCTGTGATAGTGTCACCTAAAACAACAAGGGGTGCAAGCCCTTTCCATGAAGAACACCACCACACCATAACACCACCGCCTCAGAATTTTACTGTTGACACTACGCACACTGGCAGATGACGTTCACCCTGCATTCGCCACACCCACATCCTAACATCGCATCGCCACATTGTGTACCGTGATTCGTCACTCAGATGGTTCAAATGGCTCTGAGCACTGTGGGACTTAACATCTAACGTCATCAGTCTCCTAGACCTTAGAACTACTTAAACCTAACTAACCTAAGGACATCACACACATGCATGCCCGAGGCAGGATTCGAACCTGCGACCGTAGCAGTCACGACGCTCCTTACACCAAGCGAGGCGTCGTTAGGCATTTACCTGCGTGATGTGTGGCTTACGAGCAGCCGCTCGACCATGAAATCCAAGTTTTCTCACCTTACGCCTATGGGTCACAGTACTTGCAGTGGATCCTGATGCAGTTTGTAATTCCTGTGTGATGGTCAGGATAAATGTCGGCCTATTATACATTATGACTCTCTTCAACTACCGGCGGTCTCTGTCAGTCAACAGACGAGGTCGGCCTGTACGCTTTTCTCCTGTACGTGTCCCTTCACGTATCCACTTCACCATCACATCGGAAACAGTGGACCCAGGGATGTTTAGGAGTATGGAAATCTCGCGTACAGACGTGTGACACAAGTGACACCCAATCACCTGACCACGTTCGAGGTCCGTGAGTTCTGCGAAGCGCCCCATTCTGCTCTCTCACGATGTCTAATGACTACTAAGGTAGCTGATATGGAGTACCTGACGGTAGGTGACAGCACAATGCACGTAATATTATAAACGTATGTAATTCATTGAAATTAAACATAAAAAACAATACAAGGTTATATCTTAGTCCGTTATCTGACGATATTATTTATCTGATCGATGAAACAGACACCCAGATAAAATAATTGCACAGTGACATAAACACAATTCACGCTCAAATAAAATTCTCCCCTGAAACAGAAGTATACATGAAACTTATTTCCTAGATATCACCATACACAAAACCAACAACAAACACAATTTTCGAATTTTCAGGAAACCGACAGCAACAAGTAGAACCAGTCACATACAGACAAACTGTCAAGTTTCAGGTAAATGCTACACAGACTTAACAGAAGTCAAGTGCTTTGGTGTGACGTCATAAGCGAGTGACTGCGTGTGAGATCGCTCTCCAAGTTTTTGTATATTTTTAGGTTTCAGGTATATATTTTAACGGTTTTTGTGATAATATTTACTATATAAGCGACTTATTAGTGGTTTCTTCATTCACCTCTGCCTTTCTTGTGTTGTGACCTGATGTTTGAGAGTGTTTCGCATAGAGCAACGTAACCTCTTACCTGTGTTTACATTCCGCGCTGACCAGTTACAGCTGTAGCGGCGCATCGAAAGCTAAGTACTAATTAATTGTTTGTGTATAGTGGTTTATTTAGGAACTATAGTAGTCTTCAACCGGAGTTTTTAGTGTTTTCTGGTGAAATAATTTCAGAAGAACCTTTTGGGAACTGTTTTCAGCTTCGTTACTGTCTCATTAGACGTTTGATTCTCTTTCTGTATTAGTCTTTTGTTTTATTCACATTTGTTGTTTATTAATACTGTTAATAATAGTAGTTACTTCCCTTGTAGAGTAAGTTTGTGTTTATTGTAGTCAGGTTTTTAACATCTTCTTATTGTAGTAGCGGAACTTAGAAAAAGTAAAATTTTACCATGAGTGAGAAGTGTGGGCTTTGCCGTAGGTTCGTGAGTAGTGGTTTACGGTGTGAGGCTTCTTCAAAGTATTTTCAGTGGGGGGAATGCAGTGGGGAAGCCAGTGGGCATTCTGGTGAGATCCTCTCCTGGAACTGCAGGTTATGTAGCAAGAGTAAGTTGATAGAGGAGCAGGAGCGTAAGATCTGTGCCCTTCAGGTGCAGTTGAAAAACGCACAGGAGGAGCTAGATAGGATGAGGAGGGAGAAGGGGGTTGGGGAATGGGAGCTGGCTGTTGGCAAGAGATCTGCTAGGAGAAGAAGATTTTCAGATAGTTTTACTATTGGTGTTTACAATAGATATGACCAACTGTCAGAGTCTAGTGGAGAGGAATCTCTAGTAGCTGTAGATGTAGGAAGTATGCAGCAGACCTCAGTAGTTACTGTGGCTAGAACAGTTGCAAAGTCGAAGAGGAAGAAGAAGGTTCTGCTGTTAGGTAGTTCTCATGGCTCATGGCAGAGGTGTAGGCCAGCAGTTGCAGGAAGTGCTGGGGAGTGAGTACCAGGTCACCAGCATTGTGAAGCCTACTGCAGGATTGGCTCAGGTGACTGTTAACATAGGGGGGTTATGTAGGGATTTTACTAAAGAGGATCAGGTAGTGATTGTGGGTGGGGCTGGTAACGGTATTGATAGGGATGGCGAGTATGACATAGATGGTGACCTGGAAAAGATAGCCACTCAGACTGGCAACACGAATGTACATTTCGTGGAACTGTTTCAGCGTCACGATCGGCCTCATCTTAATACAGCCGTCAGGCATAATAACATGAGACTTGGGGGTGCGCTGATGACAGAAGGCATGGGTCACATTTCAGTGGTGTCGGTGGAGTCTATCAGCAGTACGGGTTTCACTAGACATGGCCTGCACCTCAACAGGTATGGGAAGGGGAGGTTGGCAAAGCTTATAGGTGACAGCATAGGTGGGGTTGGTGGGATCACTCATGGGAAAATTCCTACAGTAGTGAGTGTTAGAGCTGCACCTTTTTTAGATTGAAGTCAGCTGATATGTATTCCTGCTTAAAGGAAATCTCTCTAACAAAGGAACCACTTTTGACAAAGCTTAGGTATCCGAGTAATGAGGGAATTAGTATATTTCATCAAAATATACAAGGTATTAGAGATAAAGTTAGTGAACTACTTATAGATGTTGACTCTGAAATTATTGGTATATCTGAACACTTCTTAAATAAGGAGACGATTCAGAGGCTTCCTTTACCAGGATACAGGTTGGCTGGCAGCTTTTCGAGGAGCTCTTTGCGGTGTGGGGGAGTAGCCATGTATGTGAAAAACGGCATCCCATTTGAGTCAATTGATGTTTCAAAGAACTGCACTGAAAAGGTGTTTGAATGTTGTGCAGGTGTGGTTAGATTTAACGGAGCTAAACTTCTAACTGTTGTTATTTATAGATCCCCAGACTCCGATTTCACAACATTTTTGCTAAAGCTAGAGGAGGTTCTTGGTTCACTTTATAGGAAATACAAAAAGTTAGTTATATGTGGTGACTTCAATATTAATTGTATAAGTGATTGTGCAAGGAAGAGGATGCTGGTAGACCTCCTTAATTCATATAATCTTATGCAAACCGTATTCTTTCCAACGAGAGTGCAAGGGAACAGTAGAACAACCATAGACAACATTTTTGTTCATTCCTTATTACTAGAAGGGCATTCTGTTAGCAAAAAGGTGAATGGCCTTTCAGATCATGATGCACAAATTTTAACTCTAAAAGATTTTTGTGCTGCAACACGTGTTAAATATAGTCATCAGTTGTTTAGGAAAGCTGATCCAGTTGCTGTAGAGACCTTTGTAAACCTTATCAAGGACAAGAGTGGCAAGATGTTTATAGCGCTGATACAGTAGACGATAAATATAATGCTTTTCTCAAGACTTTTCTCGTGCTCTTTGAAAGTTGTTTTCCGTTAGAACGTTCAAAACAGGGTACTAGCACAAACAGGCAGCCTGGGTGGCTGACTAGATGGATAAGAATATCTTGTAGAACAAAGTGGCAGTTATATCAAAACGTTAGAAACAGTCAAAATCTAAATGCAGCAGCCCATTACAAACAATATTGTAAGGTGCTTAAAAATGTTATTAGGAAGGCAAAAAGTATGTGGTATGCAGATAGAATAGCTAAGTCTCAGGATAAAATTAAAACCGTATGGTCAGTCGTAAAGGAAGTGGCTGGTCTGCAGAGACAGGTCGAGGATATAGAATCAGTGCGTAGTGGGAATGTCCGTGTTACTGATAAGTCGCATATATGTACAGTATTTAATAATCACTTTCTGAATATAGCAGGTGAACTAAATAGAAACCTAGTCCCAACAGGGTACTAGCACAAACAGACAGCCTGGGTGGCTGACTAGAGGGATAAGAATATCTTGTAGAACAAAGTGTTCCGAGACTGTTACCTGAAATGCTCCTCCATGATACTGACTAGAGGGAGATTGAGTTAATAATTAAGTCACTAAAGACCAAGAACTCTCATGGATATGACGGGGTATCTAGCAGAATACTGAAGTATTGTTCTATGTATGTTAGCCCAGTACTTAGCCATATATGTAACTTTTCCTTTAGGAGTGGTCGGTTTCCTGACCGATTAAAGTACTCGGTAGTGAAGCCACTTTATAAAAAGGGAGACACGGATAACGTTGACAATTATAGACCTATTTCTATGCCATCGGCGTTTGCTAAAGTTATCGAGAAGGTTGTATATTCAAGGTTACTGGAGCATTTAAATTCACATAATTTGCTGTCAAATGTTCAGTTTGGTTTTAGAAATGGTTTAACAACTGAAAATGCTATATTCTCTTTTCTCTGTGAGGTTTTGGAGGATTAAATAAAAGGTTGCGAACGCTAGGTGTTTTCTTTGGTTTAACGAAGGCTTTTGTCTGTGTTGACCACAAAATGTTACTGCAGAAGTTGGATCATTATGGAGTAAAGGGAGTAGCTTACAATTGGTTCGCCTCTTACCTTAAGAACAGAAAGCAGAAGGTAATTCTCCGCAAGATTGAGAGTGGTAGTGATGTTCAGTCCCAATGGGGCACTGTTAAGTGGGGCGTTCCCCAAGGGTCGGTGCTGGGGCCACTGCTGTTTCTTATTTATATAAATGATATGCCTTCTAGTATTACAGGTGATTCAAAAATATTTCTGTTTGCTGATGACAAGCCGGCCGCGGTGGTCTCGCGGTTCTAGGCGCGCAGTCCGGAACCGTGCAACTGCTACGGTCGCAGGTTCGAATCCTGCCTCGGGCATGGATGTGTGTGATGTCCTTAGGTTAGTTAGGTTTAAGTAGTTCTAAGTTCTAGGGGACTGATGACCACAGCTGTTAAGTCCCATAGTGCTCAGAGCCATTTTGCTGATGACACCAGCTTGATAGTGAAAGATCTTGTGTGTAATTTTGAAACAGTATCAAATAACGTAGTTCATGAAATAAGTTCGTGGCTTGTGGAAAATAATTTGATGCTAAATCACAGTAAGACTCAGTTTTTACAGTTTCTAACACACAATTCAACAAGAACCGATATTTTGATCAGACAGAATGGGCATATTATAAGCGAGACGGAACAGTTCAAGTTCCTAGGAGTTCGGATAGATAGTAAGCTGTTGTGGAAAGCCCATGTTCAGGATCTTGTTCAGAAACTAAATGCTGCTTTATTTACCATTAGAACAGTATCTGAAATAAGTGACACTTCAACACGAAAAGTAGTCTACTTCGCATATTTCCATACGCTTATGTCGTATGGTATTATTTTTTGGGGTAATTCTTCTGATTCAAAAAGGGTATTTTTGGCTCAAAAACGGGCTGTTCGAGCTATATGTGGTGTAAGTTCGAGAACCTCTTGTCAACCCCTATTCAATAGTCTGGGAATTCTGACATTGCCCTCACAGTATATATTTAATGTCGTTTGTTGTTAGCAATATTAGCCTATTCCCAAGAGTTAGCAGCTTTCACTCAGTTAATACTAGGCAGAAATCCAATCTGCATGTGGAATGCACTTCCTTGACTCTTGTGCAGAAAGGAGTGCTGTATTCTGCTGCATCCATTTTCAATAAGCTACCACAAGAACTCAAAAATCTTAGCAGTACCCCAAACACTTTTAAGTTTAAACTGAAGAGTTTCCTCATGGCTCACTCCTTCTATTCTGTCGAGGAGCTCCTGGAAGAGCTAAAAAATTAAGCAAATTCCAGTGTTACATTGTTGATTTTCTTTATTTAAATTTACGACTTGTCACCTGAATATGTTTTATATTTCATTTTATCTGTTTCTAATATCGTGTTATAATTTCATGTATTGACTCGTTCCATGGAGACTTCTCCTTAATTTGGTCCCACGGAACAATAAATAAATAAATAAATAAATGGATTTGACCAAACCACACACAGGAACTAAACACAACACACAAAATAGCTAGAGGGAATGAATGCAACACGTAAATAATAAACAAACTAAACAACAAAATACAAGAGCAAATTGGAAAAGAAAAAACCAAGAATGAATTACCTGCAACAAGCATCGAGGAACACCATCACATGTCAAACACAGGGAACCAGAAACACCTTAAAAAGAACGCTGCATGTCACATACTAACATACAGCTACAAAAATTTACGCAGGCTGGGGGAAATTCTGAAAAGACGAGGACAACAAAAATCTTTCCGTGCAAACAATACCGCACAGAAAAATGTAAACTCAAATAACACATTCATAACCAAATTTTCCAAAATTGGAATCTATCAGTTAACCTGTAGCTCATGCCAATCTCTTTATATACTCAAAACATGCAGAAATTTTATAACCAGATATTCTGAACACCTCAGAACCTTAAAAGTGACAGTACACACATCAGTTTCACAAATAACCAGACACTAAAAAGCAGACAACCAAGCGACATTGACATCGATCTTGAGATCCTGAGAGAAAGCTATAGTCTCTATCAAAACTCACAATAGAGGAGAGCTACAGCATACTTTTGTGTGATGGAAAGGAAGTCTTGAATGAAAATACAACACTGTGCAACAAAACACTGTTTGCGGCACTCAGTAAGACACTTTCCTCATAAAACATAGTAATCTCTCTCTCTCTCTCTCTCTCTCTCTCTCTCTCTCTCTCTGTCTCACACACACTCACACCCCACCCACCCACTCACCCACCCACCCACACACACACACTTTCTCTCCCAGTAGACACACCACAACAGTTCCTACGAACATTCAAAATTAGAGCCACAATGATCAGAAGCAAAACGATGAACATGTGAGTAACGGCAATAAAATGATGATTGTGGTGTCACCGCCAGACACCACACTTGCTAGGTGGTAGACTATAAATCGGCCGCGGTCCGCTAGTATACGTCGGACCCGCGTGTCGCCACTGTCAGTGATTGCAGACCGAGCGCCTCCACACGGCAGGTCTAGAGAGACTTCCTAGCACTCGCCCCAGTTGTACAGTCGACTTTGCTAGCGATGGTTCACTGACAAATTACGCTCTCATTTGCCGAGACGATAGTTGGCATAGCCTTCAGCTACGTCATTTGCTACGACCTAGCAAGGCGCCATTATCATTTGCTATTTATCTTGTGATGCATGTACCGTCAGACCGATGTTCACCAATTATGGATTAAAGTTAAGTATTCCAATAGCTACGACCTTTTTTGCTAAAGTCTAACTTCCTTAAATGTTCCAGACCTCACGTCAGCCTGCGTGAGCGTAAGCGCGTGCCTTTCGGCTTCCTCACCTTAGTGGCTTGGCTGTCTTGCCAAGTCACAACAATGATGATGATGATGAAGATGAAGTTAGAGCGTAGGAGAACGATGCGAGAGACCCGCACCGCTGTACTAGGCAAGGTCCTGGTGGAGGTGGTTTACTTCCTCCGACCATAATGGAGATGAATGATGATGATGAAGATGACACAACTCCCAGTCATCTCGAGGCAGTTGAAAATCCCTAACACCACCAGGAATCGAACCCGGGACCCCGTGCTCGGAAAGCGAGAACGCTACCGCGAGTCCACGAGCTGCGCAGTAACATAGCGCCTCTAAATGAATATGGAGAAGCAACTGTTCAAATTTCACTTTGTATAAAATACTTCCCAAGAGAAAAAAAGTTGAGAGTGAAATTTAAAAAAAGAATATGAAAAACAGCGTATAAAATGAAAAAAGAAAATGTATCAGAGATGCAAATTGGACGGAAATTGTAAGCACAGTGACGTACACAATCACTACTCACGGGGAAGTATTACAAAAATGAGTAAATTTCTTCATGACTACTTTGCGGACGACATCATGTCAAAACGCTAGGCAAAAATGAGCACAAAGAATTTCGACAAGTAAATATTTATTTTCAGTAGAAATTTCATTTTCAGGTCAGCAATAGAAACGAACTTAGCATAATGTGGATATATTAGTTTTTAGGCTTAAAATAGATAAACGACCAGAACTTTATATGATATTTAACAAAAATGAATTTGACCCACAGAAAGTGACACATAGTTGTCGAAATATGCCTGAGTAAACAAAAAAGAAATACATGTATTTTGTGTAACGCGGTGTTTAAAAAACCTAAATTAGGTTTGACGAACATGTCCATGAACTGTAACACCTCCTCTGGATAGCACAGGAATCTAAATTAAACAATTTGGGGGATGTGTGGCTAGTGTTAGAACTTGTAGCAGATTTCGCCCCTATGGTTTACAGGGAATTTAGCTTTGTTTTCCTTGAAAGATTGATACAACATTTACGTATCTGTTGTGCAGGCAAAATAATGCGATAGAGTGGCTAAACTTGATCAGAAACCGTAGCTACCATATCCATGTTCATTAAGGTGTCACATTCCCCTGATAGCCATCTGTACATAAAAGAAAATCAGTGCACAACATTGGAGCAGAGTAATACGTAATGAGAATACGCCTCTTCTGGCCATTAGTGACAGCTTTTCAAATATATTCGGCTACGTTTTCGTCACGTTCTTATTCAGTAGCTCTTTACGTCACGGAGTAGTGTTCGTTTCAGTTCTCTCACTGTGGTAAAACCCTGGGAAGAAGATGCACTCAGATCGGATAAAAAAGAGAATGAAATTCTACCGTGGGTGTTTTCAAAGAACTGCCATGATATTCAGCTGAAGTAATTTATGTAAAACAAGGAAAACCCAACTCTGCATGGCTCGACCGGTTTTTGTACTCCGCCATATCGCGCGTGTGTGTCAGACACGCTGACTACTCTGCTTTGGTGGCGGACGGGCATTTTACATGAAAGTATTAAGAGGAATACACAAACTGTAAATTTAACAAAATTTTGTTATGCTTTTAGCAAACTGACTTTTCAGATTTTTAAACCTACATATACGTATCAATAAAATTTATTAACATCGCACAGGAGCGAGTGACCGCAATTCTTAAAGGACATTCAGTCTTCACCAGTTCAGCGTACTATCGGAAATCAGAAGAAGTTACACAAAGTTAATGGAAGTAGGCTGTCGTTTAATAATGTTGACCGTTTGCCAGCAGTTTAGTAGAACATGTTATTAGGACAAAAGAAAAGGAAAACTGCTCTACAGGTGACAAGACCTAACACGAGGCTGAGAAATTTCAGCTTCCCCTCTCATGTGCGCTATCACAGTGATAAAGCCTTTTCCGCGGGGATACGGACTTCCACTGTCAACTTTGCCAGCGATACAATATCTACAAGTATCTTGCGGCATGGTTCAGACAAAGTAATCTTTAGCGAAAAGTAAAAACACATGGATTTCTAAGAGGCTCATTATCCCGAAGTCTGATTCCCTCGCCATCTGCTGTGTGTCTCCTTGCACAAGGATTTCTGTATCAACCTTAGCTATACTAAACATAAAACAACAATTTTGTACAAAAAGTGGAGTGAAAAACATTTTAATAGCTTTTGTGTTTTACTAAGAGATAATTCTAAGTTTATCACAAATTATTTTTTGTTGCACGTTCTGATTTTCGGTGTGTGATTTCGATTTTGGTTTGTTTTCCAACTTGAAATCAAGAAACTTTACGCTATAAGGATTTTGTAATCATTCCTTCCTTCTTTCTCGTAGCCTTCAAATATTCAGTTCCATAGGTCGCGAATGGTCGTCGATCTTGGTCTTAGAATTTTTGTCATTATGTAGCCGACTCCCACTCTCCTCGATGCGCCATCAGCATAATCTAAGATTGTAGAGAGAATCGTACACCCATCTGTCTTCAGAGCGTCTAAATTTTAGTTTCATGCCTTTTCGCATTTAAACTGTCAGTATGTTGTGTTTCTTATTCAGCGAATGGAACCAGCTAAGAATTTTCCAGTATTAGTGTGTAAATCCTTAAACTGAATTTGTGAGTGTGTGTGTGTTTGTGTTTGCGTGTAATGAAGGGGGCACAGTACTTGCAGCAGAAATAAAATTGGCATTCTACAGATCGGAGAGTGGAATGTCAGATCCCTTCATCGGGTATGTAGAGTAGAAAAGTTAAAAAGGGAAATGGAGAGGTTAAAGTTAGATTAGTGTAAATTAGTGAAGCTCGGTGGCAGGAAGAACAGGATTTCTGGTCAGGTGGATACAGGGTTATAAATACAAAATCAGATATCTACATCTACATCTACATCCACACTCCGCAAGCCACCTGACGATGTGTGGCGGAGGGTACCCTGAGTACCTCTATCGGTTCTCCCTTCTATTCCAGTCTCGTATTGTTCGTGGAAATAAGGATTGTCGGTATGCTTTTGTGTGGGCTCTAATCTCTCTGATTTTATCCTCATGGTCTCTTCACGAGATATACGTAGGAGGGAGCAATATCCTGCTTGACTCTTCGGTGAAGGTATGTTCTCGAAACTTTAACAAGAACCCGTACCGAGCTACTGAGCGTCTCTCCTGCAGAGTCTTCCACTATCATCGCCGTAACGCTTTCGCGATTACTAAATAATCCTCTAACGAAGCGCGCTGCTCTCCGTTGGATCTTCTCTATCTCTTCTATCAACCCTATCTGGTACGGATCCCACACTGCTGAGCAGTATTCAAGCAGTGGGCGAACAAGCGTACTGTAACCTACTTCCTTTGTTTTCGGATTGCATTTCCTTAGGATTCTTCCAATGAATCTCAGTCTGGCGTCTGCTTTACCGACGATCAACTTTATATGATCATTCTATTTTAAATCACTCCTAATGCGTACTCCCAGATAATTTATGGAATTAACTGCTTCCAGTTGCTGACCTACTATTTTGTAGCTAAATGATAAGGGATCTATCTTTCTGTGTATTTGCAGCACATTACACTTGTCTACATTGAGATTCAATTGCCATTCCCTGCACCATGCGTCAATTCGCTGCAGATCCTCCTGCATTTCAGTACAATTTTCCATTGTTACAACCTCTCGATACACCACAGCATCATCTGAAAAAAGCCTCAGTGAACTTCCAATGTCATCCACAAGGTCATTTATGTATATTGTGAATAGCAACGGTCCTATGGCACTCCCCTGCGGCACACCTGAAATCACTCTTACTTCGGAAGACTTCTCTCCATTGAGAATAACATGCTGCGTTCTGTTATCTAGGAACTCTTCAATCCAATCACACAATTGGTCTGATAGGTGCAATGCAGGAGTAGGTTTAATAATAAAGAACAATATAGGAATGCGGGTAAGCTACTACGAACAACATAGCGAACTCATTATTGGAGCCAAGACAGACACGAATCCCGTGCTGACCACTGTACTACAAGTTTACATGCCAAACAGTTCCGTAGATGACTAAAATACAGAAGAAATGTGTGATGAGATAAAAGAAATTATTCAAATAGTTCAGGGAGACAAAAATTTAGTAGTCGTTGGGGACTGGGATTAAATAGTAGGGAAAGGAAGAGAAGGAAAGATAGTAGGCGAAATGGACTGGGAAAAGGAATAAAAGAGAAAGCCGCCGGGTAACTTTTGCACAGAGCGTAATGTAATCATCGCTAACACTTGGTTTAAGAATCATGAAAGAAGATTTTATACGTGGGAAAGAGCTGGAGACATCGGAAGGTTTCGGAACCAGGTTTTAAATTGTAACACATTTCCAGGGGCAGATGTGGACTCTGACCACAACTTTCTGGTTATGAAATGCAGATTAAAACGGAAGAAATTGAAAAAAAGATAGGAAATTAAGGAAATGGGACGTGGACAAACTGAAAGAACGAATGGTTATTGAGAGTTTCAGACGGAGCATTAAGGAACGATTGACAAGAACAAGGGAAAGGAATACAGTAGAAGAAGGATGGGTAGCTTTGAGACATAGAATAGCTAAGGCAGCAGAGGATCAAATAGGCAAAAAGACGAGGTCTCGTAGAAATCCTTGGATACCACTAGAGTATTGAATTTGACTGATGAAAGGAAAAAAATATCAAAATGTAATAAATGAAGCATGTGAAAAGGAATACAAACGTTTAAAAATGAGACTGACGGGAAGTGCAAAATGGCTAAGCAGGGATGGCCAGAGGGCAAATTTAAGTCAACCTCAGCCCATAGGCGTCACTGGATGCGGATATGGAGGGGTGTGTGGACAGCACACCGTTCTCCCGGTTGTATGTCAGTTTCCGAGACCGGAGCCGCTACTTCTCAACCAAGCAGCTCCTCTGTTTGTGTCACAAGGGCTGAGTGCACCCGGCTTGCCAACAGCGCTCAGCAGACCGGGATGGTCACCCATCCGAGTGCTAGACCAGCCCGACAGCGCTTAACTTCGGTGATCTGACGGGAACTGGTGTTACCATTGCGGCAAGGCCGTTGGCGAGCAAGATGTATAGGTTAGGTAAAATAAACTCAGACTTCAAGAGGAATATAATAATTCCAGTTCCAAAGAAAGCCGGTGCTGACAGGTGTGAATGTTACTGAACTATCAGTTTAATAAGCCATGGTTGCAAAATACTAACACGAATTATTTGCAGCAGAAGGGAAAAACTGGTAGAAGCTGACCTCGGAAAAGATCAGTTTGGGTTACGGAGAAATGTAGGAACACGAGGGACACCATTGAACCTACGACTTCTCATAGAAGATAGGTTGAGGAAAGGCAATCCTACGTTTATAGCATTTGTAGACTTCGAGACAATGTTGACTGGAATACTCTCTTTCAAATTTTGAGGGTAGCAGGATTAAAATACAGGAAACGAAAGGCTATTTACAACTTGCACAATAACGAGACAGCAGTTATACGCCGGCCGGAGTAGCCGTGCGGTTCTAGGCGCTACAGTCTGGAACCGCGCGATCGCTACGGTCGCAGGTTCGAATCCTGCTCGGGCATGGATTTGTGTGATGTCCTTAGGTTAGTTAGATTTAAGTAGTTCTAAGTTCTAGGGGACTGATGACCTCACAAGTTGAGTCCCATAGTGCTCGAGCCATTTGAACCAGCAGTTATAAAAGTAGATGGGCATGAAAGAGAAGCAGTGGTTGACAGGGGAGCGAGACAGATTTGTAGCCTACCTCCAATGATATTCAATCTCTACTTTGAGCAAGCAATAAAGGATGCCAAAGAAAAATTGTGAGTAGGAATTAAAGTTCAGGGAGAGGAACATCAAGAAAAGCAAAACGAGGTTCAAATGGTTCAAATGGCTCTGAGCACTATGGGACTTAACATCTGTGGTCATCAGTCCCGTAGAACTTAGAACTACTTAAACCTGACTAACCTAAGGACATCACATACATCCATGCCCGAGGCAGGATTCGAACCTGCGACCGTATCAGTCATGCGGTTCCGGACTGAGCGCCTAGAACCGCTAGACCAACACGGAAGCAAAACGAGGATAATGGAATGCAGTCAAAATTAAATCAGGTGATGCTGAGGGAATTAGATTTTGAAACGAGACACTTCAAGTAAAAGATGAATTTTGCGACATGGGCAGCCAAATATCTGGTGATGGTCGAAATAGAGAGGATATAAAATGTATACTAGCAATGGAAAGAAAAGCATTTCTGCAGAAGAGAAATTTGTTAGCATCGAGTACAGATTTAAGTGACAGGAAATCTTTTCTGAAAGCATTTGTGTGGAGTATAGCCATGTACGAAAGGGGAATATGGACGCTAAACATTTTGGACAAGAAGGGAATAGAAACTTTTGAAGGGTGGTCCCACAGAAGAGTGCTGAAGATTAGATGAGGAAATCACGTTACTAAAGAAGAACTATTGAATAGAACTGGGGAGAAAAGAAATCTGTGGTACAAACTGAGTAGAAAAAGGGATCGGTTAACAGGACAGAGTCTAAGACATCAAGGGATCACCTGTTTAGTGCTGGAGGGAAGTGGGGACGGTAAAAATTGTAGAGGGAGACCAAGAGATGAATACAGTAAACAGATTGAGAAGAATGTAGGTTGCAGAAGTTACTCCGAGTTGAAGAGGGTAGAGTAGCATGGAGAACCGCATCAAACCAATTCTTGAACTGAAGACCACAACAACAACACCTCAAAATTTTCATCTTCTACCACTGATGCTTTTATTCGACAGAAAGTTTCTTCTATACATATTTTAACTCGTCTTATTAATTCTGAAGATATTTCAAAATCTCTCATAATGTTTTGTAGTGTTACTTAGCATATGTCTCGGAGAGAAAGGAGTGATACAGTGTGACAGTTGTAAGATATGTATCATAAACTCCATGGTCATTATAAAGTACATGTGAGCATTTTTATATCAACTAAGTAATAAGGAACCGGTGCTACACTATGTGATCAAAATTATCCGGCAACTGGCTGAAAATGACTTACAAATTCGTGGCGCCCTCCATCGGTAATACTGGAATGCAGTAAGGTGTTGGCCCACCCTTAGCCTCGATGACAGCTTCCACTCTCGCAGGCATACGTTCAATCAGGTGTTGGAAGGTTTCTTGGAGAATGGAAGCCCATTCTTCACGGACTGCTGCACTGAAGAGAGGTGTCGAAGTCGGTTGGTGACGCCTGGCCCGAAGTCGGCGTTCCAAAACATCCCAAAGGTGTTCTATAGGATTCAGGTCAGGACTCTCTGCACGCTAGTCCATTACAGAGATGTTAAATTGTCGTATAACTACTTCGCCACAGGTCGTGCATTATGTACAGGTGCTCGAATGTGTTGAAATATGCAATCGCCATCCCCGAATTGCTTTTCAACAGTTGGAAACAAGAAGGTGCTTAAAACATCAATGTAGGCCTGTGCTGTGATAGTGCCACGTAAAACAACATGGGCTGCAAACCCCCTGCATGAATAACACGGCCACACCATAACACCACCGCCTCCGAATATTACTGTTGGCACTACACACACTGGTAGATGACGTTCGCCGGCCGCTGTGGCCGAGCGGTTCTAGGCGCTTCAGTCCGGAACCGCGCGACAGCTACGGTTGCAGGTTCTAATCCTGCCTGGGGCATGCATGTGTGTGATTTCCTTAGATTAGTTACGTTTAAGTTGTTCTAAGTTCTAGGGGAGTGATGACCTCAGATGTTAAGTTCTATAGTGCTCAGAGGTATTTGAACCAAGATGACGTTCACCGGGCATTCGCCATACCCACAGCCTGCCATCGGATCGCCGTATTGTGTACCGTTTTTAGTCACTCCACAGAACGTTTTTCCGCTGTTTAATCGTCCAATGTTTACGCTCCTTACACCAAGCGAAGCGTCGTTTGGCATTTACCGGCGTGATGTGTGGCTTACGAGCAGCCGCTCGACCATGTAATCTAAGTTTTCACACCTCCCGCCTAACTGTCATATTACTTGCAGTGTATCCTGAAGCAGTTTGGAATTCCTGTGTGATGGTCTGAGTGCATGTCTGCCTATTACACATTACGACCCTCGTCAACTGTCGGCGGTCTCTGTCAGTCAACAGACGAGGTCGGCCTGTGCTCTTTTGTGCTTTACGTGTCCGTTCACATTTCCAATACATTATCACATCGGAAAGAGTGGACCTAGGGATGTTTAGGATTGTGGAAATCTCGTGTACAGACACATGACATAAGTGACACCCAATCACCTGACGACGTTCGAAGTCCGTGAGTTCTGCGAAGCGCCCCATTCTGCTCTCTCACGATGTCTAATGACTACTGACGTCGCTGATATGGAGTACCTGGCAGAAGGTGGCAGCACAATGCACCTAAATTGAGAAACATATGTTTTGGGGAGGTGTACGGATCCTTTTGATCACATAGTGTGTATCAATAATGGAGGAATATTCGAATGACAAATGTCGCTGAACGCCAGCGACACTGCTACTCGAGTTCTCTTTCGTGACCATCCACCGGCTGTTGTGTTGCCCTGGCACACTCTCTTTCGTTATATTAGACTCACTCTTTCCACTGTGAACCTTTTAAATCTTCATATAACAGTTACTTTTCTGTTAAGCAGTTGTTTAGTGGTACGTATCATGGAATTGTGTGACGAAAAAGTATTAACAAAAACAAGTCTATTTGTACCTCAGTGCTTCCGTCGTTAGTCAACCGATGAGTTCTCAATATTCAAGTGAAAGACATTGCAAAACATCGTGCTTTGGCACCCTCTGAATTTGGTTTGCGTGCCAGAAAGGATAAGGCTATGTTACAACCTACTGCTACGGAAGCCACATTTATAGTCATCAGTTAGTTAGTTTTGAGGATCAGTCTATTTAAGTTGCAAATTGAAAGCATATTATAAGTAACACTAAGCAATCCACCTCTTCTATTTTAAGCAAGCAGAGGGGGATCATTCTTTTAACAGTAGGCAAATAATTGTCGTTTTCCAGTCTGTAGGTTTTGAGCCTCTCAGACCGCTTCTGTTCAAGACTGTAGTTGTGAATAATCTATTTTTAATTGTCCAGCAAAAATATGATCTTCCCTGCAGGCTTTGTCATTTTTTAGTTTCATTATTACTTGGTGTATTTCTTTCAGTAGTTGGGGATGACTTCTACATCAACTGCATCTGGTGCTTCAAATCTAAAATAGGACACCGAATAATTGCATCTGAGTGGTTGTGAAGTTATGCTTTCCATGTTAGGGGCTTTGGCAACGGCCTTGCCGCAGTGGATACACCGGTTCCCGTGAGATCACCGAAGTTAAGCGCTGTCAGGCGTGGTCGGCACTTCGAAGGGTGACCATCCAGGCCACCATGCGCTGTTGCCATTTTTCGGGGTGCACTCAGCCTCATGATACCAATTGAGGAGCTACTCGACCGAATAGTAGGGACTTCGGTCAAGAATACTATCATAACGACCGGGAGAGCGGTGTGCTGACCCCACGCCCCTCCCATCCGCATCCTCCTCTGAGGATGACACGGCGGTCGGATGGACCCGATGGGCCACTTGTGGCCTGTAGACGGAGAGGTTTTTTATGTTAGGGACTTTGCGTCTTACGTTAATCCCGTTCTATAATAAACAAATGGTTGTGGTAACTGATCTTCTACAGGCACCTAAACGATAAAGGCGAATACTACACTGAGGCGAAAAAAGACATGAGATACCTCCCAGTATCGTGTCGGACCTCCTCCTGCCCGGCGTAATGCAGCCACTCGATGTGGCATGAACTCAACAATTCGCTGGAAGTCCCCTGCAGAAATATTTTAGTCATGCTGCCTCTATAGCTCTCCCTAATTGCGAAAGTGTTGGTGGTGCTGGATTTTATGTACGAACTAACTATCTCGATTACGTCCCATAAATGTTCGATGAGATTCATGTCTGCCATTCTGGGTGGCCAAATCCTTCACTGTCCAGGATGTTCTTCAAACCAATCACGAACAGTTGTGGCCTGGTGACATGGCGCATTTTCATCCATAAAAATTCCATCGTTGTTTGGGAACATGAAGACTATAAATGGCTGAAAACTGTCTCCAAGTCGCCGAACATAATCATTTCCAGTCAATGGTCGGTTCAGTTGGACCATGGGTCCGAGCTTATTCCACGTAAACATAGCCACACCATTATGGAGAGGCCACCAGATTGCACAGTGCCTTGTTGACAACTTGGGTCTGTGTCTACGTGGGGTCTGCACTACGCTCGAACCCTACCACCAGCTCATACCAACTGAAATTGTGACTCCTCTGACCGGGTTAAGGTTTTCCATTTGTCTAGGGTCCAACAGATACGGTCACGAGCACAGAAGATGTGCTGCAGGCGATGTCGTGCTGTTATCAGAGGCACTCGCGTCGTTCATCTGCTGCCATACCCATTAACGCCGAATTTAACCACACTGTTCTAACGGATACGTTCGTCGTATGTCCCACACCAATTTCTGCAGGTGCTTGTCTGTTAGCACTGACAACTCTACACAGACGGTGTTGCTCTCGGTCGTTAAGTGAAGGCCGTCAGCCAACGCATTGTTCGTAGTGAGAGGTAGTGGCTGAAAATTGGTATTTTCGGCCGGTTCTTCACGCTGTGGATCTCAGAACATTAATTCCCTTACCATTTACGAAATGGAAAGTCCTATGTGTCTAGCTCCAACTACTACTCCACTTCAAACTCCGTTCATTGCCGTCGTGCCGCCATAACCATGTCGGAAACCTTTTCACATGAATGATATGAGTACAAATGACAGGGTGACTGATGACCTAAGATGTTAAGTCCCATAGTGCTTAGAGCCATTTTGAACAAATGACAGCCCCACCAATGCACTGCCCTTTTATACCTTGTGTACGTGATAACGCCGTCATCTGGATATGAGCGTATCGCTATCCCATGACTTTGGTCACCTCGGTGTATTTGGGCGCTAATACAACAGCAACCAGACGACATCCGCAAGTGGCTGCTTCTATTCAGCAACGGCGGCGAAAAATAGAAAATACGAGCAAAGGGAGAGAATGACTGCTTATGATACCGCTTTCAGCTGCTCGTTCCGTCCCTGTGCTACAGAGCTGGTGATTACGGCAGTAAGCCTGAGGCGCGCGCCGCGTTATGTCAGCTTAGTTCCGCGCATGCGCCGCTGCAATGGCAGTGACCTAGCGGGAAACTCGCCGCAGCAGCCACAATTGCGGTAATCTTCCGTTCCAGTCATCGTCCGCTGGAAAACACGGCGTGCACAAGAAGCAGCCGCTTTTTCTGCTGCTCTGCTCTTCCCTCGTGATTCACAAATGGATTACCAGAAAGAGAGACCTGAGTAGTTATTACACCTAAGAACGTACATAAGTGGAACTATGAAGAAGCGATGGAAATTTCTCTTGATGCCATTAAAAGCTTTTCGTTTAAGGTAAAAACAACGTATTTTATCTAGATGCAGTCCAGTTTTAGGTCAATGAATTTTAACCATCGTTTAGCTTGAGAGAATTTCGTTCAAAATGGTTCAAATGGCTCTAAGCCATATGGGACTTAACATCTGAGGTCATCAGTCCCCTAGACTTAGAACTACTTAAACCTAACTAACCTAAGGACATCACACACATCCATGCCCGAGGCAGGATTCGAACCTGCGACCGTAGCAGCAGCGCGGTTCTGGAGTGTAGCGTCTAGAACCGTTCGGTCACAGCGGCCGGCGTGAGAGAATTTCCTGTCGACGAAGGACGATTCTGGAAGATCTGCAAAAATATCTCTACTTATGCCATAATCTCTTCATAGAGCTCGAAACTTTTTTGTAACTTCGAAATGTTTTTGCTTTCCCAATGCTTTAGTACCTCCAAGCGAAGTTGTATTATCCCGTAGAAAAACTCTTCTGGCATTTTTGCTCCTGTTAACTCAGAAATTTTGTGTAACATGTAGCAGCTATTTTTTTTCATTCTTGAGCAGGTAGTCAACAACAAGAATCCTTTTTGCTTACAGGAATACACCAGTTGTATCTTCTCCGCATGATGAAATGGAATTCGCATTTATTGGCGCACGGCCAGCGACCTCCACTCCACACTTAGATTGCTGTTTCGCTACGACCACTATAAGTGGTGTACTCACATTTCGTCCATAGCAACAAGTCAGCATACAAAACCCAATGGATTGTTTTTAACGGTAGAAAAATTCCTTTTCGTGTTTGATTGTGACAATAGTCAACAAATGCGGCACCCATCTTGCACAAAGTTTTCCCATGCTAATCATTCATTTGTAATGTACCATAGTCTTCCTTCTGACACGCCAGTAAGATCATTTATTTCGAACTGAAACGGTACTGTTTTTCGTCACGTGTCATTAACACATACTGGTGACTGTATTTTGGAAACTTCAAAGAGGCATGACAGGGCGAGGTGGTGCAGTGATTGGCACACTGGACTAGCATTCTGGAAAACGCAGTTCAAATCCCCGTCCACCCATCCAGATTTAGGTTTTCCGTTATTTCTGTAAATCGCCCCATGCAAATGTCGAGACTGTTCTTTTGTAAAAGGCACAGCCGGTTTCCTTCCCCATTCTTTCGTAATCCGAGCTTGTGCTTCGTCTCTAAGGGCCCCGCTGTCGACAAGGCGATAAGCTCTGATCTTCCTTCCTTCCAAAGAGGCACGGATAAATATATACACAAATATCGATATTGAACTCTGTACGAGCACGGACTGGAAGCATAGATAGATATTTGGAGTAGCAGGTAGCCAGATTATTGACATATCTTACGGCTCCCTCTTTGGGAGTGGCAGCCAATCAGGGGGTTTGCTGCGATACTTAGATTCACTGCAGTTAAACTTTGGAGCAGAGATACTCTTACTGTTTTGGTTCTGGTCGGCTGCGCGGTCGTCATTGCCCAGTCGCTAGAATGTTTCAAATTTATGTTACTACAATTATTGGGCAGATCGCTACGTGCTTTTGGTTTAAAGTAACGCATTGCAATTACAGTCGGCTGCACTAATTTAGGACGAACTTTTTTCCAGTGTCACAGTTAGGTAAGGTAAATTTTTCACTTTCCTTTGCCGTCCCTTGGCATCATCTGCAAATAATCTGTGATGACGGCTCAGATTATCTCCTAAATTTTGTGTGTAGATAAGGAACAACAGGGGGCCTATAACACTACCTTGGGGAAGGCCGGAAATCAGTTTTGTTTTAGTCGATGACTTTCCATCAATTACTACGAGCTGTGACCTCTCTGACAAGGAAGTCACGAATCTAGTCGCATAACCGAGACGGTATTCCATAAGCACGCAATTTGATTACAAGCCACTTGTGAGGTATGGTGCCAAAAGCCTTCTGGGAATCTAGAAATATGGAATCAATTTATCTTTTTTCGGTATCATTCTTGTGAGTAAACAGCTAGTTGTGTTTCACAGACAAAATATTTTCGAAATCCGTATTGAGTATGCCTCAATAAACTGTTCTCTTCGAGGTAATTCATAATGTTCCTACACAATATATGATCCAAAATTCTGGTGCATATCGATGTTAATGACGTGGGCTTGTAATTTAATGGATTACTCCTATTGCCTTTCTTGAATACTGGTGACCTGTCCAACTTCTCAGTCTTTGAGTCCGGATCTTTCATCGGGCCAGCTGTTGTATGTGAATGTTAAGTATTGAGCTACTGCATCAGAATCCTCTGCTAGAAACGCAATTGGTATTCGGTTTCGACCGGAAGACTTGCTTTTACTAAGTGATTTAAGTTGCTTCACTACTCCGGGGCTATCTACTTCTGAGTTACTCATGTTGGCAGTTGTTCTTGATTCGAATTCTGGAATATTTTGGAATATCCATATTCATACTAGATTCTAAATCCCTGCCGGTCGCGGTGGCCGAGCGGTTCTAGGCGCTTCAGTCCGGAACCGCGCGACTGCTACGGTCGCAGGTTCGAATCCTGCCTCGGCCATGGTTGTGTGTGATGTTCTTAGGTTAGTTAGGTTTAAGTAGTTCTAAGTTCTAGGGGACTGATGACCTCAGATGTTAAGTCCCGTAGTGCTCAGAGCCATTTGAACCATTTCTAAATCTCTGTTGGCAAGAATTCAGTCAGGCATGTTCACATTATTATTTTACGTATCATATAAAGCAATCTATTTTTTGTACTTAGTATGGATTTTTATGTTGTACGTTCACTGTACACGCAATTGCACAACAAAAGTAGTAGTTTTTCTAACAGAGCAAGTTATTTAGGCAATCTGTTGCCCATGTAACGGTTTTTCCAAACTTACTTTCTGATCGTCAATCACGTTCTTATGTAAGACCACGTTCTGCAGTAGGCCTCATTTTGATCCCATGTCCTAATTAACTGTACCATCACATACAAATTATATGAAAGATCTGCAGTGTTATGAGTATTGTTAAATATTGTTTTCAGAATTTTCGGTAAGTAACCATACAGGAGAGAGATGATGAAGGCAGCAACACGGATAGCACACGCTACAGAACGACTCTCACCACAGTCTGATGTGAAAGCTCGTTTTGTATTCAGAGATAATTGTTTGTCTGCTTAAGTAATGGTCAGGGTTAACTGTTATCACCACACAAACTTTAGTCAGTCGGCAAATTGCATAGGCTTGTCGGAAAAACGGGTGCAAACAACTTAAAAATTGTACTAATGTTGGTTGAGCTGAAAGCCAACTGTTGTGGGTAGTGGTATAGCAAGCAGAACATGGGATCACAATATGCCCTGCTGCAGACCGTGATGTCACACAAGTACATGATTGAGGCGAAAACAAAGGAAACTACGAAAAACAGTTATTTGGACAAAGATTTGCCAACAAATTGCTGCATTAGAAAATCCACCCCATTTACAGAGCGAACAGACGTAGGGCGATTGTCACTCATAAACATATAAATCCGAACTAACTACAAAAAATAATTCAGAGTCGGATTGAATTGTTACCAAATGGGTGGGGGAAGAGGTTCTAGTATTGGCATGGATGCTGATGACAGAATACATAGATATTCTGGACTCAAACTTTCACGAAAACTAAATTGCGGTTTCAATCAAGATGTCAAAGAAAAGTTAAAAGATTACTGTACGTAACCGTGATATTGAAGAAATATGTTCGTCCTAAATGTATGCAGACGATTCTAAATGCAATGGCCGGCCGTAGTGGCCTAGCGGTTCTAGGCGCTACAGTCTGGAGCCGCGCGACCGCTACGGTCGCAGGTTCGAATCCTGCCTCGGGCATGGATGTGTGTGATGTCCTTAGGTTAGTTAGGTTTAAGTAGTTCTAAGTTCCAGGGGACTGATGACCTCAGAAGTTAAGTCCCATAGTGCTCAGAGCCACTTGAACCATGTAAATGCAATGCGTCACTTAATCTAAAAGAAAGTAGCGATCTCACCAACAACAATTCACGCGCACAGTACGACGACGTCTGGAACACCACGGACTGTTACCACGGTGGACATTGTTGTGGCTTCCTTTGAGATGGCAGCAGACAGAGGCACGCTAGCAATGTTTCGCCCAACACAGGAGTGGCACCATGTCGGCTGTTCAGCTGTGTCCTTGATCTTCATATAGCAGCACGATGGACGTACCCGTGTGTGGAGGCTCCGGTGAGAACTAACATTGTTAGATTTCATTCGTCACCCTTATGCCGATGCGGCACTTAGCGTGATGGTATGCCGGTAATTTGGACAGAAAGGATTTCGTTTCTGCTGCGTTAAGATCGGTAACTGAACTCTATCTTTAGGGCCTCCGTGAATTTACCTTTCATCAAGATACCGCAAGACATCACGTTGAAAGTGCTGTCCTGACCCATCCAGATACAGACGGTTTTCTGCTATTGGACTGGCCAGTAAGTTCTCCAGACCTCTCAGTCTATTAAAACAGGTGTTCATGGGTTGCTGAGAGACTAACACATTACTACTTACCAGCCACTACGATGGATGAACTCTGGAACAGCACTGAAGCAGTGTGGAGCGACGTACCCATATCTACCATCCGAGCTCACCTTGACTCAATGTCCAATCGGGTTAGAGCGTTATGGCTGCCAGAGATGGCAGCTCTGTGTACTAAATTTCTTACCCTGTACACTTCCAGATCACCTGCAAATTTAATCACATATTATTCCCACTATGCCGACGGCCTTGCGTCAGTGGTAACACTGGTTCCTGTCAGACCCACGAAGCTAAGCGCTGTCGAGTCTGGCTAGCACTTGGCTGAGAGACCGTCCACATCAGCCGAGCGCTGTTGGCACTCAGGCCAGTTGAGAAGTTACTTGACTGAGAAATATCGATTCCGGTCTGAAAAGCTGACAACGGTTGGGAGATGGTTGTACTGACCGCAAGTCCCACCGTATCCGCATCCAGTGACGCCTGTGGATGAGGATGACACGGTGGTCGGTCGGTACCGTTGGGCTTTCCGAGGCCTGTTCGGACGAGTTTGAGTCGAGTAGTATTTCTATTTTACTGTATATGCACAATAAGTAACATTTCCGTATTTGCTTTCTTTCCTGCTACTGTAATTTTAGAGACCACTAACTGATGTAGAGCTCAGTACCTTAGCGTAAACTGCGAATGCTCATATGAACCAAAGATTTGGGGAATCTTTGAGAAGTATAGTGCAACTGAAGGTGAGACGTCGTACAAGAATCTTACCTGACTTATTCATTAGTGCCAGTCCAGTGGTTGGGATCCTCAGCAGCTCCGATTTAAGCAGAAGTAAGTCCTTGTAACCAGCCGGTTTAGTCGGTAAGAGAATTTTACAGTAGTGCTGGGTGACAATACGTAGGAAACAGTTGTAGGAATACGAGCATACTTCCACGAATTGCTATCGAAAGTGTTTGTGGAAGCAATATTCTTGACTCGCTGTGGAACACATTAACTGCCTTTATCGTATTTCCTGAGAGACTACAATACGTTTACGAGAAGAGTTTGAGGTGTATACGGAGGCGTGCGACAGAGTCGTCCCATTCGCGAGTGAAGCAACAAGTACCATTTACCATGTGTTATACAGTGGCTTTAGGTGTATTTATGCACCTATAAAATCAGAATTAAAGGATAGAAAAAAAACATTACTCTCCTTTACACGAGCTTCACACGATATCGTTAGACAATCAGCGTGTAAACTGCTGGACAGAAGTAAGCTCTTTAGTGGGAACGACGATAAATCTGTTTTAAACACTTATGAAGTGTCATGACAATAACAGAAACTCACCACGAATAACGGAAGTACCTTAACGTAAGAAATCAATGGATTATTGCATTTCAAAACTTCTGTTACGTTTCAGAGTTTAGGAACTAAGAGGAGTTCTAGCAAAAGTTAGTCAAGCTTCCAGCCAGGGAAAATACACTCCTGGAAATGGAAAAAAGAACACATTGACACCGGTGTGTCAGACCCACCATACTTGCTCCGGACACTGCGAGAGGGCTGTACAAGCAATGATCACACGCACGGCACAGCGGACACACCAGGAACCGCGGTGTTGGCCGTCGAATGGCGCTAGCTGCGCAGCATTTGTGCACCGCCGCCGTAAGTGTGAGCCAGTTTGCCGTGGCATACGGAGCTCCATCGCAGTCTTTAACACTGGTAGCATGCCGCGACAGCGTGGACGTGAACAGTATGTGCAGTTGACGGACTTTGAGCGAGGGCGTATAGTGGGCATGCGGGAGGCCGGGTGGACGTACCGCCGAATTGCTCAACACGTGGGGCGTGAGGTCTCCACAGTACATCGATGTTGTCGCCAGTGGTCGACGGAAGGTGCACGTGCCCGTCGACCTGGGACCGGACCGCAGCAACGCACGGATGCACGCCAAGACCGTAGGATCCTACGCAGTGCCGTAGGGGACCGCACCGCCACTTCCCAGCAAATTAGGGACACTGTTGCTCCTGGGGTATCGGCGAGGACCATTCGCAACCGTCTCCATGAAGCTGGGCTACGGTCCCGCACACCGTTAGGCCGTCTTCCGCTCACGCCCCAACATCGTGCAGCCCGCCTCCAGTGGTGTCGCGACAGGCGTGAATGGAGGGACGAATGGAGACGTGTCGTCTTCAGCGATGAGAGTCGCTTCTGCCTTGGTGCCAATGATGGTCGTATGCGTGTTCGGCGCCGTGCAGGTGAGCGCCACAATCAGGACTGCATACGACCGAGGCACACAGGGCCAACACCCGGCATCATGGTGTGGGGAGCGATCTCCTACACTGGCCGTACACCACTGGTGATCGTCGAGGGGACACTGAATAGTGCACGGTACATCCAAACCGTCATCGAACCCGTCGTTCTACCATTCCTAGACCGGCAAGGGAACTTGCTGTTCCAACAGGACAATGCACGTCCTCATGTATCCCGTGCCACCCAACGTGCTCTAGAAGGTGTAAGTCAACTACCCTGGCCAGCAAGATCTCCGGATCTGTCCCCCATTGAGCATGTTTGGGACTGGATGAAGCATCGTCTCACGCGGTCTGCACGTCCAGCACGAACGCTGGTCCAACTGAGGCGCCAGGTGGAAATGGCATGGCAAGCCGTTCCACAGGACTACATCCAGCATCTCTACGATCGTCTCCATGGGAGAATAGCAGCCTGCATTGCTGCGAAAGGTGGATATACACTGTACTAGTGCCGACATTGTGCATGCTCTGTTGCCTGTGTCTATGTGCCTGTGGTTCTGTCAGTGTGGTCATGTGATGTATCTGACCCCAGGAATGTGTCAATAAAGTTTCCCCTTCCTGGGACAATGAATTCACGGTGTTCTTATTTCAATTTCCAGGAGTGTATTACATTCGTTGACCTGCAGAAATCTTGTATTAAAGTTGACATGTACGGCTTTCCATTATTCAGTACGAATGTGTACTTACCGCTACAGACAACGGAGTTTTTTGTATTTCCCGCCTTAGCCTAATGACGGTTCATATGGCTCTGAGCACTATGGGACTCAACATCTGAGGTCATCAGTCCCCCAGAACTTAGAACTACTTAAACATAACTAACTTACTACATCACACACATCCATGCCCGAGCAGGATTCGAACCTGCGACCGTAGCAATCGCGCGGTTCCGGATTGAATCGCCTAGAACCGCTCGGCCACCGCACCTAATGACGCAGAGACAAAGGTTAGGTCTGGGAAGTACAACTTATTCCAACATGCAGGCCCACATTTCATCAAGCTGCCTTATAACATCATAGGAATAGTTAATGCCAAAATCAGCAATTCTACAATTAATATATTGCCTGTTCTCCTGCTCTTATACCATTTCTATGAATGAGAATTCAAATGGCACGTGTTTTACAATATTCAATTATCGTGAAAATCGACAGCTTGTAAAGCGAAAGTGAAATACTGGAATTACGATATTACGATATTATTCAACCAGGTATTAACAAACTAATCCATTATATCAATTTTCTTTTCTTCTGATATCACCGAGCGATTTGAAAATGTAGAAAACATCATCCGAGAGAACATGGGATGAACTGTCATCGCACTTATAGTGTGGCTTAGTCTGGAACACTGTACTTCAGAATTGCTTATCATTTCACTCACGTCTTCATTTCATATCCTTCATGAGATAGAAAACAGGAAATTACACTTGAAAATGGATCCACGTCGATCGTCCCAGAGGGATCATCTGTCGCTACCTAATTCTGAAACATCTTACATATTTTTGTGGACAGCGAATATTATTATACTAATTTTTTTTACTCATCTTGTTTGGTACGCAAGTTTATATCACGTTAAAGTGACCTACTGTAGTACGTGTGACGTAACTGCAACATAAAGGTTCAGCAAACCATCTATATCGCTGAATTTTCTGTTTCATAACACATATAATGGACTTGCCGTAACTGAGATCACACAGTACTAAAGTCCAACACGTCTATCACTTATGGATCGAAGATTTGTTATTTGTGGCGCATTACATGAGAAGCGAAAGTGCTGCAATACGTGATGTGCGATCGTAAATTTCCTCTGCGAGCGATCTTGCAGGAGTATGTCATCATTGCATGTGATTGGAGCGTTTAGACGGCGCAACCCTCTATCATAATTAGCAGGTGTTCTGACGTATTAATGGTAGTTCGGGCTCGTATCCTCCGGATAAACGATAAGCAACGCCCATTCTCATCTCTGATTCTAGACATAATAATTATAGGATCTTACCTACCGACGTACTGCTGCGTCTGAACACATTACTCACATTTAAGCCGACATACCATCACTGGAGGTAAAACAACTGTTAAGGATAATCTCTCTCTAACAATGAATGCCCTCGCTGGTCATAATTCAACACCCAAGCGGTGATTTATCGGCTGATATACAACAACGAAGAGTAGTAAGAGTCTGAATGAAAACTATATAAGTAACCTGTAGTTTTTATTAACGTTAGCCATCGCTTTGTAACTGAAGAATGACCAAGAATATGTTTTCTCTAAGACATTAACACTGCGAAACACTGTCCAGTTAACAAGAAAGTGAAAGTTTTCTTACAATCGAAATCTCTATCATGTGACCCGATTCTTCCTAATTTTCGTGATACCCTAAACTTAAAACTAACGATTTGATATTTTTTAACGTAAAGCAATTGCTGGATCAGCTTCATTTAGCTGTATCTGGGAAAATACCACAGTCTGCACTAAGGTCCCCGACCACTGTCAGGTATATCCCCTGCCTGCACATTCTGGGCTCTTTAGAGTATTTACAAGATATAAAACGTTTGTTACGGAAAACTAATGTTTAATTTGAATAAACAGTTATGGAGACATCAGTCCATACGATGATTATTGTCTGTAAATATCTCCGTTACAACGACCTTGTGCCATGGACACCATTTTCATCCCATTTCCAGTCTGAAGCAATTGTATACATCTTTGGCTTTCAGTGTACCTACGTATTTATATAACATTATTATGGACTTCAGGAACCGCGCGGGGTTAGCCGAGCGGTCTAGGGCGCTGCAGTCATGGACCGTGCGGCTGGTCCCGGCGGAGGTTCGAGTCCTCCCTCGGGCATGAGTGTGTGTGTTTGTCCTTAGGATAATTTAGGTTAAGTAGTGTGTAAGCTTAAGGACTGATGACCTTAGCAGTTGAGTCCCATAAGATTTCACAACCATTTGAACATTTTTTTAAACTTCAGCAGTCATGTAATTTACTGGCTGTTATGCATGAGAGCGCTGTCATTTGCAGATTTTATTCTGCTACAATATTTCACTCATTATCAGTTAGTGTTGACTGTTTATTATCTGTAACAATAAAGCATTTCGGATACAGCTCAGAGTGTTAAAATACAAAAACTTGATGTACGTTTCAGACAGTCATAAAGTGCTTAGTAAAACGTATGCCCACTTTTACTGATTCACTCACTCAGGTGCCTAGCAGAGAAATGTATACATCGCATGATTCATAAGAGAAACTACTAAAATATGCGTTTTACATATCGGTATTTAACGCCCGACTCACTCAACATCCTGATGTGAATAAAAATCCAAGTATGTGTAAACAAGAAGTCACAATATCCCGCCCCAAAAGACCGAAATACACTCCTGGAAATGGAAAAAAGAACACATTGACACCGGTGTGTCAGACCCACCATACTTGCTCCGGACACTGCGAGAGGGCTGTACAAGCAATGATCACACGCACGGCACAGCGGACACACCAGGAACCGCGGTGTTGGCCGTCGAATGGCGCTAGCTGCGCAGCATTTGTGCACCGCCGCTGTCAGTGTCAGCCAGTTTGCCGTGGCATACGGAGCTCCATCGCAGTCTTTAACACTGGTAGCATGCCGCGACAGCGTGGACGTGAACCGTATGTGCAGTTGACGGACTTTGAGCGAGGGCGTATAGTGGGCATGCGGGAGGCCGGGTGGACGTACCGCCGAATTGCTCAACACGTGGGGCGTGAGGTCTCCACAGTACATCGATGTTGTCGCCAGTGGTCGGCGGAAGGTGCACGTGCCCGTCGACCTGGGACCGGACCGCAGCAACGCACGGATGCACGCCAAGACCGTAGGATCTTACGCAGTGCCGTAGGGGACCGCACCGCCACTTCCCAGCAAATTAGGGACACTGTTGCTCCTGGGGTATCGGCGAGGACCATTCGCAACCGTCTCCATGAAGCTGGGCTACGGTCCCGCACACCGTTAGGCCGTCTTCCGCTCACGCCCCAACATCGTGCAGCCCGCCTCCAGTGGTGTCGCGACAGGCGTGAATGGAGGGACGAATGGAGACGTGTCGTCTTCAGCGATGAGAGTCGCTTCTGCCTTGGTGCCAATGATGGTCGTATGCGTGTTTGGCGCCGTGCAGGTGAGCGCCACAATCAGGACTGCATACGACCGAGGCACACAGGGCCAACACCCGGCATCATGGTGTGGGGAGCGATCTCCTACACTGGCCGTACACCACTGGTGATCGTCGAGGGGACACTGAATAGTGCACGGTACATCCAAACCGTCATCGAACCCATCGTTCTACCATTCCTAGACCGGCAAGGGAACTTGCTGTTCCAACAGGACAATGCACGTCCGCATGTATCCCGTGCCACCCAACGTGCTCTAGAAGGTGTAAGTCAACTACCCTGGCCAGCAAGATCTCCGGATCTGTCCCCCTTTGAGCATGTTTGGGACTGGATGAAGCGTCGTCTCACGCGGTCTGCACGTCCAGCACGAACGCTGGTCCAACTGAGGCGCCAGGTGGAAATGGCATGGCAAGCCGTTCCACAGGACTACATCCAGCATCTCTACGATCGTCTCCATGGGAGAATAGCAGCCTGCATTGCTGCGAAAGGTGGATATACACTGTACTAGTGCCGACATTGTGCATGCTCTGTTGCCTGTGTCTATGTGCCTGTGGTTCTGTCAGTGTGATCATGTGATGTATCTGACCCCAGGAATGTGTCAATAAAGTTTCCCCTTCCTGGGACAATGAATTCACGGTGTTCTTATTTCAATTTCCAGGAGTGTATAAGAGCGATACTAGGAAAGAGACTACTAGAATTCAGTTCATGCTTCTTAACATAATTATTATTACATAGTGATGTATAATAATAAAAATCTCCTCAAGTTGAACAAAGTGTTCTCCTCTTGTATTTTAGAAACTTGTAATGCGCGTTTGAACAAAAAAATGTGTTTGAAATTGCAAAAACTTTTTTTTATGGGCAAAATGCATAACGTACCAAAAAGACCAGCCCATAGTTACATTGTCGAACTCCACTGAGAGAGACTTTCAAAGAATCTATTCCGTTTTCAAATTGATCCATAGAACTTTGTTAATCTGTCTGGTTTACTTGACATTGCAAGGTATTTGACAGCATACGAAACTGACTCAATCTGTGTTTTTCGTTACCAGTATACAGCGCGGCCAAAAGTTGAAATGTTGCGTTATATGTCATTGTTATGGTTTGTGAAAATGTGGACTAAAGTGTATGTCAGCTTGTTTAATGTACGTACATATTCTAGCTAAAGACAGAAATCTTCACATATCTCACATAGACTATGTGATCAAAAGTATCCGGACACCGCCAAAATCATACGATTTTCGTATTAGGTGCATTGTGCTGCCACCTACTGCCAGGTACTCCCTGTCAGCAATCTCTGTGGTCATTAGACATCGTGAGAGAACAGAATGTGGCGCTCCGCGGGGCTAACGCACTTCGAACGTGGTCAGGTGATGGGGTATCACTTGTGTCATACGTATACACGCGAGATTTCCAAACTCCTGAACATCCCTAGGTTCACTGTTTCCGATATGATACTGAATTGGTAACGTGAACGGACACATAAAGCACAAAAGTGTACAGACCGACCTCGTCTGTTAACTGACAGAGACCGCCGACAGTTGAAGAGGGTAGTAATGTGTAATAGACAGACATCTATCCAGACCATCACACGGGAATTCCAAACTGCATCAGGATCCACTGCAAGTACTATGACAGTTAGGCGGGAGGTGAGAAAACTTAGATATCATGGTCGAGCGGCTGCTCGTAAGCCACACATCACGCCGGTAAATGATAAACACCGCCTCGCTTGGTGTAAGGAGCGTATACATTGGACGATGGAACAGTGGAAAAACGTTGTGTGGAGTGACGAATCACGGTACACAATATGGCCATCCGATGGTAGGGTGTGGGTATGGCGAATGCCCGGTGAGCGTCATCTGCCAGAAGGTTCGCAGGAGAGCTTCTGTAAAGTTTGGAAGGTAGGAGACGAGATACTGGCAGAAGTAAAGCTGTGAGTACCGGGCGTGAGTCGTGCTTCGGTAGCTCAGTTGGTAGAGCACTTGCCCGGCAATAGGCAAAGGTCCCGAGTTCGAGTCTCGGTCGGGCACACAGTTTTAATCTGCCAGGAGGTTTCATATCAGCGCACACTCCGCTGCAGAGTGGAAGTCTCATTCTCAAAGTTTTTATTTCTTCTCAATGGATTTTAATTCTTACTCCGAAGTTTACTTTTGTTTCCTTTACTGCTTGCTCAATCCTTTTGTTGTGGTTTTCAGTCTTGAGACTGGTTTGATGCAGCTTTCCATGCTACTCTATCCTGTGCAAGCTTCTTCATCTCCCAGTACCTACTGCAACATACATCCTTTAGAATCTGCTGAGTGTATTCATCTCTTGGTCTCCCTCTACGATTTCTACCCTCCACGCTGCCCTCCAATACTAAATTGGTGATCCCTTGATGCCTCAGAACATGTCCTACCAACCGATCCCTTCTTCTAGTCAAGTTGTGCCACAAAATTCTCTTCTTCCCAATCCTATTCAATACCTCCTCATTAGTTATGTGATCTACCCATCTAATCTTCAGCATTCTCCTGTAGCACCACATTTCGAAAGCTTCTGTTCTCTTCTTGTCCATGTTTCACTTCCATACATGGCTACACTCCATACAAATACTTTCAAAAACGACTTCCTGACAATTGAATCTATACTCGACGTTAACAAATTCCTCTTCTTCCGAAACGCTTTCCTTGCATTGCCAGTCTACATTTTATATCCTCTCTACTTCGACCATCATCAGTTACTTTGCTCCCCAGATAGCAAAACTCCTTTACTACCTTAAGTGTCTCGTTTCCTAATCTCATTCACTCAGCATTACGCGACGTAATTCGACTACATTCCATTATCCTCGTTTTGCTTTTGCTGATGTTCATCTTATATCCTCCTTTCAAGACACTATCCATTTCGTTCAACTGCTCTTCCAAGTCCTTTGCAGTCTCTGACAGAATTACAATGTCATCGGCGAACCTCAAAATTTTTATTCCTTCTCCATTGATTTTAGTACCTACTCCGATTTTTTCTTTTGTTTCCTTCACTGCTTGTTCAATATACAGATTGAATAGCATCGGGGAGAGGCTACAAACCTGTCTCACTCCCTTCCCAACCACTGCTACCCTTTCATGTCCCTCGACTCTTATAACTGCCATCTGGTTTCTGTACAAATTGTAGATAGCCTTTCGCTCCCTGTATTTTACCCTGCCACTTTCAGAATTTGAAAGAGAGTATTCCAGTCAACATTGTCAAAAGCTTTCTCTAAGTCTGCAAATGCTAGAAACGTAGGTTTACTTTTCCTTAATCTATTTTCTAAGATAAGTCGTAGGGTCAGTATTGCCTCACGTGTTCCATTATTTCTACGGAATCCAAACTGATCTTCCCCGAGGTCGGCTTCTACTAGTTTTTCCATTCGTCTGTAAAGAATTCGCGTTGGTATTTTGCAGCCGTGACTCATTAAACTGATAGTTCGGTAATTTTCACATCTGTCATCCCCTGCTTTCTTTGGGATTGGAATTATTATATTCTTCTTGAAGTCTGAGGGTATTTCCCCTTTCTCATACATCTTGCTCACCAGATGGTACAGTTTTGTCAGGACTGGCTCTTTCAAGGCTGTCAGGAGTTCTAATGGAATGTTGTCTACTCCTGGGGCCTTGTTTCGACTCAGGTCTTTCAGTGCTCTGTCAAACTCTTCACGCAGTATCATATCTCCATTTCATCTTCATCTACCTCCTCTTCCATTTCCATAATATTGTTTTCAAGTCCAACCCCCTTGTATAGACCCTCTCTATACTCCTTCCATCTTTCTGCTTTCCCTTCTTTGCTTAGAACTGGGTTTCCATCTGAGCTCTTGATATTCATGCAAGTGGTTCTTTTGTCTCAAAAGGTCTCTCTAATTTTCCTGTATACAGTATCTATCCTACCCCTAGTGAGATAAGCCTCTACATCCTTACATTTGTCCTCCAGCCATCCCTGCTTAGCCATTTTGCACTTCCTGTCAATCTCAATTTTGAGACGTTTGTATTCCTTTTTCCTGCTTCATTTACTGCATTTTTATATTTTCTCCTTTCATCAATTAAATTCAACATTTCTTCTGTTACCCAAGGATTTCTAGTAGCCCTCGTCTTTTTACCTACTTGATCCTCTACTGCCTTCACTACTTCATCCCTGAGAGCTACCCATTCTTCTTCTACTGTATTTCTTTCCCCCATTCCTGTCAATTGTTCCCTTATATTCTCCCTGAAACTCTGCACATCCTCTGGTTTATTCAGTTTATCCAGGTCCCATCTCCTTAAATTCCCACCTTTTTGCAGTTTCTTCAGTTTTAATCTACAGTTCATAACTCATAGATTGTGGTCAGAGTCCACATCTGCCCCTGGAAATGTCTTCCAATTTAAAACCTGGTTCCTAAACCTCTGTCTTACCATTATATAATCCATCTGAAACCTGTCAGTATCTCCAGGCTTATTCCATGTATACAACCTTCTTTTATGATTCTTGAACTAAGTGTTAGCTATGATTAAGTTGTGCTCTGTGCAAAATTCTACCAGGCGGCTTCCTCTTTCGTTTCTTACCCCCAATCCATATTCACCTACTACGTTTCCTTCTCTCCCTTTTCCTACTATCCAATTCCAGTCACCCATGACTATTAAATTTTCGTCTCCCTTCGCTATCTGAACGTTTTATCTCATCATACATTTCATCAGTCGTCATCTGCGGAGCTAGGTGGCATATAAACTTGTACTACTGTAGTAGGCGTGGGCTTCGTGTCTATCTTGGCCACAATAATGCGTTCACTATGCCGTTTGTAGTAGCTTACTCGCACTCCTATTTTTTATTCATTATTAAACCTACTCCTGCATTACCCCTATTTGATCTTGTATTTATAACCCTGAATTCGCCTGACCAAAAGTCTTGTTCCTCCTGCCACCGAACTTCACTAATTCCCACTATATCTAACTTTAACCTATCCATTTCCCTTTTTAAATTTTCTAACCAATCTGCCCGATTAAGGGATCTGACATTCCACGCTCCGATCTGTAGAACGCCAGTTTTCTTTCTCCTGATATCGACGTCCTCCTGAGTAGTCCCCGCCCGGAGATCCGAATGGGGGACTATTTTACCTCCGGAATATTTTACCCAAGAGGACGCCATCATCATTTAACCATACAGTAAAGCTGCATGCCCTCGGGAAAAATTACGGTTGTAGTTTCCCCTTGCTTTCAGCCGTTCGCAGTAGCAGCACACCAAGGCCGTTTTGGTTAGTGTTACAAGGCCAGATCAGTCAATCATCCAGACTGTTGCCCCTGCAACTACTGAAAAGGCTGCTGCCCCTCTTCAGGAACCACACGTTTGTCTGGCCTCTCAACAGATACCCCTCCGTTGTGGTTGCACCTACGGTACGGCTATTTGTATCGCTGAGGCACGCAAGCCTCTCCACCAACGGCAAGGTCTATGGTTCATGGGGAGGGGGGGCTTGCTCAATATACAGATTGATTAACATCGGGGATAGGCTACAACCCCGTCTCACTCCCTTCCCAACCACTGATTCCCTTTCATGCCCCACGACTCTTATAACTGCCATCTGGTTTCTGTACAAATTGTAAATAGCCTTTCGCTCCCTGTATTTTACCCCTTCCACCTTCAGAATTTGAAAAGAGTATTCCAGTCAACATTGTCAAAAGCTTTCTCTAAGTCTACAAATGTTAGAAACGTAGGTTTGCCTTTCCGTAATCTATCTTTTAGGATATTTTATGGAATTTAAACCATTTCTAAGAAAGTTTCATGATCTGAACAATGAAGTACTTTGGAGAGAATATAAAAAATCCAGATGGAAATATTTTCTTATTTACAACTCTTAACACTTTGTGAATTAATTTGGAAATGGCGTACTCAGTCACGCAGACCATGTGGAACATCGATTGTGAGATAGTAAGAAGTCCCTGTCCATTTAAATGTAACACTGCTCGTGACTTCAATCCTTTTTCAAAGCTTTCTCTAAGTCTACAAATGCTAGAAACGTAGGTTTGCCTTTCCTTAATCTTTCTTCTAAGATAAGTCGTAGGGTCAGTATTGCCTCACGTGTTCCAACATTTTTACCGAATCCAAACTGATCTTCCCCGAGGTCGGCTTCTACCAGATTTTCCATTCGTCTGTAAAGAATTCGTGTTAGTATTTTGCAGCCGTGGCTTATTAAACTGATAGTTCGGTAATTTTCACAACTGTCAACATCTGATTTCTTTGGGATTGGAATTATTATATTCTTCTTGAAGTCTGAGGGTGTTTCGCCTGTCTCATACATCTTGCTCACTAGAAGGTATAGTTTTGTCAGGAGTGGCTCTCCCAAGGCTGTCAGTAGTTCTAATGGAATGTTGTCTACTCCCGGGGCCTTGTTTCGACTTAGGTCTTTCAGTGCTCTGTCAAACTCTTCACGCAGTATCATATCTCCCATTTCATCTTCATCTACCTCCTCTTCCATTTCCATAATATTGTCCTCAAGAACATTGCCCCTGTATTGACCCTCTATATACTCCTTCCACCTTTCTGCTTTCCTTTCTTTGCTTAGAACTGGGTTTCCATCTGAGCTCTTGATATTCATGCAAGTGGTTCTCTTTTCTCCAAAGGTCTGTAACTTAAATAATCATTACAACGTATTACGTCAAATAGTACAAGAACTTGTGCCATTTTCTATGGGTCGAATATTTTTTGGGTCGTCCTGCATCGATTTGATTCCTTGGCCAACTCTCTCCTTTCTCGCCAGCACACCATAAACATGGCTTTAGTATACGAGTAGTGGTCATAAGGTTTAAATTATCATCTCGAAAAAGTAAGTTACTTTTTCTGGTATGTGTTTGCGGTCTTATTATAGACTGAACTTCCCGTGTAACAGTACCGTAGCACGCCTCTCAATGGGCCAGAACAAAATAGCACAGTCGTTGATAAAGCTGAGTATCATGCAGTAAGCGAGAGCTGAGTAATCGTTACCGCTGTGTAAGGCCAATTCAGACAACTTCTTTATCTGTCGCGACCTCCCTCCCCCCCCCCCCCCCCACCCCCACCCCCATCGACCAAAGTTTGAACAACCTCAGTAGCACAGCGTAGCCAAGACGAAATTACTTTAACCGTGTTATGGGAGACAGAAAGTTGCAGATCATGCAGAACACAACCATGTTATACGGAAGGTGTGCTGTTCTACACTTCACCTACGGACACACTTGGAAATAAGTAATTGAGCTTCTCTTGTAAACAAACCGACTCATATTTTGTATTTTCTCATCCATCAAGCCTTTAATTGTACTTCTTATTTGTTCGGTATCTAGGTTGAAATTTTTGTGGAAGTAGCGATCTGTATGTGTTGGTTGTCTGTACACGTTTTGTCCCAAAGTTCGGTCCGCATGTTGAATTACTGACGCTTCTAGGAAATTAAGATGGTCGTTGCTCTCTTTCTCCATTATTCGCTGCCGGCCAAGAAGAAAGAATTCAAGGATTGATGAGGAACAACAATCAACAACGGAGAACGTTCCTACCTCTTTTGTAAACAATATTACAGAAGTCATTCGAATTGTTTCTGTCGAAGTATGGCGTTAAAGCGATTTTAAGCATAGAGGGACAATAGATAAATTCCATATATCTTTAAAAAATGTACGTCATTATCTGGTGACAGCTAGTGGTATAAAATTCCATGCAGTTGTGATCAAAAACATACAATGTATTATAATTAATAGCGCAAATTGACACAGATGTAAGAATACAATAATAGATTAAAAAATATTCCAGTAATCATCGGCAAAAACGGTCCGTTTGAGAGATAATTGCAAATGTGTGACTACGAGCCGTCACTACCTTCAGCATGAAATAGTTTTCTACTTAGTACAAATGTGTTTGAAATGTGAACTTTTCGATTCACTCTCGATTCAGTTGGTTTCAGAAATTTCAACAATAGCCTACCCGAACAAAAAAGCGTTTGTCTTGCGACAGTCGTTTGTGTTCTTGTGAACGGGCAGTTAGTCGTACAACGCATCGGTTGCAGCAGCACACCACAGGGCAGAGTTTAGTTTGTGACGACAAGAAGCGATTTATTTAAATTTATTGTGTGCATTTTAGTTTTAATTCTTAAATTTTTTGCATGTTTGTGTATCTAATGGCTGCAGTTCCGTGTTTCAGTTACTGTGTAGTGTGTAGTTCCGCCGTCTTTAATACGGATAGGGAATAAGATTGATTGCTACGTTCAGATGCGAGCAGAGTTAGCGGCCCGTCACTCAAGCGCTACTGGCTTCGGTACGCACCTTCAGGCTGTTGTCAATGGGCGAACATGGCGATCCAATGGATGTTCAGCAGGTACCACGTTTCCCCCGATCGGTCCACTATTGTTGCCGCTCTGCTTACTGCCCCAGTGAGGGTGACCCCTCATCCGTGGTCAATGGGGAGGTAGCTTCAAAGTGTGGCTAGCAGCGAAAGACCTTCCAGGGGGCCAATCGAGAGACCAGCGCCCCAGTTCGTCTGACAAACAAATTTCGGGCGCTATCTGTTGCTTACAAAGAGCTCCAGCGTAAGGCGACCCCTAGGTATATGGGAGCCAAGAAGGGGAATGTGTCCAGTATGTACTCTGTGCACATACTGGGTGGAGTTATTCAAGAAGTGGAGCGGGTACTTCCGGATACCATAAAGAGCGCAGGGTCCAGCCATCTGCATATTATGGCTCATGTCGGAACTAATGATGTATATAATTTTGAATCGGAAGAGATTCTCCCTGGTTTCGGTCGCCTATCCGAAATGATAAAGACTATCAGTCTTGCTAGTGATATAAAGGCAGAACTCACCATGTGCAGCATCGTCGACGGGACCAATTGCGGACATTTGGTGCAGAGCAGAGTGGACGGTTTGAATCGGAGGCTCAGACGGTTCTGTGACCGTGTAGGCTGCAGATTCCTCGACTTGCGCCATATAGAGATGGGTTTTCGGGTTCCGCTTGACAGATCAGAGGTTCACTATACAGGAGGTGGCAGCATCTGTAGCAAGGGCTGTGTTGCATGGAATGGGCGGTCTTTTTACGTTGGAGGGTTTCAGCAAAGTACGGAACGCGCTGCAGTCTCAGAGGGTGCAGCAAAGACACAAGACGTGGGTAGACATAACAATAAACTGTACTGTAGTTGTAAATTGTTTTGAGTAAGGACCAGAGCTTGAAGTGCTAATAGAAGCCACTGACACTCAAACCGTTATAGGTATCGAGATCTGGCTAAAGCTGGAGATAAGTTCAGCCGAAATTTCTACGTAGGATATAACGTTGTTCAGAAACGCTAGGTTAAATACTATTGGTAGGAGAGTATTTGTTGCTTTGAGAAGTGGTTTATTTTGTGGTGAAATTGAAGTACATAGTTGCTGTGAGTTAGTAAGGGCAGAGGTTATACATGACACTCTAAGTCTCTTGTGATGAACAATGTCAAAAGCCTTCTGGGAATCTAGAAATATGAAATCAATTTTAGATGGTCCGTCGATATCATTCATTACTTCTTGTGGATAAAAAGCTACTTCTTTTTAACATGAACGATATTTTCTGAATCCGTGCTGACGATGTGTTAATAGATAGTTTTCTTCGAAGTAATAATAATGTTCGAAGATAGTATATGTTTCAAAACCGTACAGCAAATCGTCAGTGATATGGACCTACTTTCTTGAGTAGTGGTGTGATCTGCGAAACTTTCCAGTCTTTAGATAAGATCTTTTGTCGAGCGAGCGGTTGCATATGGTGGCTAAGTATGGAGCTATTGCGTCAGCATACTCTGAAACAAATGTAGTTGGTATACAGTCTGGACCGGAAGACTTGCTTTTAGTAAGACTTCGCTACTCTGATAATATCTACTTCTAAGTTACGTATCTTGGCATCTGTTCTTAATTTGAATTCTGGAACATATAATTCGCCTTCTTTGGCGAAGGAATTTCGGGAAACCGTGTTTAGTAACTCTGGTTTAGTGACACTGTCAGCAGTAACATTACCATTGCTACCGCGCAGTGACGGTATTGATTGTCTTGCCGCTGGTGTACTTTACATACGCCAAAAATCTCTTTGGATTTTCTGCCTGATTTCGAGACAGAGTTTCGTTGTGGAAATTATTAAAAGCATCTCGCACTGAATCCTGTGCTGCGTTTCGGGGTTCAGCAAAACATCGCTCATCTTGGAGATTTTGTGTTCTTTTATATTTGGCACGATTTTTTCGTTGCTTCCGCAAAAGTGTTGTGATCTGTTCCGTGTACAATGTGGTATCACTGCCATCTCTGTTAGTAATTTATCAGGTATATGTATCACAGTTTCCATCGATACTGTTTCTCTGAATTTAAAACACGTCTGGTCTACATTTACATAGATTGGAAGGAGTGGAGATTGTCTCTTAGGAAGACGTCAGGCGAATTTTTATCTGCTTTTTTTTAATTGATATATTTTGAATTTTTTGTTGTTGATTTGGATGTTACGGTGTTCAGTCTCGCTACGGCAACCTTGTGGTTACTAATTCCAGTATACGTCAAAATGGTTCAAATGGCTCTGATCACTATGGCACTTAACTTCTGAGGTCATCAGTCCCCTAGAACATAGAACTACTTAAACCTAACTAACCTAAGGACATCACACACATCGATGCCCGAGGCAGGATTCGAACCTGCGACCGTAGTGGTCGCGCGGTTCCAGACTGTAGCGGCTAGAACCGCTCGGCACCCCGGCCGGCACCCAGTATACGTCATGATGCTCCCTATTTTCTCAGGATTATTTGTTGCTAAGAGGTTAAGTATGTTTTCTCATAGCCGCACGGTCTAACGCACTGATTTCCGGGTGGGAAGGCGTGCCGGTCCCCGGTACGAATCGGCCCAGCGAATTAGTGTCGGGGTCCGGTGTGCCGGCCAGTCTGTGGATGGTTTTTAAGGCGGTTTTCCATCTGTCTCGGCGAAAGCGAGCTGGTTCGCCTTATTCCGCCTCAGTTATACTCTGTCGGTGATTGCTGCGCAAACACTTTCTCCACGTACGCGTACACTTTCATTACTCTACCACCCTTGCATTGGGATTACACTCGTCTGGGGTGAGACGTTCCCGGGTGGATCCACTGGGGACCGAACCACACAATAACCCTGAGTTCTGTGTGCGGCGGCGGTGGGGTGAGTAAACTGCTGTAGCCTATGGGGGGTTGTGTACCACGGCGGGGACGAAGCCTCTCCGTCGTTTCTAGGTCCCCAGTTCTATATCATACCATACCATGTTTTCTCAACCATTAAGACTCTGAGTGGACCCACGAACTAACTGTTCGAAATAGTGTTCGGAGAAAGCATTTGGTACGATTTCGGACGATGTTTTATGCCTACCATTGACATTAAACATGTATTTTCACCAACATATGGAGTGTAGATTGAAGTCACGGCCAACTATAATTGTGTGAATGGCATACCTATATCAAGTGAGACTCAAGTTTTCTTTGAACTGTTCAGTAACTGAATGATCTGAGTCAGGGGGTCAGTAAAAGGATCCAAATATTAATTTACCAGCGGAAAAATGCTCCTATCGAACCACAAAAATCGGAACATGTTTCTATTTATTTGAAATACGCTGACTGAAAAGCGAGATACCAGCTGCCGTATTCTACCTTCCTCAGCACCTTTGAAAATGTTCCCGTAAATTTTGGCATGCGAACATATTCGTTCTTTTATATACATGCAACTCACTTCAGACTCCGACGAGCACCCCTAACTGCAACTCACTCACACCCACTAGCCCATCGCTGAAAGTCGCCCATACACATCCACTTCCAGTCGCCCTTTCTTACTCACTCATTAAGCCAAACTCATTGTCGATATCTCTTTCTGTCTCTCTGTCATTGTTTACTGTGTCACAACCACAGTCCTCTTCGTTCAGTTCTACTATTACAGTCTTCTCTCACGCCACTGTCTCCTTCTTGCTCTCTCTTACTACTATTATATCATTCCTTCCCTCATATTGTTGCTCTCTCTTCTCACTGTCACTATCTGTCTCTTCCTCGTTATCGCTGTCATATTCTCCGTCTCTCATTATCACTGGCTCTCACCCACTTCCACTTTCTCTTTATCTTTATTCTTCCCCTCTTGTATTGTCTCCTTCACTTTTTCCCTAACACTGCTCTGCCACTGTCAGTTGTGTTCCACTGCCACTGTCTCCCTCTCTTTCTCTCACACTGCCAATGTCTCCTTCGATTTTTCTGTAACACAAACACTGTCTACTATCTTCCAGTAATTATTACTTTTTCATTTCCTTGCCACTACCACTATCCTCTTATCTCTCAGCACAAATGGCTCAAATGGTTCAAATGGCTCTGAGCACTATGGGACTCAACTGCTGAGGTCATTAGTCCCCTAGAACTTAGAACTAGTTAAACCTAACTAACCTAAGGACATCACAAACATCCATGCGCGAGGCAGGATTCGAACCTGCGACCGTAGCGGTCTTGCGGTTCCAGACTGCAGCGCCTTTAACCGCACGTCCACTGCGACCGGCTCTCAGCACAAATAAGCTCCAATATGTTCACATGCCACAATTTTTGGGAAAATTTTTAAAGGTGCTGAGGAAGGTAGAATGAAACAACTGATACCGCATTTTTCAGTCAGTCTTTAAAATAAACAGGAATACATTCGCATTTTTTGTGGTCTGATACGAGCATTTTCCCCCTGGTTCCCCTCTTTTCCCTGCTGCAGAAGGAAAGCGTATATGAAAAGAAATTTGTTGGTCAGTAAAATGTAGATAGTTTACTGACGTGAAGCTGAAGTAATGCATAACTAATTTTACACCTCAGACCCAATATTACGCGGAAAATAACTTTGCATGGCTTCAGTACTGCGACATGGGGGTTCTCACTTCCCAGATGAGAATGGATACACTTTACACCGCGTTTTTCTGTTTTACGTCACTTTATAAACTACGATGTCGCCTCACAATTGATTTTCGATGCGTATTTTACGCGTTAAAGTAGGGTAACTTAGGACTTCTGGACCTCAGAAATGGATAAAGATATGGAGGAAATTTTCAAAGTTGTTCGACATCGGAATTTATGAATACATCGAATAACAGCCATTTGCTGTGCAAAGCCGTTTCGGAATCCGCGGCAGAGTTTTGGTACCCAAAAAACAACTTTTTGTGGTGTTTCTTGATGGCGAATAAATATTTTTGGAAACGGGGAGATGCCCCTTTCAGATTAATGCCTAGAGAATATGCTGTTAAGACTTGAGCCTATTACTGCGGGTATTTATTATTTAGATTTTGTCTCGTACCTGATTTTAGGTGTAGAAGTAAGGCAACTTTGAACCTCTGTATCTTCGAAACAGAAAAAGACATGAAGAAATTTTTCAACGTTCTTTGAGATCAGGATCTTAGAAATACATCGAAAAAATGTCAGCAATTTGGTTTGGATAGCCGTCTTGGAATCCCCGGTTGGGTTTTGGTCCATTGGCGACGGAGAAAATATAGTAAAAAAATATTTTTGTGGTGTTTCCCGAGAAACGTCCCATGAACTGATGGTGCCTCTGTAAGTCCAATCAAGCCCACCGTAGACCACATTAAATGCAAAAAGAATCAAACGATTAGCTCCATTTGTCTAAGCAGGAGGATGCGTGTAAATTCATAGTTTGACCTTGTACTATAGGATAGTGAATCTAAGAAGATCCTTCTGTTGGGTGTAAAAAATGGTCCCTAGCCCAGCGGCTATCCGAGAAACTTAACCAAAGCTATTTGTTACCAATAGAATCCGAAGTATGTGCACCGGAAAATCCCGTTATTATGCGCGGCATTTTGGAACATATTGCGTACGTACAGGGAAACGTCGATTTACATAGACGACGTTCCCGTGTACGCGTTAACTACAATCCCTTTTTAAATGTTGCAGTCCCGCATTTCATCCTGTGCGTATATGTCTTGTGCTTGTATAAATTTATTAAATAACCTATATGACGTTGCGGTTATTTGTGATGTCAGTAGTGTACGCATTGCCAAGGAGCACAAAAATATTTGCCATATGGCCAACAATGCCACACCGTCATTACACTTCAGTACCAGTTATAACAGCAATCTGAACTATTGCCCGTGCCTACTTAGTTTAGTTGTTCCATCATGACCTTCATCGACCAAAAAAAAAATTTCGAAATTTCCTGTTGTATTTCTCCATAAGCTTGCTTCATATGGAAACAAGACTGGCAATTTGCGAAAAAAAACACTATTAAAACTTTCCTGTAGTTCTGATTGGCAAGTGAAAGACTGCATCCACTTCGAAGATGACACAAATAAATCAACTAAGCTTGAAGCACCTTCCATGCGGTACTATAAGAACATCACATTCTAAGATGACGTGTATATGTAGCTCTTGTCCAACAGCCCACATAACACATTCTTCCTGAGAAGGCACTCGAGTAAATCTTGGTCTATCTAGATTCATGATTTGTACTATTATGGATCTTTTACCAGCAACACAATGATAAGCAGCAGCACAGTTTGTTTTGGAAACGCGTTTTGATGTAACCGTCCAGCTCGCCACAGTCACAATTCACGTGGTCGTACATTAACAATACCTCTCTCTGCACATGAAGTGGATATCTCGCTACGCTTAACTGGAACACTTCTCAGGTAACTCACTACAAATAAATACTCCATGAGAGGTTATTTTCAAACGGACAGCAATTTCAAATACAAAAGTGTGTCCATTGAGGATACGACGAGTGGATCAGCAGATTGATTTTACAGAAATATTCACTCGATTATCTGACGAAATCCGTTTTAATGGTTTGTTAAATGTTATTAGTTTTTTGAACGGATGTACATACTATTTACTAATGACGTTAGGTATAATACTAGTCAACGAACAGGTAATATTGAGTAAATAACTATCAAAACTTTGGGATACAATACGTTTTGTGCATGAACTGTGGAATTATGTTCATGAGGCCTGAAATGGCCTCATACTCACTGACTCAGTTATATAAAAAATTAAAATTTCAGTACCTGTCACCGCTCCCCCTTTCTGTATATTTCTATGGATAACCATACACAAACTTATCTTAAAACGTTGCAGCCTCATACTGTTAATAAGCGTCACTTTTTGGCATGGACATGTCGCATAGCTGTAAGATGATAGCGCTCATTCTCGCTAGCTGTACGGCATTGCCAGATAGCACAGTCAGTGAATAAAAGTGTTATCAGCAAAAGTTCCTTTTCTTCTTGTAGATGATATGGAAAGTCCAATACTGAAATCAGTTTTTAATGGCCACGTAACAAATCCTGTTAATTTTTTGTCTCAATTTCTTAATCAGTCTAAAGTCATGTCTCTAAAAACTTTTAAATGTTTCTTCTTGTCTGATAAGATTCTCGAAATTTCTCTTAAACAGTCGAAAGTTTTCTAGCGGAGATCAGTACATGTTTAAAATTATTCAGAACAGAACAATTTCACAAGCACATGCGTCTAGATTATGATCAATGAAAAAATTACTAGTTACGATAATTTGGAATTCCTATTCAGTTTTTTTCCATGTTCGATCTAAATGAAGAGGATGGTAACTTAAAACTGTTATATCACTGCAGGTCAAATTTATTGAAATCAGTCAATCCAAAATAACAAATAACTTAAATTTGTGAGTGAATGCAATTATACCGTTCGGTCGAGAAAGCACAATAACAAGCAAGGATGTCAGCGATTGACAAAACAGGTCCAAATCGTAATCCAAAGCAGAAGTTCGTAATCACAGCGTGACACCGTCCAAGTTCGATGGTGAAGGCAGGAGAGATTGAAGCCATACAGATACGACGAGAACTGGCTCTCGAAGGCCGCAACAGCAGATATATAGGCGGCTGGTTGCGGGTGGTTGCAGCGCCCGCTTCCAGCCATTGCAAAGAGCACGTAGCGCCGAATTGCCTTTGCGGACTTTCAATATACCCTCGTCATCTATGGGTCCGCTGTGTGCAGAAAAATCTCATCAGTTCTAACGCCTTTGTTCCTAACATTACATGGTCTTCCAGCAAGGACAGAATTCTACAAATATGCAAAACATAGCAGAGGTTCACCTACCTTTCTTTAAATTCTCTAACCTTCTGACGAAACAAACCCATTCTCCTTTTCTAAAAACTGTTAGACATTTCTTCTCAAATTTCGGATATGTATGTAAACTAAAAAATGTGAGCCTCTGACACCAATAATTATCTGAATTTCGTATTGTGTACTGGCGTCCTCCCTTAAATTTTCTCGAAGAAACTCGTCTATTCTATCACCCTCTTATTGAAATACGTATCGTGGTTATTACGAGAGGCACTTAAAAGTAATCCCTCCGAATTTTCATGGGAAAACTCTGTAAGATTTTTAAATCTTATACATCGTTATATATTGGTTCAAATGGCTCTGAGCATTATGAACTTAACGTCTGAGGTCATCAATCCCCTAGACCTTAGAACTACTTAAACCTAACTAACCTAAGGACATCACACACATTCACGCCCGAGGCAGGATTCGAACCTGCGACCGCAGCAATCGCGCGGTTCCGGACTGAAATGCCTAGAACCGCTCGGCCACCGCTGCCGGCCGTTATTTATTTTGAATGTCTACATTTCTACAGCCCTCTGACGGTAGAGGGCTAAGAATTGTAGAGAGTAACATGGCGTTGTGTAACGAAACCTTGTCTGTGCTTCAGAGACAGCATGCTGTAATCGAGTTTCGAATTCGAAGCGTTCGTCCCCAAGTATAACACCCTTTCCTGCAGCATGACAATGCCAGACCAGACACGAGCGCTGCCACATCTCCAGCAATCAGATGTCTTGATTTCACTCTCATCAAACATCCTCCATACAGTCCCGACTTGACCCCATCCCATTTTCATTTGTTCCTAAAACTTAAAGAACAGCTTCGATTAATTCACTTTGATAATGAAGAAGCGGTGTCAGCAAAGTTGAGGCTGTGGCTCCGTCAATAAAGTAAAACATTCTACTGTGACGTTATCAGCAAACTGTGGTTTCGTTGGGAGATATGTGTTCTTCGCCAGGGTGATTATGTTGAGAAATAAATATGTGCACGTGAAGAATAAAGCTTTAGAATGTTAACAAAGTTTTTTTTTTTCAAAATCTTTAAGAGTTTTCGCAGTAAAAATCGGAAGCATTACTTTTCAGTACAGCCTCGTACATCTTCGTCTCCCAATTACAGCAACAGTCGCAGCATAGATACGATACTTTGCTGCTGTTGACGAAAACCCACGCCGCTCGTTATGAAGTATGTTTCACAGGACTACAGGGTTATAGCGTTCTAGGGGCTGTAGAAGGGACGTAGTAGACAAGGTTTTGTAAGAGTACTAGTTTCTCGCAGCTGTGATTGGAGTCGGATGAAAATGATAAGTGATGTCATAATTAGAACAAGAGACTACCGACGGAGAACTCTTCTCAGTTTCAGCTGGAGATTTAAAAGTAATCCCATCTTCAAACCTATGTTATATCCAAATGGTTCATTTCCAGATGTGAGTTCCTTATTAGAACCTTATCTACTAAGTCACCACTACTGCCTCTAGACGCCTCTAACACCCAGTACACACAGTTCACAAATGTGTTAACCACGAGCTCGCTGTGACATTGCAAAATCTCCAGAAAACTGATACTACCAGGACGCGCTGAAAAGTAACGCCTCAGAAATTTTATGTGAAATTCTTAAAGCTTTTTAAAAGTAACAAACTTTATTAATATTCTACATCTTTGTTCGTCATGCCTGCATAGTCTCAATTTTTCATCCTGACGACGAACACATTTCTCCCAACGACAGACCAGTTTGTTGCCACCGTCAGTGTAGAATGTTCTGGTTTTACTGCTTCATCACTATCAAAGTGCAGTCCTCGAAGGCGTTCTTTAAGTTTTTGAAACAGTGAAATAGGAAGAGGCCAAATCGGGACTGTATGGAGGTTGATCGATGACAGCAAACCCAAGGCATCGGATTTTTGAAAATGTCGCAGCGCTTGTATTTGGTCTGATACTGCCATGATGAAGAAGAGGGTGCTCCATGTGAGGACGAACTCTTCGAATTCGTGCTTTCAATTTTCTGAAGGTCTCTCACGCACCGACATGGTTACGTTACACTCCGTCATGTTACACGCTGCAGTTCAGAGACCTCTAGCGGCAGATGGTTGCCAACTTGCGCTAGCGATGCGAGAAAGTCGACGGAATAATATGCATGACCTGTAATACCTCAACCGATGTTGAGGGCGGGAGAAAAATTCGGAGCCATTGCTTTTCAGCTCGCCCCTGTAAATAAATAAAACTACTGGTGCTAATATGAATTAAAATCAATAGTTATTTTTCTTTCAGATGAATTTTTTTCCGTTTCGTTCTCATGTATGTATTGAGATTGTTCATTTGTATGATCAACAGTAATGGTTAAGTTGGCAAAACTATTCACACGAAAGACACAAATACACGCTTGACAGTACGTATACAAACAAACAGTAGTGCTGCCACATTTTGTCGTTTTCCAAGTCAAGAAATGTGAAGTTCTGCAATTCATGTGCAATTAGGTAGAAATAGGAGTTCCAAAAAGGGAATACCTCAAAAATGTTCGAGCAGACGAGACTTCCTGATGCTTGCGAAAATCGGACATAAACTACCGTAAGTAAAATCACACCTCAATATGTTTTCTAAAGAAATATTTTTAGATTTACATAAGAAACTAAATTTTATAAGCTAAATTGTATTTTGTTTCATTACAGACTACTGACAAAATGTTACATAAATAAAACGAAACGCGGTTGGGAATAAAAATACACATGTTTTTGTAGTTGCACAGACGGATTTAAAATACCTTCAATAAAACTTCGAGATTTGCCGTTGGTATTAGGACTAAAACTCTGCTTCCGCCATTTTTTCTCTAAGTCTCTAAGTTCGAGGCTTTACTGTAAAAGCTTACAAAAAATTTACCAATCAAAGTATCCGCCATCTCCGGCCACTACTTTCTCCCATCTTTCGGGCATCATAAGAATCTCGTGGCAGAAGAACTGTGCGTATTTGGAGGAGATCCATGAATCGACACAATGTTGCACTTACTCATATGACAGGATGCGCTGGTCAGTCAGGCCGTGTGCCATTGATCGAAAAATGTGGTAGTCAGAAAGAGAATACGGTGGGTGGGGTAGAACTTCACATTTTAACGTTTCCAGGTGTGCTTTGACGAGTTTTGCGACGTGGGGTCAAGCACCGTCATGCTGCAAAATCACCTTTTCATGTCTATCGCTGTATTGTGGCCGTTTCTCTTTCGGTGCTTGGCTCAAACTCATCCATTGCTTTAGATAACGATCTCCTGTGATTGTTCCCGTCGGTTTCAGTAGCTTCGAAAAGCCTTCTCTCTTCCACCGTCATGCCGGTCTTCGACGTCAAAATCACCGTTATTGAAGTGCTGAAACAGTTCTCTTCACGTTACTTCACTAACAGGTTCCTCACCATAGGCCTTACCTAGCATTTTATGAGCCTCAGACTCAGATTTTTTCGTGTTAAAACAATAAAATTAAAACTTCGCGCAAATGATGAGAAATGTACTCGTAAGTTGACATACTTGAGAATAACCTTATGATGCCATGACAAATCGACTTGTTATCTTTATAAATGCCTAAGCTTATTGTATCACACTTCCAACCTACGGCCAGCACCACAACTTGCAGCTACTGCCATCTAAGCAAAACGATGAAGAAAAGTTAATAAACTAATATTTTAATTCTGTCAGAGAGATAACAGAGGAGTTGGAAGAGCAGGTGTAGGAACGAAGATTAGAGTTTAATGTCCCGTTGACAATTAGGTCATTAGATACGTGCTACAAGCTCGGATTAGGAAAGGATAAGAAAGAAAAATCTGCTGTGTCCTTTCCAAAGGAACCATACCAGCATTTGACTCACTCACTTTAGTGAAATCACGAGAACCTAAATCTGAATGGCGGGACGGGGATTTCAATCATCGACCAGCTGAATACGAGTCCAGAGTTTTACCACTGTGCAAATTCGCTCAGTAAGGAGAGTTAACAGAATGGATAGTGTCTTGAACAGTAAAACTAGGGTAAATGAAGGTAGTCAAATTAAATCAAGCGATGCTGAGAGTATTAGATTAGGAAATTAGGCGCTAAACATAATTTCTGAAAAAGAGATATATGTTAACATTGAACATGAATTTAAATGTTGCGAAATCTTTTCTAAGGATATTTGCCTGTAGTGTAGCCTTGAATGGAAGTGCAACGTAGAAAATAAACACTTGAGCAAGAAGATAACAGGAACTTTTGAAATTTGTTGCTAAGGAGAATGTTGAAGATTAGGGCGGATCGGATAACTAATGAAGAGTTACTAAATCGTATTGAGGAGGAAAGAAATGTATGGCGCAACTTGACTGATAAAGGGGGGTAATTTGATTCGACACATCCTGCAGCATTAAGATATCGTCAGTTTAGTAGCGGAGGGAAGTGTGTATGTGTGTGTGAGGCAAGGGGGGGGGGGGGGGGGACCGAGGCATGACTACAGTAAGTGGGTTTACATGGATGTAACATGCGGAGATGAAGGGGCTCGCACAGGATGTACTATAGTGTGGAGAGCTGCATCAAACCAGTATTCGAACTGAAGACCACAACATAAAACTCTATACCCTGAAGCTAACCAATCGAATTTCTGAAGAGAAATAGGTAATTATTGAGATGAATCACTATGGCGAGTAGCTGTAAAGTTACAAGCGATGATTGCCAAGAAAGTCGCTTTTAAAAATTAAATAAGGACACTACTGCACGCAATACGTGATGTATGGGTTCAAAAGAACTGAGAGAGGTTATTGCGTGTTTAGAGGCCGACAGCCGATGCAAGGACCTACCCTACTCCACCCGAGTACTACCAAGGAAGCCGTCAAGTTTAACCTAACCTTCGCTGGACGGATGACCATCACTGGTGTCTGGAGTTGTAAAACTACCGTAGACTACCGTATACTGTCATAATTAAGCGTGGCCTACGGTGTTTTTCCTAGTAGTTTTGATCAGTTAAGATCACACCTGCATTAACTGTTGTAAGGTGAGTTGCATACCTATCGGGGTGTACCTCATATCAATCATTTCCTTAACGTTTGCCATCAATGTCTTAACTAGAGTCCCCTAGAAACTAGAAGCGGTAAACCGTCTACAAACTGACTGAGGATATGTAAAGGGCGATGCAACCTAAGGAACATTTTTGTTCTGCATAGTTGTCTGACTGTTACTTAAAAATAAACAGTACTTATAGCGAAGTTGAGATTGTCAATGTTTAATTCAGGTTTTATTCAGAAATTGTCGATTTTTTAATGTGAAAGTGAGGAATGTTGCAAAAATTAATACATATATATATATATATAGCGCAATAAAACGCAATTTCCTAAAAAAAGTCTAAAATAAAAATATCACAAAACAAAAATATGTCAAACATTACTTCAATAGTTCGTCGAGCTTTTACAAAACATGTTTCTGTTATTCACAGCCGGCCGGGGTGGCCGAGCGGTTCTAGGCGCTACAGCCTGGAACCGCGTGACCGCTACGGTCGCAGGTTCGAATCCTGCCTCGGGCATGGATGTGTGTGATGTCCTTAGGTTAGTTAGGTTTAAGTAGTTCTAAGTTCTAGGGGACTGATGACCTCAGAAGTTAAGTCCCATGGTGCTCAGAGCCATGTGAACCATTTGTTATTCACAAACAACTTTCGCATTTATCGATAATAACACGAAACACTTGCCTTTGATCATGATGAAGAATGATCTGTTGAGTACAAAATAACAACAATAATTATATAGATTTTTTTATGTTTGTGCATGCGAACTGCACTTGCATCAATAATAACTGCTACGCTTTCATAAAGGTGCAGAAGTTGCCGATCAACTAATTTTTGTTACTTATAAAATGCAATTTATATTGTCAAGATATAAAACCCACAATGAACTAACAATGAATGATGTGCAGCTCTAATTACGTGCAAAGCAAACAATCAAATAAACAGAACACCAAAGAGAATTCGTCGTTCCCCAATTCCTCTCTTACACATTTATTTTTGTTTCTTTCCCTACTAATACCACCGGTAATCCTGCCATTTACTGCGTCATTGATGTACTGTACCAGAGCTACCGAGCGGTAGTTTTGGTAGAGCGCATCTTTATCAATGCCACATGTCTTCAAAGAATTGTGGTGACCACCTCTTCCCATATCTCTAGTCGAATACTGGCGATGAATATTTACTCCACCACTAAGATTTCCAAGCCTGCCTGCGAGTACAGCGCTGCCAAGAGAATGTACGCAGGCGGCCTCGGTTACGCAGGAGGTTACATCACAGTACGGCGGACATATAATTTATTTCATTTCACTCACAGAATTACACTCAGTAGAACAGACACACAGATGGAGCTTCATATCTTGCAAGTGCAGCAGTCCAACGACTTGTAGATGACACGCAGCAATTGGCAGCTTGTTCGCAAGAAGGTGCTAAAAGCAATTCATTTTCTGCTGTTGTCACCATTAGAGACACGTACTTCGCCGAAGTTCAGCTGTCCAAGAGAGGCACCCAGGATTCTGCAACCTGCAGCAGTTCTATTTAAATGACAGACGTTTTTTGTTTATCTAAAAACGCTAGTCACTATAATGCAAATACCTCTGACACCGTCATTAACTTTTGAAGCTGACAATTGTTCATTGAAAACAGGGTCATTAAGAAGTCAGTTTGGCAGAGGTGACAAGAGTCAGTGACCTAGGTAGTTACGTAGTGCTAGATTTCCTCTCGTATACGTAGATACGAAAGACTGTTTGCAAGACGATCTCTCGATGTGGTTGCAAGACTGTAACATGTCTGTTGTCACTGGATCTCGTCCTCCAAGGCAGTCACTTTTGCTGTAGTGTCGTAGAAGCTCTAGTGGCTTACGTAAGACGTAGCAGGCTTCGGAGAGCTTCTTGGATCATAAACAATAATACAATCCTGTCTGTGTTAACAGATCTGTAGTAACTGATACTATGCTCATTACCATTTCATGACCAGTGCGCAAAACAGAATAAAGCAGTGGGTATCTAACGTACCGCTTGTGCTTCTTTCATCCTAGAGTAGCAAACTAGGAAACTGCATAAGCGTTGTCAATTTAGAATCATCAGTTTATATCTTTCATGAAATTACATTCCTTGAAATTATACTCTCACTTATAAATACATCAAGAGCATACATCCCACGATTGTTAATTTCACTATATGAAAACTATTCCTACCGCTATTAATTGTAAATGCGGGACAAGAAACTGTGGATCTCTTTCTATCAACATCTTAGAAATTTCTTGATCATTTGAATGAATGCCATGTGGTCAGCATGGGTCCAAGAGTACAATACACAATTCCACACCACAACTTCCGATCAGGCACAGTGTAAGGGTATCGTATAAAGTCTCAACAATTCACTACAGTAAAGTAGACTTGAAGAGACTGAAACCAATTTTTTGAAACAAAAAAGAGCTGAATGACTTTTCAATCGATGTAAACGTACATATTCCGTTTTATTCTCAAGAAGTTCTTTGTATAACAGTCTACAATATTCCTCGCCAAACGAGAAGGAAAGCATGCTGCATCCAGGTGACTCATTAAAGCTCCTGTAATACCTAGAAAATGGGAATCGTTTTGTAGAACATACAGTATAACAAACATACCATGCAAGCCATGCAAGTTTGGGTGGTTTCCTACATAAACTGATAAAGTTTAGATTACATTAGATTCAGTTTTCGTTACATAGACCCAAAAATTAGATGATACTCGTGGAACAGGTCAAATAGCTATTGTTTGCCGCAATCATTAGAAGAAATTTTGCCACATTTAGAGACGTAACATTGGGAAACCGACAAAAAATAACCACATCCAGCAATTGGTAGTTGTTGTTTTGCGCTTTTAACGGCGTACAGCCGTCGGAAGGTAAAGGCAAATGAAAAAGTCAGATCTTGTGGCAAGGATAGTACAATGTTTTTGGGACACGTAGATTGAGAAATGCTTGTCAAAGAACTACATAGTTATGCCTGAAACGTTACACTGATAAATGTTAATCTCTTTTTGTATTTTATCTTAGTGCCACATTCTGCAAGTCAGGAAGTCTTTCTTGTTGTAAAGATTTGCTCACTGTGTGATGTATCAGCACTATGGTAACTGCTCATATAGTGCTATTGTTTCTATAATGATATCTGGGTGCTTAAGTCACTATATGTTTTACAGATTAGGAAAAAAATACAACTTGATGAAGATTACTGCAAATGAAGGAATAAATCACGATATCATTTAATAAAATACACACCTTGGAATTTAAATCGTATAAAATTAATTTATGGCTATATTAACTGACTGAGACCTCTCGAAACACAATGCATTCATCGAATAGGCAGTATTAAGAATTATGCTAATGAAATTGATCTCGATCGTTACTCAAAGGTCGTAAGTTATTTTGCATTTCCTCGTTACTGGAAGGCCACACGAAGCTGCTTTATAGATCATATACTTCCGTCTTTAAACTAAAATGTTTTGGACTTGATTCTGACAACCACTTGTGAGCGTAAGAGACAACAAATTTCACTGTTCTGCGGATTCTATGAGTACGGGTGGGTTTTTTCATAGGTCTGTGGAAGATGCACCACAAATAGATTCATACCTCGGAAGGGTACTGATGTATCCAGTCCGTCTTCCAGTCGAGAACTGATTTATTTCATAGTATTTGAGTGTAGCTAGCCGGCCGTTGTAGCCGAGCCGTTCTAGGCGCTTCAGTCTGGAACTGCGCGACCGCTACGGTCGCAGGTTCGAATCCTGCTTCGGGCATGGATGTGTGTGATGTCCTTAAGTTAGTTAGGTTTAAGTAGTTCTAAGTTCTGATGACCTCAGATTTTAAGTTCTGATGACCTCAGATGTCAAGTCGCATAGTGCTCAGAGCCATTTGAACCATTTCTGAGTGTAGCTTGCCTACTGTAAAAGAATGACAATGTCTTTTATGGCGTTCATCCAAGGTACAGGGATCCACACATAGCGCATAAGCGCCCATTCTACGTTTGCCTGTTATATTATGTGGAAAGTGCATCTCATGCGTCTCATGAAAGTGTAAATTTTATTCTGTGTGTTACCATGCTCAAGCTGTATGCGTACTCCATTTCTGAGAAGTATATAAGTATGAAAAACTTCTAAAAAGCACACTCAGATTGGGTGATGTGCTAAAACTGCCTTACCTCTCTATCTCACAACTTATAGCACTACATCTTAAGCTGCATCGACTTACCATATAATGAGTAATTAGTTAGTGTATATTAAATAAAAGCACGAATTCCCTATTCGAAATAGTCTTCACTTGGCGATAGATTTGTAGCTGTCGCTGATCGAAGGGAGTCGTGTAGCCTTTGGGCTTTCTTCTATACCTGGTATTTCTGTAGCAATGAAATAATAACTATTCGGCTATTGGTCACGTAATGAAGCACACATGTGCTGCAATTTCAACGATGTGAAAGCAACCAAAATTAAAGTCATGGCTTCCTGTATGCGATAAGAATGGAAAAATATTGATAGTTGTTGGTTAGAATATTTGAAACAGTGAAATTATATGACCGGAAACAATTTCTAATACTTTCAATTTCTGGAATTTATTTTCTGTAATATTAAAAAAAATACATTGTAGGACAAGGAAATGAAATAAGCAATTAAAAACAGATTATAGTAAGGTTTTGAAGGGATTAAGTACGATGAGCGTTTCCAAAGACTGCAGATCGTGGGCAGATGGAGCACCGCGGAACTGGGCAGCTGATTCGCGCAGTCCCTGGCGAGATCTGTTTGTGCAACAACGTGGCGCGGCGCCGTACCCAGAAAGAGCGTTCACTCTCGAGTCCAGCATCCCGTGTTACAGAGCTGTCTGTTCCAAGCGCACCCGGACTGGTTTTTCCTTCGATCTGAACCGGCGTGCAGGAACGCGCCCTCTTACGAGAGTTCTCTGTCACGCCTGGACCTGTTCGCAGTCGTTACTCTCTTTCCTAAAAAGGTGGCGTACCGCTACTGGACACCAGTTGCGAGGGGCCCAACCCCGCCATCCTCGTTTCCTTTTTTCGGAGTTTTCTAAATACTCCTCGAGAATATTAACACTGGTCCGAAAGGGAAATACGACTCATTACTTCTCAAACAAATTATTTATATATTCGTTTAGGGTCAAAATTATAATAGTGACAGTCAACCATTACTTGAGTAGTTTAAGGTTGGAAAGAAATGGTCCAAACACTTCCATAAGCATTTCTTAGACTTGTAATTCTCTCCCATTGGTAACATATGTAATGATTCCCACCCACATACTCCCACAAATAGAAGGCCGTGCCTGTTACAAGGAATCCCGAACTTACCACCCCCAGGCCACATAGTGTATATCCCAATGCATTCAAACGATTCCCTCCATCCCATACAAGTGTTGAAGACGTAATCTGAATCATTACAATAGTTCTACAAACATCTATAAATTTGAATGCTCCCATATTTTGCCTGGTTCTCCAATCATTTCTCACATAAAGGTAACTGCCACATACACCCACTACAAGGCAAGATTTTTTAAATCCCTTACCCACAGTAATTTAACATAGCTGTTTCTTTAACTTCCTAACTCCGCGAAAGCAGGGTTACATTCTCTTCACCAACAAAAAAAAGGAAGACTGGGTTTTAATGTCCCGTTAACGACGAGTTCGCTACTGTCCGAGCACAAGCTTGGATTTGGGAAGGATGAGAAGGAAATCGGCGGTGCCTTTTCAAATGGACCTTCCCAGAATTTGCCTTAAGCGACTTTGGAAAATCACACAACACCTAAATCTGGATGGCTGAACCGTTATTTGAACCAACATCCTCCAGAATAAGACTCCAGTGTGCTAACTAATGAGCACCTCGCTCGGTCGGTATCCTCTATATCTGCTACCTAAAAACAAACAATGCAAAATTTTACACCAGTTCCGTAAATTAAACCTTTATCCAACTTCACCACACCATCCTCACCTCTCTCTACAACCTCCATCGAACCAGCAAACCCCATCTAGTAGCCAGAAGTGGAGTTACAGTCTGTTACGTAACGTGCATAGCCACCGCAAAGTTAAAATCAAATGGTGGCGTGAGAGTAGTATCTTCCTTTTTGATGACATAGACTGTCTATCACGCCAAAATCATCATGAAAATGAATCCATAGCAGATGCCACAACAGCATCCGCAAACCTCTTTCGAAGCATAACCGTAGAGGTCATCGATACGGTTCAAAGATATAACTACCCATGCTCCCAGTCACCAAACCCAACACCGCAGTACTTCACCCAAAATATGTAAGACTATCACCACGCCCATTGAAAAACCTACCTTCCAAAACTCCGAAAATAGCTCGTACACCGCTTACTTCGTATAAGAAATTATGACTGAAGCAGCAACCACAAATATAGTCACGCGCTCGTCCGTTTTGTCCGAATTTACTGCCACCTTCCTCAACCTAACCATCCAACACACAACGAGTTATTGAAACTCTCGTAGGGTCCTGTAATCTCAGTAATTACAAAGACCAGTCTGCAATTTGCTAAATGTACAGGAAGCTGGAACAGGTGACCAACGTCCACTCAACTCAATACAGCACTTCATAAACTCCAGTAAGGACTGGAAGGCTTTCCACTAGTTTCATGCATTACTCACGCTCCACACTACACACTCGCATACAACAACCAAACACTCCTTGAAGACTTAACGAAAGCCAATTTTTCAATCAATCTCCAAGAAGCATTTACCATCCTTGATAATCTCAATTCTGACAATGTCCCATATGTCCACGTGCACATTCACACAATCGTTACTTCTGTCGATCCCAACTTCATGTGCTTACAATTCACACCACAAACAAATTAAAAGATCTGTATCACGGTACGCAGTATACAAACCACATTGTAAGAAATGCACAAACCACCACTCGGGCATAATTTTGTCATCACTCCATCTCTTTCCACCACTTCGTAAAACCCACCATCCTGTCATCATATTGTCATTATTCTACCTTCGTCAGTCATGCAATGTCGCCAAAGCATTAGTTCACTTTGAATTCTTGACTGAAATACACAATAAATTATATGAGTGCAGGTTACAGGTCGCATTTATCAGAGATGTTTGATGCCAACTGCCAAACGTTGGTTCATCGATAAAAATGAAGATAGGATATTGCAGGAGGACAATGATCCGAAGCATCGCAGCAGGCTTTGCAGCCACTGGAAAAATGAGAAAGGTTGGTCCTCACAGTCGCCTGACGCTAATCTTATTGAAATTGTGTTGTCATACATCAAAAAGAAGTTACAAGTAAAAAAGGTCATCATTTTGAAAGAGGTGTCAAAGCAAATCGACGCATTTGGAGGTCTCTTCCACGTGAATACGCTGAAAACTTGGTTTCAAGAATGCCTCGGAGATACCAAGCAATTATCGACTCTGCGAATGACTGCATTTTTCTTTCGTTCATATACGACGAATGCATACGTTTTAGTTTGTCAAACATAATTCCCCGCCGATGAACCTGACCACGATCTTACTTAACAGAGTGTATACAGAGTAGTCGCAACGGCAGAAAATTACAATAAATTGTAGGAAGACTAGCAGAAGATCAACACTTGGTCCACGGATTGGCAGTTGCCTTCCCCCCCCCCCCCCCCCCCCTCCCGCCCATAAACAAATGTATCATAAACTAGGGCTAGTTTTTATATTTTTTCCTATTTTCTTCATAATATTAGGAATAAATAAGTTTTTTCACGGCAGATAAGTTTTTTTCTCAAAATTACAGAATATTTGCAAAGAACGTATCAATTTTCTCTGAAGTCTATTTACTTTGGGTCCATATTACAGATGTGTGACATGAGCCCAGTCTTTTTTTCGTTGATTCAGTATCCCTTTCTACTGTTTTGAACAAGTAGGAAAGAAATTTAGTATTAAAGGAACGCCTTAGAGTTACAAAATAAGAATACAAAGATAGTTTGCTTTAAAAATATTATGAAGCAGGATAAAAAGCAACAAGCGAATAATGCACATATTTGTGGGAGATGGCTGACAAAAACTTTACTGACCATTGTATTTTGTTAAAACAATAACTATTGTCATAAAAACACTGAAAAACTACGAAGAACTGGGAATAATTTTAAGGACTTATATGTTGTCCTTCAAAGTGACTCTAAAAATGCCTCTCTTCGAGTTTTGGAGGTTTCATTTTTCCGAAAATGTCTTCTCTGTTGTAGAATGAAATAGCTCTGATGCTGCCCATTTCCATGATGTTAGTTGGTTCCGTGTATTTGGTTAGAGTAACTTCTATTCGGAGAACAATTCCTGGGTAAATTTTGTAATTCAGTTTTACAAAATTGAAGTTTCCTGTATCCAGACTTCCTTTATTTAGATGCTCTTCTAATCGGTGAGGTTGTGAAGACTTTTTTTGTAGATTTTTACCTTTGATGTGTTTCCTATGAGAAGTAACGGTGCTACAAAATTTAATGGCATGTGGTCTGTATGTTCTTCATCGCTGCTGTATAGCGTGATATTAATTTCTTCATCCAGATGCAGGCTAAAGATGTCAGCTCTGTGATCTGAACTAGTTTCACTCAACATTCTTCTTCGGTTTTCTTCTTCTCTTCGGAAAGCTTAGATTTCTGTTTATTTTTAGATATTGATATTCAGACTGAGGGCTAGGTTCTTAAGAATAGGTTTTACTCTCTGATCCTTTTCGATTGGTTACACAAATAAACCTTCGGCACATGGAACGAGTTAGCTAACGTTAATGTGGCGCTCTACGAGTTTTGTCACATCACTTCCCGCTATTTATCATTGAGGAGCTATTTCGTCACGTGAGACACAAAATAATTTCTGCGATATTTCGGAAATGTACCGCATAAAGTACAACCAATAGGTAGTAAGAACGCCCCCTACATCACAAGCTGAAAGCAGACGCCATTCTTTGTTTGTCGTGTAGAGTAGAAGCCCATACTCAATGGGATTTATGTGATACGTTACACCCTATGGATATATACTGTTTCTATAAACCAGCACACTGAATATCGCGAGAACGAATTGTTATTGGTGCCGTTTGTTGTAAAAATATGACGGGAAAGATCATATTATTGGTTAAAGAAGTTTTTTATTTAGTTATTTGCGCGTTATAGCTCACGTGTTGTGAGAGTAAGCCATTTTTAGGCAACGACCAATTGAAGATCCACGAAAACGCTTCGTTCTTGCAAGGATTTTTGTAATTAAATACCAGTAACATTTCGGCGATTAAAGCCTTTAGAATGCTGTGACATAAAATATGTGGTCACTAGACACTGAGTTTCAGCATAACATAGTTGGTTGAGGCAACATGTTTTGAGACGGAGGTTGGGTCATTAGACGGTTTTCGTCATGCTGTATAGAATTTTTTTCACCTACGCATTTTCTAAAAGGTTGTGGAAGTTTCTTATCAAATTAATAGAAATAATTTTTGTAATACATAAATACACTACTGGCCATTAAAATTGCTACACCAAGAAGAAATGCAGATGATAAACGGGTATTCATTGGACAAATATATTACACTAGAACTGACATGTGATTACATTTTCACTCAATTTGGGTGCATAGATCCTGAGAATCAGTACCCAGAACAACCACCTCTGGCCGTAATAACGGCCTTGATACGCCTGGGCATTGAGTCAAACAGAGGTTGGATGGCGTGTAGAGGTACAGCTGCCCATGGAGCTTCAACACGATACCACAGTTCATCAAGAGTAGTGATTGGTGTATAGTGACGAGCCAGTTGCTCGGCCACCATTGACCATTGAGAGATCTAGAGAAGGTGCTGTCCAGAGCAGCAGTCGAACATTTTCTGTATCCAGAAAGGCCCGTACAGGACCTGCAACATGCGGTGGTGCATTATCCTGCTCAAATGTAGGGTTTCGCAGGGATCGAATGAATGGTAGAGCCACGGGTCGTAACACATCTGAAATGTAACGTCCACTGTTCAAAGTGCCGTCAATGCGAACAAGAGGTGACCGAGACGTGTAACCAATGGCACCCCATACCATCACGCCGGGTGATACGTCAGTATGGCGATGACGAATACACGTTTCCAATATGCGTTCACCGCGATGTCGCCAAACACGGATGCGACCATCATGATGCTGTAAACAGAACCTGGATTCATCCGAAAAAATGATGTTTTGCCATTTGTGCACCCAGGTTCGTCGTTGAGTACACCATCGCAGGCGCTCCTGTCTGTGATGCAGCGTCAAGGGTAACCGCAGTCATGGTCTCCGAGCTGACAGTCCATGTTGCTGCAAACGTCGTCGAACTGTTCGTGCAGATGGTTGTTGTCTTGCAAACGTCCCGATCTGTTTACTCAGAGATCGAGACGTGGCTGCACGATCCGTTACAACCATGCGGATAAGATGCCTGTCATCTCGACTGCTAGTGATACGAGGCCGTTGGGATCCAGTACGGCGTTCCGTAGTACCCTCCTGAACCCACCGATTCCATTTTCTGCTAACAGTTATTGGATCTCGACCAACGCGAGCAACAGTGTCGCGATACGATAAATCGCAATCGCGATAGGCTACAATTTGACCTTTCTCAAAGTCGGAAACGTGAAGGTACGCATTTCTCCTCCTTACACGAGGCATCACAACAACGTTTCACCAGGCAACGCCAGTCAACTGCTGTTTGTGTATGAGAAATCGGTTGAAAATTTTCCTCATGTCAGCACGTTGTAGGTGTCGCCACCGGCGCCAGCCTTGTGTGAATGCTCTGAAAAGCTAATAATTTGCGTATCACAGCATGTTCTTCCTGTCGGTTAAATTTCGCGTCTGTAGCACGTCATCTTCGTGGTGTAGCAATTTTAATGGCCAATAGTTTATAAGCGCACTCTCTTCAGGAACGAATTTGTTCGATTTGGTATATTTTTATAAGCTGATGTCCTTACTAAGTGGACATGTTTCCTTCATTTTTGTCTTATTACATGGCAACAGATACTGAAGTTTTCATTTTTGTGTACTACAGACAGAATAACATGACTAGCATAGGGTCAAGACAGGAAATGTGCATTTTAAGAAAGCTAACATAATAATTCTATGCGTATCCATTTTCGTGAGCAAACTATAGTTGGGCAAATAAAGCGACAACTGCCGCTGGCGAGCGCTAAGAGCGCAAAATCACGTTAACCAGCTCCTTCCGTGTGTCGACGGCTCTGTATCTCGTGATGTTGAATATCCTGTTTGTGTGCACGTCATCATTAACTCTCTTGTTCTGTGCTTCGACGGCTTACTGTCTCCAGCAAGAACCCTTTTTAATAAACTATATTTAACAAAGACCGAAACTGTTTTATAAAAGAATGTATTTTATGGGCTAGTTTAGCACACATTAAATCGAATTTGAAGATTAGAAATGTGATTCGTGGTTACTAGAACACAAAGCAAATGGGAAAAATTATGGATAGAAGTATCCCACTTTCGTTGGTTATGTAGACAATTTTTTTAAATCATACTGCTTATATAGTTTACTTTGTAATAAAAACATTAAACTGCCTATGGATAAAGTTGTAAAAGGTGTGAATTTTTTATAAAAAAAAGCAGTCACCAACAATCTGTGTTCCCTTAAGGTGCTTGTATAGAGACGAAAGTTTGAGGAATAAACGAAACAATAACTTTTCATTGTGACAAACGTGTTAGGATAGATCCTCTGGTGATCAATATATGAAAAAACAAATCTGTCCGCACAACACTGTTGGTACCTACTGGAAAACCTTAGTAACAGCACTCTCCTGAGTAACTATTGGCTCTGACAACAGACCGAAATTTTTCCTTTTTGAGCTCAAAATAACCCTCAGGGATTAGGCAGCCCTATTTATATAGGTGGAAAGACCAGTTATTGTTTGATTACATGATTGCTGGAGAGTCACAAGAGACACTCACATCGATTAAACACCTTATATTTTATGTACGGACGATCTTCAAGTGAAACAACCACATAAAAGTAATTATGGAAAGTCAGGTTTAAGACTGAGATTCATTGCAAGAATCCTCAGGATGTGCTGTCTACCTACGAGTGGAGTAGGTTACAAAACCGTCATTCAACTGCTACTTAGGTATTGCTCCTCGCTCTGTGACCCTTACCAGATACGATTCAGAGAGGAAAATGGAGTATATGTAAAGAAGAGGAGCGAGTTTCGTCTCAAGTCACGGAGAATTCCAGTTACAGGCACAACAAGAGACGTGTTGTACGAAGGTTGCCTAGAAAGTATGCACCGCGTTTTTTTTTTCGACAATTCTTTATTGAACATAATGAGAATTACCCATACGAAAGAATGGTGTTTTATCTACACGCCCCATTTTTCCACGTAATATCCATACCGTTCTGTGGTCTTCCTCCAGCGCGAAACAAGGGCGTGTACGACCTATCGGTACCACTGCTTGTCCTGGTGGCGGAGCCAGTGCTTTCCTAGGCTGATTGACAGATGCAGCACCAACAGCAGAGTCGTAATGCGTCTGTCCTCGCGAATGACATCAGCTCGCTGCAACATGACAGCCGTGGATGGTCTCCCCGACCGCTGCAACTCGTGGAGCTTCGCCGAACCGCCTTCTGATGACCTCACCCTCCGTGCCCAGCGACTAACTGTACTTCTGTCGGCAGCAGATGCTCCATAGACTTTGCACAAGCATTTGTGAGTATTCGGCACAGTTTCTTTCTCTGCAGTGACAAATTCAATGACGGAACGTTGCTTGTAACGTACATCACCTACAGACGCCATTTTGAAACTGCCCTGCAGCTACGCTATCTGTCGGAAGTGACGGAAACTTGGCGTGCTCACTCAGGAGACTTCAAATAATACATACGTAACGTTTCGCGTTCGTAACATTGTTATCGACTCAGAAAAAAATGTGGTGCATTACTTTCTGGGCAACCCTCGTAGATCAGAGTGTCGTTGACTGTTAAAATACGCCGGCCGGCGTGGACGAGCGGTTCTAGGCGCTACAGTCTGGAACAGCGCGACCGCTACGGTCGCAGGTTCGAATCCTACCTCGGGCATGGATATGTGTGATGTCCTCAGGTTATTTAGGTTCAAGTAGTTCTAAGTTCTAGGGGACTGATGACCTCAGCAGTTAAGTCCCATAGTGCTCAGCGCCATTTGAACCATTTTATTTGTTAAAATACGAGAGCGTACGTTTCTAGAATATTCAGCTAGCTTATTGCTTTCCTCCTGCACATATATCACAGGAAGAAATTAAAACTAACTAATTAACTGAGGTAAAATTACAGGAATTCCAGTTCATTAAAGAGACTTACCAATAGTGGTTCTTCTCTAACAGCATTCGAAATCGGATAGGGACTGACAGAGGAACCGAACGTACCCCCCGCCATACGCGATAATATAGATTAATATGTGGATTCACTAGACCATTATCTACCCAGAGCGGCGGGAGTCATCAGCATCCCTTCTCTCTCTGAAAACACAATAATCCTTCAAGTGAAACGTCATCCTTCCGAGCCATCGTTCGTACTTCAGTATTCCTCTAAGTCTTCGAGTTCACCCTCTACAATCGTAACATTAAATACTTCAGACGACACCTCCCTCCCTCTACGGCCTTGTATGGCTTTCCTCCCAACTTCTCGGCAGACAATCAACACGTATATCTAGTCCACCCCTTTCATTAACATTATTATAAGCGTCAACTGTCCCTATTCGAAAATTAATATGACCACGTATGGCATTCTGATCACCTGTTAAAACACCATGGGTATGCTCATGTTCCCTCCTCTATAATGATGAGCAACTTTAGCTTTCGCCACCCTCCAAATCCTTGAATGACGTGTACTTCACTTCGCATTCCATATCCGACTATGTTCTGCCAGCTGTCCTTGTACCAGCTCATAACTGTGGAATGTCTTGGTCGCAAATTAATTTATTGTTGCGTTTCGATACATCAGAACATAGCTGGGTTAATAAGAAAAGGAAGGAGCTGCAATATGAATGCCACAGAACAATTATATGCACAATGGTCATACGTTACATCTGTACTTGGTGTAAGATGTGATTATTGATCCAAAGTCTGACTGTTGTGCATATAACTGTTCAGTGGCACTAATATTGTAACACCTTCTTTTTCTTTTTAACACAGGCATGTTATAATGGTGATATATCAAAAAGAGTCAATAAATTAAATTGCGACCAAGACCTTCCCTAATTAAGTGCCAATTATGAATGGCCGCCTTCCTCATAGGCGATAACATTTTTTTATCAAGTAAAAAAGCTCATACAGTTTTTAAGCCTCCTCAGACAACTTCGCCTGTCCTACAAATTCTGGAAACTTAAGCCTAACATCGGAACGTATCCCTCATCTTTTACAATCTTGGGCTGAAGCCTCGCCAGTATTGGCATACCTCACCTTCCTTTCACCTCAAATCACTCCACATTCTTTCCCAGGGTAACTTCTATCGCCTTAGACTCCCAAACGTGAAATAAAACTCGAAATATACGCAACCTATCAGTCATATATTACCTTACCTGCAACCCACCTTGCTCCTGCCGAACTTCAATCCTTGTTACCTTCTGACAGTTATGAACCATAGGTGTCGATCCTTCCTCTGCACATCATTATTTAATGTAACATTCCCTCCAATCCTATCTGCATTCAAGTCATTACCCTACGGTTACCATGAACTCTTTCTCCATAGGTAATGGAACTATGAGCACCACCATCACATAAAGAATCCAGTTTTCATTCTTTTGCCTTATAAATATTTTTCCATATCATTTAACTTTTTTATTTAAATTCTGAAGGGCGGTAACCAGTCAACTGTTAATCCGTCACCGTACAGGAGTAATATAAATGATCAGATAAATAGTCGAAAACGCATATTTACTGTTTTATATGCATAAACGAGTTAAAATTCTTTGCAACAGCTTCTCATAAATGTGCAAGCTCTTAACCACATCTCTCAGCTGAAATGTTGCCGCATTCTCTCTATTATACCCGCAGTATGTTGTACAACCTGGCAACTAGGGCTTTCATCAGATTCGACTGGGGTTTAATACATTAACAACATCTTTTACGTCCTTCGGAAAAAAGTATGGAATACCAATATCCGACGACCGCGTCGTTTTCCAGAAGCTCGCAGACATACAGGGTGCTTTAGCACATAGGTTAGAAACATTCAGGAGAGATAGAGTACACCTAGACAATGGAGAATCACATAGCAATGCATGGTCGCAAACCCTTTCCTGCTGCGGGTGTTGCTGCACAAAACACAAAAAGGAACACGAACAGGGCGAGGAAACTTGTTTATTATGCTTAGTATAGCAGAAACCAAGAAATAAGAATAAAAACAGACAACGAACGTCATCAAAGAAGGTGTTCGAAATTACGGTCCCTGGCTGTGACGCAGGCCTCACAGCTCCAGCGCATGGAAAGTCTGATGTCCTGGAAAATACCGGGCCGCGGACTTCCCCAGCTGCTGCCACGATACGTGCAACAAGTTCCTCAGCACTGTTAATGGAGGTTTGGTACACCGGTGTCTTGACGTATCCCCAGAGGATGTGGTCAAGGCAAGTGAAGTCTGACGATCTCGCAGGTCAACGCGCCGGACCACCCCGGCCGATGCAATGTTGACGATACGCTGCATTCAGGTAGCGACGCACATAAAGGCAGCTCCTTCGATGACGACTGTTGTCTGTTTGCGTTCTTATTTCTTGGTTTCTGCTGTACTAAGCATGTTGTTGTTGTTGTTGTTGTTGTTGTGGTCTTCAGTCCTGATACTGGTTTGATGCAGCTCTCCATGCTACTCTATCCTGTGCAAGCTTCTTCATGTCCCAGTACCTACTGCAGCTTACATACTTCTGAATCTGCTTAGTGTATTCATCTCTTGGTCTCCCTCTACGATTTCCACCCTCCACGCTGCCCTCCAATACTAAATTGGTGATCCCTCGATGTCTCAGAACATGTCCTACCAACCGATCCCTTCTTCTAGTCAAATTGTGCCACAAATTCCTCTTCTCCCCAATTCTATTCAATACCTCCTCATTAGTTATGCGATCTACCCATCTAATCTGCAGCATTCTTCTGTAGCACCACATTTCGAAAGCTTCTATTCTCTTCTTGTCTAAACTATTTATCGTCCACGTTTCATTTCCATACATGGCTTCTCTCCATACAAATACTTTCAGAAACGACTTCCTGACATTTAAATCTATACTCGATGTTAACAAGTTTTTCTTCTTCAAAAACGCTTTGCTTGCCATTGCCAGTGTACATTTTATATCCTCTCTACTTCGATCATCATCAGTTGTTTTGTTCCCCAAATAGCTAAACTCCTTTACTGCTTTAAGTGTCTCATTTCCTAATCTAATTACCTCAGCATCAGCCGACTTAATGCGACTACATTCCATTATCCTCGTTTTGCTTTTGTTGATGTTCATCTTATACCTTCCTTCCAAGACACTGTCCATTCCGGTCAACTGCTCTTCCAAGTCCTTTGCTGTCTCTGACAGAATTACAGTGTCATCGGCGAACCTCAAAGTTTTTATTTCTTCTCCGTGGATTTTAATACCTACTCCGAACTTTTCTTTTGTTTCCTTTATTGCTTGCTCAATAGACAGATTGAATAACATCGGGGATAGGCTACAACCCTGTCTCACTCCCTTCCCAACCACTGCTTCCCTTTCGTGTCCCCACGACTCTTGTAACTGCCATCTGATTTCTGTACAAATTGTAAATAACCTTTTGCTCCCTGTATTTTACCCATGACACCTTCAGAATTTGAAAGGGAGTATTCCAATCAACATTGTCAAAAGCTTTCTCTAAATCTACAAATGCTAGAAACGTAGGTTTGCCTTTCCTTAATCTTTCTTCTAAGATAGTACTACGCATAATAAACATATTCTCTCACCCTGTACGTGTCCTTCCTTTCTTGTGTTTTGTGTCGTCACTACCGATCGTAGATATTAAACTGGGCTGGTGCACTATCGTTTAGGGAGTACACACTTTCGTGGAAAATAAGAGGTATTGCGTCCAGTATCTCTGGCAACACATCTCTGGTGAAGTCCAGATAACGTGGACCAGTCATAGATTGTACTTGACATTGAAGTACTTTGTAAAATTATTTCCCACAAGTTCATACAGAATTCTTGCTAACACCAGAAATACGGGTGGTCGAAGCCGCCTTCACCATGCCAGGCGTGATTATATCGTGACAGCAAGCTCCTACGAAAAGTAAAGTTTGACGGCCAGGCACAAACTGTGTGCAGCTGCATACTCCTAAGCGGAAACATCACAGGCGATTATGTATTGTTTAACGAGTTCCCCGACGTCGATGTGGCAGGTTATTGTTTGTTTTAACAACAAAAACAATTTCCAAACACATTCCTCACAGATTCACACATTACTCTTTCAGGATGATGCGACATATAAAACACGCATTTCCATCTGTTTTTTCTACTGTGTTTAGAGTTCTCTGCCGTATGTGTAAGTTTGATCTTATGGGTGAGAAAGAGAGAGCATAAACTCCAAATCCCTATAAAGTGCGCAACATAGAGTAGTTTTCGCTGAACCGTATATTAATGATTCTTCCCCTTTCATTTACGGTCAGAGAGTTCGAATGGATAAAAACAGTTTTTTGGAAATTCGTTGTTATATTTTCACGAGTTGTTAAGCGTCCTTGCTTCGAGTAACTGACATTTGGGATTTGACAGCATTTGCATTACATTCTCCTTTATACATTCGCTTGATGCTCCCTGTTACCTCAACCTGATATGGATCCTACACACTCAATCTGTTGTGACTTGGCAAGACAGCCAAGCCACTATGGTTGGTAGCCGAAAGGCACGCGTTTAAGCTCACGCAGGCTGGCGTGAGGTCTGGAACAGTTAAGGGAATTTATAGTAGCAAATGAAGTACGTAGCTGATGGAATACTTAACTTTAATTCATAATTGGTGAACATCGGTCTCACGGTACATGCATCACAAGATAAATAGCAAATGATAATGGCGCCTTGCTAGGTCGTAGCAAATGACGTAGCTGAAGGCTATGCTAACTATCGTCTCGGCAAATGAGAGCGTAATTTGTCAGTGAACCATCTCTAGCAAAGTCGGCTGTACAACTGGGGCGAGTGCTAGGAAGCGTCTCTAGACCTGCCGTGTGGCGGCGCTCGGTCTGCAATCACTGACAGTGGCGACACGCGGGTCCGTCGTATACTAGCGGACCGCGGCCGATTTAAAGGCTACCACCTAGCAAGTGTGGTGTCTGGCGGTGACACCACACAATCAATAGTCCATAACGTATCGTACAAGTGATTTTCAGCCAGTCCAACAAATGGCAGATACCCTGTATTCTACAAATGAATCTACTCCTGACGTTTGCGTTGCCTATTTGCACCAGCCAGATATTTACAATAGATATAATTGGATATTTCTGCAGGTTATACGTGATTCATGAAAAAACAGCAGCATCTGCGGGAAGTCTGAGATTGCAACGAATACTGTCCAGAAACTCATTAACATATATCAGGACAGTAATGGTGCTATCACGCTTCCCAGGGCCATTCGCGTAATTACTTCTGTGTTTGCACAATTCTTCTCTTCTCAAACTACAAACATAGACTCGTCTGGTTACCTCTGTCTATCATTCACGTGTGAAGAGTACCACCAGGAATTCCGTATGTCCATCGTTAGCGACGAGACCTAAACGTATCAAAAAATATCAGTATTTTAATTATCACTTCTGCTTCGCGTCAGGGTAGATCCAGAACTACAGGTTGAAAAGTATTTAAACCGACGAACTCCGGGAGGTTGTAGGGGACATCAAAACAAATATTTCTCCCCAATGTCATTTTTTCCTATGAGGATTATTTAAACCGGTGGAGGCCGTATTACGCTCTTCAGTTGTGAGAGGCCGTATTACGATCTTCAGTAGTTAGAGAGCGTATTACGCTCTTCAGTTGTAGGCAACTGCTGTCCACCAGTGTAGTAATGCATTGTCTCTGTTTATTAATGGAGCGATACACCTGGAGTGAGTACACTGATATGGTTGGTGCGTACTACGTAGCGCACCACAACGGACGAGCTGCACAGCGGGTTTATCAACAACAATATCCTAATCGCCGTATCCCGCATCATACGACCTTTGCTGCTGTGCACCAACGTCTGCGTGAGACCGGGTCATTTAGCAGATTACCTGGACAGGGACGCCTTCGCACGATAAGAACGCTGCAATTTGAGGAAACTGTCTTGTAGCACGTGGAGCGGGATCCTTCAATCAGCACTCGTGCAATTGCACATAACATGGGGACGAATCAGACGAATGTAAGAACAGTCCTTCAAGAGCAATTGTTACTTCCATTTCACTTACAGCGTGTCCACAACCTGGAGCATGTGGAGCAGGATCCTTCAAACAGCACTCGTGCAATTGCACATAACATGGGGGCGAATCAGACGAATGTAAGAACAGTCCTTCAAGAGCAATTGTTACTTCCATTTCACTTACAGCGTGTCCACAACCTGGAACCAGTTGATTATCTATCCAGAGCACAGTTTTCGCAGTGGTACCTGGAACAGTGTGAAATGCATCCTACCTTTCTATCCTCTGTGTTGCTTACCGATGAAAGAAAGTTCGGGCGTGATGGAGTCTTCAACATGCACAATTCGCATGTTTGGAGTAAGGATAACCCACATGCCACAGTTGCTAGCGCTCATAAAGTGCGGTTCTTCGTTAATGTGTGGGTCAGTGTTGTTAGGGACTGTTTAATTGGGCCGTATCTGCTACCAAGGCCATTAAATGGCAGGCAATATTACAATTTTCTCGCCAGAGCATTGCCAGAATTGCTGGAAGACGTCCAGCTCCCTACAAGACAACGCATGTGGTTCCGGCATGACGGGACGCCGGCACATTTCAATCGTCGTGTACGTCGATTCCTGGATCGACGGTTTCCAGAAACGTGGATTGGCAGAGGTGGTGCTGTACCATGGCCTGCTCGATCCCCACATATGTCCCCTCTGGAATTTTTGTGTGGGGAGAGATGCGCAACCTCGTTTACGCAACTCGTGTTGCATCAGAAGAGGGTCTGGTTGCCCGGATAGTAGCAGCAGCAGGAACAATCCAGGATACTCCTGGTGTTTTTGCCGTGTCAGACAGAACATGATCCGACAGTGTAGCCTTTGTTTACGTTTCAATGGAGGCATTTTTGAAAATCTACTGTAGCCGACCGCGGTGGTCTAGCGGTTCTAGGCGCGCAGTCCGGAACCGCGCGACTGCTAGTCCCATAGTGCTCAGAGCCATTTGAACCATCTACTGTAATTGAAACTGGGTTGTGTTAATGTGTTGTCTCTTGGTCATAAAAAATAGAAAAGTGTTTGTCGGTTTAATTAATTTACCACCAGAGAAATCTTCCTCTACCGGTTTAAATACTCCTCATAGGAAAAAATGACATTAGGGAAAAATATTGTTTTTGATGTCCCCTACAACCTCCCAGAGTTTGTCGGTTTAAATATTTTTCACCCTGTATACGTAAACTGAATTTGGAATATTTTAAACGATTTCGGCCATTTGGTGTGTTCCAGTTTCTGTGAGGTATATGAACTCATTTCTGTGTCACCCTGATATGTATGACTGGTGATCAATGTACCACGAAACTAGTTCTGCGGTTTGTGCACAAAATATATTTAAAAATATGGTACTAAGAGATTTGCCAAATGACGCCAACAGCTACCATTCTCAGCGGGATGAAGGTTAAACATCAAAGAAATATACAGCATGTTGCTCAATGAATGCTGTCATAACAATTTTTTTTATAAATCTATAATAATTCCGTGATATGCCAGTCTACTGTCACAGTGCCCAAATGAACAATTTGCATTATCAAAAGAATGAAACAATCGCTATTGCCCAGAGCGTATATATTGCGCTCTTGCCCCCGAAGTGCAAAAATTCGAATCCTAACCTAGCCATATACGTGAGTTGTTTGATGAATTCCCAAATCAGACTACCATACTGAATGGTACAGCCGATTTAATGTCAGTTAGTTGAAGGAGTACTACAGTAAAAAAAAAAAAAAAAAAAACCACGAACAACAGCACGCAATAGCACTATTTACACGATGCACAACATCTGCAACCAGATCGATAACATTTAATCGAAGATATATTTTACTTTTTTAGTTATTTGTTCATTTAATCTAATCACCTTACACTACATACAAAACATCCTTCATGATCACTCAACAAATCAGTAATATCAGTAACATGACATACATCATAAATAGTGATGATGAAAGTAATAGTACTGAACGTATTATCTTGCCCAACCTCTGGAATATGTAACCCGGAGACAGTTCTGGCATTGCAGTAATTGATGGTATTCTAAGAACAAAAGTGACTAAGAAGTAGTCTTCTTTCTCTTCTTTTTCCTGGCCTTTATCACATATCCTCACGGGATCGGCGTGTTAATTATTGGATTTGGCAATATTAGAGTTAGAGGGTGGCCAGATGCCCTTCCTTTCGCCAACCCTTTCCCCTGTGGGACAGGATTTTTGTACCCCAGCTGTCTGCGTCTAGTGTTACCCCGTGTGGAAGTGTGAGCACGTGTACGACATGATTGAGAATCTTGTAACTGAGGCAGGACATGGGTACCACCTCGGTATTCGCCTCGTGGAATGTGGGAAACCGCCTAAGAACCATAGCCAGGCTGGCCGGCATACCGACCCTCATCGTTTATCCACCGAGCGGATTCGATCATGGACCTGCGCGATTCCCAAATCCCGGGTGCAGCATCCTAACTCAAGCGGCTATCTGTATAGGTTGACTAAGTAGTAATGGTAACAATAATAATAGTAATAATTAACTGAATATAATAAGGTGAGAAAACATGGAAAATTAAGATAGAGAAAAGCAAACTGGGTATTTCAGCAAGGGGCACTAGAATAAAGGTGATGGCAGAGAAGGGTAATCGTAAGTAACTTCTGTGTCTAACGCGTTCAGAACCATGGGAGAGATTTGTTGTTATTTACAGAGGTTGATTAAAGGCTGTGTTCTGGAGACGCGAGTCGTTTTTCTGATACTGTCAAGGACTTCGATCCGGAGTCGCGTTCCTGCCACTGAAGAACATTCAGAAAATACGGCATTCTGAGAGTCAAATGGAGAAGTTTCCCTCTGATGGCGTTTGGTGTCATACATTCCTCTGCGTGGGTTTCATTTTCCCAAAAATCACAAACACCTCAGATTGCAAACGTACGAGCGAACGCCTTCTCTGGCGCAGAGTGGCAAAATGTAGTGTTCTCGTTCGAGTCCTGTTTCAGCCTGATACAATTTGATTCTGTGTCCCTGGGCAGGACTGCTAAAGCTGCACTCACTTCACCCCCTCTCCTTCCTGAAAACCTGTCTTTCTCCAGTTTTGTATGTTATTTTTATGAAAATGATGCATTATCGAAAAATATTACTTAAATGAACTATTCTGATGAAAATTATTGCGCACAACCAATTAAATGTATCATTGCATGAAATAAATTATAAAACATACAAAATTTTATAAAAATAACTGAATGTAAAACAAAATCTATACCTAATTGTTAATGGCAGCTGCTGGAATTGGTTCTTATGTGGACGACTGACAGACCTGAGAAGCCAAATTACCAGTGATATTTAATACAAGAACTACACGGGTTATACTTGTAGAATACTGATTAACAAACAAACTTTTGATACTGTAGCATGTGTCAGAGTTTCATTCGTGCTACAATAACAACAGAATACCTAATGAATAAGTAATGCCTGATTCTGGTGGCCTTACGACATCAAACTCTTGAACAATATAGCCCATGAGCAGTAACGCAGGATACGTGAAGGGTCAGCTTAGATGATCAGAGTAGAGCTGTCTGTAGACACAATGACTGACAAGTCCTGCAGTATCATCAATCAGCCACAGGCGGGGTTATCTTCAATTCATTTTTAACATGTTTTATTACGTCGCTTTCTTGTCTCTTTGTGCGGTGCAAAGTTTACAATTGGTGTAAACTAAATTACCGATGGGCTACAGGCATGAAGCTTTCAAAATAGCTCAGAACTGGATGACAAAGCGATCTTAACTCTCTTTCATGCCTGGTGTCTGGTGGAGGGTACTCTGTTTACCGCTATCACTTCCCTATGGGTTAAAGACACGAAACTTTCAACAAAGCTCAAAAGTAGATGACAGTACAATATTAACCAGCTCTCGTGTGTGGTTTGTGGCTGGGGGTACCTCTGTGTACCACTGCTACTTTCCTGTTTTTTGTGGTAGGAACGGTTGCTGGTAAGTCCCCGTGTACGCCCTATTCTCCCCAAATTTGCCATTGAGATCTTTTCGTGAGTTAATCGTAGGAGGATGCAAAGTATTTGTTGACTCAGGTGAAAAGAAACTGAAATAATCCTAAAATTTACCACTTTTCTTTGTTGTAATCTCATCAAAATGTTTGACATCGACTGAAAAATTTGACACACATAAGACTAAAAAGGAGAAAACAGTTATTTAAATAAGAAACGTTTGAATATAACGCGGTTTTCTAACGGACTGCGGAGTATAAAATATTTTTTCCTAGTCCCATACAGCTTCCTAAACTCATACTGGTAGCTCTGAAAATTTGTGTTTCTGAACTGTTAATAGCCATGAAGATTCTTGTACAATTTAAAACGAAAAACTTGGGCGCATGCGCTACATCAATGATGCATGAATAATTCACCTCCGACTTATTATCTATTGCATGCACCCAACGTTTTCGATTTAAATTCGTCAAGTACCTTCGTAGCTATTAAAAATGCACAAGCACAATTTTTAAGAACTATCTGTGTGATGTTGGTAGCCTGTATGAGGTTAGGATAAATTATTTTATACTTCTTAATCCCTTTTAAAAACGCGTTATATTAAAAAGTTTTTTATTTAAATAATTATTATGTGTACGGCAGACTGTACCAAGTGAAACTCGGAGGCCGCAAAAGTACTGGCTGGAGGGGCAAGTAAATTACATATCCCCTCCACTTTTGTTGCTTCCTTTCTTGCACCACATTAGCGTATTGCCGCAGAAACCGATAAAAATCTAAAGCTTTCTGTCAAATGACACATTTGCTACATCATCTGCTCGCTGACCTTTGAGATACAACAATATCGCAGCAAAGTAGCACCAGGAAATTCATTATTGTACATGAGCGAGCTGTGTAGGCAGCCACTGTGTGAATAAAGAGCACTGCTGCTTCATAAACCATGTTATGGATTGACGTCTGTTCAGCCGTAGTCGTTTCTTTATAATGATACCTGGATTTATGACACTGTTACGTCATCGTGCGTTTACAGTCGCAGGCCGAGGGAAAACTTGCCGCTCGTAGTCAGAAGCTTGGAGAACGCAGGCTGGCAGAGTTCACTATATGTTCCGGTTAATTTTTAAACTGCCTCCCTTTCCTGTTTTCTTTTTCGATCAGTTTCTGCACTCCATCTGTGCCTACGTCCTTGGCTGTATCTTATTTCTCCATTCCCTTTGTATATACCTCCCTATCCTGTAGTGTTTACCCAACTCGTGGTAGACTCCACGATGGGGAGAATAATTAGGATTATCAAACGACAAAGTAGGGAGAGTGTAGCAATCCTTGCTTCATTTTTATCAAGTCAGATGCGCTTCAGATAGTAAAATGCAGAATGTCCATAAATTATCTTTACAAATTAAGACTTTAATAACTTTAAAACTATACTACATACTAACAAATAGTTCTCAACATGTGATAAGATAACTAACAAAGTTATGTTTCCTCACTCATAAACATCAACGTATGTACTCTTAGTGGCAAGGTTAATGTCTAGTCGTAATTCCATTTCTTTCCACATATTTTTCAAGGCCTCCACGGTGACATGTTCAAATGCAATGCGAATGCGTGCCTTAAAGTCCTGTCGGTTTCTAACCTTGGTTCGGTACACCAGATCCTTTACAAACTCCTACTGGAAGAAGTCTAGTGGTGTGAGGTCAAGGAATCGTGGCAGCCATCAAATTGAACCATCTCCCCCAGTCCACCTATCCGGAAAAATTTCATCTAGAAATTGACGGACATTTTAGGGACCGTTGGGATGGTGACCCCTCCTGCTGGAATACGACTCCGTGTGGTATCTGTTCCATTTGTGGCACAGCAAACTCTTGTAACGTGTCCAGCTAAACACCAAGGTTGACGGCACATTCGATGACAAAGAATAGGCCAATGATGCAATTGTGCACCAGTCCGTATTAAAAACTGACCTTGGTACAGTCTGTTCCCATTTCACATGTAACACGAGGATGCTGTGAACCCCGTATATGAATGTTATGCCGATTCATTCTGCCGGATACATGAAAGGTTGCCTCATCGGAGAAACAAATCTTTTCCAAAATGTTATTGTTTGCTTCAATCTTGCATAGCATACCCACTGCAGACTGTTCGCGCTGAGCTTGGTCTGTAGGCTTTAATGCCTGAACGAGCTGCATCTTTTAAGGATAAAGCCCTAACCTCATGTGCAAGACATTGTGCACTGTTGATCGTCCCATTTCCAACTCTCTGGCAGGCACCGATTTTGTAGGACTCCTTGTAAACGCCTGCCGTACCTTGTCCATGTCGACGTCTGAAACAGATGGGTGAGCCGCTCTCTTTTTGTAGAGAACACCACCTGATTCCACAAATGACGTATTCCAAGATCGAATAGTTGGTCGGGACGGTCGTTGCCTCCCATAGTGTGCTCGAAAGTTTCGTTGCACTTGGGTTTCGAATGTCTTCTGTGGGAACAAGGCCGCACACTGAGCTTTCTTCCGCGGCGTCCACAGTTTATCGGATTTTCAAGTTCAAATTTGCGTTAAAACTGCGTCACCTGAAATGAAGAAATAACTTTATGAGTTATCTTATCACATGTTGAAAACCATTTCTTAATATCTAGCATAGTTTCAACATCATTAAAGTCTCAATTTGCAAAGATAATTTATGGACACCCTGTATAATTACAAATAACCTACATTGGAACGATCACATAGATAATATTGTGGGTAGAGCAAACCAAAGACTGCGATTTATTGGCAGAACACTTAGAAGGTGCAACAGGTCTACTAAAGAGACTGTTTACACCGCGCTTGCCCGCCCTATTGTGGAGTATTGCTGTGCAGTGTGGGATCCGCATCAGGGGGGGACATCGAAAAAGTACAAAGAAGGGCAGCTCGTTTTGTATTATCGCAAAATAGGGGAGATAGTGTCACAGACATGATACGTGAATTGGAGTGGCAATCATTAAAACAAAGGCGTTTTTCGTTACGACGGGATCTTCTCATGAAATTTCAATCACCAGTTTTCTCCTCCGATTGCGAAAACATTCTCCTACATAGGGAGAAATGATCATCACGATAAAATAAGAGAAATCAGGGCTCGCACAGAAAAATTTAATTGCTCGTTTTTCCCGTTCGTGAGTGGAACGGTAGAGAGACAGTTTGAAGGTGGTTCATTGAACCCTCTGCCAGACACTTTATTACGAATAGCAGAGTAATCACGTAGATGTAGATGTATAATCGAAACCACGAACATCAGAGATAAATCTTTCGAATTGTCAGTTCGATTCATGCGAAGTCAGGAATTTGGCGGATTGCGCTGAATAAAAGTGTTATTCAAAATCGTAGAGCCGCTTTCGAAATTTGGACCTGTAAGAATAACTAAGTAACTTAGGTTTCAATGGTTGGCATGTTTTCCAACATAGCCGCTAAAGATTTAATTTGAGCCAGAACGTAATAGTTGTCATGATATTGCACCCGATCCCTATAAATACAAAGTGATGAATAAAAATGAGACGCGATAGGATTTACTTTTCACCGTTAGTGGTATTTTGAACATCCGGCGGCTAAGTGAGTGGAACCTTCTCTCATGAATACTGTTTGGACAGAAACAGAGCGAGTTCTCCGTAGTCACGGTCCGATGCGCTGAACTGAAAAAGCAAACTCTTTTGAAAACACTGTCGCCGGGGATTCGCGGATTTACTCGAACAGTGCGGAACGAAGGCCAGTCACTCGTCTGGAAACATCCTTCTTCTCAAGGCCGAAGAAAGCTTGCTGCGCTGTGAGCAACTAAATAGTGACTGTGGTGGTTTTCTTGTCGAGAGGCGCTCCTGCGCGGCAGCCAACAGTAATCCGTCGACCTAAATACTCATCAGCTTCGTACCTAGGTTCATCACAACCGATAAGAAGACTTCCTCTCACTGCTTTTCCTGTACTGGAAAGCACAGTCCGAAATGACTTGGATGCACCATTCACATGTGACTCAACTGTCGCATCCATCTACACCTGCGTGATTTTTCAAATAGTTTGCCTTCATCTTCTCAGTGCAGAAAGCGTCATTTCTGAATTCTGCTTCACCTTCCCTATTCATAAAAAAAAGCGACACAAATGAAGGTTTTGATTATTATGAAATGGGCACTGTTCCGCAGATAAGCAACACCAGTCTTTGACTTTATTTTAAAAATCAACAAATCTTCCCCCAGTAACTGGAGGAGGACTTACCTGCTATGAAGCAGAAGGCTCTGGGTTCCTTCTCCGGGCAATCATCTATTTTCCCTAGCACTGAGCTACATTTTAATATCCAGTTAATATTTGTGCACGTGAAAAATACCACAGTGCAACGAGAAAGGAATATCAAGATTTATCATCATGTAAAAGTATAGATAATAAGAGATAACTCTTGGTTCGGCTTGGACAAATATAAGGCAGGAAATTAGCCACGATCTTCTTGAAGAAGTCCTCAGATATTTGCTTGAGATGATTTGGGGAAACCAGAACAAGCGAACAAAATTCAAACGGTTTATCTTGTGGATACAAATCAAGACCCTTAAATACTACACCATCTCACTTGGTGATTTCATCTTGGTCTGGATTCCAATTTTACTGTAGGTTCCCACGGTAAGGAATAAGCCTCTCCACAGATTGGAAGGAAGCTAGCGTAACAACACCTAATGTATGATAATGGCAAACACTTTGGTATAGACACTTCGGCATTTCATTGAAAAGAAGAAAAAAGAGAACTCTAAACACACACACAACCTTAAAATTTGAGTTAGAAATAATACATTATAGCGTTTGAACAGTAGAAAGTTACACTAACTTTTGTGAGGATTGCAACACCACTAGAGACAAATATGACTGAAATGATCTTTATACCGATGATTAGGTGCATGACAAACACAAATTACTACGATTTCAGAAATGTACACGATTTCTGACGTTGAGAAATAAATGGCATGTGAAACATCGATGTGGTGCAATCAGAGCTCTTAAACGCAGTGCTATGGAATCACAGTGTTCCTGGGAAATTCCTATCACCGCATTTCGTATGTAACATCAAGAGCCATTAACACTAGTTGCTAGAGAACAGTGACGAACCTGTAGTCGACCGACCAAAACCAATACGTCTTCGGTAGCTGACGTATCGAGTGGACGCACGTATTACGGAAGCAGTAGTAGGACTTGGAAAAAAGTTTTGCATTTCCTGACCACATGTGGTTCGACGTTGGTCCACTAAGATATGGCACGTGGAATTGTGTAAAGGATTGGAAGAATCCTAAGGAAATGCAATCCGAAAACAAAGGAAGTAGGTTACAATACGATTGTTTGCCCACTGCTTGAATACTGCTCAGCAGTGTGGGATCCGTACCAGATAGGGTTGATAGAAGAGATAGAGAAGACCAACGGAGAGCAGCGCGCTTCGTTACAGGATCATTTAGTAATCGCGAAAGCGTTACAGAGATGATAGATAAACTCCAGTGGAAGACTCTGCAAGAGAGACGCTCAGTAGCTCGGTACGGGCTTTTGTTGAAGTTTCGAGAACATATCTTCACCGAGGAGTCAAGCAGTATATTGCTTCCTCCTACGTATATCTCGCGAAGAGACCATGAGGATAAAATCAGAGAGATCAGAGCTCACACAGAGGCATAGCAACAATCCTTCTTTCCACGAACAATACGAGACTGGAATAGAAGGGAGAACCGATAGAGGTACTCAAGGTACCACTCCGCTTGCGGAGTATGGATGTAGATTTAGATGTAGATGTAGATGGACGATACCCCGATCTATAAATGTATGCATGGTTTCTGATCGAACTGTCCTCAGTGCTTCGGAGTTGAGATATCGTATTGTAACCAATTACGTCTGAAACTATCATACATGACATCTTTCCTCTATGGTGTCCAGCGATGTTGACTGCAAGGTTATGCTCACCATGGTGGAGTCTAGCGCGAGTGCGGCAAACACTGCAGAACACATTGAAACGTGAATTGTATGAAGTCACTACATTTTGCCATTTTATGGACCAGAGTGGGCTTTTGGGTGCCCACTGCCGTCTGTGATGTGACATGCGTGGCACTAGTTCGGACTGCAGCAGATAGCCTCATACAGTCGATGCAGAAATATCCACTTCCACTGCAGCGCACCAGCGCCGAGCCTACTCCCTGGAAGAAGCTGTACGTTCCGAGAGAAATGACTCGGTGGTAAGATATTTCATTCATATTTGTCAAGATGGCGTTTCAAATCCCCGTCCAAACAGGTAAATTTAGGCTTCCGTAATTTCCCTAAATCGGTTTGGTAAAATCCTGGGTGGTTGCTTTGAAATGGTATAGCCTATTTCCGTCACCATCCATCCAGAATTCGAATTAACATACCATCTCTAATGACCTCGTTGTCGACGTGACGATAAACTCTAATCTTCCTTTCTTTCCATTACATTCTTACCGGCAATACTGAGATTATCGCGTACTGGTCCCGTATTGCAGTACCTTTGCGTCGTTCTGTACGATTACTTTCTATCTACTGACTATGTACAAAACACTGTCATAACAACATACCCTGTGTCGTTCGAAATGCCACGATAAGGCAAGCGCTTTTCCTAGAGTCCATTCATTCTGTTCAGCTTGGATTGAATCTTACGTTTATATTCCGTCACGGTTCATTATTGTGACGTGGACAGCTTTATGTTATGTTGATCATTCTGCCCATACGAGACATGGTGCTCCTGGACCTATGTGTACAAGACTTCTCTGTAATCTTAACCAGTTACTGCTGGCACGTGGTTTGAAATCATGTGGGAATTTCCTAATGGGTGTTATAATTATCATAGACATTAGTATGATGGATTTAGGAATAATGTATCGCGGCAGATTTGAAGAGAAAGAAAAAGGATGGTTAGAGACTAGCACCCCATTATTTCGAATGGACCAGCTGTAAGCTTTATCGGACTTAACGAGACTGTCGTAATTTTAATGTGCCTGAAGTAATAATTTTAGTGGAACCTTCGAACCTGTTGCGGTAGGCTGTAAAGCTGAGGGATACTTGTTTCATTTTGGCCATCTGTTACTTTAGCCTATGGTGCGAATCGTAGAAATAATATACAGGGTGAGCTATGAGACGGTTCAGAAAAATAAGTTTGGTACATCAACACCAAAAAAATTAAAATAGTTTATTATTAACTCAGAAATGTATGTAGAGTTCAATGAACCTACAAAAGATGCTCGAAGTGGTTTCCATGCAAACGCTGCGTCTTTTAAATACTGATTTACAAATTTTGTCGTCAATCTTCCGGGACTGTAGGTTTTCAAATTGTGACTGAATTAGTTCCTTCAAATGCTCAACATCACAAATCTTAACGGAATAAACGTCATTCTTCAGTAAACCACAGCCTAAAAAATTGGCTTGTGCGATATCTGTGGATCATGGAGGCCATTCAACAGTACCCCGTCTGCTAGTCCATTCATCGAAGTTTTCATCTGCAAAGTCTCTCACAATAACTCCATAATGCAGTCGTACAGCACTTTGTCGCCATTTCAGCTTTTCCTTACCTGGCCGCAAAAGCTTAAAAAGTGGTATATTTTGCAGTTATAACCACACTTCTTGAAGGATAACTAGGGAATTTACAGAACTGATTGTATCGTTAACATCAATGTGGCCCCAACAGCCCACCGCTTAAAATCCCTACCCATATACTCACGCCTGGAGAGTTTAACGCTGTCTCCGCCGCCACATGGTGATTCGTAGAATCCCAGTAGACACAGATGCGTCTGTTCATTCTGCCGTTCACGCGTAAAAGACACTTGGTGCTCCAAAGAATGCTCTTGTTAGGCTGTATGCAGTTCACATAATTCTGTACGCCTGTCCGGATCACCCTCATTTAGGACTTTACGTAAAGTAGGCCTACAAGGTCTCAGTTTCAGCTTTTTTCTGATGCCTTCGTAAGCTTGTACTTGTTATTACTTAATAGGTTCAAATGGGTCTGAGCACTATGGGACTCAACTGCTGTGGTAATCAGTCCCCTAGAACTTAGAACTACTTAAACCTAACTAACCTAAGGACATCACACACACCCATGCCCGAGGCAGGATTCGAACCTGCGACCGTAGCAGCAGCGCGGCTCCGGACTGGAGCACCTAGAACCGCACGGCCACCGCGGCCGGCTATTACTTAATTCTTGGACGCTTTTCTTTGAAATTTAGTCGCTGATTTTACAAATCTTCCCGCGACAACCTGAAGATTCTCTTCTGCAGTAACAGACTTTGGTCTACCTCAAGCAGGAAGCTCCGCTACCACACAGTCTCTTCAAATCTTAAATTATCACTGTAATTATAGTCATGTTTCCAGCATGTTTACAACACAAATAAACGCTTTTCTGTAGTTAACTTTCTATTAATCCTTTCTCAGATAACATCAAGTAACATAACCTAAAACTGCTAGTGTCAAGTGAATCATGTGTACTATGCACTAATGAAGTTCGCAACTGACTACCACCACGCTAGACAAAACAAAGTCCAAGGATTGCTCGTGACAACTGTCTTATGGCTCACATCGTATTTAATTATTGAGTCTATTTACCTGACTGCGTGGTGTACACTTTAGATACATCATATTTGTTATTTTAATAATACTGGAGGCAGCTAAAGAATGAGATTAAATATGACTTTTATGAAAAAAAGAAATTTGTCGCAGAAACTATGTTGCAGCCCAGAAGTCTTGGAAATACATACATAAAGGCCTTGAATTCAAAACTAATATATCAAAAATCCGCCTCAGTTGCGAAATGTTACTGCTCTTTACCCGGGTTTCAGCTAGAGTAAGACGGCTTCATGAAGAAGGCTAGATTACTCTATCTTAAACCTGGGTAAAGACTAGTAATATTTCGCTTCTGAGGCGGATTTTTGACACGTTAATTTATCACAGTTGCTGACAGGGCTGCAACATGTTTAAAAGTCTTAGAAGTCAAAACTATCCTGCACATCTGCGGTAACTTAGCAACCTCGGCTATAAAGTGCTCCAGGTAGATCGCACTGAATAGAAGAGAATCGCTACTATATCATCTTAACTGAAACCAACTGGGGACCCATGAGATCTAAGGTTATCAGTGCAATGGTGCAACATGAAGTTTTACGCTCAGTGCTGTATGTATTTTTGTGGTGCAAATCGGCGCACTTTAAGACGTAATGTTACGGAAGGGACGAAGGTTATATTTATAATGTTCCGTTAACAACAAGATAATTAAATACGGATAATTAGCTCAAAATAGAGATGAATAACTAATTGGTTGCGGCTTGTTGATGGAACCGTCCAAGGTTTCACTGAAATGACTTCATGTAAACCAGGAAAAACCTACATCACTATAACCGAACGGCGATTTGAATTCCTCTCATTGCGAATACAAGTCCTGTATCATGAATCATGGGCTATCTCACTCGGTATTCGTACGTTAACATTTGTAAACACAGTGAGAATATGTGTGAATAGATTTGGAACTGTCATCATCAAAATGGCTCTGAGCACTATGGGACTTAACTACTGTGGTCATCAGTCCCCTTGAACTTAGAACTACTTAAACCTAACTAACCTAAGGACATCACACACATCCATGCCCGAGGCAGGATTCGAACCTGCGACCGTAGCAGTCGCGCGGCTGTCATCATCATTTACTGCCTTTGCTGTTCTGCCAGACCACGTCGGTGCTCTCGTTACTCCATTTCCTAGGCAATGTCCTCATATCACTAAAAGCTTCGCAGCCAATCTGCAGTTATGGTTATAAAGCAGAGACTTTCATTCCATTCCCCAGTCTCATTGGCTTATATCGGCCAATTAACCTCCGAACCTATAAATATTGGGAATGTCCACATTTTCCAAAAGAATCCCCCACTGCAGGTACACACCAGCTTCAAGTCACCACTATCCTTCCTCTCACACTCTTCCTCCGTTTCTGGTCTCCAAAGACTCTACCTGTCCCATGTCCCAATTATCACCATCCCACCCCCAGGAGAAAATCGAATCCTAAAGGTGGGTTTTCCTTGGAGCAGGAATTTTGCGCCACGGAGTACACAATGCATTCTGCGTACTGAGTCGTCCACTCAAAAGTGACAAAGTAATGATGGTGTTTTCCAACAGAGCGCAGTGCGTAGTATGTCAACGCTTTACGTCAGGTGCCCGAGGACAACTAGTTCTGAATGAGTCTAATGCTTTATAATCTGCTTTCTAATGAATGAGTGCCAAGGCAATGAAGAGTGTCAGTGATCAATACAGAAGACAGGGATAACAAGAAATAGGTATCACGAGGTCTTCTGAGAAGAAGGAGAGACAGCTACTGTGACTGGCTGAGGTTTCTAGAATGTGTGCGAGATGAAAGAAACACTTGTTTTAAATGTAATACCAACCACTAAAAATATGGCAAATTGCTCTAACGTATCGGTGGTACCCAATAATGGCTTCCGCAGAAACGCTAGTGGTAATTGTCCAGAAACAAATGAGTGTGATCTAGTTTCCCCCTATTCTCAGCGACAAGGCAACGTCCGCTGTGCAAAAAGAGAAAGGAAAGCGATGCCATTCTCAAATAATTAAATTAGAACAAAGAAGACAGACCTCACTTCAAACATTTTCTGGAAGAGCTGTCGAAATTACCACCACAACAGAATGAAACACACATGTTCTTCAAAACTATGGCTATGACCGTAAAAAACGTTTCGGCCAGGTCTCATTATGGAGACCAAGACTGAATTTTTTCGAATCATCACAGAGGTGGAAGTGTTAAATGGATAGTGTCAATGTATGTCCATTATGATTATCCGGGCTGTTATGCCGTGGTCGGTTGATGAATTTTATCTCAATTCCCAACGTTTCGTCCCCGTCTACGGGAGACATCTTCAACGGGGTCTGTAGCTCGATGGAATGTCCAACACACCCGCTGGCTCGCTACTGACTGCCGCTAAATTCCGTGGCCGCGCGCTCCCGCGCCGCGGCGTGACGTCACGTCTTTTTGAAAACGTCAGTGCAATTGGCCGCTGTCCGCTGCCGTCGATCGCCGTTGCCATCACCCAGTAGTGGACGGGTGGTACACATCTTTTTTAACACCGGCATCCATATACCGTTTAATTTCACGCCCTCCTCCTTTCGACTGAAATTATTAGGGTGTTTAGCGATTTCGATTGCCTCCCTGTAGAGCCTTTCGTAATATCCGCTTGTGCCAGCTAGTACTTGCGTCTCCTCGAAACGAATATGTTGGTTACCTGGCTGGAAAGCATGCTCCGCAACAGCTGATCGTTCCGTTTCTCCTCTTCTACAATTGCCCTTGTGCTCTTCCAAACGTTTTGAAACAGTTCCTTTAGTGGTACCCACATAAATATCTCCACAGCTGCATAGGATTCTAGACACTCCAGCTTTTCCCAATGGTTTGCGAGCGTCCTTGGCAGGCTTAAGATATTCCTGTATCTTCCTGGTGGGCTTGTAAATTACGGTAATATTCCGCTTCGTCAAGATCCTTCCTATTCTTTCCGTTACATTTTTAACAAACGGAAGAAAAACCTTAGATTTTGCAGTAGCCTGTACGTCACTATGATTTCTGCGTGGCTGTCTCAACGCACGTTCTCTTTCAGCGGACGAATATCCGTTCGTCATCAGTGCATTGTGGAGATGTTCCATCTCCGCGTCGAGCAACTCAGGTTCACAAATATTTCTAGCTCTGTCCGCTAACGTCTTGATAACACCCCGCTTCTGTTGTGGGTGGTGGTTCGAATCCCGGTGCAAATAACTGTCCGTGTGCGTGGGTTTGCGGTATACTGAGTGGCCCAAATTACCATTTTCGTTTCTAAAAACCAGCACATCGAGGAAATGTAATTTGCCGTCTACCTCCTCCTCCATTGTAAACTGAATTCTCGAGTTTATACTATTCAGACGCTCGTGGAACCGGCTTAGTTCCTCCCTGCCATGTCTCCACAGCACAAACGTGTCATCCACGTATCGGAACCATACATTTGGTTTTTCTCTGGCAGTACCTAAGGCCTGTTCTTCGAATTTCTCCATAAAGAAGTTTGCAACTACGGGACTTAGGGGGCTTCCCATAGCCACGCCATCCGTTTGCTCATAAAACTGTTCATTCCACTTGAAGTATGAACAACACTTAAACAGTTCTGAAATATCGGCAGGAAAAATTCGATCCAGCTGTTCCAATACATCATTAAGTGGAACCATGGTAAACAGCGATACAACATCGAAGCTGACCAATATGTCCTCCGGCTGGACCACTATGCCTTTCAATCTGCTGATGAAATGTGTCGAATTCTTTATATAAGAGCCTGAACGGCCCACATGTGGTTTTAACAGCGTAGTCAAAAACTTGGCTAACGAGTTGGTGGGCGAACCAATGGCACTTAGTATCGGTCTTAACGGTACATTTTCTTTATGAATTTTGGGCAATCCATAAAGCCTCGGTGGTAGCGCAACCGAATTGCAGAGACCTTTCTGTACACTCTCCTCAATGGAGGACTTTTTTTATTAACCGCGACACATTTTAGTGCCAATGCAGTTATAGTTCAGGAGCTGTGGATTATATTGAAAGTCATTTGTCCTCGCAGAACTCGTGTACACAGTTCCTCAAATCCGCCACTGACACTACTACAACATCCCGTTTTGAAGTTACTCAATCAGGTGGTATTGTCACCCAGCTGCTCGGTTTTTCATTAAATAAACTTACTCTTTAGCAGTACTAGTATAACAAATAATACAGAACAATGATTTTTATATAGTTTCATATTTTACTTGTTATATAAAACTCAATGGTGCTTTCGAGCCAGTGCGAGTGGACTGAATAGTTAACACGCATGCACTTTCATTTTCTGGGGGAACAAAAATGGGCTTCGAATTTAAGTTTTGCGTCCCTGGCCACGCAAAACGACTGTCCTGTTTGCGCGACGCAAGATTTCTCCACCTAGGAAAGCCCGGCTTAGCAATGTAGGCTACGGTCTCCATTTGATCGATCCTGACCTATGAGTTGCGTATCTTTCACATTACGTGCCCAGCAGCGACCTCACGTCTTTGGATACTCATGGAACTTAGAAGCGTAGGAATCATCACGAAATACTTGAACAATATAACCTCATATTTTGTAAAATCATCATGAGCTGGAATCTTTCGTATTTTTTATGTGTACGACGTAGCCGTGACAATGTTACGAAGGAGATATGCGACCAAGTTGCAAAATACACTCCTGGAAATGGAAAAAAGAACACATTGACACCGGTGTGTCAGACCCACCATACTTGCTCCGGACACTCCGAGAGGGCTGTACAAGCAATGATCACACGCATGGCACAGCGGACACACCAGGAACCGCGGTGTTGGCCGTCGAATGGCACTAGCTGTGCAGCATTTGTGCACCGCCGCCGTCAGTGTCAGCCAGTTTGCCGTGGCATACGGAGCTCCATCGCAGTCTTTAACACTGGTAGCATGCCGCGACAGCGTGGACGTGAACTGTATGTTCAGTTGACGGACTTTGAGCGAGGGCGTACAGTGGGCATGCGGGAGGCCGGGTGGACGTACCGCCGAATTGCTCAACACGTGGGGCGTAAGGTCTCCACAGTACATCGATGTTGTCGCCAGTGGTCGGCGGAAGGTGCACGTGCCCGTCGACCTGGGACCGGAGCGCAGCGACGCACGGATGCACGCCAAGACCGTAGGATCCTACGCAGTGCCGTAGGGGACCGCACCGCCACTTCCCAGCAAATTAGGGACACTGTTGCTCCTGGGATATCGGCGAGGACCATTCGCAACCGTCTCCATGAAGCTGGGCTACGGTCCCGCACACCGCTAGGCCGTCTTCCGCTCACGCCCCAACATCGTGCTGCCCGCCTCCAGTGGTGTCGCGACAGGCGTGAATGGAGGGACGAATGGAGACGTGTCGTCTTCAGCGATGAGAGTCGCTTCTGCCTTGGTGCCAATGATGGTCGTATGCGTGTTTGGCGCCGTGCAGGTGAGCGCCACAATCAGGACTGCATACGACCGAGGCACACAGGGCCAACACCCGGCATCATGGTGTGGGGAGCGATCTCCTACACTGGCCGTACACCACTGGTGATCGTCGAGGGGACACTGAATAGTGCACGGTACATCCAAACCGTCATCGAACCCATCGTTCTACCATTCCTAGACCGGCAAGGGAACTTGCTGTTCCAACACGACAATGCACGTCCGCATGTATCCCGTGCCACCCAACGTGCTCTAGAAGGTGTAAGTCAACTACCCTGGCCAGCAAGATCTCCGGATCTGTCCCCCATTGAGCATGTTTGGGACTGGATGAAGCGTCGTCTCACGCGGTCTGCACGTCCAGCACGAACGCTGGTCCAACTGAGGCGCCAGGTGGAAATGGCATGGCAAGCCGTTCCACAGGACTACATCCAGCATCTCTACGATCGTCTCCATGGGAGAAAGCAGCCTGCATTGCTGCGAAAGGTGGATATACACTGTACTAGTGCCGACATTGTGCATGCTCTGTTGCCTGTGTCTATGTGCCTGTGGTTCTGTCAGTGTGATCATGTGATGTATCTGACCCCAGGAATGTGTCAATAAAGTTTCCCCTTCCTGGGACAATGAATTCACGGTGTTCTTATTTCAATTTCCAGGAGTGTATGTGCAGTCTGCAATATACTGAATAGATCACTGAGGGAAAAGTCATTGACTGAATGCAAAACGATTTTATTAATCCAATATTACGCTTTTCGGCATTTTCCATTATTAGATATCTGACGAAGTGAAATAAATCACTGAACTGCATGTGTAATAAAAATGGGTTACAAAGCCAACGTAGACATACAATTAAAACATTAGTATCGTATGAAGACTCGTACCCTGAAACGTCAAGCAACCAGTGGAGATAACAGCTACATGTCGCACTGGTGACAAACATGACCAAACTGATAAAAGCATACTTATCAATTTACGAAGACACCAATGTTGAACACCAGATGGCGTTGCAAAAGTGGGAGATTACGTAAGACTTAGAAACAGCATTCGAAACAAGAGAATAGAAAGCAGTTTACAATAAAATAGAGAAAAGTTTAAAGAACACAAGCGTGATGTAAAATAATTACGCAGTAAAATTCACAGCATTTTCAGTGAGACTATTGACGACGGCACAAATTTTTGATGTTAGATAACGTTGTACATCCAAGTATGACGCTGCATAGTGACATAATTTTTATTGGTTGCATATGCAAATATAATACATAGAATAATAACAGCTATCTTAACAGAAAATAAGCATGGCTGCAGATGAAAAGCGCAAAACAGATAATCTGAACTGTACAATAGTCTGCCTGTTCCAAATCAAAAGTAGCGTACAAGAGGGTTAAAAATAGCTACATGGCGTAAATAGTTATAAAGAATTAAACAATCTAGTGCCGACATATTAGCACAATAAAACAAAACAAAAGTTTTTATAGATGTAAGTAGAACTGTAATGATGTCATCCACTGGAATAGAACTGTAATCATGTTTATCAGGAACAACTTGGCCTATATTCTAGCACAATAATCAGAACAGATAATATGTAACATTTTGTTTATAACAGATGAACAATGTTGAAACGATCAGAGGACCATGGACAAAGCTAAAAATAAAAGCCGTAAACATACTATAAGCTGTTGTGAGTACACATGTATAGTGCAAATAGTGTGATAAAAGGTGAGGGGGAAGGGGATGGGGGGGGGTATGGGGAGGGGCTAGTTAAAAATAACATCTTGACAAGAAGGTGCACAAGAGAATTGACATGGTGTAGAAGGAAGAGGAAAACTAGAATTGTATATCCAGTAAATCACTATAAATCTTAAAGAACCATTTACGATTCGTGTTGATTTGATCAGTTCAGGACGTTGTGTGGATTACTCCTACGATGCTTGTAAATTTCAAGTAACTCAAGTATATCTAAACCTATACCTTTCGACTCGAAGTGCAAGACATACGTCGCACTTTCAGTTGATCCTAGGAATGATTCTCGCCAACTAAATGACATTCAATGGCAATAGCGTTCTTGGAATTACGCTCTGTAAATCTAGTTTTAAAGTCACTACCAGTCTGCCCCACAGATATAAGAACACATGATCCGCATAAAATTTTGTTAACGCCTAGCTTTGAAAATTTATGTACCATTTGGCCTACTGAAGTACGTAAGACGGAACTGAGTTTCCTCCGTGTTCTGAAGCCAATCTGTACTTTAGCTTTTCTGGAAGAGCTAACGATTCGCTCACAAAATTGACCTTAATATGAAATGGAAGCATACATAATGTTGTCATCCATTGGAACGTGACGTGACGGCTGTTTACCAAAAACAGCTTTCCCAAAAAAATGGTTTAAATGGCTCTGAGCACTATGGGACTTAACTGCTGAGGCCATCAGTCCCCTAGAACTTAGAACTACTTAAACCTAACTAAACTAAGGACATCACACACATCCATGCCCGAGGCAGGATTCGAACCTGCGACCGTAGTGGTCGCGCGGTTCCAGACTGTAGCGCCTAGAACCGCTCGGCCACTCTGGCCGGCAGCTTTCCCTATATATTACGAATAAACTATTTCGTATACCCACTGTTCGTACCTAAATACACAATAACATCAGTTTCTCTGTCTATTCGAACCCTATCATTGTTTAGTTTTGCAAGTCTATAAAGCATTGCATGAAAAAATGCTCGTTTGCGTGCCCGAGGTGGCACGAAACAGCACCAATAGCTATGTTTGTAGTGGTAGGTTTACGAAGTATGTCTAAACCAAAGCTGTACGTGAGGGTTAAAAGGGAAGTTACATATGTCAGAAAAAATTTGCAGTTTTTGAAGTGGGTGTAGATCAGGTCGAATCCAACTTACTAAAACTAGAGAAAAAGTCCTTGTACACATTTCCAGAAGTTCTTCGTTTCTGAGTTATTAATGAAAAAAATATTTTACAAAATCTAGTTATGAACTCATCACAAATGTTCTTGATTCGGTCGCAGGTCCGAATCCTGCCTCGGGCATGGATGTGTGTGATGTCCTTCGTTTAGTTAGGTTTAAGTAGTTCTAAGTTCTAGGGGACTGATGACCACGGATGTTAAGTCCCATAGTGCTCAGTGCCATTTGAACCATTTGTTCTTGATTCAAAACACGCGTGCACTCGTCGTATTCTAGATTGTCACACTGTAAAACACCCCCAGAATGTGTCGAATGGTTTCGTAATCTTCCATCTCGTACTGACGACGCATCTCTCCTTTGGAATGTTTGCTGCATAAATTACAAATTTTGTGTGGTCCACAGGCAATAATAGGCGGAACAAGTAGGCGAGGAACTTATAGTCCCGTAACTATCCATTTGTCCTCACGGACATCATTGAGCGTACATTGAACAATGTGGCTGAAATATGCTGAAATCCCATGATGTATAAACCAAATAATTCGTTTCGTTCGCTGGGGAACTCTGAAAGAGTATTCCGAGCGACGTAAATTGTAGACCGCACACATAAGATGTTCTGGGAGAAAATAGAGACCTGCCATACAGTCGTGTACAATTTTAACTTACACATTTATTTTAGATTGTCACTAGAATCTACACTCAGATGTACCGTGAGGATTTTCATTCGGCAGCAACCGATGCTTGGAGATCGTTATGGTTCCATCTTTTCCAGATGTCGGCTCTTCTGTAAACAGGATTGAAGATACAATCAGCAGATAGGAAGTTTGCGAAGCTTGCCATTGGCAATCGCTTTCCCGCGAACGGTGATTGGCAGCCGTAAGAACGTGTACAAACTGAAGATGATACAGTTACACAAACTTCCTGTGAAAAACCTTACATGTGGTGCTATGATACATCTCACGAACTACACACGTTTAGTATGATGAAGCCTGGATATTCTTCTACAATCTACTTAACTCATTCTTCCTGGTCAGGCGTACGAGTGAATCTTGCTCTATCACGATCTACCGTTTATGAGTTACGGATCATTTCGTAGCAAAGCGACTATACAGTAAAGGTTGGATGACGTTGCTGTCTTGCGTATATAAACGTCTTTTGGTACAGCTATCAAGACTTGGACCTATTACGGTTTGCGTGATTGAGCCCAAAAATCACGTCTACCTGCCTAAAAACTTAATATCGTTCGGTGATGAAACAGAACACTCATCAATTGTGTCACTGCTACTAGAACTGCGAAATATAAATATGAGACAAATCTAAAAGACACATAAATGTCAGTTACCCAAAGCAAAGCATCGTCAGTGCATCAGAGATTGACTTTTATCTGTAACATTTATTGTCAGACAAATAAAGTTTAATAGCACAGACAGAAACGGAAAGTATTACACGATGAAGCACCAGTGCGGTATTTATCAAAAATGTTTCAAATGGCTGTAAGAACTATGGGACTTAACATCTGAGGCCATCAGTCCCCTAGACTTAGAACTACTTAAACTTAAATAACCTAAGGACATCACATACATCCTTGCCCGAGGCAGGATTCGAACCTGCGACCGTAGCAGCAGCGCGGTTTCGGACTGAAGCGCCTATAACCGCTCGGCCACAGCGGCCGGCTGGTATTTACCAAACCTCGCGTAGGTGTTCATTACAAAAAAGATATTAAATTACTAAACTTTCACTCCATTGGGAACTGGTTTCCATTACCAACCGTACACTCTAATATTTGTTGTGACATGTAAGCAGATAGCCTCCGAATGTCACCCTGAGGAAATTCTTGCCATACCTGAAACACATCTTGTGTCATTTCATTAAGACGGCTAACTGGAGGCTATTATGAAAGTATAAGACTTTTCATGGCATGACAGATATGCTCTGTTGTTGACAAATCAGATAACTAGGGAGGGCAGGCAAGGATCGACAGGTTGCTCAGGGCGTTTGTAGTAGGAATTACAAAATGGGTTCTCACATAACCTGCTGGAATGTGTCATTTGGTACCCTAGTCATGAACGTTATGACATCAACGTTCACCATTATTCTCACTTACTGGCAAGCATTCAGTCACCGCTCAAAAATTACGAAATCAGTGCTGTTGTTACACTACTGGCCATTAAATTTGCTACACCAAGAAGAAATGCAGATGATAAACGGGTATTCATTGGACAAATATATTATACTAGAACTGACATGTGATTACATTTTCACGCAATTTGGGTGCATAGATCTTGAGAAATCAGTACCCAGAACAACCAACTCTGGCCCTAATAACGGCCTTGATACGCCTGGGCACTGAGTCAAACAGAGCTTGGATGGCGTGTACAGGTACAGTTGCCCATGCGGTTCAACACGATACCACCGTTCATCAAGAGTAGTGACTGTCTTATAGTGACGAGCCAGTTGCTCGACCACCATTAACCAGACGATTTCAGTTGGTGAGAGATCTGGAGAATGTGCTGGCCAGGGCAGCAGTCGAACATTTTCTGTATCCAGAAAGGCCCGTATAGGTCCTGCAACATACGGTCGTGCATTATTCTGCTGAAAAGTAGGGTTTCACAGGGATCGAATGAAGGATAGAGCCACGGGTCGTAGCACATCCGAAATGTAATGTCCACTGTTCAAAGTGCCGTCAATGCGAACAAGAGGTGACCGAGACGTGTAACCAATGACACCTCTTACCATCACGCCGGGTGATACGCCAGTATGGCGATGACGAATACACGCTTCCAATGTGCGTTCACCGCCATGTCGCCGAACACGAATGCGACCATCATGATGCTGTAAACAGAACCTGGATTCATCCGAAATAATGACGTTTTGCCATTCGTGCACTCAGGTTCGTTGTTGAGTACACCATCGCAGGCGCTCCTGTCTGTGATGCAGCGTCAAGGGTAACCGCAGTCATGGTCTCCGAGCTGATAGTCCATGCTGCTGCAAACGTCGTCGAACTGTTCGTGCAGATGGTTGTTGTCTTGCAAACGTCCCGATCTGTTTACTCAGAGATCGAGACGTGGCTGCACGATCCGTTACAACCATGCGGATAAGATGCCTGTCATCTCGACTGCTAGTGATACGAGGCCGTTGGGATCCAGTACGGCGTTCCGTAGTATCCTCCTGAACCCACCGATTCCATTTTCTGCTAACAGTTATTGGATCTCGACCAACGCGAGCAACAATGTCGCGATACGATAAATCGCAATCGCGATAGGCTACTATTTGACCTTTCTCAAAGTCGGAAACGGGAAGGTACGCATTTCTCCTCCTTACACGAGGCATCACAACAACGTTTCACCAGGCAACGCCAGTCAACTGCTGTTTGTGTATGAGAAATCGGTTGAAAATTTTCCTCATGTCAGCACGTTGTAGGTGTCGCGACCGGCGCCAACCTTGTGTGAATGCTCTGAAAAGCTAATCATTTGCATATCACAGTATCTTCTTCCTGTCGGTTAAATTTCGCGTTTGTAGCACGTCATCTTCGTGGTGTAGCAATTTTAATGGCCAGTAGTGTATATCCAACAGCTCGTCACACCATGATTCTAGTAGTTTCAGAAGTATGTGTCTCGAGAATTTCTGCCTCCTGTGACATTTCACCAGGTCGTCTACGGATAAATTGGCGTCGATATGATCGCCGCAAGTGGAAGCGAGACTAATCGCTAAACACCACAAAATGCCACTCTGTTTCCCAGTTCACTCGGGATATACACCATGGAAGTCTCTGATGTCTATGGTATGATATCGGCGCTAAATAACACAACACATGCCAACTCGAGATATCAACTCAGCTTTCAATACTCTGTTCGAAATGGTTCGTGGTGACACACTACCTGTAACCTCAGCCGGAGTTTCAACTGTTGGCATCTCTTTATTAGTCAGGATCACTCAAACAACCGTAGGATCTTCTAGTGATGCTAGTGGACTACTCTTCTTGCCACAGTGTTTTCCTGCGTCCATGTCATCACCACTAATTCTGCAGTCATTGCTTGTGTCGGTGGAATCCTCCCATACACCAATTGCCTATGACTCGAACTTTCTCAAAGTTCGAATTATGGCGGTAATCTACACGTACACGTCCTCTGGGTATATTGCGTTGCGATATCCACTCGAAAAGTTATACGTATGGCCATCACATACACGCATCATTCTTCATCTGTAAGAATGAATCCTCTCTGTAATGAAAATGTCTCGCTCAAGGATGTAATTTTAATCAGTATATCCCACACATATGTAAGACTGGAGTTTCACTTTGGTAGCGCTCAAGTCAAGGTGGTCGTGGTGTAGAATTTCCCATCTCCGTCAGTGAATTAATTAATTTCACGGGGCATATTTTGCCTCAATAAGCGATGCATGTAAACTTTCATTGTTAATGTAATGAAGGATTTTTGAACACATTATTATATAGACTTATTTTCTTGTTTTGGTTTGAGGAATCTGCAAGCAAAGAGTGACACATATACGTATCTCCGTTACACCATGTATAGTGTATATTCATGTGTGTCATATAACCGGATGGTTGAGTATGATGGGGGAAGACATCAGTCGGCAATAAACACATCAAAAAAATCATTGACAGATACTATATTTATCTGTGGCTTGCATCACTATCGTGTAGTAAGATTGCTATTGTCCATACTCTGTACTAAAGATTTATCAGGAAAACTTGGTTACAGTCCCAGGTAACGCTGTTACTCGTATTTATGACGCAAAACGTTCTATTAACATCCGTTGCATATTTCGCTAGCGGAACGCGAAATTGGGGTAAAATAATTTTTAGTTAGCCCTTTCCATTTTCCATGGCTATTTGGAATATTATTTCAATAACATTTCAACCCTTTCGTGAGTATTGGTCATATACATCGCATTAAGTTTGAGCAACGAATTGAGTGTCGGGGCACATATTAACCACTTCTGGATGGTGTTGTCGTCTGTACTAAACTTGAGAGAAATTCTGAACAGCACTGCATAGACAACAGAGGATGTATGACTGCTCATGTTGACTTGCATGAACAAATGGCCGCTGTAACCTCACTGTTTTCTGACGTGCGCCGGTTTTCATCGTTTCACACTTCCCAGATATTTTTGAAGTAAGCAGTTATTCTTGCTACTACTTCATGATCATTTTTTATTACAAATCCACTGTCAAAAGTACTTCTCAGCGATTGTGTTATTTCGTGCACCGAATCAAATTAGTGAAACATATGTGAGGAAAGGACTGAGAAAAAATGGACTTTTATAGCTGTGGAATTTAAAGGAGACAGGAAAGTGTTACCAGAAATGTCAGTAAATAAAAAAGTGATTTCAAACGTGGAGACTGTCAGTTTGCGGTGAGGTATAGTGTTGCTTCTGTGAAGTGACAGGACAACACAGGAATTTATCTGCTTTCTATTTTTAACAAGGCAGAGGACGTTGTCTTTATTGGAAGTAAAACGAAATATGGCTTTAAGATAATTGTATCTTGTCCTGACGCTTTGTGCTATTACAAATACACAGTGGGTGGAGTCGACAGGTTCAATCAGCTTCGAGAAAGATTCATGATCGGCAGACTTGTAAAATGGTAGCATCGTCCAGTTCATTTTTTGTTGGTGGTTTGACTACTATCAGCTCGTACGTATTCTATCAGACAGAATGGCAAAAGATAGCTTAGTTCCCCTTTCGTCTCAGATCAGCAAGACAACTGATTGCTGAGTTTTCATTCAGAGAGACTAGGAGTTCAACGCCCACTTTCTTTCCAGCAAAGAGAGGAGTTTCTTGTATGTCACATGATGTCCGGGTAGTGAACGTAGGCAAACGTACTTCATAAAACAGTCACACTAGAAACGACTCAGATACAGTAACACAAAAATGAAAGAGAGCAAAAGTTGTTTGCTCTGCTTGTGATTTACTGTTATTTGCCACACCATGCTTTCATGGTTTTATAGCATGTAAGGTTCTGTAAGTCGTGAATTTATAACTTTAATTGAAAACTTAAATATAATGAATCGCCAAAAAATGCTATAAGTAGAGAGAAGAATAGGCATAAATAAGAAATATCAAAAAAGATGAGCAATGGCGGGTAGTGCCAAATGAAGTGGTGTATAGCGATCTGGAGCCCACTACAGATACTACACGGAAAAAAGATGTCTTTTTTTGGTCATATTATGAGGACACTAGAAATCAGAGTACTAAGAAAAATTGCAGAGATACTTTGGAACATGAAGCAACATGATTATGAAAGAGCTAGAATTAACCCCGGACAATTCGCAAAACAAAAAGAAACTTTAAAGAAACTGAAAAACATAAAAATAACATTTAAACCAAAAATAGCTCCACAACTATGCTTTTCCGAATTACGGTTGTTTGAAAATTTTCCCCAATTCGACGTTCCTTGATCCTAATACCAGATTGTTTTCCCCCAACGAGAAAGAGAGAGAAAGATGGGGAGAGTAGAATGATTTTAATGTAAAATTATTTCCTTTCTTTTCTAAACCTGTCGTAAATTTAACGCCTTCAATGCAGTAGGAAGCAACTGAGGATTTATATTGCTCCGTAATCTTCCTCATTCTATACCACGGGCAGGTTAAATCGTGAATTGTGTTAGTAACCGCATTTGGCGGCACGGAGGATTCTAATGCTTCCCATGTGATATTGCTTCTGCCAATTTTCGACCTATTTCAGGGAAAGACATTGCTTTGTCCACAAAAGTGTCCTGTACAAGATGCAGCACGGTGTGAATGAGGTGGCCTGTAGCAAGAAAAGCATGCGTGTCCATTAGATCCTATTTTTCCTTATCCTGTCTCAGAGATTGTTCCACACATTTTCTTGCTACCTCCAGTTACACCTCCTGGCTTTATAATAAGTGCAGAATATCATTTTACGTGAGGTAGTTGTAAGGTTTTGTAAACATTTTCAGTACGTCGCATCCTGCAGGCTAGAAAATATTGAAGAAAAAACATTTTTAAATTTTCAACACCAAATTTGCTAGTTATTTTATGGTCGATTAATTTCGGGCTTTGCCTATTTTCAGAAGCCACGTATTTATTTTTAGGATATACTTGGTGTGGACAGTACTATAACAGCAAATTTTCCATTGTGCATAAAGTATAGTTGTCACATGGATCACACCATTTTGGATAATGAAGATCTGAGATACCTTTAAGTCTGATGACATCTGTAGATGTAGATCTACGCCAAACATATTCGAAATACAAATACGTAGCTTGTGGAAATGGGCAAAGCCCGAAACTAGTCAGCCAATACATAAACTGCAGCTTTGGTGTTAAAAATCTGAAAAGTCTTTTCTTGCCGCGCGGGATTAGCCGAGCGGTCTAAGGCGCTGCAGTCATGGACTGTGCGGCTGGTTCCGGCGGCAGTTCTAGTCCTCCCTCGGGTATGGGTGTGTATGTGTTTGTCCTTAGGATAATTTAGGTTAAGTAATGTGTAAGCTTAGAGAATGATGACATTCCCATAAGATTTCACACACATCTGAACATTTTTGAGTCTTTTCTTCATAAAGTTTTGGTTATCATCTGAAAAAAATTTATGAAATTCTTTATTTGTTCCTTTGCAGGTACACGGCTGCATCTCTCGTTCATCTCAGTACCCCTGCTCCACAGAATTGCAGTACACCACTACTGGAGCCAAAACAAAGTGGCGCAGCCAATATCTACAGTGGAGTATTATATGGTAATTCGTTTCCTGCATTTGAAGGGCAACAACGCTGTAACAATGCATGCTGATTTGATGATGGTGTTGATGATTATGGATTTTGAGAGACTAAACATTTGTAGTCAGCCAGCCGGTGTGGCCGAGCGGTTCTAGGCGCTTCAGTCTGGAACCGCGCGACCGCTACGGTCGCAGGTTCGAATCCTACCTCGGGCATTGATGTGTGTGATGTCCTTAGGTTAGTTAGGTTTAAGTAGTTCTAAGTTCTAGGGGATTGATGACCTCAGAAGTTAAGTCCCATAGTGCTCAGAGCCATTTGTAGTCATCAGTCCCTTATTCACCTCCCCCCCTTCCCCCCCTCTCCCCCCCCACCCCCCCAGACGGAATCTGTGTACCCAATTTGTCTGTGTCTAGAGTAAATCTCATGTTCACATTTGAGAACGTGGGTACCAGCCAGTTATTTACCTAGTGGGACATGGGAAATCTCCCGAAAACCACATCCAGGCTGGCTGGCTCGCCAGCCATCATGGTAAATCCTCCATGCAGAGGTGGTGGAGGTGTATGGCAACAGAGCAGCACCACATGACAAAGTGGTTACATGGCGCAGACGCTTCCATTGTGGTCAAAAATGTCTGAATGACGAAGAACAAAGTAGCAGACCATCAGTTTGTGAAGAACTGGGAATTGCAAAAGAAGTGGAGGCCCTGGCGCTCCACCACTGGTGAATGTCAATCGAGGCGATAGTGGGGAAAGAGGAAACCAGTGAAGAAACAATTGTTCAACACCTTGTACAACATTTTGAACAAAATGTTCTCCACAAACACCAGTGGCAAGACGCTACAAGAGGAGCGTTGTGTAACACGGAGAGTTTTCTGTTGAAATTTGGGCCTCTGAGTTTTGCATCTGCTCATAGCCATTCAAGAAGACCACCAAACCGAGGCAGCAGCGGAAGTGTTGCAGCTGTGTCAGGCCAATCCAGGCCATTTCTTTACCCTCTAATCACCACAGACAGTTGTTTGGTGTACCACTGTCACCCCGACACGAAGGATCAAAGCAAGAACGGAAACATGAGGATTCATCACCGCCTTGGTGATCTGGTGACGAAGCACGCGCCGGGAAAACCGAAAGTTCGTGGGATCGAGTACCGGTCGAAACCACTGAATATTTCAGTCTGCCTTTAACCTACGCGTCACTTCTCGATGATGGGAAGATTCGCCACGAACAACACGTCGCTCGGACTCCACTTCAGACTGTAGGTCCCTTTTCCCCGGTAGAATTACTGTTGTAGGTTAGGGACACGCAAGTCGCCGAACTGACGACTAGTCGACAGGCTTGCACCAGGCCGTTGAACCACACGGAATTATTACATCCCTACCGAGAAAACCGACGTTGAGCGTTTTATGGTATTGCCAAGTGCGGTGCAAACGCATTATGCTTGTGAGAGGCAAACCGTCACCGGAGCATACTAACGAAATCTGGTGACGAGGTCACAAGAGGGTGTAAAGGTGAAGCATAGTGAGAAGCTGTCCTAGGGGCTGTTTTTGGTCCACGGCAACGCTCCAGCTCATCCTGCTAAAGGACACTGTCACACCCACTGTTTCTTCTGCTATCAAATTTTGTTTCACTCCGTATTGCCGGCGAGAGAGGTCGAGCGGTTCTAGGCGCTACAGTTCGGAACCGCGCGACCGCTACGGTCGCAGGTTCGAATCCTGCCTCGGGCATCGATGTGTGTGATGTCCTTAGGTTAGTTAGGTTTAAGTAGTTCTAATTTCTAGGGGACTGATGATCTCAGCAGTTAAGTCCCATAGTGCTCAGAGCCATTTGAATCCTTTTTCACTCCGTATTCTGCTGACATGCCACCCAATGACTTCTTCCTCTATCCTCGGACAAAGAAACTATTGCGTGGCAGGCATTTCCAGAATGACGATGAGGTAATTTTCGAGGTGGAAAAACCAATGTCTCCGCCAAGTCAGCCACAGTTCCGAAAAAAATGTATTGCATAGAAAGGTAAATACGTAGAGAAAAACCAACACATTCACTGAGTTTCATCGTGGCAGCTTCATTTTTTCGATTTGGTAATTAAAATTTTATGGCAACCTCTCGTACAGGGTGTAGCATGAAATGGATGAAGTGGCCTTTGCCAAGATAACCATGCACTTCTGGACATATAATGACTAGCCAAAACATTACGACCATCTGCTTCATAGCAGTTTGGGCAACCTTCAGAACGCAGTATAGAAGCAATTCTACATGATATGGATATGGCAAGTCTTTGGGTGATTTCCGTATATATTTGGCACCAAATGTCTACTCATAGGTCACGTAACTCCTGATAATTACGGGCCAGTGGTTTGTGAGTGGGAAACTGGCGCCCGTTAGCTACCCAGATGAGTTCCATTGGATTCATATCAGACGAATTTGGTGGCAGGACATCAACATGAACTCACTATAATGCTTCAAAAATTACTGTAGCACGAGTCTGGCCTCGTAATCGCCTCGTAATAAGAGCATCACTTTAGCCGGCCGGAGTGGCCGAGCGGTTCTAGTTGCTAGAGTGTGCAACCACGCGACCGCTACGGTCGCAGGTTCGAATCCTGCCTCGGGCATGGAAGTGTGTGATGTCCTTAGGTTAGTTAGGTTTAAGTAGTTCTAAGTTCTAGGGGACTAATGACCTCAGAAGTTAAGTCCCATAGTGCTCAGAACCATTTGAACCATCGCTTTCACGGAAGACATAAAGCATGAATGACTGCGTATCACTACGCTACCATCGATCAAATATAACAAGAAACGCGATTTATCCGACTTGACGACACTTTTCTATTGATCCGCTATCCAACCTCGGTGGTTCTGTGCCCACTGCTCTGCTAATTGATAATGTCGTTACAGGCCTCCGACCTCCACGTTCCGTGATGAAGCGTCAACATCCAGCATGTTGTCGTCTACTCATTGTTTCACCGTCCTTCAACCACCTTCCGTGGATTCTCACGACGCCAGCATACAAAGAGATGAGCACTTTCACCGTTTCCGAGATGTTCATTGTCAGGTGCAGGGTCACAAAAATCTGACGTTTGTCAAAGTCGCTTATGTCAGTGGATGTCCTAACTTGTGAGCCGTACCGTCGCCAAAGGGGTTCCCCATTTCTCTCTACTCCGCTTACATACCGAGTGGCTATAATTAAAGGTCCAGTTTGGGCAGTAATTATCGTATGGCGACGACACTTGGTAGATATTCTAATGCCTCATTGCGGAACCGATTTACAATATGGAAAGTTGTGGTAAGGACTATGGGACCAAACTGCTGAGGTCACCGGTCCCTAGGCTTATACACTAATTAAAGTAACTTAAGCTAAGGACAACACAAACACCCATGCCTGAGGGAGGACTCGAACCGAGTTCCAGTTTTGGCCACCACTTGCAAATCTGCCTCTGTAAATGCAAGAAAGACGTATAGATGTATATAAATATTTCCGTACGTAATGGAAAAGGAACGGGTCCTGAGCAGAGAAGGTCGAACAAGTGCGGAAGACATATTGTTGATTTTATTATTAACCGCCACTTACACAGTTTGTTCAATATCAGCACCGGAGATATCGACGGGTTGCTGTATAACGCCAGGTTTACACCGCGTAGACAAAATGGAACTAATTTTTTTCAGCGTAAATCGATTCTGCATTAACGTATTAGCGTATGCACTAAGTTCCGCTACTTATTTTCCATCTACATCAACATACATAATCCGCAATCCACCATACGGTGCGTGGTGGAGGGTACTTCGTACCACATCTAGCATCTTCTCTCCCTGTTCCATTCCCAAACAGAACGAGGGAAAAATGAGTGCCTATATGCCCCTGTACGAGTCCTAATCTCTCTTATCTTATCTTTGTGGTCTTTCCGCGAAATGTAAGTTGGCGGCAGTAAAATTGTCTCCTTTACACATGAACCACATCTTTCCAAAATTCTACCAATGAACCGAAGACGACTATCCACCTTCCCCACAACTGCCATTACATGTTTGTCCCACTTCATATCGCTCTGCAATGTTACGCCCAAATATGTAATCGACGTGACTGTGTCCAGCGCTACACTACTAATGGAGTATTCAAACATTACGGGATTCTTTTTCCTATTCATCTGCATTAATTTACATTTATCTATATTTAGAGTTAGCAGCCATTCTTTACACCAGTCACAAATCCTGTCCAAGTCATCTTGTATCCTCCTACAATCACTCAACGACGACACCTTCCCGTACACCGCGGCATCATCAGCAGACAGCCGCACATTGCTATCCATCCTATCCAAAAGATCATTTATGTAGATAGAAAACAACAGCGGACCTACCACACTTCCCTGGGGCACTAATAACCGCATTACGAGCCCGCAGCGCCACCAGGTGGCATTCGATCTGAGTGGGAGCGGGGTGGAAGTGGTCGTAGTGTTTTGACTCACGAGTCCGTAGGATGTTATTTTTTCCGTATCTTCTCTGAGGAATCTTGTCACATATTTTTTCGCCGGAACTGTTAAGCCTGCTGGTTTCCTAATATCTGATGGATTAACCGGTTTATAGTAGCAGTCACACATCTCACTGAGCTCGACGGACCTATGAGCAAACTAGGGTGACCTCTTCTAAGCAACCTTTCTTCTTCTTCTGTAGTGGTCAATCCAAGGATTGGTTTGCAACAGCTACAATGGCAACTTGTCTCCATTCTGTGCGTCTTTCAGCTTTTCTCTTCATTTCTTAATAGGTGTTACATCCCACATATTTCACGATTTGATCCATGTACCTCAGTCGTGGTCTTTCTATTGGTCTTTTTTCCTCGACATATCCCTCTATCATTGTGTTCAGGAGTCCTTTATGTCTTAATAGATGGCCTGTAAATTGCACTCTTCTTTTAACAATGAAACTCCAGAAGCTTCTCTTCTCACCTGCTCTTTCCAGAACCACTTCGTTTGTGACCTTTTCGATACATTTTATTTTGAGCATGCGTCTATAGCACCACATTTCAAAAGAATTTAGCTTCTGGTCTTCCTCTGTCCTGAGAGTCCATGTTTCACACCCATAGCATGCCACACTCCACACATATGATTTCAAAAATCTTTTCCTGATTTCAAGGCTGATGCTCTTAGATGTTAATATGTCTTTCTTCTTGTTAAAAGCAGCCTTTGCTTGAGCTATTCTACTTCTCACTTCTGCCTTGCTCCTTCCATCCCTGGTAATATTACTGCCCAGATAAGTAAATTTATCAACTTGTTCAAGCAGTTCATTGCCTACATGGACTTGGACTTTCACTTGATCTTCTTTGTCGCATGCCATTACTTTTGTTTTCGCTTTATTAATTCTCATATTATATTCTTCACCCATAACTTTATCCATTCTATTCAGTAGGACTACAAGATCTTCTTCACTTTCAGCCAGGACAGGTATATCATCGGCATATCTTATCATATCTATTCGTTGGCCATGAATTACTGCACCTGTCTGTGAATTTTCCCTTACTTTTTTCAGCGCCTCTTCAATGTATACGTTAAAGATAACAGGGGATAGTGCAACCATTCAGCACGAATTGATTAGAGAAACGACAGAAAAGCTCGACAGGCCTGTTCGGACTGGAACCGAACCCAGGCTGCCGGCAGTGGCGACTAAGGTTACCGCAGGCCGCTGGTTTGGGTTTCGCGCTGAGTGCGCCCGCCATTCACGGCAGCCTGCGGCGCGTTTGGCAATCGGGCTGTCTGCACCTCGCCTCGCCTCGTGTTTCCCGCTGATCTTGACCGTCCCTCGCACCGGCCAGTGTCGCAAGTCGGCGCCAACGACACCCGCGCTTTCCCCGTACTGGTCTTAGCCTCCACACTCTACCTGCACCGCTCGTGCGGCTTTACTCGCCGGAAAACCTAGCCTCCGCTTCCAGTTTGGCCTCACTGATTAGGCGGGGTAGGACGCGAAACGGCCGACTTGGGGCAGGAGAGGCACCACAGGACATTTTAATTTACACTGTCTACACTTCTACAAATAAATTCATAAAACTTTGTTGGCATGACCAGGAAGGATTCAGGATTCACACTCATAGCAGAGGAAGTTCAAAAACATGACAAAGCAAATTTTTTTTACATGTGAAATTTCATAATTTTTTCACTTGGTATTGGCTGCATTTGTTCCTGTAGGTGCACTTTTCTTCATAAGTAAGAGATATTCTTCAATGCATTTTGCACAGCATACAAACCATACTTACAGGTGTATGAAACTCTAGAATTTCCCAAATCTGTTAAAAATTGTGGTAAAAATTGAGATAATTAACTATAAAATTCGAGTTTTCTCTAAACACGAAGTTTAAAACGTAACAGTCCATTCATTTTTCCATAGATTAAATAAATTCTAGAGTTTCATACACCTGTAAGTATGGTTTGTAATCTGTGCAAAATTCATCGAAGAATCTCTCTTACTTATGAAGAAAAGTGTACCTATAGCAACAAATGCAGCCAACAGGGCTGAAAAAAATCATGAAATTTCACATTTAAAAAATAATATTTTCTCGTGTTTTTGAACTTCCACTGCTATGAATGTGAATCCGGAATCCTTCCTAGTCATGCTGACAAAGTTTTATGAATTTATTTGTAAAAGTATAGACAGTGCAAATTAAAATGTCCTGTGGTGCCCCTCCTTCTCGAAGTCGGCCCGTTTGACGTCCTACCCCCCTTAAGCTGGTAGTTCCTTGTGCTAAGTGTTAACAACCCCTATATGGTTAATTCAGATCGTAACCAGAGTGGCTTATGGAAGCACCGTCGCCATTACGTCGATGAAGGAGAAGTGAGATCGGATATTCTTAAAAAAGAGCACTGCCTCACACTGAACATGTACCAGGAATGTAATATCAGTCATTATTTTTGTTCAACAGTACTCCTTGCTCACCATTACAACCCTGACAGCATTTATTCACCGTGTAAATGATGGCGTCAATCTGTCGTAAATTTATGGAACGTGTTTTATATTCAGGTATTATGACGATTTATGAGACAGATAATCTCAACTATAAAAATCAACGTACATGCCAGTAACAAGATATTGCGAAACTCAAATCGATATGAGATCCAGAGTGCCGTAGACAACGGAGGCTAAGTTGACGCCATTTTCTTTGACTTCAGGATTGTTTTCAGTACAGTTCGGCACTGTACTTCATTCAATAAAATACGAGCTTACCGAATAGCAGACCAGATTTGTGACTGGATTCAGGACTCGCTTGCAGGCAGTATATTACTCGTCGTTCTTAACGGAACAAAATCGAGATATGTAAAGGTAATTTCGGGAGTACACTAAGGAACTGTCGCAAATATGAGGGTTGGAACTTAAACAGTCGACCGCTACGGTCGCAGGTTCGAATCCTGCCTCGGGCATGGATGTGTGTGATGTCCTTAGGTTAGTTAGGTTTAAGTAGTTCTAAGTTCTATGGGACTGATGGCCTCAGCAGTTAAATCCCATAGTGCTCAGAGCAATTTGTTGTGAGTACACATTTGAGTACAAATAATGCGATAAAAGGTGAGGGGGATGGGGTTTGGGGGGTGGGGGTTGGAAGGGGGTAGTTAAAAATAACATCTTGACAAGAAGGTGCACAAGAGAATTGACATGGTGATACAAGGAAGAGGAAAACTAGAATTGTATATTCAGTAAATCACTATAAACGTTAAAGAACCATTTACGATTCGCGTTGATTTGATCAGTTCAGGACGTGGATTATTCCTACGATGCTTGTAAATTTCAAGTTCCTCAAGTATATCTAAACCTATACTTTTCGACTCAAAGTGCGGGACATACGTCGCACTTCCAATTGGTCCTAGGGAATGATTCTCGCCAACTAAATGACATTCAAGGGCAGTAGCGTTCATGGAATTACACTCTCTAAATCTAGTTTTAAACTCACGAACAGTCTGCCCCACAGATATACGATCACATGGTCCGCGTGAAATTTTGTAAGCGCCTGGCTTTGAAAATTTATGTACCACTTGGCCTACTGAAGTACGTATGACGGAACTGAGTTTCCTCCGTGTACTGAAGCCAATCTATACTTTAGCTTTTCTGGAAGCGCTAACGATTCGCTCACAAAATTGACCTTAACATGGAATGGAAGCATACATAATGTTATCATCCATTGGAACGTGACGTGACGCCTGTTTACCAAAAGCAGCTTTCCCTATATTACGAATAAACTATTCTGTATATCCACTGTTCGTACCTAAATACACAATAACATCAATTTCTCTGTCTGTTCAAACCCTATCATTGTTTAGTTTTGCAAGTCTATAAAGCATTGCATGAAAAAATGTTCTAAGTAGTTCTAAGTTCTACGGGCCTGATGACCTCAGATGTTAAGTCCCATAGTGCTCAGGGCCATTTGAACCATTTTTGAACTTAAATAGTGACAACTATTTATTCACAACCGATACAAAAGAGTTACATGTTTGCACCTGTTACTGTCCTTCAAAGTAGTCACCAGCGTTGTGTAGAACCCGTTGCCAGCGATTTGGGAGGCGTAGTATACCGTTAGCAGAGCCCCTGTTCTGTTGATGGTGCGAATGGAACGGTCCACTGCCTGACGAATCTCTGGAACAGTTCTGAAGCGAATACCACGAAGCTGAAACCGAAACTACAACCCATTCGCATCATTTCCGGCTTTCATGTACTCAAAAAAGTACTCGCCATGCAGGTTTCAACTTTTCCTCCGTTATCACTGACGTCCTTTCCTCATTCTTATCATCAGTAAATTTCATGACGCTAACCAAGTGAGGTGGCGCAGTGGTTAGCACACAGGACTCGCATAGGGGAGGAGGACGGTTTAAACCTGCGTCCGGCCATCCGATTTAGGTTTTCCATTATTTCCCTAAATCGCTTCAGACAAATGCCGGAATGGTTCCCTTGAAAGGGCACGGCCGACTTCCTTCCCCATCCTCCCCTAATTCGATGGGACCATTAACCTCGCTGTTTGGCCCCTTTCCCAAATCGACCAACCAAACATTACGCTAGTATCAAACGTTGCGCCCGTCGACGAAGAATTTTCTCCTATCACTTAACCTGCTTCGTTTCGAGATAACCACGAGCACCTCTTTGAACTAGTACGTGGCTGTACCTATACGAATGTGATCATTTCAGTCCCTGCTATAGTGTAGACGATACCTTGCATTGTCAGGTACTGTGAACTCCAAGACGAGGCTCTGGCGGTCGAGAGATGCCGGCCGACCGCTACTTCATCTTATATCCTAATGCCTTATTGGAAGGCAATGCCGAAGAGTCGTGCGATTAGCATCACGAACTCTCAGTAATCAATGTCTCCTCTCGAAACCGGGGGCACTACTTTTCCTTTTAGGCAGCTCCTCAGTTGTTCTTAACGAGACTGAGGGGACTCCATTAGAGTAGCTGTGAGCTTTTCTATGATGTTATAACAGCCAGTAATAACAGTGCTGCTATAATCTAGTTAGTGTATTTCTTATCTGAAATGACCATTTATTCATTTCATGAAGAATCGAGGAAGACGTACCACAGTTTGCCAACCAATCAAAGGTAACCACAGATGAATTTCTCGGAACGAAGCAATTTACGTTTTGTAGATAAGAACTACATTGGGAAACGCAATTAAAGGAGTCCTTTTTCAACAGCCCGTAATTGCCTCCCATTAGGACGTAGAAGTTTGAAATTTGAATCAAAGGTGCATGCGTCCATCCTATGCAATGATACAAAAGCGGGGCGCCCCGAGACATCACCCTCGGGACTGACAAAGCTTCAAACAGCAAGATGTCTATACAGGGTATTACAAAAAGGTACGGCCAAACTTTCAGGAAACATTCCTCACACACAAATAAAGAAAAGATGTTATGTGGACATGTGTCCGGAAACGCTTAATTTCCATATTAGAGCTCATTTTAGTTTCGTCAGTATGTACTGTACTTCCTCGATTCACCCCCAGTTGGCACAATTGAAGGGAGGTAATGTTGACTTCGGAGCTTGTGTTGACATGCGACTCATTGCTCTACAGTACTAGCATCAAGCACATCAGTATGTAGCATCAACAGGTTAGTGTTCATCACGAAAGTGGTTTTGCAGTCAGTGCAATGTTTACAAATGCAGAGTTGGCAGATGCCCATTTGATGTATGGATTAGCACTGGGCAATAGCCGTGGCGCGGTACGTTTGTATCGAGACAGATTTCCAGAACGAAGGTGTCCCGACAGGAAGACGTTCGAAGCAATTGATCGGCGTCTTAGGGAGCACGGAACACTCCAGCCTATGACTCGCGACTGGGGAAGACCTAGAACGACGAGGACACCTGCAATGGACGAGGCAATTCTTCGTGCAGTTGACGATAACCCTAATGTCAGCGTCAGAGACGTGCTGCTGTACAAGGTAACGTAGACCACGTCACTGTATGAAGAGTGCTGCGGGAGAACCAGTTGTTTCCGTACCATGTACAGCGTGTGCAGGCACTATCAGCAGATGATTGGCCTCCACGGGTACACTTCTGCGAATGGTTCATCCAACAATGTGTCAATCCTCATTTCAGTGCAAATGTTCTCTTTACGGATGAGGCTTCATTCCAACGTGATCAAATTGTGAATTTTCACAATCAACATGTGTGGGCTGACGAGAATCCGCACGCAATTGCGCAATCACGTCGTCAACACAGATTTTCTGTGAACGTTTGGGCAGGCATTGTTGGTGATGTCTTGATTGGGCCCCATGTTCCTCCACCTACGCTCAATGGAGCACGTTATCATGATTTCATACGGGATACTCTACCTGTGCTGCTAAAACATGTGCCTTTACAAGTACGACACAACATGTGGTTCATGCACGATGGAGCTCCTGCATATTTCAGTCGGAGTGTTCGTACGCTTCTCAACAACACATTCGGTGACCGATGGATTGGTAGAGGCGGACGAATTCCATGGCCTCCACGCTCTCCTGACCTCAACCCTCTTGACTTTCATTTATGGGGGCATTTGAAAGCTCTTGTCTACGCAACCCCGGTACCAAATGTAGAGACTCTTCGTGCTCGTATAGTGGACGGCTGTGATACAATATGCCATTCTCCAAGGCTGCATCAGCGCATCAGGGATTCCATGCGACGGAGGGTGGATGCATGTATCCTCGCTAACAGAGGACAGTTTGAACATTTCCTGTAACAAAGTGTTTGAAGTCACGCTGGTACGTTCTGTTGCCGTGTGTTTCCATTCCATGATTAATGAGATTTGAAGAGAAGTAATAAAATGAGCTCTAACATGGAAAGAAATCGTTTACGGACACATTTCCACATAACATATTTTGTTTCTTTGTGTCTGAGGAATGTTTCCTGAAAGTTTGGCCGTACCTTTTTGTAACACCCTGTATATGAAAGAAAAAAAAATACGAACAGACCTCAGACGTTCATGTGTGGTGTAAGGTGGGTTAATGATGTCACGTTGGCATCCAATTTCACTACTATTCTGCCCAACGGCACAGTGGATGTGTCACATGATGGGGCGGTCATCGCACCCCGTCTTACTCACATTTCGACCCTTCTTCACCCCTTCTTTTGACACCACACAGGTGGAAGTCACAAACGACGCCCAGCATTAAAATCATGTGATTTTCTTATGAGTGGTTGAGCAAAACATTTCAGACCCAACGCCACTCAGAATAGACACAAAAAGGCCTCAGGGGATGGCATAAAGATCGTCGATGAAACCGCTCCTTTCCTTGGGACGTTGATTCCTGCACATTTCGAGGTCGAAAACGACATTCGCAGTGCGATGAGCAGAAGGACAACATTCTTGACGACCTTGACACTACTGACATACCCCAGTCAGTTTCACCCTTCTTTGAGGACATCGTGGGCCTACAACCCCGGTGAACGTGATCGCACCCGTGCCAACTTTGGAGTGCAGTGTTACTGCAGTTTTTCTTCTGGCACACATGGTGGAACCACTAGGGACCGTTCAAACCCATTCGGTGAAATCTGAATACGATCCAAAACAGCGAATGGTGCTCATACTTTTTCAGCCCTTTTGTTTTATACTCTCCTGAGGTATGGGCACGGGGAGGGGGGCAGTGAGGCCGACATTGACACATGTGTGAAAAATAGTGATATTTAACGCATGTTTAAAAAGACCATATTTTGAAATACTGCTTGTACATGTTAAGGCAAAATCTGCGTATTGACACAATGCATCATCAAATCTTTGAACCTGGCCATACATAAATGGAATGTGATAAATATTTTAGTCTATCTGAAAGGGCAAAGAAACACTTCAGACACGTCTTTTTTCCTCAAGGCAAGATGGAAGCAGTGAAGCAGGTCAGCAGAAAGATTCCGTTGCGGAAATGAAAACAGGAACCTTTCTTTCAATTAAAGTCATGGATGCCATAGCAAAGGATACGAAGGAAAACAAAGGAAACGAAATACAGTGGAGGAATACCAGGTGGATTTAAACCACCAAGAAAAGAAAAAAATCCTCCAACAATGCCGTTCAAAAATTTACTAAATCGTGATCTTGCGTATACAGAAGCGGATTTAAGTAATTCCAATCTTGATCGCCTATCAATACCTCTTTTGCAGTCTTCGCATCAAAATGAGTTTGAAATTAAATTAGAGAAATGGAGAAATCTTCAGAAGGCGAAGGACTACATCCCTCCAGTTTACCATGAGGTCTGTAACAATATATCACATTCCTAAACAGCAACTACCATGGATGTAAGAAGAGGGCCTGGAGAGAGAATAGGACGGGGACAAAGAAGGATACACGGAAAACTGAAAAATGCACAACAGAATGGTACAGCAACACTAGTGTGTATTTTAGTACCCGCCAAGTACACTACTGACAATTAAAATTGCTACACCACGAAGATGACGTACTACAGACGCGAAATTTAACCTACAGGAAGAAGATGCTGTGATATGCAAATGATTAGCTTTTCAGAGTATTCACACAAGGTTGGCACCGGTGGCGACACCTACAACGTGCTGATATGAGGAAAGTTTCCAACCGATTTCTCATACACAAACAGCAGTTGACCGGCGTTGCGTGGTGAAACGTTGCTGTGATGCTTCGTGTAAGGAAGAGAAATGCGTACCATCACGTTTCCGACTTTGATAAAGGTCGGATTGTAGCCTATCGCGATTGCGGTTTATCGTATCGCGACATTGCTGCTTGCGATGTTCGAGATCCAATGACTGTTAGCAGAATATGGAATCGGTGGGTTCAGGAGGGTAATACGGAACCCCGTGCTGGAGCCCAACGGCCTCGTACCACTAGCAGTCGAGATGACAGGCATCTTATCCTCATAGCTGTAACGGATCGTGCAGTCACGTCTCAATCCCTGAGTCAACAGATGGGAACGTTTGCAAGACAACAACCATCTGCACGAACAGTTCGGCGCCCTTTGCAGCAGCATGGACTATCAGCTCGGAGACCATGGCTGCGGTTACCCTTGGCGCTGCATCACAGACAGGAGCGCCTGCGATGGTGTACTCAACGACGAACCTGGGTGCACGAATGGCAAAACGTCATTTTTTCGGATGAATCCAGGTTCTGTTTACAGCATCATGATGGACGCATCCGTGTTTGGCGACATCGCGGTGAACGTACATTGGAAGCGTGTATTCGTCATCGCCATACTCGCGTATCACCCGGCGTCTCGGTCACCTCTTGTTCACATTGACGGCACTTTGAACAATGGACGTTACATTTGAGATGTTTTACGACCCTTCATTCGATTCCTACGAAACACTACATTTCAGCAGGTTAATGCACGACCGCATGTTGCAGCTCCTGTACGGGCCTACAGAAAATGTAGGACTGCTGCCCTGGCCAACACATTCTCCAGATCTCTCACCAATTGAAAACGTCTGGCCAACGGTGACCGAGCAACTGGCTCGTCACAATACACCAGTCACTACTCTTGATGAACTGTGGTATCGTGTTGAAGCTGCATGGGCAGCTATACCTGTACACGCCATCCAATCTCTGTTTGACTCAATGCCCAGGCGTATGAAGGCCGTTATTACGGCCAGAGGTGGTTCTTCTGGGTACTGATTTCTCAGGATCTATGCACCCAAATTGCGTGAAAATGTAATCACATGTCAGTTCTAGTCTAATATATTTGTCCAGTGAATAACCGTTTATCATCTGCATTTCTTCTTGGTGTAGCAATTTTAATGGCCAGTAGTGTATATTCTCTAAAAAAAGTTCCTAGATGGCTTGGATTATTGAAGCAAAAGAGCCATTAAGTTCAAATTGGTTTCACGGCTACGCTGGCGCAGACGAAGATCTTGGTTTTCGGTGTGGTCTAGTGGTGTCTCTTCAGAATGGTCATTCTAAGAGCCTGGCAGGTGCTCCCACTCCACCGCAACAAGCTGTACGAGAAGTTTTGCACTGACTTCCTTGTGAGGTTGACTGCAGGAATTATTATTTACCAGTTGAGGCTCACCATCGACGCAATTAAACGAACGAAGACACGCTTTCCAGGACACTGTGTCGCGGGTTCTACTCCATGCCGTTTCGTTTTAGAGTGCTTGCGAAAATTGGCGTGGAAGTCCCGCATGGAAGTCTGTCGCCATATTAGGTAGCAACATGTACTGGACTCCATCACTTTGGAGTGAGATGTGCGTAGGATCAGCACGGTGGGGATCTGGTCACATCACGAGAGGAAGCACACAGCTACCACGATATTCGATTTACGCGCCCACGCAGTCCGTTCTTCTGCGATTCGATTGCAAACTACTCCCCGATGCTATTTTTATAAGAACTGCCGCACATGGCGCCCTTTTAATTCAAATTTCATTCACTCTCCTGGCCAACAATGTCTCCCATCTTTCTCTCAGAGGCGTTTCCTCCGTTTTTTATAGATATGAACGCCATAGAGGCTGGCCGAAGTTTTTTTCATCTTTTGTTTCTTCTTTAATAAATTCATAATCCCGTGGGAACAGGCGAATACTAATAACATTCCAGGATTGTGGATTGATGGCATCACACTTTGTAAAGGCTGTCTGGCACTTCATCTTAATTTATGGCCATCTCCCTTTCCATTATACTACAACATTTACTGGCTGAAACACTTTCGTTCTTAAACCCCATCGAGCAGTTCTGGAATGCATTGGGAAGACGTATTACAGTACGTCCACGTGCACCAACGAACATCCAGCAATCCACGAGGTGTCAATCACGGTGGAATGGAACGCCCTACCACAAGAACAGCTTGCCAACCATGTGGCCAGTATGGCAGTACGTTCCAGGGGCATGCGTTGCCGCCCATGCTGATCACAAACCCTTTTGAGAAGCACGTTCCGCCTTTTGTAATGTCCAGGGGACTATCAGAAATCGCGATGACATTAGCGTAATTATTCTCTATCAATAAAAGTGTTATTCCTGTTCGTGTCATTGCGTATTTCTTTCAGTTACTTTCTGTTTTTTACTGTAGCAGATCTTGTTAAAAAAGAAGTTCCGGTACTGTGAGCTTCCGGCCGGTGTTTTTGAAATTTTGAATTCTGTAAACGCTATTTTAAGCATTTTCAAAATGTGCATACAAGATTTGTACTGATAAAGGATAAAATCTCATGTGCACGAACAACTTTTTAATACATGTTTTATTGACTGAGTAAAACATTATTTCTCAATTTATGATTTGTTACGTCCAAACATGTCTGTGTGAATTCCTAAGGGACTAAACTGCTGAGGCCATCGATCCCTAGACTTTCACACTACTTCAGGGGGGTAGGACGTCAAACGGCTGACTTGGAGCAGGAGAGACACCACAGGACATTTTAATTCCTACTGTCTATACTTTTAGATATAAATTCATAAAACTTTGTCACCATGACCAGAAAGGATTCAGGATTCACACTCGTACCAGTGGGAGTTCAAAAACATAACAAAATAAATTTTTTACATGTCAAATTTCATCATTTTTTCACTTACTATTGCCAGCATGTGTTGCCATAGGTACACTTTTCTTCATAAGTAAGAGAGATTCTTCGATGAATTTTGCACAGCGCACAAACCATACTCACAGATGTATGAAACTCTAGAATTTTCCAAATATATTAAAAACTGCGGTAATAATTCAGATAATAAACTGTAGAATTTGAGTTTTTTTTCTAAACATGAAGTTTAAAATATAACAGCTCATTCATTTGTTCGTAAACTAAAGAAATTCTAGAGTTTCATACGCCTGTAAGTATGGTTTGTATGCTGTGCAAAATTCGTCGAATAATCTCTCTTATTTATGAAGAAAAGTGTACCTATAGTAACAAATGCAGCCAATAGTAAGTGAAAAAATGATGAAACTTCAAACATAAAAAAAACAAAATTGTTACGTTTTTGAACTTCCACTGCCAAGAATGTGAATCGTGAATCCTTTCTGGTCATGCTGACGAAGTTTTATGAATTTGTTTGTAAAAGTGTAGACAGTGGAAGTTAAAATGTCGTGTGGTGCCTCTCCTGCTCCATGTTGGCCCGTTTGACGTCCTACCCCCCTTAAAGTAACTTATGTAAGGAACTACACACACACGCATGCCCGAGGAAGGACTCGAACTTCCGGCGGAAGGGGCCGTGCAATCCGTGACATGGCGCCTCAAACCCCGCGACCACTCCGTGCAGCTACGATTTGTTACAAAAAAGGAAATATAGTAACGTGAATACACGCAAATTTTACCTAAAGGTAATGAATAAGTGATTGGGTTGTTGGACTGGGTTGTTTTGGAGGAAGGAGACCAGAAATCTAGGTCATCGGTCTCATCGGATTATGGAAAGATGGGGAAGGAAGTCGGCCGTGCCCTTTCAAAGGAACCATCCCGGCATTTGCCTGGAGCCATTTAGGGACATCACGGAAAACCTAAATCAGGATGGCCGGACACGGGATTGAAATGGTTCAAATGGCTCTGAGCACTATGGAACTTAACTGCTGTGGTCATCAGTCCCCTAGAACTTAGAACTACTTAAACCTAACCAACCTAAGGACATCACACACATCCATGCCCGAGGCGGGATTCGAACCTGCGACCGTAGCGATCGCGCGGTTCCAGACTGTAGCGCCTAGAACCGCTCGGCCACTGCGGCCGGCACGGAATTGAACCGTCGTCCTCCCGAATGTGAGTCCAACCACTGCGCCACCTCGCTCGGTCTGAATAAGTGAAAATTCTTAAACGTTTCAACTTGCAATTTATGTAACTATACAAAGCTTTGAAAGGATTTTGCTGTACATCCCTCCTCTCTCTCTTTCTATGCTGTTAGCGTTCGTAGCAGATGACGTCCACGAAGCAGCCTAAATTCCACGTTCTTTGAAGGGTCAAAACGAGTCAATGGTGAGCAATTACACTACAGAAAAAGTAGTGAAGAAACAGATTTTGTTAAGAGAGAGGCTTCATGATCAGATACACATTCACTAGATGACACTGGAACTGTTTTGATGGTAGTTCTCAACAGAAACTAATTTGTGGGATACGTTTTCCACCAATGTTCTCACAACTGTCAAAAACATTCTCACAATATGCTTTAATCGTATCTCGTTTGTTCAACTAAAAGCGAACTGCAAGTGCCTCAAACGGATGTTGGTAGGCGTGAATCTATGTACCAAAGATGATGTCTATCCCAATTTCGCGTCAGGAGCATAAAAGTGGTGCTAGTAGCGCAAATCAGGTTTGCTGTAAATACACTCTGTCACGGTCGTGAACGTTAGTTACCTATGAGAGTAGACCTAGTGAGTTCATGATAGTCAAGAATTCCTTTAATGCGATAAAGACGCCATTATTAATACCTCGCTAAGTTTGAACGACGTCGTGTAATTGGGCTACGAGAAGCCCGATGTTCCTTCTGCGATATTGCAGAAAGACTTGGCAGGAATGTAGCCACTGTACGTGAATGCTGTCAACAGTGGTCACAAGAATGTACTGTCACAAGTAGATCGGGCTCAAGACAGCCACGTGACACTTTCGAGTGGGAAGACATCGTGTTTGGCGTTACGGCTCTGGCGCACCGTGCTGCGTCTACAGCAGCTATTTGAGAGTAGTTGGAACCACAATGAAACAACGAACAAACTGATTACTTTAAGGGGGGTAGGACGTCAAACGGGCTGACTTGGAGCAGGACAGACACCACAGGACATTTTACTTTTTATTGTCTATACTTTTACAAATAAATTCATAAAACTTTGTCAGAATGACCAGGAAAGATTCAGGATTCACACTCATAGCAGTGGAAGTGCAAAAACATAACAAAATAAATTTTTTTTAGATAATAAATTTCATCATTTTTTCAATTACTGTTGGCTGCATTTGTTGCTATAGTTACATTTTTCTTCACAAGTAAGAGAGATTCTTTGATGAATTTTGCACAGCATGCAAACCATACTTACAGATGTATGAAACTAGAATTTTCCAAATCTATTAAAAACTGTGGTAAAAATTGAGATAATTAACTACAAAATTTGATTTTTTTTCTAAACATATACTTTAAAACGTAACAGCTCATTCATTTTTTTCACAAATTAAATAGATTCTAGAGTTTCAGGCACCTGTAAGTATGGTTTGTATGCTGTGCAAAATTCATCGAACAGTCTCTCTTACTTAAGAAGAAAAGTGTGTCTATAGCAACAAAAGCAGCCAATAGTAAGTGAAAAAAACGATGAAATTTCACATGTAAAAAAAATTATTTTGTTGTGTTTCTGATCTTCCGCTGCTACCAGTATGAATCCTGAATCCTTCCTGGTCATGATGACAAAGGTTTATGAATTTACTTGTAAAAGTATAGACAGTGGAAATTAAAATGTCTTCTGGTGCCTCTCCTGCTCCAAGTCAACCCGTTTGACGTCCTACCCCCTTTAAGGACGGCTCCGAGTCATACGCCCTGTAATGTGCATTCCAGTGGCCCAATTCACTGTCATTTGCGACTTCAGTGGTGTCAAGCGAGAGCTCATTGGAGGGCAGGGTGAAGGTCTGTTGTGTTTTCTGTTGAAATCTGCTTCTGCCTCTGTGCCAGTTGTGGACGTGTATTGGTTAGAAGGAGACCAGTTGAGGGCTTGTAACCGACCTGTCTGCGCGATAGACACATTGGACCTACACTTGGATTTATGGTCTGGGGTGCGATTTTGTATGACAGCAGGAGCACTCTCGTGGCTATGCCACGCACCCTGGCTGCAAATTTGTGCTTCAATCCGATGATTCGACCCGTTGTGCTGCCGTTCATGAACAGCATTCCAGTGTGTGTTTTCCAACAGGGTAACTCTCGCCCACATACCGCTGTTGTACCCCAACATGCTCTACACAGTGTCGACATGCTACTTTGATCTGCTCGATTATCAAATCTGTCACCAATTGAGCACAGATGGGACATCATCCACAGACAGCATTAACGTCCCTGTATTGACAGATCACGTGCGACAGGCATGAAGCTCTGTCCCACAAACTGACATGCGGCATCTGCACAACACAATGCATTCAACATTCTGGCGGTTACACCAGTTATTAATGTACCAGCATTTCACGTTTGCCATTGCTTATCTCGCGCTTACATTACGCTGTGATCTTGCAATGTTAATCACTTAGACAAATATATTTTCGAAATTTCGTTGCTCTACATTAATTATTTTTTGGTTGTGGTTTGTTCCGTCAGTATACCTTCAAATTCTGTTGTACGAAATAGCCCATGTGGAGAAAATTACACTACTGGTCATTATAATTGCTACACCACGAAGATGACGTGCTACAGACGGGAAATTTAACCGACAGGAAGAAGATGCTGTGATATGCAAATTATTAGCTTTTCAGAGCATTCGCACAAAGTTGGCGCCAGTGGCGACACCTACAACGTGCTGACATGAGGAAAGTTTCCAACCGATTTTTCATACACAAACAGCAGTTGACCGGCGTTGCCTGGTAAAACGTTGTTGTGATGCCTCATGTAAGGAGGAGAAATGCGTACCATCACGTTTCCGACTTTGATAAAGGTCGGATTGTAGCCTATCGCGATTGCGGTTTATCGTATCGCGACATTGCTGCTCGTGTTGGTCGAGATCCAGTGACTGTTAGCAGAATATGGAATCGGTGGGTTCAGGAGGGTAATACGGAACCCCGTGGTGGATCCCAACGGCCTCGTATCACTAGTAGTCGAGATGACACGCATCTTATCCGCATGGCTGTAACGGAACGTGCAGCCACGTCACGATCCCTGAGCCAACAGATGGGAACGTTTGCAAGACAACAACCATCTGCACGAACGGTTTGACGACGTTTGCAGCAGCATGGACTATCATATCGGAGACCATGGCTGCGGTTACCCTTGACGCTGCATCACAGACAGGAGCGCCTGCGATGGTGTACTCAACGACGAACCTGGGTGTACGAATGGTAAAACTTCATTTTTTCGGATGAATCCAGGTTCTGTTTACAGCATCATGATGCTTGCATCCGTGTTTTGCGACATCGCGGTGAACGCACATTGGAAGCGTGTATTCGTCATCTTCATACTGGCGTATCACCCATCGTGATGGTATGGGGTGCCATTGGTTACACGTCTCGGTCACCTCTTGTTCGCATTGACGGCACTTTGAACAGTTGACGTTACATTTCTTATGTGTTGCGACTCGTGGCTCTAACCTTCATTCGATCCCTGCGAAACCCTACATTTCAGCTGAATAATGCACGACCGCATGTTGCAGGACCTGTACGGGCCTTTCTGGATACAGAAAATGTTCGACTGCTGCCCTGGCGAGCACATTCCCCAAATCTCTCACCAATTGAAAACGTCTGGTCTATGGTGGCTCAATGCCCAGGCGTATCAAGGCCGTTATTACGGCCAGAGGTGGTTGTTCTGGGTAGTGATTTCTCAGGATCTACGCACCCAAATTGCGTGAAAATGTAATCACGTGTCAGTTCTAGTATAATATATTTGTCCAATGAATACCCGTATATCATCTGCATTTCTTCATGGTGTAGCAATTTTAATAGCCAGTAGTGTATTTTTTGGCTGCGATTTGTTCCGTCAGTATATCCTCAAATTCTGTTGTACGAAATAGCCCATGTGTAGAAAATTAGCTAGCTCTCTATGCTTGAAGGGTGCAGTTTCTCGTTTGTTTCTACCCATGCTGTTAAACGTCTTCTTATTTGGATGGCATCTGTTGTGGAACTTTTGCCTGTGCGTTCTTTCGACTTTCACGGGACTACATAATTCCCTAACATATAAATTCTCTGTTTTCGTAATAAGGAGGGCTCTATAACGAATAGTGCTGTTTCTTTGATTACAAGTAATCTTAACTATGAGAAACTGTCCCGTGGACACACTGCAGTATACAGTGTGTCTCAAACCGTTTTGGTCAAAATTAAACCGCTGATAATGGAGCCGGCCCGACTGGCCAAGCGGTTCTAGGCGCTACGGCCTGGAACCGCGCGACAGCTACGATCGCAGGTTCGAATCCTGCCTCGGGCATGGATGTGTGTGATGCCCTTATGTTAGTTAGGTTTAAGCAGTTATAAGTTGTAGGGGACTGATGACCTCAGAAGTTAAGTCCCATAGTGCTCAGAGCCATTTGAACCATTTTGATAATGGATCCACAACCGATTATACTGAGATAGGGAACCAATGGTCGGAAATGCCTATTTACCGTGTTATGGATACACACAGCGTACACCGCATCGCAACAACGTAGTTAATAGTAATTGTTCAACCTGACGACCGCCAGTCTCAATGCATGCATGGCAACAGCGCATGGAGTTCTGCTGAACTCTGTCAAAGATCCCTTGTGAATGTTGTACAAGGAGACAGGCAGCTTGGACCCTATCAAACCGGTCTTCATCCGTTTCTATTGACGTGTCACATACCACTGTCTTGAAGCAACTACTGAGGAAAACTTCTGTTCTTTGGTGCCCGGAGTGCAAAATACGTACTTTAATTACATGAATGTTATGAATATCAGCCAGTTACACTGCTCATTAAATGGTTTTTATTTTATGAAACACTCACGATGAGCCCATTTCGGCATACTGCCAACATCAGGGGCTCTTACATGTAATATCCTCTCTGCCATATCCTGCCTCTTTTAGTAATGTTAGTTTCTCCTTAGATGTGCATAGGAGACGTATATCTGACATTTCTCTGTTTTTATGTATGCTACTTTTCTCTTGAGGGCTTGGCATTTTTGTTGATGCCTCAGCTATGATGATACTTTAACACTATTAAATTGTGTACGAGCCATACGAGGTCGATCTAACAGGGGACAGAGAGTGTATGCAGAGAAAGGCAACACGAGCGGTCATAGGCTTGTTTGGCAGGAGAGAAAGTGTAATAGAAAGGACGAAAAATGTTAAATGACAGACACTCTAAGGAATATGCCGTGCATTTCATGAAATCCTACTTAAAAAACCTCAGTAATCGCTTTTCAGGACAGGAAGTACGAATATTCTTCAGTATGCCACGAATCTACGAGGGAGTCATAGTTGGAATCAGTCAGCTCCTATAAATACAAAGGTGCTACAATTTGCAGGATGATCACATAGACTCATTCATAGGTAAAATAGGAGTCAGATTTCGATTCATTGGTAGGATATTGGGGAAATGCAGTAACTCCGCAAAAGAGATTGTTTACAATACGCTCCTGCGGCTCACCCTTGAATGTTGCTAAAGTGTGTAGGACTTTACTAAATAGAGCTATCAGTGGATACTGAAAGTATACAGAGAATAGCAGCATAAATGGTAAGGGGTTGCTTGACACAGGGGAGGGCGGCATGGAGATGCCAAAAAACCTGAACTGACATATTTCTTAAGATAAAAGTCAGGCATCACAAGAGCGCCCTCTTTAAAGTTTAAAGAACCAGTTCTAAGCGAAGAGTTTAGGTATATATGTACTACAACTGTCTATATATTGCTCCCATAGTGACCGCAAAGACGGTATTAGGCTATTTACAGCATGTGTAGAAGCATTTAAGCAATCATTGTTCCTACACTCCATATGCAAATGGAATAGGAAGAAACCATAATAAGAAGTACATAGAGTAGTACGCTCTGCCATGCACTTCACAGTGGTTCACAGACTATAGCTACAGATCACAGAAGCGTACAAGTAGTTACTCTTCCAACGCTCAATCCGTGAATAGAACATCTAGAAAGTTTCAAATGACACTATAAAAAGTATTGTCTGTCAAGCACTTCGCAGTGATCCAGAGATTATAGGCGTGGACGTAGAACTTGTAACATTTCTCGATAATTAGCCTGCTGCAATGTTGCGCAATATGGTTACACGCTACTATTGCACAGCCTATTGCGTCGTGATCACGAGCTAAGGCGTGGCTCTTCACGTGAAGACTGTTTCTCCCCTCTCATTGATTGGTCATAGCATGGCCTTATATGGTAGCGCTGCCTTTGTGGCCTCCGACTGGCCAGAAGAGACAGACACGCCACCGCATGGTGACAACAAGTTCGTGACCATCTGCCGAGAGAGGTCGTTAGCCAGGATTCACTTCAGGAGATATGGCTTTACTGGTCAGAATAGTTATTTTTAGTACAGTGTCGTTCTACTTAAACTGCATATCAGTGAGTTAGTGGTGCTTGCGTCCAAATCATAAGATCGAACGAAACGGTCATTTATTTGAATATATACACTGAAGCTGGTATAGGCATGCGTGTTCAAATACAGAGATGTGTAAACAGGCAAAATACGGCGCTACGGTCGGCAACGCCTATATAAGACAACAAGTTACTGCTGCTACACTGCCAGATTATCAAGATTTACGTGATTCTGAACGTGGTGTTATAGTCGGAACACGAGCGATGGTACACAGCATCTCCGAGGTAGCGATAAAGTGTGGATTTTCCCATAAGAACATTTCACGAGTGTACTCTGAATATCAGGAATCCGGTAAAACATCAAATCTCCGGCATCGCTGTGGCCTGGAGAAGATCCTGCAAGAACAGGACCAACAACGACTGAAGGGAATCGTTCTAAGGTGACAGAAGTGCAATCCTTGCACAAATTGCTGCAGATTTCAGTGCTGGGTCATCAACAAGTGTCAGCGTGCGAACCATTCAACGAAACTTCATCGATATGACCTTTCGGAGCCGAAAGCCCACTCGTGTACCTTTGATGACTGCACAACACAAAGCTTTACGCCTCGCCTGGGTCCGCCAACATCGACATTGGAATGTTGATCACTGGTTCAAAATGGTTCAAATGGCACTGAGCACTATGAGGCTTAACTTCTGAAGTCATCAGTGCCCTAGAACTTAGAACTACTTAAACCTGACTATCCTAAGGACATCACACACATCCATGCCCGAGGCAGGATTCGAACCTGCGACCGTAGCGGTCACGCGGTTCCAGACTGTAGCGCCTAGAACCGCTCGGTCACTCCGGCCGGCGTTGATGACTGGAAACATATTGCCTGGTCTGATGAGTATCGTTTCAAATTGTGTACGAGCGGATGGACGTTTACGAGTATGGAGACAACCTCGTGAATCCATGGGCCCTGCATGTCAGCAGAGACTGATCAAGCTGGTGGGGGCTCTGGAATGGTGTGGAGCGTGGGCAGTTGGAGTGATATGGGACCTCTGATACTTCTAGATATGACTCTGACTCGTGACACGTACGTAAGCATCCCGTCTGATCACCTGCATCCATTCATGTCCATCGTGCATTCTGACAGACTTGGGCAATTCCAGCAGGACAATGCGGCACCCCACACGTCCAGAACTGCTACAGAGTGGCTCCAGGAACACTCTTCTGAGTTTAAACACTTTCGCTGCCTACCAGACTCCACAAACATAAACGTTATTGAGCATATTTGGGATGCCTTGCAATGTGCTGTTCAGGAGAAATCTCCACCGACTCGTGCTCTTACGGATTTGTGGACAGCCCTGCAGGATTCATGGTGACAATTCCCTCGAGCATTACTTCAGACATTAGTCGAGTCCATGCCATGTTGTGTTGCGGCACTTCCGCGTGCTCGCAGGGCCCTCCACGATATGAGGCAGGTGTACCAGTTTCTTTGGCTCTTCATTGTATAACTGTGATAAATGCTGCATCAAGCACTGCAGCTGTGGAATGAATTCCAAGTATCACTTAAAAATTACGTACACATTACTGACAAGTGGACATGCACAGTGCTATAACAGACTCATATAGCCAAACCATCAACGGAGCTATAGCCGAGCGTCATCTTCTGCCATAGAGACTCAACTGCAAAGGTTCAAATGGCTCTGAGAACTATGGGCCTTATCTTCTGAGGTCATCAGTGCCCTAGAACTTAGAACTACTTAAACCTAACTAACCTAAGGACATCACAAACATCCATGCCCGAGGCAGGATTCGAACCTGCGACCGTAGCGGTCGCGCGGTTCCAGACTGTAGCGCCTAGAACTGCTCGGTCACGCCGGCCGGCAACTGCAAAGGGCGTAAGACGAGCTATCAACACTTTGGCGACGTGTTCCTGATGTGTACACGTCCAGCTGCAACTCCTAAGTAAACTGTTCTGCGCTTACAACCAGTCACATGCTAACGTCCACTAGGAGAACTTGTGAAGTGACTTTCGGGCTCGTGGAAAAGAAATCAGGACGGCTGGTCAGGGATTTCACCTCCACTCACGCTGATTACGGGTTGATGCCTTAACCACTGCGTCTTCTTGCTCAGGACGCCTACATCTTTGAAGAGCGTAGTGCACAGACGGAGAAGAAGAAGGACGCCGTGGTGGCGGCGGTTACGTCCTCGGAAGGTGGCTGGCGTGCGGACGTCCGGGAGGAGCTGCCAGCTGCCAGCTGCGAGGTGCGAGGCCTTGACCACGCGGCCCGGGGCCGCCGGCCGCCTGCGCCTTATGAATGGGCGCTGGCAAGCGCACCTGGCCTATCCCTCACTGCCATCTCCTCGCTGCTCAAAACATCAACATGCTCGCAAACATTCCACTGGTCTCAATTTCTTTCTTCCCATCTATGTAGCGTTTACTCTATTCTTGTAGAAGTTCACTTCGGTCCAGCGTTTGTTATTGCATCCAAGCCTCATTTTAAGTGGGTTGCCAAATGGGCAGCACTTTTTGTTACTACAACCCGGATGTTGCCATTCCCTTCGTTGCAATACTAGCTAGTCTCTTTACTTCGTCTTATTTTATTCCTTCCTTGGTCTAATTCATATAGCCCAGTCTTTGAACAGTAAAGGGCATATACAGTACTGGCTATTAAAATTGCTACACCAAGAAGAAATGCAGATGATAAACGGGTATTCATTGGACAAATATATTATACTAGAACTGACATGCGATTACATTTTCACGCAATTTGGGAACATAGATCCTGAGAAATCAGTACCCAGAACAACCACCTCTGGCCGTAATAACGGCCTTGATACGCCTGGGCATTGAGTCAAACAGAGCTTGCATGGCGTGTACAGGTACAACTGCCCATGCAGCTTCAACACGATACCACAGTTCTTCAAGAGTAGTGACTGGCGTATTGTGACGAGCCAGCTCCTCGGCCACCATTGACCAGACGTTTTCAGTTGGTGAGAGATCTGGAGAATGTGCTGGACAGGGCAGCAGTCGAACATTTTCTGTATCCAGAAATGCCCGTACAGGACCTGCAATATGCGGTCGCGCATTATCCTACTGAAATGTAGCATTTCGCAGGGATGGAATGAAGGATGGAGCCACAGGTCGTAACACATCTGAAATGTAACGTCCACTGTTCAAAGTGCCGTCAATGCGAACAAGAGGTGACCGAGACGTGTAATCAATGGCACCTCATACCAGCACGCCGGGTGATACGCCAGTATGGTGATGACGAATACACACTTCCAATGTGTGTTCAGCGCGATGTCGCCAAACACGGATGTGACCATCATGATGCTGTAAACAGAACCTGGATTCATCCGAAAAAATGACGTTTTACCATTCGTGCACCCAGGTTCGTCGTTGAGTACACCATCGCAGGCGCCCCTGTCTGTGATGCAGCGTCAAGGGTAACCGCAGCCATGGTCTCAGAGCTGATAGTCAATGCTACTGCAAACGTCGCCGAACTGTTCGTGCAGATGGTTGTTGTCTTGCAAACGTTCCCATCTGTTGACTCAGGGATCGAGACGTGGATGTACGATCCGTTACAGCCATGCGGATAAGATGCCTGTCATCTCGACCGCTTGTGATACGAGGCCGTTAGGATCCGGCACGGCGTTCCGTACTACCCTCCTGAACCCACCGATTCCATATTCTGCTAACAGTCATTGGATCTCGACCAACGCGAGCAGCAATGTCGCGATACGATAAACCGCAATCGCGATAGGCTACAATCCGACCTTTATCAAAGTCGGAAACGTGATGGTACGCATTTCTCCTCCTTACACGAGGCATCACAACAACGTTTCACCAGGCAACGCCGGTCAACTGCTGTTTGTGTATGAGACATCGGTTGGAAATTTTCGTCATATCAGCACGTTGTAGGTGTCGCCACCGGCGCCAACATTGTGTGAATGCTCTGAAAAGCTAATCATTTGCATATCACAGCATCTTCTTCCTGTTGGTTAAATTTCGCGTCCGTTTCACGTCATCTTCGTGGTGTAGCAATTTTAATGGCCAGTAGTGTAGTTTTCCTGTGACTGTGTTACAATAAATGACACTCTGTCTGAAAAAGAAAGTAAAGCACACACAAAACATAACCAACCTCTTAGCTGAGACCGTTAATGCATGCCTGTGTGGTGGGGCCCAACTCAGAGGTAAGCCGATTTGAATCCTGGTGGTGGATGAAATTTTCGCTGACAGTATTTGGACGGCAAGGAGATGGCAGGTGGAGGTGTAAATTCCTGACCACCAGTCTTTGTGCCAATGTATTGGATTAAATTCCAAACCTCTCTGCAGTATCTCATGAATAGAAGGGCAGGTGACAGTCAGTCGGATGGGGACGTTAAGCTCTGAGGTCCTCTAGGTGCTTTCTGAGAGGAGTAGGCTGTATGTCGGCAGCATGTTTCAACCTCTCCCTTCTCCCATCGTCTCCAACACAAACATGACACTTCCTGGACTTCCTCCAACTTACTGTGTCATCCCACACCACTGATCAGAAGCTAGTAGCAGCAAACCTAGGGAATTGCTGTCCCATGCCTAGGCTGACACTTACACCACAACACAAACGGTTATGTTTGAAGTGGTGGCGTGAGCACAAAGCATGGATTGTTGATGAATGGTGTTGGACTGTGTTCTGCTATGAATTATGAGTTTGTACTGTCTGGGTGACCATTGTTGTTGGCTATGTAGGCTACCTGGAGAGGGATCCCATACGCACTCATCACAGTCACCTACACTTAGCAGATACACTTGCAAACACAGCTCATACATCGCGAAGGAAAGGTGCCTGTAGGCGCGAAGCATACAGAAAACCTTTCCATTTAGGCAGCTTAATCTGCCCTTCGGTGTCTCTGAGCTATTCATGCCATACGACTTTACGCTGCTTTACCCAAAAGACATTCGAATGTCAATGTAACTTTGTACACATTAGAGTTGCAATTCTCTGTGACAGGTAAAACAGCCACCAGAGGGCAATAGTGAAGTTCAGGTTTAGCTTTTTAGCAGGCCTGGTAGGGTATGTAAGAGAACTGAACAGCATCAAATGTCGAGTGATCGTTGTGAGGACTCGGAGATGACTCATACTCGCATGTGAGACAGCATTATGAGCACCTGACAGAATTTGAAAGGGGTCTCATTGTGGGTCTGCCACGCGGTATTAGCCGAGCGGTCTGAGGCGCTGCAGTCATGGACTGTGTGGCTGGTCCCGGCGGAGGTTCGAGCCCTCCCTCGGGCATGGGTGTGTGTGTTTGTCCTTAGGATAATTTAGGTTAAGTAGTGTGTAAGCTTAGGGACTGATGACCTTAGCACTTAAGTCCCATAAGATTAAAAAAAAAATGTGGGTCTTCATTTGGCAGGCTGGTCAAGTTGTTCAATATCCGGATTTATGGGACATCTGGATGAGACAGTGGCCAGTTGTTGGACTGTGTGGGAACGTGAGAGCAGCCATACTTGTCATCTAGTATCCAGTCAAACATGCTTGACCACCACAAGGTGGGATCAACGTATTGTGCACCAGGCACATCGTAAATTCCGTGCCTGCCAGCCAAGGACAAGTAATGGACTTCCTGCATCCTACTGTGTCATCCCACACCATTGATCAGAGGCTAGTAGCAGCAAACCTAGGGAATTTCTGTCCCATGCCTAGGCTGAAACTTACACCACAACACAAACGGCTATGTTTGAAGTGGTGTCGTGAGCAGAAAGCATGGATTGTTGATGAATGGTGTTCGACTGTGTTCTGCTATGAATTATGAGTTTGTACTGTCTGGGTGACCATTGTTGTTGGTTATGTAGGCTACCTGGAGTAAGATCTCAGTCTTCAAATATTTCCAAAAGCACAGCGGTGTTACTCTTGACATTATGGTGTGGGGAGCAGGCGGGTATGACTTCAGGTCACGGCTGATAGTGATTTGGGGAATTCTGATGGCACAGAAGTACATCACAGACATCATGCATCCTCATGTGTTACCTCCCATGTGCCAGTACTATGGTTCCACTTCTCTTCGGAACACTGCTCACCCCCACATGGTACATGTCTCTATGAACTCAATGCTTGATGTTGGTGTACTCCTGTGGTGAGCAAGATCCCCATATCTGTCCGCAGTAGAACATGTATGGGACCAGCTAGGACGTCATATCCATCCCACTGTCAGTTCCATCACATTAATGACCAATTACAATCGTTGTGGGCCAGATTGCTTCAGGAGAGGATAAACGGCATAATGACACCCTTTACAGCTAAAAGATACTGCCACCATCTTCATAAATATTTAATCGCAGAAATAACGTGACATACCCTCTCAATCCATGAAATTTTATTTCGTTTTCTCCTCCGCTTCTTGGTGCTTCAGTTTTTGTCAGACAACGTATACACCGTCCATCCAAAAAGCCTTATTTTGCTCCTGGCGTATAAGCGCCGTCAGAGCAGTAACTACGATGGTATGTTGTCCTAGCGACTGTTAGTTTGGAGGCATTATTCAGCAGTGGACATCGACCGTAGAGTGTCAACTTTTTTGTGTCACAAATCGCAGTGGAGCAACTTCACTAAATCAAGTGTTCAGTACGTTCTCCAGAATGTATTGAAAAAGACAAAAGTGTGTGCAAAGTTTGTTTCATACACCCTCTCTCCCGAACTAAAACAATGACGCAAGCGTGGATGCTTGGAACGACTTGACTGAAATGCAGAACACAGATAATTATTTTTTCTGGACAAAATCATTACATATGGAAACTACGTCGAAAGGACGAATTAAAGAAATTAACACGAAGGTTAACGCTTTGACAGCTAACGGCATTCAAGCCAGTGTGTCGTGCGAGTTGAAGAACATCCCAAAGAAGGTCTTTTCTGACAGTTTCACGTGGTCGTGTGGAAATTCTGTGCGTTGTACTAAAATGACCGAAGACTGTGTAGAACACCTGAAGCCTTAAAACAAACACCTTAACGATTCTTCAATTTTTTATTAATCCAGCTCTGAAACTTTTTGAATTGACTGGATATGTATGTACCACAATCAGTCACAGTGTTTAAGATTATTAGTGTTATTCCATAGCTATTTGAGTTTCTGTGGGAAATGTTACTAACAGCACGTAGGTTTTTTTCCTTTTTTATGTTTCCTCCTTTCATCAATTAAAATCAGCATCTCCTATGTTATCCAAGTAGTTCTACAACGCCTTGTCTTTTTGTCTATTTGATCCTCTGCTGCCTTCGCTATTTCATCTCTGAAAGCTACCCATTCGTCTTCTGCAGTGTACCTTTCCCCTGTTCTATTCAATCGTTGCCTAATGCTGTTTTTGAAACTCTCAACAGCCTTCGGTTCTTTCAACTTATCCAGGTCCAAACCCCTTAATTTCCTACCTTTTTGAGATTTTTCATTTCCAGGGGCAGATGGGGACTCTGAACACAATTTATTGGTTATGAACTGTAGATTAAAACTAAAAGAACTGCAGAAAGATAGGACCTGGATAATTCGAATTAACAAAAGGTTATTGAGAGTTTCGGCGGGAGTATTAGGCTCAAATGGCTCTGAGCACTATGGGACTTAACTTCTGAGGTCATCAGTCCCCTAGAACTTAGAACTACTTAACTAACTAACCTAAGGACATCACACACATCCATGCCCGAGGCAGGAGTCGAACCTGCGACCATAGCAGTCGTGCGGTCCCGGAATAAAGCGCCTAGAACCGCTCGGCCAGGAGTATTAGGCTATGATTAACTAGAACAGGGGAGAAGAATGCAGTAGTTAACGAATGGATAACTTTGAGAGATGAAATATTAAGGCAGTTGAGGATCAAATAGGTAAAAAGACAAGGCGTAGTAGAAATCCTTGGATAACACGGGAGATACTGAATTTAATTGATAATAGGGCAAAATATAAAACTACAGCAAATGAAGCAGGTGAAAGGCAATACAAACGTCTAAAAATGAGATTGACAGAAAGTGCAAAATGGCTAAGCAGGAAATGTAACGGTTTCGACGCACCATGGGAAAGATAGATACCGCCTACAGGTAAAAAGGACTTTGGGGGAAAGAGAAGCAGCTGTATGAATATCAAGAGCTCAGATGATAAACCAGTCCTAAGGAAAGAAGGGAAACCTTAAAGATGGAAGTTGTAAATAGAGGGTCTATACAAGGGAGATGAAGGCAATATTGTAGAAACTGAAGAAGACGTAGATTAACATGAGATGAGAGATATGCTACTGCGAGAAGAATTTGACAGAACACGGAAAGATCTAAGTGAAACAACGCTCCGGGAGTAGACACATTCCGTCACAATTACTGATAGCCTTCGGAGAGCCACTCACAGCAGAACTCTTCCCTCTGGTGTGTAAGATGTATAAGAAACACGAAATGCCCTCAGACTTCAAAAAGAATGAAATAATTCCAATTCCAAAGAAAGCAGATGCTGACAGGTGTAAATATTGCCGAACGATCAGTTTAATAAGTAATGTTTGCAAAACACTAACACGAATTCTTGACAGAACAATGGAAAAACTGGTGGAAGCAGGCTGCACTGGCCGTATGACATATCTTAGAAGATAGGTTACGGAAAAGCAAACCTATGTTTATAGCATTTGTAGATTTAGAGAAATATTTTGACAATGTTGACTGGAATACTCTCTTTGAAATTCTGAGGCTGGCAGGGGTAAAATACAGGGAGTGAATGTTTGTTTGCTGCATGTACAGAAGCCAGACGGCAGTTTAAAGAGAAGCAGTGATTTATAAGGGAGTGAAATAGGGTTGTAGCCTATCGCTGATGATATTCGACCTGTACATTGAGCAAGCAGTTAAGGAAACCAAAGAAAAATTTTTGTTGTTGGAGTCTTCAGTACAGAGACTGGTTTGATGCAGCTTTCAATGCTACTCTATCCTGTGCACGCTTCTTCATCTGCAAGTACCTACTGCAACCTACATCCTTCTGAATCTGCTTAGTGTATTCATCTCTTGGCCTCCCTCTACGATTTTTACCCTCCACGCTGCCCTCCAGTACTAAGTTGGTGATACCTTAATGCCATAGAACATGTCCTACCAACCGATCCCTTCTTCTAGTCAAGTTGTGCCACAAATTTCTCTTCTCCCCAATTCTATTCAGTACCTCCTTATTAGTTATGTGATCTACCCATCTAATCTTCAGCATTCTCCTGTAGCACCACATTTCGAAAAATGTGTGGAAATGTATGTTAAGGTCTTATGGCACCAAACTGCTGAGGTCATTGGTCCCTTAGCTTACACACTACTCAATCTAACTTAAAGTAACTTACGCTAAGACAACACACACACCCATGTCCGAGAGAGGACTCAAACCTCCGACGGAGGGAGCCGAGAGGACCGTGACAAGGCACTCCAGACCGCTCGGCTACCCCGCGCTGCCCACATTTCGAAAGCTTCTTGTCTAAGCTATTTATCTTCCATCTTTCACTTCCATACATGGCTACACTCCATACAAATGAGCAGGGATTAAAGTTGAAGGAGAAGAAATAAAAAGTTTAAGGGGTTTGCTGACGAGATTGTAATTCTGTCAGAGACAGCAAATCACTTGCAAGAGCAGTGAAACGGAATTTACTGTGTCTTGAAAGGAGGATATAAGTTGAACATCAAGAAAAGCAAAACAAGTACAGTGGAATTCTGTCGAATTCAGTTAGGTGATACTGGCGGAATTAGCTTAGAAAACGAGACACTTAAAGTAACAAGTGGGTTTCACTATTTCGGTAGCAAAATAATTGATAATGGCTGAAGTCTAGAGGATATAAAATGTGTAGTAGTTGGACTGCAGATGAATGGTGTCAATCAGACTCCCGAGTATCCTTGAGCCTCCTTCTGAGAGCATCCTATCGAGTCCCAAATTCCACCTCTCCACTCGAAGTTTGACTTTCTGCATTTTCTCCTAACCGCTCGGAAATTGCAGACTGACCTCTAGCCAACTGTCTTCCCTCTATCCTGTGTTATGACACGTAAATTTTTACTCTGACAAGACTGTATTAAAGCCTCTGGGGAGAACATCGGCTAAGCTAGGCGTCTTATTTCTTGTGTTCCTAGGTATGCTACTTTTTATTTCTTTTATCCTCTGTTCCATGAGTGAGTGCCGTTGAACGATTGTGTGGGTGTATGAAAATTACTGTAGCACAGAGGCGGAGCAGGAATGGGCCATAACAGGCACAGAGGCTGGGAATTTCAAACCAAACGAATCTCTCCTCCACTGATTTTTAAACAAAGGGACGGTTCCGTAGTCAACGTCGGTTTAGACACGACAGTGAGGTGATTTGACCATGAGAAGGATAGAAAATAGCAAAACCTGAGACCAGAAAGTGGTCCACTGCAAACACAATGAACCTCACCCCTATTTTTTTAACTGGAGCGACCGCTCTCTGGGCAGCGAGTTGGTAGATACACCAGGGTAGGAGACAAGCTCAAACAAGAACAAGAAAGTTACAACCGGAGTGAGAAATTCACAACGCCCCTCTCTGTCACCCAGGTGACACAGAGCAAAGACTCCTCCCCACCGCCCGCTTCCAACCTCTCCAACTCTTAATGACAGAGGAGTGTTTTTCGGTAGCAGTAGTGTTTTCGAATCACTTCTGGCTGAACTGGTTACGTTAGCATACATGCTCGTCTGAGCATTTCTGTATGGTCTTGGGAGAAGGGTATCAGAATGTGTTGGTTTTGTGATTTATCGTTTTCAATTGCGTTTACTTTAGCTCAAATGGCTCTGAGCACTATGTGACTTAACATCTGAGGTCATCAGTCCCCTAGAACGTAGAACTACCAAAACCTAACTAACCTAAGGACATCACATACATCCATGCCCGAGGCAGGATTGGAACCTGCGACCGTAGCGGTCGCGCGGTTCCAGACTGTAGCGCCTAGAACCGCTCGGCCACTCCGGCCGGCCTTACTTTAGCTCAGTTGTGATAGACAAGCAGGTTGTGTTGTTATTACGCGTCGCAGTGATTTTTGAATTTAATAACTGCTTCATAGGCTCTCAGTTCCGCGTTATGCAGTGCTACGTCTCTGCTCTGTCACCAGTGTTTTACAGTAGTGAATCGTAATTAAGAGAAAGGCATGTTTTCCATGTGTATCTGTGAGTAGTGGGAGAGAGTAATATTTTTCTTTTATCACTAATGATTACTACAGTTCCTTCACAGATGAGAGCATATTTAATCTTAAACTATTGTGTGTTTGAGGATCACTGTTTGTTGTTGTGATTTTGCTGCTGTGACTGTGAAAATTAATGTTGAACCAGTTAACTTTTTTTTAGAAATAAAAGATTGTCATTGTAAATTATGAAAGCATCTCACCATTTATGCAAAGATATTCCAAGAATTCCTAAGGTATTTTCAGCACAGCTCGGACAATGGCAAACAGTTGGAGAAACCTTCAGTGTTGAATGATGTCAGAGTTAAATCACGTGGAACGTATCAGTATGCGATCTCCACTCCCCCAAGACACTTTGCAACAGTTGTTTGCTAATAAGTCGTTACTCAGTTGCACAATGTTATATAATTTTTATTGGACCATGATTTAGTTGCTTCCTCCTAATCACTAAAGCAACAGGCAAGGAAGCTGGTGTGAGGGAGGAAAGTGGCAGGAAAGAGAGATGGTTAACATCTAATAGCATAATAGGATACATTCATTTTTAGGGACGCTCTACCAAGATCATATACGAAGAAACGGTGCAGCTTTCATCGTTTGGATTCTGAATACCGTATGCTATAGAGGTGATAAGGATAATGCAGTATCACATTCAGTTATTTCATTACATATTTGTGAGTTCACAGTGAAGAGTTTAAATTTACCAAAATCTTCAGACAGTACGTAAAAAGTAAGTGATCGCATTTTTTGAAGCTATTCCTGAAGATTTACCTTCAATAACAGCATCGTTCGTGTCTTCCCTACATAAAATTTATACATTTATGTGCACAAATAATTCTAAACAATAAAGTAACAAGAAAGAAGGGTCCGGAAAAACCGATACTCATATGATACGTAAATAGGTGTACTATCACCCAGTGATTAAGACTGTAGAGAGACGTCATACATGTAGACCAGGAGGTCCATCTTTTGTGAGACCAATAACGTGAGTGTTACGCCAAGTTTATCGAGTGACGAGCTGTCAAACGATGTGGAAACGTGGAAGCAAGTGACGGTTTGTCACGTCAGTGTCAAAGTGTATAATATCAACATGTATATAATTTAGAAACATCCAAAACACTCAGTCTCCGATACAAGAATTGACGTATAGTGATATTTTTGTTTGTAAGAAACACGCCATTATGACAGCAATATGTGTATAAACAAGTGTTTAGGGAGGAATGTACATAGTGAAGCGTAGGTATGGGACTATGCACCGTGACCAAAACATAGGCCGACTTCTGTTTTTCTGTCATGGACGAAATGGGCCTGATGGCCTTGCCCAGAATGCTGGCTCGCCACTTGAGCACTGCGAAGGGTGTACCCGTCTACGTCGACTGTTGAACTTGACTCCTTCGGTTAAGAGTGATAGCACTCGAGTTGTTACATTCGCTTCCACAGTGAAACACTACTGACTACAAGTGCGTATGAACACATTGTGTGGCAAAACGCGGTTTTCTGGTTAATCCACCTTCAATCTGTCTTAGAGAGTTGGCCGCATACGTGCTGGATGTTAGCGTGGTAACCATACTCTAGCAGCCTTCATCGTTAGGCGCTCCAGTGGGCACAGTCTAAATTTCGTAAATCGGCATGTCGTTCGAAACAGCGTTTGTTGTCAGTTTCTAGTACTGATTCCAGTCTGAACAGTAACTGTTACTTCATGGGGAATTTAGAACCTGAGGGGCTGACACTGCTCCAGAGAAATGAACATGTCATATGTCAGCTAGACAATATCGAGCCACGTCAAACAAAGACTGAAGATCTTCGTAATTTAATTTAGTTTATCGGGTTTCGTGGAATCATCTGAGCCAAAGTAGTTTCGTCAAGGAATGAGTCGCCAGAACATTACAGGAAAGCCGATATGAAGTTTTAAAAACCAGGAAAGGAAACAGTAAAATTTTAAAAATTACAAAGAAATTAATAATACCACGATGATAAATAAACAGTCCAAGTCTCTAAACTAAGCGAGGAACACCCATAACTTAATAAAAGAAGTGTGGGAAAAGGTAGCCTTTCAACGGTTTGATAGTATGGGGTTTATGATTCAAATTTTCCAGTTCTGCTGGAAGCCTACAGAAAACCAATTCTGTATATTAGTGCATACCATTTTGTGCAGTGGCTAAAGAATTGTTGTCCATATACAAATCATTTTCCGTCTGTTCACCACTGAGCCAGTGTGAAAATTCCTTTTGCATTAGTCCTCATTATTAACCACAAATTGTATACAGAACTATGTGTGTAGGTACGGCAGAATTCTAAGATGTTTGGACAAAGATCTACACTAACTTTACGAACTGAAACTGCAGATCGTCATGACTGCCCTTTTCTGGACAAATGATATTTCTTGTGAATGGTCAAAATTTTCCCAAAATATATCACAGGATGTAATAGAGTGAATGTACATAGAGAAACTAAGCTTTCTCTCTGCAGTGTCGTCTACTTGGGAGATTATTTTTATAGCAAAGATAGCTGCACTTTTTGTGAATGCGAATACGATCCTTCAAAGACAGAGTCTGATCTATTCAAAATGTTCTACTTCACTAATTATTTGATCACCTAGAGACGGTCAAAATTAATATCTACAAGTGCTGTGTCAGAAATCGAATGCGCTGTGTTTCCTTGTAGCTAGGCAACAATTGATTTTCTGTAAGAAACGAAATGACGTTAGCTACTGCTCTATCCGAAAACTCGTTTATATCACCTTTCACAGTGTTTAGGTTCCAGCGCATAGAGAGCGGGTGGGGGGTGGGAGGGTTAAGGAGAAGCTTGACACTACATTGATATTCAGAGAAAATACACTGTGAAAGTAAGACAGTAAGAGTGATTTCAGGTGTGCTGCAGGGGAGTGTCGTAGGACCGTTGCTATTCACAATATGTATAAATGATCTTGTGGATAACATCTGAAGTTCAGTGAGGCTTTTTGCGGATGATGCTGTAGTATATCGAGAGGTTGTGACAAAGGAAAATTGTACTGAAATGCGGGAGGATCTGCAACAAATTGACGCACGGTGCAGGGAATGGCAATTGAAGCTCAATGGAGACAAGTGTAATGTGCTGCGAATACATAGAAAGAAAGATCGTTTATCATTTAGCTGCAATATAGCAGGTCAGCAACTGGAAGCAGTTAATTCCATAAATTATCTGGGAGTAGGCGTTAGGAGTGATTAAAAATGGAATGACCATATAAAATTAATCGTCGGTAAAGCAGATGCCAGACTGAGATTCATTGGAAGAATCCTAAGTAAATGCAGTCCGAAAACAAAGGAAGTAGGTTACAGTACGCTTGTTCGCCCACTGCTTGAATACTGCTCACCGGTGTGGGATCCGTACCAGCTATGGTTGATGAAAGAGATAGAGAAGATCCAACGGAGAGCAGAGCGCTTCGTTACAGGATCATTTAGTAATCACGAAAGCGTTACGGAGATGATAGATACACTCCAGTGGAAGACTCTGCAAGAGAGACGCTCAGTATCTCGGTACGGGCTTTTGTTGAAGTTTTGAGAACATACCTTCACCGAGGAGTCAAGCAGTATATCGCTCCCTCCTACGTATATCTCGCGAATAGACCATGAGGATAAAATCAGAGAGATTAGAGCCCACGCAGGGGCATACCGACAATCTTTCGTTCCACGAACAATACGTGACTGGAACAGAAGGGAGAACCGACATAGGTACTCAAGGTACCCTCCGCCACACACCGTCAGGTAGCTTGCGGAGAATGGATGTACATGTAGATGTAGACACGTGTGCCGTCAACAAACAGAAAACGAAGTGTGTCTTTGCTTCCCAAGGCTGTAAGTATCGATTGTGGCAGGACTTGGTTGGATGGCTGCGTTTTCGTCAAATCCTCCAACAACTACTGATACTCGCACAGAAAACCACGTGTATGGAAATTCCCCAGCAGTATAGCCAGTTGCTCTTTGATGCCACATGTTTTAGAAGTTTAAGTTCTAGTGCATAGGGAGCGGGTGAGGGCTGGGTAAGATAAGGGGAAGCTTCACACTACATTGATATTCAGAGTAAATACACTATTCTGGGACACTCCTCATTTGTATATTGGCATCGGACCTAATCTGTGGTATAAAGTTCATCTCAGTCACCTGTCATAATTTTGGATTTGAAACTTTTATAAGCGTTATTCTAACGTTCTGCCACTGCCTTATTGCAAACTACTGTTTCCCAGTTCAGTAAACTTCAGTGTAGAGCATTTAACTCACAGATACTGATCCAGATGCGAGCCTCCATTTCTACGAACTTCCCACTCCAGCCATCGAAAACCCAACATCCCCTATCACCTAGAAAAATAACTCGCAAACTGAAATGCATAATCATGGACATGAGAGGAACATATTTGGTGACCTTGGTGTTACTAAGAATATGCCTTTCCCAGTGCAGATCGTCGGTTGGTACAATATACGAGTAGCTAGAAAGAAAAAACGTCCTGGTACATGATACTAAGTGCCAGCAAATATTGTTTCCGAATTGTCAATTTTAGTCAGCTATTTTGCTGTAGTCATTAATTCGTTATGTATGTGACAACGAGTCTTATGTAAATGCCTCGAGGACGTATGTTATGACAATATTTATGGTTATTTTCTGTTGGCTGCGCACAAAGTATTATTTGCTGTTCATATAACTACCGCAAACCTGATGGCCACACCAAATATACTGATAAGCCGTATCACTGCCACTGTTTTGTTCTATTTCCAAGATTGATCAGGCGTAAGCAAATACACAGTAGCTAGTGTTGTGTTATTATCACTTTTACTTTAATCTCGCAATTGAAACCTATGTTTTTGTGAAGTAGTAGTGTCTCACATAACCTTTTAAAAAGATGTTATCGTATTAAATACGATCTGAAACGTGTTTTCAGTTTGTAAGCTGGACTGTAATTTTAGACTTGGTGGTGACGTCTTTTGCTACTCAGGAAAGAAGTGTTTATCACCGTCCAGGTTTCATCCATTCTTTCACCAGAAGGGCTGTCAAACATGAATCACTGCATCCAGCTCAACACTCGCAAGGTCGCGCTCTCGGAGACGAAACCTTTCACGAGGAAGCAGTTTGCAACGGAACCCGGCATGATTCGGAAGGCGCATATTTCCTCGTTAGTTATCACAATACTTAATCATTAAAAGCGCCAGTTTTTTAAGTAGAAGTAGTTAGAAAACCCAAAGAAACTTTAGGGCAGAAAGTCCACTCTCACGGATAGATATTGTCCCAAATTTATGATCTTCATCCCAAGCAAGAAAGGTAAGTGATTGGCGGACTGAGCTAAGGGAATGACTGAGTCACAGTGCTTGGAGGAAGAGCTCGATCATTAAAATTCTACTATCAGAAGAAAGTTACTCCGACAAAGTGATAAATAGGTCGCTGTATCCTAAAAGATCTGGAGCATCTGGTAAAAAAGAACCTAATAAAGGGAAGTTTTCCTCCTATTCTTAACAACAGTCACGGATCGCATCAAAAGAATAGAAGGATAAAAGAAAAGCATTAACGCAAGAGAAAGTGTCGTCTGGGAAACACGTGTAAATCGGCAGTAGCAGATCATACACTGTGACCAGGGTACCACCAAATTCATTATATATCCTATGGCTTTATCAAGATGCATTCATTACAACGCTAGGCTGTACAGCGAGGCCATAGAAATGTATAAGCACAAAAACACCTTTAACAGGAAAGAAAAAAGTTTGAGGCTAGGCAAGTTGTGGGCCTTAGTCTAAATAAAGCAAAGAGCTTCCCACGATAAGCTCCGTAACACATGTCGACACGACTCCGCGATATTGAGCAGCGATTTGATAACTTCACAACGGAATCGTTGCGTGGTTACGTATAAGCTGGCCGGTTTACTGACTTTGTTTAAGTTTGAAACTACCATTCGAGTCTTTATAGTCTCTGATGATTTCTCCAGCATTAGGACACGAAACGTTAGGCACAGGAATAAGCTTTGGACCACTGCCTAATGCCCATAAAACAAAATTCACGAAAGGTGTAAGTAACGGGCGTGGAAGCCTACAATATGTGTGTTAATGATTTTTATGTAAACATTAAATAATGATAAATCATATAAATTAATTTAGATAAAAAGAAACACATTTTCCATTGGTCACACTTTTTACATTGAGTTGAAGGTTGCTCAAATACGAGGGTTATTCATTTATTAAGGTCCGATAGGTCACGAAACGGAAACCATAGTGAAAATCAAACCCACCACTTCACTAAGCGCCATATCGCTGTTGCTATGACGTATTACAGCCAATCAGAAGCCGTCCTTTGCATATAAAAGTGGGAGCCTCGCCAGTTTACGACAGTCAGTTTTAGCCCTGACGACGACCATGGAGGTAGTGGTCGAAAGCTTGGAGTTTTATCCTGAATTGACGCGGCTTGTACACCGAAAGACTTTTATTCAAGAAGTACGTCGCGAAAGTCTTCGTAGCCATAAAATCAAACCCGTTTTATCAGGAACAGTTAGCTACACCTTCCAGCTACTTCTCCATATAGTCGCTGCTGCGACTTAGACATTTGTCGTAGCGTTGCACCAACCTTCCAATACCATCGTCATATAAGGAAGTCACCTGTGCTTAGCGACAATTTTCTACGCTGGTCTACAGCTCGTTGTCTGTGACAAAATTTTGTCTTTATAGCCAGCGGTGTATGTGAGCAGAGATGTCTGTATGGTGGGTCATCAAACACCTGCCATCGAAAAAGCTGCAGGAATGTCTTCAATGCCCCTGCAGTGAACGGCCAATAATTGTGATGGAGAAGGAAATGCATGACAGTCCCGTTATGTGGGCTGCATGAAATCAGGCGAAATTTCTGAGCAAGCAGTCATACTTTTTAGAAGACACTATTTTCTAGAAACTCTCACGTGCTTACTGCGCTGTCATAACTGAAAAGAGCGACGTGACGCCATCGACAGGCATAATAAAGACACTACGCAACACATCTGTGTAAAGCTTCATCGGAACTTCAATTTGGTTTCCACTTCACGACTGATGGTACCTTACTCTCCAGACAGCCCTTGTATTTTCATTTTAATACAGCCCATCAAATTGATTTGTAACTTCTAACAACCCTACCACAACAAAGGTCAAAATTTAATAATGATTGTGGTGTTGCTCACGCTGCTAAATACTGCATTTTCGGGCAACAACAAAGTTATTATGTGTCAGGCGTCATTAGAGCATAGTTATTAAAGTCATTTCATGTAATAATTAATAAACTAGGCACTCATCTTTTCGTGTTTCCAACGCTGGTCTCGTTGTAAAATCATGGCTCAATCGTCGAAAATCTAGGTGGTGATGATTCCAAGCACGGATACAAAAAGGCCTAGGTTTTATTCTGTTATATTCAAAAGTATTGTAGATGCGCTTCACAAACCATTCTTGAAGATTAAACCTTTCAAAGTTAGCACAATAGTGATGTAAAACAAAAAAAAATCAGCACTCCGAATTTAAGTTACACTTCCTTTTTATTGCTTTTGTTGCAATATCACGTAACACACAAAACATCACTTCACAATACAAAACATACTTGAAAACATCTTCCTCACAGTCACTGTTAAAGTTCAAATTTTATAAGCTGACTACAATATGCGTCTTTCCAACATGACGTCCAAGACTTGACCTTCTAAAGGTCCGACTCTCTAACAACTAACTAATAATCGCTTACGCGCCCAAAAATCAGAGTTACAAGTACGTCAAAGATCATAGTGACAAAAGAAAGAATACACATAAGAATAATATCATTGCAATATAAACGTATCGATGTATCACAAATGAAATCAAATCTGAATGTTGTCTCAGAAATATGTTAGGTAGTTAAAAGAAACACAGTAGAATATCGCTGGTATCGAGAAGTTGAGTTGAGGTGCCGTAATGGTTACGCAATTCAAGTACCATTACAAACTGCAAAGCCGATAGATGGATACATGAGTTTTCGTGAACTTACTTTTTTTTCTAAGTATCTGGCTGGTAAGCATTATTATTTGTTGATGCACTTGTTTAAAATTTTTGCATCCATATTTACAGTAACAAAACCTTTCGTATCCCAAACTCAACAGTGTCCTAGCTTTGTACGACCACCAGTTTTGCATCCGACGGTTTGTTGATATAGGTACAAAATCTTAAAGTCATAAATATTTTCAGAAGTGGCATTATCATAGGGCCGCACATTGTCGGACACCAATTCAGTGGTGTTTCCTGCGTACAGGTCTACTATAACCAACATTAATGTGATATACATAATTTCTGATACTATCGCTAATTGGTTGAAACTGGGAATTACAAAATTATGCTATCATAAGTTACTTTTTAGGGCGTTGATCTGTATCGGTATGGATCGATACTATTGACGCATAATGAAGACTGACTTTTATGCATGTGTATATAGTTACTTGGCACCCGTACTAAGCTGTTTTCCTCTCTTTAGTGATTCAAAGCGTTAGTGACGATTGTTCCTGCACAATAGTAATCTCTACAGTCATTTCTCTAGGCTGTGATGTAATCATTAAATTACGAAAAAAAGTAATAATAAAACGAATACGTGGACTGTGATTACAAAAAAGAAATGACCCTTTCATTTCTACGTATCAGTGTTTCTGAAGGGCAAATGTACCAATTTAATACTGATCTCTATACTCCTCGTAGAAAAATCCTATTTCGAACACAATACTAAATATTACATGAGACAAATGCCTTAACAATTGTACTATACACGTACAGTATCACATTTTGTACGATTACACCCAGAGATGTCTTTAGAATGTAAATACTCTTCTACTCATTGAAGTAACTCTGTTCTATCTCCAAAAAAATTCTATGATTTTCAGCTCTACATTGCAATATTTGCTGCACACTTGTATTGTGAGGCCCTAGTCAATTTTGCAACTAGCACAACAAGGCTCATGTGGTAAAAAAGGACCTTTGAATAAGACGAACAAAAATAGTTGTTAAAAAATAATGACGAATCGACAGTGGACTAGAAAGAAATGAGTGATATCGTGGAGACATGATGCGTCGCAACTTTTGCAAAAGCAATCACTCCGTATGCTTGCGATCTTAGCACTGGCCTTCAGCTCTCTGTGGTAAATGTACGATTCACTGATTTATCAGAAATTCATTGGAGAATAGGAAGGATAGCAAACTTTAAGGTCCCGCCGACGGCTTGGTCACAACTAACATTAGCCGAACAATGAAGGAAGGATATCGGTCATGGCTTTCTTCTGAGCAACCATATCAGCATTCACTTTAAGTGATGGAAAAAACTGTATGAAACATAAATCTGGATGGCTAGACGGGGCTCTGAACGCCTCTCCTCTTGGCTTTAGTACATCGCAAAATGAGAACTCAAAACTTTCCACACTACGCGTTGGTCTGTTGCACGTACCGCAGTGTGCCGCTCGGTCGTATTGGCTGCAGGTGATAATATCAGCTGAGTGACTAGGAGCATGTCTAGTAATTAGGTGTCGCTTGCTACGTCCGCGACTCCGATTACAACCAGTTATGTAAAGATAATGCGCAACAAACAACTCTGTGGACATACTGCGCTGGTCTGTCTGAGGAAGCAGAGAAAAGAAACAACAAAAACTGTGTATACGAATGAGTTTATAAGGCACAAACGAAAGATGATAGCTTATGAATCTAAATAAATCATGTGATGAAATAATGAACAGGAACTCATAGGTGATTTCTTTTACTTTTTAACAAAGAAAGCAAGAATAAGCACATTTTTACAGTTTCTTGTTTGTTACGTCAAAAACGCACTTCATTGTGGACATTATATCCACTTAGCACTTTGCGTAATGTTTTCCAGTGAGTATATTACAACCAGGAAGTACGACTCCGGGAGGTCTTTTAAATCACCCTCTACGTCCACCATATTTCCTCCATTCTACTCAAAAAATACCCACCACAGATATATTTAAATATGGTAACAGATGTAAGTCGTAGAGCGCCAGATATGGTGATTAGCTTACATGTTTCCCTCAGATTTCCTATCAAAGTAACTTGACGGACTGAAGCACTGCTCTGAAGGAAAATCATAGATTTACTTTTTTAGCGTTTTTTCAACTAGAAAAAAGACATTTGTGGTATTCTAATTTATAACAAAGCAACGGTTAAGACAGTAAATAATCTCTTTCGTATTCCATCAAGTACTGGCTGTACATTTGATTTGCCAAGGGGTGATAAGAACGCTTGGAAGACCAGTGACCTAACCACTGCCGCAATTCACTAGGTAGTGGCTCTGAAGCAAAGGAGTTTGTGAACTGTTTCGTGCCTCTGTGGTGAAAGTGTGCTGTGAATGGAGAAATCATAGCACTTTTGAATAACAGTTGTGGAAATTGCGGCGCTTTGCGTGCCATTGATGAGCGAGGCGAATGTCGGCTATGACTGTCTTCCTACTATGTGGTAGTTCACCATCCAAATAGAGTAGAGGACAGCGAGACACCTTCTAATAAAACATTGTAGAGAACGCTACGGCGTATGGTGCTACAAAACAAATAGATAGTGGCGGGACACATGCTTATGACATACACAGACGAAAAATACTTTTATTACACGGTCCAGTCACTTTAATGTGACCATCGTCTATGTTTGACGTCAACGTGCAGTAACGACTCACAGACCGCAGATGGTAGCACTGGAAGTGGAGGGTAGATAAAGCGTGTTGGTAGGAACGCGGCATACAGTGTGGTCGTTGTCGTAATGAGGAAACGGAACGATTTACCTGACGTCCAAAAGGGAATGACCATTGGCATTCAGCTTTTCCGAAGCGGCTAAGGTTGTAAACTGTTCGCGTGCCGCCGTGGTTAAAGTATATCGACCATGGCAAATCAGTCCTATTCGAAACCGGCGCCGACGCAACCGTGGTGCACCATGAGCCGTAGCTGACATGGATAAAAGACGGCTGCGGAGATGTGTGCACGCGAATAAGTACGCAACTGTTGAGCAACTGACCCCACAGATAAACCAAGACAATGTCTCCTCAACGACAGTTCAGCCAACGTTGCTGCGTAGTGGTCTCCGCTGCAGTAGCTTGGTTGATGCACTCATGCTACTATTGTTAATCGGCGACGAAGGCTAGAACTTGCACGCCAGTATGGCAATTGGACTTCTACTGAGTGGTGGCTGGTAGCCTTTCCAGATGACGGACAGCCGTTGCGAGTACGGTGTGAAAAGTCTGAAAGCAAACACCCTGCGACAATCGTTGGAAGGGTCCAGGCTGCAGGAGGGGGCGTTGTGGTCTGGGGAATGTTTTCATTGCATTCCCTGAGTGATCTTGTCATTCTGGAAGACCATGTCCAGCCCCTCATGCAGTTTGTTTTTCCGCGGCACAATAGCCTCTACCAGCAGGAAAATGCAACGTGTCACACAGTTTGCAGTGCACATGCGTGGTTCAAAAAGCACCTGAATGAGTTTTATCGTACTCCCCTGGCCACCAAATTTCCCGTATTTAAACGCAATCCAGAATATGTGGGATCACCTCGATCGGGCTGTACGCACCATGGATCCACAAACGAGAAATCCAGCACAGTTGCCCGAGGCACGGGAGTCAGAATGGCTCCACATCCATGTCAGTATCTTTCAGAGCCTCACTTAAACTCTTCCTGCAAGCCTCGCTGCGTCCCCCGCTATAAAAGGTGGTTATTCAGGCTTTTGACAGATTTTCACATTAAGGTGACTGGACAGTGTAGCTGCACAGTATGGAAACTCGACTGTTGACGATCAGGTACTGTAGCCTACTCCTATGAAATCGGTTCGTAAAGCGCATAGATGTCAGAATGTCGTACGTGAAAGGTCTAATAAAAATTACTTGCAGGACATATGGCTGTGGAGGTAGTATGGTGGTCTGGGGAATGGCTGGCGATATTATCCAGGCCCATATGGAAATCATTCCTTTACGATTTAGGTACGTATTCGTCTGGAGACATAATGTTCAGCCGTATACGGTATTTTCCGTGTGAGGGATTAAATCATTGTACGCAGCTCGTGGTCGTGCGGTGGCGTTCTCACTTCCTACGCCCGAGTTCCCGGGTTCGATTCCCGGCTGGGTCAGGGATTTTCTCTGCCTCGTGATGCCTGGGTGTTGTGTGATGTCCTTAGGTTAGTTAGGTTTAAGTAGTTTTAAGTTCTAGGGGACTTATGACCATAGATGTTAAGTCCTATAGTGCTCAGAGCCACTTGAACCATTTTGATTAAATCATTCAGCAACATATTCTCCCTTCCACAAGTCTATAAGTGACCCGAAATTCCTCGGAGAGCACGGTAATTACTTACAAGTACTCCATTATTCCGTATCATTTGGATTTTAACCCAACATTGCTGGGAAACCTTTCGCACAGTTAATTCCTGCCGCACGGGATAGCCGCGAGGTCTAGGGCGACTTGTCACGGAACGCGTGGTTCCCCGCCGGAGGTTCGAGTCCTCCCTCGGGCATGGTTGTTTGTGTTTACCCTAGTTTAAGTTAGATTAAGTCTTGGGACCGACGACCTCAGCAGTGTGATCCCATAGAAGCTTACCACCAATTTCCTATTTCCAGTTAATTCCGCGACCAAAGTATATTGTACTCTTTCTTCTGGCCTTCTGATATGTCTACAGCGTCGATTTTAAGCGCCGATGTTTCAGTGTTATTGTACGCGCTTCCTCGGTGGTTTCTTGCAGTTTTGGGAAGTTCTTGACGTGGAACAACCTCAACCGAATTACTGCCATGTTGAATTCAGTCGTCCATTTCTGCAGCATTGTAACTGAACAAGCACAGCTTTATAAACCTTCTTAGACACGACTTTCTTCAAAGGTCGTGTAAACTAAATTATGAGGCAGATGAAGTTTAAATTGGACTAACTTTATTTGGGTGGTATTTCCCGGTCAATCCTGTAATTTTTATCTGTTACTTTTCACTTCTTCCACCTCTGCAAGCGTTTGGTAATTCGAAAATACTGAGTTTTTAGGTGGTTCGGTGTCCACTTAAATCTGTAGGTCTCCCTACAATTGGCTGGATAAGTCCGTTTCAAGGTCGGAGGAAGCCAACGGCATACCGTCTCCAACACGAGCACAGCTAGTGAAGCATTGTGGTGTTCAAACCAACCTTCAGGTTAATGATAGGTTTTAATTTTTCATATCTGTGTACAAAAAATGAAATTTTCATGAAATGAACGGCATCTGTGTGTTAGGCGGAGAAATTTTTTCATGTCCTCATACATAATACTCGATGGGTGTATTGGTAATAGGACTACAGAGATCGGTCGCTTCACACGAAGACAAAATCGGTCGTTAAGTCTTTTTATAAGATTGAAGTATACCTTCGAATTAATTTGTTGGAGAACAACTGAGCACTTATCGTCTGGAGACCCTTAAATACACCATACTGCCATTCACCTCGTGCCGTTTGCGGAATTGTTGGTAAATGTAGTAAAATTCACGGAAGGAGCTTTTTATCCCGTTCGTCCTCAGTATTGCCTTAGTCTTAAATAATGTTGAATGTGGTGAGAGGACCGTTCCGTCACTGCCGCGCAGTGAAGTGGAAAAGTAAAGCAGAATTTAACACACTTTTATTTGTTACTTATTTCTATTTTTTGATTTATTTAACTTGGTAAGATTGTATTAAAATACTAACATCCTAAAGGTAATTTTCATAATCGTAACTGAACATAAATACGAATATTCACAATAAATAACATACAAAATGTTTTTGATGAATTAAAAGTGTATAGACTGGAACTCGATCTCGGATTCCAGCCGTGAGGACGCAATACACTACTAATTGCGCTATGCGATCCTGCCTTTTACGATGCTTCTAATGATCTGTCTCTCAATTATAGATAAACAGTTATACACTGAAGCACCAAAGAAACTGCGTATTCAAATACAGAGATATATAAACAGGCAAAAGATGGCGTTGCGATCGGCACGCCTACATAAGACAAGTGTCTGGCGGGGTTGTTAGATCGGTTACTGCTGCTACAATGGCAGGTGATCAACACTTAATTGGGTTTTAACGTGGTGTTATAGTCGGCGCACGAGCGATGGGACACAGCATCTACAAGATAGCGATAAAGTGGGGATATTCCCGTGCGACTATTTTACGGGTGTACCGCGAATATCGAGAATTCGGTAAACATCAAAGTCTCCGACATCGCTACGGCTGGAAAAAGATCCTGCAAGAACGCGATCAACGACGATTGAAAAGAATCGTTCAGCGTGACAGAAGTGCAGCCCCTCCGAAAATTGCTGGGCCATCAACAAATGTCAGCGTGCGAGCTATTCAACGAAACATCATTGATACGGGCTGTCGTAGCCAAAGGCCTACTCGTGTACCCTCGATGACTATACGACACAAAGCTTTACACCTCTCCTGCGCACGTCAACCTCAAGATTGGACTGTTGATGTCTGGAAACATGTTGCCTGGTCTGACGAGTCTAGTTTCAAATTGTATCGAACGGATGGACGTTTACGGGTGTGGAGACAACCTCATGAATCCATGGACCCTGCATGTCAGCAGAGACTGATCAAGCTGGTGGGGGCTCTGAAATGGTGTGGGGTGTGGGAAGTTGGAGCGATATGGGACCCCTGATACGTCTAGATATGACTCTGACTGGTGACACATACGTAAGCATCTTGTCTGGTCACCTGCATCCATTCATGTCCATTGTGCATTTCGACGAATTTGGGCAATATCAGCTGGGCAATGCGACACCCCACACTTCCAGAATTGCTACAGAGTGGCTCCAGGGACACTCTTCTGAGATTAAACTCTTCCACTGCCCACCGAGCTCCCCAGACATGAACATTATTGAGCATATCTGGGATGCCTTGAATCATGCTGTTCAGAAGAGGTCTCCACCCCCTCGTATTCTTACGGATTTATGGACAGCCCTGCAGGATTCATGGTGTCAGTTCCCTCCAGCACTACATCAGACATTAGTCGAGTCCATGCCACGTCGTATTGCGGCACTTCTCCGTGCTCGCGGCGGCCCTACACGATATTAGGCAGGTGTACCAGTTTCCTTGGCTCTGCAGTGTATAATGCACTTCCAGTTTCGGACTTGATTTAATTACTAGTTACTACGGGTTAAAACCTCGAAATTTTACGTAAAAAACTGTTTATCAACATTAGTGTGGCATGTAACACTGCTTTGTCGTGAAACCCAAATTAAGCTGAGAATGACTGTACCGGGATTTCAACCCAAGTCTTTCCTCGAAAGTACGTAAATAAGACTTCTTTTTTTTTTTTTTTTTGAAGAAAAAACTGTAGTTTGTGTAAAATGCCCTTGTGCGAAACTCAACTCCAGCAAGTTTGACTAGATGCAAGAATTTTGGTCGTGAGCGGTTTCTTCACACTTGCGCCAGTATTGCAGAGCTCATTAATTGAACAAGTCCTTCTGAGAGCTAACAAGCTATAAACATCCTTGTAAACAGTGGCGTAAGGCTGTCAAAACAGTCTGCGCAGCACGGAAAACATCTCACGAGCGGCTCAGCTCTCCTGCAGTTGCGAGGCCAGCGTATGTAACCTGCTAGTACTTTGCTCGAAATCACGATTCGTGAGTCAGTGCCGAGTGCTTCTGTCACTCTGAGGCAGACTTGCCTGGAACTTTGCAGTATCGCGTTCCCGCATTCGGTTTTTCCGAAAGCACTACTTCTGAGTAATTCAGAATACCGTGAAGGCTGCAGGCGCCACAATAGCAAGGCCAACAGCATCAGACTCTTCCCAGGCGCAGCAAGCCCCATCGTTGTCTTATACGTCACACTCGCCTTCCGTCACTGCTGACTATCTTCTACGCGCTAAGAGAACGTGCATTCTCGTTGCACCTCTTCTAAAGTTCATGGAAAGTTTTCGCTCTCTCTTAGTTGATAGTTTCACGTCCTGTCGACACCTAGAATATAACAAACGAACTGAATTATCTGTCACTTTACGCGTGTAGTGTATTTGAAGAGACAGAAGCACTTGTTACGCCGTGTTGTTCAGTAACTGAGTACCCTGTAATGTAACCCGCTGTATGCGTGTTTCTGTTGAAATTAGATGAACTCGAACTTGGGAACCCGAAAGCTATTCATGCAGTGCAGTGTGTATTATGTAGGGATCATGAAAAAATTAATTTTCTTCCTGACTCTGAATATGGTAATAGTTTAATACATAGTAAACTTATACTACATTTTTGGGGTAACTTATGACACTATTAGATGAATCTCCAATTCGTAACTGAAAATCTACGCGTATGCGAAGAGAAAATAATTATGTCTGAAATTTATTCATATCTTTAGTGCTAAAAGCATTTAGCAAAACGTAACTTGTAATTCTCTCAGAGAGAGAGAATTTCCTCACCCCTTCATGTAGCGGAAGAGTTTTGCCACGACTTCCATGAAGAATCACACGTTTGCATTCACTACATGGCAATATGTAAACATAGACAATTAATAGTTACTGATTCAAATAAACTTTCAAAACTCGGACGAGGAAGCTCAAGCTCAAATCTAGACGTGTCCATTTGTAGTTCAAATGGTTCAAATGGCTCTAAGCACTATGGGACTTAACGTCGCCGACCGGTGTGGTCGAGCGGTTCTAGGTGCTTCAGTCTGGAACCGTGCGACCGCTACGGTCGCAGGTTCGAATCCTGCCTCGGGCATGGATGTGTGTGATGTCCTTAGGTTAGTTAGGTTTAAGTAGTTCTAAGTTCTAGGGGGCTGATGACCTCAGATGTTTAGTCCCATAGTGCTCAGAGCCATTTGAACTTAACGTTTGAGGTCATCGGTCCCCTAGACTTAGAACTATTAAAACCTAACTAACTTAAGGACATCACCCACATCCATGCCCGAGGCAGGATTCGAACCTGCGACCGTAGCAGCAGCGCGGTTCCGGACTGAGGCGCCTAGAACCACTCGGCCACAGCGGCCAGCTCATGTGTAGTTCAAATTAACACATGTCCCAACTAAAACGTAGTACACATACAAAAACAAGACCATTAAATGACGGGTATAAAAGAAGAAATCATACGATATCGAAATAGGGACGTAACCAGTGCTCGACTACGAAATGATAGTTAAGTCGCAGTTACTGAAATTAATTTTTTATGCCAATATCTACAGCTTATTAAATTTACGAATAGTTTGCTGTGAATCAGTTCTTGATAACTTCATCCCATTCTATTGGCTTATCGCCTTACAAAAGACAGGTCATAATGTCTCACAAAATACAAACGAAGAAAAAGATCGATATTGTGAAACAACCACCCCCCCCCCCCATACTATATTGTCTAATTGTCTAACAGGAGACAATCATAGATCTCTGATGCTACGAAACGTTGCATATGATTGGACGAAGAGACAGGTTGTTCCAGTTCGTTGCAGAACCAAACGAGCAGCTACTCTGCAGCAATAATCAAAACGGATTCCGCAAGGACTGACCGTGTGTTCACCATATCGTTCTTGTACGTCACGATATGAAGAAGGGTAAAGATGGTGAATGTCGGGTGTTTTCCGTATTTCCAGACACGCGGAAAACCTTAGATACGAGTCTGTGTTGCAAAAAATAAATAAAAAAATATCCGAATGGCTACTTCTCACCACTCACCAAACGGAACACATTATGTCTTTTTTAGTGGGGAGACATTGTCGGCTTCACCACTCATGCCTCCAGTAAGATTAAGAGAGTTGTTATTACTCGTCATATATATATATATATATATATATATATATATATATATATATATATATATCACTAGGAAGATAATGTCAGTAGCTTTCCCTATGTAACTCTTCGTTGACGATGCGCTCAGCTATAGAAAGATTGCAGCATTAGACAATCTGCAGATAATCAGCTCGCCTACTAAAGACTACCAACTGATGCTCAGCACAAGCAATTGCATTCCAATCTAAATGCAACCGAAATGGTTATTGCTTGTATGATTTTGAAAATTAGCCACAGAATTTGACTTTTCTCTATTAAATCAGAAGTAAATTAAGGTCAACGAAATAGCGTATTTATAATTAACGTGACAATTATGGATGCTTGAAAAATGAAACGACGTCAACTCCACTGGTTTATAAACTACTTACAGGTGCTAACACATCGATCTGTGCAATCCGAGTGTCGTAGATTGGATACGTTCATTCGCATTTCGCTCGTGCCCGACTGCGTTTGTTGACCTTAGCTGACCAAAACGGGCGCAGAGGTAGGTACTGGCTTGTTGGGTCATGGCTACACTCTTTCGGAATCATTCCCTAGCGGAGCAGAAAGTTGTAACGAGTTCTATGACTTCTGTTACACAGGCTAACGTAATAAAATAACTATAAAAGTCTTACAAGCATCTCTCATACCTTAGAAAACCATTACTGCAGTACGTAGTTTGTAATAAGTCATAACGTTTCGAAGCTGGACTGACACACAAAACCTATAAGAATACACAGGAAAATTAACTCTGTTGGACACACGTACTCAACTTATCTAGATGGTCAATCAGAGATAGATGACTTTGTGGAAACTAAAACTATTCTAGTTTTCCTTTTGACTGAACGTTTCAGGGGCTTCGGCCGTTCACTTATGTAATAAAATGAAACGCTTTCAATCGTCCTTACGACGTTATTTATTATGTGGGTACCAGTTTCGGTGCTTCAGTATGTCATCTTCAGGCCTTAAATGTCACTGAGGGCTTATCTCAGTTTGTAGTTGATAGTTGGAAACGTGCTACAGGTAGTCTGCGAAAACCAATTCATAGATGTTGGCCGCTGATGGAATCGTATATATGATTTAAGCCCCTCGGCATCAGTTAAGGCCTGAAGATGGTGTACTGAAGCACCGAAACTGGTAGCCACATAATAAATGACGTCGTAAGGACGGCTGTAGGTATTCTATTTTATTGCAAAACTATTCTATGTCGTTTTTGTGGTGTTCAGTCCTTAAACTGATTTGGTGTATCTCTCGACGCCAGTCTGCTCTGTCACGCCTCCTCGCCTCTGAGTAACGATTCAAACACACATCCGTTTCAATCTGCTTACTTTATTCATCCTTTAGTCTCCCTCTATAATATGCACCCGTCACACTTCCCTCCATTACCAAATAGACGCTTTCTTGATAATCCCGTATGTGTCCTAAGAACCGAACACTTCTTTTCCAAAATAAACGTCGTTATATCGAAGACTCACAAGTTGTAATGAAAAATGTAGGCAAAAAACAGGAAATTAACGATTACAATTAGTGAAGGGGTGGGGGTTTTTATGCCCCCACCTCTTCGCTAACTGTATTAGTTAATTTCCTGTTTTCCTGCCTCTCTTCGTGCAAGTGCCTACATCTTTCATGAAAAAATGGCTCTGAGCACTATGGGACTTAACTGCTGAGGTCATCAGTCCCCTAGAACTTAGAACTATTTAAACCTACCTAACCTAAGGACATCACACACATCCATGCCCGAGGCAGGATTCGAACCCACGACCGTAGCGGTCGCGCGGTTCCAAACTGTAGCGCCTAGAACCGCTTGGCCATTCTGGCCGGCCATCTTTCATGACATGAATTACTGGTTACATCCATTGCTGAGGGTACAACAACAAATTGTTGGTTCTCACAGCAACATCATTACTAAATTATTAGTGATAATCAGTAAGGTCTGTCGATACCTGTTTTTCACACCGTTGTTATATGGACAGGGGATTAAAACGTACGTTCATAATTTCAAAATACTTCGACTAATTTTTCGATAGGTCATACCAAAATATACTGACATAAGTAGTAGCGTCAAGGCGTGGTGCACGAAGAACTGATTGTCGTTAAAATTCAGAAAGTTTTTGACATATGGTTCCCAGAAACTGATATTTTCTTATCACACGGAGAAAAAATTATCATTTTTTTAAATTATTCGAACGGAAAACAGACAAAAGGCGTCCTTAGATGTACCACATTCTGGATCTTGTACAAAAACTGACTGCTCTTTTCACAACTATAATACTGCTCTCCAAATTGTCTGTCTGCTATTAAACTAACTTTGTAGTTGACTTTTCAGCGAGTCGCGTGGTAGCAGCCAGTTGCCAGCCAATAGCCGTTCTTTCACGAGTGCCGTGTGATCACCGTGTCGTCTGTTTTATAGGTACATGCTGAGCCTTGTTCACCGTACCTATCTACACACCGACAGCAGTGCCCCCAGCACTGAAACCTGTTGCTTGCAAATTTATTTTATTCGAGCTAAAGCATTGAAATGCGAAAGCTGGTTGAACATCCTCAGAAGTATTTTCAGTCTGTATTATAGCAATTGAGCACAAACTTTTCCGTTCACGAAGGAGATGAGTCAGAAAATCTGGTGGTGTCACTGTGCGAACTTCATGTAGACCGTTGTTCACGCATCTTGGAATCCTAACGCTTTTCACCTTATAGACACATTATTCCCTCATACAATTTGTGCTTAATAACATTGGCTCCTTCAGAACGAGGTGGAGCATTCATTAAGTGGACGTTGTTCAGAAAACCGTGTATTACTTCGATAAAAGACCCTCTCGCCCATTGTACAGATGGGTGTGAACTCTTTTGCAGGTTCAATGTTAAGTAGCCTTTTGATGATAGATTCTAATTTTTACATCTATACTGAATACCTGACAACGGCCTTGCCGCAGTGGTAACACCGGTTCCCGTCAAATCACCGAAGTGAAGCGCTGTGGGCTTACCTAGCACTTGGATGGGTGCCGGCCGAAGTGGCCGTGCGGTTAAAGGCGTTGCAGTCTGGAACCGCAAGACCGCTACGGTCGCAGGTTCGAATCCTGCCTCGGGCATGGATGTTTGTGATGTCCTTAGGTTAGTTAGGTTTATGTAGTTCTAAGTTCTAGGGGACTAATGACCTCAGCAGTTGAGTCCCATAGTGCTCAGAGCCATTCACTTGGATGGGTCACCGTCCGGGTCTGCCGAGTGCTGTTGGCAAGTGGGGTGCACTCAGCCCTTGTGAGACCAATTGAAGAGCCAATTGACTGAGAAGCAGCTGCACCGATCGCGAATACTGACAACAGCCAGTAGAGTGCTGAGCTGACCCCATGCCATCCGTATCCGCATCCGGTAACACCTAAACGCTGAGGGTGACGTGGCGACCGATCAGTACACAGTGTTCGTTTTTATGTTGAATACTTTTTTTCTAACAAACTCCTTTCATTTTGCTCGGGAGTTCTTCACAACAGTTTATCAGCGTACTGCGTTCAAAAAGGTTATGAAATTGCACTCGAAATCGGGAGGAGTGGTGTTCATATAAATGTCTGGGCATCCAGATCTAGGTTTTCCTTAGTTCACCTAAATCGATTTTCAGGATGATTCCTTTGTAGAAGACACGGCCAACTTTCTTCCCCATCCTTGTCTCACTCGATTTTGTACTCTCCTGTTTCGTGTGACTTATGCAGGGGTTTTAAAATATATGTCGCATTTTCCTACAGAAAAACTGGCCAGAACCAGAATAAAAGTTCTTGTAATGATATGTTCGGAAACCAATTCCGGTTGAGATATCGTCCATCGAAGGTCCGCTGTTCACAGCCCGCACTTTATTTAGAAAGTAGTAGAGTACTCGGCGTTGCCCGGTTATGTATTTGTTTCAGCATTCTATTAGTTCGTCTCCACTTCCCCCCTCTATCAGTCCATGTCCTCCTCTTCCTCTCTCGGTTCATCTCCTCTTCCCTTTCTGTCCATTTCCTCGTCCCCGTTCGCTCTCCATCTCCTCTCCCTCCCTATCTGTCTCCGTCTCTGGCTCCCCCTCTCTGTCCATCTCCTCCTACCCCCCTTCTCTCTCCACATTGTAACCCCATTCCAATTGGAGGTTGCAAGACCTTACCCCCGCAGTATTTCTTTCCAGGCTGAAAGTAATATGTTTAGCAAGTTTGGGCGAAATAGAGTCCGTGCCTTAAGAGGAGCATTTTACCCGTGGTTTTGCCCACGTATGCACGTGTCACTTATGTTGACCATATTTCGCACGTATTTCTACAATTAGTTCACCTGTTTCTCTGGCGAATTTCGCCCAGCAATTACATTTTCCCACGTCTTAGTATTTATCACGTCATATCTACTGAACTATGTGTCGTAAAGTGATATATTTTTGCGTGGATACTGATTGAGAAATCCGTTCCGGATAGAGTTAGCAGCATCGAAATAATAAATGTAGACGTCATGGACGATGCGACAGCTTTTCAAGCATATTAGTATTTATTACATCATATCTTCTGAATTATGTGTCGTACAATGATATATTTTTGCAAGTATATTCGGTGATATATGTGACTACTGTCTAAAAATTGTGTCGCAAATAGAGTTTGTAGAAAAATACTACTAAATTGGAAGGTCATGCCTGATGCGGCGGTTTTACAACATGAATAGCGAAAGTGTAGTAAACGATAAAATCTTAGGCATTCATGATTTTTTAGATTGTGTCAGCACAAATAATTCTCGAAAATGTTAGAAATTGTGTGTAAAGTCACGAAGTGCTGTCCTTCTCATATACTGGGTGAATAGATTCTGGCTAGTTGAGCGTTGTGAGACGCGCTCATGTTTTCGTCACTAACCTCACCACTTCGAGAGATAGGAGGTCGTTACGCCTACTGGGGTTCTTTCCAGACAAAAAGTGATATGTATACCAAGTTTCGTATAAAACGATCCAGTGCTTTAGGAGATGTGGAACATACATACATACATGCATACATACAATTTTATAATACTAACTTATCGACAATTTAGTTTCGCTAAAGGAGGATGTGACCAATGTAAATGACGCTGTCCAAATAGAGCCAGCTGTATTGGAAAAGACTGTGATTCAGTGTAAAGCAGTGCTACGTAAACTCCCACTGTTGCTGTGGTTGTTAGAGACTGCAAGTCCTGAAGGTGTCATATATGAAAAGATAGGGAGGTAATTGGGTGTTACAAACGAACATTTTGTAATAATTGAGTATAATTTATCTGTTTTAAATGAGTAAATTAATTCCAAATTATACATGCAATCCTTGGTTATTGTTAGTCAGTTCTGTCGAGAAGCATGTGGTCAGCAGTTAGGCTGCTGGACATGGAAGCGACTGCTCCATCGGCCCTGAGAAGCTGTGACAGCGTAAACCAAAAACTTTTGTTCATACAACGTTTCCAAGTTGGTTCTAATAAATTTCATATCTGACCTGTACCCAACCAAATTATTTAAAGCATACTAGACAAAAAAAATGGTTCAAATGGCTCTGAGCACTATGGGACTTAACATCTGAGGTCATCAGTCCCCTAGAACTTAGAACTACTTAAACCTAACTAACCTAAGGACATCACACACATCCATGCCCGAGGCAGGATTCGAACCTGCGACCGTAGCGGTCACGCGGTTCTAGACTGAAGCGCCTAGAACCGCACGGTCGCACCGGCCGGCCATACGAGACAGCTAAGATTTAAGAGAATAAGGTCGTTGCTGTAATCGCTTTTTGCTGTCTCCTAAATTTCGTATCATTTCTGCCCTCTTATTGGAAATACATGTTAATATTTTGATTTACTATGCCTGAGAGTTCTCCGTCTACATGACTAAATGTTAATCCAGTCAGTAAACATAATGAGGTAACGTAACAGAGATGAAGTAGGCTGTAAATTACTTAGTATATATATATATATATATATATATATATATATATATATATATATATATATATATATATAATTAAATTTGATAATACTTCTGATCCAGTACCGAAATATAAATGACACAAATGGTCGAATACAATTGTGTTACGTTCCCAAGTTATTTTGAATAACGGAAGAAGATTTCAGTTTTCTGGATGTAAAACTCCCAGAAATTGCATCTCAAATTAATTAACATGTATTTCCTATTAGAGAGTAGAAATGATATGCAATGTACAATAAATGTACAACAAAAATGGTAGAAGACGAACTAGAATATATTGCTAGCATTGAAAGTTGAGGCAAAGAGTAGGAAAATCGTTGTGAATAAAGATATGTACAGTTACGGCTAGATTTTTATCCTTCATTAACATTTAAGTTACGGTATTTTTCTGCTTAAAGTCAGAGGGAATGAATGGTGTTAACAATAAGTACACAAAATTGTAAAACTGCTTGTACTCCCATTTCTATTCTCTGCTAGCCTTCGCGATTGTAAGATTCTTACAAAATTGACGGTTATAAACTTCGGCTAGTAACCGCACGCGTGTCAGATACAATCCGCCAATCGATTTCGGTAACAGAGCAGTTATTGATCAAGGAAAATCACTCGTTGACGTAGACGGTTGCGTCTACTTCATAGTGATTGATCAAATAGCTTCCTGGTTTCCGTCATAGCCTCGGTCAGTAAGAGAACGTAGGTATGTGTTTTCAGCCGGAACCATACACTGGAAGCGATACTTGACGTATAGATGCAGACTGTGAATTCCCAGAGTACTTTTACCCGAATGACTGGATACGTTACTAATGATATTAACCAGGATCGAACTGTCGCAGTGTACACAAAATGAACTTATAATCGAGAGGAACGCAGTTCAAATCAGATCCTACTGAATCCGTTTTTCTTGGTTTCTCTAAATCATTTATGGTTCCTTACCTAGAACACAGCACTTTTCTACCACTGAGCAACTGCATCCGACGTAATATCCCGTCTCTGATGAGAACAACTTCACAACTTTAAACTGTTAATCTGATTTTTTTTCTAAAAAAGCGAACTCTAAAAACTTGAATGACAGCTTAGTGGACCTTAATGCTACAACCTTTACGCCACCTTGAGATATCCTACTCTGAAACGTCAGCACCTGATTTCCAAAGAGACAACTCTCCATGACTAAACTTAAATGAAACGCCTCCGACCCAGCTTTGCACTGTTGTCATTTAGAGACGCACTGAAGCTTCCATTTGTTGATGAAACGTCAGCGGAAGTACTTAATGCCGTAGGAAAACTAGATAGGCTTTCGAAATGATGTTCTCCAGCAGTGTATGATTTACATTAGCGCACTGTAACACTAGATCTATCAGATTTCTTCACCTCGAATCATAAAGTGAAGTATATTAACAGTGGGGGCCGTAGGAAGATTTTGTTCGTGAATGTGTGACACACTAATAATGTATTATGATGCAGGTAGAGAATATCTTTCTGATAAACTGTTTTATTTCCAAAGTCGTACATCGCCACTGAAAGCGCGACATATTCACACATTGATCTCATTCTTTACTACAATTGAACTTATATTCTCAGTTAACTGGTAATGTGTGTCTTTTCAGTTGAATTGTGTAAGAGAACACTCCATTCACTTTTTTTCATGTATGTTTTTCATTTTTTTCTTATGTTATTGAGACGTGTAAAGTAGCTCTTTCTCGTTAATGAGCAGTTATTACTTCCTGTCTAAGGCCTTTTGAGTAGTTTATTCTTTCCGAGTTATCAGCCTTCCCCTACAAAAATAGGTGTGAATATGATCTAATACCTGACAGGACCCCATAGCCATTAAATAGGGCCCTACAATCACAAGTAATGTGCAATAACAAAAACGCATAGGAAAGTGGTGTAAGTTACATATATAACAGACAAGAATAGACGCCTAAATTATATGCAGGATGTTTCTGACAACAAGAGATAAGTTTAACATCAACAATATAGTCTACGTTCTTTATCCTGATCTTGATTCATTGCGTAGTGTTGACTGCAAGGATCTAGTACACAGGTATGTTTAGTTATGAATGAAATACTGTTGAGCTCTACATGGGTTTTTGGTTCACTGTATTGTTATGTGCTTGGTTTTACAGGCATACGAGAAAGGATCTCATACTCTGAAATTTTCTCTAGCTACCATAATTTCTATTCGTTGACCAATGTTTTGTAGACAAAATATACGTACCCGAAACATATAATTACGGAGCTCCAAGTCCACTGAACGAGATGACCGTGTGATTCGACTTCCTCCTCCGGTTCGACGTCCAGCATATGTACTCTCTTACTACGTAAATAAAAAAGAAAGTGATGCAGGACGTTTTAAATACCGTACTAACCAGAGATAGATCTAGCTTCTTGTTGCAGAGTGCCTGTTGATCTTCGTTACGGATTTAGCATATCAGAGCTCCTTTATGTTGATAGATATTTCCTCTATGTTCCAGACCTTATATGATGTATGCGTTATTTCAGTATGCAGTAAAACTCCTACCCTCCTAGCCCCCTTCCTCCTTTACTTTCATCAGTTCTGCCACAACTTCATACTCTCCAGGAATCTTGTTTGTCGGCCTGTTGTTGATCTTCATGTCTTCTATAGTGAATGCTAACGCCTCATCTCACGTCTCTCCTTCAATTTTCTCGTAATATCCAACTAACTCTAGTACATCTTCACTAATTTCCTAAGTGCGAAATTATTCTGCTCGTTTTTTAAATATTTTCTCTTATTCCCTGACTGTTAGTCCGTCTGTTAGGACCTCTTTCTCTTAGGAACCGGTAGTAGTATCAAGTTGAAATTTGTGTCAAATTCTAAGGTCTAAGTCCCTTGGTGGTGCAAAAACATAAGCTTCTAAATCAATTCATTCGATAGATAGAGCTATTTATGTCACACTTACTGATACCGGCGAAGTCACTCAAGAAAACGTATAGCTTACTTTCCGTTGACACAGGGTCATAAAATTTGGCAAGAAGTAACGTTTTCACAGCACAAGTAGAGGAAAAATTTAAACACTGTTAATTTTTAACTACATCACTCAAAGCAGTTTTTGTCATTTGTTGTCCTTCTTCTGTCTGTCCGTCTGTTAAGACCCCTTCTTCGTAAAGAGTAGTGGTATCACGTTGATATTTATGCCACATATTGAGGTCTACCGTCCCTTAGCCGTGTAGAAAATGTAAGCTTCGAAGTCAATGCAATCGAAATACAAGGCCATTTACGTCACATACGATGATACTCGCAGACTCACTTATCAAAACCTATGGATGAATTTTCTATAGACATAATTACGTTTGTACGAACCCTGAGAGTGCGAGCACTCCTCGCACGTGTTCGTTTTCTTTTATTTATTTATTTTTCCTAAATAGCACTTCTTGAGTTTTAGATTGATCGAAAGAATTCTTTCGCTTCGTTGGACTGATTATCGTGAACCAACATTTGCGAGAAGCTGCCACAATCTTCCTCTTTTTCCATAAGTAATAACCTATAGACTTCCTTTACGGGCTCCAGGGAGCATTCTTTCATGTTGACATTCGTTACGTTAGCTAATCGTTTCTCCCTCTTCCCCCTTCTAACTCCAATCTGTATTTTGGTACACTTTACAGATTTTCGCCCTGTAATGTAAGTTTTATATGTTGTCTTATGCCATTTTTAATCATGGCATTTACTTTCTATGAGCTGCATTGTTTTTCTTGCGGAAAGCAGTTTACAAGTTAACTACATTTGGATGTGAAGCTTCCAGAAACTAAGAAATATTTCCATGTTCAAGACAGGTAAAATCATTAAGCCATTAAAGAAGGTCAGTTCATCTGCATGTATCACAAGTCCACAGTAAAAATACCTTCTTCTGTTTCAAGGTACAAAATGGTTCACGACCGACAGAGTATGGCGTAACTGTCTACGTATTATATAAATAATTCTAAAATGTACAATATTTTACTCACCATAAAATTGTCTGCTGGAAGGATTAACAGTATATTTCACATAGATTTAATACATTATATAGTGCTTAAATGTGTAGAACGCAAAATATTTACAGATGCTGGGCAAAACACGTCAACAAAAACTGTTAAAAATGGCGGGAACTGCTTATGGTGGTCTGTAGAGCGCATTATTTCATGTGATTCTAAAACCAGTCACTAGACTAATATACCGACAATAAATATCGTGTGTGTTGTGGCGTAACAAGACAACCACGCCACTCGGAAGTAGCCGAAAGGCACGCGCTAAGCTCACGCAGAATAGAGATAGGTCTGCAATAGGATACGTAATGAATGCTATAAAGGAAAGTACGTAGCTCCTGGAATACTTAACTTTAATCCATCATTTGTATACAACGTTCTTGATGAGACATGCTTCATACGATAACTATCAATTGCTATGGCGCCTTGCTAGGTCGTAGCCATTGACTTAGCTGAAGGCTATTCTAACTATCTGCTCTGCAAAGGAGCGAGGCTTCGTCAGTGTGCATCGCTAGCTACGTCGTCCGTACAACTGGGGCGAGTGCTAGTACGTCTCTCTAGACCTGCCGTGTGGTGGCGCTCGGTCTGCTATCACTGAAAGTGGCGACACGCGGGTCCGACATGTACTAATGGACCGCGTCCGATTTAAAGCTACCACCTAGCAAGTGTGGTGTCTGGCGGTGACACCACAGTGTGTTCCTATGTACACTACCCTCTAGGTGCAACACTGTCCCGTCCCCCCTCCATCATTAAATAGACTATTGACCTTGTGTTTCGTTTTTCCCCAGCACTAATGTTTTGAAAACACTAGTCACAAAAACAGGTCCACGGGCAAAAAAGAAGAAAAATAAATTGTTTACGTTAAACGTAGACCTTTAATTGCCTCATTAGTCAAGCTCAGGGAGCGAGCTCTCCTCTCACGGGAATACGATTCCCTACTGCAGTCACTTCTTGTATTTTTCTTAGCAACCGATTCATTTCCAAAACAGTAATACCTCCCGGTAAAACCTTTTATTGTGATGGCTATTTAATTAGCTACTGTCTCCCAGTAAGAACATAAAATACCTGTCTGAAGTCTACAGGCGTCCGTTTATAAGAGTCAATAGGCGGCGAGACTGCGCTTAAATTCACAGTGCGTCTTTCAGTAATATCCACTGCACTTTCTCCGAATATAAGTACTGCTACTGCTAAATAATCCAGATAAATTGCTTTTCATAAATTACGTACATTATGTCCTACACTTCATAAGGCAGCAAAAAGCTATTTGTAGAACGTGTAAACAAGATCGCAGGCAACAGGGTAAAATTTTTTTGGTGTCCCACACACAAGTAAGTGAACTTTCTTTTGTTTTAGCACTTTCACCATAGTCACTTCATTCGACTACATAAGCACAAACTTTACGAAAAGAAGGGGGGGGGGAGGAGGGACGGATTGGGGTAGAGGACAAATTACGATCACGAAAATGTATAACTGTATTATGACACAAGGTATTTTTAAGAAATACATTATTTGGTGGAGTCATACCCTAGACAGCACATACCACGTTAGAGAACCAAACGATGGACTTTTTCATATAAAATCTAAAATATATCCTGTTGTCTCCTTACAAGCGTGTATGTACATTTTCCTTTCGAGGGAGTCGTCTTTGTATCTTGCAAAGGGCACGTCGGTGAGAGCCGTACACAGGTCAGTATACATCATGTACTGCTAGATGCTTTCATATCTAACGTCTGACAGACAGATGGTCAGCTCAGCAGACACTGCGTTCGCAAGGATTCGCAGATGCAATTTTAAATTGCGCAGTGGAAGCAGCAAAATGATGAGACGTTTCTAGAAGCACTCAGCATTCGACAGTATCACAGACACATGGAGTTGTATATACGACTTGTTAATTCCTTCTTTTATGGTCAAATTCTCACGTCTGAGAAGTAGCCTTGTATAACACAGAGCCTTAATTCGTCTTGTAACGTAGCAAACACACTTTGTAATTAACTGGAGGCCCATAGAAATTTCACAACAAAAGTATTAAATCTTCCACACTGATAATATACGAGGATCTTTATCCGTTCATCTGCGATTTAAACTGATTGTTATTTATCATTCCATAAAGATAGTGATCTGTAGCAAAATAAGAGCCATTCAAATTTGACGACGTTTTTGTGGGCAGTTTCAGTCCACGCTATGTTGTTAGGGATGTAGTAGGCTTGAATTCCAGAACGCTGCAGCTAAAATCGAATGCTCATGCTCATCTTCATGCCGAAGAATGCCGGTTTTCCACTCTCATACATACTTGTTTAGTTTACTGCTGATTCAGTCCATAGATGTCTCACAACTCGATGGGCACTTTCAGAAATTTTATGCTTTATCTTGGTAGAAAAGAATGCATTATATGTTATTTTCGACGACTAGTCCTCAGATCACATTATCACTTTCATTATATGGTGTCCCGATATTAGTGTGATCAATGACAAAGAAAACCTATAACGCATTTTTAGAAGAGTCAAAGTTTCTTAGGAGCCAACAGGACGTCTTACCATTACGACATAGTGTTTCATTTCTTAGGCTGATTCACCAACACCGAATCGACTGCACATAAAATTATAACCACGAAAAATCAGCAGCTCATTTACAAATTAGAAATTTATCAGGAACTAGAATTAATTATTCTTAGGGACAGTCATTCGTATTGGTTCTATAGGCATAATAAAGTTTATCTCTAATAATGCAGGCCAATAATGAAATTATTAACACGGCAAAGCAAAATAAATACTGATGCAATTTACATGATCGACCTGTCACTAAGAATCACGTTGCTGGTACCGGTAGTTAACATAGCACAGATAAATTACTCCTGGTGCGGAAAAATGTTCTCTTTCGGATACTGGTTGTTTTGCACTGTCAGATGTTACAGAATTCACCTTCTCTGCTGTCGAAGACGTAACTTCTCCTCCACTGCTATCAAATCCTGCCGTTTCAATTGTAGCACACTTTACTTTATCTATTGAAGATTATGCACTGTCGGTCGATGTCGCAAACGTTGTAACATCTAGTGTTGAACAGTACATTATCACTGTTGTGTCAGAAGTCATCCTCTCTGGTGGCAATGAATTTAGGCGCTGCAACGAAACGTATTCTACCTTTTCTAGTACTTACGGCCCCAGATGTTGCATACTCCTTGGCTTAGTGATACGTAGCTTGTATATTGTGGCGCTGCGCACTTGAGCTTAGCGTCATTTCGGATATGGGTGGGAGTGTCGGATATAGTTATGTAATAATTTATAAATGAATTTCCATTGAAACTAATCTTCAAGCAGCTTGAGTTAACTGAATAGCTGAGTAGCCGAATAACCAATTAAAAGACATTTCTAGCACTCTCTGAGGTAATAGAGTTTATGTTATCTTGTTCAAAATACTTATGCTGTAGAGTTAACGTACCTGCGTCTGTTAAAAACTAAGCTGTTTGTTCTCAGAAAATTTGTGCTCTCTAGTGTCGCGGGGAACTGTATCAGAACGCTTGAAATCATAAATTTCCACTTGAGGGGAAACAGCGGAATCACTAACCCAGAGTGACAGAGCGTCCGAAAAGGACCTTGCCCACATCCCATCTCAGTTAGCAAGAGGTAAAGTAAACCCATTCTTTCGTGAGACTCTTCAAAGTAATGTTGGCTTCATTTCTTCAACAAGGGTATAGGTGACTGCTTTCCTTGTATTTGCCCAACTAAGTTACGACTGCGAGTCGAATGACTTCGACGACAACAACACGTTCTGCGTACATTTTTTGTCAATAGTAGTCCTAAGAAAAATGCAGGTTAAATATCTTTTAAGCTTATTCTGATCTGAGTTTAACAGATACGTTAAGTTTCTTCATGTCCCCACCATTTAATTTGGTTCCTTACATATTATAGTGTAATGACAATTCTTTTTCAATAAAAGCATTTCTCTTACTGACCGCAATCACGTTTATTCAGTATAGAATACTTATATTAGGCTTATGTCACAATATTTTTCTTTGAGAAATATGTTTTCAGATACTATCGCCAATTGTTTCGTGATGGTGACGTTCTAATAACCACCGAAAAAAGTGGAACCGTGGTTCAGGTAGTGAACTCATGGTTGGGACCACCCTGTTTAGTTATATTGGTCAGAGAACAGTACAAAACACGTTCCTCTCTTTCGATCACATTTAAGATGTGCTAAAAAATGATTGAGTACAACTGGTTTCCCCAATGAAATGAAGTGAATGGTTTATTGACTCCAAACTTATGGAAATAATGACATGATTTTCGCAGCTTAATTGTTTCATTACTACATAAAGGGGATATGTGGACTCCTCCACAATCTTCCGTTGATTGGCACTATGATGCTCATGTTCATAATTGAAACAGTCTAAATGGACCCTTGCACCACACTGAATACCATGAAGGTAGTCCTATCGTCTGTTCTTTCTATTCCATCTATTTAAGTACGCGAATGTTTATTGCCAGTACGCTGCTATGTGTCTCCTGAATTCTCTAAGACACACAAACTGACGAATAATCAACCGAATTAGATACGCGTGTTATTAGCTATGACAGTAGCGTAGGCTCCTAAAGACAGATTAAGGGCGTGGATACGTTCTGATCCACGGCAGCTCAACAGCCGTACTCAGATGTGATCGAGATGATTGTGCATAGCTGCTGCGATCCATTTCAGGCGTGTTCAGTTGACGTCGAAGACCTAGCGTGCCTCTCTCGTCCGTAGAACGTCCCATCGAACCGCTGACTCAATTACGGTGTACCACACGAGTTACAGGAGTGCCTGAGTGCCTGAGCCAATCCTAATCTGGTCAGCCTGAAACTGTTTCAGTAGAATATCGAGGCGATTCGTTCAGTGCGTCAGTGATTGGTTTCGGCCCCATCGTCGCCCATTTGGACTTATATTCCGTCTGTAATGTTTTGATCTTGGAGTGTCACTCTAAAATTACCATCAAAAACCAGGAAACATTGGATGGTTCGATTTTTACTGAATGTATATGTCAACAGGATATTACAAATAAGCAAACCGATACGTATAGCATCCTAGCCGACATCGATTCGTTTGTCTGTACTACATGTCAGAAAAAGTACCAAGCCTCTCAATTCATTCCATGGCAATATTCCAGCACAACCATGAACTTGAGCTTCACCCTGCAATGTTCCGATCAATAAGGGCCTGTACCAACGTGTACTGCACCTCATCAGTCCAGGAGATCTTCTTCAGAGTTTCTCGAGTATCCAGTGCCGGAATACAATATCTATGCAAATGTGTCTTGCGACTTTTGATGAGGATAGATAAATGTTAACCGATGGTTTCGAACTCAGCACCATGAATGTTCCGAGTGCTATGACTGCTGATATATTGGTATTGTTCATTGCAGCCTACACTCCGCTCAAGAGAAGAAAAATGTCATCTCAGTAACATCTATGAGACTCTAGTTGTTAGGAGCTTTCATATTAATCTTTTTTCAGAGGTGTTAGTCTATCAGCATAGCAGGAAGTCTCTTTGGAGCTCTTAAGTCTGTCTGAGGAGCTTGCGTCGATAGACCATTTGGTAGCGTACTACTCAGGAATAAGAATCAGGATCGTGTCCCGATATGGTTCACACTTTTAACTTCTCACGAATGTTCCCGCATATGCTAGTTACTGTTTAGCACCCCACTGGCAAGTCATCTTCAGCAATGTGGTCAATGTGTCTATTAATACAATCTGTGCTAATCACCAGTGTCTTCCAGTTCCTATACATTGTTAACAATGTCATTTCCACTGCCAAGTGAAGTACTCACGGGAAGTGAGGCATTCTTAGCCATTGAAGTATTCATAGAAAAACCTTTGACACAGTCGGCCATAAGAAATATTTGTGTCTGCAGGATTTCAGACATCGATTTCTCCATCAACCTGACAGGAATAATGTGGCAGCAATCAATCGTGCGTGGATTTAGTACCTCACCTATCCAGCCCACAGCTGTCATTCTGACAGTACAATTTCTGTTTGCTAAGGAAACACATGTACTGTCCTGAAAACTTAATAATAAGACCGGTCTAATATCTTTCCAAGAGTTTTTACTATGACAATGTACATTTTGAGTTCACAGTTTAATAATCAGACCTTCAGTTCTTTCGAAGTTGTGGTGCAATATAATACAGAACTGCAACACAACATGTGTATAGATTTTTGTTAAAAGTCATTGTACACCTACGATTTTTATTCATTTCTTTTTTACATAACATCACAACGAAGTAACTCCGATACCTTTTTACACAGTTATTATCAACATACACGGTTTTCAAAGGTGGTATTAAATATGAATATTAGTGTTACAGGAGCTATAAAACATAGGTGTGTTATTTAACAATAATGTGGCTTTCATATAGGAATAAACGCTAGTATATTGTACGATAGCAAATTGTGCAAAGTTTTTATACAATATGCAATAACCGTTCATTAATATGACAAATTAACAGAGTTTATTAATAGTAAATTTAAGTCTAACCAGATGAGAGATACTGACTTGACTTCCTTTGGTGGTAGGGAAGAGCAAAAGGTTGAGAGAGAATAGAGATGAAATGAAACGCTATTGAAAACACAGTAGGCGGATATTATTATTAAGTTTTCCACTTATTTCACTGTGTCGCTTTTTCCAAGAATAGTCCATATGACGATGATGATGAAGATGATGACGATGACAGAAGTCGAAAAACGAGAAGATAATGATGACAACGATGATGTCTTCTCCCCATTAGACTTGTTCATCATTGCAAGCCCAGCATTCTCCAGTCTTTCCAGTTTTCCGCCATCCTTTCCTTATCTTGATGTTGTCAGTTAGATGACATCTTTTCCTTTCTCTGGTCCTGTTCCCAATCAGCATTGCTTCTAGTGCATCCCTTATTATGCAGTGTCTCCTCATCCAGCGTTCTACCCAATTTTTTCTCCTCCTCTTAACTGTTTCCAGAATTTGTGTTTTCTCATTAACCTTTTGCAACACAGATTTCTGTCTTTATTTTATCTGTCCATTTCACATCTTCCATTCTCATCCAGATTAACATCTGAAAAAATCTTTAAACATTTCTACTCTGTCCGCTGCCATGTCCATATTTCGGCACCATACGAGGCAAGACTCGACAAATCCACTTCAGTAGCCTTTTCCTTAATTGTTTACTTAATGGGCCACAGAAACTACTACTTCTTTTGTAAAACATTTCATTTGCAGTAGCCATCATAATTTTTATTTATTGATTACATGTCATCTTACGAGCAATGTTGTGTCATAGGTACCAGAAGTTATCAACTTGATCCATTAAGTCATGAAAAATTCTCATTTTTATCTTCCTTGATCTTGATTGCTTTATATATATATATATATATATATATATATATATATATATATATATATATATATATACTCCTGGAAATTGAAATAAGAACACCGTGAATTCATTGTCCCAGGAAGGGGAAACTTTATTGACACATTCCTGGGGTCAGATACATCACATGATCACACTGACAGAACCACAGGCACATAGACACAGGCAACAGAGCATGCACAATGTCGGCACTAGTACAGTGTATATCCACCTTTCGCAGCAATGCAGGCTGCTATTCTCCCATGGAGACGATCGTAGAGATGCTGGATGTAGTCCTGTGGAACGGCTTGCCATGCCATTTCCACCTGGCGCCTCAGTCTGACCAGCGTTCGTGCTGGACGTGCAGACCGCGTGAGACGACGCTTCATCCAGTCCCAAACATGCTCAATGGGGGACAGATCCGGAGATCTTGCTGGCCAGGGTAGTTGACTTACAGCTTCTAGAGCACGGTGGGTGGCACGGGATACATGCGGACGTGCATTGTCCTGTTGGAACAGCAAGTTCCCTTGCCGGTCTAGGAATGGTAGAACGATGGGTTCGATGACGGTTTGGATGTACCGTGCACTATTCAGTGTCCCCTCGACGATCACCAGTGGTGTACGGTCAGTGTAGGAGATCGCTCCCCACACCATGATACCGGGTGTTGGCCCTGTGTGCCTCGGTCGTATGCAGTCCTGATTGTGGCGCTCACCTGCACGCCGCCAAACACGCATACGACCATCATTGGCACCAAGGCAGAAGCGACTCTCATCGCTGAAGACGACACGTCTCCATTCGTCCCTCCATTCACGCCTGTCGCGACACCACTGGAGGCGGGCTGCACGATGTTGGGGCGTGAGCGGAAGACGGCCTAACGGTGTGCGGGACCGTAGCCCAGCTTCATGGAGACGGTTGCGAATGGTCCTCGCCGATACCCCAGGAGCAACAGTGTCCCTAATTTGCTGGGAAGTGGCGGTGCGGTCCCCTACGGCACTGCGTAGGATCCTACGGTCTTGGCGTGCATCCGTGCGTCGCTGCGCTCCGGTCCCAGGTCGACGGGCACGTGCACCTTCCGCCGACCACTGGCGACAACATCGATGTACTGTGGAGACCTCACGCCCCACGTGTTGAGCAATTCGGCGGTACGTCCACCCGGCCTCCCGCATGCCCACTATACGCCCTCGCTCAAAGTCCGTCAACTGCACATACGGTTCACGTCCACGCTGTCGCGGCATGCTACCAGTGTTAAAGACTGCGATGGAGCTCCGTATGCCACAGCAAACTGGCTGACACTGACGGAGGCGGTGCACAAATGCTGCGCAGCTAGCGCCATTCGACGGCCAACACCGCGGTTCCTGGTGTGTCCGCTGTGCCGTGCGTGTGATAATTGCTTGTACAGCCCTCTCGCAGTGTCCGGAGCAAGTATGGTGGGTCTGACACACCGGTGTCAATGTGTTCTTTTTTCCATTTCCAGGAGTATATATATATATATATATATATATATATATATATATATGTGTGTGTGTGTGTGTGTGTGTGTGTGTGTGTGTCTGTTTGTTTGGATCACATGATCACATTGAAAACTCTTTATAAATTCTCCATAAAATTGGAAAAGGAGGACCGTTTGATTATTTAGAAGAGATCGAAATTTATAGAGCATTTCGAGACCAGCCAGAATACATTTTTAATGACAAGACTGACCTTAAATACACGCAGTTTCTGGGCTGCTTCAGGAACATCTTACAATCCCGTTAATCCTGGCAAATATTCTAGACCATGCCACACTAGTAACTATTTCATACCTTTCCTACATTTACGTATTTCTTACGCTTGCTTTACATATGTGAACCGCTACTGTGATCCATACCTGACGTTTTAGACTCTGTCCTACATTTGTTTTATTTTGACCTGAAAGTCACTTCATCTCTTTACCTAATTTTAATCACTATTCTCAGTATCATTTGTAGATTCCATTTATATTTCACATATATTTCTGTCACTTTTCTACGCGTACATCTCATAAACCACATGATATCGACTCATATATTAGCATCTTTAGACTCCACAGCTCATACTCTTTGTATGTCTACATCTTTTCCACTTCTGTGATCCAATTACCACGCCTACTACATGAAATTTCAACTTCAGTGTTAACATCATTATTTCACCCGCTCTATAATGTGTATAGTATATGGAGTAGCTGATAAATGTACAGCGCCCCACGCAAGTGATTTTACACAGCATGTCACAGTTTTATATTATTGTACAGGTTACAACATCACACGTAAATAGCTTCAAAATTTTCACTTTCATTGTTTGTCAGTTTCATAATTACGTGTATTATATTTACGACTGATTGTTTTTAGAATGCTTGAAAATGACAAGAAATTGCAATCGCAATAAATAATGTTTTAACAGACAAAAGTGTAACTGATTTCATTTAAAAATTTCACAAAGCTCGTGGACCCAGTTATCATCAAATTTCCTTCGTATGAGGTCACGGACTGAGGCCGAGCTCTTGCATTCTCAACCGTACACCGACCTCAGCGTGAGCACTTCACTGTTGCTGAGAGGGAGTCGCGATCTTCTGGAGCGCATCTCGTACGTCGTTGTTGATTACAACGAGCCCTCGCTAACGTATGTGGTATCGATTCGCGTTGCTGACTTTGCTGTGTCACTACGATCTCTGGACGATACCACAGACTTTCTTTCCAACATTGCAGGTATGCGTTACTCAGTATCCCGTAAGTATACACTGAGGTGACGCAAGTCGTGGTATACCTCTTGTTATCGTGTCGGAACTCCCTTTGCCCGGTGTAGTACAGCATCTCGACTTGTTATGGACTCAACAAGTCGCTGGAAGTCCCGTGCAGGAATATTGAGCCATGCTATCTCTGTAACCTGAGACTATTGCGGAAATTTTCCGGTTCAGGATTTTGTGTAACAACTGAACTCTCCATTACGTCCCAAAAATGTTCTAAAGCTTTCATGTCGGACGATCTTGGTGGCCAAATCATTCGCTCGAATTCTCCAGAATGTTCTTCAAACCTGTGGCACAGAATTTTGGCCCAATGGCATGGCGCATTGTCAACCATAAACATTTCATTGTTCTTTTGGAACATGAAGTCCATAAATGGCTGCAAATGATCTCCATGTAGCCGAACATTACCATGAGCAGTCAACAATCGGTTCAGTTGAACTAGATCATCCAGTCTATCCCATGTAAACACAACCCACACCATTATGGATCCACTAACAGATTGCACAGTGCCTTGTTGACAGTTTGGGTCCGTCGCTTCGTGGAGTATGTTCCACTCTCGAACCCTACCATCAGCTCCTAGCAACCGAAATCGGGACTTATTTGACCAGGCCACGGTTTCCAGTCGTCTAGGGTCCAACAGCCGGCCGCGGTGGTCTAGTGGTTCTATGCGCTCAGTCCGGAGCCGCGCGACTGCTACGGTCGCAGGTTCTAATCCTGCCTCGGGCATGGATGTGTGTGATGTCCTTAGGTTAGTTAGGTTTAAGTAGTTCTAAGTTCTAGGGGACTGATGACCATAGATGTTAAGTCCCATAGTGCTCAGAGCCATTTGAACCATTTTTTTTAGGGTCCAACCGATATGGTCACGACCCCAGGAGAGACGCTGCAGGCAATGTGCTGTTAGCAAAGGCACTCGAGGCAGTCGTCTGCTACCATAGCCCAATAACGATAAGTTTCGACGCACTATCCTAACAGATATGTTCCTCGTACGTCCCACATTGATTTCTGCAGTTATTTCATACAAAGATGTTTGTTCAAAAATGGTTCAGATGGCTCTGAGCACTATGGGACTTAACATCTGAGGTCATCGGTCCCCTAGAACTTAGAACTACTTAAACCTAACCAACCTAAAGACATCACACACATCCATGCCCGAGGCAGGATTCGAACATGCGGCCGTAGCGGTCACGTGGTTCCAGACTGAAGCGCCTAGAACCACGCGGCCACACCGGCCGACTTGCACTATTTTGCGAGCATGTCTGTGCACTGTGCTGTGCTTTATTCGGAGAATTTAATAGTACAGAGCTCGTCTGCGGATATTGCGTACTGCATTATTTAAGAGCAGTTTGCTATTGTGTGGTGAAATTCTGAGTTGTTTACGTGTTTGTGGTCTGTGTCATATGACCACAGTCGGATCAGTGCGGATGTTTTGTGACAAATATACTCCACGACTAAATAAAAGGGCTCGAAATAAATAGAGCGCAGTCCTTCCTTACTTCCCCGAGCAGCACAGCGTAGTCTGAGCGGTTTTTGCGCAAAAGTGGCAATCTGGTAAGACTGTGAGTGAGTCAACAAATAACTGGACAAATTTATCTGCAGAGGAGTTACAGGTCTGGACTGGAATGAATATCATCAATATATTAAACGGCTAACTCGTTTTAGCGTGAACGTAAGTACTCGAAATTATTACGACACAAACAAAAACTCCCAGATTGTATGGCCTCACTTGTAAGGAAATTTAAAAAGCCAAACAAGCTTTTCAGTAAAAGCCTACTCGAAAAATCAGGAAAGTGTTGTGGGACGTAACTGTACCTCGATATATTTCTTAGCAGCAACTCCACCGAAAAAAATTCGGAGGTTGGCCAAGGATAATTTCTGACTATTTTGGTATAAGTGAGTTGTGGCCTCCGCTGCCTTGTTATAGAGTAATTTGACTTGTTCAAATGGGTCTGAGCACTATGGGAATTAACTGATGAAGTCATCAGTCCCCTAGAACTTAGAACTACTTTAACCTACTAACCTAAGGACATCACGCACATCCGTGCCCGAGGCAGGATTCGAACCTGCGACCGTAGCGGTCGCGCGGTTCGAGACTGAAGCGCCTAGAAACGCTCGGCCACACCGGCCGGCAATGATGTTTGTCTGCAAGCACTGAAAACACTACGGAAACGCCGCGGCTCTCGGTCGTTAAGTGAAGGCCGTCGGCCACTGCGTTGTCCGTGGTGAGCGGTAATATCTGAAATCTGGTTGACATTGTGGGTCTCAGAATATTGAATTCCCTAACGATTTCCTAAATGGAATGTCCCATGTGCGTAGCTCCAACAACCATTACGCGTTAAAAGTCTGTTAATTCCCGTGGTACGGAAACCTTTTCACACGAATCACCTTACATATGACAGCTTTGCCAATGAATTGCCCTTTTATGCCTTATGTGCGCGATACTACCGCGATTTGTACATGTGCAAATCGCTCTCCCTCGACTTTTGTCACCTCAGTGCAGAATGGCTAAGAAAAATGCTGACAGGGAAAGAGACGATAAACAGTAAGGGCAGAAGTAGTGCCGATGCAGCGTTCTACCGGCCCGCCAAACACAGGACGACGACGGCGTGCGTAGCATCCGGCACCCACCCTCGAATCCGTCCGACGCCGAGTGTAGATTCGCCGGCGAAGAAAGGGCTGCGGACGTAGGTGCAAAAAGCAACCTGAATAGCGGCGGCGAGAGGATGGCACGGCTGCGGAGCGCGCCGGCCGGCGTGCGGTGGCGGGTGGGGGGCGAGCTATAAGAGGCAGCGCAGCGCGCGCCGCGCTAGTGCTACGACCCGACGCCACGCCGCCAACATGGGCAAAGCCACAGGTGAGTCCGCGCCGACGCCACTCCCACTGCCCTCTGCTCGCGCTCCCATTGTTGCCAATGTCCTCTTCTTCACCACGTATGACCGACTGAATTTCTTCATTCCTTCTCAAGAGATACTCTGTCCGTACCGACACGCTGCATCACAAATAAATAAAGAGCCTTCTGTAACTCTCGTACGATATATCTCAGTTATGACCTTCTTTGTTACTCATCATTTGTTACGCTGACAATTTCCGTAGTCAGCACAAAATTGTCACAAGCCATGACTTATCTCACATGAAAGGTACAAGGTGAACCAGCAAGCCACAGACAAAATTACGGACGTTATTTAGGAGTATTTTGCGTTAGATTGTTATAAGAGTCGCGTGGGCCCCGCTGGCTTCTTACAGAGTAACGACTCATTCGGTTTATTACCCAAATTACCTTTGTTTCTGCTACAAGTACGCCGGCCGGGGTGCCCGAGCGGTTCTAGGCGCTACAGTCTGGAACCGCGCGACCGCTACGGTCGCAGGTTCGAATCCTGCCTCGGGCACGGATGTGTGTGATGTCCTCAGGTTAGTTAGGTTTATGTAGTTCTAGGTTCTAGGGGACTGATGAGCTTAGAAGTTGAGTACCGTAGAGCTCAGAGCAATTTGAACCATTTTTTTGTTACAAGTACCTTCACAACAGTGAAAAAAACTGCAATATCCAATCACCAAAACGTTCAACACAAAACGCATAGCAATACTAGAGGAGTCAGATGCAAAAGTATCGCGATGTGGTTGCCGTCGCTGCGGTAACAGCTCAACATAGCGCCGTTGTTAGGCTCCTCCTCTGCATTCAGTCAACCCATACACGGACGCATGTTGCTCGGATCTTCACCAGTAAACCTATCCATATCGCTGCGATCAAAGTTGACATAAGTCTAACACTCCTGAAAAAAGAAATCTGAGACAGAACCGAGCAGTGCTCTTTGCAAACTTGAAGTGAGTATTACTGTTGTCGCCGGTCGGGGTAGCCGAGCGGTTCTAGGCGCTACAGTCTGGAACCGCGCGACCGCAACGGTCGCAGGTTCGAATCCTGCCTCGGGTATGGATGTGTGTGATGTCCTTAGGTTAGTTACGTTTAAGTAGTTCTAAGTTCTAGGGGACTGATGACCTCAGAAGTTAACTCCCATAGTGCTCAGAGCCATTTGAACCATTACTGTTGTCAACAACATGTGAATGGAGCAAGTCTGTTTTCATCCAAGACACAAAGTATGTTCTGACGCTATTTACACAGTTGTGCACATATTTTCAGGCCAATACAGATACAAACTTTAATTGTGGTAACAAGTCAAAATACTCTATGACAAGACAGCGGAGGCGACAACTCACTTATGCCTAAATACTCAGAAATTAACCGTGGCCAATCTCCGAATTTTTTCGGTAGAGTTGCTGCTAAGAACTATATCGAGGTACCCTTACGTCTCACAACAGATTCCTTATTTTTCGAGTAGACTTTTACTGAAAAGCTTGTTTGGCTTTATAAATTTCCTTTCAAGTGAGGCCATACAATCAGTTCGGCATTTTTTGTTTGCGTCGTAATAATTTCGAGTATTGACGTTCACGTTAAAACGAGTTAGTCGTTTAATATATTGATGATGGCGAATTCGTACTTTTAAATTCGGCTCGAAGCTAAGTAAATGTAGCGATGTTTGATATCATCTGATTTTCATAAGCACAATCATTTATAAGAAGAAAACATTGGTGCTGCCTATAGTTTTAGTATCTAAACTTTAATGACTCACAAATTTACAAATTTGTGTATATGTAACATCTATATTTAATTTTTCTCATCGGAGTCACAATGAAACGGAATAAATCTTTTCTCAGTGCTCTCAATAGTCAAATTTACGTTTGATGTGCAAAAATGGAAATTTCTATCGTCATCTCGTAAAATGTACACGTAATAAGTCAGGTAATTTCTAACTGCCTACCTTATTTTATTATTAAGCCAAATCCCTAAAAATATTATCAACGATAATGCATAGTAAAAAAATATGAAAAATATCAAAAATTTTGTTGGATGATAAAGTACCTACTTGGACTTCACTGATTTCAGACTCTAGTGACACACTGTTCCACGCTGAATGAACTTCTTTTTCTTTGCTTTTCTCGAGCCCCTTGGACACATGATGGCTATAACTGGGAAGTTGAACTATAAAAACGAGATAGACACAATTAACCAGTTAACATAGCACACTGATATCTTGAAGTAAAGTAATTTTGTGTTTATAATGTATTTTTAAGTATCTCTCTTCTGTATCACCTGGACGTATTGTCAGCTTCTAATCTGTTTCACACAGTATCGCGTTTCAGCGTGAGCGAAGAAGGCGTAAGCACCCCTGCGTGTAAGATAACAGAACCGGCTCCAGGCAGCGGGTCCTGCGACGCTGAGGCTGCTACCAGCGTTTTATCAGCTCCCGTACCGCGCAATGCATACGCCTCTTCACTGCGTAAACACGACCGCTCACGTAACTGCTGCCTCTATTTGCAGTATACGGTAGCTAATGGTCTGCGTGCTATAGTACGTGTTACGGCCGCCAGTGTTGAAATTATGAGAGGACTACTTAGCGTAGCGAATGAAATATTTAGGTAGAGCTAGAAACCCAATATTTTCTAAGCAAACATCTCGCAGTACCGGCCATCTGTTTCGCTGCCATACTTCGAGAGGCTGTAAGTTATTAGTGGTGGAACCATCTATACGTACGGTTCATTATTTTCGCGTCCAAATGATCCTAAATTTCCTTAAAAGACAAGTAGTTTATCTAGACAGTAAGTGAGACTGAATTTCGGATACATCTTCCGACACGAAATCGTTTGATAATGTTTCGCTGCAAGTCGTGATCAACTGAACACGCTACATTAATAATCACGTAGCTTCATTGCGACCGCAACGTATACTTCAAAGTAGCCATAGGAAACGTTTAGAGCACGTTATAATGTTTCACTGGCGAACCTAGCGACCGGCTTAAGACATTGAAAAAGGAATAAGAGGAGGTCTCGTCTACGTCGAGGTCAATAGAGATGAAACACATTCTTGGTTTGGCGAAAGGAGAGGAAACAAATGAACCGTAGCATAATTTTAAGAAGTTACTTACCACGTCTGGATGAGGACTCTGACAACGTTTGTCCGAATACGAGCCCAGTGATTCATCTCACTCGAAGAGATATAGATTCGTATTTTGAAGGATCGGGTTGAAATCTTGTGAGAGCATACACATTTAGTTGTTCCATGGTTTCCCTAAGACAGTTGTAGAACATGCCGGGACGGATCTTCCGACAAATCCAAAGTCAATTGCCACCTACCTCTTTGTCTCCGGCCCTAATGATCTACACTTACAGACGAAGTTAAATTCTAGCCTTCCGATATTTTTTGTAGGGCTGTTCGTATTGTGGAATTACTGGAGCTCTGTCGTTCTAGGACAACGGCAAGAGAGGTGATTACCTCGGGCGTTAATCTGCATGTTGAAAAAAAACAACCTTTTGTTCGGAAATGAGAACTTGCTGGTGCTTAAAAATAAAATGACTCAGACAGAAAAATTTCGTTTCTTAACGTGTAAATAATCGTCGACGTCAATAGAGACGTTCAGTTCTGACAGACTTCATCACAACGCCACCTCTCTCGGTTGTCTCTTTCGAAGTTGCCAAAAATGAGAACCTATATTTACCAAGCGATAACACGTCGTCATGAGAGGCTGGTAGTATGAGTGAAGAATTGAGTTTTTATAAACAATAAACCTACTGAGATCTTATTGAATATCGTTGTGAACAAATTAACGTCGTTCTTGTTTTCCAGAATCTAGCCGGAAGTGCTCCAGATTGTAAAAATTCATCGATCACACTCTAACGATGAATCCTGAGAACATTTTCTTCCTGATCTGGTAGTGACAGTTGTAGTAAAATCGGCAGCATGCTGACGATCACGAACGTATAAAGCGCTCTAACAGATCAAAACCACTTTTCCAACCTGGATTCGAAACCAGAGTGCTGCTTTTCGCGGCCAAAACATGGAAACAAAAATTGGCGGACGAAATCTCTCTAACATGTGCTTAGATTGTTTAGTTGTTAGGAACATTACTTGCGAATTGTTAGGTACGGGTCTAAGGCAATATTAATATTTCAAGGAATTTCATAAGTGCGAATACTCCTCTACTTGTTGAGTTATTTGATTCAAACAAGATGCAGTTCATAACAAGATTCGGGGGAATACAGTCCCGGTTCTTGCACTTGTTTTGGCGTAGGCTATTCATCAAGATATAAGACTTTCATTCATCTCACTAGCAGACTCCATCAATGATAAATAATGTTAGATTAATCTATAATTAATTGTCTAGTTATAATGGAAAGTTCAATGGTCAACAGACACTGAGTAGCAATGAGAAAATTAGTATGAACGGCCACATACTCTAGCACCAAAAGCGAAGTCAATAAGAGAACGACATATTCAGTCTTGCCAAAGTGAACATGGCCTCATAGGAACATTGCCTCATTCATAAAACCAAGAAAGTGCATGTCGTCTCTGTAAAATAAAATTAACACATTTCCTCATGCACCAGAGTATTACTTTCATATATATTTATTAATTTGCAGGTATGAAGGTGAGCAGAGATGAAATTGCGTCTTAAATCTTAATAAGATATAATGAAGAAATAATTAAAAAATTTACTCACAGAAACAAAACTGCAGTCTAAAAATTTGGTTCGAGTACGACAGAAATGTAACTGAAACTGACTGGAGTACTCGAAACTGGAATTTGAATCGCATTTTTGGGTGCTAAATTAATGTTTTCCATGTTTCTGAACAGTCTTTTTTGTCAGTAGGGGTACATGATTCTGGATTAAAATTCTCGAGATTCAATCTTTCATTTGTTCCTTGAGACACAACTCTTACCATGAATATACTCAAGAAAATAAAAAAATTGTAAGGTGTTCGGGGTATAGCTCACAGATTATGACGCAGGACGGGTCACCTTCTCTACTGACCTGGATGTCTCTTCGAAACTTAACGTTCCTCGTTTCCTGATTACAACGTACTTCGTACGCTCGCAATACAGATGGTAAGGCTAACCTGCTGAATAATACATAAGATTCGGTGTTTCTCCTTGAAATATTTCATAGAGTACTTTATTGACAGAAATGTTAGCTACAGAGACGAGATGGGTACATTTGAAATTGTTAGACGAGTATACAGTGAGATGTAAGGGTGATTTTGATAATCCTTCTGGACGTTAAGGACAAAAATAATTGTATGATGCAGAAATTTCGAACTGATAGAGTTACGTAAGATTTTTTTTGCCGTTTGTACAATAAAGGCATCAATAACAATTAACAGCTGTAACGATATGAAATATACTGATTCCGTCAATGCTTTTTATTTGATTTGTGGCTTCTAGTCCATACAGTCAGCTCATCAGTGTTGAAATCTCTGTCTTATCGCAAATCGCAACTGTTTATTTTATACACACGACCATACTCAGTAACGTACATGTAATATACAGTTTCATGCCCGGTGCTACCCCGAGACTACTCAGATCGTAACCAAACGAGAGTATGTTCAAACACTGCAAATTTCGTTCGACAAAACAGGAACAGGAAAGAGATAAGACACAAACTGGATAAATGAAGTGGTATCGCTAAGATTAGCCACACAATGAACCTCATGGAAATGTATGCAGTTTCTGGAAGGGAAACGTCGAGCTACCGCATATCAGTCTTTGCATTGAGCTAAGTTTCTTAATTTAGTTAACTTCTACTGTACTACTTCTCATATGCGAAAATATTGTAATATATTTCTTTTCTCAGTTTTTACTATAATGGTGTGTATGTCGACAGCCACTTAAAGCATTTAGCAGTAGTAAAATAACCAGTTTAACTTGTTATTTTTTCTTCCTATAATCGCGCAAGGTCAAGTTGTTCTTGCTCAAAAATGGAAAAAATATTTTCATATTTTATGTCGCAATATTTGATATAACGACGGTGGATATTTGATCTATTTGTTCTGTATCTTAGGATTATAAAGCAGTTTTAATGAATTTTCTGACGTTTGGCCCTCTCGTCGTCTGCAAGCATTGCTCAGCTATGAAACTTTGGTGCTATTATTTTCCTACTGTCATAATAACAGCTAGATCGTGAAAAGTACGTTATTGTTGAGCTACGATTCTGCAACAGCTGTGTGCGACAGTACACGCCGCGAAAGGTAACGCTTTGAAATACATTCACCTGCTGCCCCTTTAAGTGCCGAATGTCATCTTACGCAATGCGTGTTGTTGAACTTAAGGAGCACGGGAACGTCGAACCGCGTGCAAGCTGAACAAAGAAACACCAGCTCGTTAAACAGGAAAGTGTGCACCTTATTATAACTTGCTGTATTCTCCCCTCGCCGGTATATGTCATCATTCCGTTCGAAAGTTAGTTATAACTGCAGCAGGAAAACTCGTATCAGGGACTGCCCTGCAGGAAACGAAATTAGGTTTGAAATTTGTTAAGGTCACTGACTGGAACAAAAAGGTAGGATTTTTTTCTTTTTAACTTGGCCTAGATATTTTTCAGTTCTTCGTTTACTATGTTCGTTATTGGAAGACGGAGACAATATTGATAACAAATGCATACGTATAAGAAAACATCCATTATTTTCAATGAATTTGTACTGAACTAGTACCTATGATCCCACATAAGTGAATGACGGCGTTGACTGATGCCGGCGTGCGCGTACTACAGTTAGTCATCTGAAATTAATTTTTTTCTGTTTTATTTTGTGTGCAATATCATGAAACTGTGCTTGCAATATATTTAAATTCAACGCTAAGATAGTTTTCTACATGATTTCAAGTAACGTATCTAGACTCACTTCTGCATTTTTTATGCAGACACGATTCAGAAGGGGACGCTGCATCCTTTTCAAAGCTTGTTACATAAGTATTTCTTTTCCCTAGCATTTATCCATCCTAGTACGCGATCTGCTTTATCAGGATCTGGCAAATTTTATTTGCATCTGACTATGTGCCTGGATGCCTTTCCTGACATATAGTCATCAAGGTAATCTAAGGGAAGTAAGTCGTGTGCGGCACCTGTCTGTGAATCGTGCAAACTTTGTTCTGTGTGTCATACTATTGCAACTGCTTGGGCTTCATGTTATCTGAAGCGAAATTTGTGGATCAGACTAGCATTTGACTAAACGAGTGTGAAAAACCACCTAATAACCAAAGTCAGGCTGGCCAGAGTATCAGACCCTCACTCGCAGGCTAGCGTGCCGCGCGTCACGCAGTACGAACAGATTGCTTATTACATAATAATCCTTCAAACGTAGTTTTTTCGGATGCAGTCTAATGAAAACTTGGGAAGACAGGTATTTTGAAAAAGGATGTCCTCTTGACACCGAGGAACGAACAATGGCGAGGAAGGGAATCGGTTTTGCTTAAAAAGTTATCTCGCCATTCGCTTCCAGTGATTTGCGAAACCAACATACAACCTAAATCAGGAAAATTGATCCTACTGAATACAAGGCACATTCTTGAACCGATGCGCAACTTCTCTGGCTATTACATTTTTCGTAATTACGCTTTTGTTATCTTTCGTCCATCACGTCGTCATTTAGAGCGTATCGATTAACTTACGATTACATTCTGAGAAAAATTTTACGCAGCAATACAATTTTACTTAGTATGACACACGAGTAAGTCGTCTACAGCTTGAGATACCATTTTCAAACATAGCGCAGCAAGAAAACCGAGAAAAATGTTTCAGAGATTGCCGTCGTGGAAAGCCGCATCCGCAATTTCCGCCTCTTTCCTTATAACCTACGACAGTCTGAACCAAGCTAGATATTCCAGTGGCCATGGTATTGGTCTCGCATAAGGGGAGGCTTTCAAAACTTTAGCTAGTCATCAAGATCTATTTTCTCGGTGTTTTTTCTAAATCTTTTAGGGGTGATGTCGAGATGGTTCCTTTGAAAACAGTATGACCAATTTCCTTTCCCTATTCTTGTCCTACGAGCGTTTGCGGTCCGCCTCTAATGACGTCCTTCTACAAGGACTTTAAGCCCTAATCTTATTCCGCTATCATCTGGAATATCACTAAATTAAATTCAGTAGTTTTCAATAAATATCTAAGCGCGAGATTATACATGACGTTGAAACACACATTTGTTTTCAGTAAGGTAGTACCGTAGGTTCTAGATCTCATGATCGAACAAATGGGGCTCGCTGTCCCAGACATGCGGGCTACGTATGGCTAGATATGTTGCCGTATTACTGAACGAGTATTGTACCAGGTTCGTATTTTATCCAAAGCGCAATACTTACATACAATTTCTTTCTATGATTTTCTTTCCTACTAGGTTAATCAGTTGTGATCGCTAAAACAAGTAACGGCAACCGAAAGATCGCGGGCTCAGTTTACCAATTTCGAAATACCTTTCTTCTCGTGGCAGATGCCTGTTATACTTGTATTATAATTGTGCACATGGGGTCTCAGTATGGCATTATTGCCCTGCGTTGTCATCAAGCGAGGTAACACAGTGGTGAGACACTGGACACGTATTTGGGAGGTGTAGAGTTCGAATTCCCATATTTACGCTATACATGTCTACCCTAAATACCTTCAGACAAATGCAGGGATAGTAAAAAAAATAAAAATAAAAAAACACTCGGTCTTCAGGCGAAGAGTGGACTCCGGGACCGTCCGACGGCCGTGTCATCCTCAGTGAAGAATGCGTATAGGAGGGGCGTGGGGTCAGCACATCGCTCTCCTGGTCGTTATGACGGTATTCTTGATCGAAACCGCTGCTATTCGTCGAGTAGCTCCTCAATTGGCATCACTAGGCTGAGTGCACCCCGAAAAATTGCAACAGCGCATGGCGGTCTGGATGGCCACCCATCCAAGTGCCGACCACGAACGACAGCGCTTAACTTCAGTGATCTCACGGGAACCGGTGTATCCACTATCCACTGCGGCAAGGCCGTTGCCTAATATAGGGATAATGCTTTCAAATATTCTCAGTCGATTTCCTGCCACTGCATTGTACACTTTGAGATAGTGCTCCATCTCTCTCTCATGTCCTCACCGTCCATAGAGCGTTAAAAACTGTCATGTTTGTTCTCTTACAAGTGGCTCTGAGCGCTATCGAACTTAACATCTGAGGTCATCAGTCCCGTAGAACTTAGAACTACTTAAACTTAACTAACCTAAGGACATCACACACATCCATGCCCGAGGCAGAATTCGAACCTGCGACAGTAGCGGTCGCGCGGTTCCAGACTGAAGCACCTAGAACCGCTCGGCCACTCCGGCCGGCCTTATTCTCTTACAGTCTGCTCACCAAACCCGATCAGTTACCTCACGAGAGATGAGAGCATACTGCAAAAATTTTCTTACTGAACTCTCAATATGTGGATTTTTGTTAACCACGCTTTAGATTTAAGTCATCTATTTCCAGATACGGAACAAGTTTGACATATTGCAACAGAAAAATAGAAACATTTTACGGTGTTTGTTAAAGTATCATCTGACCAAACGCTTTGTGCACGTCAGATACATCACACCAGGCAATAAAATTCGACAAAAATCTGAATGGGAAATTGATGGAAAGTATGCGTTTGACGAGACGTAGAGATTTTACTTTTATAGTTCGGTGCTGTTTAGATGCTTAATATATTGAGCTAAGGCGGAAGTTACGAGAGTGTGCTGAGAATAATGCCTTCATTATGCTACTGTCAATATCTATTGACGTATTACGTGATATACATATTACTCGGTCGGCTTTCCCTCTACGCCGGCGCAAGTTGCGACCCTCTGATACTAGAAGGCACCCTGACGTAGTGTGTAAGGTGGTGGTGTGTAATGTAACTATGTTGGTGCTTGAGGTAGCCCTTAGAAAACTGAAAGCACGAATTCGAAGGGCTCGTCCACACGTGGAGCACCCTCTTCTTCAGCGTGACAATGCCAGACCACACACGAGCGCTGCGAAATTTGCAACAACCCGATGCCTTGGGTTCAGTGTCATCGATCATCTCCCATACAGTCCCAACTTGGCCCCATCCGATTTTCATCTGTTTCCAACACTTAAAGAACACCTTCGATGTCTTTACTTTGATAATGATGAAGCGGTGGAAGCGGAGCTGAGTCTGAGACTTTGTCAACAAATTTGAACATTTTACAGGGTATCAACAAACCAGTCTCTCGTTGGGAGAAATGTGTTCGTCTCCATGCTGGTTATTTTAGGAAATAAATATGTAAACGTCAATAGTAAATATATAGAATGTTAATAAAGTTTGTTTCATTTAAAAAGCTTTAAGACTTTCCAGAATGAAATTTTCACTCTGCAGAGCGGAGTGTGCGCCGTTATGAAACTTCCTGGCAGAGCACTAAATGCAAAGGTTGGCTCTGAGCACTATGGGACTTAACATCTGAGGTCATCAGTCCCCTAGAACTGAGAACTACTTAAACCTAACTAACCTAAGGACATTACACACATCAATGCCCGAGGCAGGATTCGAACCTGCGACCGTAGCAGTCGCGCCGTTCCGGACTGAAGCGCCTAGAACCGCTCGGCTACTGCGGCCGGCAAAGGCAAAGGTCCCGAGTTCGAGTCTCGGTCCGGCACACAGTTTTAATCTGCCAGTAAGTATCATAACAGCACAAACTTCGCTGCAGAGTGAAAATTTCGTTTTGGTAGCATCCTCCAGTCTTGGCAAAGCTATGTCTCCACAATATCCTACTTCTTCAAGTTTTGCAGGAGAGCTTCTGTGAAGTTTGGAGGATAGGAGACGAGGTTCTGACTGAATTGAAGCTAAGAGGACGGGTCGTGAGTCGTGCTTGGGTAGCTCAGTCGGTAGAGCACTTGCTTGCGAAAGGCAAATGTCCCGAATCCCAGTCTCGGTCCGGCACACAGTTTTAATCTGCCAGCAAGTTTCAGCTTTAAGGCTTTCCACATAAAAAATTCTGACGCATTACTTTTCACCACGACGTCGCATATTTTTCTTGGCGCACAGAAATTTTTAATCGAAGTTGTGTAGAAATTTAAATGCATACCTATTCTAGTTTTGAAGGTAAAAGTTGGTTGGTTGATTTTGGGGAGGGTACCGAACAGCGAGCTCATCGGTCCCATCGGGTTAGGGAAGGATGGGTAAGGAACTCGGCCGTGCCCTTTCAAGGGAACCATCCCAGCATTTGCCTGAAACGATTTAGGGCAATCACGGAAAAACTAAATCAGGCCGGCCGGTCGCGGATTTAAAGCCGTCGTCCTCCCATGAAAGTAAATGGAAACTGTTTACACAAGAATAAAATTTACTCTTTTTTTATTTAAATTCTTCTGGCGTATGCAGCCCGGTATAATCGTTAAAACAGCACGAACTTACGGCAACGAGACTTGCTACCGTCTTCTAGTGGCATTTATTGCCTAAAGTATTTCGAATCCGTCTTTATAACCATTAAGAGTTGTGATGACGAACATCTTGGCCACACAAATGAAGTAGTTTGTTACATATTCGCCACGAAAATGTCCGAATGCAAATAAAGCTTACTCTAAATGAACGTTAAGAAAAGCAAAAAAACAGAAGGCATTTGAGTGGTAGTGCTTGTGTTCGAAGGCAATGCGATGTTCTTGGGTGCGTAACAATTTGTGTAGTCAGGAAATCGTTAGGGATAATATTTCTAGGTCTAGAGTACGCTGCTGTATTTCACTCAAACTGTGGGTCCATTCTTCCTCGAAAGAACTGCAACAGCTGAACCGCTCTGTATCGTGTTCCAAGGAAGTATTGTGTCAGATGTTGACCAACTCTTTCAAAATGAAGATTCTTTTTTCCGTAAGTCACTGCACCACTATATTACTTCTGAAATGCACAGCCATGGATGAAATATTTCTAGATAGTTAGGTGAACGACGGAGGTTACGATTTTGTCAGTGTGTACTTGAAAGGCGATGAAAAAGTCAAGCATCTACGGGGACCGGATGGTAAGAGAACGGGATTGTGACTTACAGTAAATAGATTCTCGGAGCCATTATTTATCTAGTTCTGACCTACATTTGCACACTGTGTACTTATGCTGCTGATGGCTATTTTGATAATTTATCACTGTAGTGGTTGCTAAACTGACGGTACGTCTTTTACCATTATTTATGATCAAAATACAAATACTAATTTGTTGTTCCGCTGCTTCAGTTGATGGGTCGTTGCTTAGGTCAGTTCAGATCTGGCACCAGTACACTGTGATCCGTGTACTGCCCGAATAAAGAACTCCACGATACTTCAGCACCAGCGTCTAATAATTCAATTCTCAAGATAATTCATGTACCTAGTTTCGTCGACTACCTGATCAAAAGTGTCACAGCACCTGTTAGTTGACATTAATATGAGGCGTGTCCATGCTTCGCCGTTTTGACGGCTTGAACTGTGCTAGGGCCCTTGTAGTGAGATGTCTGAATGTCTGTGAAAGAATGGCAAAAATCAACTGTGTGTGAAATCTTATGGGACTTAACTGCTAAGGTCATCAGTCTCTAAGCTTACACACTACTTAACCTTGCCCGAGGGAGGACTCGAATCTACGCCGGGATCAGCCACACAGTCCATGACGAAGGCATGGCACCCCTTCCCAGAGAAGGCAGCGATATTCGACGCTCGGTATCGAGCGAAGTCGACGTTCTAACTCGTTGTTGTTGTTGTTGTTGTTGTTGGTTGATTTCTGGAAAGGGGCCAAACAGGGAGGTCATCGGTCTCGTCGGATTTAGGGAAGGATGGGAAAAGAAGTCGACCGTGCCCTTTCAAAGGAACCATCCCGGTATTTGCCTGAAGTCATTTAAGGAAATCACGGAAAACAAGGTGGCCGGACGCGGGTTTGAACCGTCGTCCTCCCGAAAGGGAGTCCGGGGTGTTAACCACCTCGCTCGGTCGTTCTAACTCGTTCCAAACGTGTCCAGTTGGGTTCAGCTGTGAACTCAGGGCGAGCCAATCCACTTCAGGAATGTTATTGTACACAGACCATGGTCTCGCAGATGTTGCTTTATCACAGAACGCATTGTTACGCTGATACAAAAAAAAAAAAAAAAAAAAAAAAAATCTTCACTTACGAACTGTTCCTCTACTGTACACAGTACAGAATGCTGTACCATGCGTTCAAATCCTTCCACATTTAGTGATTTTTTTTTTTTTTTTAGCGCAATAAGGAAACCACAACCTAACTACGAAAACACCCCTACACTGTAACACCACCTCCTCCATATTTCACTGTTGACACAACACATGATGCCATGTGATGTTCGCCGGTCGGAGTGGCCGAGCGGTTCTAGGCGCTTCAGCTTGGAACCGTGCGACCGCTACAGTCGCAGGTTCTAATCCTGCCTGGGGCATGAATGTGTGTGATGTCCTTAGATTAGTTAGGTTTAAGTAGGTCTAAGTTCTAGGGGACTGATAACCTGAGCTGTTAAATCCCATAGTGCTCAGAGCCATTTGAACCAGGTAATGTTCTCCAGACATTCACCAAATCCAAACCTTTCCATCGGATTGCCACAGGGCATATCGCGTTTCATCACTTCAAATTACTCGTTTCTAGTCATTTACTGTCCAGTGGCAGCGCTCTTTAGCTCTTAGCGCTGGCTATAGAAATGTGTGGCCTTTGAGAAGCTGCTCGACCATTGCACCCCATTCTTTTTAACTGTCTATTCACTGTTATTGTGCTACCTGACTGCTGGTACCACTTTGAAGCTCACGAGTGATTCCTTCCGCCGATTGTGTGTAATTTTTTGCGACCACCTTCCACGATTCTCGACGGTCGTTTTCCGTCGGTTCATGAGGGCTGCCTGGTCTCGGTTTAACTATGGTTCTTTCTTGCGTTTCCACTTCACAATCGCCAGCAATCGACCTAGGCAGCTTCTGAAGGGTTAAGATGTCCTTGAAGAATTTTCTCAGGTGGCATCCAGAGACGAGTCCACTTTGACCAAACCATTCTGCTGTTACTCCTCCTCCACCGCCTCCTTTTATATTGGCTGGATCGCCCATCGTGACAACTAGTGGTCAGTTCCGTATTACATAGAGGCAGTGCTGTTTTTCTGGGGGAACGCTGGGGGATGCGTACCCCTAAACTTTTTCGTCGACAAATTAATTTTTTTACAATGTTGAGATCTTGGAAGAGTGCCAAAGATTTATTTCACGGACGTAAATTTTTTGTTTCATCTTCTCGTGTTGGTAATGGCAATATGAACGATGCCAGTGCAGTTTTTGGTGGTAAAAGCGATGTCATTGACTATTTCAAGCATTTCAAAGCTGCGGCAACCGCTGACAACTGAATCGCTGGCAGCCAGTTCGACAAGCATGTAGTGCCCTCGCCTGCTAATATATGGCTGATGGTAGTGCTAAACGGATATGCGTACGCTCAAACGCCGAGATACCCATAGATGTCTCTACGGTCCCGCTACCATGATACTTTGCCATTCATTGTCATCTTAGTTTTGTTGTTCTTTATTCTTTTGCGTTTGCTGTTCCATTCTTGTCGGTTGTGCCAAATTTTACAGTGTGACCTGTCTTTCATTGCAACTTGTAAGTTAAGTTGGAGGTGAGAGATGAGCAGAAAACTAAAAAACTATTTTACTTGTTCTCCTGCATCTGAAAACCAGAAACTGTCAATAATTCCTGTGCAAGTGAAAAGCCAGGAAGTTCAACATCAGTGGACGACGAAAGTGAAACTGTAAACCTGAGCCTGAACCTACGTGTGAAAATGCAGTGAACAAACGTGTGTATGATAGAAAATTAAATGATCCTCCAGAGCCGGCCGGAGTGGCCGTGCGGTTCTAGGCGCTGCAGTCTGGAACCGAGCGACCGCTGCGGTTGCAGGTTCGAATCCTGCCTCGGGCATGGATGTGTGTGATTTCCTTAGGTTAGTTAGGTTTAATTAGTTCTAAGTTCTAGGCAACTGATGACCTCAGAAGTTAAGTGGCATCGTGCTCAGAGCCATTTGAACCATTTGATAGTCCAGAATGTTGAACTTTGGAACAAGAAATCGCACTTTTTTGAGAAAAATGACTAGTTGATCGTTTCAAACCAAAAACTTGGCGGCAGAATTTGCGAGGAAGTAGGAAGTTTCGTTTATGTGGTATCCCATGCTTCAGGTATAATTAATTTTCGCTGCATTATATCCAGTGTCGAAGTATCCTCAAACTTTTTTTTAAAAAAAAGAGCACTGCATAGAGGTGTCTGGATACTACTGGTCAGATGGTACTATTTAATGGTAATCGTTCGACTCTTGGAATTAAGCAGTGAAAATCATAAAGATCTGAATTACAAATTAACTATAAACTCATGTGGATCACATACAACAACAGGCCAACAATGCTGAACGGAACATAAGACGTTGAAAGACTAAAATTATGCAGGAAACATTTACTTATACAGAATCTTCATTAATGGAGGTAGATAGCTAATTTAAGATACCGGGTGATCAAAAAGTCAGTATAAATTTGAAAACTTAATAAACCACGGAATAATGTAGATAGAGAAGTAAAAATTGACACACATGCTTGGAATGACATGAGGTTTTACTAGAACCACTCCATATTGCTAGACGCGTCAAAGATCTCTTGCGCGCGCCGTTTGGTAATTATCGTGTGTGTGTCCGCAGCTCGTGGTCGTGCGGTAGCGTTCTCGCTTCCCACGCCCGGGTTCCCGGGTTCGATTCCCGGCGGGGTCAGGGATTTTCTCTGCCTCGTGATGACTGGGTGTTGTGTGATGTCCTTAGGTTAGTTAGGTTTAAGTAGTTCTAGGGGACTGATGACCATGGATGTTAAGTCCCATAGTGCTCAGACCCATTTGAACCATTTGCCGGCCGGTGTGGCCGTGCGGTTAAAGGCGCTTCAGTCTGGAACCGCGTGACCGCTACGGTCGCAGGTTCGAATCCTGCCTCGGGCATGGATGTGTGTGATGTCCTTAGGTTAGTTAGGTTTAATTAGTTCTAAGTTCTAGGCGACTGATGACCTCAGAAGTTGAGTCGCATAGTGCTCAGAGCCATTTTTTGAATTATCGTGACTTTCGTCATGCTTCGCCTCCCAGGTCCCCAGACCTCAGTCCGTGCGATTATTGGCTTTGGGGTTACCTGAAGTCGCAAGTGTATCGTTATCGACCGACATCTCTAGGGATGCTGAAAGACAACATCCGACGCCAATGCCTCACCATAACTCCGGACATGCTTTACAGTGCTGTTCACAACATTATTTCTCGACTACAGCTATTGTTGAGCAATGATGGTGGACATATTGAACATTTCCTGTAAAGAACATCATCTTTGCTTTGTCTTTCTTTGTTATGCTAATTATTGCTATTCTGATCAGATGAAGCGCTATCTCTCGGACATTTTTTGAACTTTTGTATTTTTTGGTTCTAATAAAACCTCATGCCATTTCAGGCATGTGTGTCAATTTGTACCTCTCTATATACATTATTCCGTGATTTATTCAGTTTTCAAATTTATACTGACTTTTTGGTCACCCGGTATTAACAAGTGTGAGATGTAAACCCTTGAAAAGCTATTGTTTCAGTCTGCACAAGCATTATAAGAAAATCTGTGACAGATTCTAGAAGACTCAGCGGAATTTTTAAGGCCACTTTATCGGAATACACAATTCCAGACTGACTTTCCCTCTGAAATTAAAGTTAATAACATCTTTTTACATAAAGTAAGGAGATTTTTCAGAAAATAGATATGACAGGAAAAACGATACAGAACAAAACTGTATTCTAAATTTTATTAGATACTTAACGACATATCGAAAAACCAAGCATCAGATCTTTTCTTTACAAGAACGTAGGGTCGTTTTCAGCCAGAAAATGAGCAGGTTTTGGAACCATAATGGATTCTAAGAAAATTAATTAATTACGTTATTTGCGGTCCTCAGTTGGCTAAAAACTCAAAAATTAAAAAGATACGATAAAAGGTATTCGCGTATCGTACGACACAGAATTGATAATTTCCTTATGTTACTTGCTGGGTGTGCTGGCGGAATGTGTAAAGCCATGTGTGCTGCTGTGAAGAGTGTAAAACACGGACGTTTATCACCTTGCTGGCATCGTTTAGTGGGCGCTAATGCAACGTTATATCTTGTCACGGCTCTGTCAAGCAGAGCGGACCCGAGTGGGAGTATTCACCTGCAGCCGCCAGTGGCTCAATATTCGTTTTATGAGAAGTTATTATAACGCGAGCAGACAAATGGGCAGCATTACTTGTCACCGGCGGATTGTCGCTCGACAGCCGTAACGGTCGGGACGGGACAGGCTTCAAACGCGGAAAGAATGAGCAACGTGCCGTACCTGGCCGCTGGCGGCTGGCTGTTGGCCTAAAAATGGCTACTCTCTGTGTTGCGCATGCGCCTTAAGTGCGCCATTTATCGGAAAGGGGAAACGCGACGTGACTTGATTCGAATCTGGAGCGAGCCGGCTACTAAAGAGCCGGTCGTTGTGCGAGCCTCTTTCAAGCTGTTTTTCACATTTATGGTAGCAATTTCGCGAATTATTCAGAACTGCTGTAACGAAAACATATTTTTTCATAATGCCTCGACAAGCACATATTTTAAAATCATTAATACACTCCTGGAAATTGAAATAAGAACACCGTGAATTCATTGTCCCAGGAAGGGGAAACTTTATTGACACATTCCTGGGGTCAGATAAATCACATGATCACACTGACAGAACCACAGGCACATAGACACAGGCAACAGAGCATGCACAATGTCGGCACTAGTACAGTGTATATCCACCTTTCGCAGCAATGCAGGCTGCTATTCTCCCATGGAGACGATCGTAGAGATGCTGGATGTAGTCCTGTGGAACGGCTTGCCATGCCATTTCCACCTGGCGCCTCAGTTGGACCAGCGTTCGTGCTGGACGTGCAGACCGCGTGAGACGACGCTTCATCCAGTCCCAAACATGCTCAATGGGGGACAGATCCGGAGATCTTGCTGGCCAGGGTAGTTGACTTACACCTTCTAGAGCACGTTGGGTGGCACGGGATACATGCGGACGTGCATTGTCCTGTTGGAACAGCAAGTTCCCTTGCCGGTCTAGGAATGGTAGAACGATGGGTTCGATGACGGTTTGGATGTACCGTGCACTATTCAGTGTCCCCTCGACGATCACCAGTGGTGTACGGCCAGTGTAGGAGATCGCTCCCCACACCATGATGCCGGGTGTTGGCCCTGTGTGCCTCGGTCGTATGCAGTCCTGATTGTGGCGCTCACCTGCACGGCGCCAAACACGCATACGACCATCGTTGGCACCAAGGCAGAAGCGACTCTCATCGCTGAAGACGACACGTCTCCATTCGTCCCTCCATTCACGCCTGTCGCGACACCACTGGAGGCGGGCTGCACGATGTTGGGGCGTGAGCGGAAGACGGCCGAACGGTGTGCGGGACCGTAGCCCAGCTTCATGGAGACGGTTGCGAATGGTCCTCGCCGATATCCCAGGAGCAACAGTGTCCCTAATTTGCTGGGAAGTGGCGGTGCGGTCCCCTACGGCACTGCGTAGGATCCTACGGTCTTGGCGTGCATCCGTGCGTCGCTGCGGTCCGGTCCCAGGTCGACGGGCACGTGCACCTTCCGCCGACCACTGGCGACAACATCGATGTACTGTGGAGACCTCACGCCCCACGTGTTGAGCAATTCGGCGGTACGTCCACCCGGCCTCCCGCATGCCCACTGTACGCCCTCGCTCAAAGTCCGTCAACTGCACATACAGTTCACGTCCACGCTGTCGCGGCATGCTACCAGTGTTAAAGACTGCGATGGAGCTCCGTATGCCACGGAAAACTGGCTGACACTGACGGCGGCGGTGCACAAATGCTGCGCAGCTAGCGCCATTCGACGGCCAACACCGCGGTTCCTGGTGTGTCCGCTGTGCCGTGCGTGTGATCATTGCTTGTACAGCCCTCTCGCAGTGTCCGGAGCAAGTATGGTGGGTCTGACACACCGGTGTCAATGTGTTCTTTTTTCCATTTCCAGGAGTGTAGGTGTGGATGTGGCGAAGCGCAAGCGGACAGCATCTTACATATCCTGAAATGAAGGAAGAGCGCACTGTAGACTTACAGCTGATTCACACCAAGTCACTGATTTAGTCCTGTACCGAATAATAATGAGGAAACTGCAAGCAGGGAAGAGTGTTTTCAGATGTGGTTTTGCTGATGGTCTAGTGTCGATTGATGTGAAGTGTGCACCGCAAGTTGATCTGTAAACGGTGTGTGGGCCGTAGTTGAGGACTTTGTACACCTCTGTCACTGCATCCCGCTGAACAACTTTAAAAGACTTCTTTCTGCTGGGCAGTCGGATGTTTCTGTATTTAGTGTTTAATCCATTCGCCCTTAACAATTTCCCATTCAACCGTTTACGGGCACCTTGACTGTTTTTTATTAGAGAACAGACAACGCACATTCCACAAGCACGAAAGCTGCAAGTAAACAATAACTGATTTCACCGTCCTGATATCACTTCTATCAATAATGTTACCAATACCCAACAAATGGATGCGACTGATGTGAGAGAGCGGAATGATGATCCACTTCTAATGAACGCTACAGAACAGACGGTAATCATACTTATCAAATGACGAATCATTGGAAAGTGAGTTGGAATGGGGGATACCATCCGATCATCTACGTTTCATGAAACCATTTTAATGAGCTACCTGGTTGAATAATTCTGGTCGACCACATTTAGTTACTAAATCATTCTCCACAGGGCTAAATTAGTGGCATAGCTTAAGCACCCCTTAGTTCAAACGGTAACCATACTTATCCAATGATGTGTCATTAGAAAGTGAGCTGCAAAGGGGAAACCATCCTATCGCCTACTTTTTCTTGACCCATTTTAATGGTCTACCTGGTTAAAAAATTCTGTCCTTTACATTTAGTTGCTAAACCATTCCCCACAGGGCTAAAATACTGACATAACGTAAGCACCCATAAGTTCTGACAAATATCGCACCTTTCCAAGTCGCTGACTTCTAAAGAGCCAGTATTCAATTTTTTGCTCCTCACTCGGAGAGGAAGGAAGTAACCGAGGACAAAACCATTTTCCGTCATTTCTTTTCCATTTCCATAAATAATGAGCCTTCTCTCGAAGAATATCGTAGCTTTGGGATTGAAATCTTTCCCGACGAACGTCTTCAAGTAAACTGCTCAAGTATGATACGGGGTGTGAATGGCAAAATGACTCGACGTTTCGACGACAAGCCGAGGCGCCATCATCATGTGATATGATGTACTGATGTGCTATCTCGTTATTTACACAATATCTTCATCTTCCCTCCGAAAGAGGAACCAATGACTAATATAAAAATCACTGCTATATTTATAGCAATGACTCTCACATTTTCTTATAGTTGGGAAGTGCACAGTACTAGAAACAACAGGAGAAAAATCAACCGTTTTTGTTAACAAGTATGGAAAGACTATCGGTTATTATTGGATCATTATATTCCACGCTAGAATATAATCATGGAAAGAATTGATTGATGGTTAGACGAGTAATGGAAAGCGACAACAGATAGCTTCGGACTTAGTATCCTTGTGATTATTTTCTGTTTACTTGAGTCCACAATGGTGCAGTATTTTACAAACGACAACATATGTCCGCCTGGACTGTTATTAATTTTTTGTTTTTGCGATCGCGATTTCGACTATTGTGCCTTTCCCAAGTAACAGCCTATTATAAAGGGCTTCAATGCATATTCATGTTAACAGGACATCGTCCTCGTGGGACCGTATTTACATATTTCCCTTCATATGCATACGAAAACAGGATTTCTCTTCATCTGCATAAAAGAACTTAGTGTTTTATATAATAACTCCTATCAAATTCATGTATATACGCACGCTTATTTATCACTGTGCGAGGACCAGGAGTAGCATGTGACAAATCTTAGGAGTAATGAATATGCATTGGTTCACCCAGTGGTGAACTATTACCTCAGAAACGGACAATAACCAGAAACGATATCGTAAATAAGTAAACAAATGCAATAAATGTCCAGATCGAATATGTTGTTGTTTCGAAGACAACGACCTATTTTAGAGGCTATCAAACGTTGGTTGTTGGTGGCTCAAAATGGTTCAAATGGCTCTAAGCACTATGGGACTTAACATATGAGGTCATCAGTCCCCTAGACTTAGAACAACTTAAACCTAACTAACCTAAGGACATCACACACATCCATACCCGAGGCAGGATTCGAACCTGCGACAGTAGCAGGCGTGCGATTCTGGACTGAAGCGCCTAGAACCGTTCGGCCACAGCGGCCGGCGGTTGTTGATAAACTATAAACTGTACTTCTGCTTTTTTCTCTTAAAAGCTATAAAAAGTATTTCTACATAGTGGACCGAACCTTGCTGGTTCATCTGATTGTCAGAACAGTGCTTCACAGTCACAAGGCTCAAAGGGTAAATACACTGTTGTACAAAACTTACAGACGAAAGTTACTTTCCCATGATGTGTCCCTGTTAAGTACTGTGCTCGATGAAACTTGGACTGTACATAGAAAGAAATGTTGCAGTATAGTTCAGAAGGTAACTGAAAGAAATATGCAATGGAACGAACGGAAATGATACTTCTATTCAAAGTCAGTAATTACACTCTAGTCACCGCGATACATGATGGTCTTCTGGACATTACAAGAGGCGGAATATGGTTACTCACAGAGTGTGTGATTACCACACACGTCAATGCATACTCTGCAAAGTGCTCCTACACTGGCCCTAAGGTTAGTAAAGAGTTCTTGAGATAGAGAGTTCCAATGCTCAACACATTCCACACGTTCTGGATGGGATTTAAGTCGGAGGACGGGACAAACCAGTCCATTCGCCGAATATCCTCGCGTTCCAAGAGCTCCTTCGCCTGTGCAGCTCGAAGCGGTCGTTCGTCGTCGTCAACAAAAATGAAGTCACGGCCGATAGCACCCTTAAAAATACGTACATGAGGAAGGAGTTCAGTGTCACAAGAACATTAACCTGTGGGGTACTGTGTTCAAAGGTTTGGAGGTCAGTGTACTTATGGAACGTTATACCTCCTGGGCTACCAAAACGATCGTGTTCAACATTGTTACTAGGTGCATTACGTACGTTCATACGGTGAGAGGTGGGAGTACGTAAAGCACCCAGGAACATGGACGAATATGATCGTTTTTTTGACCCAAGTGTTATGGCATTGAGAGGCATAATGTTGCGTGGTACACCTACCGCTTAAGTTATTCCGACACTGTACTCCTTTCCCATGTGCGTCTCTTCTGGGTGCTTTCACCCTTGACTTCCTTTTTATGGATGACAATGCGTGACCGCATCGAAGAGCACAAGTGCAAAGGCTCTTGGAACGAGAGGATATTCGGTGAATGGACTGGCCTGTCCGAACCCCCGACATAAATCCCACTGAGCACGTGGTGTACGCGTTGGGGAGACGTTTTGTAGTATGTCGTTGCAGAGCTTGCTTTGCCATCCTTGGTGATTATACAGCCTGTTACGAACCACGTTCCACCTTTTGTTATGTCTAGGGAACCATAATGAACCACGGTGACTTCAGTGAAATTACTGTCTTTGAATAAAAGTGTCATTTCTCTTCGTCTCATTGCGTATTTCTTTCAGTTATCTTCTTTACTGTACTGTATCAGATCTTTCTAACGCATGGTCCAAGTTTCATCCGGCTATGTTACTTAGCAGTGACACATCATGCAGAAGTTACTTTCTTCCTTAAGTTTCGCATACCAGTGTAATACCAGGCATTTTGCTGTCATTTACTGCTCCAATAACGCCCAATAGTTCTGCCTCCAGATGGGGCAGTGGTAGATGAGACGATTTACAAAACTACCCGTAGGTCGGTCACCGGAGTAATCTCCGGGTTCATGATTTAGTTTCCTGAAGTGTAATAGAACTGACATCAATATTACAGAAGAAATTTCGACTGAAACTTTTTGGAATTGTAACAATTGCATTAAACATGAAAGATAGTGAACGACATGTGAAACAAGAAAGTTAAATTATTTCTACACACCACCGACATTTTGTTGTTATATGTTACACTGAAATCATGTCTGTGAGAAGAATCACTCGAATATCTGAAAGGTTTCTACGACGTAGTTTTTGCAGTTGTGCTGAATTCTAACCAATTGCATATTGAAGCGTGTAATAAACTTCATTGTCGTTTCTTGCATGCCGCCAATAGTGGAACAGTGGGCGTCCTGGGTCAATGAGAGGATTATTCTTCTTATGTAAACAAGCTGGCCACTTGGCATAGCGACCATATGTAAATAAGTCAGTCTAATTTATGGACCTAACGTAAGCAAACTGCTCGTTTATGTTCTTTGTTTTGCTTATTTAGGATCTTATTAATGACCAAATATTTTTACCATAATGACCTAATGTAAACAAACCGCTCATTGAGCTGTGACATAACGAAATGACCCCGAGATGCTTTTAGCCTAATGTAAAAAACTGCTCTCTCCTATTCTAAATTACGTTGATGCAAGTCTAATTTATAACAAAATACTATAAATTAATGACTGTAGTTTATGACCCAAATGGTTGTCTCCCCCTCCCTACTACTTCATTGTTTTCCTACTGGTCGAATTCGACCCCCGTATCACCAGGCACTCAACCATCACTCTTCATCGATCTCTATGTCAGTCAGTCAACAGAAGCAACAGCAGCAGCAAACTGAGGTAATATCTGCAATTTCTATTTTGCAATTTACAGCAGAGTATCGCTCAATGGTACTTTTTACAAGTACATCAACACATGATGCTATTTATAGTTTAGGGGTAATTCGTTACAGTTTTGTAGGTTTTCCCCCAGTATTCCAAAGACATACATAAATACGAGACTCTAAATGCTTAACAAGTACCGTCACACTGCATGATTTAAACAAATCAATTGATATTCCATCTTTAACCAGCACAAATGAAAGTTATATTTATAGTTTTGGGGCAGTTCATTTCAATTTTGTTGATTTTCTCCCAGTATTACACAAGTACCAATTTTTCAAGATTATGCATGTAAATATGAAACTGTAAATGTTTAACAGCTATCACCACAGCGAATTATTTAAAAAATGCACTAATATCCCAATAGTTTAATGTTAAACAATTATCACAGTGTAACAAATACAGTCTTGTTACATACCAAGTATATGTTCCATTGCAAGGAACCCGCCCACTTCCTTCCTCTCTCTCTCTCTCTCTCTCTCTCTCTCTCTCTCTCTCTCTCTCTCTCACACACACACATACACACACACACACACACACACACACACACACACACACACACACACACACACACACGCAAGACATTAATAAAGTACACTAAGCAATTTACCACACTCACACTGCTACCACCTCTTTGATAGGAAAGGGAGAGCTGTGCACTTTATTTAAAACAAGAAAATGAGATGGCTATCTTCTGTGCAGTGTATGCTTGATGCATTGTACTGCCCAAAACTGACTGGAAGCTGTACTTGTCCTCGCCACGGCTGCTCCTGCAGTAGACTGAAGGTATGTCACTGTTGTGTGCATTGAGCCTGCCACTGGCACAGCACATGCGTAAGTTCACTATAAGCACAGAGCTCACATTGTCTTGATTGGGGACTGAGCTCTTCATCCTATCCCCCGCCAACCACCCAACGCCTAGTGCAGATAGGCGAGATACCACGGCACCATCCAGTCCTCCGGCCAACCCCTTACGAGATCATTTCGTACATATTATCATGATTCAACGATTAATGATGGCTTCGGCCATTTTCTTGTGTAAGTCCCTTAAAAATTCATCTTTTATGAAAACGTTAATGCACAATATATATTAAACGAACGGATGTTAGAGAGACGCGTAGTACTGACGTAATTCATTCCACCACTTTAACAGCGCATTGTTATACATTTACACTGAATACAACATCGATCCTATCTTTATAGGTTACCAGAGGTACACGACTTCAAATTTTTACAAAATTCATTTCCAGTTATGGCTTGGAAATTGTAGCAATCCCCCCATTGTATTACAACGACCTTCAAGGAATATATCATCCAGGTACTGATCATACAATTACAGCACAAGGCTTTCCCTGTAGTTGTCTGACAGTGCACAAGAGTCTTCGGGTTCATTTTGCTCTACGATTTCTGTGTATATTTACAATTTCCTTTTTTGCACTTTTTACCCAGAGTTTACTCAAAGAAGAACTGTTCATCAAGTCTTTCACGCAGTGCCTAGTGGCGGCAGAAAGTTCTGTTTTTCCCCATTACATACCAAATGATTTGTATATGCCCATTTGATAGTGCTTTATTCATTTAATCTATATGTATTGTCAGGGACATTAAAATCTAGACACCTACCAATAACAGTAGCACTATTTTAATTATAGGAGATACATGTTCTCGCCGGCGTGTGTGGCCGAGCGGTTCTAGGCGCTTCAGTCTGGAACCGCGCGACCACTACGGTCGCAGGTTCGAATCCTGCCTCGGGCATGGATGTGTGTGATGTCCTTAGGTTAGTTAGGTTTAATTAGTTCTAAGTTCTAGGGGACTGATGACCTCAGATGTTAAGTCCCATAGTGCTCAGAGCCATTTGAACCATTTTTTTACATGTTCTCCTTCCGAAAAGTGGAATGCTATTATCATACCATTCCCTTGGCATACTTTCTGCCATCGCAATACGTGTGCTGTAGGCATTTTTACATCAGTTGTACTATATTTAAATGAGTAACGATTGTTATGCCATTTTCACTCTGATAGTGCACTGCTATAAGTAATTCATCATTTCTCAACACAACTAATGTGCAATATGTGTTAAACAATGTTCCTCAGTACAGAGCCTCAGAGCACTTCGAAGATACAGGGCCCCAATTAGTCTAGGGCGATATTCGTTCACTCGATATGTATAACCAGGGACATTAAAATCTGTACCAAGCACCCTCCTCCAAGCAATAAGAATAACAACATTTTTAAAGTTTGTAGACAGTGTTGTCACTATGGCAGAGCATTTTTTGTATTTTTGCAGGGACAGTTTATGATGCTTTTTACTAATACCTATGGGATAACATGATGTAGCGTCCATTCCCATCACATGCTGATGCGATGTAGCCATCCATTTTTTAAGCAAATAGATGTTTTGTAATATTCTCAATAGCATTTCTATACTACAAACAGATAATTTATAATACCCCTTCTCACCTCCACTTTAGAATATTGTTATGTGGTACCACTTTTCCTCTTATTCGTACCATTAACAAATGTTCCTTTAAAATTACAGTCTTCTGTATACAGCATTTGCATCTCCAACATTTTGAAATGTAATTTGCGTATGGCATCCCAAACTTCCATGTTCCTGATTTTGAAATGCAACATGTTTATTCTCTTCATGTAGTTTTTATATTGTCATAATTTGGCAATCATCGAACAGTGTTTTAATCTGTCGTTGTTTTTTCTATACTTCTAAACTCATTCCACAAATAGTAAAGTGGCTGTTCCTATGATTGTGCATGACAGTGAAGAGCCGCTATATGTAGCAAAATGTCATTCGCACATGATGCTATCTCCAAAGTACTGGCATCCCTGGTAACAGAATTAGGGTAGAGCGCTGTATATGTTCTCTCATACAGACAGTGCATATGTACATAGAGGCACTTATTTTAGAAACAAAACACTTCTTTCAGAAAACGGAAGCAAATTCTGGTTTAGAACTTTTAAGTGATGTGTGGATGGGACTCGTGTGGTGTACACACAGGTCGTAAATCCATACATGGAGTTCTCAGTCAGGTTCTTAGTTGAATGAAGTTTCTTTAAATTTGCCCAAAAGTGTTTTGAGAAAAATATGCCATTCTTTTTTCGAATGGTGGCATACTAACAGAACATGATCATGGCAGAGCAATTGAAGCTTCTGACACTGCCTGCCCAATGCGCCATTTATGTTGAAGCAGCTGCTTAGCATGTCAGCCACAACCAACCATGTAACACGATTTTATCAGTAGTAGTGTTTTGTAACCGACTTCTTTCGTGGGTTGATTATCTTCCTTAGGACTCCTGCAAATAAATCTGAGTTTGAAATATGCTTTTGCTCTATGGATCCTGCTTTAGATCGCTCCAGATAATTACGCCTAGGTATTTTACTGTAGTTAATGTTTTCTACGACAGTGTCATTACATAGTAGATGACTCTAGGACGATTTATGTACAGTAGTTACATTTATTTATGTTCACGTCATCTGACAGTCCATGCACCAGAAATGATCGATCCCCCAAATGTCTTCCTGCCTCTACTGCTTTCTTATAGACAACTGCATAATGTGCAAACATCCTACATCCAAACAAATACCCTGAAAGCTGCTGTATAGTGCATGGTGAAGGGTACACCGTGGGAGCAGTTGGAACAAAAGAATATTCGGCGCATGGTCTGGTCTGACGATACCCCCGACGTAAATCCCATCGAGTATGTGTGGGACGCGTTGGGGAGACGTATTGCAGTACGTCCACACACTCCCATGACCAGCCAGCAGTTATCAGCCGCGATGGTTGAGGATTTAAACGTCCTACCACAAGGACTCCTTACCAGTATTGTGGCCAGCATGGGAGCACGTTTCCATCCGTGGTGATTACACGGCCTGGACCTTTCGTTATCTTCAGCCTATGCCTTTTGTAACGTCCAGTGGATTATCATGAATCGTAGTGACTTCAATGTAACTATTGTCTTTGAATGAAACTTTCATTTCTGTTCCTCTCTATGCGTATTACTACCAGTCAGCTTCTGTGCTATTTTGTACCAGTTCTTTTTATGTATGGTTAAAGCTTCATCGATCTATGTTACTGGGCAGTGACACAGATTGCGTAAGTTACTTTCGCCTTTAAGTTTTCACACCAGTGTATATTGACATGTGGCAGTTTGTAGACTTGTTACGGATGAAAAAGATTTCTCCTTCCATACGTTCATACAGTCGCACGAGGCCCTCTGTTTTCATTATTTGGCTTTTATTTTATCTTTGTGGCGAGATCCCCTTCCTATCACCACAGTCGTTAGTTAGCCTAACGGACGGCAGTTGTCTTTTCGAGTGTAAAATCTCCGAAAAAGCACACTCTGCCTGCCCTCTATACAGGACTAACAGTCGGTTATTCCCCCTCACGAATTCGATCCAGGTGTAGATCATATCCGTGTCTCGCTAGCTAGCGCGCTACGACGAATGCAGCTTTAGCAAATCTGTTGGTGACAAAATTGCAATGCAGTGATTGAAATATTAGTTCATAGTGTAGTTAAGTAATAGTTGTTCTTGTTGACAGAGATGCTGCGTGGAAGCAGTTACGTACACACCAGTGTCAGAAGCAAGAACCAAATGTCTAAAAATAACCTAATGAGACTCATCGACCTTAATTCTAGTGGTACTGCCATTACAAATCTAAAAGTGCATAACTACTTCAAAGAAATCCTGGAGCACGCTTTCGCATTCAGGAGAAGTGTAGTCCCGAAAGCGCGTCCGACGACCCTGATTTAGTCTTACCATAGTTAACTAAAATTTTTTCATCGCTCCAACTCCTCCTGCCCCCATCCATCTCCTAATGAGGTGGTGTTGCGTTGCTAATGACTTTGATGCCGAGGAGACATTTAACTCCAAATTTCCTTCCTTTTTCCACTTTCAGACGGAGGCCGATATGTGATCGAGCTACTTTTTCTGAAGTTGTGCGTGTGGCTGTTGCAGGTGCTAAGGCGATAATCGGACTTCACGAGGTGACGGACACGCGCACCATCTGGCGGCAACTGGCTGCCGAATTCGTGGGAACTTTCTTCCTGGTGCTCCTGGGCTGCGGCTCGACGACTGCGAAGTGGACGGACGGCTACGCGCCCACCACGGTGCAGATCGCGCTCACGTTCGGCCTGGCAGTCGCCACGATCGCACAGGTGAGCCCTGTCACTCCACGTCTCGCCACATCGCACTGGCCACCGGGTTGCCTCGCGTCATTTCAACCGCCTACTTGTAATTTCAACTCCATCTGACTTCAGTAATTTTTTCCTGGTTGAGAGACAAATGGTGTTCCGCTCTCAGCCTCCACTCTTAAGAGATCTCGACATTTCCTGCACACTTCCTATAGATGGAGTGCACCGGTCTCCGGAAAATCGAGCACCTGCCGTCATTGACTCGGTCCGTCGTAAGAAGGCCATACAGCCGTGTATCAAAACAACGGGAGCACTTATCTACTTGAGCTCATCAACTCTACAAGATAACAACGCCGATCAAATGTGCTCTGAATCTGTCTTTTATTTTTCTTGCGATGACACGTTAATCTGCAGTAGGCATGGCGTACATTTGGTATTAGTCCGTGCAAGTGGCTAGTCCAGAAGATATGACAGACCCCTCTGATTTTCGACAATGATAAATAGTTGGAACATTTATTTCGAAGACTACAAGCTCTGGTACTGAGTGCAACATTGACCGTTGTGGTATCGGTAAACACGAATTATGGAACTTTACCATAGTTGATCCACAGGTCGCGAACCATCCCTTATATGGCGACTCTAAACTCCGAGGTAATCAGGTGATGTAACAAATTTTAGTCGCTATAAAATACCGGAATTCTGAGGAGGGAGGGGATGGGGAGCTAACATCATGTTTCACTCTCTCCCTTCCTTTCACCCATTGCAAAATAGAAACAGCATCACAATGAAATGAAACTGTATGGTTCAAGAGACCATTTCAAGTCTCAAACATCTATGATGTTTATATGCTGACTGAAGCTGGAAAGCCTGTGCAATGCTGTTCCAGTTTGGGGGGAATACCAAGTGGGCTGAAGCGTGAACGGTAATTTGGATTTGGATTGAGGAGAGAGGCATGCTAGGGTAGTCCATGCAGTTGAAAAAAGCCACTGTGCCAGAGTGGTGTAGTGATGAGCACATGTTCCTTGTGAGCAGCAGACCCAAGTTCGAATACCGGCCATGACACAAGTTTTCATTCGTCGCTTCAGTTTGCATATATACATCATCGATGTTTGAGACTTGACAAGATCTCTGGAACGATATATTTTCATCTGATTAAAGCACCTACGCCTGGATTTAAGGCAGGACCCCCAATTTCGTTCGTTGTGAGATGCTATTCTCAAACAACTGGAGAACCTCTGCAATGCCGTTCGAGTTACATAGTGGGCTGAGGAGTGAATGGGAATTTGGACTGGGGAGGTAGCCGTGGTAGGGTAGTCTGTGCAGCTATGCAATGCCACTGTGTCACGGTGGCGTAATGGTGAATGCATGTGGCTAGTGAACAGGAGACTTGGGTTCCAATCACGCCTTGGTACAAATTTTCATTCTTCACTTCAGTCTGCATTTATATGACACTACAATGCACAAACATTCAGTAACGAACAAAGGTACATTCATGACACTTCATAACAGGTTAGATGAAGATGACGTCCACTAGAACGTCTACCCTCAACGCTCATTTCCTCAGTATGTTACTAACTATAGCTTCCGAATAGCCAACAGCTGAATCAAGTTCAGAATATCCGTCGATACTCACTGGTCGCTGCTTCATCCTCAGCATAAAGTGTCATTGGATTACAATATCTCAGCGTCCGAGGCAGAAAATGAAAAACTCCATCGGCGTCTGGACTGACCTACCTACGAAACTGCAGTCCGCCGCGAGTTTCGCAACTGAAGTTTAATTATCTTTGACCCTCTGATGATCGCCAGCTTTAGCTCGACAAATGGGGACCATCAGGTGATAGAGGGAGGTACGAATCAATGTGCCACTCATTTCCCTGTTCTCGATATCAGCATGATTTATGCATGGGATATGTCCAAAGAAGCTTAGGCGTCGGCTTCACAACATTATTTCCTAACGTAGTGAGGTGTGCCATTCACAGGCCTCGATTTCGTGGTTCAGCGTCACAGGGTTGGTCGAAAGGTGTATCAATTATGTTTGTCCACGTTTCTGTATCCGTCGAAATGCGTTCTGGCGAGAACTGCTATTGGGTATTAGCGAATTTCAAGTGACTAACATTTAAGGACTTTCTCTTGTGCTTTTGAAGACCACAAAGATCGCTGCCCATCACTCACAGTTGACTTCATTTCGAGTGGCTAAGACAACCATTTAATGTTAGTTTGGGTACCGTTCAGACAAACAGAACTTCCTGCTTGATTTTACCTCATGGAAATATGACGTCATCAAAAGTACTATGACTCATAAACACTGACCACACGTTTCTGTTGTTGCACACTTTTAATGTATTTGTTATCTGTAGCTAGTATGATATTGGAATATTCTCAAACCGTTATCAAAACTTACATGATGGCTCATAATTTAATTTAAGATAATTTGCTATCAGTTTCGCTTTTACCGTAAATGAAAACTTTCTTCTCGCGCTGAGTCCTACGTTTTCTAACGACCTTTTCAGCTGTACCTTGGTTTTCCTTAGGTTTTCAAATGTGTCGAAGCTTCGTCATTTTCGCATTCTCATCATCGTTCAAGACACAACCCAGTACCTGTCTTGTAATTATCAACAAGGCCTAACGAAAAAGGTTACAAAACGAACACATAAATTTCATCGTCTCGCAGCGCTATCCTTAATCTCATCTCGTCCGAATCTGTTCTTTCTGTTCATGTCGAGAAGAACTTAAGAAGTTTTCGTCTGTGGGGTGGTGATGGAGCAGTTGTAAGTCGAAAATGTGGCGAGCAAGCTTTTCTCGGTTCTAGTAAAATGAACAAATAATAAACAAAAATGTTGTTATGTCACTAGTTGCATTCAAAGTATTCCAATATTGTTCACAAGGACAGACAGTCCTCTGGAAATTCAACCAAGCGAGCTGGAACAGTTGGTAGGACAATTTACTTTTATTCGGAAAAAAGAGTATTTAGTTCCTCATTCTTATTAAACCGAGATGGGTATCGCAGTGGTTAGCACACTTAACCCACATTCGGGTGGACGACTGTTCAAACCCACGTCCTCCCATCCTCATTTAGGTTTTCCGTGATTTCCTTTAATCACTTGAGGCAAATTCCGGGGTGATTCCTTCGAAAGGGCACGGCTGATTTCCTTCTCCGTTCTTCCCTAATCCGAGCTTGTGCTCCGTCTCTAATGACCTCGTTGTCGACGGGACGTTAAACACTAATCTCTTCCTCAACCTAATTAAAACTTTCCCTGGCTTCCGTCAGTAACTTGAGGAAAATGCCGAGCTGTTTTCTTCAGCAAGGCCACGGCCACGTCCGTCATCTCCCCTACCGGGCCGGTTGTAATGCGTCTGTAACGACCTCCTCGATGACGACAGGAGGTTACAGTGCAAGCTTCGCGCCTTCCATGTTCCATATCTATTACTCAGATCGCGTTTGATAATTGCATCATGATTTCTTTGCAGCATAAGAGCTCATTACTGAAGAGACTAGCACTAAGATATGTCAGTGCAACCAGAACGCTGGCAGTTCCGAACTGTTCTTATGTGACCGTAGAGCCCATAATTCGTAAATTCAGGCACTGGACACGTAATAGGGCACTGTATGGATTAACGTTTTGTGTGGAAGCAGTCCGTGGTGCATTGATTTAAGGCCACGAGTTGACCGTAGCAGTAGTTATAAGTTACGCAGTTTCTCAAACTTGTGAACATTAACAGGTCTTGATATACTTCTCTTCTTAAAGCGACAACAAATGCGTGGCGTCCTCATGAGTGAAGGTGAAAGAACAGAATTTCTTTGTTTCTCTTTACAGAAGGTAGACGTTACTGCTACCTATATGCCAGGAAGTGTCCTTCACATTGTACGAGACGTAGGTACACGTGCACGTGTCTGGCTTACGAATTACACATTAGGACAACGAACTGTATGTTATTATGCTCAGCGGGTCGTGTGGACAGCTCAGTGTGGACTTGCCACTTCCGTGATGTATTTGTCACTCCTTGTAAGTCTAGAGGCCAAAACAGCTACATCCGACAGCGGAAGCTCACGGTCCTCACAATGTGAGGTCAGCGAAGAAGGAATTAGAGTAAATGTTATCAAGTATGGCACTCCGACTTCACCTGCAATCCCGAACTAAGGTACATTTAAAATCATAGTGTTCAGTACTGAGCAAAATCTAGGATACCATCAGTAATAGGGAAAGAAACGACTGAAACTGCTATTCAAAGTGCTCCATCTGCTACCAACTCCTTCACCATCAGGTGCTTCTTTGTATGACATGAGGCTTCCCAAAAGAGCTATACAGTTACTTAAAAGAAGCGAAACGGATCTCCAAATGCATAAAATGACTGCAAACCTGAGGTATGTTGTCGACAGCTGTTGTACTATCCTGAATGCGTTAAGTACTTGAACCGGAACTGAATGTTTGATTGACGATTGAGTCAAAATTACACAAGTTAGTCAGCTAAAGTCTTTCGACAACGAAAAATAAATTTACATAGAAAACCTTACCACTTAAATTGACAAATTACTAATCGTACAAAGATAAGCTAGGTTCAAATGGTTCAAATGGCTCTGAGCACTATGGGACTTAACATCTGTGGTCATCAGTCCCCTAGAACTTAGAACTACTTAAACCTAACTAACCTAAGGACATCACACACATCCATGCCCAAGGCAGGATTCGAACCTGCGACCGTAGCGGTCACGCGGTCCCAGACTGAAGCGCCTAGATAAGTTAGGACTTAGCGTCCCGATGACGACGAGGTGATAAGGAACCAGCATTACTCTTTCGCCAGTACAAACCATCTGTACGACATAAGGAACATTACACGCCAGCTGGAGTGGCCGAGCGGTTCTATGCGCTACAGTCTGGAACCGTGCCACCGCTACGGTCGCAGGTTCGAATCCTGCTTCGGGCATGGATGTGTGTGATGTCCTTAGGTTAGTTAGGTTTAAGTAGTTCTAAGTTCTAGGGGACTGATGACCTCAGAAGTTAAGTCCCATAGTGCTCAGAGCCATTTTTGAACATTACACTCGCCATGACGAGAACGTAATAAACCTAAATGACGCGACCTTCATTTTCAAATTGCATTCTGTTGCATAAAATCAGTCGAGTGAACGACAGTACCTATCTATGCTTCTCCACGCGACAAAGACTCCTGTATACGTTTAACGGAACGTGCCACTGCAGTTCTGTAACACGACGGACGTCTATTTTGCTTTCGGCGAACGGTATGTCTCATAATACGAGATTTACGAGGCTTACTGGCACCATAAGCTTTGTCCTTATTTCAACACTGAGCCATAGCAAAATACGAGTATAAATTACGATTCAAACCGGGTGAACAATAAAATTTTTGGAACACAAAACTGTGTCAGGTATGGAAACGACAGATATCAAACACACAACAGTGGTTGAAAACGGAAAGAACACTACATATTATTGAAATGATTCATGCACGTTTGCTCTGTGTATTCATCATAACGTACATAATTCGTTTTCTACGGGTGAACCAAATTTAATGAAAAACCTAAGTTAAGCGTGTTACTGAAATGGCCTCAAATTTCGGTGAGAAATTAAAGCTGGCTTTTGGAACCATGCACAAACCCAAATTTCCGTCTTTCAGAGTACTAGTCCACCGGCTCATCTATTCGGAAAGGCTTTATAGATCGGCACAAAACATATGGACCACAGTGACCCCTCACTGATCCACATCCCATAGCCTGACTACAGTGTGAGGGTTATTTCAAGTGACACTTCTGGTATACATTCTAAGTGATGTTTCGATACTTACACACGGCAAATTTAGTGTCTGATGAAACCAGTATTGTAAGGTAATTTAATATTTTCGCAGTTGTGAGAGTGTATGAGTGAAATAAATACGAAAACTAGAGTTTTGGACAACCAATGATAGCGTCACAAGTCAAATTTGAGGAAATACTACATTGCCCTTTCAAAATTAAATCTGGCGTCAAACAGGCAGATCCACTTAACTTATGTGGCTCAGTAGGCGATATGAGAGCAACATCAAGAAAGCGAAGAATAAGACAAATACAGTTGGGCTATGCACGATCACTAACAGATTGAAGTGACATGTCGTAGATTTTTAGTGGAATATACGCAGCAATGAATACTTGTGACACCTTAAAAGTTTGTGCCGAACTGGACCTATAAACTGGATTCCTAGCATTTGTGATCAGTGTGTTACAGGTTGATCAATCCGTGCACACCTCACGGAGTGATACGAAGCTTCTGCATGTCACTAGATTCTGTCCATACCTTCCGTGCTCCATCGAGCATGCTGCAGATTATTGAAATGGAAACACTATTGGAAAGACTGCGAACAGAGGAAAAGAAAGAGATACGAATTAAGATGATGAAAACTAAAGACAAAACCTATATGGCTCCAACGATGTGCTTTGTAATAGTCTCAAACCGTAAAATGGTGACGTCGAAGAAGGAGGAGGAGGAGAAGGATTTGGGGAGGCTGGGGGGGGGGGGGAGGGGAGAGAGAAAGAAATACAGGAATCCGAAGATGGACCGTCACTCTATTTGCACAAATACCACATATGCCCAACTGCTGACATAGATGAAGCCACTGTTACCTAGATACGTCAAAAATTCGTCGTTAGCACATATACTTTTGTATGTTAGCGCAATTATTGCGAGTCCGTCTTGATGCAATTGTGAACCTCATAGTATATTTAAAAAAACGTTCCCTCTATTTCCATTAACACAAAAAGCGATTTTTATTAAAGGGAAGGAAACGAATCAAACAGTTTAATGAGATACAACTTTTTTAGCTAATAACAACATTCGACAAGAGAGCTAGTGCTCTGAACATGATTCTGGACTTGCCTTTCAGAGAAATTTGACATAAGTCACCGTGCGGCCATTAAGATTTAAGTTTTCCACAGTTGCAATAAACCGTTCCAGGAGCAGACCAGCATGGTGCCTTCGAGAACGCCATGTCAGATTCCTTCCCCATTCATACTCAGCTGAAGCTACGCTCCTTTTATCGCGTCGGTGTCGACATAGTATTGAACTCTAACCTCCCTTCATTTGTAGTAGAGTTGACTCCGGGCTTAAGCATACTGATTTTCCACAAAATAGCAGCTTACTTTTATACAAATTTTACAAAAATTAGAGTTGCACACAAATATGTATTCATTTCTCTGTATTGGGTACTAGAAATTCGTCGCGTCTGCGAAGTGTGCATTTACCTAATTCAAAAAAGCGTCCCTCACCAAAGCAAATGCTTCGGGATTTCACTTGATTTTACGATGTCGAGGACACGCGCAGCACTAACCCTTACAAAGCTCTTGGCAGGAAATTTATGCTCAGTTTCATCTGTGCTGCCACATAAATGTCGACTTGGCGTTAGGCGTTGCCCGTAAATACGCTCTATGTTGCTTCAAAACTGCAAACTGTGACGCCGACAGCGAGGTTCTTGAAGAAACTGCTTAGCTGCTATGAGAAGCATTCAACAGCGTTTGTAACTGATACCTGTACAGGAACTAACTAGAAGCTGAGAGAAATTTTGTAAACAGACGGTGCAAGAAATTTGTTAAACGTGTGTTTCATGCAGACAAGCAATTTTCTTGCAGCTATGTGCTGTAAATCGTCTTGCGCTTTGCTAGAGATAAGATTCAGTTTCAAGAAGCATATCCAGGTCCTACGCGAAACGTTAAATGACGGTCTTGTTAAAGTCATATCGGCATCTCCGCGGAAAATAGTACATTGTTACTTCAAACGTGTGTGAGTTATAGATGATTATACTGTTAAATTACAATCAGATTCAAAAGTTCTCAGTTGGTGTTAAATTTAAACCTTATAATAAGGATTACAATATGAATCGGAGAAAATGTGGGTAACTTTTTACGTACTCAGTTCCCCGACAGCGAGAGTAAACTGCGAAAACGTTAATCATACATAAATTAGTAAACTGCCCCAATGAACCGAAGAAATATGATCTGGCAGAAAACTTGTAGCTATAATACGAAACAGTAATGAATGTACCGTATCTAACTTACTCAACTCTCGCTGCTAACCGGTTGCACCACAGCGCACTTGCAATTGCTTTCTGAAATTATACGACAATTACAGACAAGCTAATACGCGACCACCTATTCCATTGCCGTTTGGCACTCTTTTATGTAGTTGTGATTATACTACTGGGTATCTAAAACTGTAGATTACGTCGTTAACTTGTGAATAACAGAGCATCAAGTCGCTTTCAGGAATTTCCCATTAACGCAATCGATTCGACATCGTTAAAAGTTTACCGCTGTGTAATACTAATTGCAGAATTACGTAGATGATCAAATGAATCTTACTTACTGAGGATATGAATTAAGATTATTAAATAAACTGAACATCACTAGCGTATACGAAAACATTATACACAAAAGCGATGTATTTTCTTGTGTTATTCGGCGCTGCCAACGAAGTGAAGCCGGCATTAAATTAAATTGGTATTCTCAAGAAGTTTACGATCATCGTTCATGCTTTTAGCACCTACGAGAGGTCATTTATTCCTTAAAAATCATGACGGAATATAGTTCGTTACCAGACATGGTACAGTAGTTGTAAAAGCATTGATTAGCATATGGCATTGTTGTTTTAAGAAATGTTGATTACTTTGGCGCAAAATGTCCAATATGAAACTCCACACAATAACAAAATTTATGAGAGATTATGCAGAACGTCTACTGTTGTCTGATGATGAATATTTCAGATTAGAAACCGGAAACAGGTTTGCTGCCCTAAAATAAGTGAACTGTAACCGCCAAGTTTTGTCTTCATTTCAGTAATACGTTATCTGCAAATTCACAACTATCAGTACCTACACTGGCGATGGTAGTAGCGGCAGACAGTATAATCGGGCGACAAAAACTTACCATCTCTGACAATATATGTATGATTAGTTATACCGCTTGTTTCGTTTTCTCATCCTTTTTTTCATTTAAAACTGATTTAATATTAATGGTATCATAGACGACTTGTTTTTTTAATAACGTGTGAGTTTCACGTCCCTATCATTTTAAGCACCCAATGATTCACCAGTTCTTACAAGACCTCCTTTAATCCGGCCATGGTTTCATGCGTACTCTAGGACATAAGACATACCTGATGGTCCTCATCCTCTCAACTGCCACTCCACACCACGGACAGATTTAAAGGAACTAAAGGAGGTGGAGCCTTTGTACGCCCACGCTTACATGGTGACCATCATCAGACGTTCTACTGTCACCTCTGGAAAGGAGTTTGCTATCTTGGATTCACAGTTTGTGAATCTTCGTTTAGTCGCATCTGAGAAACAGTGGACAGAAGCTATTGAAAGGTAACGGTTTAGAGCAGAAGGAATGTAGTATAATGGCAAGCAGTGGGAAGAATCGACAGTTACTGCTAAGATCCAGAAACTTGTTAGATATAGGGAAGTTCCCATTATTTCTGAGTACCGAAGATACCTCTTAGGCCACGTGAAGCGCCCTCCGTCCTATAACATGCCAAAATAATAATAATCATCATCATCAGAGAGGCCAATCTGATTGTAAAATCGAGCACTACCTGTAGACTATCGTGCGGGTTTTGTTTGTGATTTGCGTATTGTCAACTTAGCTGTGGCAGCGTGATGTTAGGCTGTGTAACGGAAGCTGACGGAGCCAGTTTTGTTGAAATACGGAGACTCGCTGACGTCATTGTGTCTGCGTTTTTGGGTTTGAACTTAGGTGAACATAGGTGAACAGCTTTCACAATGAAATAGTATTTTTGATCAATTATGTTTCCATCTGTGGTTGTGACCGTAATTTCCCAGATACAGGATGAAGGGGTTATTCGAAGGTATCTTTAAACAAGCTGGTGACAGCACATGCTATAAAAGCTACAGCGGCAAAGAAGTAGAACATAGGCAACCGTAATAACTCTGTCATTTACTGACATTATAAATAAATAAGTCCAAGTGCAATAGTCCTGAAACAATGAAATGTAAACGAAAATTTTGATGTTGGCAAATAATAGTTGTTCGAAGTGTGTCAAAGATTTCGTTCAGCTCCGACTGGTGTCGTGTCAGAGAAAAAAGTGACAGATTCAGATCACAGTTTATTCTTGTATTCTGTGAAGCGGAAATTGAGGAGACACACATTCTTAAATTGAGAAATGGAAGTAGATTTCAGATATTGTGAGCAGCATGTGACTTATTTTATGCAAGCAGAGTCGATTGTTATGAGGCAGTCCCGAAGTCTGCAGACGGGATTCAACAGGAGATAAACTATGGGGTCAGAACGCGTCTCCTCAGGGAGACGCAGCCACTAGGCGCTGCGCAGCTTCTTTCAACAAATGTCAAGGCCTGTTTTCTATTGTCCTCAGCAACTGAGCATCTCTTCTACTTCTGGTAGAAAGTGTAGTTGCCTGAGCGACGCCCAAAAGCCGAGCAGCACATTAGTTACACAGAATCAATTGAGAAATAAATTTTCTATAAACAGAAACAACTGAAGATGTACCTCGGAAAACACACCTTATTTTGAAACTGTAATTCAAACATTTTTGCAGTTTTGCATCCTCATCTACGCATATACTCCCCAAGCCACTGTACAGTGCATCGGCGGGGAGCGTATCTTACCAATATTATTGATTCTCTTTCCATAGGCGTTTTCAGCGAGGGAAATTAACAATCTTTGTATGCCTATCTAAGTGCTCTAATCGCTCCTATCTTATTCTTATGAGCCTACGCGGCGTACGCGATGTTGGGGGCATAATGGTTTGCACAATCTTCCTGGAAGACAGATTCCATAAACTCAGCCTGAAGGATATCGCGAGAACTACGCCATGTTTCTACATTTAAGTTCCCCGAGCATTTCTGTTATACTTTCGTATGAGCTATACAGACCTATTGCGATCCTTGCCTCCTGTTTCTGAACTAGTTCTAGGGCATAAAATACTCGAGTAACTGGTCTCACTGGCGTCTTAAATGCGTTTTCATGTACAGATTCATTGCTTTTGCATTGAAACCCTCCAATATATCTAAGTCTTCCATTACCCGACCCTAACACTGATTTTACATTATCGTCCCATTTCATACCGCTTCTCAATATACCTCAATGTTTCAATCGTATGCTATTAATCTCCTAATCGCATACTATAGCCATCGTGTTACATTTACCTATAGTTTTCAGTGACAGTACTTTCACCAGGATGACCACAGTGAAGGAGAGTCTGTCAATTTTGGTTTATTTTCTTCCGATGGTCTGTGAATCAACATTCATGCATTAAAACTAAATCTTGAAACTGTAGTTTTGTTTCTCGAATGTTTTCTCACCTGCAGTAGAATTTGAGAGATTTAAAGGCTCCAATTTTTATATTAAAATTAGGTTAATCTGACACTATGAAATTCCACACTACAATCTAGGTATGGAAGGACTAATGAAATGTTAAAAACTAATTACGACATTACACAATATCAGAAAGAATTGACAACATAATCTCTCTCCCCACGGTAAACGTGTCTCAGCAGTGAGCATAGTTTTATTTGAAGAACAAATGGTTCAAATGGCTCTAAGCACTATGGGACTTAACAAATGGTTCAAATGGCTCTGAGCACTATGCGACTTAACTTCTGAGGTCATCAGTCGCCTACAACTTAGAACTAATTAAACCTAGCTATCCTAAGGACATCACCCACATCCATGCCCGAGGCAGTATTCGAACCTGCGACCGCAGCAGCAGCGCGGTTCCGGACTGAAGCGCCTAGAACCGCTCGGCCACAGCGGCCGGCGAAGGAACAAATGTAGTTTGCATATCATACCTGACTTTTGTGATGAAGAGATTTCATCGATGAAACATGCATTCTGGTGATCAAATCTTACAGTGAGGGCGCATAAGGTCTGAGGTTCCGTGTGCGACGATGTCATTAATGATGGACTAGTAGTTCAGAGAGAACAGGAATACGAAGGAAGTCAGCATCGTCCGTTTCTAAGGATACAAGTACATCCCAGCATTCCCCACATCGACTTAGGGAAACAATGGAAAACCTAAACAACGATGGCCGGACGGGCTGGCTGGTTCAAATGGCTCTGTGCACTATGGGACGTAACATCTACGGTCATCAGTCCCCTAGAACTTAGAACGACTTAAACCTAACTAACCTAAGGACAGCACACAACACCCAGCCATCACGAGGCAGAGAAAATCCCTGACCCCGCCGGGAATCGAACCCGGGAACCCGGGCGTGGGAAGCGAGAACGCTACCGCACGACCACGAGATGCGGGCCGGACGGGCATTTGAACTGTCGGTGGCGAACCCTTATTATTCCACTAACGTATGCTTAGTTTCTCCTCCTTAGGACATAATTTTAATTAAGAAAGAGGAAAGTGTTGAACAGTAAGAAAAAATAAAAAATCAGATTACTTAACATCAAAATTTAGATAAGGTAAAAATATACTTTCGAGTGAAGTAAGCATTTAGGAATTCAATTCCAGCAACCCCGATTTACCTTTCCTGGTGTTACCATAAGTGAGTTAAGACGCTGCTGGGACGGTCTCAACAATATTACCCCGATTTATCTGTCCTTGTCCAAACGAGCTAGAGCTCCTGAGTCTAAAACAACGATGTCGACGGGGCGTTAACTTCAGTCAATGCTTCCTTCCTAGAAAGCGAGAACTCACGTCGTGGTCAAAAAAAATTGTGATACGGAATCAGACTAACGCAGGCGAAGGAAAAGAACCCTAATGTACAAAAATTAAGTTGTAAATGAGTAAGATGCTTCTGAGACAGCATACCTGAAGCTTAATAATGCCTGGAAGTGTAGCGATGAGAATGAGCAACTGTATGCAGCAGAAAGTGTTATGAAAAATAATTGGAAAGAGAAAAAATGAAATGAAAAGTTAGTAAATAAGCGAGGATTGCAGCCTATGAAAAACCTTTACCAAAAGAATGCAAACAGCAGTTCGACATGTACTAAGAAATACAACAATAACCTCTGATTCGAGAGAACTAGAACAGGGGAAAACTTCTGGGCCAGAAAAAGGTTGGAATATTCCAGCAGACGCTTCTTGTACGTAACCACCAAAAATGGCTAAAAAATGAAAAAATCACGATGTGTCGTATAGATCCTACGTTGCAGTAGCAGTATCTCTACGTGCGCGCAATGGCATTTCAAAAGAAAATGTTCGAAGTCTTCTCATACTTCTCGAACAGGATATCACGTTAGACGAGAAATGATTGAACGTCACGGAGCGCCTTAGGATGCCTCGAGATTACGTATTCCAAGAAATCAGAAGTTTAGAGAAATGAGAGCACATTCGTGTCAGCCTCACAGGCGCCTGACAGGAGAAAAGAATAGGATGGAGGTGGGGTAGAGGAGGGATTACCGCCGGGGAGAATTTGACCCCGTTCCATTCAGTTTGTTGGGACCATGAGCTACTTCTCAGGGCACGGGCTTTGTTGCGCAGCCTATTCGTTTTAGCCGCAGGCGAGCTGCCAGCTGGAGTCGCCGAAAGCGTTGTCGCCGGTCATTGGCTCTAATCACACTTCGACTGTGCTAAATACTCTCAGCTCTATTCTAACTGCTTACCAGCATGACACTCAAATACAGAGCAACTGAAATCTGTTCTTGCCATTTCAGCACCTACGGTCCGACGAATGGCAACTGTTCACTGTGCAAATCTGCGGGTTACGCTAGAAAGTCAAGAATTAAATTTATAAATCTTTTATGAAATCGGTGTATGAAAACGAGAATAAAACTTCTTACAGCCTGTTGTTGTTGTTGTTGTTGTTGTTGTGGTCTTCAGTCCTGAGACTGGTTTGAGGCAGCTCTCCATGCTACTCTATCCAGTGCAAGCTTCTTCATCTCCCAGTACCTACTGCAACCTACATTCTTCTGAATCTGCTTAGTGTTTTCATCTTTTGGTCTCCCTCTACGATTTTTACCCCCCACGCTGCCCTCCAGTACTAAATTGGTGATTCCTTGATGCCTCAGAACATGTCCTACCAACCGATCCCTTCTTCTAGTCAAGTTGTGCCATAAACTCCTCTCCTCCCCAATTCTATTTAATACCTCCTCATTAGTTATGTGATCTACCCATCTAATCTTCAGCATTCTTCTGTAGCACCACATTTCGAAAGCTTCTATTCTCTTCTTGTCTAAACTATTTATCGTCCATGTTTCACTTCCATAGATGGCTACACTCCACACAAATACTTTCAGAAACGACTTCCTGACACTTAAATCAATACTCGATGTTAACAAATTTCTCTTCTTCAGAAACGCTTTCCTAGCCATTGCCAGTCTACTTTTTATATCCTCTCTACTTCGACCGTCATCAGTTATTTTGCTCCCCAAATAGCAAAACTCCTTTACTACTTTAAGTGACTCATTTCCTAATCTAATTCCTTCAGCATCACCCGACTTAATTTGACTACATTCCATTATCCTCCTTTTGCTTTTGTTGATGTTCATCTTATACCCTCCTTTCAAGACACTGTCCATTCCGTTCAACTGCTCTTCCAAGTCCTTTGCTGTGTCTGACAGCCTGGTAAGTAAAAAATATGTATTTTAGTGTAAATGTACATATTTTTCATATATTGTCTGCTTTTAGGTCATTGTACGTTGTCCATCATTTACTCATTGAGTCGATTCCATCCCTGTAGTGCCACCCTGGAGGGTCCGTAAAATATCCACCTATTACTGCCATTATCTCTTCCTTTTTTCAGTCACAAATATCTTCAAATTGGACATGATGTTGCATGCTTATGCTGTTAAGAAGAACGACTCAATGTTCCTTCTGAAATACATGAAATGCATTCGCAGTTGCGAATGCGAGCAACCATCAGCTGTATGAGGGTGTGACGACAATGAAAATTTGTGCCAGACCGGAAGTCGAGCCCGGATTTACCGCTTTACGCGAACGCTAGCCTTAATTGCTTTGGCTATCCGAGCACGACTCACGACCAGATCAAAAGTTCAATATTCGTCGTTCCTGCGTCACAGCCTGTACTTGTACACACATTATGTAATTCCCATACAGGGGAGGATACTCTAATTGAAAGTCGCTGCCTGGTAGAGGTGGATAAAAACGATATTTCTGTGCCTGTGTTGTTAATAGGAACGATGCAATGTTTCTTCGGACGTGCATGCATGCTGCTTATACAGCAGATGGTTGTTCGTACTCACAACTGCGAATACATTTCATGTATCTTTAAACTGGGAGGTATAAGGGTGTTTACGTAAGAGCGTGCCAACATTTAACAGGACGTAGAGGATGCTCCACTGAACAATCTGAGATGGAGAACCTGGGGTCGGCGAAGCCAGCTCAAGGAGATAAAAGGAATAAAAAAACACGACTGTGAATTTTTTGTTTATGTTAGTTACAGTTAATTTCAAATACCCTCACTGACACAATGAACGTAACATTTGTACAGTATCTTACAAAATGTGCTGAAACTGACGGCCATCAACCTCAGTGCAAGAATGACATCGGCGAACAAGATTCTGACGTACCCTGAAAAATATTCCTGGTGTGTTTCAACACATCACAGGCAGCTACAATTCTGGCAACTAATACTATGTCCGTATCCACTGGCGTCTCATACACAAGCGATTTTAGATATCCCCATAGGAAATAATCAAGTGACTTCAGGTCATGTGACTTCGCAGGCCATGGAATAGGACTCCGCTTCCAATCCAGCGACCAGGGAATAAAGCACTGAGATGATTGCGAACATCCACAGGCGGTGCACCGTCATATTGTATCCACGTCCTCTTCGAACAGCAAAGGGTACGTTCTCCGACAACTCAGGTTCTCTTCTCACGAATCTCAAGTACAGGTGGCCATTCAGGCGGTCTACTGCGTCATGACTTTCTAGTAATCAGGCTCTTCCTCCTTGTTTCCTTGCAGGAAATAAGGAATGTACATGAAAATAAACAGCACAGTACGTATTAACTTGTATGCATGTTAGTTGTAAGTAAGCTGGAAAACAGTGATGTTAGACAAAGTGGTAAACAAGTTTACTTCCATATCTCTATAAGCTGGCACCTCGAACCCCAGGTTCCCTACCTTAAATTGTTCAGTGGAGCATTATCAATGTCCTGTTACATTTTGGCACGCTCTTACGAAAACACCTTGCCTGTAAATCTAAGGCTGACATATGTGTCCAATATTGTGTGTGCGTCGGGGGAGGGGGAGGAGGAGGAGGTGTCATCCAATTATGTGTACTTCAGAGGCGCCAATTTTGCTATTGCCAAGCACATTTGTGGGCAGGTGTATTGTCGTAATGAAGCGAGACTCTTTCATTATACACACTAAGGAGACAAAACGTTATAATCACTGACCACTGAGAGAGTGAATGCCGCCTCGTGGGCATGTGTGTTTGTATACACGTGACGCGATAAGGAAAGTATATAAGCAGAGCATAGATAATGGGGAATCGTTCCACTGATGATACAGTCTGGAAATAGGACATCCACGGTTGGTTGGTTTGGGGGGAGGGGACCAAACAGCGAGATCATCGGATTGGGGAAGGATGGGGAAGGAAATCGGCCGTGCCCTTTCAAAGGAACCGTCCCGGCATTTGCCTGAAGCGATTTAGGGAAATCACGGGAAACCTAAATCAGGATTGCCGGACGAGAGTTTGAACCGTCGTCCTCCCGAATGCGAGACCAGTGTGCTAACCACTGCGCCACCTCGCCCGGTGGATCCACTGACATAAGCGACCTTGATATAAGCGACCATGACAAAGTGCAGATTGTTATGAACCGGCGTCTTGGAGTGGTGAGGCTGATCGGGTGTTCACGTGCTATTGTTTGAGCTTCATGGGAAGTGGTTGAAGGACGGCGAAACCATGAGTAGACAACGTGCTGGGTATTGACACCTCATCCCAGAAGGTGAAGGTCGTCGGCATGCCCACTCTGTAAAGCAGAAAAGATGGCTGCCTGTGGGAGATCTGACGGCAGAGTACAATTATGGCGCCGGCACAATTATTTCGGACCATTACGTTCCACGTACATTGTTGAACATGGCGCTCCGCAGCAGATGGCAATAGCGTGTTCTCATGTTGACCCAACGACAACGCCAATCACGATCGCTGTGTGCACGTGATCATCTTGATTGAACCGTTGGTCATTGGGTGTAGCCTGGTTAGTTGAGTCATTTCTGGTTACATTAGGTCAATGGTCGTGCCCGGACACGCTGTCATATAGGCGAACGGCTACTCGGAACATGCATCGCTAGGAAGCAACCAGTGGGGGTAGTATGATGCAATGGGGGACATTCACTTGGGTTTCCATGGGACCAGTGGTGGTAGTCGAAGGCACCACGGTAGCTGTGGACTATGTGAACATTTAGCGGACCATTTGTATCCCAACGCGTTTGATGTATTCCGCAATGGAAATAGCATCTTGCAGCAGGCTAACTATCCATGCCTCTAAGCAAGAATGCGACAGTGAACGCACGTATATGTCTTGGCAAACAGAATCGCCTGATCTGAACGCGGCGGAAAACGTCTGGGACGCTATTGGGCCCAGCACTGATTTGTGTTTGTGTGTGTGTGTTCATTTCAGGAGTCTTCCTAAGTATATCTGGTGCAGAAGACTTTCGTGGAATGTTCGAGGAAATCATTGGGCAGAATCCCTTTTACATCCCAGAAAAAGCTGCTCATAGTCTACCTGGCAAACGAAAGCAGCTTCTCTTTCTTGCTGCTAGACAAATCCTGAAAAGATATCTCTGTCCACAATCCAATGGTTGATTTGAACGTCACAGTGCTCTACCTGCCATATCCTGCTGGAAGTGGTATGCCGTTGCCTTCCTTCAAATTATGACCTGATGTATCCAGCCAGTTACAGGGTAGTATACAGGTTACTACAGACTCACAACCAAAGTGCTATTCGGCATTTTACGCACATAAGAGGTGAAAGAACCAATAAGAGACAGAAACAGTCCTTGAACCTAACGAGGATTGAACTCTGCACCTTTAGATTTGTTGTCTAGGACATACCCACTGAGCAGCCGCACCAGAACATTGAAATACACACAATGAGCTAAAAAGTCAGGCAAATATACCGTAACCTTTATTCTGACATGCCTATGACATCAGCTAATTAAGCGTTCAATACCCTATTGGGCACTTTCTCGATGTTTTCAGCCGTGGTTGCAGTTTTATAAAATCATTCTCTTTGATCAGCCACATTTGACTTCAGCAGCCCATTACTTAACTCTTGGAAATACAGAATAATGCTCACGGGCCTTTCCACATCTGGTTGAATTTCCTTCCATTGTATAAAAAAAGCTGTTCAAAATATGACAAACTCCGTCACTATTTCACAGTGACACTTTACCCATTTCAAACAAACACGCATAACACAGCAAAACTGTTCCGAAGGTTAAGTTGACACTCGTTTTTCTGCAAAACGTACCAAGGATTAAAATACTGTGCCTGACAAAAACGTGAAGCACCCAGAAGATATGGTCAACGTCAACGTAACTTCGTACACGTGTCAACCATCGCAGGCATGTAAATGAATAAGAGCTGCAAGTGGAACAGCCGAGGTAGTGCATTAGCGTTCGTCAGATTTAGCGTCGTTACCAGGAATATAAGGGACGTGTACAGCGTCAGATGTGCTGAGTGATCACTGTGAAGGATACGGACATGCATTGAACTCTTGTGCGACACCGTTATCAGCACTTGTCTAGTTTTGAAAGGGGCCTCATTTTAGATCTGCCATTTCGACGGCTAGTCAAATCGTGCAATATCGAGATTTGGCGGCATTCGGATGTGAAAATGGCTGTATGTTCAACTACAAGAGAACGTGAGAGCAGGCATACTCGTTGTCAAGGTTCCAGTCGACCACGTCTGACCATGTCATGGAAGGATCGCCGTATTGTTCACCAAGCTCACTGTAATCCCTTCACATCTTCGCTTGCCACCAGAGAAGAAATAATGGACTTCCATCAACAGTTTGTGTCATCCCGCACCACTTGCTCGGAGACAAACAGCAACCGGATTAGGAAATTACCACCCCATGCGTAGGCTGCCGTTAACACCACAACACAAACAGCTCTGTTTGGAACGATGCCATGACTGGGAAGGTCGGACTGGTCATGATATTGTGTACAGGGATGAAGGGCGGTCACAGGATGACCATCGTATGGCGGTGATTGGGGATAGATCCCAATCTTCCAATGTTTTGGAAGGGCTCAGCGTTGTTCCTCCTGGCAGTGTAGTGTGGGGTTCCCTCGGGTATGGTTTTAGGTTCAAATGGCTCTGAGCACTATGCGACCCAACTTCTGAGGTCATCAGTCGCCTAGAACTTAGAACTAATTAAACCTAACTAACCTAAAGACATCACACACATCCATGCCCGAGGCAGGATTCGAACCTGCGAACGTAGCGGTCGCTCCGTTCCAGACTGTAGCGCCTAGAACCGCACGGCCACTCCGGCCGGCTATGGTCTTAGGTCACGGCTAGTAATTACTGAGGGATCTTCTGTGGGAGAAGGGTACGCCACGAACATCCTACGTCCTGTCATGCAACAGTATCGTGGTGCTATTGTTGAACAAGACAATATTCATTGACACATGGAGCTTGTCTCTATGAACCGTTTGCGTGCTGTAGAGGTACTCTAGTGGCCAGCAAGATCCCTCGATAAAACATGTACGGGCCCAGTGAGGACATCACCTCCCAGTAACCAAGCACTAGTTACAAACGTTGTTTGCCGGATTGCCTCAGGAATGGATAAAAATGGCTCTAAGCACTATGGGACTTAACGTCTGAGTTAATCAGTCCCCTAGACTTAGAACTACTTAAACCTAACTAACTTAAGGACATCACACACACCCATGCCCGAGGCAGGATTCGAACCTGTGACCGTAGCAGCCGCGCTGTTCAGGAATGGATACAACAGCTTTAAGACACCCTTCCCAATCGAATCACTGCATGCATCCAAGATGGAGGGGGTACAGAGCTAAAGTAATAAGTGGACTCGTACTGCCAAGTTCTTTGTAAATCTGACTGGGCTTTATAATCATTGAAATAACATCACATACTCTCTCAACCCGTGAAGTTTCATTTCACGTCTCCCTTTATGGCTTCTTCACTTTTTAGTCAGGCTGTGCACATACTAAATATAATTAATATCACCACTATTTCTGTGCGACGCTGGGAAATCTTATGGTTGCCAATATCTACTTTTGAAAAATGAACTTCCCGTACAACTGTATCTATGTTACAGTTATATTAAAAAAATTGGATGATCCTTTAAAGTGATGCGTTCATTTAATAATTAGCATCATACAGGCGAAACTGTTTTATACTGTTTGACTGTTACACCGGAGGTTAATTATTTCAGCCAATCTTTCTCGGAATCAGCTGCATTGCAGAGAAAATACAAAGCTTTACACATATCAACACTTATTTTTATTTCCCTTTACCACTCGGCATTCAAGTGTCCTTTGGTACGAGGTACGTTACAGTCTTTAAAAGGAATATCTCCTCGAAACGTTTTCACCCCGCTTTAGCATACCATACGTGCACCTTGCATCTGCTTCCTGTATGTGGTTCATGGTGGCCGTTCTGAAAGGTGTGTTTTTTTTTTTTTCGAGCTTTGGCAGATGAAAGAAATGAGGTTGCTGCATAATTCCATTCAATGTTAAACTGTTGGTCTCCCTAAGCTTTCTAGATGTTTCTGCTGTCAGATTAGGAGATAATGGTACACCATTTCCAACAGGGCCATACGAATGTACTGTTTTGCTGAAACCAATCTTCAGATGGAGAAGAGCATTATTTTACTACAGCAGCAACTCATTACACATTGTACAAACGCCACGAACTATCCATAGTGACTTTATAAACAAAAGCTGTTAATAACCTTATAATATCGGTAAAACCTTTGCAGTATTGATTCTGCGTCAATCAAATGGCACACAGCTGTAGCCCATTATAATTTGCAGCTCAGACCACGACGTTTTTCTGTCACAGAAACTGGACATTCGAAAAAAGCGTGAGAATGAAACAACGCCAATAAGAGAAATAAAAATGAAGACAAAACATTAGGATCAAGAAGTTATAATTAAGTCTGCAGATTTGAGTGCAGTTCTTGCACACAAGTGAAAACCACAGCTGTAGTAGGAGATATAGAGTACTTCAGTTGTTCCAGTGATATTATGTTGCTTTTTTGTAACTATCTCGCCACTGATTTCTCAACGTGTATTTCTGCCGTAAAACTCATGCGTAATAACCGGGACTTAAAACATGGATGGAGCCAGATGTTAATAGCAATGAAATTCTAAATTCTGATTGGAATGTATATCGCAAAGATGGCTTGAACGTTGGTGATGAGGTATGTTTGTAGCCGTAGAAAAGTATGATAATTTCAAGTCAGAGATTCCGAATGCGAAAAAACTTGGGCGAAACATGGATCAGACGTGGTCATCGCATGTTTCTATAGACCCCGTGCCTTAGGGGCAGATGTCTGCCTATTACACATTACGACCCTCTTCAACTGTCGGTGGTCTCTGTCAGTCAACAGACGAGGTCGGCCTGTAAGCTTTTGTGCTGTTCGTGCGGTTCTAGGTGCTTCAGTCTGGAACCGCGTGACCGCTACGGTCGCAGGTTCGAATCCTGCCTCGGGCATGGATGTGTGTGATGTCCTTAGGTTAGTTAGGTTTAAATAGTACTAAGTTCTAGGGGACTGATGACCACAGATGTTAAGTCCCATAGTGCTCAGAGCCATTTGAACCATTTTTTGTGCTGTTCGTGTCCCTTCACGTTTCCACTTCACTATCATATCGGAAATAGTGGACCTAGGGATGTGTATGAGTGTGGAAATCTTGCGTACAGCCGTATTACACAAATGACACCCAATCACCTGACCACGTTCGAAGTCCGTGAGTTCCGCGGAGCGCCCCATTCTGCTCTCTCACGATGTTTAATGACTACTGAGGTCTCTGATATGGAGTACCTGGAAGCAGGTGACAGCGTAATGCACCTAATACGAAAAACGTGTGTTTTTGGGGGTGTCCGGATACTTTTGATCACATTGTGTAACTGCAGAACAAAAGCTGTTGTAATACGTAACATACCTTTGGAAAATGAAATTTTTGGAATGTTAGTACAGGCCTCATTATTTTAAATAACCTGTGGCTCACGTATACGTGGATACAGTTACTGTGAACTTGCAATGAGTTACGAATTGAAATTCGATGTTTAGTTTCTCCCACACCTACATTTTCCGGTGTGGAGCATGTTTGCATAAGCATGATAGTATTCTTTCAGAAATTGAACGGATTTATAGATGACACAGTTCACCGCTTAGCTGCATTTGTCCGTACGTAAGAGCACCGGTTTCGACATGTAACCAGTTTCGTTGTGAAACATGTCAGGGCCGCAGCGCTGAAGTGAATCACTCGAGTCGGTCTCTCGGCGCACGCGTCTTCCAATGGGCGCCCCGGGCGTCGGTGAACGTCCCGTGTGAGTAGCCCCCAGCCACCTTGAGGCAACCACTCTGCGCGCGCCGTACGGCGAATTAGCTTGCGGGTTACTTCACTCATTTGAGGCCGATAGCTGCTCACTTCAGAGGCGCTCTTTCTAGAGGTTCGGGCTGGGGAAAAAGTGACTGTGGTAAGCCTTTTCTGAGTCTGTGACGACCGCTAGTTCTGTATTTGTGTCTTTGGATCAGGTTTCACCTTAAGTCTACAACGAGGCTGCGAACAGCGAAAGGTGAAAAGTGAAAAGCTTGGCGGTGAAAGAGTGGGCATTCAGGTAAAGAAAACTACACATCTCTTTCGACACAGCCCCTTATAGGTCAAAGCAGTCTCTCCAACGTTTTTCCACTAATAGATCCCGTCCCTGGAGGTGCTGTTCAATAAGGGTTGTAAAATACCCGTCTTCAGCTGTTGTAATCCCTTCAGTGAGCTCAGAGCATCTTTCAACCACAAATGTTCTAGGCACTTCAGTCCGTAACCGCGCTATTGCTACGGTTGCAGGTTCGAATCCTGCCTCGGGCACGGGTGCGTGTGATGTCCTTAGGTTAGTTAGGTTTAAGTAGCTCTAAGTGTAGGGGACTGATGACCTCAGATGTTAAGTCCCATAGTGCTTAGAGCCATTTGAAGCATTGAGCCACAAATGTCTGTAACTGGATCAGTAAGTGGAAGTCAGAGAGTGTCAAATCTGACACTCCCTACAAACTCTTGGGCACATCAGAAATACTTCGACTTCTTGGGTCAAAGACCAGTGGCTTCCACCCGCGTCTCATTAAAAATTATAAACCGGGGCAAAAATCAACTGAAATCTTTCTAAACCGATCCTAATATCGTTGAGAAATTCGTTTTCACATTTATCGTTGGTTAACATTCACAAATGCTGGATCCACCTTGCACAAAGTGTCGTTATAGCTAATTCTTTAAGTAAAGTGCACTGTACTCTCTCTTCTGACAGTACTATGAGTAAAGCTATTCCACACACCATTCATGCGGATCATGCTCACTATATGAACATATTTAAAATATGTACTTAACCACAGAAAATGTAGGAACAGACTCCGTATAAACATTTAGCTGCTTCAAATGACAAAGCGTTCAAAATAAATGAAGTATGGTGGCACAATGTACCACATGTTATATGGGAACGAAACGCACACAACACTAGGCAACTACTCTAAAAATGCCATATAAACAGAACTAGCGCTGAGATTGCTTTAGTGCTTTGAGCCGGCCGGTGTGGCCGAGCGGTTCTAGGTGCTACAGTCTGGAACCGAGCGACCGCTGCGGTCGCAGGTTAGAATCCTGCCCCGGGCATGGATGTGTGTGATGTCCTTAGGTTAGTTAGGTTTAAGTAGTTCTAAGTTCTAGGGAACTGATGACCACAGCAGTTAAGTCCCATAGTGCTCAGAGCCATTTGAACCATAGTGCTCACAGCCACATCACTGTGGCCAGAGCACCACTTTTTTTCTTCGCCTCATATGACGCAGACATTACAATCTCTCTACAGGTTGTGTTATACACTAGCTCGCAAAGTGTTTCCTCTAGCCTCTCCTGAGAGATGGACGTCTCTACTACAGAGCCTCCGGTATAAGGCCAGTGAATATATGTAAGCCAGGATTCTGACTACGTGACCTCGTCTGGCCAGCTATACCCATGAGCGGGGTTGGACATCTAAATCCTATCCACTTTTAAATTGTCAAGAATTTTGGGACAAACTATGCTGCAAAATCGAAATTACGTTCGGTAAGACCCTAATTTAAAACATTCCGAATTTCTTCTTAAATCCGCACGAGATAATTGACGTAATACTTAGAGCTAATTTTGTTTTCTGGAGGATCGGGATACAAATTCTCGTCCGGCCATAAATGGCTAGATTTCCTTTAGTTCCCATACATCGGCACGTTACATTTCTTAACAGGACACAGCGCTCTCAACCCAATCAGAGAGCAGTATGTTCCATAGGAAGAGAGGGAATTCTTGTATATCTGTTTTTTAACAGTAACAAAAAAGGGGGGTGACAAACAGGAATTGAATATAACGATCTTCCAGTTCCGTAAGAGATGCATCAACCTTATCAGAAACTGGTAAAGCAAAAAAAAAGTTTGGTGAAAATAGCAATAATGACCAATCAAAGAAGCTAAAAGTAAAGTATGATAAGCACTAACTTTATCTATAAATTTATTAATTTAATTTATAATTATTAATTTATATTCACTGTGATTGGTTTATGCATCTGTCACATTATTCATAAGATAAACATATGCATAAAAACAAATACTAGGTTTCATTGTAAATGGACCTGCTACTACACTGAATAATGACTGAATCATCAGGTCCAATGAGGGATATTAAATTAAGGAAAGTCGACTGTGGTGCAAGTCTCGATGTCTATTCCCAATCTGACCTGTATTCTGTTCTACAGAATTTTAAATCGACATTCGGCCATTCATAATTGGGTTTTACGTAGTTTCTATTAATTTCTTACGACAAATGATGAGATGGTTTCTTTGAAAAGGACACGGTCGATTTCCTTCCCCAGTAGGAGCTTGACCTCCGTCTCCAATGACCTCCTTGTCGAAGTGACGTTATATCTCAATCTTCCGAAACGGACTTGTATCGACAGACAGGGAGGGGATTAAGTCAAAATTCTTCAACTCACATCCGTCTGTCACTTTTCTCTGTTGGGCGTTTGCATAGACAGTGAAACACTTCCTCTTACGCGACAGTAGCACATAATGCTTTTATTCATAAATATCTTTCAACTGCCTAACTCGCCAGGTTAGCCGAGGGCGCTGATGCGCTGCTTCCTGGACTAGGGTAGGCCTGGCCGGCGGATCACCGACGGCCAGCCTGGACGTGTTTTTTAGACGGTTTTCCACATCCTACTCGGTGAATACCGGGTGGTCCCCACGTCCCGCCTCAGTTACACGACTCGCAGACATTTGAAAACGTTCGCACTTTTTCATGGCTTACACTAGACGCAGACAACTGGGGTACACTAATTCAGTTCCGGGGGGTACGGGGTGGCGACAGGAAGGGCTTCCGGCCACCCTCTGAAACTAACATCCATAGTAATAAGGCAGACCCCGCGTTGAAGTAGGACAAAGGCCCAAACAAAATGATGATGACCTTTCAACTGCCTGGATTATATAGTTGTGCTGGAAATACTGATTTTTTACAACCTGCACAGTTTTCTGGTTCATATTACATACTGTGAAATTTACGAAATGCCATAGCTACTAGACAATGGTGTCGAAGTTGATAAAGAAAAATAACAAATAAAATGGTCTCATTTCACTCCATTCGTATCCTGCAATTGTTCTTGTAATATTGTCTCCTTCCTGTATCATCGTTTTTAACGTAAGGAAGTGCTCCGTCTCTACTGAACGCTACACCGACGACATTTTTAACTCTTACTCATCCTCCCGCTGTCGTAGATAATCTGGACGCACCACCATAGATTGATAGAACACCCCATACTTCTAAAACATACGCCCTTGTTACAATCCACAACATATTCCATCCTCGATTATTACCAACCCCTTTTGTCTGACACTGTCAAACGAAAAAGTTACGTGGGCAATCAGCACCCGAAAAGTCTATTATATAGACCTAAAAATACCGAGAGTTTTGTTATCTTACCCACAAAAAAATTGAACCTGAGTTTTCAGTGTTATCAACAGAATAACGTACATTTTTTCCATAATGGCTTAAGAAACACCACGACTATGTTGTATGTTGTAGCTGCAAGCAATATAACCATTCCATTAAATTTCTTAATCACTTCCGTGTCCCAAACAGTCTATTAACACAAGCCTTCACAGCACTGATTCTCTAATTGCCCAGTCTCGGAAAACACAAGTTTGACAGTGAATGCCTGGTGCACGATCAAAAACACACTCGCACCTCAGTGTCAAATGTGGAGATAATTTTGAGTGTGTTTACCTATTAAAAAACCTCTCAGCGTTTCTACATAGACATAACTACATGCAAAAAGTGTATAAGTCTTGCAGAGACCATGCCATGTAAAAATAGTATCTGATCCGCAGTTTTCCTATAATCTGTCAACGAAATTTACACTGATCAGCCAGGACATTATGACTATGTACTTAATAGCCGGTATGTCCACCTTTGGCACGGACAACAGCGGCAACGCGTCGTGATGTTGAAAGAATGAGGTCTTGGTAAGTCGCTGGAAGGAGTTGGCACCACTGTGGACACATTCCAGATGTGTTCGATTGAGTTCAGATCTGGCGGGCCCATCTGGTGGACACATCAATCGTAACTCACCACTGTGAACATCGAACCACTCCACCACGCTCCTGGGCTTGTAACATGATCCATTATCTTGCTGAAAAATGCCACACCCGTCGGGAAACATGATCGTCCTGAAGGAGTGTACGTGGTCTAGAACCAGTGTACGATGCTCCGCGGTCGTCATTGTGCCTTGAACGAGATCCACTGGACCCATAGATGCCCATGTGAATGTTCCCCAGAGCATAATGGAGCCGCCACCAGATTGTCTCCGTCCCGCCAGTATATGTGTCAAGGAGTTGTTCCCCTGGAAGACGACGGATTCACGCCCTGCCATCGGCATGATGAAGAAGGTATCGGGATTCATCAGACCATGAGACACTCTGCCACTGCACCAACGTCCTGTGCCGATGGTCACGTGCCCAGTTGTAGTTGCCGATGTCGTGGTGTTAATACGAGGATGCACCTGTTAGCGTAGTGCCCTTTGGAACGCAATGGGTAAGGATTACGCCCTCGCTGTCCCAGAACATGGGCACCATCATTTTTCAGCACTGGCGGTTACCCGAAATTTTTTGGTGGCGGTGAATCTGTGTGCTTCCATTGAGCTGACTGGCGCTTTGCTTCTGGATTGAAAGATGGCATCCACGTCTCATCCATTGTCACAACCGACGAAAAGAAAGTCCCATTCATGCTGTCGTTGCGCGTCAACATTGCTTGGCAACATGCCACACGGGCAGCCATGTGGTCGTCCGTCAGCATTTGTGGCACCCACCAGGATGACACTTTTCGCATTTTCAGGTCGTCATGCAGGATTGTGTGCACAGAACCCACAGAAATGCCAACTCTGGAGGCGATCTGTTCAACAGTCATTCGGCGATCCCCCAAAACAATTCTCTCCACTTTCTCGATCATGTCGTCAGACCGGCTTGTGCGAGCCCGAGGTTGTTTCGGTTTGTTGTCACACGATGTTCTGCCTTCATTAAACTGTCGCACCCATGAACGCACTTTTGACACATCCATAACTCCATCATCACATGTCTCCTTCAACTGTCGATGAATTTCAATTGGTTTCACACCACGCAAATTCAGAAAACGAATGATTGCACGCTGTTCAAGAAAGGAAAACGTCGCCATTTTAAGTATTTAAAACAGTTCTCATTCTCGCCGCTGGCGGTAAAATTCCATCTGCCGTACGGTGCTGCCATCTCTGGGACGTATTGACAATGAACGCGGCCTCATTTTAAAACAATGTGCATGTTTCTATCTCTTTCCAGTCCGGAGAAAAAAAATCGGAAGTCTTAGAACTTGAATGCACCTCGTATTGGCACATACATGGGTAGTCGGCTGCGAAGGCCTATCGTTATAAGCGTTCGGTGCACTGTGTGTGCAGACACACTTGTACTCTGCCCAACTTTAAAGTCTGCTGTTTGTTCCGCCACTGTTCGCCGTCTGTCCTGTTTTACCAGTTTGCCCACCGTACGACGTCCGACCTCTGTAATGAGGGGTGGCCGGCCAGACTCACGACATCTGGACGTGGTTTCACCTTGGTTTCGCCACGTGTTGAAAACACTCACCACAGCACTTCCCGAACACCATACAAGTCGTGCAGTTTCCGAAATGCTCGTGCCGGGCCTCCGGGTCATCCCACAAAATGATTCAAATGGCTCTGAGCACTATGGGACTCAACATCTGACGTCATCAGTCTCCCTAGAACTTAGAACTACTTAAACCTAAGGACATCACACACATACGTGCCCGAGGCAGGATTCGAACCTGCGACCGTAGCGATCACGCGGTTCCAGACTGAAGCGCCTAAAACCGCTCGGCCACACCGCCCGGCGGGTCATCCCAATCTACCCTCGGTCAAACTGCGATAGATAGCGCACCTTCCTCATTATACACACGGACAGCACACTCACTGATACTGTACGTACCGTTCGTGTGTCTGACTAGCAGTCGTTTCCCGGCATATGACGCTACTGTCGTCTGGACGGATGTATGTCGATAGTAGGTCGGTGGTCATAATATTCTGGCTGATCAGTGTGGTTTCTGGATGGTGAATCATAGTTAAGCCGAGTCACGGTACTGTGCCCTCGGCACCAGCAAAGTCACACGCTTTATACAGGTTATCCCAGGAGGAATGATCAATCTTCAGAGACAAGACAGGAGCATTGATTTGAAGCAAAGAACTTCATATAGACACACGAGCTATTCCTAATTGCTTCTGAGATACAACGCATTTAATGTACATTTGTTTTGGGCTAGCAGCGCGCACTTACGTGTCTTACGCTAACTGCTGGACTCACAATTGTCTGGCCACCAAGATCGCTAGACCTTATGCCACTAGATTATTATTTGTGTTGTTGGATGAAGTCTGAGGTGTACAAACAAAAAGTGAATACGTGAGATCAACTACTTGGTCGTATCATGGACGCTGGTTCCCTCATTGGGAAACGTGCAGGGGCACTCAGACAAGCAAACAACATGTTCTCCTAAGAGTGTATAAATTTATTGAAGTTGACGATGGGATATTCGAACATTAATTGTAAACTGTAAAACAGCTGTAATGTGACGTGTATGATAATGCTTAGAGGAGAATACGTTAAAAGGACGTATTTTTCGATTGGTAGTTTGTAAAAGGCATGTCGTAATGTTTGCTGCTGTGGATGTGTAAATGTGTAAGCCTGAAAATGTATTGAATAATGCATAAAATAATTAACAATGTACATTAAATGTGTTCTGTCTCGGAAGCTCTTCTGAATAGGGCATATGTCCATATGAAGGATTTTACTTCAAATGATATTTTCTGACATACCCCTGAATATTAACCATCCTCCTTGGTCACCCTGTAAACTTGCTTCAATTTGAAATTTTGCACAATTTTCGTGTAAAAAAAATAGTTCTCAGTAATCACGAATGCTTCCCAGTACGACGTTAGACACTGATCACCAGTTGGAAGTGTAGTTCAAAGACCTTTCTCTGACGCACAGCCCCTCCTCTCCTTTACTGTAATTTATTAGAAGCTATGCGGCTTACAGACAGTACACCATGAAGGAAAACTCGCAATGGGCAGTTAATGTCAGCCAGTGCACTTTAGTACCTGGTACTCTCATACTCTACGTACTAGCTAGACCGCGTTTGATTCGGGCGATTATTTTACACGGCAAACGGAACAACGGTACACCAGGCATTTGTCGGCGTTTCACTTATGTCGTTACTTAATATCAACCTGTTTCACGTTATTGACTCATCACCTAGGTAGTTTGCATACAAAGACCTACAGCAAAAGCGGCTGGACTACTCCGAACAAAAGGCTGTCGTGTTTACGACATTCGATTATTTGTGCGCAGGCAACGCGTTCGGCAGAGAATGCAGTATATGTATAAATAATATGACGGTACTTAATTCCTCACACTCGCTCTAAATCTAGATTTCTGCCATTGCCAAGCTCAGCTTGTCGTACCCCTATCTCTCATAATCTATCGCTGTTCGAAGACGTAGGTAAGACCGGTACATAATCAGATCAGTAGTAAATGGAAAGCGTATCGCTTGTACCTTAGGGCAAGATGTAATTTCCCCCTCGGCCATCTTTTTTTCTCTCCATCTATATTACCTATATCTTCTCGTATTAGAAGCATATGTCAGCGTTGCGCTTAATGAAGCCCGACGCTGGTTAGCTGCACGAATCTATCAACTTCTCTCGGGAATCATTCATCTCTTACAATCTCAACGGCGAAAGAACATTAAGCTTCAAAGACGCCGCCATTGCCATTACACCAATGAGTATCCTCAGCGTTTTCGTTGCAGCGAAAGCTCGCCACCAAAACCGGTCCATTCGGCTGCCGCCACTTATATCTGCTGAAACATGCACACGGAACATTGACTGATGACCTGGTAATGAATGCCGTAACGAACTGTTCATGCAGCAGTCGGCACTTGTAGGTGCTAAAAAGAGCCGTATATTAGCAAAGACTTCAAGTGTTTTCCAAAGGGGAACACTACTTCGCCGTTGTCATTATAATACTCACGTGCTAAGCACGAAATTTATCTTGGAAAAAGTAAAAGGAACATTGCAAATTTAGAGCGATATTAGTTGATCCTTAGATCCACCTAATTTGTTTCAGTGGTTCAAAAAAAAAAAAAAAAAAAAAAAGTGTTCAAATGGCTCTAAGCACTATGACACTTAACATCTGAGGTCATCAATCCCCTAAACTTAGAACTGCTTAAACCTAACTAACCTAAGGACATGACACATCCATGCCCGAGGCAAGATTCGAACCTGCGACCGAAGCAGCAGCGCGGTTCCGGATTGAAGCGCCTAGAACCGCTCGGCCACAGCGGCCGGCAATGTTTCAGTGGCTAAGTCGGTAAGCATTAAAATAAAAATCAAATTTTGTGATTCAACTCTCAATCGTTCCGAGAATTCATCTCTATCTCTTAACGCTCTTTCATAGGTGTCAGTAATTTCTTATGTAAAAAATACCAAGATGTGGCGTGATGCGGAGTTCTCCTAATAACTGGCTGTGCAATACAATTCAAAGATCAGATTAAGGTCATCTTTAGATTCATGCGTAGTAAAACGCTGCGGTATCAGACCAACGTTCGGATTCCTGACTGTTTTCTCTTGCCTTTACTTTAATATGATAACCAGAACGCTGTAGGAAGTCTAAAATGACGTATCACAATTCTTCGATAGACCTATCATCATTTAAAAACTCTTATGATCATATAGTATAGAATCATATTACACAGACATAAGAAATGCCGTAGTTTTCTGTATTGTTTATAGTGCTAAAGAAGAAAATAAATGGAAACGCCCAATTAACATCAGAGCGTAGATAGCTAAATTTGATCTCTCAATCCAACACACATACATACAGACGGACAAACACACACACACAGTCACCGAACTATGTAGAATGAAGTCGAGTGTACCTATACCTACTGAACGGTTGTACGTGAATTTGGTGATTACAAGAGTTTTCGTAAGGCCACGAGCCATCGCTTGCTTTCGGGTAGTTCACGGTCCCCTGGAAACTCCTGCAACCAGCAAAAGCAATGAGAACTGTTTGGTACATAACGGGACATTCCACTGTATTCTACGTAGCTCTCTCTCTCTCTATCTATCTATCTGTGTGTGCGTGTGCGTGTGCGTGTGCGTGTGCGTGTGCGTGTGTGTCTATATGGGTGTGTGGTTGGACTGAAAGATCGTTTTGCACAATTTACGATTGAGATAGCGTAGTCGTGAGAATATTCAACTGGTAGTAACTGTGATCGGGATTCTAAACCCATTCCGACACTTAGTTTCAACACGATATTCAGTAATCATTTTAGATGAACACCAGAGTACTTCATTCAAGACTCCGGCAATTCTCTTACTCTCCATATCCAACCGATGCAGGATCCGATACCTATGATCTGGAGGCAACGTTGGGAGGTAACAAATATGTTCCTGGGCTAATAAAGGAATTAAGTATATGATGTAACCCACATTTATTAGCTGCAGCTGCTGCATAAGTTTTATTACTCGCGGCATCTTCGTGGTACTAGTTACAATAAAAAACAATTTCCTCAAAATGTTTCGCAATTTAGCAGAATAACAGTTGAAATTGCAGGCTGAAAGATCATAGCTTACAATACCATAATATTCAAAGACTCGTTGCACAAACTTCCACTCTAGGAATGTTCTGTGTAGTTGGAGAAAGTGGAAGAGGTGCATCGTGAATGGGAAATCTGGTTAGCAGTTGGGAAGGCCATCTGCACCCTTTCATTAGAAATATGGTTACCAAAGCTATGCTCATACTTGTTCTCTAATGCTGGCTCGAAACACAGAACTGATTAGTAGGTTAACGTTAATAGTGGGACATATGAGGAATCGACGCCACTCCCATTTTATTGGCACAAGTAAGTTGCCGTGCTTCAGATCCAAGAACTCCAGCTATTTCGCCAGCCACATTGGAGTAGAGAAACTACTGTCCTATACTAAACGCGAAACACATGAGACTTCCGCACGAAAACAGATTTAACTAATATTAGTTGTAATGTCTCGTAAAACGCAAACGTTCTCGGCCGGAAATGTTGAAACCAAAAAAATTTGCCGCACCATTATGTAGCTTTCCCTTCGACGTACGGCCATTACACACTGTAGCGAGCTACAGTTCACTTGACATTTCTTATAATTTTTTTATAATTTTCTTTGAATTCGTAAAGCATGCAGGCTCTGCCGAATTGTGTTGAGAATCCCCATATCTGTTATTCGCGAGGAGAGCGCTATCAGTCGCATTACCTGCTGACTGACCCATAACTTGAGCTTGACACAAACCCCACGGACCTCCTCTCTCAAGGTACTGTGGGACTAAGATCAACAGGAAAATGGCTTTATGAAGAATTTGGCTTCTCAAATATATCAGAGTTATTACTATTAAAACAGTTTCTCGGGTGGGAACATCAGTGAAGATGAAAGTTTGAGTCAGGCCTAGAAATGTCCTCAGATATACTAATGGTTAAGCCGATTGTTCACAATAAGCAGTAAAACTACGATAGAGACTCGGTCTGCCACAAATGTTCAGTTTTCACTACTTATTCATTACACTACATGTCCAGCGTACCTTTATAGTCTGAACTAATAGCATAACAATACATTTCAATACATCTATATTGATTTCAGCCTCATCGAGCAACCCACTTCAGAACATTTATTTTATGGCATAGTCCTTTAAAGAGACCAGAAATTCCATCTCACTTTGAGATACCGGCTGTAGTGTCTCAGCCACTGATACAGATGGCGTTGATATGCGTGGGATTTCGTTTTTGTCAAGCTGGTACATGTTGCACAATAACGTAAGTAGAGTATACACTTGACCAGCGGAACAGTTTTGTTCATAAGGCTTATTAAACTATTTTCGTTGTTCGTGTTTCTTTCAAATAACTAAGCCCTAATATCTTGTCGTCATTAAATTGTTAGTTTCGGACGATTTATCGCTAATGTAATGTAAGACGACGATAATCTTACCTACTGGAATGTTTACACCAGTATTTTTTGACAAACAAAAAGAATCATAGTTATTGATTATCTTCAAAATGCAAAAACATTGGTTGTCAAACACTAAAAAAAGTCTTTTGCACCAACTGATTAGCTACGTACGTAAAAAAGGAAATTTTTTTTCTAGTAGACAAAGGTGCCTGTAAGGTGCTGCGGTAATGGTACACTGACGGATTTAATGCATGAATTGTTAGAATGGCGACCCTGTCATTAAATTTTGCCCACTCTTCTATCCATGCCCACGTGTTCCCACACTTTGTGGCTGTAAATAATTTTGAATCTAATGGGAAAGGTACGGCAGCCATAGAGGAGTATTTCGTAGATCCGAAACAATCGCACTTTATGAATGGAATCGTCTTATTGGGAAAACGTAGCACAGAGATCACTCTCCTTAAAGAGGACTATGTCGAAAGTAGAGAATCGTTAGAAATCTGAGGTTCTCGAGCAACCAGACTCCTAGCTTTATCTGCTTCTCCGCAGGATATGTATGTGATTACCTTTGTAGGTGGCCTTCGGGTAGCAACTATAATGACGAAAACGAATAATATTATATCGTGAAGCGCCAGTCCGACTTTTATCAAAGGATGTGCAGATGTTTATCACATAATAGATGTTAAACCATTAAATTTCCTTTTCATTCGGAACTAGTGCCCACCGTCAACTTCAATATGGGGTGTGACCCTCACGGACACGAACACACAATTGTATTCGTGTGGCATGAAAACAAAGAGCCTCCGAGAATCATCTTGAGGAATTTATTGCTATACCTGAAGCGACGATGTGTCAGTTCATGAATATTGGTGCAAGCAGTCTAGTATGAAAATATACGTCTTCACATCGGAACAAAGCAAGTGTGGATCTTGCGTTATCTTGCTGGAGTGTGCTATTTTGTGCCCTGGTCATGAAACTTATGAAACAAGTTTTATGATTCTTGCCACATACTGGCGAGCACCCAGTATCCCTTCAACAATTACGAAATCAGTCCTGTTGTCATAAGATATCCTCCTCTAACATTACTCTTCCTCAACAATAGTTGGCGATACTAGCATTATTTTTCCAATTTTAGACAGGTCATTATTATCTCAGCTGCTTTTCTGACACTTTCATATAATTTTACACACAGTATGTTATATTTCAACCTAAAATTTATGAAAAGGAATCACTTTATTTTGGACGTTGTAATCGATAAGTGCTAGTTCTGAATGTACAGCTAAAATTAATTTTTTAGAAACATTTGAAATTACGAATTATTTGGCACACTTAAAATTTCTATTATTAATTACTCAATTTAGTACTGCTTACTATGTTTGTCTCTGGATTCATTCATGAAATAGTAATAGAAACTAATAGAAATTTATTTGACAAGAAAAACTGTAAACCCTTTGGAATACTGTTCTTTCCACGGAGTGAGATAATAGTAAGCATGCCTCTGATGTGATCGGACGTATTTTTGTATTTTGTGGAAACAATGTAATTTCGGCCTTGTTAATGTGAAAAATCAAAAGACTGTATGATATACCAAAATGTGACAAAATATAGTAATGTAACAACAAAAATTCTGCAACAAAATACTTCAAATTTATTTAGATCATTTCAACCATGAGGACTTAAAATGCAAGAATTTCAGGTTCAAGAATCACACCCCTAGACAAGAGGAACTGGAGCCAACTCTACGTGAAAAGATAAGCAAACTAAAAAGTTTATTGTAATTTACTCTCTTCTCAAATCTTCATAAAAGACTGATGTGGACAATAGCTGCAAGTAGGAAGGAGGGGGCAGATTAAAAGAGGAATGGGTCTCGAAAATCGTTGCTTTCGATGATGTATCACCAGGTCGTCTACGAACAAGTCAGTGTCGACCTGACCTACTCAAAAATAAATGAGAGAGAACACAAAATTACACTCCACGTTCCAAATGACGCTGGCTCTACACCGTGCCTGTGGTATGGCGTCAGTGGTAAAAGACGTCTGACAACTCGAGATCTCAACTCAGCTTCTGGTAATCCGTTGCCGACGTTTCGTGATGACACTCTGCCTGTAACCCCTGTCCAAGCGACGGCGAGTGTTCATCAGAGACAAGGGTATCGGCAGGAGCGCCACAGGGAAGTGTGATAAGACCGCTACTATTTTCTATATACATAAATGATCTGGTGGAGGTTCGAGTCCTCCCTCGGGCATGGGTGTGTGTGTTTGTCCTTAGGATATTTTAGGTTAAGTAGTGTGTAAGCTTAGGGACTGGTGACCTTAGCAGTTAAGTCTCATAAGATTTCACACACATTTGAACATTTGATCTGGTGGACGGTGTGAGCAGCAGTCTGTGGTTATTTGCTGATGATGCTGCGGTGTACGATAAGGTGTCGAATTTGAGTGACTGTAGGAAGATACAAGATGATTTAGACAAAATATCTAATCGGTGTTATGGACGACAGCCGGCTCTAAATTTAGAAAAGTGAAAGTTAATGCGGATGGGTGCGAAAAACAAACCCTTAGTGTTCAGATACAGCGTTAGTAGTGTCATGGTTGCCACATCACGTTGTTTAAATATGAGAGTGTATCGTTGCAAAGCGATATGAAATGGAACGAACATGTGAGAATTGTGGTAGGAAAGTTAAATGGTGAACTTCAGTTTAATCGGAGGATTTTTGGAAAGTTGGTTCATCTGTAAAAAAGACCGAATGTAGAACGCCAGTGTGACCTATTCTTATGTACTGCTAGAGTGTTTGGGATCTGTACCAGCTCCCATTAGAGGAAGAAATCAAGGGACGCCACAGGCGGGCCGCTAGATTTCTTACTGGTAGGCTCGAACAACACGCAAGTGTTAGGAGATGGTTCGAGAACTCAAATGGGAATCCCATGAGGGAAGCTGACACTCTTTTCGAGAAACACTACTGAAAAAATTTAGAGAATCGGCATCGGAAGCTGACTGTAGAACGATTCTACTACCGCCAACATACATTTTGCGTGAGGATGACGAAGATAAGATACGAGAAATTAGGGCTTATATAGAGACTCATAGACAGTCATTGTTCCCTTGCATTTCTTGTGAGTAGAACAGGAAAAGAAATGAGTAGTAGTGATACAAGGTCCCCTCCGCCACTCACCGAACGGTGGCTTGCTGAGTATATATGTAGATGTAGATTTCAACTGCTGTCATCTGTCTATTCGTCAGAGCCAGTGGAAGAATCCTGCTCCTCTTGCCACACTATTGTCCTGGGTCCATCTGTTCACCACACGTTCTGCAATATCGCACCGTAGCCATCTGTGTGACCTGTCCATATGATTCTCCCAAGTCTCTCATGCCCAAGATTCGACCTTTCTCAAAGTCCGAAAAAAAAGGTTCAAATGGCTCTGAGCACTATGGGACTTAACTTCTCAGGTGATCAGTCCCCTAGAACTTACAACTACTTAAACCTAACTAACCTAAGAACATCACACACATCCATGCCCGAGGCAGGATTCGAACCTGCGACCGTAGCGGTAGCGCGGTTCCAGATTGTAGCGCCTAGAACCGCTCTGCCACTCCGGCCGGTTCAGAGTCCGTGAGATGGCGATAAGCTGCACGTGTCATGCTGTGTTGCGATCTCCACCTGAAAGGTTCCATTAAGGTTAGACACCCCCTTTAACCATCATGTACTCACACCACTGTACACCTGTAGGAATTGCTTTCTTCTTGCTGAAAACAGTGAAAATAAGCTCGCTCAACGGTGAAATTTTAACCAACGTATTCTAAAGGCATAGGAAAACTTGAGTACCAGGTTGGTGGCGTTCGGTCGAGGTGTTAATGGTACAACAATTTGCATTTTCGTCAGTGTAATTAGTGCTAAGTAAATCTTCATTCTGCTGGCTAGAGGAGCAGGGTCTTAAAACTGTTGGGCACACAGCGATGGCGGTCCTGTGTCGTTGAACCGTTTCTAAGTGGCAGATAATCTGAAGAGGCACAGCCGACTGATAATGTGAAGTGACGAGGGCCGGCTACCGTGGCGGCCGCGTTGAGAGTTCGCCCTGCGTGCCGCGAGCAGCCGGCGAGCATGGCTCGGGGCGCCGGCAGTAAAATGTCGACACACTTCGTCCAATTGCGTGAAGGGAGGCAAGAAACTGCGCACGCCAAGATGCGCGTGCCTGACAGAGCGATGCTCGACACGGTATTACGACAACGCTATTCGCATACAGCAAAGCTCCTACACTCACAAGCGACACACTCTGCTAGATACGGCTGTAAAGGTACCGACAGTGACACGGTTTCGCAATAACGAGTATTATAATATGGGGCCGTTCCCACGAAAGACTAAACTTCTGCGTGTTTGCCGGGTGCAATAACTGCAAGGAAGACGTCTCCATTTACCAACACGTTAAGGAGGAACTGTTATCTATAGGAGAGTCAGTTGTTAGCGTGCAGTAGAGTTACGTGACTTTTGGTGATCAGTCAATTGAAATATCAAAAGGAAATTTCCTTGGACCGAAGTCCAGCAATAGGTTTCTTCTTATGTTGTCTCGTATACACTATGTGATCAAAAGTATCCGGACAGCTATTAGTTAACATAAATATGGGACGTGTCCAGCCTTTACGACGGCTTCACCTCTGCTGGAACTCTTTCAGTGAGGTGTCTGAATGCGTGTGGCAGAATGGCCTACTCAAGAACCAAATAATGGTTCAAATGGCTCTAAGCACTATGAGACTTAACATCTGAGGTCATCAGTCCCCTAGACTTAGAACTGCTTAAATCTAACTAACCTAATGACATCACACACATCCATGTCCGATGCAGGATCCGAACCTGCGACCGCAGCAGCAGCGCGGTTCCGGACTGAAGCGCCTAGAACCGCTCGGCCACAGCGGCCGGCCCTCAAGAACCGAAACGAGAGAAGGCACTGTTGGAGGCTGTTAGAGAGTGGGGCCTGGAGAGAAATCTACGTTCTAACTCATCCCAAAGGTATCCGATTGGGTTCGGATCGGGGAATCTGGCCAAGGCAGTTCATTTCAAGAAAGCTACTGTCCACAGTCCATGGCCTTGCACATTCTTCTTTACGGCAGGGTGCATTTCATGCTAATACAAACAGTCACTGTCTCCGAACTGTTCCTCTACTGTTTGCAGAACACAGTTTTCTCATATCCTCCCGCATCTAACATTTTCTTAAGTGAAACAAGTAGACCAAACCATAAACACAAAAAATACTTCCATATCGTAACATGAGCACGTTCGTACTTCATTGTTTGCACTACACATGATGGCAAGTAACGTTCACCAGGCATTACCCAAACGCGAACCATTCCATCGGGTTGACACAAGTTACAGCATGATTTATCACTCCATATCACTTGTTTACAGTCATCCACTGTCTATTGGTGGCTTTCTTTACACAACCTTAAGCTGATTTCATGCGATATTTATATTTACTCTCGGCAGTGCTCGACGGTCCCTGACGTCAGTACATGAGGTCTGCCTGGTTTCGGTTTACCTGTGATTCTTCTTTCGCTTATCTGCTTCACAGTTACATCACCAACACTCCACTTGGGCAGTACAGACGGATTGAAATATCGCTGATAAATTTGTTACTCAGGTGACATCACCGAGAGAGAAGCGCAGTGATTAGCACACTGGACTCGCATACGGGAAGACGACGGTTCAAATCAGCATCTGGCCATCCTGAGTATGTTTTCCGTGATTTCTCTAAACCGCTTAAGCTAAATACTAAGATGGTTCCTTTGAAAGGTCAAGGCCGAATTCATTCCCCATCCTCCCTTAATCCTCGTTGTCGACGGTACGCTAAATACTCTTCCATCCTTCAGGAGATATCGAATGGCTGGTCCACGTTCGAAGTCCCTGAACTCTTCTGACTGACTCATTCCGGTTACTGCTTTACTATTGACAACCCAAAACGCCCCGCCTCCTTTATACTGGCGTGCCGTGTTTCATGACATTCATGGTCAGTTACGCATTACATAGGCTTCTAGGATACTTTTCAGCAGTGTATGGCCCTCAGAAGTATGTTTAGTTTCAAAATTTATCAAGACCTGTGTCTTAGAGGTCAGTGTTACTGCACAGTATTGTTGATATTGAGACCCTGTTCGTTGACCTTCTCGTTTAAATTACAACACTTCTAGCCCGTTTTGGGTTTGAGGGGGATATAAGGAGAAGTGAAAAAGTAGTTGATCATTTAGTTCTGGTACCGTAAAGGTCATTAGAGACCGAATAATTGCTCAATTGTACGAGAAGGCTGGCTCTGAGCACTATGGGACTTAACTTCTAAGATCATCAGTCCCCTAGAACTTAGAACTACTTAAACCTAACTAACCTAAGGACATCACACACATCCATGCCCGAGGCAGGATTCGAACCTGCGACCGTAGCGGTAGCGCGGTTCCAGACTGTAGCGCCTAGAACCGCTCGGCCACCCCGGCCGGCCTGCACGAGAATGGCAGACAAGGAAAAAGTCGTGATCTTACTGAAGGAGCAATCGTACAATTCGCCTCATATGACTGAAGCAAACCACAGAAAATCTAAATAAGTGAGATTTGTTCCGAACTCTTCCTGAGAGCGATTAGAATTGTGAGTCTCTGCTACATGTCACTGACATCCGGCGTATTCTATGTAATTCGTGCTTCCCCCAAGTCGCCTTAACGTCCCAATAGAATGAAAACATCAAAGAAAAGGGGGGGAGAGAAAGAAATCGCAAGGACCGTGAAGACAGGTCGGCTCTGAGCACTATGCGACTCAACTTCTGAGGTCATCAGTCGCCTAGAACTTAGAACTAATTAAACCTAACTAACCTAAGGACGTCACACACATTCATGCCCGAGGCAGGATTCGAACCTGCGACCGTAGCGGTCGCTCGGTTCCAGACTATAGCGCCCAGAACCGCACGGCCACTCCGGCCGGCGTGAAGACAGGACTGGACTAGTCACAGTGTGCACGGAGGCATTTAAATAGCCATTCCTGCATCGCGATTGGAATGGGAAGAAACCCTGAAACTTGCTATCATTTCAAATACACTCTTCTATCGACTTCATAGTGGCTTTCACAATATATACCTATATGTACGAGGAGACTTCGAGAAGTAAGTTACACATTACTATGGGAAGCCAAGTAAGTTTCATTGAATACGCGTCAAAGTGTCAAAAATACATTATATTTTTTCAGTATAGTCTGTAAACAGCGGTTGAAACGTTCTACCAGTCTTTCAATTCGTCGACGATAGAAATCCGCTCTTGGCAATGCTGCCATTCGGAAACTGCTGTGGGAACGTCCTATTCGTTGGCAAATCTCTTTTCCTCTAGATGTATTTTCAACCTACCGAAAAGATGGAAACCGCACGGTGCGAGTTCTGGACTTCCCGATGACCATTACTGACTTCTGTTCGACCTTGGACATTTGTTGGCACCGTTTCAATATAGCTGAACACGACACAGCATTCGACCCACACACCGCTATAATTTCGCGGTGTATCTGTATCTACTTAGACGTTTTGCCCAGAAGACTCATACTGCCACGCGTACTTCAACTTTGGAGTACGTGCCCAACTGCCATGCCGTTTCCATCTCAGACTGCGGTGAGTATGGGACGACAGGTGTAACTTACTTTCTGATACCCCTATGTATATTTAGATTTTCCTTTCACCTCAAAGTATGGTGTGCTCTCTCCTTCCCCTTTTCCCGCACACTGGAAACAAAGGAACTATTTGATTTTCGGCACTTAAGTAGGTGCAAGGAAGGAAGGAAGGTAGGAAGGAAGGAAATTAGAGTTTGACGTACGTCGACAACCAGGTGATTAGAGACGGAGCACGAAGCGCGGATTGGGGAAGGAAACAGGCCGCGCCCTTTACCTCTACATCTACGAGACCTGTTCAGAAAGTAAGCTCCGATTGATTGCCAAATTGAAACCACAGTGAACATCAGAAATGTTTTACTTGTAACAATTAGCTACACCTTTCAGCTACTTCTCTACGTAGTCGCCGTTCTGACTTAGACTTTTGTCATAGCGTTGTACCAACTTTTCAATAGCCTCATCATAGAAGGCAGCCGCCAGTGCTTTCCGCCAATTCTCCACGCTGGCCTACACCTCGTTGTCTGTGTCAAAATGTTGTCTTCAAAGACAGCGGTTCATGTGACCAGAGATGAAAGTCAGGGGGAGACAATTGCGGACTGTATTGTGGGTAATCTAACATTTCCATTTGAAAACGATGCAGGAGCATCTTCATTGCCCCTGTAGAATGCGGTTGAGAATTGTCGTGAAGACGAAACAGCACGACAGTTATGTAATGTTAGCTGCATAGCTTCGGGCGAAATTTCTCACCAGGCCCTCGTACTTGGCGGCAGACGCTATTTTCTAGACATCTTTACACACTCACTGCGAGCTCAGAAATGAGAAGAGCGACGTGGTGCTAACTGGGGTTATACTAGAGACACTACCCAACACATCTGTGCAAAGCTTTATCGGATTTTCATAGTCGTTTCCATTTCGCGACCGATCGGAGCTTACTTTCTGAACGCCCCTCGTATATTTACATACATACCCCGCAAACCACCACATGATGCGTGGTGGAGGGTATCCTGCCCCACTACTACTCATTTATTTTCCTGTTCCATTGGTAAATAGAGCGAGGCAAAAAGACAGCCTGTGTACCTCCGCACGAGCCCTAATTTCTCTTATTTTATCTTCGTGGTTCTTACGCGAAATGTACGTTGGCGGTACTAGAATCGTTCTGCATTCAGCTTCAAATGCCGGTTTTCTAAAATTCCTCAATAGCGCTCGTCGAAGAGTATGTCGCCTTCCCTCCAGGGATCCCCATTTGAGGCCCTGAAGCATCTCCGTAACACTTGCATGATGATCGAACCTACTATTAACATTTCTAGCATCCCGCCTCTGAATTGCTTCGATGTCTTACTTGGATCCGACTTGGTGGGGATCCAAAACATTCGATCAGTTTTCATGAATGGATAGTACTAGTTTTATATATGCGGATGTCTTTAGAGACGAGCCACACTTTCCTAAGTCTCTCCCATTGTATAGAAGTCAAACCCTTTCAAAGGGACCATTCCGGCATTTGCCTTAAGCGATTAAAGGAAAGCACAGAAGACATAAATCTAGATGTTCGTGAGGGAATTTGAACCGCCGTCCTTCGTATACGAGTAAAGTGTCTTCCTATGCACCAACTCGCTCGGCGGGGTAGTTACGTATATTCGTATGCTCCCGAAAAAAGTATATTATAAGATTAAAGACCTAAACTTAACTGAATGAGATTTTCACTCTGCAGCGGAGCGTGCGCTGATATGAAACTTCCTGGCAGATCAAAACTGTGTGCCGGACCGAGACGTGAACTCGGGACCTTTGCCTTTCGCGGGCAAGTGCTCTACCATCTCAGCTACCCAAGCACGACCCACGACCCTCCCTCGCAGCTTCAAGTCTGCCAGTACCTCGTCTCCTACCTTCCAAACTTCACAGAAGCTCTTCTGCGAACCTTGCAGGACTAGCACTCCTGGAAGAAAGGATATTGCGGAGACAAGGCTTAGCCAGAGCTTGGGGGATGTTTCCAGAATGAGATTTTTACTCTGCAGTGGAGCGTGCGCTGATATGAAACTTCCTGAGAGATCAAAACTGTGTGCCGGACCGAGACTCGAACTCGGGACCTTTGCCTTTCGCCGGCAAGTGCTCTGCCATCTCAGCTACCCAAGCACGACTCACGACCTGCCCACACAGCTTGAATTCTGCCAGTAGCTCGTCTCCTACCTTCCAAACTTCACAGAGGCTCATATCAGCATACATTCCGCTGCAGAGTGAAAATCTCATTCTGGAAACATCCCCCAGGCTGTGGCCAAGCCATGTCTTCGCAATATCCTTTCTTCCAGGAGTGTTAGTTCTGAAAGGTTCGCAGAAGAGCTCCTGTGAAGTCTGGAGGGTAGGAGACGAGGTACTGGCAGAATTGAAGCTGTGGGGGCTGGTCGTCAGTCGTGCTTGGGTAGCTCAGATGGTAGAGCACTTGCCTGCGAAAGGCAAAGGTCCCGAGTTCGAGTCTCGGCCCGGCACACAGTTTTGATCTGCCAGGAAGTTAGACTTAAGTGCTCAATAAATTTTGCACCACCTGCATATCTGCCGAATATGTACGAGCTTAGATTGAATATCGAATGAAAGAATAAGTCTTACGAAATTAATAAAATAACATTACGTTGAAATAAAAAGTAAACAATAACCAGAATAAAAACCAGTATATGTTGGAACGTTCACATCTTTACCCATCTGTGAAGTCGAAATCTGCTGCTGGGTAACATGCAATACCGTGTTGCTCCGCCTCGAGCACAGAACGCGCTTGGATCCTCCTCGGCAAACTGTCCACAAGGTATTCGAAATGTCGTTGATCAATCCTCCCTACTATTCGACGGTGGCCCATTTGAAGTCATTGGGGTCTGAGGGGTGAAGATGTCCTGCGGTGACACACTACAAGTTTCATCTGTTCCCAGTCATGCTCAGTCGCGTTCATATTAGCAGAGACTGCAAGCCATTGCAATCGACTGATTCCCACCTCCTGGAGAAAGGTATTTGCGAGATGGATGCGGTGCGCTCGTGTATTATCCTCTTGAAAATCTAACCTATCTCTGGAATATTCATTATAGGGCTGGACAATAGATTGGAGGATCATGTCCCGATAACGCACAACTCTCAAATTACTCGTAATAGCTATGTGAGGTGTCCGACATTCGTACATCATATCTACTCAAAACATGACAGACCCTCCTCCGTGCTGGGACTACATGCCAGAGACTTCCATTGATAGCTGGCCTGCTCCACACTGTTCTACAGAGATCATATAGTGTCAACAAGTACTTATAAGTGAAGAGATCAGTAAGTCACTGGCCATGTTTGATTACAGGTCTTTCCTTGTCCGCCTTCTTCGTGAACACTGGTGCAGGGAGCTTTCTACTATTACTCGTCACCGATACCCAGAGGCCAAATTGATCCTGTGGGGATGGTTGTCTACTATCTGAATCGACACAGCCTTCCAAGTTGCCTTCAAAAGCGCAGTGCGATATTCTGTTCCATTCTCCTACGAGTACCGATAAACAATAATTTTTAGGTTGTGTTCATCAGCTGGTTTCTTTGAGCGAGGGCGATCACTACGAGGAAAAGCTTAAATCCAGAATGAGATTTTCACTCTGCAGCGGAGTGTGCGCTGATATGAAACTTCCTGGCAGATTAAAATTGTGTGCCAGACCGAGACTCGAACTCGGGACCTTTGCCTTTCGCGGGCAAGTTTTCTACCATCTGAGCTACCGAAGCACGACTCACGCCCGCTACTCACAGCTGTACTTCTGCCAGTACCTCGTCTCCTACCTTCCAAACTTTACAGAAACCCTCCTGCAGCTTAAATGTTTTGCGTCTCACGATAATGGTTGCATATTCCAATGGCGTGGTTGTGATGTACGCCAATTCGGCGAGCAACTTCCCCTGACGAAGACTCCGTACACAAGACAGTTATCTACTCCCATAGTAAAGTTTCGGACACGTATTTCCGCCTGCAGTTTATTTTTCTCCTGTATACCGAAAAACATTGTAGATTTTAGAGCTTTCTAAGAGAGAAAAATGCAGAGACAAGGCTTTTCTATGCACCGGCGGCTAGCTCCAGCTTCTCCATTTACTTCACGCAAATAACGAGCCACATGACTTACGTATGCGGTGATGGCGTCCGATATGACCAAAATGGGTTCATAGGATTTACATCAGGCGAATTTAGTCACCGAGACATCAACGTGAGTTCACTATAATGCTCCTCAAATCACTGTAGCACGGTTCTGGCTCCAACACACCGGCAGTTATATTGCTGAATTTTAGATGACATCGTCGCCGGGGAAGACATCAAGCATGAAGGGGTGCAGGTGGTTCGCGTCTGTCAGTGGGTCTTCGATTACCACCACAGTTCTCATGCCAGTGCAGGAGATGTCTGCCATAGCATAATACTGATCCAACCAGCCTGCGCCCGTGTCGCGCTGCTCCAACCGCCGTCCACCTCGATGACGGCGTTTATGGAGACGACCATCTACATCTATATAGATACTCCGCAATTCACCGTACGTTGCGTGGCGGAGGGTAGCCTGTACCGCTACTTGTCCTTTTCTAACCTGACATAATGTATCCAAAATGTGATTCACCCGAAGAGCCGACACGTTTCCATTGATCGACGGTCGAATCCCGATGGCCCCTTGCTCATTGCAGTCGTTATTGTCGATGTCGCTGGGTTAACATGTGAACACGTAGGGGTGGTCTGCTACGGAGCTCCATCTTTGTGCACCAGCATTGTGCTCATTCGGCGCCGGCCGGGGTGGCCAAGCGGTTCTAGGCGCTACAGTCTGGAACCGCGCGACTGCTGCTGTCGCAGGTTCGAATCCTGCCTCGGGCATGGATGTGTGTGATGTCCTAAGGGTAGTTAGGTTTAAGTAGTTCTAAGTTCTAGGGGACTGATGGCCTCAGAAGTTAAGTCTCGTAGTGCTCAGAGCCATTTGAACCATTTGCTCATTCGGCAGAGATTCCACAGATCACCCTGTGTCCTACTTTACAGTACAGACAAGCCTCTGAACCCCACGTTCTGTGAAGAGTCGTAGACGTCCAACCATTTAGCGCCTAGTGGTACTTTCACTGTGCTTCTGCCTCTTTGTGGAGATGATTACGACAGTAGCATGTGTACATTCGATCAGCTTAGCTGTATTCGAGGTACTCATCACAGGCTCTACGAAATAATTTCCCCTTTGTTAAAGTCGCTTATCTCAATTGATTTCCCGATTTGCATCTCATATCTTCGCTTGGGTGACCCCAGTCCGATTCTGCTCCGGTTACATACTTTTGCTAACGCATTATGTGCATGCAACGACACCAGGCTGCACGCAACGTCGCGGTGGGCAGTGGTCATAATGCTTAGGCTTATCTGTGTGTGTGTGTGTGTGTGTGTGTGTGTGTGTGTGTGTGTGTGAGTGAGTGAGTGAGTGAGTGAGTGAGAGAGAGAGAGAAAGAAAGAAAGAAAGAGTAGGAGGTATATAATAGGAGTGTGTACCATCTTCTTTAATTCCGTCAGATTTTTCCTGTAGTATGTTGCCCTCGTATGGTGGTACTTCATGCCAGACACAGCGGTTAACGACGGCCACTTTCCACAACTAACGTTATCACATTAGATAACGCTCCACGTGCTGTTAAAACAAGGGGATAATCAATATCGCAAGGTATTCTTGACTCTTCAGTTACAGCTCAAGTACCATTTTTGCGCAATAAGTGAGACCTCCATCACTAAACAGGCTCAGTCGTCCAACATTCTTAAAGCGGTAGTGAATAGCAACCTGCCTATAAGTTCTGATTCGTCAATAGTGAATTCACTGGCTTTTATTCTTCACCGGCACCAAATCAGTTAGTGAGCCATGGGAAGTAGCTTAGCACTGGTGCACTTGTGCCTTCGCTGTAAACGCCCCGAGATTATACAGGATGTCCAGAAGGAAGATTCATTCTTCAGGGATATGACAGAAACTATTATTTTAAGCTAAAAGCAGCATATGAACATACATGCATGCATGCATTACATCGCTCTTCTTAACAACACAGGCACTGCATTATCGTATTTGTCCGGCGGTACCAGGTAGCGACTTTCAATTAAAATGCCCTCCTCTATACGGGAATTTCATAATGTGTGTACGAGTATAGATTGTGACGCACGAACGGCAACAGAGGGAACTTTGGATCTGGCCGTCAGTCATGCACGGATAATCAAAGCGCACAGCGGGAAACTGGGATTCGATTCTCGGTCCAGCACAAATTTTCAATGTCATCATGCATGCATGTCCGAAGGGTACTGTATCGTTCTACGTAACACCACAGGCTCTGCAATGTCGTAAAGTATTCAGAGGCGTTACTTCCCAGCACGCCCTCGTTATTTAGTCGAATTCCAGAATCACACACTGCTTGTTTTTCAGACTTACAATCCATTCCTACATGTAACAATTCATAGGGAGTCATTCAGTTAGCTGACATATGGCTTCACCATATCTCTTTCATAATCTTGCTGGTAGTGCTCCCCCGAGGTTAAGACAATGCAGTCCTATTGTCTAGGGATTCAAATATTTGTATTTTGTCTAAATTTAGGTTTATTTTTGTAATTTCTGGAATTACTTTGGGCGAATTCGAGGACAGTTCGTTAAAATGGCTTCCTTGTCCAACATTCTCTAAGTGCCGGTGCTTCTACAAATGGCCCAAGGTTTTCTTAGCTTAATAACGTAACCAGTCGGCCCTATCCTGCACTGATAGGAGTTGAGGGCCATCTTGCTAGCGTTAAAATTTCTGGCACCAATTCTGATTTGCCACGGATATTTAAAATTAAGGAAGATTAGGATAGGACGCCCGACTAATCACTAGGTCACCCTCCACGTTATCCTCGTACTGCGTCTCGTGGAGTATTTGATTGTCATCCATCGATCACGTCGAATGAGAGTGTCCGCACGTTGGAAGGTAGCAGGAGTCATAGCTGTGTGTGCGGCAAACACATAGGAGATCGGACAGGTTTGCACGCCCTCATTGCATTGCTGACATACGCTTCGCCCAACGATTCACCGTGCTTTTGTTCACTGCCTGGTCCCCGTAGACATTCTGCAAGCGCCTACGAATATCTGCAATTCTCTGCTTTCGAAGCTCGACGACAGCTCTCTGCTTGCAATTCACCTCCGTTAAATACGCCGTTTTCAAGGCTACGTGTAACCTATCGGAACTTCATAAAACTCTAGGGGCTGAAGCGGGAATATTCCACGCTATCACCCAACAAATTCCGTATTTTTCGACTGAAACTGGACGAGGAAAGAAATGTGGTGCGTTCGTTATTAAAAGCTCCTCGTAAATAAAAAACAAATCGAGTTAACAAATGCTTCAAATGGCTCTGAGCACTATGGGACATAACTTCTGAGGTCATCAGTCCCCTAGAACTTAGAACTACTTAAACCTAACTAACCTAAGGACATCAGACAACACCCAGCCATCACGAGGTAGAGAAAATCCCTGACCCCGCCGGGAATCGAACCCGGGAACCCGGGCGTGGGAAGCGAGAACGCTACCGCACGTCCACGAGATGCGGGCAATAATAAACTTCACAGACTGCGTATATGATGAACGTAATTCTCCACCCAGAAGTCGTAATGAACACGTTGAGTGTTTAGCACTGACGTGATTTGGAGAGCCAATGTAACTGTCATATGAATATGTGGTGTCTGTTCTTTCGGACATGTCATAAAGAACAGGCACCATGTGGGATCCGCAGCTGTGATACATATTGTGTGAACCTCAGGGGGAGGAGGGAGAAAGGAAACAAGAGAGAAAGAACCAATCATATCAGCTGCATTGAGACTTTCTGCGTAATCAACGGCAACGAGAGAAAAATGTACGCCGGACCGGGAGTCGAACACAGGATCTCCTGCTTACTATGGGGTGATTTGTAAAGCAAGGAGACGAGGTGGACCGAGTAACTCCACGCGCATAATTAATGAGCGTTGATCGAGCCCTCTGACCAGCCTGAGAGTGGTTTCTTCGGCGATATCCGCAATGCGTGTAAGTGAATTTCGAACCAGGTCCTTATGTCCACATATACCATGAAGTTACAGTTTAACATCCAATCACATATAAAGTTTATACGATTACAGGCAGCAGGTAGCGCTGCGATGTTGCGAAGGGCACATGTTATAGAAACAAATGCCAAACTCACGATGAGCAAAGACTCAACAAGTGCAGACTTCGCTAGACAAGATAATGATTCGGAGGAAATTGAGCTTGGTTTCATTGAAGGATCATTCCTTGCATTCGCCTAGAGAAATATAAGTATACGTATACCATGGAAAAACCTTATTTAGGATAGCCGGTCAGGAACTTGAAACACGCTTCTCGTGAATAATATTCCAAACGGAACGGGGGACCTCAGTTGATATTCAAGAGGGAAACAAAGTCAGACGAGCCCATCGCGTACACAAGGCCCAGCTCCAGTTGAAGTAAATGAGTTAAAACAAGAAAGAGGGCGTATTGCGTAAACAACATACATGGCGTGGCAGATCAGTTAGACATTATAAAGATTAATGAAGAAGCTAAGACTGCAATATAAAAACTACACAGGGTAGCGTCGCAGGCTAACTTCCAAATACCGTATCAGAAAACATATTATGTGGAAAATCCATATCAGTATTGGAGTAATGTTTCACTGGTGATGGAATGTGGGATGACTTCAAATACCTTAGCGTGTTCCTACTACGATAAGGATAGAGGAGTGCGGCCAACATTGTAAGAGCCATAAAATTTCAAAAAACGTAATTGCTAACGCGGAAGCACTAGAACAGCAAAATAATACAGCGCAATGTGTAATTTTAGTTTTGGAAAACAATAGTTTAGTTATCTACTTGTCCGAAACAACAGAAACTGTGCATTCATATAATTGATTCATCTCGATGGATAATGAATCGCCGGCCGAAGTGGCCGAGCGGTTCTAGGCGCTTCAGTCTGGAACCGCGCGACCACTACGGTCGCAGGTTCGAATCCTGCCTCGGGCATGGATGTGTGTGATGTCCGTAGGTTAGTTAGGTTTAAGTAGTTCTTGTGGTGTCACCGCCAGACAGCACACTTGCTAGGTGGTAGCCTTTAAATCGGCCGCGATCCGTTAGTATGCGTCGGACACGCGTGTCGCCACTATCAATGATTCCAAACCGAGCGCCGCCACACATCAGGTCTAGTCTAGAGAGACGCCCTAGCACTCGCCTCAGTTGTACAGCCGACTTTGCTAGCAATGGTTGACTGTCTACATACGCTCTCATTTGCAGAGACGACAGTTTAGCATAGCCTTCAGCTACGTCATTTTGTACGACATAGCAAGGTGCCATATTCAGTTACTATAATTACTATCTTCAAGAATGTATTCTGAACAGATAATATTGGGAATCATGTACCGTCAAGAGCGACGTTCATCATTAATGGATTAAAGTTAAGTATCAGACTAATTACGTCCGCTTTCTGAATTCTCATTCCTTGTCATGTTCTAGACCTCAGGTCAGTATAGTTCTTCCCTCCTCACGCCAGCCTGCGTGAGCTAAAACGCGTGCATTTCGGCCTCCACTCGTAAAACGGTGTTGACTCTTCTGCTAACACAAAAGTTCTAAGTTCTAGGGGACTGATGACCTCCGATGTTAAGTCCCATAGTGCTCAGAGCCATTTGAACCATTTTGGATGGTGAATCCACAATCTTCACTACGGATGCACATTTGCTTCCGACCTCCAGTGGGAATCTACAATTAGCGGACGCAGACATGGACAGGGACTGCGGGTAGGTGACGCCAGGTTGTAATCGTCCTGTATGGGTAGGAGGGCGTGTCGAGATAGTCTGCACATGTGCTGTAAGCACAGTGTCCGCGTAGCGCAGTGGGTAAAGCAACTCCGTAGTGAGCAGGAGATCCCAGGTTCGAGTCCCAGTACAGCAAACATTCTCACTCGTCGCCGCTGATTCCACAGAAAATCCCGATGTTGCTGATATCGTTATTTCCTTCCTTCTCCTTTCCTTTCTCCCCTCCCCCTTAAATTTACATAATAACTCAGTTTTACTCACTACTGACCGCATAGGAACATCTTTCATGCGGACTTTCAGGAGTCCATAAAAAATCGCGGACTCCAGCATACTATTACTTAAACAAGAACTAAACCAGGATAAAAATGTAGTACCTCGCCGTGATGACTCAGGCCCTGAAGCAACATTCACTTGACAGCACTATGTGCGTTATGTCGTAACCACTGACAGTAGTATTTATCACGGGGCAAAATTTACTGCAGCGGCATTTAAATGGCTGCGGAGTGACTTAAACGGAAGTTATGGCTTTACACAGCAGCGGGGCTACTCCGAAGGGACACATTCGTAGCAGCCCGATTAGGCGCTCCCTTTTCTTTTCTTCGCTTATCTGGCCCGCGGCACGACCTTGTTGCGTGTTTGAGGCGAACGCAGGCGACCCGCGTAGAGATTTAGTGCGGGCGGCCAGATGGGCGGATAGCGCTGGGCCCGTGTCAGAGGTAGAAAGAGCGTAGAAAGTGTAGCGCGACGCCCGCGGCTGCGGCCGGCCCCTTGCCCAACGCCCGCGGCGCTTCTTGCGCATTTGATCCGCCGTCGGCAGCCTTTGTTCATTACGCCACGCCACGGTCTGGGTCCGGCCGCTCTGAGTCACGCCATTGACTTAGCGCAGCCGCAGACCTTTCGTACAGCCCGGCTCTTTTTCTAATGGACCATTTTACATAGGGAACGCGACGGATGGGCCACCGAGCCGGAGAAAGGCAGCCTGTTGAGCAACAAACACCTCTCCACTCCGCCGGACCGCCCCGTCATTGCGTGCGTTTCGCAGTCTCTCACTCTACGTGGCCTAGACATTCCGGTTCTCATTAAGACCCATCTCGAACATCGCGTCGCCCGTTCCAAAACTGCTTGCAAAACTGCGAAGAACTATTACGCTCCAGCACTCTGCGAATTACTCTTCTATCTTCGTTTCCTTCACTGAAAGTGTGCGTTTAAAACTGATAGCTGCCTTTCTCAGCCGTTCATTCTCCTTCCTCGATTATCAGGTCTCCGACACGACATAAATCTCTCAAGACTTTGCCTGTTTACCTTATATCGTTCTTCTGACCATTTGTTACCAGTTTTATTTCTCAGTTACTGCTTCAATCCGTGCCCCCGTCACATGGCGCAAGACTCACCGTAAGTTTGCTTGTCGAGGCGCATGTCTTTTTGGCTTTTGCTCTCCTGCCGAAGCTGTCACACAATGTACACTATTGGCCATTAAAATTGCTACACCCCGAAGATGACGTGCTACAGACGCGAAATTTAACCGACAGAAAGAAGATGCTCGCGACACCTACAACGTGCTGACATGAGAAAAGTTTCCAACCGAATTCTCATACACAAACAGCAATTGACCGGCGTTGCGTGGTGAAACGTTGTTGTGATGCCTCGTGTAAGGAGGAGAAATGCGTACCATCACGTTTCCGACTTTGATAAAGGTCGGATTGTAGCCTATCGCGATTGCAGTTTATCATATCGCGACATTGCTGCTCGCGTTAGACGAGATCCAATGACTGTTTATGGAATCGGTGGGTTCAGAAGGGTAATACGGAACGCCGTACTGGATCCCAACGGCCTCGTATCACTAGCAGTCGAGATGACACGCATCTTATCCGCATGGCTGTAACGGATCGTACAGCACGTCTCTATCCCTGAGTCAACAGAGAACAACCTCCTGCACGAACAGTTCGACGACGTTTGCAGCAGCATGAACTATCAGCTCGGAGACCATGGCTGCGGTTAACCTTGACGCTGCATCACAGACAGGAGTGTCTGCGATGGTGTACTCAACGACGAACCTGGGTGCAAGAAAGCCAAAACGTAATTTTTTGGATGAATACAGGTTCTGTTTACAGCATCGTGATGGTCGCATCCGTGTTTGGCGACATCGCGGTGAACGCACATTGGAAGCGTGTATTCCTCATCGCCATACTGGCGTATCACCCGGCGTGATGGTGAGGAGTGCCATTCGTTACACGTCTCTGTCACCTGTTGTTCGCACTGACGGCACTTTAAACAGTGGACGTTACATTTCAGATGTGTTACGACCCGTGGCTCTACCATTCATTCGATCCCTGCGAAACCCTACATTTCAGCAGGATAATGCCCTACCGCATGTTGCAGGTCCTGTACGGGCCTTTCTGTATACAGAAAATGTTCGACTGCTGCCCTGGCCAGCACATTTTCCAGATCTCTCACCAACTGAAAACGTCTGGTTAATGGTGGCCGAGCAACTGGCTCGTCACAATACGCCAGTCACTACTCTTGATGAACTGTGGTATCGTGCTGAAGCTGCATGGGCAGCTGTACCTGTACGCGCCATCCAAGCTCTGTTTGACTCAATGCCCAGGCGTATCAAAGCCGTTATTACGGCCAGAGGTGGTTGTTCTGGGTACTGATTTCTCAGGATCTATGCACCCAAAATGCGTGAAAATGTAATCACATGTCAGTTCTAGTATAATATATTTGTCCAATGAATACCAGTTTATCATCTGCATTTCTTCTTGGTATAGCAATTTTAATGGCCAGCAGTGTATTAATCGACAACAATATTATTTTACCTGGGAGTGAGAGCGCGTCGGTCGGCTCATCGAGAGTTTTTATCGTGATATTTCATGAGCCCATGCTCAAACACGTGATAGTACACTGAAGTGACAAGAGTCATGGGATACTTCTTAATACGGTGTCCGATCTCCTTTTGTTCCATGTAGTGCAGCAACTCGACGTGACGTGGACTCAGCAAGTCGTTGGAAGTCCCCTGCTGCATTTGTTCAGCCCTGCCGCATTAATAGCTTTCCATAACTGTGAATGTATTGCCGGTGCAGGATGATGTTCAAGATTTGTTTTCTCGATTATGTCCCATAACTGTTCGACGGTATTCATCTTAGGCCATCTGTGTGGCCAAATCATTCGCTGAAATGCTCCAGAATGCTCTTCGAACAAGTCGCGAACAACTGTGGCCGGCTGACAGTACATCGTTGTTTGGGAATATGAAGTCCCTGAATGGCTGGAAGTGGTCTCCAGGTAGCCTAACATAAAATTTACCGTCAAAGATCGGTTCAGTTGAACCAGAGGACCCAGTCCATCCTAAATAAATACTGCCCGCACCATTAAGGAGCCGCCACCAGCTTGCACAGTGCCGTGTTGACAGGTTGGGTCGATGGCTCCGTGGGGTCTGAGCCACATTCGAAGTCTACCATCAGCTCTTACCAACTGGTACCGGGACAAATCTGACCAGGCCACGGTTTTCCAGTCGTCTGATGTCCAACTGCTATGGTCACGAGCCCAGGAAATGCGCTGCAGGTGATGTGCTGTTGGCAAGGCACTCGCGTCAGTCGTTTGCTGCCATAGCCCTTTAACGCCTAGTCCGATTCACTGTTCTGACGCATAAGATAGTCGTATATCCCACATTGAATTCTGCGGTTATTTCATGCAGTGTTGCTTGTCTGTTAGCAAACGCCGCTGTTCTCGGTCGTTAAGTGAAGGCCGTCGACCACTGTGTTGTCCGTGGTTAGAGTTAACGCCTGAAATTTGGTATTCTCAGTACACTCTTGACACTGTGGATCTCGGAATACTGAATTCCTTAAAAATTGCCGGCCGCTGTGGCCGAGCGGTTCTAGGCGCTTCAGTCCGGAACCGCGCTACTGCTACAGTCGCAGGTTCGAATCCTGCCTCAGGCATGGATGTGTGTGATGTCCATAGGTTAGTTAGGTTTAAGTAGTTCTAAGTCTAGGGGACTGATGACCATAGATGTCAAGTCCATAGTGTTCAGAGCCAGAGCCAAACCTTTTCACGTGAGTCAAATGTTCAAATGTGTGTGAATTCCGGCTGCTCCTGGCGGAGGTTCGAGTCCTCCCTAGGCCATGGGTATTTGTGTTCGTCCTTAGGATAATTTAAGTTAAGTAGTGTGTAAGCTTAGAGGCTGATGACCTTAGCAGTTAAGTCCCATAAGATTTAACACACGGACCAAACTGCTGAGGTCATTGGTCATCGGTCCCTAGACTTACACACTACTTAAACTAACTCATTCTAAGAACAACACACACACCCATGCGCGAGGGAGGACTCGAACCTCCGGTGGGAGTCACGTAAGTCATCTGTGTACAAATCACAGCTCCGCCAATGCACTGCCCTTTTATACTTTGTGTACACGATATTTCGGCCATCTGTATATGTGCATATCTCTGTCCCGTGACTTGTCACCTCAGTGTCATGCACAACTATCTTGAAATCATTCACAGTGCCATGCGTTATCCTTAGTCATCACCGTAGTTCTTTACTACGACATCACAGCGTGTTTACGATAACGGACACGGGAGGTCAAGTTCAATAATACCGTAACCAGGTACAAGGAAAACAAGGTGTGGTAGGACCAGCGGCGCGTTGTTTGGTGGGAAAATGTATGTTTCCAGTGCGGACGTTTGTTGTAATAATTGGGAGTTTTCTTAACATAAAGGCAAGGCTCTTCCCTATACGCATCAACTAAAGAAATAATGGTGTCTTCTCTCCACTGTGTAACCATGCGCGTTAATTAAGGGAAACTGTTAAGTTCCAGCTGAGTGGCTCCCTAGCGTGGTCGCGCCTGAGGTGAGGTCCCGCCTTGTAGGTTGTGACGTCAAACGGCGGCAGGTATCCTAATTGCCGAGCGAAGGTAGCATTTACAGAATCGTACAAGGAAAATAGCACTGGGCCTATAACCCGAAAACATGCGAAGCTTCCTGCAGGCAGGCACCCTGGCATTCAACACGACTGCCTGAGAGTCGTCGCGCGAGGCATCAAATAAAATTACAGCAATTTTTACCCCGTGTGATCCGGGCTTAACATTCCTACACCATTTCTTACGAAGAATGTTTTAAATTTCTCGCCCATGAGTGAAGACTGTATTTTTAGAGCTAAAACGCACTTATTTTTCCGATGTAGTCCTACTTTTGCTTAGGGATTTTTTTTATTTTTATTTTTTTTTATCGGAGTATGTTGTATCCCTGAAGTCCGATTCTGGAACAATAGCATAGTGAATTTCGCGAATAGATGGACGATGTTCCACTGTCAAGGCACTTTTGTGAGTTAGTTCATTCTCGCGATGAAAAGATTATGATCTTAGTATTAAAGGATTCTCTGTCCAGGCGACGTGCATTCTATTCGCCAGTTAATTGTGTGTTTTTCTAGGTAATCAATAAGTAGAACCCGTTTTGAGTCTCAGACAATACTGACCATTACCTTTCGAAAGGAAAAGTCGACTTCGTCTCTTGTGGTATAGCGCCACTGGCTTCGTCACATTGCTTTGGGTTCTGTTTAGCATATAGCTTGAAATGGTGAACCCTAACCCCCTCCTGCGTTATCACATCTAATTTTTTGTGGAAAACGTACTGTTTCTTATATGCCGATGTCGCCTTCTCCTTTGACACGTTTAATCAGTAACCGTGTTCGGCACTGTCTTCGTGTTTACATTAATGATTGCAATTTAAAACATCCTTTGGGTGGATCACTTTTTAGAGAAGTACGCCTACATGATCTCTGCGGCCCATTTCATAAACGTTGAAAATAAAGGACCATACAGCTTATAACCCGCATTAACTTACACTGAACGTCAATTAATGTAAACCGTCCAAAAGGGAGCAAAAATTCGTGGCAGCGCAGTAATTCAGTTTATCCATTCGAACGAAACGCGTATAACACAGTTGTTTTAGAAAGACATATAAACAAAACAATTCTGCTGAGAACGTTGATACATGACTTAATTTATTGTGCTACACCTACCAACATAGCAAAAACTAAATCCGATTCATGTGAACACTATCTTGTGGCTAAGCTGAGATTATTTCATCGCCGGTTCTAGGCGCTCAGTCCGGAACCGCGCGACTGCTACGGTCGCAGGTTCGAATCCTGCCTCGGGCATGGATGTGTGTGATGTCCTTAGGTTAGTTAGGTTTAAGTAGTTCTAAGTTCTAGGGGACTGATGACCACAGATGTTAAGTCCCATAGTTCTCAGAGCCATTTGAACCATTATTTCATCTTTACATCCCATATGATGCCTTCTGTGATATTTATAACTTGAACATCATTTTGGATTCTATAGTTCACTTGGTTTTGACGTTGTTAATCATTAACAGTTTATTTGTGCGTTGCTATCCATTCTGTGAGTATATGCATAGGATATCAAGAGACTCTCACGCACGGTGCCGATGATGATGTCTGTAGCTTGTTCTTCTCTCTATCTAAGTTCCAAGTTCCTGCGTGGGGGCATACATTCTAATCGAAATTTTCCTATCTCGCTTTGACTGCCAAAGGAGACGGTTTCTGATACATGATTACACCGACACTATTGTTTTCTAAAACTAAAACAGTACATTGTGCTGTGTAATTTTGCTGTTTTAGTGCTTCCACGTTAGCACTTACATCTTTTGAAATTTGATGTCTCTTTCTATGTTGGTCGCACTGCTCTATCCTCGTGGTACTAGGAGCACTCCAAGGTATTTGAAGTCATCCCACTTTCCATCATCAGTGAAACAATGCTGCAGTACTGATATGGATTTTTTACATAATAGGTTTTCTGATACGGTATTTGGAAGTTTGTCTGCGATGCTACCCTGTGTAGCTTTTATATTGCGTTCTTAGATTCTTTAATCTTTCTAATGTCTAAATCATCTACCAGGGCCATTGTATGTTTTTTACGTAATACATTCTCTTTCTTCTTTAACTCATCGATTTCGACTGGAGCTGGAACTGATGTACGCGATGGGCTCATCTGAGTCTGTTTCCCTCTTGAATATCAGCTGAGGTCCCTCGTTCCGTTTGGTATCGTATTCACGAGAGGCGTGTTTCAAGTTCCCTCCCGGCTATCCTAAATGAGATTTTTCCATGGTATACCTATACCTATATTTCTCCAGGCAATACGAAGAATGTTCCTTCAATAAACCCAAGCTCAATTTCCTCCGAATAGTTATCTTGCTTTGCAAGGTCTCCACCTGTTGATTCTTTGCTCATCGTGAGTTTGGCCTTTGTTTCCGTCACAGATGCCCTTTCTAACATCGCAACGCTACCTCCTGCCTGTAAGTCGTATAAACTTTATACGTGGTTGCATGTTTAACCGTAACTACATAGCGTGTGTGGACATGAGGACCTGGTTCGAAATTCACTTAAACGTGTGGCGGTAATCTCAGGCTGGTCAGTGGGCTCGATCAACGCTCGTTAATTATGCGCGTGGAATTACTCGGTTCCACCTCGTCCCCTCGTCTCACAAATCACCACCCTCCTCGTTGAGCTATACAAACTGGTTTGCTTCTACTCATATTCTGCTTTTATTACTCCTCAATAGCACCCTGCTGCCTTCATTAACAGATTTAAAACTACAGAGAATCTATGTTAATTTTTATGTTTTCGTTCCTCCTGCTCCGTAAAAACGAGAAATAATTGTTAGCAACAATATTTTGTTCTTCAGTCGTATGATGCTACATAAGTAAGTAGGTAAATAGAAACTACTAAAATATATATCACTACAGAAACCAACGATGATTCGCCTTTCCTTTGAGCTTGCTGATGTGCAACGGTGGTACCGTGCAACTGTCTGAATATCGAAGCCAAATTTTTCTATATTAGAAAACTCTGGAGCATGAAACGTGAGGGGGTGGCGAGGAGGAATCTACTCGTAGAATTCTACAAAAGAGGAGATATATGTCGAGATTGCTTTCATACTCTGTCAAAAGAACACTCATCTGGTCTGACCGGGCTACAATAGCTTCCTACGATATTCACAAAAATGTTTTCAGGTAATTTTCCGAATCTTTGGCTGTAGGCTGCCAAATAGGGCTGACTTTTGAATTGTGTGTATGTTTTCATATCTCCATTATCGGGTAACAACCATCACAGAACGGATTTACATTAGTCGTTGAATTTTAAAAAATTCAGCAGTACTATCCATCCGAATGAAACAAGCACAGTTACAATACATCATATAATTACATACAAACGGAGCATTCGGTTTTCTTCTTCCTCGGTTTTCTAAAACATGCCTATGAAACCAGATTTTCGCAGCGAATTAACAACCTCCCTGCTGCTTTCCCGTGGAGCTTTCCAGTGAAAGTGTCAGCATCAAATGTCCACAGAAAAGTTTCAAAGAAGAGACTGCTGTATCAGTCCGCAATGACTAAACAACAGTGAAAGTATTATCTTTCGTAGTATGTTATTAATGTTCCATCATACCTCGACGTCCTTCCAGAGAAGATTTCCTTTCAAAAATCATCTTATCGTACAAGATTCTACTCTACCATTTCTGTCGACTCACGAATAATACAGGTTTACAAAATAATTCATTGACGCAAGATTCCAATTATGTTACAATGATACAAACTGTTTAAAAATGATATCTAAAACTTCTGCAGTAAAAAATATCTCCCTGATAATCCAATCAGATATTTGAAATATTCGGTATATCTGCTGATCCATTCTCTTTGAAGGACAGTCTTAACGTATTTACTATTTTACATATGTCACAGCGAGAAGTAGTCGAAATCACTTTTCCACTTAAAACATTTCTCTCGTACCTATGACCTGTGTTATATAAAGGACGATCAAAAATTTTCCGCTTGAGGGCGTTGCTGCAGTGCATATGCAACGTAACACAACTCCGATGTTGGTATGTAAGTACCGACATGTAGGTAAGGCATTAGTGTGACATTCGTGTCTTTCCGATGTGTGTACCGTAAATGCGAAACGTGAACTATGGCGACGTCATTATTAAATGCGTGCAAACAGGACCCACCTGCTGTTATTCTTTTGTTGACTGCCAAACACCTGTAGATGTCCATCAAAGAATGAAAATCTGTGTGGGGTAGCATGTCTATTGAAAACGACCGTTGTGGAATGGTGCGCCAAGTTGCGTGCTGGTCGCGATTCGACACAAGTCGCCGGTCGATCTGGGTAGCCAGTCTCACCCTTTACGGACCATTTCAAGTAGCAGACACTCGAGCATCCACCCTGTAGTCCTGGTCTCTCCCCATGTGAACATCACGCCTTCGGTCCTTAAAGAATGCCTTAAAGGGTCGAAGATTCCAGTCGGACGAAGATGTGTAGCAAACAGTGACGAACTTCTTCAGACAGCATGAGAGAGGGTTTTACCCAACGGCTATCTGCAACCTGGTGCGACGGTGGGATGATAGCATCAATGCTCACGGCGGTTTTGCCTGATTGGCGTACCGACTCTAGTTTGTACGGCCTTCGAACGGAAACTATTTGATCGCTCCTTATAAATTCGTAAATATACTACAATTACTTCTAAATTGATTCAGAGACGCGTAATTTATCAATATTTGTCGCGTTTTATGAATGGTGTCAGCTATTATATTTTTATTTACAGCTAACTATGTTTACAAAAGTTTCCATTTCAATGATAGTGCGTTATCACACACTACACGTACTTTTCACGATATCTTCCGATGTACTCTTCATTTACGATTATGTACTTAGTTTCACTTCGCCAAGTCATACCAAACCATCGTGCAGCTCTGCAGTTCCTGTATCTGTATTCCACCAACTGCGCGAGAATTAGTCGACATTGTCTCTATAATCCATCTGGAACCAAAATTACAGTCCTCTTCTCTGAAAACTGCTATTATGTATTTGATCCGGTCTGTTATCGACATTGGTAAAGTCAGTTGTCAAACTCGTAGAAATAAATGTTGTCAGAGTGCAAAAATAATAAGAAAAAAGTACGCAAGCGAAAGATCACACAACACTTGCCAATGGGGTAATTTCATTGGATTGGCACATAATTTCAAGGTTTTCCATAAGGTTTAATAAATACAACAGGTACACATAAGAGAATTTAGTCATGAATAATATATTCTAGCCGGCCGGAGTGGTCGAGCGGTTCTAGGCGCTACAGTCTGGAACCGCGCGACCGCTACGGTCGCAGGTTCGAATACTGCCTCGGGCATGGATGTGTGTGATGTCCTTAGGTTAGTTAGGTTTAAGTAGTTCTAAGTTCTAGGGGACTGATGACCACAGATGTTTAGTCCCATAGTGCTCAGAGCCATTTGAACCATTCGGCGTAACTTTTCGATTCCGCGACTGTGAAAATCTGAGGGCGCAAGTTTGGATGAATATCGTGGGTGCGGAATGACTTCCTAACCAAGCTCCTATATAGTGCTTTTGTCAGTTTATCAGGATACGGGCGGGCGCCACCGTTGAGTAGCGTCACTTCATGCAGTCTTCCTGGTAGTTGTTCCTTGTACTGCATCTGCAATATGTCTCATTTATTGACAACAAACGTCAGCAGTGATTGTCACACCTCTGGGAAGCAATTTGTAGCACACCACGCCGTCGCTGCTCCACCAGACGCAAAACATTATATTTTGTGGATGCACACAGGTCTTTCTATGAGGAGTTGCTGCTTTGTTTGGGCTCAGCCATTCCCTTCTTTTCCTTGTGTTAGCATAAAGACATGATTTATCGTCACCAGTAATGATAGAGAAAAGGAGTGGCTGGTGTTGTTCACTAGCGAATTGCTGACGAGAAAGCAGAGATGCACGTATGACCACCCGCTGACTTTTGCGGTTTTGACTTAGAGCATGCCGTACCCAGATACACGACTTTTGAACCTTCCCACATTTGCAGGCAAATGTCGCAAATTGGTGGACAGATCACAGTTCATCACACCTGCCAATTCTCAAGTACACTGACGTGGATCGTTGTGGATTAATGCGTTTAAACGATCTTCATCAAACCCCGAAGTTCTTCCTTAACGCAGAAGGTCACTAATGTCAAAACGATCCTTCTTCATACGGGGTCTGTCCAGTGGTATTATCCCCATACACGGCGCAAATTTTTTTGGGTGCCACCGCTGCTGTCACCCCTCTATTGAACACGAACAGAAGAATATGTTGGAAATGTTCCGATTTTTCCACTTGGCACTCTTTTTCTAAGGTCCACAGTTCCACTCACTACCTCCAAATGACAAAATGGCAATACGTAAATTGAAATAGCAACAGTGAACTACAAGTGAAAAATGACAATTTACATCTATATCTGCATCGACGTGATTACTCTGCTATTCACAATAAAGTGCCTAGCAGAGGGTTCAATGAACCACCTTCAAGCTGTCTCTTTAGCGTCCCAAACTCGAACGGCGCGCGGGAAAAACGAGCACTTAAATTTTTCTGAGCGAGCCCTAATTTCTCCTATTTTATCTTGATGTTCATTTCTCCCTATGTAGGTGGGTGCCAACAGAATGTTTTCGCAATCGGAAGAGGAAACTGGTGATTGAAATTTCATGAGAAGATCCCGTTTCAGCGAAAAACGCCTTTGTTTTAATGATTTCCACTCCAATTCTCGTATCATGTCTGTGGCACTATCTCCCCTACTCCATGATAATACAAAACGAGCTGCCCTTCTTTGTACTTTTTCGAAGTCATCCGTCAGTCCCATCTGATGCGGATCCCACACCACACATCAATACTCCAGAGTAGGATGGACAAGCGTGGTGTTAAGCAATCTCTTTAGTAGACCTGTTGTACCTTCTAAGTGTTCTGCCAATGAATCGCAGTCTTTGGTTGGCTCTACCCACAAAATTATCTCTGTGATCGTTACAATGTAGTGTATTTGTAATTGTAATCCCTAAGTATTTGGCTGAATTTACAGCCCTCAGATTTGTGTGACTTATTGCGTAATCAAAATTTAGCTGATTTCTTTTAGTACTCATGTGAATAACTTCACACTTTTCCTTATTCAGGGTCAATTGCCACTTTTCGCACCATACAGATATCTTATCTAAATCGTTTTGCAATTCGTTTTGGTCCTCTGATGACTTTACAAGACATCTGCAAACAATCTAAGACGGATACTCAGATTGTCTCCTATATCGTTAATATAGATCAGGAGCAATACAGGGCCGGTAACACTTCCTTGGAGAACGCTGTATATTGTATGTTGTATTGTACTGTATGTTAACCGGGGACCTAGAAACGACGGAGAGGCTCCGTCCCCGCCTCAGCCGCAGTGGTCCACAACCCCACGACGAGTACCGCAGTCCACTCACCCCTCCGCCGCCCCACACCGAACCCGGGGTTATTGTGCGGTTCGGCCCCCGGTAGACCCCCCAGGGAACGTCTCAACTGGTTCAACTGGCTCTGAGCACTATGGGACAACTTCTGAGGTCATCAGTCCCCTAGAACTTAGAACTACTTCAACCTAACTAACCTAAGGGCATCACACACATCCATGCCCGAGACATGATTCGAACCTGCGACCGTAGCGGTCGCGCGGCTCCAGACTGTAGCCCCTAGAACCGCTCGGCCACTCCGGCCGGCGGAACGTCTCACACAAGACGAGTGTAACCCCTATTTTTTGCGTGGTAGGGTAATGGTGGTGTACGCGTACGTGGAGAACTTGTCTGCGCAGCAATCGCCGACATAGTGTAACTGAGGCGGAAAAAGGGGAACCAGCCCGCATTCGCCGAGGCAGATGGGAAACCGCCTAAAAACCATCCACAGACCGGCCGGTTCACCGGACCTCGACACAAATCCGCCGGGCGGATTTGTGCTGGGGACCAGGCGCTCCTTCCCGCCCGGAAAGCCGTGCGTTAGACCGCACGGCCAACCGGGCGGGCAATGCTATACATAACTTCTGTTTTACTTGATGACTTTCCGTCTGTTACTACGAGCTGTGACTTTTCTGACAGGAAATCACGAATCCAGTCCCACAACTGGCACGCAGTTTGGTAAGAAGACGCTTGTGAGGAACGGTTTCGAAAGCCTTCCGGAAATCTAAAAATATGGAATCAATTTGACAATCGGTAAATAAACCCATTGCAACGGGAATACCGACATGCAAAACAAAAACGTTACGAGCTATGCACCAACCTTATATTTCGTATCGAATGCCTCAGAGAGAGAGAGAGAGAGAGAGAGAGAGGATACATTGGTAAAGATGTGGAGGGACGACAGCTCCTTCTCGGTTCATTGCCGTCTACGTGAGAAAAAGAAGTAGACAGCGAGAGCAGAAAAAAGTGTCAGAACGAGGACAATGTTGTGGGACCTCCCACGAAGTGGTGGGCAATTTGTAGGTCGCCTCGTCGACAAAAGCTGCACGCGGCAAGAAGTTGCAGGAAGGGCCGAGTCAGACGCCGGCGATTGTAGCCGGTCGGGCGGGCGTGGAGGCAGCGACAGCGTGTGTTACGAGAGCCGGCGATGTGTGAGTGTAGCCGGCAGCGGCGGCGGCGGCAGCAGGCGGGCGCAGCGCAGGCGCTCTCATTCAAGGTAGATGACCCACGCACCGAGTGACCCACTTGCCGAGCGCGCCCGCCCTTTCTTGGCTCACTCTCATTCATGCAACGCTCTCCGCAGCCGCAGCTTCCCAGTTCCACGCCACCGCTGCCCACGCGGTGCGTGCAGCTCCGCGCCTCTCGAGTAGAGCTGCAACGCGGCATCTCCTCCAACAGAGCGGACGAACTGACACATCTGTAACGGAAGATAATGATGCTACATATGTTTTTTTTTAATTAAAAGAAATTCGATTCTTGCTATCCGTAGTAATCGACACCTTTGAGACAGTTCGAGATTGTCGCACCCCAAAATCACAAACGTACCCTACTGGCCATTAAAATTGCTACACCAAGAAGACATGCAGATGATAAACGGATATTCTTCAAATATATTATACTAGAACTGACATGTGATTACATTTTCGCGCAATTTGGGTGCATAGATCCTGAGAAATCAGTACCCAGAACAACCACCTCTGGCCGTAATAACGGCCTTCATACGCCTGGGCATTGAGTCAAACAGAGCTTGGATGGCGTGTACAGGTACAGCTGCCCATGCAGCTTAAACACGATACCACAGTTCATCAGGAGTAGTGACTGGCTTATTGTGACAAGCCAGTTGCTCGGCCACCACTGACCAGACGTTTTCATTTCGTGAGAGATCTGGAGAATGTGCTGGCCAGCGCAGCAGTCGAACACTTTGCTGTTATACCATTTATGCAGACCATAGATCTTAAATTACAGCCACTGCACAGTCGTGTATTTTATTGTAGTACTCGTGATCAGTAAGACTCTCTAGCCCGCCCGGTTGGCCGAGCGGTCTAACGCACGTCTTTCCGGGCGGGAAGGGGCGCCTGGTCCCCGGCACGAATCCTCCCGGCGGACTTGTGTCGAGGTCCGGTGAACCGGCCAGTCTGTGGATGGTTTTTAGGCGGTTTTCCATCTGCCTCGGCGAATGCGGGCTGGTTCCCCTTATTCCGCCTCAGCTACACTATGTCGGCGATTGCTACGCAGACAAGTTCTCCACGTACGCGTACACCACCATTACCGTACCACGCAAACGTAGGGGTCACACCCGTCTGGTTTGAGACGTTCCCTGGGGGGGTCCATCGGGGGCCGAACCGCACAATCACCCTGGGTTCGGTGTGGGGCGGCGGAGGGGTGAAATGAACTGCGGTAGTTGTCGTGGGGTTGCGGACCACAGCGGCTGCGGCGGGGACGGAGTCTCTCCGTCGTTTCTAGGTCCCCGGTTAACATACAATACAATACAAGACTCTCTAAAAGCAGATTTCAGTAGAATATGCAATTCTTGTTAGTACGTACACACCCAGTTTCGAGTTAACACGATCAGAAACGCATTTCGTCTGCTGAGCTGAGCGAGCGAGCTATCTCAGACCTACCCTCGTGACGCACGCGCCGCGGCCTGTCATTCTCGTAGGCCTCGACTGCACGCTGACCGACCCCTCTCCAGGACGGCAACGCGACGGCAGCAGTCTGTGGATGATGATGTACAAATTCCCAATCTTTTCTCAGTCCTGTCTTCCACTTGCACGAATGATGATGAAATGGTGAGGACAACACAAGCATCCAGTCATCTCGAGGCAGGTGAAAATCCCTGACCCCGCCGGGAATCGAACCAGGGACCCCATGCTCGGGAAGCGAGAACGCGACCGCGAGACCACGAGCTGCGGACGGCAGCAGTCTGTATGCGAAGAGGACATAAGCGCCGCAGCCCACTTCTACAGCACCATCAAAATTAGGTCCGTCAAGACCTGAGACTTAGAAATTGTATGTACTAAAGAACATGGTTTATTTTGTCTGTCGCCCTTTGCTTGCGACACATCTGTTTGACACAGAGTTAAGTATTGTCATGTACTTTTCGTAATAAAATTCATTAATGGGATTTGCATGAATTGTTGCCTAGCGATCCGAGAAGCACGTTTCCTAGACATACAATCTTTGATAACTAGGCAGAATTCAACAGTACCAGTACTGGAAGAGGTACAGTTCGTCCCTGTATCTCGGTCGGCCCTAGCTTTTAATAGACGATTTGGCAGATTTCTGTGTGTGGAAAGATGGATCGTCCAAAGAAACAAATTTCACAGAATCATTTACAAATTTATGTTGCAATCCTTCTTTCTTCAAGGTGGTGTAGGACTTAAAGTCGTCTGTTATAACTCTCGTCCCGAGCAAGATGAAGTGCTTTACGTGAGACACTTAAATTTTCTTGCCCATCGAATGTACTCTAACTATGAGGCACTTACGGGATTCCTTTTCAATGAGCCGGCCGGTCTGGCCGAACGGCTCTAGGCGCTTCAATCTGGAACCGCGTGACCGTTACGGCTGCAGGTTCGAATCCTGCCTCGGGCATCGATGTGTGTGATGTCCTTAGGTTAGTTAGGTTTTAGTAGTTCTAAGTTGTAGGGGACAGATGACCTCAGATGTTAAGTTCAAATAGTTCAAATGGCTCTGAGCACTATGGGACTCAACTGCTGTGGTCATCAGTCCCCTAGAACTTAGAACTACTTAAACCTAACTAACCTAAGGACATCACATACACCCATGCCCGAGGCAGGATTCGAACCTCCGACCGTAGCAACAGCGCCGCTCCGGACTGGAGCGCCTAGAACCGCACGGCCACCGCGGCCGGCAGATGTTAAGTCCCATAGTGTCAAGAGCCAGCCTTTCAATGTCTCCAAAGATCCACATGTTTTCAAAAAATGGTTCAAATGGCCCTGAACACTATGGGACTTAACATCTGAGGTCATCAGTCCCTTAGGACTGAGAACTACCTAAACCTAACTAACCTAAGGACATCACACACATTCATCCCCTAGGCAGGATTCGAACCGGCGAGCGTAGCAGTCGCGCGGTTCCGGTCTGAAGCGCCTAGAACCGCTCGGTCATGGCGGCCGGCCCATATGTTTTCAATTTCGTGTTTCACCGCTCGTCCTTCCTTGTATTTCCGAGTGGCTATATGCTATTCGCTATTTCCACGATCTTATTTTGTCCACCGATAGGAACGCTGACATTCGTGACACATAGCAGACTTCTCGACAAAACCCATAGTAGTCACAAATGGTGTTCTCGATAACTCGATTTCGGAAGCAGTCGCTTGTAGGGTATACTCTCTTACCCAACACGAGAACAAAATAATGCTGTTTTAGATGGCCAACTTTCTATTGACTAACCATGTGCTTTTTCTTATCGATGTTCCTTTCTAACATGGCGCGCAGTACAGTTGAAATAGGAAATCAGCATCGGTGGCTTTCTTACGAAGTTTTACACAGCTGTCTCCGTCGCTCAAAAATGGTTCAAATGGCTCTGAGCACTATGCGACTTAACTTCTGAGGTCATCAGTCGCCTATAACTTAGAACTACTTAAACCTAACTAACCTAAGGACATCACACACATCCATGTTCGAGGCAGGATTCGAACCTGCGATCGTAGCGGTCGCTCGGTTCCAGACTGTAGCGCCTAGAACCGCATGGCCACTACGGCCGGCTGTCTCCGTGGCAATTCACACAATTGCAGAAATCGTCAGTTGGCAGCAATCGATAATCCCAACAGAAATCCAAACAAGACGCCACATTACACAATCGAGGAACTGACTTTCACTAGGTAAAAATATCAGGTCTGGACACTACAACGGCTTCACTCATTCCTATTCATAACGCTAAACGTTGTTCGCCTGGCAAAGCAGTTAACACTTTCGATATCTCCCGCCACGACAGCCGTACTTTCTATTATTTCGTCGTTCGATATATGTTGTTCTGAGCCCCTGCGTTCTACAGGCAAGGCTTCTCAGAAATTACCGTAGCATTAGAGATTGCTTCTAAAAACACTTCAGGCGGCGGAGAGTGGAAACGAAGGAAGGTTAGAGTATAACATCCCGTCGACAGTGACGTCATTAGTCTGAGGACATGTTCGGATTAGGATGTCAGCTGTGCACATTCAACGGAATCATCCCGGAATGTGCCTTAAGCGATTTAGAGAAATCACTGAAAATCTAACTATCGATGGCCAGACGCGGATTTGAACAGCCGTCCTCTTGAATGCGTGTCCAGTGTGCTGATCACTCGGTGCGATGGAGCAGAGTGCAGTTCAGAAAGTTTGTAGGATTTTCACAGTCCACGAAGTAGATACAGTTACATGCGAAGCCCTAGTTCACCATGATTACACTACTGGCCATGAAGATTACTACACCAAGAAGAAATGCAGATGATAAACGGGTATTCATTGGACAAATATATTATACTAGAACTGACATGTGATTACATATTCACGCAATTTGGGTGCATAGATCCTGAGAAATCAGTACCCAGAACAACCACTTCTGGCCGTAATAACGGCCTTCATACGCCTAGGCATTGAGTAGAACAGACCTTGGATGGCGTGTACAAGTACAGCTGCCCATGCAGCTCCAACACGACACCACAGTTCATCAAGAGTAGTGATTGGCTTATTGTGACAAGCCAGTTGCTCGGCCACCATTGACCAGACGTTTTCATTTGGTGAGAAATCTGGAGAATGTGCTGGCCAGGGCAGCAGTCGAACATTTTCTGTATCCAGAAAGGCCCGTACGGGACCTGCAACATGCGGTCGTACATTATCCTGCTGAAATCTAGGGTTTCGCAGGGATCGAATGAAGGGTAGAGCCACGGGTCGTAACACATCTGAAATGTAACGTCCACTGTTTAAAGTGCCGTCAATGCGAACAAGAAGTGACAGACGTGTAACCAATGGCACCCCATACCATCACGGCGGGTGATACGCCAGTATGGCGATGACGAATACACGCTTCCAATGTGCGTTTACCGCGATGTCGCCAAACGCGGATGCGACCATCACGCTGCTGTAAACAGAACCTGGATTCATCCGAAAAAATGACGTATTTCCACTCGTGCACTCAGGTTCGTCGTTGAGTACACCATCGCAGGAGCTCCTGTCTGTGATGCAGCGTCGAGGGTAACCGCTGCCATGGTCTCCGAACTGATAGTCCATGCTGCTGCAAACGTCGTCGAACTGTTCGTGCAGATGGTTGTCGCCTTGCAAACGTCCCCATCTGTTGACTCAGGGATCGAGACGTTTCTGCACGATCCGTTACAGCCATGCTGATAAGATGCCTGTCATCTCGACTGCTAGTGATACGAGGCCGTTGGGGCCCAGCACGGCGTTCCGTATTACGCTCCTGACCCACCGATTCTATATTCTGCTAACAGTCATTGGATCTCGACCAACGCGAGCAGCACTGTCGCGATACGATAAACCGCAATCGCGATAGGCTACAGTCCGACCTTTATCGAAGTCGGAAAAGTGATGCTACGCATTTCTCCTCCTTACACGAGGCATCACAGCAACGGCGGTCAACTGCTGTTTGTGTACGAGAAAGAGGTTGGAAAATTTCTTCATGTCAGCTGGTTGTAGGTGTCGCCACCGGCGCCAACCTTGTGTGAATGCTCTGAAAAGCTAATCATTTGCATTTCACAGTATCTTCTTCCTGTCGGTTAAATTTCGCATCTGTAGCACGTCATCTTCTTAGTGCAGCAATTTTAATATTCAGCAGTGTAATATACGGGTAGGAATCACGTGCGACTGTGTAATGAACCATCAGAGTATTCTCCTAAACTAGGGAGCTCTTTAATACTAAGCATGGAGGTGATGTTAGCAAAAATCGTTAGGTAACATTTCGTACTGCGTGGAGTTGCAATACAGGAATTCCTTCCACCAGCGCGGAGGAATGGCTGGCTCTGAGCACTATGGGACTCAACTGCTGAGGTCATTAGTCCCCTAGAACTTAGAACTAGTTAAACCTAACTAACCTAAGGACATCACAAACATCCATGCCCGAGGCAGGATTCGAACCTGCGACCGTAGCGGTCTTGCGGTTCCAGACTGCAGCGCCTTTAACCGCACGGCCACTTCGGCCGGCAGCGCGGAGGAAATTATACATCTGTAGCGTTGTAAGATAATTGATACATGCTATCAGTATTATTAAAGCTTTTCAGACAGTTCTATCTTGCCCCACCCCGATCACTCCTAAATCACTAACTTAATTCAACGGAGGGAAGGTCGGGCAAGCACATTTCGGTAATGTGGAAGTCCTTCCATAAGCAGTTTTCAGAGACTGCTTATAGATACGATACGGTGTTGCAGGGCATGTGTTGTTAATAAAAACGATGCAATTTTCCTTCCCACATGCAAGCATTTTCGAAGGAACATTTCATCTTTCTTCTTTACAACTCAGAGATTGCAATATGGTATACATCCGCAGATGCCAGACAGTGGCTTTCAATTAAAATATTCTCCTCTTTACGGAAATTACGTAATGTGTGTAAGAGTACTGACTGTGACTCAGGAACAACATCTGGACGTTTATGTCTCTTCGTGAGTCGTGCACGGATAGTAAAAGCGATTATGGTAACCGCTCGTGTAAAACGGGAAATCCGGGTTCGAGTCCCGGCCCGGCACAAATTTTCGCTGTCGTCATTCTCTTATACAGCTGATGGCTGTTCGTATTCGCAGCTGCGAATACATTTCATGTACATGCTTCTAGAAACAGCTGCTCCCACGTACGTCTTGCGAAATGACTTCAGCGAGAAAATCATAGAAATTAGAGCTCAAAAATGGTTAAAATGGCTCTGAGCACTACGGGACTTAACTTCTGAGGTCATCAGTCCACTAGAACTTAGAACTACCTAAACCTACCTAACCTAGCTCTGAGCACTACGGGACTTAACTTCTGAGGTCATCAGTCCACTAGAACTTAGAACTACCTAAACCTACCTAACCTAAGGACATCACACACATCCATGCCCGAGGCAGTATTCGAACCTGCGACCGTAGCGGTCACGCGGTTCGATACTGTAGCGCCTAGAACCGCTCGGCCACTTCGGCCGGCAGTTAGAACTCGCATAGCACTTTTACTGACTACCATTTTACCAATGCACCATTCGCGAATGGAGACGGCACATTAGCTCAATTGGAGAAAATACCCGTAGGTAACATTATTGTATGTTTAAGGGATGATCGAACCTTTTTCCGAAAGTTGTAACTTCCCATATTACCAAACAGAAAACAGCAAAATTAATGTGTAACATTTTTTACTGGCCAGTCTAACGAATTTTTGTATCTACGAAGTTTGACACTCACTAGGGGTGCACTGTTTTTTACATTAGCTGACCACATTAGACGCAGGGCTTCTCTTGGACAAGTCACACTTCTATCGCCGGTCAACCCCTCCCCGCGCACCAAGCGCGTCATGTTTTGAGCCATGGAGCAGTTCGCGTCGCAGATCTTTTTACTGTATGTTGAATTCTTTTGTAAAGAACAAACCCCCTCTCACTAGTTGTAGAGAAAAAGCTTACAGTGTACCCTTGGTAGCAAATGTGTTGTGCTTAGCTATGGTAACGATTACAATTCTGTGATCCCGGTGAGTGTATGAAACTGTAGTTCAAGGAGGGTTGATTGATTCCACAGATTTATACATGAAATTTCTTCAGTCTGACGCCCATCATCACACGCGACTCGGACGCTTTAAGATCGCAATGCCTTGTAATAAATGACGTAGTCGGCATTTGCTGGATGTAAGCAAGCGGTTGAATCCTGTATAGTACATTTGGTGCCGTCATTTTAGGTAACTTTGCCACAGCGCTTGACCTGTCAGTACGAATGCAACTGCCTATTTGTTTCGTTGATTTCTTCAGTCAGGTGTTACCATAAATTGATTACGCTAAGAAGTTAAGAATTTCGCATGAGGTCACATTTTTAAATGGACAGTACTGAGAATAGTTATTTGCGCTGTGACAGTAGTAGAGGTTAAACATATTCATTAGAAGAGCACATACATGAGGTGCTAGTGATCTGGATATCTTTCGCCAGGAATGCACCGTGTAATGACGATAACATTACGGTGACAGATAGCGCGGAACATTGCCTCGTTAACCTGTTTTTGTGGAACTTTTGCCAGTGAATAGACACTCATCAATTCTGAGACTGCAGTGAGCTTCTCACCACCTTCTGGTGATGTGTTACTGACGTGGTCTCTCAGAATACCAAGAGGAGTGATAACGGAGCCCCTCTATATACTCCCTCAGATACGATATACGAGTATGCAGCTCTTTACTCCTCTCCCCTGCCTCTTTCTCTCTCTCTCTCTCTCTCTCTGCCGGCCGAAGTGGCCGTGCCGTTAAAGGCGCTGCAGCCTGGAACCGCAAGACCGCTACGGTCGCAGGTTCGAATCCTGCCTCGGGCATGGATGTTTGTGATGTCCTTAGGTTAGTTAGGTTTAACTAGTTCTAAGTTCTAGGGGACTAATGACCTCAGCAGTTGAGTCCCATAGTGCTCAGAGCCACTCTCTCTCTCTCTCTCTCTCTCTCTCTCGCCCTCCCTCTCCCACCCCACCCCACTCTTTCCCTCCTTCATTTGCCTTCTTTCCTTTCTATCCGTCTCTTACTTTCTCTCCTACAGTTTTAGATTCGTGAGAACGAACGTGTCAGAAAATCTTCTACTTTAGCAGAGGATACAATCTTAGCGGTGCATGGAAGCTAGGTCTCGATGCAGAGAAGAGCGACAGATATTTGTCGCATTGTTTACGCTACGGCATGAGCGGCAGCGCCACCAGTCCACACGTTAACACCACTTGCGGCGGCATGAAGTAATTACCGACCAATCAGAAGCCGTCTTATGGCTGTATAAGGCCACCACAGCAGCAGTTTTGACAGTCAGTTTCTCCTCACGAAGACAATGGAGCTAATCATCGAAAGCTCGAGGTTGTACCCTGAAAAACTCCGAGCATGTTTTTTACAACAGTTTTAGATTGGTCTGTAGGGTACACAGAATTTTAATATGAATTGATATACTCCTGTGTATATAACATCACACCATGTGGATGGTGAAAACTTCAATTATAATGGTTTCTAATCCTGTGCATCAGTCATCTTCAGATCTTAAGAGAAAAAACTGCCTCTTTAACGCTTTTAAATCTTGAGATGATCCATACCTAGAACTGAAACTGGTGATCAATATTCTTTTGCGATCTGGCCGATGAATTCTATAATAAGCAAATCATGGTCACGGTATTCGCATGAGATCATGTCGCGATTAAAGAGGAAAAAGAAATTGCTCAAATTCTACATCTATATACGGAGAACTATAATTCAGCGCTGTTTAATGATGAAAACCGTATAATATTACTGTACTTATGAATGTTAACCTTATACGATGGTTGGAACTTAAATAGTGGCAACTATTTATTCACAACCGATACAAAAGAGTTACATATTTGCACCTGTTGCTCTCCTTTAAAGTAGTCGCCAGCGTTGTGTAGAACCCGTTCCCAGCGATGTGGATGGCATAGCATACCGTTAGCAGAGCCTGTTCTGTTGATGGTGCGAATGGAGCGGTCTAAAGTTATGGTGATTCTCGTGTACGACTGTGATGGTGTTATCCTAACGCATTATGTTCCTCCACGGCAGACCGTCAATGCACAGCATTACTGTGCGTTTTTGGAGCATCAACTGCGACCAGCTTTGCGAAAGAAGCGGCGACACTTTCTGCGCAACCCACCCATCAATTTTGCGCGACAATGCGCGGGCGCATACAGCGAAAGCTGTGGCTGCCCTGTTCGGTCGATGGGACTGGAAAGTACTGTACCATCCACCATACTCCTCGTACTTCAGTCCTTGTGACTTTGATTTGTTTCCGAAGATGAAGGAACCACTTCGTGGCACTCACTTCAGAACTGTTCCAGAGATTCGACAGGCAGTAGACCGCTCCATTCGCTCCATCAACAGAACAGGCTCTGCTAACGGTATACTACGCCTTCCACATCGCCGGTAACGGGTTCTACACAACGCTGGTGACTACTTTGAAGGACAGTAACAGGTGCAAATATGTAACTCTTTTGTATCAGTTGCCACTATTTAAGTTCCAACCCTCGTACTACGGAGAAAAATTTGAAACACTAGGAAGGAATTGCCAGATACATATAAAGCTGGTGCCACTTACTAGTAGTAGATAGAAGATCTTTGTTAAATTTCCGGCATCGAGCGCGGCGACGCAATGGTTAGTACACTGAACTCGCATGCGGGATGACGACGGTTCAAATCCGCGCACAGCCATTGTGATTTATGTTTTCCGAGATTTCCTTAAATCGCTTAAGGCAAATGCCAGGATGGTTCCTTTGAAAGGGCCAGGCCGACTTTCTTCCCCACCCTTCCCTAACCCGATGGGACCGATGACTTTCCTATTTCGTCCTCACCCCCAAATCAACCAACCAACCTTAAATTTCTAGCTAAAGAAACTAGTATTACTACCTAAAAGCCTGCCTTACTGCGTCACCTCTTCTAGCTTAAGTAAGAATTACTTTTCATTAAGATACCAAATCAGATGGTCACTTGACGTATTTATGAGGGCTGTTAGGCTTGTTTCTACTCGAAGCCGAGTTCTTTCTCATAGACATATGGTTTTGAACTGGTGAAGCGTCAATCAGCTGGGAAGTCAGGAAGGGAATAACAAATGATGTGCTGCGAATAAGAGTTCCCAATGACATGTGGTTTTGTATTTTAATAACGCACAGAAGAAACGGGTGATTTTCGACTCTCAGTCTTCTCAGACGTTGCGACTAATGTTGGAAACACTCATAATTTTAATGGTCTACTTCACTGGTGAAACATCACACACTTAATCCCATTACATCTGCCATCTGTGTAGTATGATGTTCCATACTCTCAAACGTCGACTTACTAAACGCACAGGATTCATTTCAAACCTAGGGAATTTTCCAGTATGATTCCGCAGTACTTTTTGTACATCTGTGTATTTCTACTATAAACCTGTTTCCTTTGACGTTTTTACTGCTATTCCGAAATAAAAATTTCATTTTATGTCAATAACTTACACTCGAAGCTAACAAGACTGGAAAATCTACACACATCATAAGCTCTTCATAAAATTTATACTTCAAAGTGTATTCAAACGACATAAACTGGGACTGGACAAAGATGGCAAAGGATACCGGCAGTATCTTCCTTTCTTTTTTTGACAAAACCATCCCGTCATTTTGCTTAAATGATTTTTGGACACGACGGAGGACCCAAACGTGTGTGACTCTACGGGTATTTTTAACCTGCTCTTCTAGTATGCTAGCCCTGGCCTTAACCACTGCGCCCCTTTGCTCGTGTTGTTAGTTTAGCAACATACTAAAATCAAAAGAAACTATGTTCTTACACATGTGAGGTACGATTAAGGGAACGTTGCTGAAAAAAATCAGGCAAGAGAGGGTACGTAAATTACGCACTACTATGACTATATCTTTAAACTCCTGTCTCAGTGTCATATGTAAAAACTGACCAAGCAGTCTACTTGTGCATGTTCCGTTTCAGATGCATTGGAATCTTCATTTGGAAAACGTTATTTTGTTTACCAAAGCACTCCAGCAATTTTTAGCTGTCTTATTTATTTCCTTTCCTGGCCATACAGTCGTCGCCTTCTGTTTCCGTGAGTGCTCCTGCAGCTTCAATTTTTATTTGCATTATTTTATTTTCGATGAGCTGGTCGTACAATATCTTAGGCTATATGCAGTAGGTTTTCAGAGTTACTTCCAAAATTTCTCTATTAAGGTCTTCCAACAGTTGCTAAACTTCATCTGCATTAAAGGTAAACAGTACATCGTCATTCGTAAAACGCAGATGGTTCGGATATGCACAATTAACACGTAGACCTTCTTCATTTGCTCAATCTCTGGATCTGAAATCTTCTTCTAGAACTGCAGAGACTCGTTTTGGTTATACGGAATCTCCTTGTCTGACTCCCCTTTCAATTCATAATTTCCCACTATACTGAATACGTGGAATGGAAACTGTCGCGCTGACATATACAAGTATATTCTTTAATAGGCCAAAATATATTGAATAAAAACTTTGTTTTTCAAACGTTGTTAAAACAGATTTTGTCGAAATTTAGTCAAAAATTTTCTAAAAATTTGTTAATCCAAGACGCACTTACTGCTCCGTTCTGTAATTTCATCCACGATTTACAAGGACTCCATTGCACTACACCCACTTGCTTGATTAAAATCCTATGGTTTTTCTATGAGTTTGAAATAATTTTAGTGAATATCTCGTACAGTACAGAAAGGATAATAAGGACCTACAGTTTGTTTTATATCTTGCTTATCTCATTTCTCCTGAAAGATAAAAATTATAGCAGCGTTCCAATTTAGTATCATATAGTATTTTAAGAGACAAATTGTCAACAACTATCTCCAGTTTTAAATAAACAATAATTCCATTGCCAGTAAACCGGTATCATGTTTGACTTAGTTCTAACAAACAGCAGACGTCATTGATTAGTAAACAGAGAGTAACAAGAGAGTAAGTGCGATGATATTTTCCTCATTCTTTCAGAAGAAGGATAACAGTGCCTAGACAAATAGTCGCCGAAATTTCTTCCTTGCAGTCAGATCAGAGCGGTAGAAAGGACTAACATGTTGACACTGTACCAGGTAACTAAAAATAACTTCTATAAACACGCAAAAATCGAAGACTAGAAACTGATGCGACATTTTCTTCTACAGTGCGTTAAGATAAGTCGTCAAGCAGCTGCTCCATTCCATGTGATTTAAGGAGCCTCAAGAATTTCGGTTCACAAAAAAGTTTCGCAGGGGTGGTGAAGCTTGCACCATTTCAGCAAAAAACAGGAGGGCAACCCTTGTCTTGAAAATAAAACGAGGTTAGATAAAATTTTGACGTGTGGTTCATTACAGACGAAATGGTAATTGGAATTGGTCACGAATGAGGAAAAGAATCAGGTGTGTTTAAGGAACCAAAGAGGCCGGCCGGAGTGGCCGAGCGGTGCTAGGCGCTACAGTCTGGAACCGCGCTACCGCTACGGTCGCAGGTTCGAATCCTGCCTCGGGCATGGATGTTTGTGATGTCCTTAGGTTAGTTAGGTTTAAGTAGGTCTAAGTTCTAGGGGACTGATGACCTCAGAAGTTAAGTCGCATAGTGCTCAGAGCCATTTGAACCTTTTTTTTTTTAACTAGAGTGGCATTCGCAGAAGTGATTTTGGAGAAATGGCATGGTCAGACGTGAATTTGAACCATATTTCCCATAAAAGCGAACCGAGTGCCTAAACACTGGATCATTTCCCTCGGTTATGGTAAAGAGGATGTAGTAACTTAGCACAAGACTTATGAATAGGCCGCTCCAGTCAGATAGGGTTGTCTCTGTTACTTCTAGTTGAACGCTTTGCACAAAGTGCAGTTATGCATGATATTTTACTTTTAACAAACCCGTTACGGAGCTGAGCAAATCCTTGCGTTCCCTGTTATTCAAACTTGGAAGCGCAATGAAATGTTTGACAAATTGCATACACTTCTAAGAGAAGGTGTGACCGAAGAACAGCTTCTACACAGACTATATAAAAAAAAAATCCACGAACGGGTGGCACACATTGATTTTCTTTTAAATGGAGCAAGATACACACTGATCAGCTAGAACATTATGACCACCGACCTACTATCGATATAAATCCATGCAGGCGCTAGCAGTGTCACCTGGCGAGGAATGACTGCTTGTCAGATACACGCGCGGTGTATGTAGTATCAGTGAGCGTACTGCCCGTGTAGAACAGGGAAGAAAAATGGTTCAAATGGCTCCGAGCACTATGGGACTTAACATCTGAGGTCATCAGTCCCCTAGAACTTAGAACTACTTAAACCTAACTAACCTAAGGACATCACACACATCCATGCCCGAGGCAGGATTCGAACCTGCGACCGTAGCGGTCGCGCGGTTCCAGACTGAAGCGCATAGAACCGCTCGGCCACACCGGCCGGCCACGAGGCAGAATTCGAACTTGCGACCGTAGCGGTCATGCGGTTCCGGACTGGAGCGCCTAGAACCGCTCGGCCACTCCGGCCGGCAGAACAGGGAAGGCGCGCGCTCTATCGGAGCTCGGCCGAGGGCAGACTGTGATGGCCCGAAGCCTCAGCACGAGCATTTCCGAAACTGCAAAAGTGCTGTCTCCAACACGTGGTGAAACCACGTCCAGACGTCGTGTGGTTGCGTGGCCACCTCTCACTACAGATGTCGGATGTCGTAAACTGCGCAGACTGGTAAAACAGGAAATGTGACGGAACTAAATTCAGACTTTAATGATGGGCAGAGTACAAGTGTGTCTGAAAACGCAGTGCACCGAACACTCCTGACTATTTTCCTCTGCAGCTCACGACCCGTGCACGTGTCAATGTTAACACCAGGACATTGGCAACTACGACTGAAATGGGCACGTGACCATCAGCACTGGCCGTTAGCGCAGTGGCAGAGCGTTGCATGGTCTGATGAATCCCGATACCTTCTTCATCATAGCGAAAATGACCGCGAGTCCGTCGTCTTCCGGGAGAACAGTTCTTGTACATGGTGGCGGCTCCATTCACATGGGGATCCAGGGGTCCACTGGAGCACGTGTAAGGCATCATAACGGCCAAGGAGTATCGTGCACTTGTTGCAGACCACGTACACCCCTTCATGATGATCGTGTTTCCCGACAGCAGTGGCATTTTTCAACAAGATAATGCGCCCTGTCATAAGGCAAGGAGTGTGATGGAGTGGTCCGAGGAACACAGTGGCGAGTTCCAATTGATGTGCTGGCCCCTTAACTTACCAGATCTGAACCCGATGGAATACTTCTGGGACGTGTATGAAGTGACGTCAGAGCTAGTCGCCCCCCTCCCTGGAATTCACGGGAATTAGGTGACTTGCGTGTGCATATGTGGTGCCAACTCGCTCTAGCGGAGTACCAAGGCGTCATTGCTTTTATGCCACGACCCTCTTCCGCTGTTATCCGTGACAGAGGTGGATGTACCGGCAATTATGTAGGTAGTCGTAATGTTGTGGATGATCAGTGTACATTGATTAGTTTGGATTGACAAAGAATTTGTAGCAACAGAATTTGGGTAATGCCAAGTTCATGTCTCCTGGCACGTGCAGAGAATAGCGCGCACACATCGGATGAGTGTAAATCTTACAATAATTATGTAGTAATGCGTAAATAGTAGTGTCACATTTGTTGTAAGCCAAACGCAATATCACGCAATAAGTCTTCAATAAAACACGAGAGAATAAGACAGAACGGCCCGCGTTTTTTAATTAACTGGAGGTAACAATAACCAGTATGTTACGAGTAGGAATGGTCTTACGAATAAAACTAACAGTCAGTTTCATTTTCCGTGTCGCTAATGGCTGTTATCCGTTGGAATATGTAATGATTTATTTTCTTTGTGGTTAAAACCGCGGTTAAACTCAACGGTTGTCTAGCGCACAGTTCTTGAATTCGTACCGTGTTGTACCGCGCTGTATCTACGTAATAGTACGTCGTGTGACAACGTAATCTCGAAGTAATAAATTTTCACTGCATACCTCCACATTAGCAACATTGCTGTCGTCTCTTGTGTGCTTATTACTTCACTTTCCTCGTTTCCTTCGAGGTCATATGATAGGAAGTATGCTTAAAAATAAAACTTCTTTTTAAGTAACTTTGCCGGCCGCGGTGGTCTCGCGGTTAAGGCGCTCAGTCCGGAACCGCGCGACTGCTACGGTCGCAGGTTCGAATCCTGCCTCGGGCATGGATGTGTGTGATGTCCGTAGGTTGGTTAGGTTTAAGTAGTTCTAAGTTCTAGGGGACTGATGACCACAGATGTTTAGTCCCATAGTGCTCAGAGCCATTTGAACCATTTTTTAAGTAACTTTATTTAAGAACCACTATTACCAGTTTCTATCTGTAACAGTTCGTCTTCAGGCGGCTTACTGGCTTTCATAGTGGGGTCTCGTAGTCCGTCTTTTTACGGAGGTAGCGCCCTAAACTAAGCAGAGATTTATACTTGGTAAGTGCAAAATTTAAGGGAAATAGAAGAATTTACATTTCGAAAACCAAAAACACTGTTTTTGAATATATTTCACGCTTTATATCTGCCTGAACTACTTAGTTTTCGAGTACCGCAATGGCTGATTCGGTCCATACAATGAATATATAGATTGCGATAATTGTGCCACTTACGGTTTTAGCACTAGGTAGCTGAGACACAGTGCAACACTAAATTTACCAAATCAATCTTCCATGACAACAACGCGTGAGCAGTTATACCATCCTGTATGCGTGGAATAAAGTCACCTGAACCTTCCTGGCAGATTAAAACTGTGTGCCGGACCGAGACTCGAACTCGGGACCTTTGCCTTTCGCGGGCAAGTGCTCTACCAACAGGTACCCAAGCACGAAATAGCATAACTGGTTCAAATGGCTCTGAGCACAATGGGCCTTAACATCTGAGGTCATCAGTCCTCTAGAACTTAGAACTACTTCAACCTAACTAACCTAAGAACAGCACAAACATCCATACCCGAGGCAGGATTCGAACCTGCGACCGTAGCAGTCGCGCTGTTCCGACTGAAGCGCCTAGAACCGTTCTGCCACCGCGGCCGGCTGAAATGGCATACCTGAAGAAACTTGCAGATTCCCTTCCTCTCCTAACACACGCTATTATCATGATAATAACATGATGTCTCCTCGGAGTAACTAACGTTTTCTCCGTTGTGACTATTCCTGTCAGTTAAAACCGGAATTCTAAGAATGCCAGTTAATTACCAGCACGTTATCCTAGTTTTCTAAGGACAGCTAGATAGCATCACTAACTCAGTCGCTCGTTAGGGTCTTTTCAAGGAAAGTTTTTAAATTACTAGATATTTTCACCGAGGCTAGCAGTGAACAAAACACACCAAGGTGACAAAAGTCATGAGATAACCCCCAATATCGTGTCGGACCTCCTTTTCCCCGACGTAGTGCAGCAACTCAACCTAGCATGAACTCAACAGGTCGTTGGAAGTATTTTGCAAAAATATTGAGCCACGCTGCCTCTGCAGCCGTCCATAATTAAAAGGTGTTGTTGGTACAGGATTTTTTTGCACGAACTAACGTCTCGATTATCTCCTATAAATGTTCGATGGGATTCATGTCGGGCGATCTGAATGGCCAAATCATTCGCTCGAAATGTCCAGAAATAATTCTTCAAAGCAATTGTGAACAATTGTAGGCCATTGAGATGGCGCATTGTCATTGATAAAAAATCTGTCGTTGTTTGTGAACATGAAGTACACGAATGACTGAAAATGGTCTCCAAGTAGCCAAACGCAACCAAGGACCATTCCGTATAAACACAGCCTACACAATTATGGAGACTCCACCAGCTTGCACAGTGCCTCGTTGACAAATGGTTCAAATGGCACTGAGCACTATGGGACTTAACATTTAGACCCCTAGACTTAGAACTACTCACACCTAAGTAACCTAAGGACATCACACACATCCATGCCCGAGGCATGATTCGAACCTGTGACCGTAGCAGCAGCGCGATTCCGGGCTGAAGCGCCTAGAACCGCTCGGCCACAACGGCCGGCACCTCGTCGACAACTTGGGTCCATGGCTACGTGTAGTCTGAGTCACGCTCGAATCCTATCATCAACTTTTACCAATTGAAATCAGGATTCATCTTACCAGGCAACGGTTTTCCGGTCATCTAACGTCCAACCGATATGGTCACGGGCCCACGAGAGGCGCTGCAGCAAAGGCGCTCTTGTCTGTCCTCTGCCACAACAGCTCATTAAATCCAGATATCGCTGCACTGTCCAAACGGATATGTTCGTCGTACCTCCGACATTGTTTTCTGCGGTTATTTCACGCAGTGTTGCTTGCCTGTTAGCACTGACAACTCTATGCAAACTCCAGTGCTCTCGGTCGTTAAGTGAAGGCCGCCAGCCACTGAGTTGTCAATGGTGAGAGGATCTTGTCTACTGCCGTCTCTGCATAGTGGTTAGTTTTCACTAAGTGAGGTCTTCGCAGGATGTGGGTACTGTGATGTTTGCGTACGTCTGGTTATGGTTAACCATTAATATGCGCTCATCTGAGGATTCATTGGGTCGAAAGTTAAACGAAGGGTAGCGGTTTGAACGGCAGAGGAAAAAAAGTGCCAAGGCAAGATGAAAGGGAAAAAAACCTCTGCGATAGTCATGTCGGATAGTAAGAGCAGCAGCGGATTGCTTGCTATCTGCGACAGTTCAGCAAGGGTTAGGTGGATATCTTAGACGATGTGAGGCGTTGTTACTCGGCGGATGTAGCTGAATATTGGCGTTGACTGCTCTACTTGCGTCTGCATACCTGTAACAGTTGGGCTCATTATCGGTTAGTGTCCGATATGTCATATACCGGATTCAGAGTGTTGTTAGTGCTTTAGTGTGCGAGTTTATCGGCTTCCCTGCTGTTGCCTGTTGATCGGCTGTGCTAGCAGCTGGCGTAGCCAGCTGACATATCCAGTCAGTATTGCTGATGTGCAGGGAGTCGCCGATGTTGTCGAGCTAGCAGTGTCATTGGTCGCTTATGCTTCCACCAGTGGTTGTGTACGCGATACAACCGCGATTTTCGTAAGTGAATATCGCTGTCCTGTAACTTTTGTCAACTCAGTGTATGAATCTTGCAGCGCATTATGTGCCGCTTAGTTACGATGCGGTGTGTTTTGCAGGCGCTGGGCCATGTGAGCGGCGGCCACGTAAACCCTGCTGTGACGATCGGGCTGCTGGCCAGTGGAAACATCTCCATCCTCAGGGCGCTCTTCTACATCGTCGTCCAATGCATCGGCGCTGTTGCTGGCTCAGCCGTACTACAGGTAAAATAACTGACCCGATTATTTTTATACACATGCTGTTCTGGTCTTAAATAACCGTGCAGTACATTGACATGACGACATATTACATACACTATCAAGTAAAATTATTACAAACTCCCAAATGCATTATTTTGCTACGCCAGCATTGCAGCTAGCCAAGCTAAAGAGAATCAGTCGGATTCTGAAGCGCCGCCGATGGTGTGTGAAACCATCTTCACGCCTGTGTTCGCCATGGTCGTTAAACGGTGCGTAGTGGAGGATTCACATAGCGGACACGACGCTATAGGTTGTCCAACAGCAGTTCACTTGGGTTATGATATAGGTAATTTGCGAACCGAGGAAGTTTTTTGAAGTCTAGACGAGTTCCTCCAACCAGTTCTAACACTTCTAGCGTTTTGAAAATGTGACTAATAGAAGGGTGGTATCCATCGTTAATCACCAGCAACTCATAGTGACGATTTCGAGCAAATTGAAGATTTTTCAGTCGCTGCAGTATCGTTACCGTCAATTCCGACATCAAATTAAGCTATTGCATAGATGTGATTCTAGCTACGTTTTTTTTAATACTTAGCAACTGCATTACAATATGCTGCGACGTTAACCTCGGACGTCAGTGGTCTCTGGAACACCATTGTTAACAATGCGGATATTCAGATTGGTTCCATTAGTCTTTTCACCATATACTTTCACTAGAGAGACATGTGGGAGTTCATAGCAGTCGCTGTTGTGTCTGCGTTACCAAGAATATGTGTACTATACAGTCAAAGAACTGTGACCACCTCACCAGTCGCTAAACTTGCCTTGTAAGCACCTGATGTTCACAAAGGTTCTTCGCATATCTTTGGAGCGCATAGCGACAAGACTAGTGAGTGAGTAGGAAGTGAGCATTCGATAGTAATAAGAAAATGGAGTGCATTTGCCTTCAATTCCAGCAAAGATTTTCGAACTGATGGAGCATACATCCACTATATATGTTCTGTTTTTAACCAAGTTCATTATATCTGGCTAGTTTTTCACCTCTTCTCGTAGTTCGTCTGCAGTGGTACCATTCTGGGAGTTTCTCATTGTCTTACGCTTTCTCCTATATGTTGGATTTCAGCTCAGGGCCTTGTCGAGGTAGAGTGGGTTGCGTTCCTCATCGATATAGACAGCTGCATTGCAGGTGTAACACAAAGAAGCAGTATCTGTCGCGACTACTGACTAACCCACGGCTCCCGAAGAGGAGCACCAGCCTTTTCGGTGTTTGACTGATTGATCTGTAGCATTAGCTGATACTGCGAACAACTGAAAGCATGGAGAAGTTACAGCCGCTATTTTTCCCGAGGGCATGAAACCCTACTGTATGGTTATATTTTAATGGTGTCGTTTAGGGTAAAATATTCCGGAGGTAAAATAGTCCCCCATTCTGAACTCCGACACGCGTCCTGCTCAGAAAGACGTCATAAGGAGACAAAGAATTGGTATTCTACAGGTCAGCAGGGAAGTAAGAGTTTTAATAAGGGAGATGGATAAGTCGAAGTTAGATACAGAGGGAATTAGTGAAGTGCCTGGAAGAACAGGACTTCTGGTCAAGTGAGCACAGGGTTTTAAATACAAAAGCAAATAGGGGTTATGAAGGAGTTGGTCTAATAATGAATAAGAATATGATATGGGCAAGTTAATATAAACAGCATAATGAACTCATTATTATAGCTAAGTGATACACGAAGTTAATACCTAAAACAGCAGTACAATTTTATACGCAAACTAGCTCCACAGATGATGATACTGAGAGAACTAATGAGGCTATAAAAGAAATTATCCATGTAGTTAAGAGAGGTGAAAATGTAATTGTGGTAAGGGACTGGAATTCGATAGTAGAAGAAGAAAGAGACGGAAAAGCAGTAAGAGAACATGAACAGAGGAAAAGAAATGAAAGAGGAAACCGCCTGGTAGAATTTTTCACAGAGCATAATTTAATCTTTGCTAACACTTGTTTAGGAATCAAACAAGGAGGTTGAACAACCGGAATAGACTGGAAACACTGGAATATTTCAGATCGATAATGGTAAGACAGTCTTTCGGAAACCATGTTTTAAACTGTAAGATATTTATAGGAGGAGGGATGGACTGACCATTATTATTGCTTATGAATTGCAGAATAAAATTGCTGAGATTGAAAAACGATAGGAAATGAATAGAAATATCCAGATGTGGTTGAGAGTTCCAGTATTATGCAACAAAATGGCTCTGAGCACTATGGGACTTAACTTCTGAGGTTATCAGTCCCCTAGAACTTAGAACTACTTAAACCTAACTAACCTAAGGACATCACACACATTCATGCCCGAGGCAGGATTCGAACCTGCGACCGTCGCGGTCCGCGGTTACCGACTGTAGCGCCTAGAACCGCTCCGTCACTCCGGCCGGCATTATGCAACACTTGATTGAAATACTGGAAAGGAGTGCAACAGAAGACAAATGGAGAAAACGACATTCCGTTTAAAGAGAGGGCGATTAACATATTATAAGTTTTTTTTAAATATTTGAAACAATCGCTTTTTATGACACGATCATAACCGGTTTCGACCTACACTGGCCATTTGCAGATGCTAAGGGTGGCATTCGGAGAACAAAAGTTCACGAGTTGTCAAACTTAGAGGACGAATCGGTAGCTTTGAAAGCAGAAATTGTGAATGCGCAGAGAACTAAATATGTAAAAATACTAGATAGAGTAGAAGTCCTTCGATAAGAAAGGATATACTGAATTTAAGTGACGAAATGAGATAATATAAAAATGCTTCAATGTAGTAGATGAACGGGCGTTTAAACGTCTAAAAGTGAGACTGACAGTAAGTGCAAAAGTCTTCGATGAGTGGCTAGAGGACAAATGCAAGGCTATAGAACAATGCATAACTTGGGGAAAGATAGATCTCGCCTCTATGAATATTAAAGAGACCTTTCGAGAAAAGAGAAGTACCTGTCTGAATATCAAAAACTCAGACGAAAAGCCAGTACTGAGCTAAGAAGGGAAAGCTGAATGACGGAGGGAATATATCGAAAGGCTGTGGAAGGAAACTGAACTTGTAGGCGATATTATAGAAAGATATGAGGTAGTAAATGACGATGAAATGGGAGATCTGATACAGCGAAAAGAATGTCAGCACTGAAAGCCCTGAGTCGAAAAGAAAACGCTGGAGCAGACGACATTACTTCAGAACTATTACACCGCTAGGAGAGACGGGCATGACGAAACTATTCCACCTAGTGTGCAAGATATATGAGACAGGCGGAATACCCTAGCTCTTCAAAAAGAATGTCCGCAGCTCGTGGTCTACTGGCCAGCGTTGCTGCCTCTGAATCACGGGTTCCCGGGTTAGTTTTCCGGGCGGGGCGGGGATTTTCTCCCCCCGCGGTCTGGGTGTTTGTGTGTCCTCATCACTTCGTCATCATTCCGGAAAGTGGCGAGACTGGACTGTGTGAAGACTGGAAATTTGTACGGGTGCTGATAACCACGCAGTTCAGCGCTCCACAAACCAAGTATCATCCCCATCAAAAAGAATGTAACAATTACAGTTCCAAAGAAGGTAGGTGCTATTGGGTGGGACTACTACCGAACAGTCACTTCAACCCAATCGCGTCAAATGACGAACTGCAGTCGCATGTACACTACTGGACATTAAAATTGCTACACCAATAAGAAATGCAGATGATAGATGGGTATTCATTGGACAAATATATTATTCTAGAACTGACATGTGATTGCATATTCACGCAATTTGGGTGCATAGATCCTGAGAAATCAGTACCCAGAACAACCACCTCTGGCCGTAATAACGGCCTTGATACGCCTGAGAATTGAGTCAAACAGAGCTTGGATGGCGTGTACAGGTACAGCTGCCCATGCAGCTTCAACACGATACCACACTTCATCAAGAGTATTGACTGACGTATTGTGACGAGCCAGTTGCTCGGCCACCATTAACCAAGCGTTTTCAATTGGTGAGAGATCTGGAGAATGTGCTGGCCAGGGCAGCAGTCGAACATTTTCTGTATCCTGAAAGGCCCGTACAGGACATGCAACATGTGGACATGCATTATCGTGCTGAAATGAGGGTTTCGCAGGGATCGAATGAATGGCAGAGCCACGGGTCGTAACACATCTGAAATGTAACGTCCACCGTTCAAAGTGCCGTCAATGCGAACAAGAGGTGACCGAGACGTGTAACCAATGGCACCCCATACCATCACACCGGGCGATACGCCAGTATGGCGATGACGAGTACACGCTTCCAATGTGCGTTCACCGCGATGTCGCCAAACACGGATGCGACCATCACTATGCTGTAAACAGAACCAGGATTCATCCGAAAAAATGACGTTTTGCCATTCGTGCACCCAGGTTCGTCGTTGAGTACACCATCGCAGGTGCTCCTGTCTGTGATGCAGCGTCAAGGGTAACCACAGCCATGGTCTCCGAGCTGATAGTCCATGCTGCTGCAAACGTCGTCGAACTGTTCGTGCACATGGTTGTTGTCTTGCAAACTTCCTCATCTGATGATTCAGGGATCGAGACATGGCTGCACAATCAGTTACAGCCATGCGGATAAGATGCCTGTCATCTCGACTGGTAGTGATACGAGGCCGCTGGGATCCAGCACGGCGTTCCGTATTACCCTCCTGAACCCACCGATTCCATATTCTGCTAACAGTCTTACCGATTCCATATTCTGCTAACAGTCATTGGATCTCGACTAACGCGAGCAGCAATGTCGCGATACGTTAAACTGCAATCGCGATAGACTACAATCCGACCTTTATCAAAGTCGGAAACGTAATGGTACACATTTCTCCTCCTTACACGAGGCATCACAACAACGTTTCACCAGGCAACGCCGGTCAACTGCAGTTTGTGTATGAGAAATCAGTTGGAAATTTTCCTCATGTCAATGCGTTATAGGTGTCGCTACCGGCGCCAACCTTGTGTGAATTCTCTGACAAGCTAATCATTTGCATATCACAGCATCTTCTTCCTGTCGGTTAAATTTCACGTCTGTAGCACGTCATCTTCGTGGTGTAGCAATTTTAGTGGCCACTAGTGTAGTTGCTGTGGCGTTCAAATCTGATGTCTAGCTGCCCTCACAAATGCACACATCACTAAATGAGTGCACAGAGTTCACTTTCCAGCTATCAGATGGCTCTTAAATGTATTCAGAAACGAGTCACAGGCCATGAATGTCATGTGGTTGCTGATCTTAGTAAACGAAGTGAAACAGCACATGGGAGCTGTAAACCTCCAAGACTAGATGACAGTTCTCTTTCCAATCATACGACACACAGTGAAGAGGTATAGATTGACATATTTTTATCTTCTTGGTAAGTGCATTTTTAACTCCTTCATTTTGTATCTCATGATCGGTGGAAAGAAAAATACCTGCTACAAGGACTTCAGGACCAACGCGTTGCTCAGCAACTGCTAGAGAGCACAGTTACCCGGGTACGCTGTTCGCGTGCGATCATCAGCGAGTACCACCCAAATAAATCTTCAGGCAAAGACATGAGCTCATTTCCCGATGCACATACCACCAACTGAGGAAAATAGTCGTAAGAGTGTTCTGCAGTACTCAAGAAGAAAAAGATGTGGAATCGCTCGGAAGTGTGAAAAATGTGTTGTCACTCTGCACTTAGAAGACTGTCAATCATTCTAGCTGATATGCAAAACAGTCAGAGTAACTGATATTTATTATATCTGATTTCACAGCATCCAGTAAAATATCGAACTACGATCTCGATGAGTAAATAAGTAATGGTTACAAAAAACTGGCATGCATTATTTATAGAAGAATCGGAAAATTAGTAGAAACCAACCGCTGAAAAGATGAGTTTGGGTTCCAGAGAAATGCAGGAACACGCGAGGCAATACAGACCCTTTGGCGTGTCTTAGACAACAGGTTAAAGACAGGCAAATTTACATTTAGAACATTTGTATATTTAGAGAATACTTTTGTAATTGTTGACTGGAATATACGCTTTGAAATTCTGAAGATGTTGCTGTTGTAGTCTTCAGTCCAGAGACTGGTTTGATGCAGCTCTCCATGCTACTCTATCCTGTGCAAGCTCCTTCATTTACAGCTCGTACAAAATAGATTCGTGTTTCAAAGTTTTACTCTCCTCAAAAGTAGTCACCAGCATTGTGTATAGCCCGTTGCCAGCGATGTAGAAGTCGTAGAATAGTCTCAGCAGTGCCAGTTGTGTTGATAGTTCGAGTTGGGCGTTCTATTGCCCGACAAATTTGTAGCTGTTCTGAAGCGAATGCCGTGAAGTGTTTCCTTCAGGTTAGAAATCGAGTTGAACTCACGAGGGCTTAAGTCAGGAGAGTGCAGTAGGTGGTATAGCACTTAGCAGCCCCATCAGTGAAACAAATCAGTAACAGCTTGCACTGTACGTGATTGAGCATTGTCCTGCTAAATGATGATCAGGTCCTGTAGAAAGTGTCCTCACTTCTGTCTCTATGCTGTTCATTTTTGGAACACAACCTACGACCAGCATAGAGACAGAAGTGATGACACTTTCTGCAGGAGCTGACCATCATTTAGCAGGACAATGCTCAAGCACGTACAGTGCAAGCTGTTACTGACTTGTTTGAGTGATGGGTCTGCTAAGTGCCATACCACCTACTGCACTCCCCTGACTTAAGCCCTCGTGAGTGCAACTCGATTTCTAACCTGAAGGAAACACTTCGCGACAAACGCTTCAGAACTGCTACAAATTCGACGGACAATAGAGCGCGCAGCTCGAACTGTCACACAACTGACACTGCTAAGAGTATCCTACGACTTCCACATCGCTGGTAATGGGTTATACACAATGCTGGTGACTACTTTGAAGTCAGTAAAACTCTGAAACACGTATTTATTTTGTACGTAGTGTAAATAAATAGTTGTCACTATTAAAGTTCCAACCCTCGTATTTTATATTATGTACAAATGTGTAGCAGGTTATACATCCTTACTCACATCCTGTACCAACTCATTCACCACCCACAGCTTCGCTTTCTAGAGTACCGTCAGATCTTACATAGTATAACCCTGTTCTGGCACCCAATTTCCCGTCCACTAATCACCAATCCAACCAGGCACCCTGCTGCGCCATTAAGTCCATACTATCACCTTACATGCACCTTCGTGCCTTCTCCATCCTCTCCCGCAGGGATTTCAACAAACTTCCACTCCCCAACAACGAAATCTGCCACGAGATATACTCCTCTTCCCACCCTTAATCACAACATTCCACTTTACACCATCCATCCATTTTCTCCTTCCCCCTTCCTGCAGCTTGCTGACTTTTATTCGCTGCTGTGGTTCTACATGGCCCCATAATCATAGTCGGCAGCTCGTGGTCGTGCGGTAGCGTTCTCGCTTCCCGCGCCCGGGTTTCCGGGTTCGATTCCCGGCGGGGTCAGGGATTTTCTCTGCCTCGTAATGACTGGGTGTTGTGTGATGTGCTTAGGTTGGTTAGGTTTAAGTAGTTCTAAGTTCTAGGGGACTGATGACCATAGATGTTAAGTCCCATAGTGCTCAGAGCCATTTGAACCATAATCATAGTCATTCCTCCATGAACATTACCATTATCATTTTTGTGGATCACCATCGTCACCATTTCATTGTAGCATCATTCACAGTATCACCAGTGACTATATTTTAACTGTAATATAATATCGTGAAACAAGTTTTAAAAAACATCAGTATTTCCAACTATATGTTTCCTTTTCTTCTTCCATTATTGTCGTTTGTTTTTACACAAAAAACGTAAATATCGTCCAGCAATGTGTGTGTTTTTTTTTACGAAAATTGTGCTATTGTCATCTTTATAAATACACTCCTGGAAATGGAAAAAAGAACACATTGACACCGGTGTGTCAGACCCACCATACTTGCTCCGGACACTGCGAGAGGGCTGTACAAGCAATGATCACACACACGGCACAGCGGACACACCAGGAACCGCGGTGTTGGCCGTCGAATGGCGCTAGCTGCGCAGCATTTGTGCGCCGCCGCCGTCAGTGTCAGCCAGTTTGCCGTGGCATACGGAGCTCCATCGCAGTCTTTAACACTGGTAGCATGCCGCGACAGCGTGGACGTGAACCGTATGTGCAGTTGACGGATTTTGAGCGAGTGCGTATAGTGGGCATGCGGGAGGCCGGGTGGACGTACCGCCGAATTGCTCAACACGTGGGGCGTGAGGTCTCCACAGTACATCGATGTTATCGCCAGTGGTCGGCGGAAGGTGCACGTGCCCGTCGACCTGGGACCGGACCGCAGCGACGCACGGATGCACGCCAAGACCGTAAGATCCTACGCAGTGCCGTAGGGGACCGCACCGCCACTTCCCAGCAAATTAGGGACACTGTTGCTCCTGGGGTATCGGCGAGGACCATTCGCAACCGTCTCCATGAAGCTGGGCTACGGTCCCGCACACCATTAGGCCGTCTTCCGCTCACGCCCCAACATCGTGCAGCCCGCCTCCAGTGGTGTCGCGACAGGCGTGAATGGAGGGACGAATGGAGACGTGTCGTCTTCAGCGATGAGAGTGGCTTCTGCCTTGGTGCCAATGATGGTCGTATGCGTGTTTGGCGCCGTGCAGGCGAGCGCCACAATCAGGACTGCATACGACCGAGGCACACAGGGCCAACACCTGGCATCATGGTGCGGGGAGCGATCTCCTACACTGGCCGTACACCACTGGTGATCGTCGAGGGGACACTGAATAGTGCACGGTACATCCAAACCGTCATCGAACCCATCGTTCTACCATTCCTAGACCGGCAAGGGAACTTGCTGTTCCAACAGGACAATGCACGTCCGCATGTATCCCGTGCCACCCAACGTGCTCTAGAAGGTGTAAGTCAACTACCCTGGCCAGCAAGATCTCCGGATCTGTCCCCCATTGAGCATGTTTGGGACTGGATGAAGCGTCGTCTCACGCGGTCTGCACGTCCAGCACGAACGCTGGTCCAACTGAGGCGCCAGGTGGAAATGGCATGGCAAGCCGTTCCACAGGACTACATCCAGCATCTCTACGATCGTCTCCATGGGAGAATAGCAGCCTGCATTGCTGCGAAAGGTGGATATACACTGTACTAGTGCCGACATTGTGCATGCTCTGTTGCCTGTGTCTATGTGCCTGTGGTTCTGTCAGTGTGATCATGTGATGTATCTGACCCCAGGAATGTGTCAATAAAGTTTCCCCTTCCTGGGACAATGAATTCACGGTGTTCTTATTTCAATTTCCAGGAGTGTATTTTATTCATCAGTTAAATGTATGTAACCTCTGGCTGAAGAGCGATTTTCACCCGCTGCAATCCCACCCCTTTGTGAAGAATTGAAATAACTATGAACGGGAAAAAAAGAAATTCTTCGTCATTGCTATATACACTGTCACGGATTTATGGAATAAGAAGTAAAATAGAATAAATAAGACAAAGTTAGCAGGGCATATTATACAGCATTCGTCATCGCTTGTGCATCGTGTTGTTAATGGATCACGAATATCCTGATGGATGCGAGTGCCTCGCTTTTTTTCGCCGTAGCAGCTCGAGACGCACTTTTTGTGTACTGCAGGTTCTGACGCCGAAGGCGACGGCGGCGGCGCTGGGGATGACGATGGTGAACCCGTTCCTGTCGCTGGCGCAGGCGGTGTTCGTGGAGGCGCTCATCACGTTCGTGCTGGTGCTGACCGTGCACGGCGTGTGCGACGCGGCGCGCAGCGATGTCAAGGGCTCTGCGCCGCTCGCCATCGGGCTCTCCATCTCGACGTGCCACTTGTTCGCCGTAAGTAGCGCCGCCACTCCACACGCCGCCGCAACCGTGCCTGCCTGACGGGCAAGCCTTATTTTTCTGCCTCTCGAGTACTGATAAATAGTGAAATTCGTTATCAGCCTTAATGTTTGCGACAAGCTGTGACTGACATGTCGACCTCACTCGACACCCAAAGTAGTGCCACTGATCACTCACATTTTTGTTTCCTTTATTGCATTTCGATTCCCCCTTCCCCCAAAGGAGGGGGGGGGGGGCTGGCAGCAGTGTAATATGCTGCTCTACAGCTCTACAGCCTACAGAAAAGTTAAAAAACATAATGCGAATGTAAACAAACAAGAAAAAGGGCGATAAAACAGTGACATTATAAAAAACTGCAAAATGGCGGAAAATTGTGCAACTTAAAATATAAAAACACTGCGGTGACTATGCGGATGAAGACACAATAAGTAGACAGGCATAATTAAAAAAACAAGGCGACAGGCTGATTTCAGTTCGCACGAGGTAAAAAACACAACTAGCGACAGTATGGTGGCTGATAGAATGTAGGCTTCCGCGGCCGGTGTCATACCGATTAAAATTCTTCTGTGTATTACGCTGCGTCATTGCTAAAAACTAACACCAATAATAAATTAAAATCGACAATTCGGCCAAATTGCATCGGCCTTCCTCAAGGCACGACTGGTTTTGTATAGAGAGAGGTGCTTCTTTTTATTACAGACTATCGATGTCTGACGTCACTGTTGTAAAACTTTTAAATGTTTTAGTTTATTATTGTTGTTAGTTTTTAGCAATGACGCGGCATAATACCCAGAAGAATTTTAATCAGTATGGTGGCTGTTCACAAACTGACAGCGGACGCACAACACCGAACACTCACTTAAAACTGCACAATACAAGTGACACGGCGGCAGATGGAGGGGGGGGGAGGGAAGACCCGGACCGATGAGGGGAAAAAGGGGGAGGAGAGGAAAAGAAAAAAGGGGAGCCGATGGAGGGAGGGGACATAGAAAAGGGGGGGCAGGGCAGACGTGAGAAGGAGTGGGAAAGGCAGCGGAGGGGAGGGCAAAAAGGACTCGGGGGAGAGAAGGGAGGCAGAGAGAGGGTAGGTGGGGAAAAACAGAACGGTAAAGGGGGAAGAGGAAGCCTGGGAGAAGGACAGAAGAAAGGAGGGGGAGTTGAGGATCAGAGTTGATAGGAGGGATAAATGGAGGGAGAGAGGGCATCATCTGGGAGGGGGAGTTGACGGAAGCCACCTTGGGAAAGGAGATGAAGGGTGTAGAGTTGAGGGAAAGGGGGGGGGGGGACAATGGTTAAGGCGCACCAGAGGGCAGGGGTTGTAGAGCAGAGGAGCAACTAGGGGATGAGGGGGATCAAGGCGGCGGGAGGTGTAGAGGATGTGTGTTGTGTACATAGTTCCCCATAGTCAGCGCATACACAACTTTCCCACTAGAGCGCGCCCTGCTAAGCACAACAGTGCAGGCGCAGCCCTCGTCGTCTCTGCACTACCAGATGGCGCTGCCATAGAGACGGACCAAATTCTGCTTCCGCCGATCCACGTATTAATATGTAACCCAGCCAATGAGATTGCTGCTAACGAAGAACCTTTTCTCCTTGTGGATCACACTCGCGCAGTGATACCTGAACGCTCGAGGTATTATAACGAGTGTACAGACCTCCGATGAGTCAGTCTGCATTAGTCTGTAGTCAAGTTTCAGTCTGCGCCTAATAAGATTATCATATTCCTGTATATAGCCATGAAGATAAATGTATAGACACTTTGTCAAGTATCAGAGATATGTGAGAATAAGATTAATGTACCAAGACCAAAGGAACTTCAGATTGTCAATTGTAAACAGCATCCAGAATCAAGTTACATAATACCTATGATTTTTATTATTTTAATAAATGTGTGTGAAAATTAATCAAGTTCTGTTTAAAGTTGGTCACTGTCAATCTGCTACTCTAAGCGTGCAAGTGGCATTTCTATCGTCTGACCTAACGGCAGAAGATAAACACGCCACGATAAGACCACGAGACATATTGCTGACACTCGCCTACTTCGTTAGAGCGACAAGTCAAATAATCTGATGGTGTGTATAGCGAAGGTCTTACAGTATGCACACCACAATGTGGATATGTTCCAAGAAAAGGAACAGATGGGGGAAAGGAATCAGGTCGTAGAGGCCCTGCGTGGGGGCTGGGAGGCGTATACGGCAGGCAAGGTGAGTGCATGGCGCTCGAGGATCACTCACACTGGGAAAATCTTAGAAATAACATAGTGTCCCGACTGGTTAGCGTAGCTTACAAAATACAGCTCTCGTTTTTATAGTTCCAAAAGAACAACTATTTCTTGAGACATAGCGGTTTTTTTTTTAAGATAATATCGTAATACGAGGGGCGTTCAATAAGAAATGCGGCACTTTTTTCCCTCGGACAGTTGCGGAATTTGTTGTGAGACATTGTAAAACATTCTCGCTTTATCCCCTGGAATTATATGAAGTTCTAATAGGTGGTGGCACCATACGTAGCCTTCAAATGGTGTCTAACAGAGCTACGTTCCAAGCTGAGTACTGTCATTGAGTTTCTGAAAATCAGAGCATAGCAGATATTCATAGGCGCTTGCAGACTGTCTGCGGAGACATGGCAGTGAACAAAAGCACCGTGAGTCGATGAGCGTGGCGTCTGTTGTCACCCCAGCAATATCGCGCAAACCATCCGATCCCTCGCGTGCCGGCCGAGCGGACACAGCGGTGACTTCCGCAAAGTTGAAACTTGTGTACACTTTCAAATGGTTCAAATGGCTCTGAGCACTATGGGACTTAACATCTGAGGTCATCAGTCCCCTAGACTTTGAACTACTTAAACCTAACTAACCTAAGGACATCACACACATCCATACCCGAGGCAGGATTCGAACTGCGACCGTAGCGGTCGCGCGGTTTGAGACTGAAGCGCCTAGAACCACTCGGCCACGCCGGCCGGCGTGTACACTTTCATTCGAGGTGATTTATGGATTACAATATGACAACTGGCTGCTCAACTGGACGTCTCCGTTGGTAGTGCTGACACACTCGTCCACCAGTTGGGCACTCAAAGATGTTTGCCCGTTGGGTTTCTCGCCGCCTAACGGAAGGCCATTAAGAGCAATGATTCCCATCTGTGCGGAATTGCTTGTGCCTTACAAGGTTGATAATGACAATTTTGTCGAACGTCGTCATAGACGATTAAACATGGGTTCATCACTTCGAACCAGAAACATGGCCGGAGACGGGGTTGGACCGTCGTTCTACCGAATGGGAGTCCATAGTGCTAACCACTGCGCCACCTCGCTCGATGAACCAGAAACAAAACAGCAATCCATAGAGTGGAGCCACACCATCTCGCCTCCGAAGGAAACTTTCAAAGCCGCACCCTCAGCCTGTTAAGCCATAGCGACGGTCTTCTGGGACTCGGATGGGGTTATGCTGTTTGATGTCGTGCTCGTGTTGCAATGAGCAACTCCGAAGTGTAATGTGCTACCCCCAAGAAAGTGAAGAAACGACTTCAGCGTGTTCGTCGCCACAAACATGGAAATGAACTTCTTCTTCAAGACAATGCAAGGCCTCACACAAGCCTGGGCACCCGAGAAGAGCTCAGAAAACTTCACTGTACTGTTCTCCCCACCTAGCGAGGTGGTGCAGCTTTTAGCACACTGGACTCGCATTCTGTAGGACGACGGTTCAAACTCACGTCCGGCCATCCTGATTTAGGTTCTCCGTGGTTTCTCTAAATCGCTTCAGGCCGATGGTGGGATGGTTCTTTTGAAAGAGCAAGGACGACTTCCTTCCCCATTCTTCCCTAATCCGATGGGACAGATGACCATCCGCAGCTCGTGGTCTCGCGGTAGCGTTCTCGCTTCCCGAGCACGGGGACCAGGGTTCGATTCCCGGCGGGGTCAGGGATTTTCTCTGCCTCGTGATGACTGGGTGTTGTGTGTTGTCCTTAGGTTAGTTAGGTTTAAGTAGTTCTACGTTCTAGGGGACTGATGACCATAGCTGTTAAGTCCCATAGTGCTCAGAGCCATTTGAACCAACCATTTTGACAGATGACCTCGCTGATTGGTCCCCTTCCCCAAACCAACCAAATGTTCTTACTCATCTACCTTACAGCCCGGATCCCGCACATTTCGACTTCCGTCTGTTTGTCCCAATGAAGGATGCACTCCGCGGGAAAAGTACGTGGATGGTGGGGAGGTTAGTGAGGCGGAAAGACGTTGCTTCCGACCTCCAGCAGTAGAGTGGTACCATGCGAGCATACAAGCCCTCCCTGTATGGTGGCGCGAGACCGTAGCATCGTACGGAGATTATGTTAAAAAACAGGATTTTGTAGCCAAAAGAGTGGGAACTGATATGATGTATTGGAGTCCTGAACAAAGCCAACATTCATTCAGAAAAAAAGTGTTGCATTACTTCTTGAACATCCCTCGTAATGCAGTTTATCATTTTCACTGTGTAAATACCTGAAATGTCGAGTAGCTGGCATATCCAACTATCTAAATTCACATAAAGTGTTTCGACATATCCTTTAAAAAATGTACTTTTCATTTTAAACACACTAATATTAAGGACATGGCTGAATGAATTGGAATTTTGCATCTCACTTGTCTCCGCTCTCCTCTAAGGCGGCAACGATTATTTGATGCTTACTTTGTGTTAAACGCTTCTACTTGTTAATAACAACATTTCGGACAAATATGACATAACTGTTTGACACAGTGTTGATCATTTTATAATGATGCGTAGTATTTGGAGAACTTTGAAATTCAGTTATACAGAAAAAAAAAATCGATCGTCTTAACGCGCCGGCTTTGCGGGTCATTTGGACGAACGCTTGCAAGCTGTATATATCGAAGGTGCGAGTGTCACGGAGCCAGCTATCGATTTTGTTGACACGATGACAACTACAACGACAAAAAATGACCGACATGGATTTTGTGTACAGGCTGCCAAATAATCTCCATTTCAAATTATAATTTTTTCAAATGTTTGTTTTAATCATGCGGCTAGATTAGTGGATGGGTGAAGGTAAATGGATCAATTTTTATTCAGTTGCAGCAATATGTCACGATTTTCCAGGATGCAGTTAGGCAGGAACCTAACAGCACAGCTTTAATTGCTGCGACTGAAACGAGCAGTAATTATATTTACAGTCCTGCTTCTCCTCCGAATGTGATGTTACTCTTCACAGTAAAAACTGATCCACTTACCTTCACCCAGCCACCTACCTAGACCGATGATTTAATTGAAAACGTCATTTCAAACACTGATCATTTGAAACGGTAATTGCTTGGGACGACAGCCGTGTGGTCTTCATTGTGTGTATGGAGTATAGAAGACTAGGTCAGCTCGTCTTTCGGAGTTAATTATGCCACTGTACTTTTTAGAAGTAATAAAAAATACCTCCAACATTGTAAAAGCCGTGTTTATTTAAGTATATGAAATCGTCCTAGTTATAGTTGTATTTTGATATTAACATAACACGAGATATTAGTTTCATGTATTGGAAAAGCCGCTCACGACGGTGTACTTTGTGTCGATTCTCACAATCGATATATGGGCTCCTTGAAAGTCGCACCTTCAATATATACCGCTTGCAGGCATTCTTCCAAATTACCGCCTTGCGTACTAACTATTTTTATGGGTAGTAATTCCAGGCAGCGGAATCAGCTGATATGTAGCTTGGACAAGAGCTTAATGTACTATGAAATTCAATTCTTTAATTGAGAATACGGGGTGCTATCAGTTTTAGTTATCTACTGGACTACACATAATTTCGATTCGCCCAGATGTGGAACGTTAAAGGATTTCTCTCTCTCATTTAGGCTAATGATACATTAAACTCTCTACGTAATCTTCGCTGGTTTTATTCACTTGCCCTACATTGTGAATTCATTGATGTTGCGACGACACTAAATCCTAAAGACTAATCTGTGAACTCAGTGAGCGAGGTTAGCGATAATTGATCCTTTACTCTCTTCACATGTGATCATTTCACGTGGCGACATTTTTTCCATTTACAACTTTCGATTAATGGATGAGGCTCCAGCCGCGTGGTCTACAGGGTACTGGCTATTAGAACAGAGTGTGTTTTGGATAAAGATAGTAATGAAACGAAAGGAGAGAGTTAAAGCGTAGTTCCGGCACAGAGCTGAAGCTCACGAGACACATAAAAGTGAATGCTACGCTTATCGTCCCAATGTAACACTTATATGGTACAGTGTCCTAGCACTGGTTCCAAAAATATGATATTGCATAGAGTTTAGGATTTGACCCCTTCCCTCCACGTCTATAAACCTGTGGTGATTGAAGCTATTCTCATCACAGGCCTAGAATCGGCTGCCTCTCGCTCGAGCAACGCTGTCGTCTTTAACAATAGCAGTAAAAATTAAGCTGTCAATAAAACGCTACATCAAGGAAAAATGTTAACAGACAACAGGATTGAGACGAAAAGCAATGGGAAAATTGGACTACGTCGTTCAACAAAAGTCCTTCTAGATCCCATTACTCGTGCTTTTACTGGTCGTTGAACATTATATTTAATGCTCGACTGCATATTTCTGACAAATATGATAAGCCTGCGATCAGATGCAGTTTCTGTACTGTTATGGTGGCTACTGAACTTGGGAAAGGAGACTATTTAGCTCGGACTCGACGCGTACAGAACTCCTCAACAAACTCATTATCGCGGAGGAGTAGCTACTTTGTTTGGTGCCTTCAGTACACAAAGTGTGGTAATCTAAGATTTAACTCAGTAGGCTTGCACATAGTCTGGCGGTTAGGTTATCGGCGTAGAGTTTCCGTGTACGATTCACGGTGACTTCAGCTTCTTTGGCGGAAAGATGGCTGGCTCTGAGCACTATGGGACTCAATATCTGAGGTCATCAGTCCCCTAGAACTTAGAACTACTTAAACCAAACTAACCTAAGGACATCACACACATCATGCCCGAGGCAGGATTCGAACCCGCGGCCGTAGCAGTCACGCGGTTCCGGACTGAAGTGCCTAGAACCGCACGACCACCGTGGCCGGCTGGTGGAAAGATCTGTAACGGTATACGCTCAGCATCGCGAGGCAAACTGAAGAGCTGCTTGAATAAATAAACAGCAATTTTGACACACAAACCGCCATAGTGGTGTCACGTTGAAAGCCGTGTAACAGGCTGTAGGCAGCACGTCAATTTTATTTTACTTCTCGTACTCTAAAGGCCATCTCCCAACAATCAGAAATTTTATACACTACTGGCCATTGAAACTGCTACACCAAGAAGAAATGCACATGATAAACGGGTATTCATTGGACAAATATATTATACTAGAACTGACATGTGATTACATTTTCACGCAATTTGGGTGCATAGATCCTGAGAAATCAGTAGCCAGAACAACCACCTCTGGCGGTAATAACGGCCTTGATACACCTGGCATTGAGCCAAACAGAGCTTGGATGGCGTGTACAGGTACAGCTGCCCATGCAGCTTCAACACGATACCACACTTCATCAAGAGTAGTGACTGGCGTATTGTGACGAGCCAGCTGCTCGGCCACCATTGATCAGACGTTTTCAATTGGTGAGAGATCTGGAGAATGTGCTGGCCAGGGCAGCAGTCGAACATTTTCTGTATTCATAAAGGCCCGTACAGGATCTGCAACATGCGGTCGTGCATTATCCTGCTGAAATGTAGGGTTTCGCAGGATCGAATGAAGGGTAGAGCCACGGGTCGTAACACATCTGAAATGTAACGTCCACTGTTCAAAGTGCCGTCAATGCGAACAAGAGGTGACCGAGACGTGTAACCAATGGTACCCCATACCATCAGGCCGGGTGATACGCCAGTATGGCGATGACGAATACACGCTTCCAATGCGCGTTTACCGCGATGTCGCCAAACACAGATGCGACCATCATGATGCTGTAAACAGAACATGGATTCATCCGAAAAAATGACGTGTTGCCATTCGTGCACCTAGGTTCGTCGCTGAGTACACCATCGGAGGCGCTCCTGTCTGTGATGCAGCGTCAAGGATAACCGCAGCCATGGCCTCCGAGCTGATAGTCCATGCTGCTGCAGACGTCGTCGAACTGTTCGTGCAGATGGTTGTTGTCTTACAAGCGTCCCCATCTGTTGACTCAGGGATCGAGACGTGGCTGCACGATCCGTTACAGCCATGTGGATAAGATGCCTGTCATCTCTACAGCTAGTGATACGAGGCCGTTGGGATCCAGTACGGCGTTCCGTATTACCCTCCTGAACCCACCGATTCCCTATTCTGCTAACAGTCATTGGATCTCGAACAACGCGAGCAGCAATGTGGCGATACGATAAACCTCAATCGCGATAGCCTTCAATCTGACCTTTATCATAGTCGGAAATATGATGGTACGCATTTCTCCTCCTTACACGAAGCATCACAACAACGTTTCACTAGGCAACGCCTGTCAACTGCTGTTTGTGTATGAGAAATCGGTTGGAAACTTTCCTCATGTCAGCACGTTGTAGGTGTCGCCACCGGCGCCAACCTTGTGTGAATGCTCTGAAAAGCTAATCATTTGCATATCACAGCATCTTCTTCCTGTCGATTAATTTCCAGTAGTGTAGTATACGTAATACAACGAGCAAAGGTACGGACGTGAGCCACAGCCTGCAGTCTTTTCACGACATGGGCTGTGGGCCAAAAGAGATTTACATTGCGTGTTATTAATACTGGCAGGTTTTTGCACTTTTTCTTTGATTTAATTTGCAAATTTTCCTCTTGAATAAATGCTGAATTAATCAACATTTTAGACTACAATAAGGTAACATTAAAAGAAAATGAGCAAATAATACCTTAACTCAAAATTTAAGAAAGACTGTTGAATGACAGATATTCTCACAGATATATGGCTCAGGGAAAAAGTCCCTGAAGACTGTGAATATTCCATAATTCTCCCTTTGCATAATAAAGGAACTGAAACAGACTTCAGTAACTAAAATGGCAATGCCCTGCCAACATTTACTTTCAAAACCTTTTCAAAAATCTTGCTCAGGAGCCTAGAAGCACTAACAGACCACCCAACGGGCAGGCTAAATATCAGGCAGGATTTATGAAAAGTAGATTATGTGTAGAACAAATTCCCAGTCTCAAGGCCGTCTTACAAATCCGCAAAGGGGGGGGGGGGCAAAGTGGGAGCATCTTTATTGACTTCGAAAAATTCATTTGATTCGTTAAACAGACAGGCACTGTTCAATCCGTACAAGGGTTCAGAGTAGATATAAAAACAACGTAACTGATCAAACAAACATTCACCATGTTAAAAGTTAAATTCTTAGGCAAAATATCCAAAACTTTTGAACAGAAAATAATCAAAACCGGGATAACAAGTAAAAGGAATAGTTATTCGCCGACTACGCCAAAATAAAATTCATTTGGAGTGCTTAGCCCACGCAAACGACCCAGAAATTGTCTACAACAATAGAAAAGATGTTATTCACTCCCTAGGAAAAATTAATAAAGTTAATGCCGAAAACTGACTCCGAATCGTGTGCCTAAAAACTAAATACGTGGAAGGTTCAAATGGTTCAAATGGCTCTGAGCATTATGGGACTCAACTGCTGAGGTCATTAGTCCCCTAGAACTTAGAACTAGTTAAACCTAACTAACCTAAGAACATCACAAACATCTATGCCCGAGGCAGGATTCGAACCTGCGACCGTAGCGGTTTTGCGGTTCCAGACAGCAGCGCCTTTAACCGCACGGTCACTTCGGCCGGCAAATACGTGGAAGGAACTCCTATGTACCTTGATGGACAAAGTATAATAATGCGGTGAAAAAAATTAGGAACTTGAATTTAGCTACCAAGAGGAACTCATCCAGTCTTCAGCTTTAAATCGCGAAGTAAACAAAAACGTTAGAAAGGGCCTAGAGAAAAGCCTAAACCAGATGTAACGAAAAATCAATATCCCGTAACGCAAAACTGCGATACTGCACAATAATAATTGAACCGAAAGCATTATACGGTTAGAAAATCTTGATAATTCGAGATAGTTCGCCAGTTCAAAACACAGAATAGCAAGAAAGATCCATTCGAAGGACAAGTTTTGGTCCTATCTGCACAGATAGAGTCTTATGGGAAAACTCTCAGTAGTTATATCTGCATACTGAAAAAATCTGTGATAATTTGAGGAAGAGACGATTAATATATTATGATCACTTTCTCAGAATGATGACAGGCTAACCGAAAGAATTCTCAATTTTATCGTCTCACTGAAATTTGAAAAGGACCCGCCCTTTCCAGTTGAAAAAAATCTATAAGAAAGTGGTGGAAGGACGATGAAATCAGATTAGATAACAAAGTGTTGGCCATCCACACCTCGTCACAGAACATGGAGGTCGGAGGAGTGCTCGCTCTGTAAAGCATGATAGGCGACACCTTTGGCAGTCTGACGACAGAGTACTACGCTGGTATATGCACAGGTCTTTCGACGCAAAACGTTCAGTGTACGTTGTTGAACATGGAACTCCGCAACAGCTGATACCGACGTGTTGCAGTGGGCAGGGGCTGATGGCGACTGAACATTGAATTAATGGAAACGATCAACCTGGTCGCATGAACCGCGTTTCTGGTTACAGTAGGTCGATGGTCGTGCCCTGTTAGGACATCATCCAGGCGAACGTCTGCTTGAATCGTGCACCGCGTAACGGACGCAGGACGGTGGGGGTTGAATTATATTATGGGGGACGGTCAAGTGGGCTTCCACGGTACCTGTGGTAGTAATCGAAGAAACCATGACAGTTGTGAACTACGTAAACATTTTTGTTGGTCACCAACATCACATCACACTTGTCGTCTTACTAGAGAGCGATCGCATCTGCCAGCAGAACCACTTGTCCTTGTCAGAAGGCCAGAATCATGCCAAAGTTATTGAGGTCACCAAATTCGCCTGATCTGATCGTTATGCAACACACCTGGTACGCTATCGGCCCAGCTCCACGCCTATAAACTCCGGCCAGCATGCTGAATACTGAGAAAATCTCTGGCGTTTTCAGAAAGAGACGATTAATATTTTATGGTCATAATCGCAGAATGCATGATGATACGATAACTGCAAGAATTCTCAGTTTTGTCATCTCAGTGAAAACTAAAACCAATTGGCTCTTTGGAACTGAAAAACACCTGAAAACATCTGCAGGAAATTGGCCTCACAGGTGACAGGGTACAAAATAGATGTATATTCAGAACGCTCGTCGAGAATCGTCAACTTTCAGACCAACCGAGAACTGGAAACAACAGAAATTGGCAATACGGAAGTGTTCGATTCCGCCCGTCTGCTTTGACCCGTGACCACATCAATGTGGCGGACACACCTATTCCCGGTGTATTCCGTATGGCAACCACAAAGTCACTAAATACACCCATGGACAAAGATATTTAACCAAGCGAAATATTTCATTTCAGCAACAAAATGAAACTAATGGGGGGGGGGGGGGGGGGGGAAAGTAGAGGGTCTTGGGCGGGGACAAGCTAAATATACAATAAGAATGTCACCATTCTAAAACAAAACCGAAAAATAAACTATAAATCCTCGACAATAAATCGAACCAAAAAAAACACTAAAATATCCGGAATCGAATATTTCATTTGACATATATAGCTCAAAGGAAATCAACGATGCCAGGCACCCCACTGCCCCCCTCTCCCACACACAAACCAAAGAAAACAAAATAACCATTACTGAAACCCACTGAAAACATTACCGCATACAGATGCACTCGGTTTGAGAAGCAGAGATTTGGCTCAATGTTGTAATTTCCGCGCAATCCTGACACTTCGCACATTCCGCCAAGCGGCCATGTAACTGGATAACTTTAATTGTATAAGCCGTATTGTCAACCATAGCAACAACCAACCAATGACTAGTAAGCTTTGTTGTAACATCCATAAATAGTACCAAACCAAATTAAAAAATCTTTCAAGCCATTAACAACGCGACGAACTAACAATTTCAAAACCAAAAATAAATCGGTAGCGAATAACTAACGACTCTGAAATAACATACTGCCAAGGCAGCAAAAAACAAACTACCACAACATCGAGTAACACGGAGTCAGTACCGCACTAACATCACTCACAAGTAATTTAGAAACGAACAGCACACACAGAGTGCGCCACCGCTTACTACAACACGCTCTTTGATAACAGAATCTATTTCTAACACGCTGCGTCTCAATGACTTCACACAACACAAGACAGTTACGTCACGGGTCACAGCAGACGGGTGGACTCGGACTCTCGCATTAACCCCAGGAATTTGGCAGAAGAACGTCACTGAACGTTGGCGAAAAGATAAATAAAAAATTAATGGGGACTGCGTGGTCTGTTCGTAAACATCTGGTGCCCCATACCTCCGTAAACCTACCAAGGGCGTTTCGAATCGAGGTAACACAGAATCGCTACTGTATTGTGCTCTAAAAGTGGACCAGCATGCTCTTAAACAGGTGGCCAGATTGTTTTGTCTCATCAATGTATACATAAGATGTTTGACGTGTCAGATCATAACTTACAGCACTGGAACAATAAAATATATTTGTAATGCGAAGAGTGGAATTGATGAGTCCAGTGGGTAGCAAACAGGGGATCAACTGATACTGTGTTAATAACGCTTCGCTCATTTGGTCATATCAATTCTGACAACAAGGACTTGAATGATTAAACAACCGAATCTACAGCCGACCGGACTTATGAGTGTTTATGCTGCGTTGAATCGCATCACAGTATTAGAAATTCAGCAGGGCTAATGACTTGGCTATATTTTTTGGTCTACTTGGGGTGGGAATACTTCCTCAATTGTTTAAATCTCATTTAAGCAAGTGTTGCGCTGCAACAGTCATTCTGACGAATTTTTTCTTCTCATCCTGTATTAGGCAGAGCTCTTGTACTGTTTTATAATAACTGCAAGGAGTCTTAGAGAAACTGCTTCATGAGAGTTCACTGATCATATTTGGGTGAGATATAAGGATCATCTGTTACTTTCTTGAGTTTACTGCGAGGCCCAGATTTTGGAAATGCTGAAACTCTGCATACACACCTTTCAAGCTTGATATGACACAAGCTCATAGGGCTGGTATTTATATACAGCTGTATTTAATCAGCATAAAGCCATAGTTAAAAGAATGTAACGCAGATGCAGCATCTTTGATATATACAGTATATTGAGACAGCTGAATGTCTATTACATATACCAAAATTTAGGTCCTTCTGTGTCGTTCTTCGCAGCATATTAAGCCTTTGGAGTAATCCCAAACCATTTTATATTCCGGCAACCGCAGCTGTTGAATGTCAGGAAGAACTCCGATTACAGCCTGTAAAACTGTTTATTAAAACACGACCGGTTCCGCGGCTTCAAGTCGCATCATCAGGTGAACCTACACGGTAAAAAGCAAAGTACAGTGTTACCACATCTTGTGCGTATTAAAATTAATAAAGGGATGTCTAAAATATACTCACAACGTTAAAACATCACAGGCATACTCATTGCTCGTAGTCAGAATTTACTATTCAGAGAATATCGTCGATACTATGGCGAGCGAAAGATAAAGCAGACATGTTCCATTCTTTAAAATTTGCCTGCATCTGAAAAGAAAAAAGAAAATATTTTATAATGAGCGGACGCTAACTTTTTTTTTAAACGAGGCCAGACTGGCGATAAAGAATTGTCAGTGCTAACATGATTAGTCGCGGCACATGGAAATTTCCATATGGAAAGTATCAGGTGACAGTGTCTTACTAGTATGACAGCAGGGCACGTCAGCGCAGGACAGGCAAAAACGGCCCGCACGAACGACAAAGAGAGACTAGCTGGCTGGCGGAACGCAAGCTATCCATGTGGACAGTGTGACGTCATATACTGATGAATAGGAGCGCTGGGTCGCTACTTCTACAAGCGAGCATAATACGGAATTTTATTACATGCTTTTATTTATTTATCGTATCCAAGGCATCACCATTTTACAAAAAAAATTATATTACAATGCAAGAAAAGCAGTTATAATACAATAATACATGGTTATAAGGTAAATTAACTACAATAATATAGAAAAGTATGTAACATATAATGATAAGCGCTAAGGATGCGAAACAGAGCGATTTTCATATCCCACGTGAAGCCCAATACACCGTAGCTTGAATAGCCTTGTCATTTGCTTCAAATAGGTCTTGAGTCGAACACGGGTTGTTTAGTTTCCTGCAGACCAGTAGGTGTTGTGGGTCTTGCTGTTCTCCACACTCGCAGGGTTCGTCTGCACTGATGTAGCCCCATTTTTCCAAGTTTGTTCTGCATCTTGATACGCCTGTTCGTAGTCTATTCAGGGCTTTCCAGGTCGTATATGGGAGTTCAGAGCCAGCTGTGGGTTCTTCCCTGGGGCTATTCCCTGGTCTTCCTGTGTCCACATTGTACCACAGCTCTTCCCGTCGTGCTCTAGGCGATAAAAGAGTTGCTTCAGTTGTTCGTAGGAAACTCTTCCTTGATTTAAGTCGGCGAGGTTGAAGATTGTATCCGAACATTGGATGCCTGGGATCTGTCTCCTGTTTATGTTTCTCGATTTCTGCGGCAGTCCTTCTTCTGATGTCTGGCGGGGCTATGCCCATGAGGTGGTACAGCTGCTTTGTGGGAGTTGGGCGGAGGCATCCTGTCACGATGCGTCCAGTCTCATTCAATGCTATATTTACTTGTTCAGCGTGGGTGGAATTTTGCCAAACGGGTGCCGAGTACTCCGCAGTGGAGAAACATAAAGCTAATGCGTAATACGTAATCATAGAAACTATCGAAATTAGCCAGAGTGCTACGCTGTTATAATTCCAGTTGGTTATTCCACGTGAATTGTACGTTTCTTTTTATGGCTAAAAGTTTCCACATTCTCTGATATATTCAAAATATGGCTTTTTTCTTTCTTCTGAAGTATTTTTAAATTTTATGAAGGGCTTGTGATGCTGTGGCCCTCAGTGCGTAAGTGCGCTATTAAGCAAATCGCGGGTTATTTAAGTTAAGGTGTTCCTAAAATCTTCGCCGAAATGACCTACCGATTTGTCCTATATATTTCTTAGGACAATGATTGCATGTACTGCAGTATACATCCACTCCATTATATTTATTCATCAAAGCTTTTTCCCTGTGTCTGAGTTTTCTGCCTACATCTGAAAATGTAAAATGCCCTGGAATAATGTTTTTGGATTTCATACGTCTGCCAGTTTTTTCGGATATTGCATCCAGATATGGTATTCTACAAAAAATATAGCCTTACTTTGTCTGCTCGGCTGGTCTAAGCGTTATAAAAGCTGCCTCTACTCCGCTATGGAAAGGAAGATTTTTCTTTTTCAATATACTTACGTTAGCAAATTCTGGATCGTAACCATTTTGTACGCTATATACTGTATAACCTCATATTCAGCCACTTGAGCTTCTCTTGTAAGGAGCACTTTATACATACCATTTAACATGGCTCGGTATGCTGCTGATTTATATTTCATTGGGTGACATGTCTGCCTGTGTATAACAAGATCTGTCGTGGTTGGCTTTCGGTAAATATCGAAGCCCATATTCGCATTTTTTACGGTAACTTGAAGGTTCAAAAACGGTAAAGTGTCATTCTCAGTGCACTGCCCAGTGAACTGTATCCTTTGGTTCAAACTGTTTAGATCCCGAAGAAACTGGTCACTTACAACGTTATTATCTTAATAGAATACAAAAACGTCATTAACTTATCCATTCCATTAGATTAATCTTGTAGCATCTTGAGGGAATTTTGTCATTAATTCTTGCTCAAAGTTGGTCATAAAAATACTTGCCAAGCAATAGGCGAGTGGAGAGTTCATGGCTAAGCCTTCTTGTTGTGAATAAAAATCATCCCGGAATTTAAAATAATTAAAAGGTAAAACAATTTTTAATACAGCCAGCATGTCTTCCACCTTCTTCTTAGATCTTAGATCTCTTCGAAAAGGTACTCAGATTCTCGGCTACAATACTTTGCATCTGAACAATAGGTATATTAGCATACATGTTACTGGCGTCACATGTGATCATACGTGTGGTTGGCGGTATGATTACATACCGCAAATTGTTTATAAGCTGTTTCATATTTTTTATACTTTGGAATAGTAAATACACAAAAATTTGTGTCTGTAAATAACAGTCAACATTCTGAATTCCACAGGAAGATGGATCTAAGGAAACGTGAATGATGTGATTTAGTGCTTACAAGACCAATTCCGTGGTTCTTGTTTTGCATTTAGATCCCGGTGTTCTGTTAAAGAGAAAAGAGCATAGTTTCTGCTCGAAGCTACGCTAAACAGAGCGATAAACATGTGACAATCCTGACAAGCATGAGCGGCGTGTTGACATGAGTGTGTTTTGTTTGCAGATCCAGTACACCGGCGCCAGCATGAACCCAGCGCGGACGTTCGGCCCGGCAGTCATCACCAGCTACTGGGACAACCATTGGGTACGTATACCCTTGTGGAAAACGTATTTCTCCTGTTTCCTAATCCTAAAATAAGCTCTTGGAAAATAAGAAAAAGAACGAAAAGCGATAATGAAACATTGTACAGATCGACGAACCGGGGTATACACGACACTGAGCACTGAGCCGTGTTTTACTGGAGTGAGAGACAGAGCGCCAGGTTACTCACAAGGAAAATTCCCTATTTCAGCACTCCCCCCCCCCTCCTCAGATTTATTGGAAAAATGACCCAATGGATAGTCGATCAAAAACTGAACACAGATCACGCATGAAGACAGGAAGAAGGTGTAGTGAACTGTGAAAAAAGAAGCAAAATAGAAACATTGAAAGGTCCAAACTCAAGATATGCAACATCGTGCAAATTTGAGTAGCCCCGGCGTCGTTGTTGTGTGGTCACGACGTTGGGCTGTGAAGAGAGAGATCCATGTTTAAACGCCGGCAGAAGTGGCCGAGCGGTTCTAGGCGATACAGTCTGGAACCGAGCGACCGCTACGGTCGCAGGTTCGAATCCTGCCTCGGGCATGGATGTGTGTGATGTACTTAGGTTAGTTAGGTTTAAGTAGTTCTAAGTTCTAGGGGACTGATGACCTCAGAAGTTAAGTCCCATAGTGCTCAGAGCCATTTGAACCAACCATGTTTAAACATTCCTGTTGCCCTTTTTTTTCACAAAATTATGAACTGGCCGTCTCATCATCGACGTATCTGTTCGCTGTATTCAAATTTGTGTCTGTGTCGTGGTGTAACGTCCGTTTGCAACAGCGGGAGGTAAGGTAGGGACCTCCAGACGTACGTACATCCTATTTTTTCTACCATATGCTATGACCTTTACGTTTCGGTTTGGAAGTTTTGACTCTAGAATTCCTTTGTTGTAACGTAGTTCACAGTCTATGAAGCGTTTGACCTACTCTCACTATTCATCACATTTACTTGCGACGGGAATAGATTCTTACCAAATGACTCATATTCTACGAGAACGAATGTATAGTATGACAATTGCCAAGACTACAACATGAGAACAGATACTTCAGTGACCAGATGAGAAGTTCATAATTTTTGAAAAAAAAAATGGCGGCACGAGGGAGGTTTGAACACGTATCGCCCGCTTTGCAGTCCAACACCGTGACCACGCAGAAGGGGCTGCGAATGGGAGATTACCTTGTCAGAGCGAACTGAAGAATGGTATAGTCAATATTATTCTCCTTCGTGAAGGGGTAAGTCGAATGTATAAAGAACTATAAGAACAATGACATATAGGGAGCGCCGAAGCCTAGAGCGAGAGTGAGAGAGAGAGAGAGAGAGAGAGAGAGAGATAGAGAGAGAGAGAGAGAGGGAGAAAGAGAGAGAGGGAGAGAGAGAGAGAGAGAGAGAGAGAGAGAGAGAGAGAGATGGGGAAACACACAGTTTAATTGAACAACTATATTACAGGAAAAACACGGAACGCTTTTCCTGAATCCGAATGATTTCATTAGTTTAGAATAGCCAACAGTAATGGTCGATAGCTCAACCAAAGACAAAAGAAATGCGCATCGCTGCCGCCTAAGTTCACTGACATCGAACATTCATTCATAAGCATGTAATTGTCCACTACCACAGATGAAGCCTCCCAGAAGTGCTGGAAGTCATTTTCAGCTTTCACATACCCCTAATTTTAGTTTTTAGGCATAAATATGCAGCAATTAAGGTAACAAAGTCTATTTCCTTTCCTTCAAAGTAGTTTGTAATTACGTTCCTAATATTTTCCTATTGAATGCAATTATCTCGTAAGGTCTTATAAGAGAAGATGCTATTGGGTTATCTCTTACTATACTTTGTGTTAGGATAATTGTATTTCGACAGCGACTTTACAATTACATTAAAATCGAATCCATCACACTGTTGAGACTAAAAATGGACTGTCATTTCTGAGCTGAGACGCTGAAATGTACCCCATTTCCTTGCGCACTGAAATCAAGAAGATGGAAAGAAGCTAAAATTATATCAGTGCAACAGCAGAGCTTTTTATTATTCTTGAATAATGATGACAAAACCAGGGGCTGTATTTGAATCTAACGTCGTTTATTTTTTAAAAAAACATGCTACCAGTTTCGCCATCATGTGGCATCTTTAAAAAAGAATAAACGACGTTGGATTCAAATACAGCCACTGCTTTTGTCATCATTATTCAAATACTACGTGCTGGCTGCAGTCCCTGCCGGTTGCAGTCCCACTTGATGGATTACCAGAGGCTGTTTATTATGCCGTCCAGTGAGAAGTACTTACAAGTAGAGCTTAGACAAAACCTCTTCTAGCAATCTCAGCAGTTTATTGGTGACTTATCTGTCACTGACAGAGGAGTTAACTGGGTGCTAGCTGTTATCTATGGGATATTAGACAGCTTACTGCATTTAACACAACTTCTGCTAGATTTCTGTCCCACTTACAGCACCATAATATTAGAAAAGATAAATCTGCAGCTTTTCGAAGATGAGTATATCTGAAGTGAAATCTGTTTGTGAAGACAACGTCTGTCTTAAATCTGAAACATTAGTCAGCTAGGGAGAGATGACCTGAAACATTTGAAGCAATAGCTGTTTTCCCAATTCTCTATAAACCGCTTTGGCAGCAGCATTGGGAATGTACAGAGAAAGAAACTATCTTCTCGTGGCGACATGTGGTTGTATCTCAAGGCGTAGGCATAAAGGCTTGGAACGTCTGAGAGAGAGAGAGAGAGAGGGCTAAAGACCTGCAGTGAAATATGTCGCCACTTTAAAAGTAGCATACGTTGTAGAGTTACAATGTGGGCCTTAGTTTGAAAATTTCCATAATTCTGGTAATATTCATTCACAGTCGTGTAGTAGAACTATCACAAAGTTGCCAGTTTTAGTTCCCTTATATCGCAGAGTGAGAGAAGAAAAGTGTAAATAATATGAGTCGTGATTAAACATACGGCGACGTGCTGCAACTGTTAAACTGAAGGTGTATGGGAAGCCTAGAAATATTCCGTAATATCTCGTCGAAATTTTCATTGTAGTAGTAGGTTTCATCAGAATAATTAAACGTTAGCGTCTGCCTCCTTAGCTGAGTGGTCAGCATGTCTAACTGATTTACACCTGGCCCGGGTTAGATTCTTGGCCGGAGCTCATCACCCATCGGGGACTGGATGTTTTCTTCTTCTCATCATCATTCCATCATCATCATCGACACACTAGTCGTCCAATGTGGCGTCAACTGAAAAGACGTGCAACTCGGCGGCCGAACGACCCCGGGTGGGGACTCCCGGCCATCCGTGCCATACGATCATTTCATTTCGTTAAAAGTTAGTCTTGAAGGACAACGTTTTTTATATTTAATTCTTACTGGAACCAGTTTTAGAGTCAGACATTCAGATTTAATGCATGTCCATTAACTGAAGTGACACATTTATGCAATAGTTAATGAAAAGAAAGCTTGTGAGCAAGACTCCTTCCATCTTGATTTAGATTTTCCATTGTTTCCGTAAATCAGATATACTGAAAGCTGCGATCAATACTTAACCACTCGATGTTCGAGAGCTGCCTACAGCATTCTTCCAACTTAGTACGTAAGCCACCTCGAATGACTTCGCTGTCTACCTGCCACTCCTATTGGGGAATTTTTCGTAGGTACTAGTTGTCAACAGTACGAAGATTTTGAAAAAGAAAACCACCACGTACCACCACTCAACAAGAGACCAAATATATTTATTTCTATTTATTCACTTTTTTATCTTGGCAAAATGAAAGCCATCTGGCTCTCTCCAGCATCCAACCAGGCATCCTATATGTTTTGCACAATATTTATCACGACACACATGGAAAACAAGGTCTTACTTCTTATGTGGAATCCAACACTTGGAAATAATTTGACATAAATAATGGAAACAGTAGCAGTCACATCAGGGGGAAAAACACAGATTATATTCGTTCGTTAAAAGTAGAACAAAGATAAATTACAGGCAGGTTGGTTTAAATTGTGAGCACTGGTAGGAATGGAAGTGGAAAGAGGATGGGAGAGGGACAGAAGAGGAACTTAATAGAACACAAATAAAGCGCGTAACGTGGATGGCTGACAAACGCGGAGGAAGAGGAGTGTAACTGACAGAAAATGAAAACATTTACTCTACTGCCTGACAGAAACAACTGGCCATATACAGGGTGGCCAGAAACAGTCAGAATAGCTGTAAGGGTGTTGCAGAGAAGTCTGTGCTGATGAATAACTGTTATGAAAAAAAATGGGTACTTTGCATCGTTTCCGAGATACGAGGGTAATACCAAAAGTAAGGTCTCCTAGTATTTTATAAGTACATACACCTGTTTATTTCTGCAATGGTTTACATCAGTTTACAGCTTGAACATTTAGCTATTTTTCGACGTAATCACCATTTCTGTCGACGCATTTTTGTAGACGCCGTGGCAGTTTTTGTATGCCCATGTCATACCAGCTTGCCGCCATGCTGTTCAGAAAGTTATGAACCTCTTCTTTCACCTCGTCGTCGGAGCTGAATCGCTTTTCCGGCCAAATGTTCTTTTAACTTAGGGAATAGGTGATAGTCACTGGGCGCCAAGTCAGGACTATAGGGTAGGTGGGTGACTATGTTCCACTGAAACTGTTGCAGGAGAGCAACGTTTTGCCGAGCGATGTGTAGGCGAGCGTTGTCATGGAGAATGTGTACGCCCTTGCTCATCATTCCTATTCTCCAGTTCTGAATTGCCCGTTTGAGTTTGTTCAGAGTCCCACAGCACCTGTTAGAGATCATCCAGGGTGATCCGACGATCTTCGCGCATGCTTTGCTCCACTTTCAACACCGCCTCCTCAGAAATTGACGGTCTCTCGCTCCTTTATTCGTCGTGAATTTCAATCCGACCAGCTGCAAACTCTCTACACCACTTACGAACATTTTTGACATCTATGCACGACTCACCATACACTTCCGTCAATTGGCGATGGATTTCAATCGGCGCAGTTCGCTTTGCGTTCAAAAACCGAATAACTGCGCGCAATTCGCACTTGGCGGTAACATCCAACGTGAGCTCAATTCTCAACGAGGCGTGTGCATGTTTACACACAGCACGTGAATCACTCTTCATAACAGTGTGACCCACTGCCACACAAACAGAGTTCTATACCTATAGAAAAATAGGAGACCTTACTATTGGGATTACCCTCGTAATTAGCATTGAAGTTAGCCGATCAGGCCGTTGCGTGCGCAAATTCAAGCGCCCCGCCAGAGACGGTGTCGGCAAACGTGTTGTGTGTTTGGTTTCCTAAAACCGAACAAGAGAGCGATGGAAACATATGACATGCGACGGTAGTAAGGATCGAACACGAGCCAAAGTCTGCGCAGTCTCGTGCACAGTCATCAACACTATGAGAACAACTGACACAGATTGTATCTGGTGGGCCGCTTGAATTTGGGCGTTTAACGGCCTCATCGGCTAACTTCAATGCTAATTATCCCGGGAACGGCGAAATATATGGAATTTTTTTCTTAGCAATTATTTTTCAGCACAATCTACCGTGCTTCACCCTTACAAGCTTTTCAGGCTGTTTCTGACCAGCCTGTATGTTAACTTTTAAGGAAAATTTGACGTTGGCAAAAGGAATGCTTCAGATGCTTATTAAACTCAATAAATCATTGTATTGTGAGCAGAGTGCAAGGCAGCACGTTCCAGAGGCGTACAGCAGCAACAGAGAAAGAACTGTTTTATCGATGGGCTCAGCTAGAGTACTAGATAAGTGAGATCTTGTGTTGCGATTATGATGACATAATAGGTACTTCATTTCTGATATGAGGTGCATGCGCACTAAACAGCAGGTGAAGTAGACATACTATACGCTAGTTTGGTAACCTGTCTGAGCGCCATGATGTTAACTGGGCGTATGATGTACTGACGTGGTCAAAGAGACGGATGTTGTAGGGGTGACTCACGTAAGCTCTCTAACTGTATAAGGCTTTTGCTAGTCGTGCAGTATGGGACTACACCGAAATAGTTGAGGTACACAGAAATAATTATTGCACAAGCTTACATCACAATCTTCAACTTGGAAACTGTCTAATCACGGAGCGTAATAACTGTAAAGGGAGATTAATGCTTCAAAACAGTAAGCAGTTTCAAACGGATGTTGGTTGCAGCAGTTACGCACATATGAAAAAGCTTTCACAGGATAGACTTGGGTGGAGGACAGCATCAAACTAGTCTTTGGACCGAGGACCACAACTACAACAACAAAAACGACAACAACAAAAGCAACAACAACGCTTTTCACAATCGAAACATCTGGAGGACATACAGGCAAGCGGAAATCAACCTACGTGTAGCGACATTATTTTCTTCCCAGCTGAGATTTTCATCCAAAGTTACAGACAATTTTTTCATTGTTTCGTGACGTTCTCTATGCTTTAGAGAAAATATGTTGAACTTAGGAAAATTCGGCAATTAACTCCCTGAGAATTAGTCGTGAAGAGTAATCTTCCACCTATCAGACTACGATCATCCTTAACCATTACGTGGCAGGCGTTAGTCTCGTCAAATGAATGAGTTCACATTTTCAAGTCCATATATGAATACAGCCTCATGACGCCCTATTTCCTTTGTCTTTTTGCACGTTGTCTGAAATAAAATTCATTTTCTACAATTCATTCAAGATGAAATAGTGTTAGGTGGAAGGCCTCATAGAATGATATCTACATGACCGGTTTAGAGTTGAATGGGAGGACTTAACTTGATATGGTCCAGTTCGTGGTATGCCATTGCCTTTGTATGGCATTAAATTTATCAGGCCAGTCATATGGGAACGACCCTTAAACAAATGTACACCTTTTAAAGTCTGCGCTTTGTGGATCACACAAGTAGCAGGGGCGTATCGCGTATTTATAATGAATAATATAAAACAAGCAAAACATTTTCTTCCCACTTTTAGCTGACGTATTTGAAATGTAATCTAAAAAGGCAATCGCAGTTTCAAAACTATATCTGAATCTTGAACTACTACGTAGTGATAGCATATCGAATCACTTGTTAATTTTCTAAAATGCTCACTTCAAGTGAGTGTTTATTCATGTAATCTTAGAAACACACAAAAACATATTTTTTCGCAAAAAGCCTTACGCACCTGAATCCTAGAAATCCCCACTACCATCGTTCATTCCAAAAGTCAACTTAATACCTGGTGAAGGTTTACAGTACTTGTGCTAGACATGAGAAGTACCACTTGCATGAACATTATGTTCATCACTGAACACATTGCGATGACAGTCATCAACAGTCCATGCTTCCCAGTCAAGCACCACTCCAAATGTTTAACGAGAGCCTGCCCTTAGTGCGGGGTGACACATAATGCTAAAGCGAGTCCATTATTTGTTCCCGGTCGGCAGGCGCAGGTGAAGAGGAGTTGCGACGTACTTGGTCCACTATTCGACGGCCATCCCTTGTGGTAGTCAGATGTGGTCGCGTTCCCACTATAACCGCCACCACCCTTCTATAACATGAAGTAGATTCATTAATTCAGAAGCAAGTTGAAGTTTGGGCGGCTGGTCACAATTTCATAGCACGTGGCTCGCTGAGATAGTGACACACTCCAGAGAGAGGTAGCAACGGCAGAATTTAAGTAAACAGTTTTCATGTTACTCATGTGTTATTGTTCTTCGTTGTTGTCGAAAGTTGTAGGCTCGTAATACATGTCTATGGTAGATTCTGAAATGCTCGGTTTCATTTTCGTAAATGCTATGAACACTGGTTGAGTTTCTGTTGTGGAATGGATTTGTTTATGGTTATTTCACTTCACAATAAATTAAGTTCAATCTCCATGCTAACGTAACACATACATAGCTCGTACTCCATACTCGTACTGTACAAGAACAAAGATTTATTTATGACAACATGTAGCAAAGAAAATACTATATGCGAAATCATCTTTGGAACTTACATTACAAAAACAGAGTACAACTAATTGTTTATCAGTGCCTATTTTTTAAGAAGTCCATAACAATCATAGTAATTATATAAACTGCTTATATATGTTGACTTTTATACATTTTCGTGTAGCTATTTGGCTGTGGACTTCTGGGTTTTGATTCTTTAAGCTGGGAATCAGTCATTTCATACTATTCAAGATCGGTTAGCGCATTTTATCTCTGTAAACCACATCAGGCTACTGTCATATCCGAAAGAAACTATACTTGCAAAGATTTGTTATTGGAATTCATGAGCGTGGTTTTTAACCCGTATGACGTTTAGCTTTTTAATGTCATGTGGTGTCTTCCGGTGACAGTTATGCGCAAAACTGATACCCAATTGTAGTTACCTTAAGTTATGACGTTAGCCGTTTTTTCATTGCCAGATGTGATTGATAGAGGTACCCAAGTACCCCGATAGAAACAGAAGGAAACTGGGCGGATTATGTAGGTGTAATATTAAATTAGTTTCTATGTGAGTTTCTTACGATTTATTCAACCATTAACTAGTTTAGAGGCAGTGTAGGCTCAGATGGAGCCGTGACACGAGCATTATTTGCATTTCTGGGTCATTTGAAACAAAAAAAAAATGGTTCAAATGGCTCTAAGCACTATGAGACTTAACATCTGAGGCCATCAGTCCTCTAGACTTAGAACTACTTAAACCTAACTAAGGACATCACACACATCCATGCCTGAGGCAGGATTCGAATCTGCGACCGTAGCAGCAGCGCAGTTCTAGGCGCTTCAGAGCAGGACGGCGCTGCTGTTACGGTCGCAGGATCGAATCCTGCCTCAGGCATGGGTGTATGTGATGTCCTTAGGTTAGTTAGGTTTAAGTAGTTCTAAGTCTAGGGGACTGATGACCTCATATGTTAAGTCCCATAGTGCTTAGAGCCATTTGAACCATTTTTTGGGTCATTTGCAGTTATGTGCCAGGGTTGTGGCGCTGGAGGAAATAAGGGAAATTTACGTATAAGTTAATGAAATGTTTATGGAATGAAAAGATATTTATATTTTAAGATATGCAGGGTGGTCAGAAAATGTTTGAAACGCTTTAGGGATGTTGCGGGGCAGGTAGTAGTGAGGAATAAAAAATTCGAAACGTTGCGCCGTTTCCTTGTTATTTAGCACTGAAGCTAGCCAATCAGGTCGTCGCGCGAGAAAATTCAAGTTTCAGCTAACCAAACAAAGTACTCTTTGGGCAACACCGTTCTGGCAGGCCGCTTGAATGTGGGTGCGCGAGGCCCCGATTAGCTAACTAATTCTTAATGTCTCAGTACAACCTTCCCTGCAACATCCCTAAAAGCGTTTCAGACATTTTTTGACCACCCTGTGCACATTGGCCAGACCCGCGGTATCTATGAAAAAATCATACTCATAAACATCTAATTTAAATCACAGTTACAGTTCGTCATTCACAATGGATATAATGAGTAGGAGGGAACATCTAGATACAACCAACTGTTATGCTTCTGTGAATGATGCCGCTGCGTACTTTCAAGGAAACGTCTCTACTGCTACTCAAGCAAACTAACTGTGCAAACCACGCACAATGTTTCCGTTCTGCGCTGTTCTGCTACTAAACTTGCAGCAAACGTCAAAGTCTTCAGTACCACTAATATTTTTTACGCTGCACATTAACTACTTAGTGGTTAACCTAGGTTGTCATGACAGACTTTTCGCAATTGAAGCTGTTGTCTATGAGGAGTGGCTTTGAAGCAGTACTCACTCGGTTCGTAATAGATTGTCAGCTTGATGCAATGGATAATTCCAAGTTACGCAATTCGCAAACGTGAATGGTTCAAATGGCTCTGAGCACTATGGGACTTAACATCTATGGTCATCAGTCCCCTAGAACTTAGAACTACTTAAACCTAACTAACCTAAGGACAGCACACAACACCCAGCCATCACGAGGCGGAGAAAATCCCTGACCCCGCCGGGAATCGAACCCGGGAACCCGAGCGTGGGAAGCGAGAACGCTACTGCACGACCACGAGATGCGGGCTCGCAAACGTGAAAGTAGCGACGTATGGGGATATGAATTATAACTATCACATGTGTTCATTATTAGGTTAGGCAAATAGAAGGCTGCGGTTTATTGGTTGGATAATGGGAAACAGAAAATTGTCTACAAAACAGGTAGTTTACACCAGTGATCTAAAATAATTAGCTTAATAGCATGTCGGTCCACCTTTGGCACGCAACACAGCTGCGATTGTGCGTGATGTGGATTCCACAAGTCGTTGGTAAGTTTTCGGAGGTATGTTGCACGAGATGCCTACGCACAGGAAACGCAGTCCCCGTAAATTACAGACCGGTGATTTGTATTCGCAGAGCTGGCACTAGAAAGCGTCCAAGATATATTCCATCACGGACAAATCAGCTAACTCTGGTGATTAACGTGAGTTCACTATCATGTTCCTCAAACCATTGAAACACGATTCCGGACTTGTGACACGGACAGTTATCCTGCTGCAAGTTGCCTTCACCATCTGGAAAGACATCGAATATGAACGGATGCAAGTGATTCTGCAGTCATGTTCACACAGTCCACATCCGCCATGGTGTCTTCAATTGCCCCCACATCCTACTGAAACCAAGGTAAATGTCCCCCATATCATAATACTGCTCCTGCTAGCTTTTGTTCATGGGGCGGAGCTTGACTTGGGCAGCCTGTTGCCTGTAAGACAGAGTATTCGGGTGCGATCATCGACCTCGTGCGACAAGAAACATGATTCTCCCAACCAGGTGACACGTTTCCTTTCAATCACTGTTTAATCCCGCCTCCTTAACTAAGGTTACTAATGCACGTCCGTGCGGTTGGGCTCGACTCGGAGGTAAGCTGGTTCGAATCCTGGTGGTAGAAGAAATTTTCGATATCAGTTTCTGACGGGCGAAGGGAGGAGAGGTAGTGGTGTAATATTTTTGTTCACCAATATACCGCGTTAAATACCTCCGCAATCTCTCATGAAGTGAGAGTATGTGACACTTTTCATGGTGATCCGTCCGTGTGATGGGGATGTTAATGTCGCTTGCCCCTTTGGTGCTATTGGAAAGGAGTAGGCTACGAGCTGGCACCATATTTTACCCCGTCCCTTATCTTATCATCACTATAATACAAGACAGACATCACATCATACTATACACTCACCTACACTCTGCAAATACTTCGACAGAAAAAAAGCCGTGCAGGATTAGCCGAGCGGTCATAGACGCTGCAGTCATGGATTGTGCGGCTGGTTCCGGCGGAGGTTCGAGTCCTCCCGCGGGCATGGGTGTGTGTGTTTGTCCTTAGGATAATTTAGGTTAAGTAGTGCGTAAGCTTAGGGACTGACGACCTTAGCAGTTAAGTCCCATAAGACTTCACACACAGATGAACATTTGAACAGAAAAAAAGCCGCAAGGCCAAGAAGGAGATGTGAGACACAACGGGGTGTTTGTAGGCGTGTTCCTACATCTTAAAGATGATATTTATTCAAATTTCACGCCAGTCACAAAAAATGGGCGCTGCTACTGTCATATGAGGATGCAAATCATGTTTGCTCTAAACAAACGTTGGAACGATCATGAACGTTACTTACCTTCGAGATTGGAAGCGTTGAGTTGATGTTAGCCAAGGATGCGTTTAAGGTAACAAAGACGCTATTATCGACAACTCACTGTGTTTGATCGAGGTCGCGCAATAGAGCTACGAAAAGCTGGATGTTCCTTCTGCTATGTTCCAGAAGACTGGGCAGTAATGTAGCCACTGCAGGTGACTGCTGGCAGCGTTGGTCGCGGGAATATACGGTCGCACGGAGACCCTGACTGCAAATTTGTACGTTAATCAGGTGATTCGACCTGTTGTGCTGCATTCATGAACAGTACTCCAGGGGGCGTTTTCCAACAGGATAATGCTCGTCCATATACCCCGGTTGTAACTTAACATGCTTTACAGAGTGTCAACATGTTACCTTCGCCTGCTCGATCACCAGATCTGTCTCCAGTCGAGCACAAATGGGGCATCATCGGACGAGAACTCCAGAGTCATCCAAAACAACATTAACTTTCCGTGCAGTATTAATCGAAGTGCATTGGGCGTGGAACTCCATCCCACAAACTGACTTCCGGCACCTGTACTACACAATGTATTCAACATTTTGGGGATTACACCGATTATTATTATACCAGAATTTTCACATTTGCAACAGCTTATCTCTCACATACATTTAACCTGTGATCTTGCAGTGTTAATCATTTAAATACGTTACCTACACAAATATATTCCAGAAATTTCATGACTCTACATTAATTATTTTTTGGTGTTGTAATTTTTTCCGTCAGTGTACATATGCGGCATAACTCTCACATATCCACAAGGAAAGGGGCCAATATATGTGGAGGAGAAATCCCCTTTTCCAACTAGGCGTATGAATCTGGGATATCCCAGCCAACAACGCCACGCGACATTTACATTTTGAAGCTGTCCAATCGCGATGATCCCTTGTCCATTGAGATAGTAAATGATCATATTGTTGGGTCAACAAGGAAACACGCAGTGGTCGTATGCTGCGTAGCTTCAGCTTTAACAGTGTATACTGAACGATTTGCTCCGAAACATTTGCTGTACTCTGTCGTCAGATCTGTCGCAGATGGCCGCCTATTATATTTTATAGGGCAGATAAGAAACCGACCTCAACGTTCTCTGATGAATCGTGACACCCAACTCCTTGTTGGCTACTCGTTGTTCCACCGTCCTTCAATAACTTTCCTTAGATACGGCAGTAGGAAGCACACAGCCGACAGCGTCCGCCGTTTCCGTGATGATCGTTCCATGGGGCCGGGTTATAACAATCTGACCTTTGTCTTAGTCGCTTATGTCAGCGGATTTCCCCATTTACGGTCCGTATAGCTGCTAGAATGACTTCCCATTCGTCTCCGCCCCGCTTGCACGGGGTGAACATTAATAATACCGTCAAATTGCAGGGACGGATCCCTGACTGGAAATGCAGGAAAGAAGGTCTGCTGAACGTGTGTCCGGAAATGCATCGTTGCCACGATAGATGGCGCTGACGAATGAAAGTCCCTTTGACTTCGTGTCGTGTGCTCCTTGTGTGTAGCAGGCTGCGTGATTGACGCAGCGTTCTGTAGGCAACAGAATGGTTCAGTATTCATGTCGAGAACAGGTCGAGATGGTGTTTGTCTACGGCTAAGCAGATGGAAACGATCGAGAGACAGCACGGCTACACCAAAACAACTACCATCACAGACACAGTACATCACACATCCTTTTTGGGCGTTTGTATGATCACGTGTCCTTTCAAACAGACGAACGCGCCGGGGGGCGGCGGACTGTCCGTACACCAGATTTGGAGGACCCAGTTCCACAGGATATTCAGACGAACCCTCGTACAAGCTCCAGGAAAGTGGCCCGCGAACATGGTGTAAGGCAAAGTACGATTATGTGTATCCTGCATGACAGCCTGCAATGAGTGCGAGGATTATCAGCAGCAGATTTCCCTCTACAGAAAAGATTTTGTCGATTGTTTTTGCATTATCAAAGTTATTGATTCTCTTTCTTCAGTCCTCTGTACCGACGAAGCAACCTTTACCAAAACTGGCATCATCAATCCGCATAATCGTCATCTGTGGATTAGAGACAATCCTCGGCGAATGGCGAGGAGTCTCATCAGCATCGGTTCAGCATCAGTATGTGGGCAGGGATTCTTAGCCACTAAATAATTGGTCAGAATATTATTCTATAATGCCTCAACGGAGGAACGTACCTGGACTTCCTCAGAATACTCTGCATGGGATGCTTGAGAATGTGCTTTTGGCAATACGACAGGTTATATGGTTTCTGCATGGCGGAGCACCACCCTACTTCCGCATTACGGTTCGCCGACACCTCACCAACATCTCCCCCGGACGTTGGACAGGACGCGGAGGCCCTGTAGCATGGTCTGCTACATCACAGGACTTAAAACCCCTGGATTTTTATCTCTAAGGGCATCTGAGAAACGTTGTGTATGCTGAACCGGTTCCTTCAACAGCGTTTTCACGACGCCTGTGACGCTATTTGGGGAGAGGCCGGAACCTGCGAAAGAGTGATGCAATCCATAATTCGACGTGTGAACGTGTGCACTGCATCTCTTGGAGACCACTTTGAACATTTGTTGTGTCGTGGTTGCGATGCAGCTCTGTGGTGTGTTCCGGGACGATTTGTTGTCGTTGCACGCACACTGTCAATTTCTGGACACATTTTCATAGGATCTGTTTTCCTCAATCTTCAGTCATGAATCTGTCCCTGAAGTTTGTCGGCTTTATTGATGTACACCCTGTATAGTTTCCGTACCGCGTCACGTGCTCGCAGCGCCATCAGGTGGCATTCAATCTCGCTGTGAGCAGCGGTCATAATGCAACTTAAATTGTTTTTTTAGAAAATTTGAAATATTTCTATTATGCATCCAAGCTGTAGATGCCCTCATCGTAAAATTATATGTTCACTTGAAGAAAGATACCTATTATATCGATATAATTATAAAACAAATTTTCGGGGACGAAGTATTACACGGCTTCCGTACATAATGCGAAGATGAAATCAATCTAGGAGCCGGCCGGTGGGGCCGTGCGGTTCTAGGCGCTCCAGTCTGGAACCGCGTGACCGCTACGGTCGCAGGTTCGAATCCTGCCTCGGGCATGGATGTGTGTGATGTCCTTAGGTTAGTTAGGTTTGAGTAGTTCTAAGTTCTAGGGGACTGATGACCACAGATGTTAAGTCCCATAGTGCTCAGAGCCGTTTGAACCATTTTTTCAAACTAGGAGCATGTTATTGATTTACAGGGTATAGGCCTACTTGTAGTAGACATAGTAGTCTGTGTACAACTAAGAAAATGATTTGTTCTATTATTTACAACACTAATGGTCCTATTAGTGTAACGTGTAAACACGTTCGAGCACATCTTCATCGACAATCATACTCTGGAAGTCACCTTAGCGGGTATGTTGTGTGGCACTATTATCCCCCTACTCTACCTACATTACTCGTGAATGTCGTGTTTCAGGGCCTCCTGTCGTTAAGCTTCCGTACAAGCTCTAATTTCTTTTCTTTACAGTTTTGTCACCTCGTGCGATAAAGGAGGAGGAAGTGATGTGTTGCTTGTCTCTTCTTGTAGCGTTCGTCCTCAGAATTTCAACATTAAATCATTCCGTTATGTGCAATGCCTCTCTTGTAATATATGCCACTAGAGTTATATCTCTGTGACACTCTCGCGCTGTCTGAACCAACCCCGGGATGAAACGAAGAGCTTTTGTTTGCATCTGCTATACCTTCTCGATTACTATTAAAGTTAAGGGTCTCAGACTAAATTCAGTCGAACGAGAGTCTCGTAAGCTACCTTCTGCGTGGGTGAATTACATTTACTTAGGATTCTTCTGTTGAATGCAACTGGCAACGTTATCAATCACATTGTATACATCGCTAACAGTTTCGGACATACAAAACCCGCTATGGGTATACCCAAAGCTACAGCCATACACAGAGTAATCCAAAGGAATGGTCAGTATTCGGGGATATGATAGGAACGATCACTGGAAGCAAAAAAGTCTAGAAGACATGGGCTCTAAAAAGCATACCTTAAGAGCTAGGGTCGCTTCTTCATCTGCGATATTCCGAAACAAATCTGTTGTACTGCAAGCTCTTCGCTTTCCGAAATTTGAGACGTGGTACTATGGACCAAAACAAAAAAAATAGTTCATTAAACATGGACTGCATACCTTAAGACATATGAGCATCTCTTCTACTGAACACGTGCCCATAGCTCTTAAGGTATGAATTTTGGAGCCCATGTTTACTAGACTTTTGTGCTTCCAATGATCGCTCCTGTCATATCCCGGAATACTGATCATGCCTCCTGGGACACCATATTTAACGATTTCTCCCCGTTGAGTATAACGTACTGAGTACTATTTGCTAAGAAGTATTCAACTCAGCCTGTAAAGTGGTCTAACATTCCGTAAGCACGCAACTAGACGACAGTTCGTAACCATACCAAATGCCCTCCGAAAACCAAGGAAAAATAGGTCAGTCTGGTAGTCCCTATTTTCTTTTCTCTGAACTCATGGGCAGAGTGAAGGATGCTATAAGGAATATATTTTTGACGTGCCGTCGACGACGAGATCATCACAGCCAGAGCACAAACTGATTATCCGACGATGATTTCAACTCTTCTCCTCCTAAGTGCGAGTCCAGTACCTTTAAGTACTATGGCATCTCATACGTGGAACAGACAGAGTGAACTGAGTTACCCTATATCGCAGCTTGCAGAGCATAAATTGATTCGTACAGAAGAGATTTTCGACCTTACAAATCCGAATGTAAACCGTGTTCCATTATTCTACAAAAGATTAGCGGCAGCAGTACAGGGCTGTATTTATGCGCATCTCCCAGGCGAACCCGCTTGAAAATGGAAATGACCTGCGCCTTTTTCGAATCGCTTACAGTCACTAGTTGCTCCTGTGGTCTATTATTAACTGTTCCTACAAAGAGCAACGTTATTTCACGTAATCCACATTGAATGACACAGATACCCAGTCGGGTACAGTGGACTTTCTTCAAATGACTGAGTTTGGTTGAATTTCAGTTGTGCAGTCACATATTTTAACGTTTTTCGTTTTGTCGTTCATGTGACGATCGAAATGAACAACTTTATTACGATCTTCTTTTATGAGACGATTTCTGGGAACAGACCTGATTACTGCCACATCCAGTCCGTCCACTTAGTATCAGTAGCGGTATGGTCAATGAGTGACTACTGACGCGGTAGACTGAACTTGTACTACCGCTAACTGCTTCAGCAGCATACATGTTCTACCAGGCTACGTTTTAATGCACCATTAAACGTAAAGTCGTATATCATTATTCGATGGTTGACCCCAAGGGATAGATTCAGCAGCATAGTCAGAAAATGATTTATTTCTTCACTCACATTGGCCCCTTTCCTTACGGATATGTGAGAGGTTTGTCTTATGTGCATTTCTGTAGTGTAGGTGAGTGTAATGGATGCGTGTATAGCGTGCTGTTCTGTTTGCGTTTCTGTGGTTGTTGTCGATGATGATGATGATGATGATGATGATGATGATGATGATGTTGATGATGTGGTGATGGTGAAGAGAGAAAGCAAGGTCGCCGAGCTTAGCGTCCGCATCCGATGGACGGATCACCATCAACTGTGTCCCACGTCTTCGCTTCATGAGAGACTACGGATAGGTTTTGAATTTAATTCAGGATGTTGGCGCAGAGTGTGGTGACAAGACACTTATCGTCACCTCCTCTCCTCCACAGTGAAAATTTCATCCACCATCAGGATTCGAACCGGCTCACCTTCGAGTCCAGCACCATTCTACAGTCCGGCGTTAGTTAACTCGGTTGCGGAGAGGGGGAAGTGCACCATTACTTTCAGGTGACGGTACACCCATCACACTTCACAACGTAAAAAAGGAACAGTGCACTTAAAACTTTCATTTACACTTACTGGACTATTCGTAAAAAGGTCACGACATTTCGTGTCATTTCTCTAAGTCCTCCTAGGTTGCCGCGTGATGTAACTGAATTTGATTGCGAAAGAAGTCGTGGAGGTTATGAATAATGTTGCCATCAGTGTTGACATCCGGCTAAACGAGAAAACATTTCGTTTTTACTTGTCCTCGTATGTCAATGGAGCTAAGCGAATAGGGAGCGACAAACATGTTTTACTGGGTCAAGTACGACACGCACGTGCAACGCTGCTTTGTCTCTATGCAGCCCCCTTCCTGCTGGAGATCGCTTTATCTCGTTCCGCCAGTCACCTACATTACGACACAATTTCATGCCATAGGAACTACACGCGGATACTGCGCATTATGCCGAAGAGGCACCTGACATTTAATGTATTCTGTGTACCACGTATCGGGGAGGATATAGAGTGTTCTAACGAAATTATTGCATTTTTCGGAAGAAATTGCTGAGTATAGACAACTACACAGGCGGAAAAATTTGCAACAGCAAAAAATTATTAATGTAGAGAAAAGAAATCTCGGGAATTCATTTGTCTAGGTGACATATTTAAGTACTTAACATTGCTAGATCACAGGTTATTGTACGCGCGAGATAAGCTAAATGGCTCTGAGCACTATGGGACTTAACATCTGAGGTCATCAATCACCTAGAACTTAGAACTACTTAAACCTAAGGACATCACACACATCCATGCCCGAGGCAGGATTCGAACCCGCGACCGTAGCGGTCGCGCGGTTCCAGACTGAAGCGCCTAGAACACCTCGGCCACCGGCAGGCGCGATATAAGCCATTGCTGGTACATTAATAACCGGTGTAACCGCCCTGATGGTGAATGCAAGCATGAAAAGGTGTATGAATTTTGTTGTACAGCTGCTGGATGTCAGTTTGTGTTACACTTGGTCGGTCAATACAGGGACGGTTAATGCTGGTTGTGGATGGCGTTGGAGTTGCCGTCCGATAATGATCCATATGTGCTCTATTGGAGACAGATCTGGTGATCGAGCAGGCCAAGGCAACACGTAGACACTCTATAGAGCATATTGGGTTACAACAGCGGTATGTGGACGAGCGTTATCCTGCTGGAAAATACCTCATGGAATGCTGTTCATGAATGGGAGCACAACCGGTCGAATCACCAGACTGACGTACAAATTTGCACTCAGGGTGCGTGGGGATAACCGAGAGAATGCTCCTGCTGTAATACGAAATCGCACCCGAGACCATAGCTCCAGATGTAGGTCCAGTGCGTCTAGCACGCATACAGGTTGGTTGCAGGTCCTCGACTGGCCTTCTTCTAACACGCGGCCTGCACTGGAACCGAGGCGCCGGCCGATGTGGCCGAGCGATTCTAGGCGCTTCAGTCCGGAACCGGGCGACAGCTGCGGTCGCAGGCTCGAATCCTGCCTCGGGTATTGATGTGTGTTATGTCCTTAGGTTAGTTAGGTTTAAGTAGTTCTAAGTCTAGGGGTGAAGACCTCAGATGTTAAGTCCCATAGTGCTTAGGGCCATTTGAACCATTTTGGAACCGAGGCACAAACAGCTTTCATCAGAAAACGCAACGGACCTTCATCCTGCCCTCCAGTGAGCTCTCGCTTGACACCATTGAAATCGCAAATGGCAGTGGTTTGCTGTCAATGGAATGGGCGCTACAGGGCGTTTGCCTCGGAGCTGTCTTTGAAGTAACCAATTTACAGCAGTACGTTGTGTCACCGTGGTGCCTACTGCTGCTCGAATTGCTGCTGCAGATGCAGTACGATGCGCCAGAGCCATACGCCGGTCATTATGGTCATCCCTCTAGGTAGGGCCACGTGGCCGTCCGAAGCCCGGCCTTGTTGAGACCGTACATCCCCGTGACCACCGCTGCCAGCAATCATGTACAGTGGCTACATTCCTGCCAAGTCTTGCTGGAATATCGCAAAGCGAACATCTCGCTACTCATAGCCCTACTACAAGACTTCGTTCAAACAAAGAGAGGTGTTAATAGTAGCGTCTATGTCGCCTGAAAGGAATTCTTAACTAACATCAGGTCACTCACATCGAGTGTCAAAGAGAACTAACGCTCAAGAAATTTACAGAGTGTATTTAAAGCAAACCTGATTTGCTTCCTCATAGTGGCACTGCTGGCCGCACTCTTATGCGACTAGCGCGAAATCTGAATAGACCTTATCTTTCAGATGTAGAAACACACCTACCAACTTTCGTTTACGTCACACAACTCTTTCTTTGTGTTGTGATTTTTTCCGTCAGTGTATGTAAAAATCTTTAAATGCGTATGGTATTTTATGGATATCATTCTCAGATCGTAGGTATATTATCCATCCAGAGACCAACAACCCCCCTACAAAAAAATACTTGCCGTGAAAGCCTGTAGTATTTTATCTCGACTCAATTTTCCTTTTACAGTCCTCTGAGAGTTTACGGTGCCATTGTGATCAACTTTATTTTCAACACTGTCCGTTTCCTGTCAACATTGTGTGTGGAACTCGATACATTAGAACCCGAAGTTATAGCAGGATCCCAACGCGTTGACAGTCTCTTTTTCCTTGCATTAATCCAGTTTTCTGGTCCGATCGCTCATCCTGTATTTAGCAGTTACATCTGCAAATGAATACTATTCCTTGCCGACATGGTAATTTTCCCCAAAAGAGGAGGTCAAATTCCGGTATGTCATTTCTCAGCGAGTCGTGTAGCTTTTGTTCTGTGTGATTCCGCGTTTCATCTGTTAGTGCTTTTCTTAGACTGTGCCGCGGAAACTGGAAAGTATGTGCCTAGACGCTTGCGGGAAACAGACACAAAACAGCCATACTGCTTGTCGCTGTAATGGACAAGCGATCTATCTGGTACGCGGAACCAACCCTCGCTCCACAAGCTAGTGCTCTGTGCACTAACAAAGAGAGGCCACGACGTTGGGATCATGGAATTACTTCAAACGCCCTAGATCTTTAGTAGCCCATTAAAACAACATAAAGTGCAAATAGTAAAGTGCACTACTCTGGCAATTCCGAGAAAACTGCAAGAGAAGTTTTACGCGTCTATTATGTAACTGATGTGGCTGCGTGAAGGTGTCGACTGTTCGACGTCACTGTGGTGAAGAGATCAGCGTTCGCGTTAAGCAAGAAGATCGTGGGCGAGGCGACGGTTGGAATCGCGAGAACTTTATTTTTTGAAGTTATATTTTTTTTCCATACTGGTCATATTAATTAAATTACATGACATTTGAGAGGTAAGATAATGAAAAAAACACGTGCATTTTCATGAAGTTTTTGTGAATTTAATATGTTATTTGAGTATTTACTATTTCTAATTAAATTTTCAAGGACGACGGACAAGCTTGTAAATCCCAAGTCAAACTTCGACAAATAATGATGCGAATGACGTTATTCACAATCAGTAATATAATAAGTCACAATGTGCTAGACCACAAGAGTAATGTATAATCACTCGTCAGATTTTCTCTCGCTGTCACACGTTGCAGGATTATATTTGTCATACAGACAGAGAAAACATAACCTGAAACTTGATGCAAATACTTCATGCAAATCCACGCGGTTTTTTTCATTATATCACCTCTCAATTGTCATAAAAATTAAATAATATGAGCAGTGATGAAAATAAAGATTAGTAATTATGTTCGAGCGGAAGTCGAACCACTGCCTTGTACACATTCGTCTTAGGTCGAACGCTAATCGCTTGACCACCATCCGGCGTCTACGCACAGATATATAAGCCATATATACGCGTGAAACTTCTATTGCGATTTTCTCGGAATTGCCAGTAGTGCACCTTACTACTTGCACACTATGTTGTGCTAATGACCTACTAAAGGTGAACAAAGTCTGAAGTAAATCTCTGGTCCCAACAATGCGGCCTCTCCTTGTAAGCTGTGTTGCAAGCTAAGCCGTATACTGAAAGTAATTGATGTTAAAGTTTTATTAACGTGGAAGTAAAACTACTGGTTGGACGTAAAGTCACAGGCGACCTACCTTCTAAAAATTTTGAGTCCTTTCGCTGGTCTACCGAACTAATGATATATACTGCCTGACTAAAAAAAGGAACACATCCACAAGGGGAGGACGAAACGAAACGAACTTCACGTGTTGAGAGGGTACATGATGCGATTTCAGTGATTACAAAATAGAGTCAAATTTACTGCACTTGGCAGTATTACCACATTTACCTGTATGATGTTGGACCCGCTTTGGCTTGGATGCACATACATTACTAGCCATTAAAATTGCTACACCTCAATGAAATGCAGATGATAAACGGGTATTCATTGGACAAATATACTAGAACTGACATGTGATTACATTTTCACGCAATTTGGGTGCATAGATCCTGAGAAATCAGTACCCAGAACAACCACGTCTGGCCGTAATAACGGCCTTGATACGCCTGGGCATTGAGTCAAACAGAGCTTGGATGCCGTGTACAGGTATATTTGCCCATGCAGCTTCAACACGATACCACAGTTCGTCAGGAGTAGTGACTGGCGTATTGTGACGAGCCAGTTGCTCGGTCACCATTGACCAGACGTTTTCAATTGGTGAGAGATCTGGAGAATGTGCTGGCCAGGGCAGCAGTCGAACATTTTCTGTATCCTGAAAGGCCCGTACAGGTCCTGCAACATGCGTTCGTGCATAATCCTTCTGAAATGTAGGGTTCCGCGGGGATCGAATGAAAGGTAGAGCCACGGGTCGTAACACATCTGAAATGTAACGTCCACTGTTCAAAGTGCCGTCAATGCGAACAAGAGGTGACCGAGACATGTAACCAATGCCACCCCATACCATCACGGCGGGTGATACGCCAGTATGGCGATGACGAATACACGCTTCCAATGTGCGTTCACCGCAATATCACCCAACACGGTTGCTACCATCATGATGCTGTAAACAAAACCTGGATTCATCCGAAAAAATGACGTTTTGCCATTCGAGCACCCAGGTTCGTCGTTGAGTACACCATCGCAGGCAGCGTCAAGGGTATCCGCAGCCATGGTCTCCGAGCTGATAGTCCATGCTGCTGCAAACGTCATCGAACTGTTCGTGCAGTGGTTGTTGTCTTGCAAACATCCCCATCTGTTGATTCAGGGATCGAGACGTGGTTGCACGATCCATTACAGCCATGCGGATAAGATGTCTGTGATCTCGACTGCTAGTGATACGAGGCCGTTGGGATTCAGCACGGCGTTCCGTATTACCCTCCTGAACCCACCGATTCCATATTCTGCTAACAGTCATTGGATCTCGACCAACGCGAGCAGCAATGTCGCGATACGATAAACCGCAATCGCGATAGGCTACAATCCGAAATTTATCAAAGTCGGAAACGTGATGGTACGCTATTTTCCTCCTTACACGAGGCATCACAACAACGTTTCACCAGGCAACGCCGGTCAACTGCTGTTTGTGTATGAGAAATCGGTTGGAAACATTCCTCATGTCAGCACGTTGTAGGTGTCGCCACCGGTGCCAACCTAGTGTGAATGCTGTGAGAAGCTAATCATTTGCATATCACAGCATCTTCTTCCTGTCGTTTAAATTTCGCGTCTGTAGAACGTGATCTTCGTGGTGTAGCAATTTTAATGGCCAGTAGTTTACTTATTCGGGTGGTAACGGTGCCATAATGGCATTCTATCCTTTCCCCAGGCAAGCTGGCCCAAAACTCCTGCAACTAGTACCCGATATCCTGGATACTGGTACAGGGCTGATTTGACTTCCGAGCTGGTCCCTCACAAGTTCTGTTTGGGACAGATCTGCGGAGCTTGCTGCCCACGAAGCACCTCAGGATAACGCAGACAGTTCATAGAGACACATACCATGTGTGAACGAATATTGTCTTGTTGAAAAATGTCACCACGATACTATCGCATAAGACGTAACACGTGAAGACGTAGGATGTCCGTGATCTGTCGTTAAGCTGTCAAAGTTTCCTCAGTCGGTACCAGCCGTGACATGAGTCATACCCGATGGCGTCTTGCACCATGAAGCCAGGTGCAACAGCGCTGTGCCTCTCCGAAGCATTCCAAGAATGTGACGTCTCGCCAGGACGCCGCCATACTCGCCTATGATGGTCATCAGGGGTAGTGCAGAATCGCGATTTTTCACTGAACACAGTCCACGCCATAATACATGCTTCCCGATCACGACACCAATCCAAACGCAGACGTTTGTATTGTTGTGCTAGCAGATGCATAAGCATCTACATCTGCATAGATACTCCGCAAGCCACCGTACGGTGCGTGGCGGAGGGCACCCTGTACCACTACTTATTTCCTTTCCTGTTACACTCGCAAATAGAGCAAGAGAGTAACGACTATCTAAATGCGTCCGTATGAGCCCTGATTTCTTGTATCTTATCTTCGTGGACCGGTCGTTGTGCCCGAGTGTTTCTAGGCGCTTCAGCCCGGAACCGCGCGACCGCTACGGTCGCAGGTTCGAATTCTGCCTCGGACATGGATGTGTGTGATATCCTTAGGTTAGCTAGGTTTAAGTAGTTCTAGGGGTCTGATGACCTCAGATGTTAAGTCCCATAGTGCTCAGAGCATTTGAATCATTTATGTTCGTGGCCTACGTGCAAAGTATGTTGGCGGTAGTAGGATCATTCGGCAGTCAGCTTCAAATGCCGGTTCTCTAAATGTTCCCAATAGCGGTTCTCGAAAAGAACATCACCTTCCCTCCAGGGATTTCCATTGTACTTCCCACAGCATCTCCGTAACACCTGCGTGTTGTTCGAACCTACCGGTAATAAATCTAGAAGCCAGCCTCTGAATTGTTTGGATGCCCTCCTTCAATCCGACCAGGTACGGATCCCAAACACTCGAGCAATACTCAAGAATAGGTAGCATCAGCGTCCTATATACAGGCTTTCCTACAATTCTGCCAAAAAAGCGAAGTCAACGATTCGCCTTCCTTACCACAGTTCTCACGTGCTCGTTCCATCTCACATCGCTTTGCAACATCATGCCCGACTTGACTATGTCAAGCAGGTCACTAGTAATACTGCATCCAAACGTTACAGATTTGATCTTCCTACCCATACGCATTAACTTACAGTTTCCCACTTTTAGGGCTAGGTGCTATTCATCACATCAATTGGAAATTTTGTCGAAGTCGTCTTGTACCTTACTACAATCACTCAACTTCGACACCTTACCGTATACCGCGGCATCATAAGCAAACAACCGTCGATTTCTGCCCATGTTGTCCGCCAAATCATTTTTGTATGCAGAGAACAACAGCGGTCCTATCACACTTGCCTGGGGCACTGCTGACAAAACCCTTGTCGCTGACGAACATTCGCCGTCGAAGGCAACATACAGGGTTCTATTATTTAAGAAGTCTTCGAGCAACGCACATATCTGTGAACTTATTCCATACGCTCGTACCTTCGTTAACAGCCTGCAATGGGGAACCGTGTCCAATGTATTTCAGAAATCTAGAAATATGGAATCTGCCTGTTACCATTCATCCATAGTTCGTAGTATATCACGTGAGAAAAGGAAAAACTTAGTATCGCACGAGCGATGCTTTCTAAAACCATGCTGATTCGTGGACACAAGTATCTCAGTGCCAAAAAAGTTTAATATATTCGAACTGAGAATATATTCAAGGATTCTGCAGCACACAGAAGTTAGGGGTCTTGGTCTGTAATTTTGCGGATCCTTACTTTTTACGCTTCTTATGTACTGCAGTCACCTGAGCTTTTTTCCAGTCGCTTGGGACCTGGTGCTGGGCGAGAGATTCACGATAAATGCAAGCTAGGTACGGGGCCAATGCCGTAGAGTACTCTTTGTAAAATCGGACGCACGATATGGAAATTCCCAGTCTGGCAAATGCTAGTCTTCAACTAGTGATGCGGGATGACAGAACGTTGCAGGATGTCCATTACTTGTTCCGGCACGGCAAGCGCAGATGAGGCGTTACAAAGTGCGTGGCGCACAATACAGTGATCCTCCCTTGTGGTGGTCAGACGTGGTCGACCGGAACTTTGGCGCCAGTTTGCCTGCCCTCAGTTCCTATGCAGTCTATCATCGGGCCACTGTCACATCCGAATACCCCATTAAGATGGGTACTGCATTATACGGCCAACCGGCCTAATGAAGAACCAGAATGCGGCCACTTTCAAACTCTGTCAGGTACCGATAACGCTGTCTAATAGGAGAATGCGGCATCCTGTGTCCTTCTCAGACATCACTCAAAATCTGACACTGTACACGCCTTTTATATACCCTACCTGGCCTGGTAACAACGCTAAGCACAAACAACACTAATGCAATCTTCTGGTGGCGGTTCTTATCACAGGGAATTGTGACTCTAACCATTTACATATTCACCGCGTTGGAAGTTCTGCTGACATCCGACTATGTCTTCTGGGTGCTTCACTTTTTCGTGTAATTTGCGGCAAGATCTTATGGGACCAAACTGCTTAGGTCATCGGTCCCTAAGCTTACACACTACTTAATCTAACTTAAATTAACTTACGCTTTGGACAACACACACACACACACACATGCCCGAGGGAGGACTCGAACCTCCGACGGGGGGATCCGCGCGAACCGTGACAAGACGCCTTCGACCGCGCGGCTACCCCGCGCGGCCACTTTTTGATGGTATGCGCACACGCACGCACACCTATATATATATATATATATATACATATAGGTGTGCGTGCGTGTGCGCATACCATGAAGGTTGCGATAAAGCCACCGAATATCATCAGTATATATATAGGTGTGCGTGCGTGTGCGCATACCATGAAGGCTGCGATAAAGCCACCGAATATAATCAGTAGAGCCACAGTGTGTGTATGTGTGTGTGAGTGTGTGTGTGAGTGCGCCTTTGTGCACATCATTAGTCGAATTCACGAATCCCCTACGCGAAAATAAGTCTTAATCACATGGTCAATCAACACAAATTATGTTATATCCGTGTTTTTAAGGATTTTGTGGCCACTCTTATAAGGCCGGTCCTTGCTGGATGTGCGGTATCTTTTTTGTTCTTTCTGCCGTCAACGGGATGTCATTTTCATATTACGCTCATTTGACTTCGTACACCATATCATTAGCACCAGGTGGTGTTAGATTTCAGTGTACAATCCCCTTAGAATGATAACACTGGTAGTATGGTCAACATCTTTCGCTGTTCCAGTACTGAAGGGCGTCCATGTTGGAAAAAGGTGTTAATGAAATAGGTGGAAAAATTGGTAACTGGGTCTAAATGACTTTCAATTAGAGGATCACTAATGACGTGAGTAGTCAGTTATGTCACAGAGCTGACGTTCACGACGGTGTGAAGTGATTAGGCTCCTGGTGAAGTTCAGCTCATTTGTCATTACCATGAAACTGAAGTTAATCTGCAAAATTGTCTTCTTCATAGTGTGGAGAACCGTATCAGTCTGGAGTAGCGGACTACGATGCATGCATACAAAGTAGGGCAGTACGAGTGGTTACAGGTTTGATGGACTCGCTTGAGTGCTTCAAAATGGTTCAAATGGCTCTGAGCACTATGGGACTTAACATCTGAGGTCATCAGTCCCCTAGAACTTAGAACTACTTAAACCTAACTAACCTAAGGACGTCACACACATCCATGCCCGAGGCAAGATTCGAACCTGCGACCGAAGCGGTGGCGCGTTTCCAGACTGAAGCGCCTAGAACCGCTCGACCACTCCGGCCGGCTGAGTGCTTCATTGCACTGACAGACACCCGAAGGAACACTATTATAGTCTCTAAAGAGCATGTTATGAAATTTCGGAAACGGGTTTACTGACATGAATATGGCAGTATCTCATTCCGAAGGTATTACGATGATTACATTAGGATGTGGTGTGATGAATGACAACTTGCTCTAAATGTAGAGAAATGCAAGTTAATGCAGATGAACAGGAAAAACAAACCTTTAACGTTCGAATTCAGTATCAGTGGCGTGCTCCTTGACGGTGACTTCGATAATATGTTTAGGCGTAAGGTTGTGAAGCGATATGGGATGGAACGAGCGCGTATGGACGGTAGCAGGGAAGACGAAAGATCGATTTTGGTTTATTGAAAGAATTCTAGGCAAGTGTGGCTCATATATAAAGAAGGTTCAAAAAATGGCTCTGAGCACTATGGGATATAACATCTGTGGTCATCAGTCCCCTAGAACTTAGAACTACGTAAACCTAACTAACCTAAGGACATCACACACATCCATGCCCGAGGCAGCATTCGAACCTGCCACCGTAGCAGTCGCGCGGTTCCGGACTGAGCGCCTAGAACCGCGGGACCACCGCGGCCGGCTTTGAAGAAGGTCTTCTATGCAATATTACCTAATCTAACCTAACCTAACCTAACCTAGGAGACTTTCTATGCAATATTATATAACTATGTCAAAATAATATCGGAAATTGTTGAGGTGAGTTGACGATTCCTTCTTCCGGAACTGTTTTTTGACGACTGACATATTCTTCTTCGTAAGTTACTGCGGACAGTCGTCTAGAATGTAATATGTTTGAGGTAATGTCTTTCGTGTAACGTTATCCACATGTAGGAGAGGGAAACAGATGTTTTTGCTATTGAAATTAAAATTCCTAAAAATGTATTTCTGTACCACTATATAACACTACACAGTTTTATACTAAAAAATGAAGCTGCTGCATCACGCTAGAATAAAAAAATTCTTACCATACCATCAGATGCAAGTTAATGCAGATGAACAGGAAAAACAGACCTGTAACGTTCGAAATCAGTATTAGTGGTGTGCTACTTGAGGGTGACTTCAATAAAATATTTAGGCGTAAGGTTGTGAAGCGATATGGGATGGAACGAGCGCGTAAGGACGGTAGCAGGGAAGACGAAAGATCTCTTAACATCCATACAATAGGTACATTCCATTACCATACGTATTTCTTTTCCCCTTTACACAGATATCTCACTTCCGAACACGAAATATTGTGTTATTTAATCTCTTTATTCTTCTGAATTCTCCTCAGGTAACATATTTCTCTGTGCCACAGCGAAAGCTTTACCTCACACCGATTTATAATTTCAAATGTTAGACGACTATGAAAAATTGGCTGGACTAAAAATAACTGTTTCTTTCGCTCGACAAAGCAGTCTCCAGCCTGCTAGTAAGCAATGCTTTCCATGGTTGTTTAATGTAAAACATAATTGAAAGGGTAACAATATACCTTTTTCTTATAATTCCACTTGTTTTTATCCATTTGTCCATTGCTTCCTCATCAGAGCACACACTGTTACGCTTTATACTGTTTAGTGTTTTCCAGTATTCTTAGCTGCTGCAGGCTCCCTAAATTTCTGTTCCCCGGAACTCGTTGTATCAGAAAATATCTATTTTTTACATTTACAAATTCTTTTTATATCTGCCACTATTATTATTGTTGTTATTATGGCCATCATTATTAGTGGCAGCAGCTGCAGCAGTAGTAGTATAACTACTGCCTGTATTAACTTTATTAATAGACACTCAAATCATTTTAACACTCTGTCATATGAAACGTTATTTCTTGTTACGATGTAAAAAATTTAGTATGGTGCCGGCCCTAATCAGATCAGGTTAAATAAATAAAATAAATAAAACTCACTCATCTCATGTTCACCGAAATTAAAGGCTTGAAAACTAAAACTTTAGCACAACGATTTGCCATCAAATAAGTATCTGATAACCTGCAGAATTTCTTCGCTGATTACGATATACGTCGGCAGTAGATGTATTACACAAATGTGTCATGCATGAAAGAAATATTTATTGGAAGTTACCATTCATGTTTGTGAACAGTTCTGATCATTGAAACCTGTAGTTAAGTGTTCTTCCAGCCTCATACTATACTGACATAATTCTTCTTTTGCAGGTTTACTGGGCTGGACCTCTTGGAGGAGGCATCGTCGCTGGTGTCATTTACAGGTTCCTGTTCCAGGCTCGGAAACCTGAAGACGAAGCCAGCTCCTATGACTTCTGAACGCATCATTTCTCTTGCCGCAGGCAGGGACACATCTTCGCGGAGTGGCTGAGAACGGATCAGAGACAATATATCGTGAAAATTTAGTGTATACCGTAGTGATATTGAACTGTCCAGCCAAACGTCTCCTGCGCTGACTTATTTTGTGGCGTTTCCTGAAGAGTACAATGGGATTATTATACTTATTTATTTGTAAGTGGACTATGCTTGGCACACCTTGTAGTTATTCCTATGTAACGTATAGGTTTCTTTCTCTGCAAGGCAACTGTAGTCAAACAGGGAATTGTGAAGTGTCTGTGTGGTCTTTGGGACTGAAAACAGTTACGCCATGAAGATGAAGGTTCTGTCATGTTACTACATGGCTTGAGATCTTCTGTACCACACTGACACTTCTCATATTTCGGCAACAGATCACTTTCGGCTCGAAAGTGTGACGGGTTTCACTGTTGTCTAAATTGTTTTGAATAGAATCTCGTTCACTGATTCTGCGTTCAATAACACTATGTTTAATTTTCTCTTGCTACTTGCTTCAGTTGTACAGTAAGATATATATATGCATATTGCTGTAGCTTAGAATAAAGTTTTACTATATTAAAACTTTTAGTCTTGTTTTATTTCTAAGATTAGATCCAGTTACTGACAGGCCAGCCATCCAAACAGAAACTGTTCAGTTACTTTCATGTTTTCAGCACAGCTTTACAAAGGAAAACATTTTCTTCCTTGGGGTTCACAATTAATTCGCACACTGAAAAAAATCTTAGTTGACTTAGCCTAAATTTTCATTAAGGGAGAAAGTGATTATAATGCTATCTGTTACTGATTTATGTAAGCTCTTTACAAATGTAAAACTAGTTCCCCTTTGAAAAGACGAGTTAATGAAGAAAATAGTGACTGCGAAAATTGTCATGATAATACCCCAAGATGTCGCTAATCCGAGTAACGACCACTACATGAATGATCTTACGAAATTTAGTACTTTCGTGATTTTCATCGCTCGTACACCCGAGATACTTCATTTGCCTCATTGGACATCAACAATTAAGAACGTCTCTCGTGGAATATACGTTGATAACGAATTTGATTACATAAACGTCCCTGACGTCTTACACTGCCTGTTACAATCATCTCGCTGTTGGACATCTCGTGGCTTTAACTCCACAAGGTACAAGAAATGGTAGAGAGTGATCTGATCCATCATCGCACAACAACCGCCCACAACAAACGAATTCGAGAACGATGAAATTCTGTATTTTACTATTAAACGTACATGTTTCCTATGTATATGACGAAACAATTCTACGTAATCTGTCAGCAGATGTCTGTAGCATTAGTATGTATCGAGCTATAGTAGAAGTGCAAAAAGTCTCATTTCTTCATAGATGTTATATAAATGGAAGAGGATGTAGATGAACATGAGAGAGGAGACACGATACTGCGAGAAGAATTTCGCCGAACACTGAAAGACCTAAGTCGAAACAAGGTCCAGGGAGTAGATGACATACCATCAGAACCGTGGGAGAGCCAACCACGACCAAATTCCTCCATTTGGTGAGCAAGATGTGTGAGACAGGCGAAATACCCTCAGACTTCAAGAAGAATATATTAATCCCGATTCCAAAGAAAGCAGGTATTGACAGATGTGAATATCACCGAACTATAAGTTTAATAACTCACGATTTCAGAGTATTAACACGAATTATTTACAGAAGATTGGATAAATTGGTAGAAACTCACCTTGGGAAGTCCAATTTGGATTCCAGAGAAGTTTAGAAGTATGTGAGGCAACACTGACCCTACGACTTACGTTAGAAGATAGGTTAAGGAAAGACAAACCTACGTTCATTCATTTGGACACTTAGAGGAAACTTTTGACGCTGTCGACTGCAATCCTCTCTTCGAAATTATGAAGCTAGCAGGGTAAAATACAGGGAGCGAGAGGCTATTTACAACTTGTACAGAAACCAGACTGCAGTTACATGAGTTGAAGGGCATGAAAAGAAGGGGGTGAGACAGGCGTGAAGCATATCACAATTTTATTCAATCTTTATAATGAGCGAGCAGTAAAGGAAACAAAGGAAAATTTGGAGGAGGAATTGGAAGTTCAGGGAGAAAACCTAAAAACTTTAAGGTTTGCCGATGATACTGTATTTCTGTCGGAGACAGCGAAGTAGTTAAAGGAGCAGTTGAAATCAATGGACAACTTCTTGAAAAGAGGATATAAGATGAACATCAACAAAAGCAAAGCAAGGGTCGTGGAATGTTTTCTAATTAAATCAGAAGATGCTGAGGGAACTAGATTAGGAAATGATACACTAAAAGTAGTAGGTGAGTTTTGCTATTTGGGAAGCGAAATAACAGATGATGGCCGAAGTAGAGAGGATATAATATGTACAATGGCAATGGCAAGAAAAGTGTTTCTGAAGAGGAGAAATCAGTTAACACCGAATATAGATTTAAGTGTTAGGAAGTCCTTCACGAAGGTATTTGTCTGGAATATAGGTTTCTACGGAATTGTAACACGGGTGATAAACAATTCAAAGAAGAAGAGAGTAGAAGCTTTTGAAATGTGATACTGCAGAAGTATGCTCAAATTAAGATGGGTAGATCATACAACTAACAAGGAGGTACTGAATAGAATTGGGGAGAAACGAAATTTGTGGCATAACTGGACTAAAAGAAGGGATTGATTGGTAGGACACATTCCGAGTCATCAAGGGATCTCCAATTTTGTATTGGAGGGGGGGGGGGGGGCAGGGCGGGGGATGGAATCGTAGAGAGAGACCAAGAGATAAATACAGTAAATAGATTCAGAAGGATGTAGGTTGCAGTTGTTATTCAGAGAGGAGGAGGCTTCCACGGGATTAGATTAACATGGAGAGCTGCATCAAACCAGTCTATGGACTGAAGATCAACACACACATGTATTCACCATGCAAAGACATCTCGATCGGATTGCATTACACCTGCATTACAACCTGTACCCTGATATTACGCAACGGATCATTCAAAGCTACTTCTGTTTCATGGTTCTGGAGTCTGCAATGACAATTCCTAAGCTCCTAAATTTGCGTTTAACATAGGCACACGTGTGGTACAACGGAACCTCTGAGAAGACTGTTCTGTGCCATACGTCTGCTCAAATAGGACAGACATCAAGCTGCCATAATTCATATTTTGATTAACAAGACAGTCTGCTGTGATGGCAGAAGTTTCATTCATACTGAAGTACTCGTAACACATCCTTGACGCAAAGGCCTATGAACATTATCGGCTATGGCGAACGTCATAGGTCAGACCTTTTGTTTTCCCTTAAGCAATATAATTAAAAGCCATTGACCATCTGTGAATTGTGCTACTTATAATAATAAATCTATGTGGAGTGCAAAAAGGCAAACGAGTTTGCTTTTGCTCGTTCAGATTTTCAAATAAATTTTGCACTTTATTTGAATTATTCAATGAACAAATAAGTATTTACGATAGTGGTATGTTTTTTTTCCCCTTTATTGTAATTTCATCCTGCTGACAGCAGCACAGTCCGCCGCTCTTCAGCCGAGTGGCTTTACAAAAAAATATAAAAAATGGGAACTTATACATAAAAAGGGCGATGAAAGATGGAGATAAAAACACAGTAAATGAAGATAATGAAAGTTAAAATATACACTAACACTGTGGGACAGTTAAAAAGGTCGACAGAAAGTTTAATGAACACAGCTGGCACTTAAAATACACTGGAGTCATACACATGTTAAAAGTCGGCCATAGTAAAAAAATGTACAGGGTGAGAGACACTTAAAAAAACTATAAAGGACAGAGCACACACGAAGAATAAGAACTGCTGGTAGGGACCTGCCAAGGGACGTGGGACGGGAGGTCTGAGAGGATGGAAAAAGAGGGGAGGAAGGTGCAGTGGGTGGGACTAGGGGGGTGGGAGGAAGAGGAAAAAGGGGGGCTAATTTGAGGTAAGATCCTATGGGACCAAACTACTTAGGTCATCAGTCCCTAAGTTTACACACTACATAATCTACTCAAACTAACTTACGCTATGGACAACACACACACCCATGCCCGAGGATGGACTCGAACCTCCGACAGGGGGAGCCGTGCAGACTGTGACAAGACGCCTCAGGCCGCATGACTACCCCGCACAGCTTGGGAAGCTAATGATATACCAGTTACGCTATTTTTTTATATGAATTTTGTTGCGTAAATCACAATGAGCTCATTTCGGCGTAGTGCCATCGTCATGTGCTCTTACGTGTAATATTGATGCTGTCATATACTGTCTTCGTTGGAATTTGTGTTTAGACACTACTTGAACATTCATTGTACACATACTGTTATATCTGTTACACGTAATATTCACTGCATCCAAGCTGTAAAGAAGGACACTAAGGGCTGTGCGGCGCCTCCCACCGAAGGTTCGAGGCCTCCCTCGAGCATGGGTGTGTGTGTGTGTGTGTTGTTCTTATCACAAGTTAGTTTAAGTAGTGTGTAAGTCTAGGGACCTCAGCAGTTTGGTCCCTTAGATAAAAAATGGTTCAAATGGCTCTGAGCACTATGGGACTTAACATCTTAGGTCATCAGTCCCCTAGAACTTAGAACTACTGAAACCTAACTAACCTAAGGACATCACAAACATCCATGCCCGAGGCAGGATTCGAACCTGCGACCTAGCAGTCCCGCGGTTCCGGACTGTAGCGCCTAGAACCGCACGGCCACCTCGGCCGGCTTGGTCCCTTAGATATTCACACACATTTGAACAGGGAAACGAATGCACAAAACTGACTTATGTATATCTGAAAATTAGATATAACAATACATCTACAACTAATGTCCAAGTAAAGTCTAAATACAAATTCCAGCAATGACAGCATACGGCAGCAGCCATGTTACAAGTAAGAACACCTCACGATGGCAACATGGCGAAAAGAGATTACTTTGACTTACGCAGTGAAACTCATATAAATAGCAGCGTAACTGGTACGTCATTTTTGCACTCGCGTCACTACAAGATACGAGAGCATTTCGAAAAGTAAAGATACAATGGCTCGCAGTCCTTAAATAGAACACTTATTTAGAAAACGTCAGTTACATCTTATTAACTGGACTATTTGTTATTTCCCGACATAATCACACCCTTTATCCAAACATTTGTTAAGTCGGTGCACAAGCTTTTGTATCCCACAGTCATAGAACGTTGCCGCCTGTTGTCGGAACCACATTTCAACTTCATCTTTGATATCTTCATCGTCATAGAATGATTTTCCACCAAAACGTGGCTTCAGGTAACGGAAGACATGGAAGTCGGTGGGCGCAAGGTCCGGGCATTATGGCGGATCGTCCAATACGTCCCATTTGAATTGTTTGAGTTGTGCTTTGGTTACGAGCGCTGTTGAGTCCGAGCGTTGTCATGACGCAAGCGGACTCCACTTGTCAGTATTCCCCTGCGTTTGCTTTGAATTGCCCTTAGAAGACGTTTCAAAGTCTGGCAATATGCAGTAGCATTAATTGTCGTTCCAGGAGGCATAAATTCCAACAGAAGAGTGCCTTGTCTGTCCCAAAACACATAAGCCATGATTTTCTTCGCTGAAATCGACGTTTTGCATTTCTTGGCTTTTGGCGAATTCGAATGGCGCCATTGCATTGATTGTTGCTTGGTTTCAGGTGTATGGTGATAAACCCACGTCTCGTCACCTGTCACAATGTGATCAAGGAACTCGTCACCTGCTTCAGCATACCGTGTGAGGAAGTCGAGTGCAAAGCCCATCCTTTTCTTTTTGTGTTCTTCCGTTTACAGTTTTGGAACCCAGCGCGCACACAATTTCCTGTACCCTAACTTGACAGTCATAACGTCATAAAGAGTTGTCATTGACACTTCCGATATGATCTAATGCAATTCTTTCAATGTGAGACGTCTATTCGCACGAATTGCTTCCTCCGCTCTCCGAAGAAGGGCATCAGAGATCACAGATGGCCGACCTGTTCTTTGTTCGTCATGAACATCGGCCCTACCTTCAGAGAAATTACGACACCATTTCGTTACATTTTGTCGATTCATAATGTTCCCACAAACAGAGACAATTTCTTTGTGAATATCCGCTGGTCGCTGACCTTTTGCATGAAGAAAACGTATGACAGAGCGCACTTAGCATTTGGCGAGATTCTGAATCGGTGCAGCCATTTTAAACACGACCTACTCCAACCAGAAGCAACGTTCAACTGCCGAATGACCGCGAGGAGAAAGCTAACGGTTCAAGGCTAACACCAGTATCGCCAACTTGCTCGCCAAAACTCTTCTGTTCCTCTGGCGTACGGTGTATCTTTACTTTCCGAAATACCCTCGTATATTTTGCACTGCAGGCCCCAAAGAACAAAAAGTAAGTATTTATCTATGAACCAGCTTGATATTCAACAGAAAATGTTAACGATGCCAACACTATTCAATTTAAATAGCATACACGGTTTGGTTTTTTTTTTAAGAAAAATAAAAGGGAGAAATATCTCTTAGAGAGAGCATACTGTCAAAGTATTGGGAGCTTCAAAGAGTATGCTTAGATTTTAACAATTTTATACATCCCTATGTAATGCGAATTTGACCGCCAGATGTCATGGGAGGCAGGCCGCTTGTGTAAAAGGGGGTAGGGGTATTGTGTTGTCAGTATAGACGCCGTAACAGCAGAATGGGTCGGTCTGGAGAAGTCAATGACTTCGAATGTGGATTAGTCATTGGATGCCACCTGAATAACAAATCCATCAGCGACATTTCAGTCATTCTAAAGCTGCCCAAGTCGACTGCTTCTGATGTGGATGTGAAATGGAAACGAGAAGAGGGAACCACATCTGAACCGAGACCACGTAGATATCCTGTACAGACTGACAGGGACCATCTACATCTACACTCATACTCTACAAGCCATCGTACGGTGCGTGGCGGAGGGCACCCTTTACCATGCCAACGGATATTGCGGAGGACATTTGTAAAATATCGCATTCACATCGGCGGAACGAATCACTCGTGATCTCCAAAGTGCTGCCAGTAGTAGAGCTAGCACAATGACTGTGCGTAGTAAGTGAAAAAGAATGGGGTACAACGCTTGAACAGCTCCTCATAAGCAATACATTTCTGTAGTCAATATGAAGCGACGCATGAGGTGGAGTAAAAAGCAACGCCACTGGACATGGATCACTGGAAACGAGTGATTTGGACTGATGAAGTAAGCTGTACGCTGCGACAATCCTTGAAGTGTTTGGTTTTGGCAAATGCCTGGAGAATGTTAGCTGACATCATGTATAGTATCACAGTGAAGTATGGAGGACGCTGTGTTAGCCTATGGGATGTTTTTCGTGGTTAGTATGTGATACACTTATTTGCGACTAAGAAAACGCTACATGCGGAAGGATATGAACATATTTTGCAGCACTGTGAACTTCGTTTCGGTAGAGCAAAAGTTCGGAGAGGATGGTTGATTGTATCAGCATCACAATGCATTCTGTCATAAAGTAATATCTGTGGAGAAATAGTCTGTGGACAATAATATTCCTAAAATGGACAAGCCTGCCAAGAATGTCGACATGAACCCAGCGAAACATCTTTGGGATGGGTTAGAACGTCAGCTTCACTCCAGACCCCAACGTCCGACATCAGTACCTTCTCTGGTTGCGGCTCTTGAAGAATAATGGGCTGCCATTTCTCCCCAGACATTCAGACGCCTCATTTCAGGTGTCTCCAGCTTGGTTCGGGCCGTCATAAAGGCGAAGGGTGGACACACCTCATATCATTGTCCACTAATAGGTGTCCGGTTACTTTTGATCGGATAGTTTATCAGACTACGGACTTGAATTATATTGCCGAATTGAATTATTAAAGGCCGATGCCTTGAGATTTTTACATATGGGATTTACAATCAGTTATTCGTTGCAAATAATTAGGAATACAATTCCAAGTTTGTTGACTGGTTTTCAACGTTATTCGGGGAGGAAAGGAATCGTAGTGTACTGGTGCCCGTTGTGTACGTAGCCACATCTGAACTGACCTAAGAAACGACCCGTCAATTGAAGCAGCTAAACATCAAAATAATATTTGTATTTTCATCATAAATAACGGGAAATGAAATGCAGTCAGAATCTGGTTAACATATGCAACAACCATTACAGTGACAAATTCTCAAAATAGGTATGAGCAGCAAAAGTACACAGTGCACAACTGTACGCCAGAAATAAACATTGGCTACAAGAATCCATTTACAGCCAGTCACAACCCCGTTTCTTATACCATCCGGCTGCCGTAGAAATGTGACGTTTTCATCATCTTTACCGCGCCACACTGACAATACTGTAACATTTGTCGTTGACCTAGCTTTCTAGCATTATCCCACTCAAGAACGACAACGCACTTCTGTAGTACTGTAACCACATATGACACAATGCTTTGTTCGAACGTGATACAGAGCTGTTCGCCTGTTGCAGGCCTTCAAGGAAGAAACGATCCACATAATTACCTAGGGATACTATCACCAACGATTTCCTGACTACACAACCTGTTACGCAGCCGCGAATGTCGTATTGCCTTCAACCACAAACACTACCTGCCTTTTGTATTTTTGCCTTCATTAACGTTCAAAGAGAGTAATCTTTATATGCGACCGGAATTATTACTGGCGATTATGAGTATGTAACAAATGCTTTCATTTGTGTGGTTAAGGTGATCCTAGGTGTTGTATAATTACTTAAGGTATTTCGAATCCGCCTTTGTAACTACTATGCATGTTTTAGTAGACAATGAATTTCACCTGACGATGGCAATTAAGTCTCGTTAGCAAAAGTTCGTGCTCAGGCAGTGATTACATCTAGCTGCAAAATCCGAGGAGAAATTCAATTCAGAAAGTATAAACTTTATTCTAGGGTAAAAAATATCCCATTGATTTTCCCAACTGGAATAGGTATGCATTTGAATTTCTGCACAACTTAGGTTAAAAATCTCCGTGTGTCATGAAAAAGAAAAATATGACGACGTTCTGAAAAGTAATGCCTCCGATTTTTGTGTGAAAACTCTTAAAGATTTTTAAATAAAACAGACTTTATTAACATTCTACATCTTTATTCTGGATGTCTACATATTTATTTCTCAACGTACTCACCCTGGCGACGAACACATATCCTCCAACGAGAGACAGGTTTGTTGATACTGTCACTGTAGGATGTCTGCTTTGTTGACAGAGCCATAACCTCATCTCTGCTTGCACCGATTCATCACTATCAAAGTGAAGTCCCCGAAGATGTTCTTTAAGTATTGGAAATAGATGAAAACCGGAGGAGCCAGTCGGGACTGTATGGATGATGACTGATAACTGTGAATCCAAGGCGTCAGATTGCTGCAGATGTCGAAGAACTCGTGTGTGGTTTGGCACTGTGATGCTGAAGGATAGGGTACTCCCTATATGAACGACCTGTTCGAGTTCGAAACTCGATGTCTGTCACAGACTGACATAACCACGTTACACATTGCCACGTTGCACGCTACAATTGGGAGCCCTCTAGCAGCAGAGGGTTGCTACTTGCGTCAGCAAAACAGGAACGTCACAGAGTTATATGTATGGCAAGTAATACGTCAACAGGTATTAAAAATAGCATAAAAAATTCGAAGGCATTATTTTAAGCACACCCTCGTAACTTCCGTGTTAGGTCAATATACACAACTCAACAAAAGTTTCGAATATCATACAGTTTACGACAATGACTTCTTATAGCACACCCACTGAGGTTTGTATAATACTTTGTTGACAAAATTGACATATTTTCTCCTCAAAACATGAACGGTTTTGGTTGTATTGTATGGAACTGGGGACCTAGAAACGACGGAGAATCTTCGTCCCCGCCGTAGCCCGCAGTGGTTCACAACCCCACAACAGGCTACAGCAGTCCACTCATCTCACCGCCGACATAGTGTAACTGAGGCGGAATAAGGGGAACCAGCCCGCATTCGCCGAGGCAGATGGAAAACCGCCTTAAAAACCATCCACAGACTGGCCGGCACGCCGGACCTCGACACCAATCCGCCGGGAGGATTCATGCAGGGGACCGGCACGTCTTCCCGCTCGGAAAGCAGTGCGTTAGACCGCTCGGCTAACCGGGCGCTCACCATTTTGGTTAGTTACAAAAAATCATTACTAAACAAAGAAGGCTGTCTCGTAAGTGTACAGCATGGAAATAAAAACAGTGAAAATCTTTATCTCATGAAGGTGATTATCAGTCTCTAGTATTATGTCATCCCCTACACGGATGTGTTCTTCCACTCTTCAAGGTATGCTCTAGATGAGACCATTAAGTTCATCTTGGGTTATGAGGTCCCGCTTCTCAATGGCAGCTTCAGTTAGGTCCTGCAGATTGTGAGGTGACTTCAGACGCTGTGCAATCGCCACCTCCGACAGGTCCCATGCATGCTCAATTGCTTTCATGTCTGCGGTCTGTGCTGGTCATTGCATTCAGTTGATGTTGCATCTTTGAACATCCCGAGACACTGCTAGAGTACGGTGTGGTCTTGCATTGTCATCGACTAGGACGAAATTGTCACCGACTTCATGTCTATAGGGCCTTACCATCGTTTGTAGGACCTCTTTGAGGTCTCGTGGACCTGTCAAATTGCAGTAAATGTGAATTAGAGAGGTCCGCCGTCCCATCAGTATTGCTGCCCAGAAGGTTACACTTCTACCTGCAAACGGATGGACTTCCTGAACGTATCGGCGTTCCTGGTGTCGTCTAGCTCTTTAGCAAACCCTAACAAGTCTAGTGTCCGGTCGCAAACCAACCCTAGTCTCATCAGTAAACATGATATTACTCCGTTCTACATTGGTCTAATATTGACGTACAAGAGCCCAGGTCCTTCGATTATGTCGGTTCATTGCAGAACTTCTCATTAGTCTTCTGGGATGAAGACCACCTTGATGCAATCTTCTAGGCACTGATTGGTCTGAGATATGAATCCCTGTTACCCGGGAGAAGTCATTTCCAATATTTCTGGCAGTTTATGTTGGGCGTCTGCGAGCCGATAGTTGGAGGAAACGATGCTGCATTGTTGTTGTTGTACTAGGACGACCACTGCGAGGTCTGTCGTTCAGATTTACCGTCTCTCTGTACTTTCTTCACACCTTAGACACACTACTTTGAGTGACATGTAACTGATCGCCAGCTTCTTGCTGTGTATGATCTGCTGAAAGTAAAGCCACTATCCTGACTCTAGAAAAGTGTTGTACGCCCCTACGTAGCCTGTTAGTGCAGTGCTGAACACAAATTGAATGAACCTGTTGTTGATACCGGGCTGCTCGTAGCTTGCCGCTGCGGCAGCGTTATGTTTATATCAACGGAGAACGGCCTCGGTGCATTCCATTAGTAAACACCGTCCAGTATATGGTCTCTAAGTACACTGAAGCGCCAAAAAAATGGGTATAGGTATGCGTATTCAAATGCAGAGATATGTAAACACGCAGAATACGGCGCTGCGGTCGGAAACACCTATGTAAGTCAACAAGTGTCTGTAGCAGTTGTTAGATCGGTTACTGCTGCTACAATGGCAGGTTATCAAGATTTAAGCGAATTTGAACGTGGTGTTATAACCGGTGCACGAGCAATGGGACACAGCATCTCTGGGGTGACGATGAAGTGGAGATTTTCCCGTGCGACCGTTTCACGAGTGTACCGTGAATGTCAGGAATCAGGTAAAACATCAATATTCCGACATCGCTGCAGCCGGAAAAAGATCCTGCAAGAACAGGACCAGTGACGGCTGAAGAGAATCGTTCAGCGTGACAGAAGTGCAATCCTTCCGTAGATTGCTGCACATTTCAATGTTGGGCCATCAGCAACGGTCAGTCATTCAAGGAAACATCGTCGATATGTGCTTTCGGAGCCGAAGGCCCACTCGTGTTCTCTTCACGACTGCACGACACAAGGCTTTACGTGTCGCCTGGACCCGTCAACACTGACGTTGGACTGTTGATGACTGGAAACACGTTGCCTGGACGCACGAGTCTCGTTTCAAATTGTATCGAGCTGATGGATGTGTACGAGTGTGCAGACAACCCCACGAATCCATGGACCCTGCATGTCAGCAGGAGACTCTTCAAGCTGGTGGAGCCTCTGTAATGGCGTGGGGCGTGTGCCGTTGGAGTGATATGGGACGCCTGTTGCGTCTAGATACGACTATGACAGGTTACACGTACGTAAGCGTCCTGTCTGATCACTTGCATCCATTCATGTCTACTGTGCATTCCGACTGATTTGGGCAATTCGACTGATTTGGGCAATTTCAGCAGGACAATGCGGCATCCCACAGGTCCAGAGTAGCTACAGAGTGGCTCCAGGAACACACTTCTGAGTTTAAACACTTCCGCTGGCCGCCAAACTTCACAGACGTGAACATTATTGAGCAGTCCGCCCTTGGTAGCTGAGTGCTCAGCGCGACGGAGTGTCATACCTAACGGCCCGGCTTCGATTCCCGACTGGGTAGGAGATTTTCTCCGCTCAGGGACTGGGTGTTGTGTGGTCCTTATCATCATCCTTTCATCCTCATCGACACGCAAGTCGCCGAAGTGGCATCAACTCGAAAGACTTGCATCAAGCGAACGGACTATCCGACGGGAGGCCCTAGCCACACTGCATTTCCATTTTATTATTGAGCATGTCTGGGATGCCTTGCAACGTGCTGTTCAGAAGAGAGCTCCATGCCCTCGTACCCTTACGGATTTATGGACAATCCTGCAGGATTCATGGTGTCTGTTCCCTCCAGCACTACTCCAGACATTAGTCGAGTCCATGCCACGTCGTGTTGCGGCACTTCCGCGTGCTCGCGAGGGCCCTACACCATGTCAGGCAGGTGTACCAGTTTCTTTGGCACATCAGTGTAGGTAATGCATGAAGTGCCTAGGTCAATGAGTCCTCTATTATCGTAGACTACATTTTGCAATAGAATACCAAACGCTTGTTGAGCGCCGGCCGCGGTGGTCTAGCGGTTCTAGGCGCTCAGTCCGGAGCCGCGCGACTGCTACGGTCGCAGGTTCGAATCCTGCCTCGGGCATGGATGTGTGTGATGTCCTTAGGTTAGTTAGGTTTAAGTAGTTCTAAGTTCTAGGGTACTGATGACCATAGATGTTAAGTCCCATAGTGCTCAGAGCCATTTGAACCATTTTGAACTTGTTGAGCAGTGTAGTAGGTATCCAAACATCGAAAAATAATTAGAGTAAAAGCTCTCTGACTCTTTAAAAGTATACTTTTCGTCAGATACGTATTTCGATTTTTATCGAATTTTATTGACTGGTGATTGACAGAAATCCAGTTATTGATAGTTCAATAGCAAATTTTTTGTTGCATCCTCTTATGTCTCACGACGTAACTTATTGGATTTGGAGACCAGACTGTAGGAGAATAAACATGAGCAGTTTTTAACGCCCTGTCGATGTTGAGATTATGAGAGGTGGAGCACTACCGCAGATTGAACAATAACGTGGCAGGAAATCAAGTGAGGATTTTTGAAGTTATTTCTGCAAGCCATATTTGACTTAAATATGGTGATTCGAACTCTATTCCCCAAAAATAAGTGTCCAGTCTCTTACCACTGCGTCACCTGACTTGGTAACCACAATGTGCACTGATGCCACATTGAGACTCCATGTTCCCAAGTATAATAGACATTTGCCATGAGAACAAAGGCATTTCAAAACTGGTAAACTGAGCCCGTGATCTTTCGGTTACCTGAAAGTATCTAATGAGAAATATTTAATGATGGGTAACTGCGGAAACTACCTACTAAAATAAAAATTATTTTGTTTGGAAATTTCAAATGAAAGACATTTAGAACATTGACAGTATTAAATGAAACAAAACTAGTCGCGGATATGCTTATTCACAGTGGCTATACATTGTGTGTGGAGGATGTGTTCACGTCTAATTTATGTCACTACGTGCAACAACGAAATCTTCTTCCAAATGAGTTCTGTAGTTAGACCCTGCTAATGTCTTACCTTCAACGGACGTTCTGTTCGTAATAACATAATTTACTGCTTGTAAATAAACACAGCATCCCATCCACTCGTCACAATGGCGAACCCTTGCCTTTTGTGGGAACAACTCTTGCCGATTGAGTTTGCTGTAACCTCTCACTATCGTCCTCACATCTTTACTTTACTTTCAATATGTCTCTACTACCTTCAAAACTTCACAGAAATTTCCATACATACTATGTGACTGGGTCTTTACTTGCGCCTGGATACCTCAGTAAGTCTGTGCAAGAGATGGTCCTGGATTCGAGTCCCAGTCCAGCAGATAGTTTTAATCTGCAAGGCAGCTTCGGAATGCATGTGTTAGAATTGGCATACATTAACCGCATTTACGTATAGCCTCAGTCTGAAGCATGCTCAACAGAAGGCTTTTTTATCTGCTACAGTTGAACAAGTATGAGTATGTGATTGCAGTCCACTGAGCTATTCGTTGGCATTTGCCGGTTGTTCTCCTAGCGGTGAAAACCATGCGTCGTAGGTGTCGCCAGTATGAAGACAGGATATCTGTACAAAGTTAAGACTCCAGTCGACCTCTGATTTCTGATGAAAGATTGGAGAGAGGTTTTTAATCCTTTGAACGCAGCTCACGAAAGTCTAGTACCTGCATATAAGAGAGCTTCAAAATCGCTCAGGACGTTGTTGATCACGGAAACGATTCACTTGGAGAAAACATGTTGTGTGCCATTTCTTATAAAAAGATGTATTGCCCATTCTTTTTTTAGGACAGCTCAAGGACTAAAATGAGCTATCTGGAAATGGTACAAACGTTGCTTTCTCCACAACTTTATGAGGACTCTGTTGATTTCATATTCCAACAGAATAAAGCGTAACCACACTGGCACAACAACGTAGGACAATTTCTCATTGAGACACTGCCTCATCGCTGGATATGGTGCAAAGAACACCAAGACACTGCCGTACGTTCTTGGCCTCTGAGATCTCCATAGATGCAACTTTTTCTTGTAAAGATGAGAGAAGGGATGTGTTCTCGTTCTCCCTTTACCTCTAACACAAATTTGCTCAAATTACAATTTGTTATTCTACAACGCCTACCTCATTGTTTGGAAGGAATTTCTGTTGAAATGGATGTGTCTGCAGCTGCGGTTCATATTTTCTCCAACTAACTGTGCCACCACGGACAGTTACGTTACTGTGTTTCGTGAAAGTGACGGCGAAAATAAATATCTTTTTTCTGCACTCCCATTCTGAATATCAATTACCTTCATCAGTTACTACTTTAGCTTTATTTTCGTTTGATGTGATGACCAGATCTCCGTTCTGTTAAGTTCTTATTGATTTGGCGAAAAAGTATCACTGATATTAACAATTATTAGCAAATAAATCGTCCATACATAATTTTCTAAAGATTCGACAAATCTTGAAATTCCAGTAGGAACCTTTCAACCAACTACAGGACTCCAGTACCACCAAGACTGCTCCTATGGACGTATAAATAACGTGTTTGATTAGGTAATACTGTAATGTCCGAACAGTGGACGTAGAAACAGTTTGCTTCGCAGCACACTGAAATGATCTGTTATTTTACACACAGATTGCATGACTAATGAAACCTAAATTTGTGCCCAAAGTTCACAAATATCGTAGTGGTGAGCAGATTATATGGGTTAGGGATCTTCATGAACGGCAGTTTGGATCTCGAGGTCATTTGTCTCTCTGTCTTTGAATTAAGGTAACACACACACACACACACACACACACACACACACACACACACACACACACACATGACAAACAAACGGAAACTAGAGTTTTATACTCACCGAAGTGTAAATGAAAGAAAGCAGAAGGGGAGCATCGCGGCATCTGGCAACACTGCAGGTAAAATAACGTACATTTCCTAACACATTAGTGAAGCGTATAGTGAAAAAATGCTTTAAATATGCAGATAAATATTAAAGATAGAACATACTGAATCGTACGGGGCAACAAAATATAGCTCCACCGTTACAAAATGGTTGGCTCTGAGCACTACGGAACTCAACTTCTGAGGTCATCAGTCCACAAGAACTTACAAGGGAACCTCCTCATCGCACCCCCCTCAGATTTAGTTATAAGTTGGCACAGTGGATAGGCCTTGGAAAACTGAACACAGATCTATCGAGAAAACAGGAAGAAGTTGTGTGGAACTATGAAAAAATAAACAAAATATACAAACTGAGCAGTCCATGTGCAAGATAAGCAATATCAAGGATAGTAAAAGCTCGATGGAGCAGTGGTCCCGTGGTTATCGTGAGCAGTAGTGTCTGTGTTTTGCGACCGCACCGCAAAACCGTGCGATTAGTAGACGAAAGGACGTGCCTCTCCAATGGGAACAGAAAACATTTGATCGCAAGGTCATAGGTCAACCGATTCCTCAACAGGAGAACACGTCTGATATATTCTATACGACACTGGTGACGGCATGTGTGTCACATGACAGGAATATGTTGTCAACCCACCTAACTTGTATACTTGGCCAATGGGTAAAAAGATTCTTCTACCTTGCCCGATTTAGGTTTTCTTGTGGATATGATAATCACTCCCAAAAAAGTGATGAAAACATAAGAGTTTGTCACATAAACTAAAAATAAAAAAAATTAAATTTTCGTTTGAGGGAAGACTCGAACCAAGAACCTCTCGTTCCGGAGCTGCTCACGCTAACCACGGGACCACGGCGCTCCTCAGCTGGTATTATCCATGATATTGCATATCATGCACGTGGACTACTCAGTTTGTAGATTTTGCTTATTTTTTCATAATTCCACACAACTTCTTCCTGTTTTCTCGATTGATCTGTGTTCAGTTTTTCAAGGCCTATCCACTGTGCCAACGTATAACTAAATCTGAGGGGGGTGCGATGGGGAGGTTCCCTTGTAAACCTAACTAAGGACATCACACACATCCATGCCCGAGGCAGAATTCGAAACTGCGACCGTAGCGGTCTCGCGGTTCCAGACTGTAGCGCCTAGAACCGCACGGCCACTCCGGCCAGCACTGTTACAAAGATGTAATGAGTGATTTGCAGAGGCTCGTAAGTGCACCCAAAAATTGCTAAACCTCTCAGCATCATGACCACCAATGTTTATTTTAACCTCATAACACGAGCTTAACGCCTCTGCTTTCTGGGGATTTTGGTTCAAATGGTTCAAATGGCTCTGAGCACTATGGGACTTAACATCTGAGGTCATCAGTCCCCTAGACTTAGAACTACTTAAACCTAACTAAGGATATCACACACATCCATGCCCGAGGCAGAATTCGAACCTGTGGCCTTAGCAGCAGCGCGGTTCCGGACTGAAGCGCCTAGAACCACTAGGCCACATCGGTCGGCAGGACTTTGGTATGAGGAACATGTGGTCTCCAGTGACTCGTTACAGAGTAATAATGCAATGATCATGTATTCGGCTTGTTGCCCAGTTACTTTTGTTTCTGTGAAAACATCCTCACAACAGTGGAAAATCTTGTAATATTCAATTACTGAAACGAACAATATAAAACACATCTCTCAGACTTGTAAGAATTCTGATGTGGTTGTCATCTCTGTATGAACAACTCAACATAGTACCGTCAAGCGGTTCTTCCAGTGCACTCAAAGAACCCTACACGAGGTGCATATAAACCAGCCCGTCATCAGTAAACTTAACCAAATTGCCATATGTGACTGTTAATGTACAGGTAACACTGCCGGAAAAGTAAACCAGAGAAGTACTGAATGCAATTTTGGGGGCGAATCGTAAAGTAGGCATTCCTGTTTTCAGCAAGTACTGTGAGCGAATGGAACGGATTTCTTTCGAAACAAGACACACAGTACATACTGTCGCCATTTGAACTGTCGTGTGCACATTTCACTGTAAAATATACACAAAGATAAATACAATTATCTGTAACGAGGTATTGGAGACCACGGATCCCATATAACGAAATACTCAGAAAATATCCCTGAACAACCTCCTAGCCGCGGGGGTAGCCGCGGGATCTGAGGCACGTTGTTACGCTTCGGGTGGCCTTCGCCGTCGGAGGTTCGAGCCCTCCCTCGGGCATGGTTATGTACACTCCTGGAAATGGAAAACGGAACACATTGACACCGGTGTGTCAGACCCACCATACTTGCTCCGGACACTGCGAGAGGGCTGTACAAGCAATGATCACACGCACGGCACAGCGGACACACCAGGAACTGCGGTGTTGGCCGTCGAATGGCGCTAGCTGCGCAGCATTTGTGCACCGCCTCCGTCAGTGTCAGCCAGTTTGCCGTGGCATACGGAGCTCCATCGCAGTCTTTAACACTGGTAGCATGCCGCGACAGCGTGGACGTGAACCGTATGTGCAGTTGACGGACTTTGAGCGAGGGCGTATAGTGGGCATGCGGGAGGCCGGGTGGACGTACCGCCGAATTGCTCAACACGTGGGGCGTGAGGTCTCCACAGTACATCGATGTTGTCGCCAGTGGTCGGCGGAAGGTGCACGTGCCCGTCGACCTGGGACCGGACCGCAGCGACGCACGGATGCACGCCAAGACCGTAGGATCCTACGCAGTGCCGTAGGGGACCGCACCGCCACTTCCCAGCAAATTAGGGACACTGTTGCTCCTGGGGTATCGGCGAGGACCATTCGCAACCGTCTCCATGAAGCTGGGCTACGGTCCCGCACACCGTTAGGCCGTCTTCCGCTCACGCCCCAACATCGTGCAGCCCGCCTCCAGTGGTGTCGCGTCGCGACAGGCGTGAATGGAGGGACGAAAGGAGACGTGTCGTCTTCAGCGATGAGAGTCGCTTCTGCCTTGGTGCCAATGATGGTCGTATGCGTGTTTGGTGCCGTGCAGGTGAGCGCCACAATCAGGACTGCATACGACCGAGGCACACAGGGCCAACACCCGGCATCATGGTGTGGGGAGCGATCTCCTACACTGGCCGTACACCACTGGTGATCGTCGAGGGGACACTGAATAGTGCACGGTACATCCAAACCGTCCCCCATTGAGCATGTTTGGGACTGGATGAAGCGTCGTCTCACGCGGTCTGCACGTCCAGCACGAACGCTGGTCCAACTGAGGCGCCAGGTGAAAATGGCATGGCAAGCCGTTCCACAGGACTACATCCAGCATCTCTACGATCGTCTCCATGGGAGAATAGCAGCCTGCATTGCTGCGAAAGGTGGATATACACTGTACTAGTGCCGACATTGTGCAAGCTCTGTTGCCTGTGCCTATGTGCCTGTGGTTCTGTCAGTGTGATCATGTGATGTATCTGACCCCAGGAATGTGTCAATAAAGTTTCCCCTTCCTGGGACAATGAATTCACAGTGTTCTTATTTCAATTTCCAGGAGTGTATGTTGTCCTTAGCTTAAGTTAGTTTAAGTTAGATTAAATAGTGTGTAAGCCTAGGGACCGATGACCTCAGCATTTTGGACCCATAGGAACTTACCACCACCAGCAACCCCCTAAAAATGTATTACAGGTCGCTGATGATACATCACAAGTAAAAGAAGTGAAACGCATGTGGCAGTTAAGTAAAAATTTTTTTTATTAACTCAAAGAGAAGAAGCTGAGATCCGCGGAATAAAATCGTTATAAACGCAGTTGGCGTGTGGTTTTCCCATTTAGTACAGTTAGTATTCGTCTGAGACAGTTGCAAAGAAATGATCATGTTGAAATCGCTGCGTATAAATCAAGAGTTCAACTGTAAAACATTCTAAGTGCCAAATCTCAAATCTATCAAGAGAATAAAAAACCAATGTATCTGTGTTTGTACGTAACTTTCTTGTATCAACATATTGAAAAGGTATTTTGATACCACAGAATTATATTGGCCACCTGATCACTGCAAAAAATAATGAGACAAATCCATACATATTATTAAAATGTATGTATGTATGTTCTGCATCCCCTCCTATACCACTGTACTGATTTCAGCCTAGCTTGGGAAGAATCGCTGCCTATCAGTGGGGTAGGTGTTAAAAAGCGTAGCCCACGACGCCCGATTACCTAGATTTTGTTCATCCAGTATATGAGAATGAGAGCACTTAGAAAATTTCAACGATCTTTACACATAATTTCAAACCATTAATAAACGCTTTCTCGCTGACGACTCCCACATATGACGAACGGAAGTAAGTTGATCGTTTACTACCTTTCTGCTGTTCATGCAGTAAAACTGCCGAATCAGGCATAACATTTTAATTTATTACTTCTGTACTATAAACTGTATTCGCGACACGTTTTGCAGATAATATCCACATACACCACTGAATGTGCCTACAAAATTATTTCATGGTACGTTACATAATTCAGGAGATATGGCATCACAAACATTTAGCTGTGCGAAAACGGAACTTCAGGGTGAAATCCGCTAGATAGATGTGTAACATACGCACAAATACGAGTGAAATACACTGGAAGTATGAATTAAAAAACGCCTTCAGTCACAACTTTTCGTGTTTTATTAAGTACACGATGTATTTCGCACCCCGAGTGTCTATCATCAGATGTAATTTGTCTTAATACGTGCTTTAATGTTTCTCTTGAATGAAGTGAAATGGATAGTCCTGTCATGAAAAGGTCTGATATTAGGTTATGAATTTCGTAGGTCAAACTCGGAAAATATGTGCGAAAAAGTGGAAAAGATGAACAGTGTAAACTTACCACATAATTCAAGAAAAACGTTTTTAACATTTTAGCGCCAGCTTATATTCTTCTCTCCATCGTTTTCGGACATATCACTTCACTCAAAGGACATATTTGCATACAGGCTTCGTCCACAGCTCGTGGTCGGGCGGTAGCGTTCTCGCTTCCCACGCCCGGGTTCCCGGGTTCGATTCCCGGCGGGGTCAGGGATTTTCTCTGCCTCGTGATGGCTGGATGTTGTGTGATGTCCTTAGGTTAGTTAGGTTTAAGTAGTTCTAAGTTCTAGGGGACTGATGACCATAGATGTTAAGTCTCATTGTGCTCAGAGCCATTTGAACCATTTGCATACACGTGTTTGTAAATACACTATTGGCCATTAAAATTGCTACCCCAAGAAGAAATGCAGATGATAACGGGTATTCATTGGACAAATATGTTATACTAGAACTGACATATGATTACATTTTCACACAATTTTGGTGCATAGATCCTGAGAAATCAGTACCCAGAACAACCACGTCTGGCCGTAATAACGATCTTGATACGCCTGGGCAATGAGTCAAACAGTTGCCCATGCAGCATCAGCACGATACCACAGTTCATCAGGACTTGTGACTGGCATATTGTGACGAGCCAGTTGCTGAGCCACCATTGAGCAGACGTTTTCAGTTGGTGAGAGATTTGCAGAATGTGCTGGCCAGGCAGCAGTTGAACGTTTTCTGTATCCAGAAAAGCCCGTACAGGACCTGCAACATGCGGTCGTGCGTTATCCTGCTGAAATGTAGGGTTTCTCTGGGATCGAATGATGTTCGTGTAGATGGCTGTTGTCTTGGAAACGTCCCCATCTGTCGACTCAAGGATAGAGACGTGGCTGCACGATCCGTTACAGCCGTGTGGATAAGATGCCTGTCATCTCGACTGCTACTGATACGAGGCCGTTGGGATTCAGCACGGCGTTCCGTATTACCCTCCTGAACCCACCGATTCCATATTCTGCAAACAGTCATTGGATCTCGACCAATGTGATCTGCAATGTCGCGATACGATAAACCGCAATCGCGATAGGCTACCATCCGACCTTTATCAAAGCCGGAAACGTGATGGTACTCATTTCTCCTCCTTACACGAGGCATCACAACAACGTTTCACCAGGCAACGCCGGTCAACTGCTGTTTGTGTACGAGTAATCGGTTGAAAACTTTCCTCATGTTAACACGTTGTAGGTGTCGCCACCGGCGCCAACCTAGTGTGAATGCTCTGACAAGCTAATCATTTGCATATCACAGCATCTTCTTCCTGTCGGTTAAATTTCACGTCTGTAGCACGTCATCTTCGTGGTGTAGGAATTTTAATGGCCAGAAGTGAAGCACTTTTAGGCAACCGTAAGATCAAGGGCTCAATTTACCAGTTTCGAAATGCATTAATGGCCAATATTGTACTTCACAGATGTTTTCGTACATGGTGTGATAAAAGATGAATTTATTCGTATTATAAAGATATAATTATCAAACTATTGACATATGCAGGAAATGAATTTAGAATAGGTCTTTAAAATTGCTGAAATACGTAGATACAAATAAGACGAAGAAAAGAACGTACGCTGGTGCTAAAGCGTCTGTGGTGTCACCGCCAGACACCACACTTGCTAGGTGATAGCCTTTAAATCGGCCGCGGTCCGTTAGTATACGTCGGACCCGCGTGTCGCCACTATCAGTGATTGCAGACCGAGTGCCGCCACACGGCAGGTCTAGAAAGACTTCCTAGCACTCGCCCCAGTTGTACAGCCGACTTTGTTAGCGATGGTTCATTGACAAAATACGCTCTCATTTGCCGAGACGATAGTTAGCATAGCCTTCAGCTACGTCATTTGCTACGACCTGGCAAGGCGCCATTACCAGTTACTATTGATGCTGTAAAACATGTACCGTCAAAAGCGATATTCACCATTTATGGATTAAAGTTAAGTATTCCACAGCTACGTCCTTTTTAGTTAGTCTCATTTCCTTGACCTGTTTCAGACCTCACGCCGGCCTGCGTGAGCTAAAACGCGTGCCTTTCGGCTTCCTCTCATAGTGGATTGGCTGTCTTGCCAATCCACAACAGCTTCAAAACGCTTTGCTTGGATTATGTGGGAAGTTTACACTGTTCATCTTTTCCACTATTTCGCACATATTTTCCGCTTTTGACTTACGAAATTCATAGCCTAACATCAGACTTTTTCATTACAGAAATATCCATTTCACCTCATTCAAGAGAAAAAATGAAGCATGTATTAAAACAAATTACACCTGATGATGGACCCACATGGTCCAAAATGCATCGTGTACTTAATAAAATATGAAAAGTTGTGACTGAAGGCGTTTTTTTAATTCATACTTACAGTTCATCGAATACAGTCACGTTTGAAGCTGTGAAATATGAATAGAATTAAAACGATTCGAATATGTGACATGTGTGTAGTGTACAATGAGTAAAGACTTCTCCTAAACCACTGGATCGATTTCTGGCAAACTTGGTACACAGATTATTTACTACCTGGAAAGAAATACTGTGAGGGAAAGGACCAGGAACCTCCTATTGGGAGCAGGGGGTGATAATGTGGAGAGAGAAGGGACAGGTGGAAATGGGCAGACAGAGAGGGGCTAGAAGGAGATGAACACAGAGAGGGGGAGGAGGAGATGGGCAAGAGAGGGGGAAGAAGAGATGGTCAGGGTGGGGGGGAAGAGGAAATTAACAGAGGTGGGGGAGGAGGAGCTGGGTAGAGAGAGGGAGAAGGAGGAGATGGACTAATAGAAGAGTGAAATAAACACATACCTGGACAATGCCTGGTGTTCAGCTAGTTATAAAATAAATAATTTATGAAGAACGTTCAAAGTGTAGAACCAGGAAACTGACTGGCGCTGAGTGCCAATAAGAAAGATTTTGTTTTCAGTGCCATCAGTACTAAGACACTAAGTTTCATTTGTGACAATAACAGTACAGAAACGCTGTAGTAATATTTTAACTAGTACGAATGTAATCAACAAGAAGCATTTCTCATTTCTTTTACATTTTTTATAAAGGATAACAACATTAAATTCATGAAAATATCGCTCAGTGTTTTCTTCTCTTTCTTACACAAGTAGATTGTTGGGACCAGGTGTTACAAAGTTTACTGAAAAACTCCCCGTGCTGTTGGAGAAATGGCAACATTGTCAACAGTTCTTTTTGTTTTGCAACTGATAAACATAGCTAGTCTTTCAAATGAAGTAGGGCTTGGCATACATCGGTCATCGTCTTCCCTCTCCTGAATACATTGATGTGTTTTTCGACTGTCTCTTTCAGAGTAAGGAGCTTTAATAGCTATTTGAGATAGATGAGTATGAGACACTTTTATCATACTGCATTCGGAAATCTTACAGATCTGCATTGACAAAAATGTTTCATAAGCATCTTTAAAATCGAAGAAGTCAGTTGTATGTATTGCAATTAAATGGAATTGGTTCATAGCTTTGGATGACACAATAATGTGTAAACCTTGCGGAACAGAGAACTTACCTTTCTCTATAACAGAAAAATCTCTGTCACAGTTCAAAAAACTGTTCCCACTCGCCAAAAACGTGTGTGTTATCTCCTGAAACCATCTCACACTAAATGGAGGAGACTTTGACGCGTGGCACTTGGAACTGCAGATGAACTGCGTGGCACAAAGACCATGCACCATCTAGTAATGAATGATTAAAACATTTTCTCAGTAATTTGACATTTCGCACACGTACATACAATACCGAGAACACAATAGCACTGAAAACGCCCTATGTGGAAAAGTGGCACATACAACGTTTTGCATTTCTGCTCATCAGTTAGTTTCCACATAGATGCTGCATTGATTCTGCAGCGTCACTTGCACCATCTTTGAGACGGAGGAGCGGCTCAATTTATCAAGCAATGGAAAGTATCGCAAGTCATTCCTGCTTTTAAGAGGTAGAGCGAAACGAATGTGCAAGATTATGGGCCAGTACAACTGATGGCTGCTTGTAGCATGAGTCGTTGTTCACGACAACAAATTAAAAATCATTGATGTTTTCTACAACGCCCATAGTGTAAAAAAGGCAACTTACTGTTAGATACAGGCTGCAGCATACCATAATTCATATAAGTGAAATGGTTTTTTTTATGTTAGCTACATTCATGTCCCACAATGACATTTAATTAACTTGGGTTCTGTCCGTAAATGAACAGAAGCTGACGACATGTTCAGTATTTTTCTATGATGTAGATACTTCGTAAGGTATGAGGCTAATTCTATGAGTGGCTCAGCTGAGTTGTGAAAAACCAGATAATAGTTATTGTGCCGTTGTCTGCAGACCATTGCGTAGTTTACAGTGAGATGGAAAATTCCATATAGATAGGAAAGAGGCATTCTTTCAAAATGCAAGCGCCCCTTAAAATACATTCGTCTTGCAGGAATAAAAAAATTCTTTGTCAGTAAGTGTGATAGATTCATTTAAGATAAGGATGATCCACTATAAGCTTATCCAGTCACTTCCCGTCAACCGAGAGGAGTAGTAGAGTTCACGTCCGTGTCTGCCCTTACATTTAGGTTTTCTGTAGTTTCCCTAAGTCAAACATTCGGATGGCTCTTTTATAAGGGACAGAGCCGATTTTCTTTCCCGTCCACGCCTAGTCGAACACTCTCTCTAACGACTTCGTCGCAGGCGGGACTTTAAACCTTCGTTTCGTCTGCTTTTTGTATAGGAGGATCTGATGGAACATACATTCGAACATTCACCGTTCGTTATCCCGTCATACTGGTATTAATTCTTATTATAAAATGTGTTCGAAGTAATGATTTGTAGGAAACTGACTACTGCCACTACCATGCTATTAGTAGGCAACGTGGGAAACTATAACGTAAAGCTTGAACTGTATTACATATTTGCAGGCCCTTAAACACTGCCGTGATGGCCATTTATCTATAAAAAACTAAAGATCGTGAATCATTGTATTCTAGAATTCCACGATTTTGTAAGTTGTAACTCGGAAAATGAAAGAGTGGATGATGAAGTGTTAAGTGTTAATGTGAGAGCGGTGGCTGTTAATAAGGCAGTCTTATCAGTGCGAGGTGTGTGGAGGTGTTCACATTACATGTGAAGTGACGCTAGATTAAGTTCAGACATATCATGCCTTGGGTATCTCCAGGGCAGTCAATATTTGGTGATTGTCTGTGCCTATCTTCAAATATTGAAATTCATTGCTCTCAGCACAGACTGAGCATGGTTTCGTGGGTACCGCGGATGCGTACCGCCGGTGCAGTACACCCAGCGAACATTTTGATGGTACTTTTCAGGAAACAGACACGCTGTGACACTGTCATAAAAAATTGTTCATTGCGTATTACACAAAAGCCCGTCGTCTGCAATTATGCCACCATCTTTGTTACCGAACCAATCATACGTTATAAATTATAAAGAGCAATCAAATGAAAAAGAGATACATGGAAAAAATTAAGTAAACTATTTATTATTTCAAAAGTAATCGTCATTGCTGTTAATGCATTTGTCCTATTGTGAGACAAGACAGTCAATGTCTTCATGAAAAATGTTTTCGGTGACCTACGGAACCCTGAATGTACACAGGCGTGTAATCCTTCGTCAGAATCAAATCGATGACAAGGGCTCCAAAAATATGAAAATCATATGGTGAGAGATATAGATTGAATGGAGGATATGTAAGGACTTCCCAGTTAAAATTCTGCAGGCTCCATACAGTCTTTATCTCTTCCCATGTGATTTCCATGCTTTTGGAGCTCTGAGGATTTGCTTCGGACGAAGAGGAGCAGGTCTTGGTACAATAATGGTTCCGTAGTGTGGCGTTACAGCCTCTGGTTCCGAAGTATAGCACAAGTTTACCTTTCAATTAATCACCCTTGCACTGAACTAAATATTTGATTTAATCTTTCTTAACCGTGTTCGGATTTCTATTACTATTTTTTTTTCTTATAAGCATTCACAGATTCGTGAGTCGAGAGACTAACTTGGGCAATAGAACTTTCAGTTATCCTGGTAAAAATGTTAACTTCAAAGAGAACTGTAAATGATAAGGCCTGTCTCTGAAACGGTCAGCGTCTTAAGTAATTCGTGACTGAACTGACAAATTTTCGTAATTCGCAAATTTCATCCTATTTCACTTTCTGCAGTAAGCAGCAGTCAAAACAGGAAAATAATTTTCAATAAACTGTGGTTAAATAAGTAAACACCCTATGCTTCTTAAACGATAAGTCTAACAAAATAATTTTCCCTTCCTATCGCGTTTATTACCACGTAGTAACAACGCACAGATCCTGGAAGTTGACGATAGCAAGCATACTGTTAGACATTCTTATTACACTTACTCAATTCAAAGAACGATATTTATTTATTTTTCAGTTACAATTACTCTTTTAAAGAATGCAGTTGAGGGTAGAGAAGAGCAACAGTCTTCGACAGCATCATCATCTTCGCGCTGGCCGTCGGTTACTGTGTGGCAGTGGTCAACTTACTATCTTTGGCTGAAGCGATGAAGATGCTGCCGTCGGCGCATTGCAGCACTGTTCCTCACGACATGAAACAAATAGGAACATACATTTATGTACAAAAATTATCCAAAGACTTACATAAATAAGAAAACAAATTCAGAATTAAGTAACTTAATAGCTATCGTACCATTATCTTGTCATCTGCACACACTGGAGCAGTAAGAATCCTGTTGTAACTTACGCTAAATCGGTTCCACCACAGTGGGCAAGCGAAAACATTTTTCCATGGAGGCGTAGGTCGTCTTGTCTCACAGTGGGATAAATGTATTAACACCTATGGCGACTACATTTGAAATAATAATCAGTTTAAATACTTTTTCTTCATCTGTCTCGTTTGCTTTTGACTGCCCATTATGTTTTAACGGATAAAAAGTAGTGCTCGAAAAAAAAAACTGTGATGCGGGAGGAATTTCTGCTCGTATTGATTATTCTAAAGATCATTAAAGTACAAACTGGCCTGTCGGTTTCCAGACAGAAATGTTCTGAGAATTAGTTACCTTGCGGATATAGCAAATCACTTTCAAGTGAGAGATTTTACAATAAAGATGCCATAATTTAGTTACAAAACTGCTCTACAGATTCGGAAGAACTCTTCGCAGTGACTCTGTGTTATTTTTATACGAACCTCTAACACAGATGTCTCAGTCATAACATCATAGAAACTGGGACATAGCTTTCTCCCTGCTCCATGTGTGTGGACATTGAGTGACTTACAGAGCCTATAAGAAAGCGTAGGTGAGACTGTTAACCTATGGACGATGAGAAGAGTAAGCCTCATTATCCAAACCATTTATGGTCCTCGGCGTGGCATCCATGTCCGACAGAGCAGCTCTGAACGTGAAACTCGTTACAGAAGTAAAATACCCCAGATTACTCTCGAACGTATACATTCCACAAGCTCGGAAACCAAAGGAGTTTGGCTCTTACTTTCTCCAACAACCATAAACATTTTGACTAAAATTTCTACATCGTCATAGCTTTATTGTTGAGTTATTTATTTCTTTTTATGTAGATGGGCTTGCATTTCTAGGGTATTTGAACTACTCGCTCCCTAACCTCACCGAAATAACTGTAGCAAGTGGAAAAGTTGAATATACCTCTTAACTAAACTTTCATTTTAATCGAATAAAATATGCACAAACTGATTTCTTTGATACACTGTAGTTAGTAACGCAAATATTCTATACAGTATCCAGAATGACTTTTTCTCTCTGCAGCGCACTGAACGGTATTTTGAAAATTCCTGGCAAATTAAAACTGTTTGCCGGGTCAGGACTCGAACTCGGAAACTTGTTTTACGCGGTAGAGGCTCTTACCCGTGGGGACTCACGACAAATCCTCACAGCTTCGATACTGCCACTACCTCCTTTGTATTTTGCAAACTTCACAGAAATTCTGCTCCACGTTTGGCTGGACGATGGTGCAGACAGCTTTTGTATAATTTTGAAAGCAGACGAGAAGTACTGGCAATAATGAAACTATGAGTACGGCTAGTTTATCGTGACTGGACAGCTAGGCTGAATCTGTTAACGATTGTAATTGCAAAATGCCAATCATCTAAAGTTCACAACTGCTCCTGTGAACGATTGTGATGATAACACGTCTGGTTAAGGTTTATAAGTTTACGGCAAGAAAAAAGGAATAAAAGTGAGATAGTGCTAATACTTTCATCCTTCTTTACCTCCTCTGCATTACTGCAGATGACGTGTCACTGAGCACATTTGTACTGTGAATGCAGTACACGTGAGGTGCCTAGTTGTTTCCACTGCCCTGTGTGGAATACGTAAGTTCTCGTACACTTCACTTACCTGCTGTCTTCATGATGATGATGTCCCCAGCGCAGAAAACAGCACGCAGGTCGTGGATTCTTTTTCTTGAGGTTGTAATTAACTTCGCAAGGAACTGCTGCTGCGAATAAACTATAACTCATTTGGAATGCCAATCGCGTTTTTATTGATATAAACACGAGAAACTATTCTTGATCACAACGTATTGAACATATCTTTCCACAGTCATTATATCTGTCTAAAATAACACGAAATACATCCTGCCACAGACAACATGTCTGTCTACTGGAACCGTCAGAACTGGAGAATAAAATTACATGAATCAAATACTACTATTACAGACATGTCTGTACCTAGCGACGGTCGGAACTGTAGTAAATAAAATTGCATGAAACAAATACTGCTATAACAGACAACATATCTGTCTACTGGAACGGTCAGAACTGGAGAGCCGGACTGCCCGAGAGACACTTCGCGCGCCAAGCCAGCAAGGCGTGACCCGAACGCCACCGAAGTGCATCGGCAGTAATATCGTCAGTCTTTTGTTTTAGTAATACTTTGATTTTAATAATTTTGAAATAACTGATTGATAGCTGGCTGTTGAGAGATGTTTATTTAAAAAAAGGAAGTAATTTGGATGAAAGGTTTAATTAATAATAGCAACTAACGTTTAACGTTTTGGCGCTCTACCGCCGAACATAGCAGCCAATCACAGAGCAGTAGCATCGTGCAGGCGGTCTTTCTCACGGGAATGGTACCGAATCTAACATCTGTCACCGGTACCTTATCCCACATTGCATCATCTCTATGCTTCTTGCATCTCCACTGCCCTGGGAATAGCTTCCTGGAGCCTAATATGATGGCTGAATAAGCCAGAAATATTTCAAGTTATGTCAAACTCTTTAGCCTTAGACGAGCTGGGTTAGCAGTATTAAGGAGAAAGTAAGTTCTATTATCATCTTGTGAAGTTATATTCACTAATGAAATATTGTTAAACCGTTTATCTACTCGTATTATTAAGCTCCTAACATCCCACTGGTTACTTGCATCCTTTGCACACGGTTATGCTGCACTGTTGTCAATTACATTGTATGTATTTTGCGAATAATCTTTGCCTTGGATGTGAAGACCAACTGAATTAGAGATTGAAATAAAGAAGTAATTGACTGTTATGATTCTTTATGTAAAGTATAAGCGTCCCATAATTATTCTCGAATACAGCTTATGATGCGTAGCTTCTCTTCGTATTGTTTTTTTTGGTTACTCTCATTTTGTCCTGTTGACGGAATATTTTAAGAAATATCAAATTTTTGTGTAAATCAACGAAAGTGCCCCGTTAGTTTGCAACTAATCGTTAAATCACAACAAGTGTACGGATGGATTCGAGGAACTGCAGTAGATTGTTGAAAGTCTACATTTGATTTCTGATAGAGTGTGGAGGGCAATAAGAAAAGTATTCAACAGTCATTAATTTGTTGGAAAGTAGTTTTGAATATGGTAAAATAGTGGCCTATCTGACATGCACAAGGCTTCGGGAAAACTAGCCGACAGGGGCAAAATATGTATGTACATATGAGCTATAACCAGAAAGCCGGCCGGTGTGGCCGAGCGGTTCAAGGCGCTTCAATCTGGAACTTCGCGACTGCTACGGTCGAAGGTTCGAATCCTGTCTCGGGCATGGATGTGTCTGATGTCCTTAGGTTAGTTAGGTTTAAGTAGTACTAAGTTCTAGCTGACTGATGATCTCAGATGTTGAGTCCCATAGTGCTCAGAGCCATTTGAACCATTTATGACCAGAAAATTATTCAGGACTGATGAGGCGTGAATAAATCTTTCTAAGCTGAAATCAGTGTGAGGAGACTTTATAAAGTTACAAAGATACGAGAATTAAGAAATATATACATTCTGTTAATGTCAGTAAAATAGGGGAAGTGCACAACGCATTTGTATTCGTGAGATCATTTGGTGGAACTGGTATTTTATTAAGCAGTGTTCCTGGTTGTTCACAGCGTCTAAACTTATGTACTACTAGAATGGTTTCCTTGGGAAAGTGAAGGAATCTTTAGTGGCAAACCTGCATTAAACCCATTATAGCTATCTGGAACAACCGATACTGTAATGAAACTGATACGCAGTGATTTTCGAAGATCAGTAAAACTAGACCAAAGGAGAAATTTTACCTTACTCCAGGCCTGGTACTGTTAGTTTATATGTATTATACTCTGGAGCTGAAGGTGGAGGGGGGAGAAAAGAAGGGAAAGAAAAGGAACTAACGATATCAGCTGCATCGGGACATCATGTAGAATCAGCCGCAACGAGTGAGAATATGTTCCAGTCCAGGACTCGAACGCAGGATCACCTGGTTACTAGGCAATTGCATCAACCAGTGCGCTATCCGGACGCAGTCATTATCACGGAATGCTCCCTGGCTGACCCACACTCCCAGTCAATGCCACCTATCCGTAGTCTCCATCCATGTCCCCCATGTTCGTTAATTTTTAGATTCCCATTGGAGGTCGAACGAACGTGAATGTGCTCCTACACTGCAGGTTGTGGATTAATTGTCCATGGAAGAGAATCAGTTATACATATGTTTGAAAGAACCCACAACTATAATATGCGTTATGTAATTGAAGGTGGAGTCGGAGAAAGGAAGGGAAAGGGAAAGAACTGATGATACCAGCTGCATCAGGACTTCATGCGTGATCAACGACGACGAGTGAAAATGCGTGCCGGACCAGGACTCGAACCTGGGATCTCCTGCTTGTTAGGCAGTTGTGATAACCACTGTGCGACCTGGATACAGTGTTTATCTCAACTGTGCAGACTATATCGGTATGCTCCCAGCTTACCTACACTCCCACCGATTCATGTAATTCATATAATTTCTGTATTAGTTAACTATTTATTTGTGTTTGAAGCTCACAGGCGTGTGGCAGTAAAGTAAATATTTATACATTCACCCGACAAAACATTAGACACTTCCTTAAAAGAACACACTGGTCGCTTTGCAGTGCTGTAAATGGTATACAACTGATACCAGGCAGTCATGTCGCCCTCTAAAACTGATGTAAGTCATCACAGTGAAGATATTTGAGTATTTGTGTGCCATTCTCTTGTAAGGAATAAGCGCAGTTAAGATGGGTCGACATGGGTGACCAGGCGCGGCTCGTAAATAACGGTGCTGAGGTGGAGCCGCCCCAAAATATATACAGGGTGATCAAAAAGTCAGTATAAATTTGAAACCTTAATAAACTACAGAATAATGTTGATAGAGAGGTAAAAATTGACACACATGCTTGGAATGACATGGGGTTTTATTAGAACAAAAAAAAAACAAAGTTCACAAAATGTCCGACAGATGGCGCTGGACCGCAAAACTGCTACCGTGACGGGTGAGAGGTACGCCGATATGTTACAGAATCGCATCATCCCCAGCCTGGCTGATAAACACCTGCTGGAACGTACGATGTTTATGGAGGATGGCGCTCCACCCGATATTGCTAGACGCGTGAAAGATCTCTTGCGCGCATCGTTTGGTGATGATCGTGTGCTCAGCCGCCACTTCCGTCATGCTTGTCCTCCCAGTTCCCCAGATCTCAGTCCGTGCGATTATTGGCTTTGGGGTTATCTGAAGTCGCAAGTGTATCCTGATCGACCGACATCTCTAGGGATGCTGAAAGACAACATCCGACGCCAATGCCTCACCATAACTCCGGACATGCTTTACAGTGCTGTTCACAACATTATTCGTCGACTACAGCTATTGTTGACGAATGATGGTGGGCATATTGAGCATTTCCCGTAAAGAACATCATCTTTGCTTTGTCTTACTTTGTTACGCTAATTATTGCTATTCTGATCAGATGAAGCGCCATCTGTCGGACATTTTTTGAACTTTTGTATTTTTTTGGTTCTAATAAAACCCCTTGTCATTCCAAGCATGTGTGTCAATTTGTACCTCTCTATCCACATTATTCCATGATTTATTCAGTTTTCAAATTTATACTGACTTTTTGATCATCCGGTATTACAATAAGTTTCTCAATAACATATTACATAATATAAATTATCTAAAACCATTTCGAATATTTCCCACACGGATTTAAATAATGCCGGTCAACATTTTGGAACTGTTTTCATGTGATGTCACGCTATGTTTTACGAGCAGTTAATAGCTAGTCTTAAGGATGCGCCTCGAAATGCCGCTTAGCTCTGTGTAGCAGAGGTCTGGGGACGTGGTTTCCTCGGAGTACTGCTCTTACGGGCTTCCTGAAGGCTCTGGTGTTTTACCCTAAAGGCGGGTCCACACTGAGCGCGCCGTGCCGCGCCGCGCTGCGCAAAACGGCTCTGCGCGCTCAGTGTGGACGGCCAACAGCGCTGCGCCGCGTCGTGCCGCTCCAACTGGAACACGGTGAGCGCCTCGGAGCCGCGCGGACGGCGCACTCCTCTCTGTTCGGCTAGGCGCAAATTGAGAAGCGTATAGCACGTGTGACGTGACACGAAACGACAGCGCGACACGCACGTGCCGCACGGGTCACGCGGGTCCAGCGCATATTGCGACGCGTACACCAATACTTCGCACGCGCCGACTGGCGACGCTCTGCGCTGACTGAACCGAAGCGGGCGGAACCTCTTATCTTTCTCAAACGATTTTACAGAAACTATTCTCTGAAAATATATGATTTTTGCCTTACTTGTAGCGTTATATGTCAGCTTCGTGCCCTTCACCTCGCTAATGACCATTCTTATTGTGATGTACACATTTTAGTAAGACACTACGCAAAACTCAAAAAGTTTGCAACGAAAATTAAGGGTCGCTATGATTTTGCGTTTGGTCCGTATTGCACCGTATGTTGCTGCGTATGAAATTTAGCTAACATGCTGAATTTTTGTTTAGACTTGGGAGGAGATCTCTATCTGCCTCCGATCTCGAGAAAATGGGTCCCATGTAGCGCGCTCACTTCCGATCTCACGCCCGCGAGAATGAAATACACGCAACATCTCTCGTATCTCCTAAACCGCTCGAGACATCGAAACGAAAGTTTGGCGAATGATAGCACACAAGGAGGAGAGTGTTTTGCCAATTATTAAACACACGGAACTTTCTTATCTATGGCGATATATCACTACTTATACTTCTTTTTTTATTTATTTCACTCCAGTGACTGTAATAATTTAAGAGTTATCGACAGCTAGCGAAACAAGAGCTTCCTAGTATGAAAATAAACATGAAATTTCTTCTTTTATGTTACTGCAAACCGATACTATGAGGTTTATCGTAAGCTATTGAGCTCTGTAATTGCCAATTACTTGTTTAATGAGGCCCTACGTTTCGGAATTCTGTCTAAATAGCTGCTATGAGATGAGTTTGGCAAATTACATTGTAACAAAGGAAGTACAATTAAACCAGTCACCAAGAGAAATGTGGCCTTTACTCATAAATGGTGATGCTTCTTCGAATGAGAAAAGGTTAACAACTCACACAAAAACAGACTGGCAATTCTGTTGGAATTTTGGTGGAATCCCCGTAACCCATCGTATTTTTAACACTGAGCGACGGGAATGGAAACTTACCAAAGGATTTTATCCCTTCTCTTGATCTGAGCAATATTAAAATAATGACGAGCGTTCCTTCAGGCAGAATGATAGGCACATGGCAGATACTGTTTATTCACCTAGGGCTTGCCAAACTGACAATGCGTGATTGCGAATAAAATAGTTGTTATTGAGAAAAATAAACAATTGATCTGTCGCACAACACAATAGTCAGTGTATTGTCAGCAGCGAAGGATAATGCGCGTGACAGGAATGCACAAGCTAGCCATGTGTGCCTTGTGAGATGGAGTTCGAAAAACATCGTCATGAAAGTAGGTCTGCCTTTGTCAGCAGCACATTTCAACAAATTAAATATATCTAATCATAACGCTCTTTTAGGATATTCCTACTTTCGTAATAATACCGACCATTTTCTTCATTTGTGTAGCCTGTTGTTGTATAATTAGTTTATTAATGCTGATAATGTCCGTGCAACAATTGAAATGCTTCTTCTCATCAAGGCGAACCAATTAAAACATTGTTATTTGTGACTGCTTTTCGACTGTTTCTAGCTTCCAGTGGAAATATGTTGTCCACATGCATGTAGTACAGTGTGTCGTATTACATTATCACATCCATATCAGAGTAATCACAGTGAAACTTTTATACTTCAGATCTTGGACGCTTTTTACCACAAGAACAAAGGGATCACACCTGTGGAGATTATCCCTTTCTAAATTTTTGTAACAGATCCTACAGATACGCTAGCTTACTAGGCAGCGAGAATATAACCTTACTTTACTTTCCTGCCCTGATTCCTAATCACATGATTTTATAATATTCCTTGCTTCCTTATTCACTACCCGCTGTCCCTTCTTGCGATCTGAAAACATAGCGGAGGCATATGGTGCAATTCCAGCTGCCAATGCCTCATCAGTTACTGAAGTATACATTTTTCTTGACAGAAGAAAAACAAAACAAAACTATGCAGATATAAATAATAGAAAAGTATAACGTGCTAACGAAGAAAGCTGGAGCGTTTAAATGGCGAAAAACGAAACACTACCCAAAAGCAATAAAATTCAGTATACAGTAAGGCAAAATTTATCGTGTTGGCAATACTACCACTGCTGATATGCGCCGTTCCAATGTGAGCATATGGCCGGGCTGCTTTTCCGCTTCCCTCCTCAAATTTCCCACGATGCTAGCGAGGCAAGCGCGACGCGCGGCGCGAGAAACTGTGCCTCAACCACAACGCCGCGCGACCTGGCGGAGGCGCGTGTCGCGTCCCGGTCGCGTCGCGTCGCAATTTGCGCGGCCTCATTTGAACCTGTGATGTTACAAAAACGCACGCTGCGCTGCATCGCGCCACACGCGCTATACGCGTCTCAATTTGCGCCTAAAATAGCCTAAACAGCTGTGCGAGGGGTGCAGCAGCGCGGCGCAGCACGGCGCGGCGCGCTCAGTGTGGACCCGCCTTTAGGTTCAAAAAAATGGCTCTGAGCACTATGGGACTCAACTGCTGAGGTCTTTAGTCCCCTAGAACTTAGAACTAGTTAAACCTAACTAACCTAAGGACATCACAAACATCCATGCCCGAGGCAGGATTCGAACCTGCGACCGCAGCGGTCTTGCGGTTCCAGACTGCAGCGCCTTTAACCGCACGGCCACTTCGGCCGGCCCCACCTTTAGGGTGTCCTACTAAACTACACACAATTTTCACATTCCACTGCTTACACTTACACCAAAAGAAAACTAACAGAGTTGCTGAATCTTCGCGATCGAACCTCTGTCTCTGTCCATCTCTATTACGCCTTGATCCGTCTTTAATCGACCTTTTGTATTATTGTTTTGACAGTGTTTTAGAGAGGTTATTGGTTTCTGCCGTCGGCTACTTTATTCACAGCTGGAATAAGTTTGCAAATGTCGCGCTAGAGTGTACTAGAGTACGGTAACATAAGAACCACCATCTAGCGAAAGTTTCACAAATTATTAGAGGCAAAGAGCGCGCGGAATATGTCCCGTTACTTTAGTTGTTTGCTGAGTGCGGGTAACCTGCATTATTAGGAAGTTTCTTTTGTGAGTGTATTATGCATGAGTTTAGTGAGTTCTAGCTCCTTGGGAGTAACACCAGCATACCACAAATTGGAAAACAAAACAATATGTATGCAGTGTGCAATTTATCAGGTAAAATTTTGGAACATGGCGGTTGGGATAAAAGTGAAGTGACTTGGTGCGCCCAGATTCGATGTCAACATGAGTCAAGAACAAAAACAGTGTAAGTCCAGGCAAGGCCATGTACACCATTTTTACAGAATAATGTACTATTCAGCTGAGTGATCGTGTGCTCTACATCACTTAAAATGCATATTTTTGTAATACACAACTGTAAATACGACAAGCACGGTATGTTCCATGGCCATTGCTCAGGTTGCACATGTCAGCCAATCACAGCACGAGATCCGTGAGGTCATGGAAATATCACTGTTTCATCACGTGAAGTGATAAACACCGCCGTGTTAGTCTGAAGTTTGGAAATGAAAATACCAAAAACTATAAGCATGCAACGAAGCTGACATATACCTCATTAAATATCTCTCCAAAATGCGACTTTTAGTGCGATTTGTTGTGGTAAACTGTTGGTAAATGTGACATTGGTAGATAAATACGCTATCTATAGATTTTATCATTGAGTTAGCTTTTGATGTCATTCAGTAATTGATTATGAAGTGGAAAGAATATACAGTACGTAAATGTGTAGCTAGAGCGTGATACTGCCCTCCCCCTTCCCCCCCCCCCCCCCCCCCCCCCGTCCTGAAATGTAGGTTATGGTGACAAACTGATTTGCAGCGTAGCCTGAGCTCTAAGTTAGTTCCGCTTGATAAATGTCTTAGCCTTCTCCAGTATGGAAACCACGAGCTGCGCCTTGACGTGAGAAAATGACAGAAAAGAGCTATCGCTTTTGGACGTGCCCACAACCACACCATTAACAAACTTGCCCGATTTGTTGTTGTATCAATGCGAATGCCAGTCTGTCTACAGGGAATTGTGTACCGCTGGCAGCCATGTAACACAGAGTTAGAACAGTGATCGTAAAAATATCGTAACCGACAAGGACCTGAGCTGACTATCATGCCTTGTCTATGGCAGTAGTTTGAAATCTGAAAGGAATTGTTGCTGTCGATGAGCACAGGTCCATCTCAACCTGTTTCCGAGCAAACATTGCAATGGGCACTGCATGCAGTGGACACTTGGGATCGGATATCTCACAAAAAGGCATTACCCACAGAGCCATATGAAGCTTCACTGGGCCAGACTATTCAGAAACTGGGAGTAGCTGGCTGGATACTTTCAGTATGGCTCGACGAGTCGCAATCGGTTACATCGAGTCCACCGACGCCCCTCGGAAGCTGTGGAGAATATAGTTCAAGTCGGATATGATTCTGTGATGTTTTGCACGTGTTTTTCGTATCATGACTTGGGCATACTCATTCAGCGTGTTATGAACATGAACCAGAATGTTTATTTCAACATTCTTGGTGACCGAGTGTTGCCCTTTCTTCTACATCTTTATGACTGGTGTTCTACGGACACTCCCGTTGTCCAGAATGAGAAGAGCCGAATTCTCAAGTCCCGACGAATACGTTCCTGATTCGACGAATACTTGGTCAGCTTAGCGCAGCTCGACTGACCAGGTAAATTATCCGATCTTAATACTACCTAAAATGTCTGAGTCTATTTGGTAAAACTCGTGAAACGTGGCAATAAACGTCCCCGCAGTTTGGTAGCTCTATGGGATCTAACCATCAATGAATATTTGATGTGGCATACCTGAGGAAACTTGTGGTCTCTCTTCCACGTCGAACTGAGACCAGCACCTACGGAAAGTAATGGTTATGAAATTTTTATATGAAAGCTCTTAAAGTTTTTTAAATGTAACAAAAGTTATTAACATTCTACATCTTTATTATTCATGTCTACATATTTATACCTCAACATAGTCACCCTAGTGACGAACACATTTCTCCCAACAAGAGACCATTTTGTTGATTCAGCCACAGTATAATGTTTGACTACATACGCAGAACCACAAACTGACCTCTGCTTGCATAGCTTTATCACTATCAAATTGAAGTCCTCGAAGGTGTTCTTTCAGGAAACAGAAGAAATCGGAGGGTGCGGGATTTAATGGAGCATGATCGATGACATTGAACCAAAGGTATCGGACTGTTGCAGATGTAGTGCTCGTGTGTGGTCTGGCATTGTCATTCCGAAGCAGAGGGTGCTCCATATGTGGACAAACTCTTCGAATTATAAACTCGATTACAGCATGCTGTTTCCCACCAGTCACGAATCTACGACATTTCCGAAACAGGACAAAAACTTGATAGAGGCGCCCCCTCCCCCCCCCACCCCCCACCCCAATCGAGCGCTTCAGATAGGGTATCAAAAATTTATAAAAGTATGGATTTTTCAAAAATATGTTAATTTTGTAGAGCACATCTTCCTGAAGAGTTTGATATATAAAACATATATGTTCGACGAAATGTAAGTGTGCAATGTCACGCCTCTTCATACAGCATTCGTCTATCACATGTCACTGTATTTCTCTCTGTGGAATTCAAACGTAAATATTTTGTAATGGACGCCATCAAATCTATATTCCGGACAGTGGAAATTAAAATGTCCTGTGGTGCCTCTCCTGCTTCCAGTGGGCAGGTTTCACATCCTAACCCCCTTAAAAAGCTCACAATTACAACTAGATGGGGTTATTTGTGACCGGGAGAATAATAACTCTTCAGAAAATTTGCACTCCTTATTGCCTATTACCTGATAACTTTTTCTTTTGTGTGAAAAAATGGTTCAAATGGCTCTGAGCACTACAGGATTTAACTTCTGAGGTCATCAGTCCCCTAGAACTTAGAACTATTTAAACCTAACTAACCTAATGACATCACACACAGCCATGTCCGAGGTAGGATTCGAACCTGCGACCGTAGCGGTCGCGCGGTTCCAGACTGTAGCGCCTAGAACCGCTCGGCCACTGCGGCCGGCTCTCTTTTGTGTGACATAAACTTAAATATAGGAAACATTATAGCAGCAAAGACAAGAGGCAAGCGAAACAGTACACATTTCTTCTGTCGTTAGGTCCCAGCATTTATTTCTCTATAACCTTGCTACAACTTTACACGGTGTGCTTTCCTTTCTGAAAAAGAGTCTATTATCTCATCAAAGTTCGTCAAACGTTTTGCTATATGAAAAATCAAAATGTCATTATCTAATACTGAAAAAGCTGTTAATACGAGTAGTACGCAAGATTGGAGTGGCTTCTCGGTTTTATTGCGGCTATTTTGTCACTGTCTGCCAGATAAAACGAAATAGGCCTTTCGAATACCTCAGCAATTGTAACACACGCCGAATAAGCGAGACTATTTTGGCATAAATGGTAATTTTTAACTACATCATTTACATAAATAATACGACAGAATATAATTCTCGAAGTACCTATATCAAATACTTATTAGGCCTACTACAAGCAAGAGGTTTTATGTTAAGGAATAGTTTCAGACTTCATTCATATGCTCCAGTTCCTCAAGCATGACATCGAAAAGTAATAGTAGTACGAAAATTTTGTATAAGTTGGGGATTGTCATATTCTTCCATATTATTTGTGTAATGTGCCTGTTTCTTATCCTTCACCGTTCTAACAATTTTGTTATCACTAATTCTGTAACTATTCCAGTCATTGTCAAAACCTATTCTCCGGTTAACTTCACTACCGGTTTAGTTATCCCGCGTTTATTCTCCGGTTACACGTTATTACATGTTCGTACAACGTGTTTTCCGCACTGTTCCGAGTACAGCAGAATTAAGCGACTGCTAACCGGGGACTGTGTAACAGTCCCTTAGTAGTGTAGCGATCTGGCAAAAATTTTCTGTGAAAATTTCATTTTCTTGGCTACACCGAGAAGATAATACGTAATCTTTCTTACCTACCATTCCTGTGAGTCGCTTACTTCAACTCTGGCAGTCTGAATCTACGGATTTCGCTGATAATAACGCTTATCATTCGCTCACGCAATCAACAGATAAATAAACAGCAGTTGGCATTCACCCACTCGGGTTTATTCAGCTCAGCTCGGACAGCCCCATCCACTTTAGTCTGCGGGAAAGTTTTTTATTTCTAGATGCAACGGGGATACCCTGGCAGAGATATCACGTATACTATGCACGCATTCAAAAATCAACTTATAATTCGTTCAGAAAGCAATTTAGGATGTGTTCAAACATATTCAAAATCATATGAACAATCGATAGGTCAACGTGCGCTGGATGCTAGGCCCTTTATGAAACAAGGTTTTTTTGCTTCAAGGATATGAACTGGGCGCCCCCTGAAATTACCGACGGCTGAGATACTCCGGTTTGCCCCCCCCCCACCCCCACCCCCAACCCCTAGATCCGGGTCTGTTTTTCACGCACGGAGATAGTGACGTTACAGACCGCCATGTTACACGCGCTGCAGTCATGGACTGTGCGTCTGGTCCCAGCGGAGGTTCGAGTCCTCCCTCGGGCATGGGTGTGTGTGTTTGTCCTTAGGATAATTTAGGTTAATTAGTGTGTAAGCTTAGGGACTGATGACCTTAGCAGTTAAGTCCCATAAGATTTCACACACATTTTAACATTTTTTGAACATGTTACACGCTTCAGTTCATAGCCCTCTGGTCGCCGAAGGTTGTCAATACGTAGACATGAAAAATAAGGATGTAGAATGTCAACAGCGTTTGTTTTATTTAAAAAGCTTTAAGAGTTTTCGCATACACTATTTCTCATCATTGCCTCTAAGTTAGATCGGGAGTTGCACGGTATTATCGTGATGTCTCCTTGGGGGTTAGTAATTATTTGTCAGGAGTTCTTATTTTTGCATAAATTAACCTCGTAAAGTTTATCAAACAATAACTTGTTCCTAGACATTTTTAATACCGCAGATCGATGTTACAATGTACATTTAACAGTTTCATACTAGGCAATTACAATCTTGTGCGATCTTAGGGCTAGATGAAAATTTGTCGTTCTAGTAGAGAATTTCTTCACAGAAATCCATAATAAGTCAATACATTTTGTAAATTTTCTTCCTAGCAAGTACATTCCATCCCTGAAGTGCTGTCTCGGAAGATATGCAAAATAGCAATTTACAGTTGACATAATCTTTTCATTGAGCACAGAACATATTTCACCCTCAAAGTTATTTATGTTTTTTAAAGAGGGGGAATAACATTGTTAAATTTAATGTATATGGTACCTCTACGCATCGCGTAACAAACAGAATTTCTAGGAATAATTACTGATTTTCAGTTATTGTGGTGTGAACACACAAAGATACCTGCAAACAATGTCGCCAGCATGTTATGCTCTTGGAGACCTTTTTTTGTAATAGCCAGTGTCTTTGGTTTACATTAGTCCATATGCTCACTCAATTCTTAGCTACAGAGTTCTGTTCTGCGCAGCACACGCAATGAAATACAAACACAGTCTCAAACTACAGACAAGAGTCATAAGAGTAATATCCAAAAACTGTAGCCGAGCTCATTGTAAAAAAATATTGAAAACACGGGAGGCTTTAACTACAACATGTCAGTACATTCACCAGTCAACTGTGCACGTGAAAAATAACATTGATAATTATTGCACAACCGGCTCTATCCGTTACCATGGAGAAAAATACACAGGGTGATCAGAAACAGACTGGAAAGCTTGTAAGGGTGTTACAGGGTATGCTGTGCTGAGAAATAAGTGTGAAGAAAAAATTGGATTCATTATGCTGTTTCCAAGTTAATTATCATTGAAATTAGCCATCAGGGTGTTGCTCGCGCACATTCAAGCTGCCCGACAGACACAGGTAGAGTCAGATATTCTCACAGCATAGATGATAGCGCAAGAGACTGCTCACCCTTTGGCTCGGATTGCATCCTTACTATCGTCTCATATCCCATTTCTGTATCACTTTCTTGATCGGTTTTAGGTAACTAAACGAAGAATACTCGCACGTTTGGCGACACCATCTCTGGTGGGTCACCTGATTTTGTGCATTCAACGGATTCATTGACTAACTTCAATACTAATTAACTCTGAAACAGCGAAACGAATCAAATTTTTTTCATAACAATTATTTCTAAGCACAACCTAACCTACAACATCCTTACAAGCGTTCTGATCACACTGTATGCTGAATTTACATATACCAAGAAAAAATACACATAAAGCCGAAAACAGCATTTTCTACGAAAAGAATGAAACTATACAGTACACTGACCAAGGAAATTAAAGATATTACTAAAACGACCTTCCTTAAAATGATAGCCGCCCGGGGTGGCCGTTTGGTTCTAGGTGCTACAGTCTGGAACCGCGCGACCGCTGCGGTCGCAGTTCGAATCCTGCCTCGGGCATGGATGTGTGTGATGTCCTTAGGTTAGTTGGGTTTAAGTAGTTCTAAGTTCTAGGGGACTGATGACCTCAGAAGTTAAGTCCCATAGTGCTCAGAGCCATTTTTAAAATGACAGTTCATAAATACGTGTTAAGCAATACATTCTATTCAATGAGGGAGTACTTACATAACACAGAGTATTTTGTAAAAATGTAACACAAGGAAATAATAACGGCAATAATAAAAAATCTATCATTTCACGTGACACTTCCCCAATATCTTTTTCTCATTCCTTTTTATTTTTGTTTCTTTTCTGGAAGATACGACTTCCAAAGTTATGAAAGGGAGTATTCTACCACCTTATCCTCTTTCTGAGCTCAGCTTCTAGCTCGTTGTGGAGGGGTGCTGCCTCAGTATTTCAGGCTAGTAAGTGGAGAGTTACGGTGCACGAAATGAACACCAAATATCGCCACCTTTGTACTGATGTGAGCTGATAGTGTATATATTGTTACGTCGTAAAATAATATGTGAATAATGTTCGCAGTGTGTGCAGTGACTGGGAGTCCGAAACGAATGAGCAGTGTAGCAAGAAATAAATTCTTTATAATACATTGTTGCACACTAACGATAAACCGAATGAGGTAGCACTGTTTAAAAGAGACTGGCCTTGTATTCGGGACTGTGGAGGTTCCAGCCTTTGTTCAGCCATCCTAATTTAGGTTCTCCCTGGTTTCCATAAATTACTTCAGTCAAATACCGGGATGATTCCTACTACACAGCCAAGCCCGTCAAACTAGACCTTTAATTATAATGCCTGCATATATGGCTTTAAATTCGTTTCGTTGTCCTTGAATTGTAATAGCGTGATATGTCCAGTACTCTTGTAAAAGCGACCCACTGGTGAATAAAACTACTACTACTATTGCTATATGGGAATATGTGGAAGGTAGGTGTTGCCAAATGTGGTCAACAGGAATAGATTTTAAGGTTCCAACAAATTACACTTTCAGTTTTACCATTATGGAGGCAAATTTTTGAGCAGGGATATTGCCATGTTGAAACGCACACGCTACCATGAATTGCGTAAAGGTTAGACCTTCATTTGACGTAAAAGTTTTTCCAAGAAGTAATTCTTTATTCTCTTGTTACAGAACTAGCGAAACAAACGAAAACATGCATAAGAAACTAGAGACTACTATGTGAGGGTGTTCAAATGTTCAAGTGCGTGTGAATTCCTAATGGAGCAAACTGCTGAGGTCATCGGTCGCTAAACTTACACACTACTTAAACTAACTCATGCTAAGAACAACACACACACACACACACACATGCCCGAGGGAGGACTCGAACCTCCAGCGGGAGGGTGTGAGGGTGTTTCTCCTGTCATGTCCCTGAATATCAACGCTTACGGCGCGATTTCCTGAATAGTTACACAGCATGCAGTATACTCTGATACAGAGAAGAAAGTGCTCTTCTCAGGAAGAGACAGAATATTTGTCGTAATAAGAAGCACAGGACTGTCTGTGTTTCACTGACAAAAGAGTAACTACTACGCAGCTGAAGTTTTGTAGGAAATCCAGTACTACACTTGTAAGCTTTAACCACAGTTAATCTCTTCTCGTTTTTCTCTTTCCCCCACAAAGTTCTTAAGTTGCGGGGAATGTAATATCGTGACACATTTGTCACATCTTCGAGTCTATACAGCCTAGTAACAGAAGTTTAATATACTTTCTTATTCCATTTTTAAATGATGGCATTCACTTTTTATGTTCTGCAGTCTATTTCTGAACTTATAAAAATTACTCTGAAAAATTAATGTTTCTCCGAATGTGAAACACGTTCCAAGGTACAACATGATCAGGTACCTAAACACAAGCATTCAACTGAAATTTGAATGTGCCGTAATCGAGAAAAATTTTTCAGTACTGTGTTCGACAGTCTGTTACATTACTACTCAGCTACACACCATTCGTTGATAAGTGAAATCAAATTAATGAGACGTATTATCAAAAACCAGTTACAAGTTAATGTGTGTTGAAATGGAAGCTATTGGAAACTAACGCAAATTTCTGTTCTCAAGAAGGGTGAAATTGATAAGAGATTAAAGAACCTCAGTTCATTTGCAAATATCACATGTTCCTTGGTTAAAGTCTTTCTTGTGTTTCAAGTTACAAGATATTGCACGACAGAGAAAGTATGGCTTAACTGTCCCCATGTTATGCAAATAGTTCTAAAATATACAGGCTTTAATGGGTATAAGTGCAGATATTTTTGCATATGGTACAGTAATTTGTACACTCAGTGTGTTGGTTGTTCGTCTCTGAGTCTAATGGTAAAACATGGCTCTGAGCACTATGGGACTTAACTACTGAGGTCATCAGTCCCCTAGAACTTAGAACTGCTTAAACCTAACTAACCTAAGGACGACACACACATCCATGCCCGAGGCAGGATTCGAATCTGCGACCGTAGCTGTCATGCGGTTCCAGACTGTAGCGCCTAGAACCGCTCGGCCACCCCGGCCCACCAGTCTAACAGTCCCCTACAAACACGTCACATAATGTTTTCTGCATGGTCGCGACTACACCAGTAAGTGGACTATAATTGTCAGCATAGACTAACCTTTTTTGCGTCCACACTTCAAAACCTGACCTGCTGCTCAATGGACGCGGAATAGCTATAAGTCCGTAAATGACGTAAATACTGATGCAGCGTTGTTCAGTACACCATTCTAAGCCACCAACAGAAATATTTGCACTTGTACCCACTACACCTTCTACACTGTATTTTAGTCTCCATAAAAATCTGTACCTGCAGAATTAACAACATATTCCAAATAGCTTTAATTTTTGTACAGCACTTAAGTGTGTATAACACACATGTGTAAATATAGCGCAACACACAACCTCATGTCTAGCAACAACAAAAACTGTAGAACTTGGCGTTTCAGGAACCGCTTATGGCGGTCTTTGGTGCACATTCCTTCATACTCTTCTAAAATCAGTCACTAGACTGAAGTAGCGACTAAAAAACGGTGTGTGTTCCTAGGTGTACTATCCTCTAGGTACAACACGTTCTAGCTTCTTCGTAATACAGGGTTATTACAAATGATTGAAGCGATTTCACAGCTCTATAATAACTTTATTATTTGAGATATTTTCACAATGCTTTGCACACACATACAAAAACTCAAAAAGTTTTTTTAGGCATTCACAAACGTTCGACATGTGCCCCTTTAGTGATTCGGCAGACATCAAGCCGATAATCAAGTTCCTCCCACACTCGGCGCAGCATGTCCCCATCAATGAGTTCGAAAGCATCGTTGATGCGAGCTCGCAGTTCTGGCACGTTTCTTGGTAGAGGAGGTTTAAACACTGAATCTTTCACATAACCCCACAGAAAGAAATCGCACGGGGTTAAGTCGGCAGAGCGTGGAGGTCATGTCACCAATTGCTGATCATGATCTCCACCACGACCGATCCATCGGTTTTCCAATCTCCTGTTTAAGAAATGCCGAACATCATGATGGAAGTGCGGTGGAGCACCATCCTGTTGAAAGATGAAGTCGGCGCTGTCGGTCTCCAGTTGTGGCACGAGCCAATTTTCCAGCATGTCCAGATACACGTGTCCTGTAACGTTTTTTTTTTTGCAGAAGAAAAAGGGGCCGTAAACTTTAAACCGTGAGACTGCACAAAACACGTTAACTTTTGGTGAATTGCGAATTTGCTGCACGAATGCGTGAGGATTCTCTACCGCCCAGATTCGCACATTGTGTCTGTTCACTTCACCATTAAGAAAAAATGTTGCTTCATCACTGAAAACAAGTTTCGCACTGAACGCATCCTCTTCCATGAGCTGTTGCAACCGCGCCGAAAATTCAAAGCGTTTGACTTTGTCATCGGGTGTCAGGGCTTGTAGCAATTGTAAACGGTAAGGCTTCTGCTTTAGCCTTTTCCGTAAGATTTTCCAAACCGTCGGCTGTGGTACGTTTAGCTCCCTGCTTGCTTTATTCGTCGACTTCCGCGGGCTACGCGTGAAACTTGCCCGCACGCGTTCAACCGTTTCTTCGCTCACTGCAGGCCGACCCGTTGATTTCCCCTTACAGAGGCATCCAGAAGCTTTAAGCTGCGCATATCATCGCCGAATGGAGTTAGCAGTTGGTGGATCTTTGTTGAACTTCGTCCTGAAGTGTCGTTGCACTGTTATGACTGACTGATGTGAGTGCATTTCAAGCACGACATACGCTTTCTCGGCTCCTGTCGCCATTTTGTCTCGCTGCGCTCTCGAGCGCTCTGGCGGCAGAAACCTGAAGTGCGGCTTCAGCCGAACAAAACTTTATGAGTTTTTCTACGTATCTGTAGTGTGTCGTGACCATATGTCAATGAATGGAGCTACAGCGAATTTATGAAATAGCTTCAATCATTTGTAATAGCCCTGTACATAGCATTTTACATACCAGAAGTTTCGAACGTAGGTGCAGTAGAAAACCTGGAATTGAGTCAGAAATACGGAGTCCCTCTCTTTGAAAGTGAAGTTGAAATACGATAGTCTTAGGAAGAAATGGATCGCCAATACATCTGTAAAAGAAAGCACAGACTCTGCGTCTTCCTTTTACTTCACGGTACATATCTACAATCACAAAGCACATTGGTGTAAAATGTAACATTTTTCAAGTCATTTTCATTAGAATGCAAAGAAAACCAATGTCTATCTTCAGCTGACATATCAGCGACCTTGATTTTTTAAATATTCTGTCAGAATATTTACATTGATCATTGTCATTATTTATCTATCTATTATCTTTATTCCCACGGATGTTAACAGAAAAAATACAGAAAGATCATGTAACCTTCCACCCATGTAGTCCTTCTAAACCTGTAGCTCCCGCTGTCCGTTACACATCATGATACCCTTATAAGAGGCCTGCCCACGCTTTCCTTCACTCTGTACACATTCACAACTTCTCGTAGAAAATGCACTAATATTCGACGTGGAAATGATCGAATACTGAAAGAAACTCGCAACCAGCCTCCGACCGCTATGAGACAACCCGCTGGGATCATATACAAAGCCACACTTTCAAATTAACGACCATCTTTTGTGGTTCGTACACCGTATCTGATACTACACCCGCCAACATGAAATCTTTAGTTCCTTAGTCAGTAGAGAGACGCACACAGATCAAATGAAGATAGCCTGCAGAGTGGGACGTTCGGGAGAATAGACTGGACTAACAAGAACACTACACAGCAATCGGATTTTGTAATTTTTTTATATTTACGGTAGGTGAAGTTCAGCACTCAAGTAGTAGTCACACAAAGCGTTCAATGCAACTATCAAAAACTCTCGAGAAAATCGACTTTGAAATTTCGACATCATCCGAGTCTCCTTAGTACAATACAGTAAGATCAATTTTTCGACAGGCAACTTGGCTATGTGGTACAGTGCTCGTATGCCACCTGCGCGGTATGGGTTTGATTATTGGCCGATGCTATTTTTTAAACGAGGGAGCATGATCATTTTCGTGGTGTTAAAATGCATAAGGGTGAAAAAAATCAGTACCTCTCGAGAGTGATAATCGAGTTCCGTTTTATCATGATTCTTTTCTTTTTCGTTCAGGTCATTTAAATATAAAATTCGTCAACATTATGCTAGTTAACATATACAGGATGAACGTTAATAAAATCGCAAACTGCAGGGACGGATTCCTGACTGGAAATGGAAGAAAAAAGTCCTATTGACGTGTGTCCGGAAATGCATCGTTGCCACGGTAGGTTGAGCTCAAGAATGAAAGTTCCTGTGACCACGTGCAGTATTTTCCTTGTGTGTTGCAGGCTGTGTGATTGACGCAGCGTACTGTAAGCAGTCGAATGGTCCAGTATTCATGTCGGGATGGTGTTCGTGTACGTCCAAGCAGATGGAAACGGTCGAGAGGCAGTACGGCCAAAACAAGTACCGTCAAGGACACTAACCACATCGCACAACATTTCAAGCCCTTTCTGCACGTCTGTGTGATCATGTGTCCTTCCAGACAGACGAACGCAGGCAGGCGGTGGACTGTGCGTACAACAGATACGGAGGAGCGGGTTCTACAGGACATTGAGATTAACCCTAGTACAAGCTCTGGGAAAGTGGCCTGCCAGCTTAGTGTAAGCCAAATTTCTATTATGTGTATCCTGCATGACAGCCCTATCACCTGCAACGAGTGCAAAGATGATCAGTAGCAGATTTCCCTTTGCGGGAAGGATTTTGTCATTGCTTTTTGCACCAAACGGTATGGGATTTCTGTCATTAGTCCTCTTTACAGACGAAGCAACCTTTACCAGAACTGGCATCATCAATCTGCTCAATCGTCATTGTTGGCCACAGACAGACACGTTGTCAGAGAAACTTTCATGCGTTAGCGCCATCTACCATGACAACGACGCATTTGACGCATTTCCGGATGCATGTTCATTCGACCTTTTTTCCTCCATTTCCCTGCAGTTTTTCGATATATTAATTACACCCCGTATAATAATAGTATTTTTGTGACAAATTTAGTTTTCATTCGGATGTAATTTCTGAATTGTCGAACTTTAATAAAAGGTTTCTAATAAGTTTGTTTCAATTAAGGAAAAACATTACAGATTAAATTTGTTCGTCTTCATGTGTCTTACTCTTCACGAAAATGCATGTAGACCATGTATTTATGTTTAAAATTTTACCGTGCCCGGGAATACAGCCTAACCCACGTCGCCCACCTGGCGGCAAGTACTCCACCACAACGCCATGAAGCCTGTCGAAAAATCGGTTTTACTTTACGGTAAGACGCTCGGACTAACATCAAAGACGATTTTCTCGAGAGTTTTACACTGTTACATCGAATTGCTTTGTAGTATTGATGAACAGCAAGTATCACAAAAAAATTACAAAAGTCCGATTGATATGTAATCTCGTTGTAAATTAAGTGCGTTGATCGCATCATAATCTCAGAGGGAGTACATCCTTGTGGCTGTGGAAATGGAAGGAAAAAAAAAACATTGACCACATACAGAGGTTGGTCAACAATATGGAAACACTGCGAGTAATGGACGGTTGAACATAAATGCAGATGCTAGCTAAGCTTGCAGGTTGCACTGTTCTATTTGACCTCGAACGGCACCAGCGCAAGTTCCTCAGTGGGCCACAAGTGTCAGTCGTCGTCAGAACAGGGTTCTGTGTAGCTGTGAGTACGCTATGTCGGAGCTAAGTGAATCGGAAGCGGCCAAATTGTTGGTGCTCGTGTGGTTGGGTCTTCCCTGATCAAGGGAGCAGGAGTGTTTGATGTTTCAGGAGGCACCATATCAAAGATTTATACCACATACAGGGAAAGCGGAAAAACATCAACCGCAAAGACAAAACACGGGCAAAATTGTGTGTTCAGAGATAGTGATGGACGGTGACTGAAGAGGATTGTGACAAAAATAAGAGGATGACAACGGTAAATGGAACTTCAGAACTGAATGTCGCACTCACAAACCTATCAGCACCTAAACAAGACGAAAGGAGCTCCATAAGTAGGGAATTGCAGAGCGAGCTAAAATTGTAAAAGCACTCATCAGTGACGCAAATGCCCGTAACAGGGAAACGTGGTGCCGAAGCCAGAAAACCTAGGCAATGGAGCAATGGAAGAAAGTAATTTGTTCCAATGAGTCTTGTTTCATACTGTTTACAGCTTCTGGCCGAATTTAGTTCCTAAGAGTGAAACATGGCGGGGTTTCGGTGATAATTTGGGCAGTCATATCGTGGCAATCCATGGGCCCAATGGCAACTTTACAACGTCGCATTACTACCATTTCGGCTGATCTGGTCCATCCTGTGGTACAGTGATTGTTCCCCAGTGGTGATGATGTGTTCCAACACAACAGGATCCCTGTTGACACAGCTCACATTGTCCAGGACTGGTTTAGTGCGCACGAGGATGAATTGTCGCGTCTCCTCTGTCCACCGCAGTCGCCAGATATCAGTATTATCGACCCATTGTATTCTACTTTGGAGAAAAGGGTGCACGATGGCTCTCCATCTCCATCATTACTGTCTCAATTTGCCAGTATTTTACAGGAAAAATGACATGAGATTCCCGTGAAAACCATAAAGGACCAGTACTTATCCATTCCGAGACGAAAGCTTGACAAGGCGTCTTTAAATTCTTCATTTGTGTGGCCATATTGTCCGTAGTTTGCAAGATCCCCTCGCTTCTAAACTGATACTGTTATTACTCAGCTTAGCCGCGAGTCCGTAGAGGGTGGCATATGTGATGTACAGTATAACTGGTCAGCATTTCCACCGGGAATTGGCGAGTGTATGTCGGACCATCCTTGATCCGCCTTGGTGGGTCGTGTCGCCGGATTTCCTTCTACCTGTGCGCGGTGCAGCTCCCGTAAATGTCCCGTGCAGATTCTTCATGGGCGCATTGGATGTCTCTGTCGGTGGAAGCTAATTATCTGAAATTGGTGTCGATCAACTTTGGGGTATCTATTTACTTGAAATTAACATTAAGAATGCCGTAATATCACTTTTATTCCTATTAGATCAATAATGACACACTCATGTCACAAACTACTCGTAATCGAGAGCATGGCTACCATCGAACAAGACAGGAGGAGCTCTTAACGCCGACTGCCAACTTTGGCGCGCAGTCCGTTTCTCTTACTAGTTTCGTCACAGTCCGTGGATTTCCGATCAAGTTAGTACTTACTAAGATGTGCATTTGTTAATGAACGAGTGCAAATTTTAACGAGGCAAAATTATGATAAATAGTTTCAAACATCCAGAGGCTCCTCCTAGTATTCATGTTGTCATAAATGACTTTAATTATTAAATATAAATAAAGAAAATCGGTGACTTTGGCGCCAAGATAGCGGTACTTCCCGTCGTGTATATTTCCCAGGCTGACGCTTGTTGCTACGGTCCTGCGCCCAGCCCCACCCCACTACGCGCGACATATGCTCGCTTCGTCACCTAGCCAGCCAGCGTGGTAAATGCTCTCCGACTCATGGCCGGCTACGGACTACAGCACTTCCTAACTATCGTGAATACATCAATAAGAGGCAATAATTTATTAAAACTGGTAAAAATGTCTTCCTCACGTAAGAGACACCTTGCAAGTTGCTTTACAATTCTTGAGGCTATTTTTGTTCTGTCGTTGCAACTACAAAAATGATGGTTCCTTCATCTTCGGAATGAAATAAAAGTCACCATGACTTAAGTCTTATTACTGTTCGTTTATGGAGCATCACCTGCGACCAGCTTTGCGAAAGAAGCGGCGAAACTTTCTGCGCAAACCACCCATCATTTTGCACAACAATGTGCGGGCGCATACAGCGCAAGCTGTGGCTGCTCTGTTCGGTCGATGGGACTGGGAACTACTGTACCATCCACCATACTCCCCGGACTTAAGTCCTTGTGACTTTGATTTGATTCCGAAGATGAAGGAACCACTTCGTGACATTCGCTTCAGAACTATTCCAGAGATTCGAAAAGTAACGTGGCCGTATTTTTTATCTGAAAACTTCCAAAGAATTTTTAACAAAACAAATTCTATTAACATTCTACATCTTTATTATTCATTTCTACGTATTTGCAGCCATCTGCCGCTAGGGGGCTCCGAATTATAACGTGTAACGTGGCAGTGTGTAACGTAACTATGTCGGTGCGTGAGAAATGGCGTGCTGTAATCGCGTTTCGAATTCGAAAAGTTCGTCCACACATGAAGCACCGCGCGTATAGCATGACAATGCCAGACCAGACACGAACGCTGCCACATCTGCAACAAGCAGACGCCTTGGGTTCACTCTCATCGAACACCCTCCATACAGTCCCGACTGCCCCATTCGATTTTCACCTGTTTCCAAAACTTAAAGAACACCTTCGAGGACTTCACTTTGACAACGATGACGCAATGCAACCAGGGGTGAAGTTATGGCTGCGTCAACGAAGTAACGGTATCAATACAATATGCGTTAAATGAGTATGTGCCAAGCAAAATCTTAAGAGAAGGAAAAGAGCCACCGTGGTACAACAACCGAGTTAGAAAACTGCTGCGGAAGCAAAGGGAACTTCACAGCAAGCATAAACATAGCCAAAGCCCTGCAGACAAACAAAAATTACGCGAAGCGAAATGTAGTGTGAGGAGGGCTATGCGAGAGGCGTTCAATGAATTCGAAAGTAAAGTTCTATGTACTGACTTGGCAGAAAATCCTAAGAAATTTTGGTCTTATGTCAAAGCGGTAGGTGGATCAAAACAAAATGTCCAGACACTCTGTGACCAAAATGGCACTGAAACAGAAGATGACAGACTTAAGGCCGAAATACTAAATGTCTTTTTCCAAAGCTGTTTCACAGAGGAAGACTGCACTGTATTTCCTTCTCTAGATTGTCGCACAGATGACAAAATGGTAGATATCGAAATAGACGACAGAGGGATAGAGAAACAATTAAAATCGCTCAAAAGAGGAAAGGCCGCTGGACCTGATGGGATACCAGTTCGATTTTGCACAGAGCACGCGAAGGAACTTGCCCCCCTTCTTGCAGCGGTGTACCGTAGGTCTCTAGAAGAGCGTAGCGTTCCAAAGGATTGGAAAAGGGCACAGCTCATCCCCGTTTTCAAGAAGGGACGTCGAACAGATGTGCAGAACTATAGACCTATATCTCTTACGTCGATCAGTTGTAGAATTTTGGAACACATATTATGTTCGAGTATAATGACTTTTCTGGAGACTAGAAATCTACTCTGTAGGAGTCAGCATTGGTTTCGAAAAAGACGATCGTGTGAAACCCAGTTCGCGCTATTCGTCCACGAGACTCAGAGGGCCATAGACACGGGTTCCCAGGTAGATGCCGTGTTTCTTGACTACCGCAAGGCGTTCGATACAGATCCCGACAGTCGTTTAATGAACAAAGTAAGAGCATATGGACTATCAGACCAATTGTGTGATTGGATTGAAGAGTTCCTAGATAACAGAACGCAGCATGTCATTCTCAATGGAGAGAAGTCTTCCGAAGTAAGAGTGATTCAGGTGTGCCACAGGGGAGTGTCGTAGGACCGTTGCTATTCACAATATACATAAATGACCTTGTGGATGACATCGGAAGTTCACTGAGGCTTTTTGCGGATGATGCTGTGGTATATCGAGAGGTTGTAACAATGGAAAATTGTACTGAAATGCAGGAGGATCTGCAGCGAATTGACGCATGGTGCAGAGAATGGCAAATGAATCTCAATGTAGACAAGTGTTATGTGCTGCGAATACATAGAAAGAAAGATCCCTTATCATTTAGCTACAATATAGCAGGTCAGCAACTGGAAGCAGTTAATTCCATAAATTATCTGGGAGTACGCATTAGGAGTGATTTAAAATGGAATGATCATATAAAGTTGATCGTCGGTAAAGCAGACGCCAGACTGAGATTCATTGGAAGAATCCTAAGGAAATGCAGTTCGAAAACAAAGGAAGTAGGTTACATTACACTTGTTCGCCCACTGCTTGAATACTGCTCAGCAGTGTGGGATCCGTACCAGACAGGGTTGATAGAAGAGTTAGAGAAGATCCAACGGAGAGCAGCGTGCTTCGTTACAGGATCATTTAGTAATCGCGAAAGTGTTACGGAGATGATAGATAAACTACAGTGGAAGACTCTGCAGGAGAGACACTCAGTAGCTCGGTACGGGCTTCTGTTGAAGTTTCGAGAACATAACTTCACCGAGGAGTCAAGCAGTATATTGCTCCCTCCTACGTATATCTCGTGAAGAGACCATGAGGATAAAATCAGAGAGATTAGAGCCCACACAGAGGCATACCGACAATCCTTCTTTCCACGAACAATACGAGACTGGAGCAGAAGGAAGAACCGATAGACGTACTCAAGGTACCCTCCGCCACACACCGTCAGGTGGCTTGCGGAGTATGGATGTAGATGTAGATGTAGAAACGTTCTCAGTTCTAGAAAGATCCGGCAACCTTGCTGGCCAAGCTAGGATTTGGTAAGCATGAAGACAATCAGTAGAAACTCTCGCCACGTGAGGGCTGCTATAAACTTGCTAAAATGCAAGGCCAGGATGGCTTACCATGAAGGGCAACAAAACGGGGTGCGGAATTTCATTGACGTATGGATGTGCTGTAAGAGCGTTGCGTATGACAACGAAAGGGGTTCTGCTGTGAAAGCAATTGGCACCCCACAACATGATTCCTGGTTGTCGTGCCGTATGGCGGACGGCAGTCAGGTTAGGATGCCACTGCTGTCCACAGCGCCTCCATACACGTCTCAGACCTGGAATCTCATTGCCTGGAGTACAACTGTTTCCCGTGGTGAGTCCGCTTTGAACTGAGCCCCGATGACAGCGAGGACCTGTCTGGAGATGCCGTGGGCAGCAGTGGGATACCAACGTGACTGTAGCCTGTCATACGGCTCGACAGCCAGGGGGCATAGTCTGCAGTGCCATTTCATTTCCAGGCACAGCCCCTTCGATTGTCATCCGTGGCACTCTTACAGCACAGCGGTACAATGACGATGTTCAATGCTCCGTTTTGTTGCCCTTCATGGAAAGACATCCTAGCTTACGTCTCAGCAAGATAATTCCTGCCCCAACACGACGAGAGGTGCTTGCTACCCTGCTTTCCAAACCCTACCTTGACCAGCAAGTTTGATGTATCTCTCCCCAACTGAGACTTTTTGATGCATTATAATCAGGACTTTCCAACCATTTCGGGATTTTAACGATCGAAAGCGCCTATTGGACACAATGTGGCACCATATCCGTCAGGAGGACGTTCAGCAACTCCATCAATCAATGCCAAGCCGAATAACTGCTTGTATAAGGGGCCTACGTGGACCAATGCCGTGCGGTTCTAGGCGTCTGGAACCGCGCGACCGCTACGGTCGCAGGTTCGAATCCTGCCTCGGGCGTGGATGTGTGTGATGTCCTTAGGTTAGTTAGGTTTAAGTAGTTCTAAGTTCTAGGGGACTGATGACCTCAGAATCTATGTCCCATAGAGCTCAGAGCCATTTGACCCATTTTTTTTGGACCAATGCGTTATTGATATGCTCAATTTCTGAAGCTCATTCTCTTGGGTAGATCATCCAGGTTTTCTGAAATCGTAATCATTTACTTGTCTGTACATGTAAATCACATCTACCGATTCCCATCCCATTTCGATCATCTCTTCGTGGTGCGTCGTTTGCTTTTGTTTTACAGTGTATTAAGTACCCTACAAGAACTGCGCAATTTCAGGATCACTCAGTATACGTGAATACCATCTATGAATATGTAAACGATTCGATTTGCCATTATACAGGGTGTTACAAAAAGGTACGGCCAAACTTTCAGGAAACAATCCTCAGATACAAATAAAGAAAAGATGTTATGTGGACATGTGTCCGGAAACGCTTAACTTCCATGTTAGAGCTCATTTTAGTTTCGTCAGTATGTACTGTACTTCCTCGATTCACCGCCAGTTGGCCCAATTGAAGGAAGGTAATGTTGACTTCGGTGCTTGTGTTGACATGCGATTCATTGCTCTACAGTATTAGCATCAATCACATCAGTACGTAGCATCAACAGGTTAGTGTTCATCACGAACGTGGTTTTGCAGTCAGTGCAACGTTTACAAATGCGGAGTTGGCAGATGCCCATTTGATGTATGGATTAGCACGGGGCAACAGCCGTGGCGCGGTACGTTTGTATCGAGACAGATTTCCAGAACGAAGGTTTCCCGACAGGAAGACGTTCGAAGCAATTAATTGGCGTCTTAGGGAACACGGAACATTCCAGCCTATGACTCGCGACTGGGGAAGACCTAGAACGACGACGACACCTGCAATGGATGAGGCAATTCTTCGTGCAGTTGACGATAACCCTAATGTCAGCGTCAGAGAATTTGCTGCTGTACAAGGTAACGTTGACCATGTCACTGTACGGAGAGTGCTACGGGAGAACCAGTTGTTTCCGTACCGTGTACAGCGTTGCAGGCACTATCAGTAGCTGATTGGACTCCACGGGTACACTTCTGCGAATGGTTCATCCAACAATGTGTCAATCCTCATTTCAGTGCAAATGTTCTCTTTACGGATGAGGCTTCATTCCAACGTGATCAAATTGTAAATTTTCACAATCAACATGTGTGGGCTGACGAGAATCCGCACGCAATTGTGCAATCACCTCATCAACACAGATTTTCTGTGAACGTTTGGGCAGGCATTGTTGATGTCTTGATTGGGCCCCATGTTCTTCCACCTACGCTCAATGGAGCACGTTATCATAATTTCATACGGGATACTGTACCTGTGCTGCTAGAACATGTTCCTTTACAAGTACGACACAACATGTGGTTCATGCACGATGGAGCTCCTGCACATTTCAGTCGAAGTGTTCGTACGCTTCTCAACAACAGATTCGGTGACCGATGAATTGGCAGAGGTTGACCAATTCTATGGCCTCCACGCTCTCCTGACCTCAACCCTCTTGACTTTCATTTATGGGGGCATTTGAAAGCTCTTGTCTACGCAACCCCGGTACCAAATGTAGAGACTCTTCTTGCTCGTATTGTGGACGGCTGTGATACAATACGCCATTCTCCAGGGCTGCATCAGCGCATCAGGGATTCCATGCGACGGAGGGTGGATGGATGTATCCTCGCTAACGCAGGACATTTTGAACATTTCCTGTAACAAAGTGTTTGAAGTCACGCTGGTACGTTCTGTTGCTATGTGTTTCCATTCCATGATTAATGTGATTTGAAGAGAAGTAATAAAATGAGCTCTAACATGGAAAGTAAGCGTTTCCGGACACATGTCCACATACCATATTTTCTTTCTTTGTGTGTGAGGAATGTTTCCTGAAAGTTTGGCCGTACCTTTTTGTAACACCCTGTATACGAGGGTAATAACATAAGTAAGGTCTCCTATTTTTTTATAAGTACATAGACCTGTTTATTTCTATAATGGTTTACATCAGTTTACAGCTTGAACATTTAGCTATTTTTCGACATAATCACCATTTCTGTCGATGCATTTCTTGTAGACGCTGTGGCAGTTTTTATATTCCCCTGTCATACTAGCTCGCCGCCATGCTGTTCAGGAAGTTATGAACCTCTTCTTTCACCTCGTCGTCGGAGCTGAATCGCTTTTAGGCCACATGTTCTTTTAACCTAGGGAACAGGTGATAGTCATTGGGCGCCAAGTCAGGACTATTGGGTTGGTGGGTGATTATGTTCCCCTGAAACTGTCGCAGGAGAGCAACGGTTTGCCGAGCGATGTGTGGGCGAGCGTTGTCATGGAGAATGTGTACGCCCTTGCTCAACATTCCTCTTCTCCGGTTCTGAATTGCCCGTTTGAGTTTTTTCAGAGTCTCACAGTACCCGTCAGCGTTAATTGTGGTCCCAGCGATCCAGCTCCGACGACGAGGTGAAAGAAGTGGTTCATCACTTTCTGAACAGCATGGCGGCGAGGTGCTATGACATGGACATACAAAATCTGCAACATCGTCTGCAAAAATGCGTCGACAGAAATGGTGATTATGTCGAAAAATAGCTAAATGTTCAAACTGTAAGCTGATGTAAACTGTTGTAGAAATAAACAGTCTATGTACTTATAAAAAAATAGGAGACCTTACTTTTGGAATTACCCTCGTAATTAAAATATGTAGAACGATTGTTACGGGGCGATTGTGGTACCGTCATTGCGACTGCATTATTAGGGCTGGTAGTATGGGTAACACGTTGGTATGGTTTCAGAAGTTCAGTCAGTATAAAGGAAGGAATTCCACGAATAGAATTCAGACACAATACACAGCACTAAATTAGCATTTTGCAAGGGCATCACTGATTGTTTGCGTGGGGATGGGCGGCCGCACGTGCAGCTGGCACGCTCATCCTGCATTCTGGCATCGCCGGGGCTCGACCTTTGATCCGGTAGGTACGTGAAGGCACTAAATGCGCTGTAAACATTCCGGTAGACTAACTCTGGTCACACAAAGGGACGTGTGCCGTATCGTGCGCGTGGACTATGCATTCAGATCAATTCCACATTTGCCAACCAGAACTATGTATTGGCCACACATACCACAGTCGCGGTTCGGAAACTGGTAGCAAACAGATTAGTTGCTCATATCTCTTAGCATTTGCATTATCTCGTAACCTGGAGTTACTTGTTTTAATCATAAATATATGTCGAAGTGATGGTAAATGTTATTGTCTTTATATAAAGAAAAGTATTATCTTCTCAACGATCTTCAAATTTTGAGCTACATCCTTAATTTTTATATACGAAATTAGTGAATTTACTCATGGCACTTTTGTTGCTTGTGTCTCCTCTCAGAACTCAAATTAATAATCAAATTAATTAATTTAATAAGATTGTATCTTGAAGCTGGTGTACCCATGTATTACAACAGAAGAAAATAAAAAGGTGAATAGTTGAGGGAGTCTTAACGAGAACAGTCAGGTATTTAATTTTATAAAAATAATGACAAGATTTTATTAATCCTTTTGTACTTACAATGAGCTGATAAATCATACAAAAAAAAATGACAAACACAAATCAGAAAAAGGTATGGTGTTACATTGGCAAAGCATTTATTCCGGTGGAAACTACATAAATTCTCCCTCTTACAAAGAAATCTGACTTCGTTTACATGAGTTCACTGTGAGGCCAAATTCTGTTCAAATGGAATCGACTTCTACCGATTGCACCACAAACTATGGTTCACAGAGAACAGGGAGCTGTGAATATCATTTAACAACCCTACGTCTGTGCAGCAATACTTTTATCTTTATTCAGGCGGCAGCAGAAAATGCCACGCTATGGGAGATGAACGGCGCGCTGCAGCAGCTGTAACGTTCTGACACGTACACGAAAACTTGCAAACTACGCGGATTGGCCTTCTGATTGTTAGCACGCGGGAAATTTCCCTATCAGAGCCCGGAAATCCCAGCAGATTTCAGTGTGAGGTGCACCCGTTCGCTGGTCTGTCCAACCCAATTTTACTCACAGGCACGACGGCGAGTGCTAGAATTGTCCAACGTCAGACAGCCGATCAAGACCCTTGTGACATACGATATGTCCGAGATGACATGCAGTTCCTCTGCCGGTACAGCTGGAAACTGTCACTGACTCTTAGTCCACCACAAGTTGCAGACCAGAAGTCTCACCCGCTACGGAAAGACCTGTAGTTCTCCACCAAGGGAGGACCAGAAGACGAAGAAGGCAAAGCATCACAATCACTTTCCACCAAGCTTTGGTATATGAGCCGAATTAGCAGAAAAAAACCTCCTCCACGTTATACAAACCAATCGAACTATCCTCCACTCATTGAATCTCCCCTCTTGACTGTTCTGCTGGCCTGGTAGCCAATCCAGAAACAGCACCAGGGATTCTACGCTGGAGGAGCAAGCCTCTGCTTTTCATATCGTGAGGGGAGCCAATCAGCGACTCAGAATCTCTGTTGTCTGAAAAAAATAAGATTTTAGGCCAGAGAGGCGTCGTTCTCAGGGTAAGCATGGACATGTTTCGGCAAAAAGCGTCTACCTAGACGGAACTACAGCCCCTCATTTATGGAGAGATCTAATCTTTCCTGGCCAACTATTTACAATTTCTGAAAGGAACCTGTTAAGCTTCCCAGACAGTCGTGCCCCTGAAATATATGTTTCTGCCACTCGCTAAAAGGACTTGGCGACTGGGGAGTTACAGTCTTGCCTTCACTAAACAAGTGCACCAGCCGCTCTGATGGTATGGTCCCAGCTTCTAAAACGAGAATGCTTATAGTTTTATGACTGTCCCAGTATTTGCACAAATGCTCAGATTACAGCAGCCTCTCTCTCTTAAATGGCTTCCTCCACCCACTCTCCACCTTCGCGACAGTCTGTCGCCTGGCCCAAGTAAAATATTTTGCGAACCGGTTCCCACCTGCTCTGACCCTAACTGGGAAGAATGGAGTGGCATGTCACAAAGTCCTTCTGCAGGTACAATTCACAGCGCGCTGCTTCCCCGAATCATTGGCGAGCTAGGTCGCTGGACACATTTATGGCTCACAATCCATCTTTCTGCCTGTTCTCCATCGTCTCCACTACGGCCCCCTGCATTGAAGTTCTCTACAGGTTACACATTCAGGTATATGAACATTCTGCATACAATTTCCTCGTGTAAAAAAGTCATAAACCGCACACACCAAATGTAGTACTGGGGAACACGGAGATCATGACCTAAAATATGAATATTAATCTGACCAACAGTGTAGTTAAAGTGAGAAAGTGGCGTTCCACCTATAATCTCCTGGTATCTTAAGTTTACAATCGGTGCTCGTGAGTATTATTGGTAACTATGCTCTAGTCCCTGAACCTAGTTACAGAAATGGGAACAAAACTTATTGACCAATACTTTAGGTATATCAGCTTCCAGTAAACGTCCAGCAACCAGTGCTGCTGGGTCTTTGAAGCACGAAATTCCCAAAAGTGAGCCTATTCAAGGAACGCAAAAACCGTTATTTTTCCTGCTGGTAGTATAACTGAAACTTGGCAAAAATGCAGAAGGCAAAGGTCCCGAGTTCGATTCTCCGTCTTGCAGACAGTTTTAACCTGCCATGAAGTTTCATAATGCAGAATATTTTTCCCAACTCCGTGATGTCAAGTTACTACCCGCATGGCTCAGAACTATCCTGCAAAATTCTCATGGTGGTTTGTCATTTACATTGAATAGTCTGAGTGATTTTCACTTAAGGTATATCATATGGTCAGCAATTTATGGTTTTGAATCCAGGAAGTTCATTCCACTTATAAATTGCTAATAACCTCGTCTGTTATGTTGCGATTTATGTGGCCTACCCAAAATAGGGACAATAAGGATGAGATGAAGATTGCAGATCTGTCCTATCTCTTGGGTTATACCGCACCTCTAAAGTGAAGGCTGTTTTGGGGTGTGCTTCGAATCTCGTTGAAGGCTAAATTTTCTCCGTTTTGTGAAAGAGGCACAAGAAACCATACAGTTTATCATTAAGGAAATTTTAAGAAAAATTCTCCAAAAAAAGTCGTCTCGCTACTTCCAGTACCCCATAGTGCGATGGCGGAAAACGTATGTTATTGCACACTTGATAAGGTCTCTTTCCACTTCCACCGACATAATTTTTGATTTTGGAAATACAGAGCTTTATTTATAAAATGCCACATTTCCGTTCTGCTGGAGTGTTACAAAAAAAAGGTTCAAATGGCTCTGAGCACTATGGGACTTAACATCTGAGGTCATCAGTCCCCTAGCACTTAGAACTACGTAAACCTAACTAACCTAAGGACATCACACAGATCCACGCCCGAGGCAGGATTCGAACCTGCGACCGTAGCAGTCGCGCGGTTCCAGACTGAAGCGCCAAGAACCGCTCGGCGTCCGCGGCCGGCTGTAGTGTTACAGAGCACAACAAGTAAATGCAGACCGTTTCGATGACTACTTCTTGCTGATACAGGCACACCCGTGTAACAGACACTTTATTTTACTTAAGTAGACTTCCATTGTAAGATTATTGTGATTCGTTGTAATTCGTTTGTATTAATACAGTGTATATTTTAATAGCGTTTTCAATCAGTTTGTTGCACATAACAGTAAAGTTAACAGTGAAATTTATCGTCAATAATATGTTAGGTCGCAGCATGCGTTTACTGGGTACTGGTTTGGCGACCCCGGCGTTCCTGAGCGAGGAACTGGTAAGCACTGCCAGTCCTCTGCCACTATAAGCTCTGGGCATGCCTCATCGACCACTGTGCGGCGCGGAGGTGAAACGTGTGAACCTCTATAAAGAAAAACCCTCAATCTCTAGCTGTGCTGCCCGCCGATGAGGTGGATGGCTATTGAGTTGGAACAGTCGTTAGCAGGCAATCTCTGGGGGTACTGCCACACCTCATTTGTATAAGGCTTACTAAGGCAAGTGCAGGACTGAGATGGAACCTTGGAAATTTTCTCCCACTCCTGCTAGTGGAAAGGATGGGCCGCTGATAGATATTAACACCAACTCTAACAAGAGGGCTCGTGTAGCCAGTTCTTCTGACTTTTTTCAGTGTTCTTGTGATAATAGTAAAAGAATGGATGTGCATGCTGACGGACAGATTGTGATTTTAACAGTTAAATGGAAAGGGGACTACTCTGAGAAAGTTTCCCCCATCTACATTCAAAATGGTTTAGAGGGCACTGCTGGCACTTTAAAATCTGTCAAGTGATTGCGCAATGAGACGCTGTTGATAGAAACTTCTAGTTTCCAACAAGTAAAGAACCGCCAAAAAGCTAAATGCCTCGGGGAATATGAAATCGAAACTGAGCTACACAACACCTTTAACTACAGAAAAGGTGTTGTGTCATGCAGAGATCTGGTATATATTCCCAAAGAGGAACTATAGGCTGAGTGAGGCATTGTTTATGTGCATAGTACAGACAAAAGGGTGGATGGCCATCTGATCAAATCAGAATCGTTTATACTTACTTTCAACAGCATGAAACTTCCATAACGTGTCAAGGCAGGTTTCCTTCGCCTAAGCGTGCGGCCTTACGTACCCAACCCAATACGCTGTTTTAAAAGCCAGCACTCTGAGCACCCCACTCTAGGATGTAAGGGAGAAGCCACTTGTGGCAAATGTGGTAAGGTAACCCACGAGGCGCGCGGAGTGGCCGCGTGGTTTGGGGTGCCATGTCACGGACTGCGTGGCCCCTCCCACCGGAGGTTCGAGTCATCCCTTGGGCATGGGTGTGTGTGTTGTTCTTAGTTAGTTTAAGCAGTCTAGGAATCGATGACCACAGCAGTTTGGTCCCTTATGAATTCACACACGTTTGAACATTTGTCACCCACGAAGAAGCCGGTTGTTCATCTCCTCCGAAGTGTGTAAATTGTTATTGGGATCACCCTGTCTGAAGTAAGGACTGTAGTGCCTTCCTTGAAGGAAGGAAGATATAGGATATTAAAACAACGAAGTGGAACCCGTATGGTGAGGCCAAAAAGATCTATAAGGCCATGCAGTTCCCTCACGTTAACTGTCTCCTTTTCTAAAATTCTTAAACAGCCAATTCAGATGCTACACAAATGGAGGTTACCCCACACAGCTCGAGGTACTGTGTCTAGCAGTGGGATAAGTGTAGTTTGTAGAAACTGATGGGACGCTGCTCCAGTTAAGTATGCAGTCAGAAGGACAGGCCTTAAGAGATTATTAACAACTCACCCCAAATGCTTACGGAAAACTCTTTGTTAGTGAAAGTTAACAGCAATCGGATGTGCGTGTTCGTATTCTCAGTTGTGGCTAGCCCGACTGTTTAAAAAAATGTCACACATAAAGTAGGCTTCACCAGAGAATAAAACATATCTGCAAAAGAAAATATAGTATGGTGAGGATGTCTCGTTCTAGGAATCCTATGTTCGTAGATTAGATGACCCTTTCTTCAACTTTAAATGTACTCACCTTCAGTTACAACCATGTCAGTCATCACAAACAATTCATAGTCCGCGTTTGCATGTAAATAACTGGCAGCGCATACTGAAGGCTTAGAAGCGGGATAGCAACTAACTACAAATTTTCTTGGGAGCGTTACGTACCATTACCAACGCGTCCTACTCATCCACGTAGTTCATAAACGTCTGGTTAAAAACGATATGCACCTCGACTTAAAAATACCCTCTACGCATGGCATGTCTTTCGGCAAAGTTTATAGTTGGGGTAATGAAACACCTTAGACATGTAATCAATAGTCCAATACAGTAATACTGCTCAGTGCTAAGGTACACAGGGAACGTACCGTATTTTCCATTAATTGTCCACATGTAGTCTAATACTTCATCAGCGTTTACTACTGGGTATTGTTACTACATTAGTTAATTGGTTAAACTATAATTTTACCAGAACCACTGTAGATTACTATCGGTCTTTCACCCAGCAGAAACGAGAGTGTAAACGGAACTCTGTTTGTAAGAGCGGTCATATCAGAGTTCTTTGGAACTCCGCTCACATTACCTATGTTTCTGATGCACACTCGTCGTAGAAAATAACGTACTAGATTCTATCACTAAAGACCTCTTAGAGCCAATCAGCCTTTTTTTTAATACCATCTGTCTTTGTTATAAATAGGCAACGTGGTACAGGATGGAATGCGAGTCGACAATCTGGTAATGATTTCCAGGACATCGAGCTCTATTTGAAACAGCTGCGGACTGTCTGGCTGAGAACAGCATACACGAGATAGGAATAGTACCAGGGCTTGTGACCTGTCCGACCTCTTCCACGAGCCCCACCAAACGCCCACTATATGCCAGTTCTAATGCCTGTTTTACGTGATTTCGTAGCCATTAAACTACGGATAGAATTCTGACGTTCATATAACTTTAATACCGATATAGTCCGACCTACACTGATAAGCCAGAACATTATGATCACAGCCCGCCGTGACGTAAGATGCTGCCTGGTGGCGTTGCGGGCACGTGACGCGGTAACAACAGTGTGTAAGCGGAGCGGACACGGACGGGGGATCACCCTAGCGAAGATATGGGCTTCAAATGGGCAGATCTGAGATAAGCGACTTTTACAGAGGGCAGATTATTATTACGCAGAGCCTGTGAACGAGTATGTCGAAAACGGCGAAGTTGGTCCAATGTTAACGTGGTACTCTCTAGAGCATCTATGGAAAGAGGTAGAAGGACAGTGAAACTACCACTAAGTGCTAAATGGTTGGTCGTCCACGACTCTTCACAGAACTTGGTTTTCGGAGGCTTGTCTGCTCTGTAAAGTATGATAGATTGTGATATGTGGCATCTCTGCCGAAACAGCACAATGCTGGTGCACGCACAGGAGTTTCGGAGCACACTGTTCAACGTACATTGTCGAACATGGAGCTCCACAACAGACCGCCCCTACGCGTTCATATGTTGACGCAACGACATCGTAAATTACTGTTACAGTGGGCACGAAATCATCGTCATACGACCTTCGATGAACGGGAACGTGTGGGCTCTTCGAGTGAATCACATTTTTACTAAATTAGCTAACTGGTCGTCTTCACAAACGCCGTCTTCGAGGTGAACAGCGGCTCGAAACGTGCAGCGTACCACGGTCGCAGGCTGATGGGAGCAGTATTATGAGAGACATTCTCCCGCGCTTCCATGGCAACTGTGGTAGTAATCGAAGACATGCTGACAGCTGCGAACCATCTGTATCCATTCATGCTTGATGTCTTCCCCGACAGTGATGTCATCTTTCAGCAGTATCATTGCCCGTATGACGGAGCCAGAACCGTGCTAGTGGTTTGAGGAGCATTATAGTGAACTCATGTTGATGTCTCGGCGACCAAATTCCTTTGATGTAAATCCTATGAAACCCATCTGGATCACTATCGCGCACCATCACCTCTTACGCAAATCAGCTGCTCGTTGTATACGCGAATTACATGAACTGGGCGTGGACATCTAATGCCACATACCTCCATAGACGCCGGCCAAAGTGGCCGTGCGGTTAAAGGCGCTGCAGTCTGGAACCGCAAGACCGCTACGGTCGCAGGTTCGAATCCTGCCTCGGGCATGGATGTTTGTGATGTCCTTAGGTTAGTTAGGTTTAACTAGTTCTAAGTTCTAGGGGACTAATGACCTCAGCAGTTGAGTCCCATAGTGCTCAGAGCCATTTGAACCATTTGAACCTCCATAGACCTACCAGCAAACTGTTGGATACCTGATACGCAGAATCAGGGATGTATTTCGTTCCAAAGACGGACAAACAAGCTATTAAGCAGGTGGTCATAATGTTTCGGCTCGTCGGTGTATTAGATTTAGCTCTCTCGTACCTGAATGAAAACTTGGGCATCACAAAGATCATTAAGCACAGGATGAATACATGACGATTAGGAGGGCGGGCTTTTCGCCCATGGTTGACTTCGAAATCAAACGTTCCAGATTTGGAAACCTAAACAAATCTGGTTACGTAGACCTCAGACTTAAACAAAAACAGATGCAAAGAGATTATGGATTTCCCTAAAAATGAAATTACAATCATGAAGTATATTTTTTTTATTCTTGAAGTTTGTCTACATAGCCGTCGAATAAAATAATAAGTTAAAGTAGCTTAGTCTAATGTGTTTCACTCTTGAGAAACGTTGTCTGGTATTTCTGGAAAGCAAATTTGATTGTATACAAAGACAGGAATGATGACGACCTATAAACGCTAGATGAAAATCGGAGGACACAATTACAACCATCAAAATATATAGGAGGGCACGAATTCTAATAAATAATTACGTAACTTAGTATATTCCAATATATACAAAACGCGATTTCGCTCACCTGCATCACAGTCTTTGCGGCAATTACAGAGCAAAGTGGTGCAGTGATTAAAACACTTGTAGTTCGTTTCTGAAACGGATGCGAAGGATCAGCTGCCGATCTCTCTTATAAAAATTATTACTTAAATATCGAAATTGATCGGCTACTTTAAGAATATTAATTGTGAATGATCAGACCAGCTAGTCACCCCACTAAACTGTCCCCCATTCCTAATATCGCTGCATGTACTGCGATATTAATAACGCATTTATTCGAATAAACGGTAATGTTGCAGATAACAGCGGAAAATCTTCCTCGGAGGCATCACGCCGGTAAAAAATGGCGCCAATATTAAGCGGAGGGATACACCACACTCCAAATAGGCTAACGCCAGGGGCCCTGAACACTATACTCCTTCACTGCCTTCAGCACTACTTGGCCACGTTCTACTAACATTAGACGATGCCCGCCATTGGCTTGTGCTAGGGAAGAGTCGAGGGCGGTTTTTGCAGGTCGTGCTTGTATTGGCACTGCAGGTAGCTGGTGGGGGCCTGGCTGAATGGAAAATCCGAAAAGCGTCCCATTGTTATCTCTAATTTCGTCTCAGTTTTTCACAGACATTAGTCGAGTTGCGTGACCGCCCACGTTCCGTGTCCACTGCCGTTGCGCCGATATGTGAGCTGTTACAATGAAGTGAGCCTTCCCGCCATTACTCTCTTGCGGCATACTCAGTCGCTTCTACCCGATTTAGGCCGGGTGTGTAGTTGCAGTTGTGCCATGTACTGCCTCTGATCATTTGTGTGTGTGTGTGTGTGTGTGTGTGTTGTGGTGTCGTCCGAAGAGCGAGGTGCCAAGGCAAGGTTGGTACTTCGCGACAAAGCCGCAAGAAAACATAGTCGCTGCTGGAAGCAACTAAGAATGAGAATCGGTGGCGATAACACGTCCACAAGAGCTTCAATATGCCACCGTATGAGCTTGCTTACTTACGTCTGAGCGGAGTTCCGCTCAGCCCAATCTGCATTCATCATCGAAGACGACAGCATTGTCTCCCTACCGAACCAGCAGTGCAACATTTGTATTAGACGAAACTCTGCATAAATTTTTATAGTCAATGGTACTCTGTGAGAAGAGAGTAGTATCTTATTCCGTATCAAGCGATACCTTAATGTTCAGTGACAGTCCAAGTACTCATGATATTACTGTGCACATGGATTGCGACGAAGTTAAGAATTTTGTCCAAGTTGTAATAAAGTGATCTAGTATTTTATGTGTTGTAGCACTATAGGCCCGCTCGAGGAGTAAAGCTAAGAACAACCACTGTACCGACAGGTGTTATTTCCTTCTGTGTAACATTTGTGTATGTGTGTGTGTATGTGTTTTAATCTATTTCAAAACACTCCTTCCCACGGCTAGGTACCAACACAAAAATAGTGTACATGGCACAATAAAAAAAGCTGTACTGTTGTTTAAATTCCGTAATAAACTACAGGCAATTGCTTCTCGTCGAAAATTTGTCTGCTGTTGTTTAAATTCCGGAATAAATTTCAGGCAATTGTTTCTCAACGAAAAGTTTGTCTTATTATTGCGTAACGAGGATAGGAAGGAGTTAACTGATGCTTGCATGACTTTGTCACCAAAAGTGAATTAATTTCAGAACGCGAACTCCTCTCGCAGTTAGGCTAAGAAGTCCGCATTGCCAGTGTATAACTTAAGAGATTTAATCATATTAGTTGCTAGTGGGTTGATTTCACTTACACAACATATTTTACAATTGCCAGCTACCAAATCGAATCGAGTAGTTCCTCATCCCAACCCCTCCACTCCCCCCACCCCTTCTTGCACACTGGACTAGCATTCTGGAGAAGCGGAATTTAAATCTCCGTCCGGCCATCTAGATTTAGGTTTCCGTAAGTCGCTTAAGGAAAATTCCGGCTCAGGACTACGCAGACGTTCTCCCCCTTCTTTGTGCACTGTGAGTTTGTGCTCTGCCTGTAATGATCTCGTATTCCACATGCCCTTCAGATCTAATCTTTGTTCCTTTATATCAATATGACATAATATCTACAGTCTACGTCTTGATTACAGTGCAGTTTGTAATCACTGAATGACGATCAACTGCATCTTCCATTTTTTTCTGACGTTCAGTATTACAACGAGTTTCCAGTAGTAATATTGCGATATTACCTGCTACAGTAAATCCGTTGCTGCGTTCATTGCCGATACGGCCGTTCCACTAAGTCATACGAGAGTTCACTGGATTTGAAATCTAATTATTTTATAGATCGTTCGAGATAATACAGGGGTTCCACATAAAACCGGTACGCCTCACTCACTGGTTAATTGTCTCTAGTTGGATTGCTCCTGTAGTGGCAACACTGTTTCGAAATGCCCATGTGCACCACTTCCAGTATCTCTTATAAACAGATAACTATATATATTTTTAACGTTACTGCCGGCCGGAGTGGCCGAGCGGTTCTAGGCGCTACAGTCTGGAACCGCGCGACTGCTACGGTCGCAGGTTCAAATCCTGCCTCGGGCATGGATGTGTGTGCTGTCCTTAGGTTAGTTAGGTTTAAATAGTTCTAAGTTCTAGGGGACTGATGACCATAGCAGTTAAGTCCCATAGTGCTCAGAGCCATTTTTTTAACGTTACTATTATCTATTCTTTTTCGGTTAGTTCATTATTACTTCAATCTCGGGCGTGAGGTGTACTCGTTTTATGTGGGACGCCCTGTATAAAGGGCGATCAAAAATTTTCCGTTTGAGGGCGTTACTTAGCGTATACGTAACGTCGCGCGACTCCGATGCGGATATTTAAGCACCGACATGTAGGCAACCGATTAATGTCGCATTCGTGTCTTTTCGACGTGCGTGCGTGCACTAAATGCAGAAACTTTAACTGCGGCATCGTTATTATCGAATACGTCCAAACAGGACCAACGTGTTGTAGTTATTTTCTTGGTTGTCAAAGGAAAAGCAGTGACAGACAGTCATCTGAGAATGAAGAATGTGTATGGGGCAGCATGTCTGCGGAACCACAGTTTTGGAATGGTGCACCAAGTTCCGTGCTGGTCGCAATTCGACACAAGACACCGGTCGATCTGGGAGAGATCAGAAGTTATGCAAACTCAAATAGGAGATACTCGTGCACCCTCCCTATAGTCTACGCCCATGCGATTATCACACCCACGGTCCCTTAAAAAAGGCCTTAAAATGGTCTACGATCCCTATCGGACGACGACGTGCAGAAGGTAGTTACGAACTTCTTTACGCAGCAGGACACGGTGTTTTGACAAACGCGTATCTTCAATCTGGTGTGTCGGTAAGAAGATTGTCTAAATGCTCACGGCGATTTTCACTGATTGGCATATCGGTTTTGGACTGTACGGCCTTCGACCGGAAACTTTATGATAGCCCCCTACACAAGTCCACACACTACCCTTCGGAGCACCGTGCACGGATTGTACGCAAACAGAAAATGTATCGTTGTCTTGGAAGATGTCGCCTATGTTCGGGAAAACAAACAATTTTTCCTCGTGCGCCCGTTATATTATGAGATCACGACACTAGAAACCAGGAGTGCGAACCTCTGTAGTCTAAGTTGCTGCTACAACATGTCACTGAACAACCTGCCTCAGCTCCTTGTGCTTTAGAAGCCATAGATGTTGGTTCGACTGGCCCATGCAGCTGACGTTTAACAGGTAAACAGTTATACACGGAGGGGTTTTAAGCTAGTGATTCAACAGATACATTTTCCACACGTCAATAGCCAACGTGGTATGAACACGGCACCAGCCTAGTAATTTTCGTTCATGAACCCAATGACGCGACCAAAATGCAATAGTCAGAAGAGATAGCTCAGATGTAGGTGTGTAAGTTTACGCTTATCAAGGTATATTATCAGCTCAATCACCATCTCGTCATCTTTCACCTTCTGTACGCACTGTTTTTCTTTCGATGTACCAATCGGCGAACATAACAATCCACTTGACTGCGATAGCTCTCGAACATCTCAGGCATGTAATTTGTTATCCTTAGACAGTCTCCTTCTTGTTGTTCACAACGTGTCTTTCACCAATTTCTGTAAATTCTTTCGTCCGCTTCATTCTCAAAACAGCCTGTCTCACGGCTAAATGAAGCTAACACAACACATACCCGACGTGCCTGGTACGGTGGCCGCAATTTGATGACCATGAATTCTGGCATAACAATGTATTTGAATTAGTTCACGGCTGGCTTGTCTGAATATTTAATTCCTGAAACTAGTAAATTTAGCTTGCTTATGTCGAAGTGAAAGGACAAAACTACTACTAATTTCTGAGGGGTTGTTGAAGAAGAAATCTGTATAAATTGGACGTTACAGAAGTCAATTATTTCGTCTTGAGACTTCCTTACACGAATGTTTCACAGAGAAAGGAGAAAACACGCCACTGTACGACGACCCGTGGCTATTGCCCTAGGCAGCGACTAGCATGACCGTCTTACATAATTTCTTGTTTGCGAACTCTTACGACGACTCGCAAGTCGTTAAAATTGCCAGCCTGGAGTACGTTGGCGTTTAATTACACTCCTGAGTGAGTGAGTAAGCCAGGAAGGTCTTTCTGGACCCGCTGACGTAGGTAGCGTGTTCCCCTCTCTTGCCACAGCCCCAATAATGGACACGATGGAGTGCGTTCCTCGCCGCATGCTACACGCATACACCGTTTACATACTGTACGTATTATCCACATGTCAGCAACACAGTAACTGCAGAGTCACGCTGCAAAACTGCTAGCAAATTTGTTTTGTGCATCAGACTGCACTGTAAATCAGAATGGTCAACACATTAGCCTTCACGTTTGTTCTAATAATCGACACATTTCAACGCCACTGGGCCTGTTCAAACATATATCTGTCCTTATTGTGACAGAAAGCACGATTCTCATACTTTCATTCATTTTTTGCAGCCGTTATCACATTCTTATTTGGTGTTCGTTTATCTAAGCGTATGATAGAGGAACATATTTCAGACTGATATTTAACGTTGGGTGCACTGCTAACTCATGCCTGCTACAACTTGCCAGTAGAAAAACTTCACAAAAAGCACTCGATTAGTTCATCGCAGATATCTGAGATTACTATTTATAGTATGTTAGTTCTGGAACCTACGCGTGTGTACGACAATCTGCAGTCAAGTGTATACTGGGTGTTACAAAAAGGTACGGCCAAACTTTCGGGAAACATTCCTCACACACAAAGAAAGAAAAGATGTTATGTGGACATGTGTCCAGGAAACGCTTAATTTCCATGTTAGAGCTCATTTTCGTCAGTATGTACTGTACTTCCACGACTCACCGCCAGTTGGCCCAACTGAAGGAAGGTAATGTTGAATTCGATGCTTGTGTTGACATGCGACTCATTGCTCTACAGTACTAGCACTGTTGGTGATGTCTTGGGCCCCACGTTCTTCCACCTACGCTCAATGGAGCACGTTATCATGATTTCATACGGGATACTCTACCTGTGCTGCTAGAACATGTGCCTTTACAAGTACGACACAACCTGTGGTTCATGCACGATGGAGCTCCTGCACTTTTCAGTCGAAGTGTTCGTACGCTTCTCAACAACAGATTCGGTGACCGATGGATTGGTAGAGGCGGACCAAGTCCATGGCCTCCACGCTCTCCTGACCTAAACCCTCTTGACTTTCATTTATGGGGGCATTTGAAAGCTCTTGTCTACGCAACCCCGGTACCAAATGTAGAGACTCTTCGTGCTCGTATTGTGGACGGCTGTGATACAATACACCATTCTCCAGGGCTGCATCAGCGCATCAGGGATTCCATGCGACGGAGGGTGGATGGATGTATCCTCGCAAACGGAGGACATTTTGAACATTTCCTGTAACAAAGTGTTTGAAGTCACGCTGGTACGTTCTGTTGCTGTGTGTTTCCATTCCATGATTAATGTGATTTGAAGAGAAGTAATAAAATGAGCTCTAACATGGAAAGTAAGCGTTTCCGGACACATGTCCACATAACACATTTTCTTTCTTTGTGTGTGAGCAATGTTTCCTGAAAGTTTGGCCATACCTTTTTGTAACACCCTGTATATAGTGGAATAAAGTGATCCTATCATTTCCAGTGCTTAAATCTTTGCCTTACCAATTATCTGAAACTCTCAGAAAGATATGCGTCAACCTATGTTACACGGTAAAAAAAAAAAAAAAAAAAAAAGCAGGCCGGAGTGGTCGAGCGGTTCTGGAACCGTGCGACCGCTACGGTCGCAGGTTCGAATCCTGCCTCGGGCATGGATGTGTGTAATGTCCTTAGGTTAGTTAGGTTTAAGTAGTTCTAAGTTCTAGGGGACTGATGACCTCAGAAGTTAAGTCCCATAGTGCTCAGAGCCATTTGAACCATTTTTGAACAAAAAATATTTGGACACCGACGTGAAGCTGCAGTCGAAGTTAGTGTATAACTACGTCCGTTAAATGTAGAAAGGAAAGATATCTAGAGTTTATCTTATAGTATACGTTGAGGTCATTATAGACTGATAACAAGCTCAGTGGAAAAAGGAAGAGGAAGAGAACAAAAGTGACCTACGTACGGAACGACCCCACTAATCGCCAGTGCTGATTGATGGAAATATGGGGAAATTAAACCAGAATGGCTGAACTGGCATTTGAAGTTCACTCTTCCCAAATAGAAGTCCACTGTTTTAACCAGTGCAGTACTTCACTCGATATCGAGATTAGGAGAAATGAAGATTACGGTTTAAACTACCCTCCATGGTGAGACAATTAGAGATAAAACAGACCAAGCACAAACCCGAATTCGACAAGTATGAGGAAAGCAATCGGCCGTTGAATTTGGAGAGAAACTACTTCTTTCATTTTTTTTTTTTTGGCGGGTAAAATAATTTTGGATACTGGGTCTCGTCTTTGTAACGTAGTACAACAACTACACTGCCGCCGTTTCGACTGAATTGTTGCGGGTCTCTTCAAGGTGGTTCACTGCTGTATACTGGTGAATGTCTCCTTTGTATACGGCCATTTTCGGCTATCTAGTGGCTACCTACGTCTCATTTCTGAGATGTCATTGGATAATTTGAAGAGGTTGTTATGGAGGAGGTGGATGTACGCTACGCTGTTGCCTGTGCTACTGTTGTGGGCGATTGGAAGGAACTCCACTGAGTGAATGGTAGACTGTAGCATATCGGATGGCTTATGAATGTGCCACTCTGTTAAGTGATTGGTAGACGATCTGTCATTGGTGATTGGAAGGCAATAGCAAATCGGCAGCTCGTATCCAGTGGGTAATGTTTCCCTGCAGCGAAGAGTTAAGGTCGCACGGCAGTTCTCTCGCAGCCGCTTTTCATGCTTTTAAACCCCGGGATCAGATAGTGGTGTTGATTGGTGAACACACACGGGGCCGATCGCTAGGCCGAGCGGTTCTAGGCGCTTCAGTCCGGAATCGCGCTGCTGCTACGGTCGCAGGTTCGAATCTTCCATCGGGCATGGATGTGTGTGATGTCCTTAGATTAGTTAGGTTTAAGTAGTACTAAGACCTCAGATGTTAAGTCCCACAGTGCTTAGAGCCATTTGAACCATTTGAACACACGCGGTCCACCGGGCTGGAATCGGTGGCAGCCAGGCCGTAGGTAACTTGCTGCCATCATCCCTGTTCGTGTTGTTAGGGCGTTTAATTATTTAAATAACATCTCTTATTTTCCGTTGCTACATCCACGGCTGCCGAGCCAGCAGGCGAGGTTCTTGAAAACTGATAGGACGCCCACATGCCTGGTGATGTTCTGCTACAGCTGACTTGTTGTTCTGTCCTAGTCGTACGTAACTCTCTTGCTCCGAAACGCTAGTGCTAATGTGTCCCCCTACATACAAGCTGCCGATTTGCTATTACCATCCAAGCACCAACGACAAGTTGCCTACCAGTCACGTACCAGAGCGGCACAGGCAACAGCCAGCCGATATGTTAGCTTCTACCAGTCACTTACTAGAGTTGGCTTCCAGTTAGATACCAGTATAGCAGGGTACCGTACAGCCACCCCCTCCATAACAACCTCTTCAAATTTTCCAATGACATCTCAGTTATGTGACGTCAGTAGCCAGCAGATAACCGTTGATGACTGTATATAAAGGAAGACATTCACCAATATACAGCAATGAACCGCCCTGGGGATGACCGCAGTAAGTCGGCCGAAACGTCGACAATGTAGTTGTTTTAGTGGTTTACAATGACACTACCTAATACCCAAATTATTTTATCCAAAATGACACCGGCCGTGGCAGCTTGCGAACTTATATTCCAGCTTTCACCTTAAGTTGTAACGAAAACTACAAAATACGGAAGACTGCATTATTGAGCGGATATTTGAATTCTGCTCCTCGCCAGTGCGTGTCCAGCAACGCAATAGAATTTAAGTGTTGAGATGTGAGTGTAATAGGAATTTTTCCTAACCTCTTTACATTTACTGCAAACTCTGCTCTCACTGAAGATCAGAATCCTTTCTTCGTAAAGCGCGACAATGAGAGCAGAATTTGAAGCGAACATTAATTCTGTGATCTATCTAGACGCAGTCGCGTGAAGCATAAGTTAAGAGGAGAAAGTCAGTGTGATAAGCGCAGTTAAGATGTGTCAATGTGGAGACGCGACAGAATAACAGAAAGGAGGTACCATGTTTAGACGTGCCCATGGTCTAATCGAGAATGAAGTTCCACGGTTTTTTGGTGTATCAGAGCGAAGTCTGCAACGTGTCTACAAGAAATGTTTTGCTACTCGCGGTCAGGAACACGACGTAAGAACAATTGGCGTAAAAAGCTCCTTACCGACGCCGACCGGACACGAGTGTCATTAGTCGTCAGAGACAATTACCATGAAAGCCTTCTACTTACGTTTCATATCTAGACTTTAATAATGAAATGGGAAAGTACTGTTAATCAGAACTCAGGGATAAGATTTATTCAATCTTAACATAACAAGACAAAAAACTGACTAAAGAAACGTCACACAAACATCTTTATTTGACAAACGCTTTCACTAACATGGACTCTATAGTGGACAAAGTGATCAGCTAGGGATCGACACACGACACTAACCGGAACACTAATCGCTTTATCTGACTTTATACACGTGAATCCGGGATATGGCACAAAAACTACACTATCATCAAGCATCTATATTCTACCATTCCAAAAAGAAAAATATGGTGCGAAAGAACAGAGTGCTGAGAAACATATATTGGAGCCGTACCACAATTCGTTCGGCGACAGAAGTCATGGACGGCCGCAATCTGTTGTTAATGGCGAGCATCCGGAAAATGTAAGTAGGCGGTCTCGCGTTTGGTTAATTCGGAACGCAGGTACTTTCCTATGAGCCTCTGAAACCCCAGTGGATTCCAGTGTCCAGGTGGACCCGTTTGCTGGTCTGTCAAACCAATTTGACTCCGTGCCATGACTATGCGTGACGGGATATGTCAAATGTTTAGACGGCCGACTCAAGACAAATAAGTACACCCACGCATCACTCGTTGTGTCCGTAATGCTAGAAGCAGTACGTCTGATGGTTCAGAAGGTGGGTGGCACAGGCTCTAAGTGACACTTTAGCAAAGGACACAAGTCGCACCATTTAGGTAGAGACCTGCAGTTCTTCACTAGCGAAGCACCACTACAAGAGTTAGATTTCTTCTCTTTCCATCCGCTTCCTCACCTCGGTAGCAAAGCGCATTTGCATCTTAGACTTCCCCCACTTTAGAACAAGTCAATCACGGGCTGGAGCCCGGTATTCGAAGCTGGGAGAGCGGCCTCTACTCTGCATACACCGATTTGACCAATCAGAGACTTTAGAGCTAATTGGGAGAAAAGGAAAAAAGATTCTGCTTCGCGGCCTCTTTCCCACTTGTTTGCCATGTTTTTTGCTAACAACATGACTAGGATGGAACTACATCCCTCCATAAAAACTTGTTATCTCGCCTGTTGCGTCCATTTCAAAGTTTCCAAAGAACTGCCATAAACTCGCTAAAAGCCTCGTGCTTTCACAAATATATTTTGTTACAGAGTCTGGACACCTGGACGCCAGTGGCCCTGTCCCACAGAAATTCGCAGAACGCTCACAGATTTTTTGTCGCCTCCCTCTCTAACACGGGCCCATCCTCTGCTTTATTGCCAGTCTAGAATGCGCTGGCCATTGCAGCGGTGACTTATCAGCGCAAGTCAGTCTATCTGGACGCAGCTGCCTCCCGACCAGGGCCAACCAACGTGCCTGCACAATGACACTGCGGAAATTAGCCATGTGGAAATGGCTCCCCAGGTCCGCAGAAAAAACAACACCTAAAGTGGACAATAGCTGACTGTAGGCGTATTATGTAATCCTGCCAGTCGTAATTTTGCTCTTTTCAAACAATACAAGGCGTCGAGTGCAGAAACAGTCAAGGGCTTTAATCTGCAGTATGTATGAATCGTTTAGTTCAAGCTGGAAGTGGCTCATTGGATGTTTTGAGGGATTTTGCATATCTGACCTGCACCCAATCTTTCATTTTACAGCGATCATGAACTAGGATGTTTATTTCATCATTGTCGGTGACCAGGATTGCTCTTTCTTCTACATCTTCATGATAAGTCCGATGCCGACACTCCCGTCTTCCAAGATGACAACAGCCGTTTTCGCATGGTTGCACGCAGCGTTCCTAATTGAACAAATGCACCAGTGCCATATCGCATCACGACTGGACTGCTAAATCATCCGATCGTAATCTGTCAGAAAAGTCTGAGAATATTTGGATCATCATGTGGAACATAGCAATCAACATACTCGTAATTGGACAACTCTACGGCAGGGGCGGACAAAGACCGGCCCGCAGGCCACATGCGCCTCGCTAAGGTTTTTTGTGTTGCTCTTTTCTTCCCGTGGGCAACCGAGGACTTCCACTTGGATGGCTATCTCGATATATACTTGGAGTGCGTAGAGTAGAGACTAATCGTACAAACAAACTTGAAACTCAGCGTGGTGGGTGACGGGAGCGACCGTAAATGCATTTTCCATTTACTTATTGACATGCAGTCAAATCACACTGTGAAAGACATACTTGATGCTGTAACGTAAGATGACTTTTGCAAATCTTTGCCTGCCGCAAAATTTCCATGTATGAAGAAATTTGCTGGGAAAATGTTCTCTATATTTGGGTCTACACATGTCTGTGAGCGAAGTTTCTCTTGTTGAAGAACAAGGGCAAATTCAGATACCTCTTTGACAGACATTAATTTGCAGGGTAATCTCAACAAGCAATCCCACTGTTTATTTCTAAAAGCATGTAGAAAAGGATGATAGGATACATTTGTCTTATTAAACTGATTCTAAACTTAAATGTGCTTGCAGCCATAGATGATATGAAATTAGCACAATAAATAAATTGATTAAAACTTCCACAATGTAGCCTCCGAGCCGCAGCAATTAGCCACCTATGCTCTACGGGATCTAATCAACAGGGAAGGGGTTGGCTTCAGCTGTATTTTATAGACCTGAAGCAACTTACTGACTCTCTGCGGTATCGAGCGCTATCAATACCATGCAACGCCTGTCCACGTCTAGAAGTTGGCAGCAGCCCATGCGATTCCGAAGCCAGTCTGCGGCCCGCTCCATAATACACCCTGTAGTCCTCGCACGGCCACCGCCACTTCGAACTCGAATCGAGTGTGTTAGCTGCGTTCTATTCGTTGGTTTAGTTTTGCCTGTCTGGTCAATCAGAGTGTTGTCATTTATCCTCTGTTGTTAATGTGGATGTGGAACTGCCCCATCTCAAGGACTCGGTTTGGACGGTCCTCTGGACTTGCCGTCATTCAAGTTAAGCAAAGAAGTTATCAGACACTACGAAAAATCTCTTTAGTTTGCTCTCTGTCTTAGAACCCACCACCTCCTTGGCATCCACTACCGAGCCGACCAAACATGTACATCTACATAAATATTCCGCAAGTTACCGTTCGGTGCGTGGCGGAGAGTAACCTGTACCATTACTTTTTCCTTTTCTTGTTCCACTCGCAAATAGAGCGAGGGAAAAACGACTATCTATATGCCTCCCTCCGTATGAGCCCTAACTTCTCGTATCTCATCTTATCTTCGTGGTCCTTACGTGCAATGTATGTTGCAGGCAGTAGAATCGTTCGGCAGTCAGCTTCAAATCCCGGTTCTCTAAATTTTCTCAATAGTGTTTCTCGAAAAGAACATCGCTTTTCCTCCAGGGATTCCAACTTGAATTCAAAAGTATCTCCGTAATGCTTACGTGTTGTTCAAAGCTACCGGTAACAAATCTAGCAGCCCGCCTCTGAACTGCTTCGATGTATTCCTTCAATCCGACCTGGTATGGATCCCAAACAATCGAACAGTACTCAAGAATAGGTCGAAACAGCATCCTATATGCGGTCTCCTTTACAGGTGAGCCACCCTTTCGTAAAATTCTCCCATTAAACCGAAGTCGAACATTCACCTTCCCTACCACAGTTCTCGCATGCTCCTTTCACGCCATATCGCTTTGCAGCGTTACGCCCAGATATTTAAACGACTTCACTGTGTCAAGCAGGACACTAGTACTGTATCCGAACATTATAGGTTTGATCTTCTCACTCACTCGCATGAACTTACATTTTTACATATTTAGGGCTAGCTGCCATTCATCACACCAACTGGAAATTTTGCCTAAGTCGTCTAGTATCTTCCTACAGTCACTCAACTTCGACATCTTACCGTACACCATGGCATCATCAGCAAACAACCGTAGATTGCTGCCCACCCTGTTAGACAAATCATTTATGTTTACAGGGTGAAGCGAAGTTCACGCAATCGGTCTTCGCAGCGCATCTCCTCACATGCCAGAGATAAAAAAATCTCTGTCACAAATTTCGTCCGGCGAGCACATCCAGCAGGAAAAGGACGTTAAAGAGTGGCAGTCTGGCAACACCGTAACCACATGTATTGTAACTACTTCTGTCAGCACAAATTAGTTGCGCTGTACAGTTGGAGCTGTTCAGTCAGAGGGTTAGCTGAACTCTGTAATAAAAAAAACTGAGTTAATGGATCAACGACGAACTTAAACGGGTGTCTTTCGACGTCCGCCCCGAGCAGATGCAACGAACTAAAACGAACTAAATTTAGCCGGCACGGTAGCTCAGGGTGTTCGGTCAGAGGGCTGCTCGCCCTCTGTAATAAAAAACTGATTAAAGGGATGAATAATCAACTTGAATGGATGTCTTGTGACGTCCGCCCAGACCAAACGCAACGAACAATACCTAACAAAAAAAAAAGAGCAGTGGATGAAGTTCTTGGGTTAGCCTGCAGGAGGTCGCTGGTTCGATCCTGGGTTGAGGCAAATGTTTTTTATTTGGTAAATGTAGTCCAGGTGGTATGGTATCTGGCATCTTAATTCTCAACATCGATTGCAGCGGGTCCTCTAGAAAACATTTGCACTTACATACTGCAATCATACAAATTGAAGATTGGTCAGCTTTGAAAGAAGCTCTTTCCACGTCGTGGGCGTGAATTTATTCGCACCACTTCATCTACTAGATGCGAAACCTGTTTTCTTTGTACTCTCCTCCAATGGTCCCATAGATTAGCACCAACAATTATTCTTGCTCGTTCAGGTCCATTACATTTCGTGGGGGCCTTACGTTACCAGCAGGACTAACAGCATGCTTCGCAATTAATGTCAAAACTCGGTATGTTTTATCACCATGGTCCCACTAATTATGCCTTTCAACATTGAGTCTGGTAACCACATGCTGTTTAGTATCTCAATGCGTTATTATTATTATTATTATTATTACTATTATTTTATCGCTGGGACTATGGAAAAATCACTTCTGCTACCGTTAGGAAACAGTGTAATTCGAAACCGAAAATTTCACTGCTTCATAATTAGCGGTGTCGGGATGAATCATGTAGAACAATATCTGTCAGAGGGGCAATACGCGTTTGGTGGAACAGCGCGCAGGACTGACGATGTGTTTATACTGTGCACTGTGAACCAGACAGGGACTAGTTGCGAGTGGAGTAACGCGCCTGTGGCAGACTCCAATGCACGTGCGTACACGTATCAAATTTTCTCACTGTAAACCTCTAAACCAGTGTGTCAAGCGTAGACACTTACCATGACTGTGTGGATATGCTTCTGGTCCTTGGTGTATCTGATAACAGGGCTGGTGTTGGCACTCGTCAACATGCTGTTAGATATCCTCATCAACGCCATCCAGATGAAAATGTGTTTTGTCATCTGGAGCTGCTCCTTCGGGAGTCAGGTTCTCTCCTTCCACCATCGAGTGACAGAGGTCGTCCATGGACCCCTCGTACTCCAGCTACTGAGGAAGCTGTTCTGGAGGTCATAAACCAAAAACCTCAGCGAAGGGCCGGCCGGAGTGGCCAAGCGGTTAAAGGCGCTATAGTCTGGAACCGCGCGACTGCTATGGTCGCAGGTTCGAATCCTGCCTCGGGCGTGGATGTGTGTGATGTCCTTAGGTTAGTTAGGTTTAAGTAGTTCTAAGTCTGGGGGACTAATGACCTTAGACGTTCAGTCCCATAGTGCTCAGAGCCATTTGAAACATTTTAGCCTCAGCGAAGTGCACGTAGCATAGCAAGCCAGCTGCGTGTCTCGAAACCCACGGTCGTTAACGTGCTGCACGAGCGTAGGCTGCACCCCTATCATTATGCTTTCACGCAACAACTGCATCCTGCAGATCGCCATCAGTGGATACAACTCTGTGAATGGTTCCAACAACAACAGGAAGCCAACGACGACTTCATGAACACCGTAATATGGTTGGATGAAGCAGCTCACTCGTGAGGGTGTCTTCAATTGCACAATGCCCACCATCGGTGTGAGGTTAACCTGCATGTCACCCACGACCGTTGATATCAAGTTCGCTTTGGTATCAAGGTTCGGCGATAGGTGTTTGTGCCCCTACATGTTGCCTGACTGGTTGACTGCACGAAGGTATCATGCATTCCTCTCAAACTATCTGCTTGTTGCGCTGGAAGACGTTCCACTACATGTTCGGCAGAGGATATGGTGCCACACCTCCACACTCTGGAATTAATGTGCAACAGTATTTGGACGGAACATTTTCAGGAATGGCTGTGACGTGGAGGTCCAGTTGTATGGCCACCGCGCTCACCTGACCTAAATCCCCTGGATTTCTTCCTGTGGGGACACCTGAAGGAGCACATATACACCACTCCGCCGACGAATGTGGAAGAATTGGTAGCGCGTGTTCATGCTGCTCTTGTTACTGTGGACGCAGCTTTGCCGCGAATGGTCTAGAGCTGTATGAACCGGCGCGGCGGGTTGCGCAATGTTTGGACGTACAGGGAGGTCGCTTTGAGCATCTGTTGTTCTGAAAACAACGTATTCTGTTGTGAAGGTCATGCAGTAATTAATATGGACATTATTATTGTCACTGGTTGCTAAAGTGCAACATCTGAGCGCTCGTATCATATGTAGTATAAATGACAAGTAGATGTTGTGTTGTTGTAATGTGCTATCATCTTTAGCATCTGGAAACTGCTACTGTTTTTGCAGTCATTCTGTCCTATAACAGGTCATTTGTTTCAACTGTCTATTTTTTTATTTGTCTAACAACGTATTTGTTATGTTCAGCGTTACAAAATGTTGTAAATTTAGGATTCATGTGACCTAAGAAGCGGTGTATATTACAGTATGAAATGTCAAAATGAAATTAGCAAATAAAAAAATAAATGCACCCCAACCCAGAATCGAACCTTCGTCCACTTGCATGCTAACCCAAAACTCTATCCACTGCTCCTTTAATTCTTTTTTCTTTTTTTTGCTGACCACTTTTTTACCGCTTTTTAAATTTTAAAAAAATAATAATAGAGGGATAGTGGATTGGTGGGGCTCAGGGGGCAAAGTGAGTAGTGGCTGAAACCCGAGGCCTGGCCACAGTGTCCCCCGAACCGCGCCGAGCCTGTGGAGCATAGGGAAGTGGAAGACACAGAAATCAATAGAAGTGGAAGGAGATGTTGTTTATATATTTGCATTTTGTTTTTGTAATATTCACTATTATTATGAAATGATGTGGAGCATACATCAGCGACAGAGAAAAAAATATAAATGCTGCATCAAGAAGAAGAAAAGAAAAAGAAAAAGAAAAAAATAAATAAAATCCGCGCAATCTACGACGCACTCACCCATCCGCGGAGGTCAGAGGTAGAATCGATCATAGGCAGCTTAAAATCAGACACCGCCGGGGTGCGAGGGGTAGGTGCCCTCAGCTCCAAGCACCCCCGACTTAGTGGAAGTCTAAGAAAGACCCCTCGATGATAGTTAGCAAATAATGTTCGGTAACGTGTAGTGTTTTCGAGAGCTGCATGGGCTGTTCGTAAATAGGTCGAGAAGTCGAGGCGCATTTAGGTCCCTCGTGAAAGAGATAAGCGACCGCCCATCCTTTGACCCATGAAACTGCATGAAATTTGGCGGAGGGAAAATGTTTGTCCTCCGGGTATAGAAATATTCGAGGTTGGATTGTGTCTGGTGGCACTCGGAGATAGCAGGCAATGATTTGTTGCACCAAGCGCCAGACATCTTACGAAGAGGCGCATGTCAGACGGTGGTCATCGGTGTCCAGTCAGTTGGTGACATAGGAGACAAAGATGGAAATCTGACAAGCCAATGTTGTGCAGTCGCTGTTTCGTGGCAAATTTCCTATTGAATACGTGATACTACAGTGCCTGGGCGTCTGTAAGGAGGAAGGGTTGGTGGATGGTAGTCCGCACTATGGATCACTGGATGGAGGGATGTTTGGTCTCCATTACATTCTGGGGAACACGGAGCAATAGTAGCCTGTAAAAGTCCTTGGTCCTAGGTGGGTGCGTATTTGGGAGGCTGGTATGTGTGTAATCGTAGTCGACGGAAAAGGTCGAAATGTGAGACAAATGAGACACGATGTGGCCGACAGACACCGGTGGTGAGGTGGAAGCAGGCAGGAGGATCTCAAGCAAGCTGCGTGTTAGAGATGTGCCCCGTCCAGTCCACTGTCTTCTCATGGTACTCATATACAAGGTCGCAGCTCGCATACGGACATTGATGAGCCCAAGACCACCATCCCGTGGGGGCAGGGTAAGTGTCTCATAACGGACTATAAACATGAAACCAGCTGTGAGATGATAGCCAAAAGCCGTCTGAAGGTTGCGCCCAGTAGCCGTCGCCAGAGTGAGAACTTGCGCGATGTGGACCAATCATGCCACATAACGATTAAGAAACTCAACGCGCTCTAGTGTGTTCTGGCGGAGCAGAAGGTTCTGGCGGACGTCGTTGCGGATGACATGTAACAGGCGACGGAAATTAGTTGCCACTGTGCGTGAGACTGTGGGAGTAAAGGTAATGTCCAGGTACCGGAAAGTCCGCGCAAGTGACACATGTGCCACTTCACCTTTCTGGAGGCCTCGTCCAATGTGCATTACAGAAGATTTGGCGACATCCATAGTACAGCCAGCGGCAGCCCCATAACGGGTAAACAATTGACGGACTGCTCGAATCTCAGAGCCGGAGCGAATGAGGAGGAGGTCTTCAGCATATGTCCGACAGCGAAAGGTGTGTTGGCGAAGGGTGAAGCCAGAGAGCTTGGTTGTCAAGCCCCCAATGAGGGACTCAAGGGCAATGGCGTACAAGAGGGTAGACAGGGGGCTATCTCGCCGTGTGGATTGGCAGATGGGTATTGGACCTGCTAAACGTCCATTGACTTGGACACATGAACTGTCACTGTTGTAAAGACGCCGGAGGACGTCGAGAAACGGAGGCGGAATGCCCATTCGGGCCGCCACCGAAAACAGGAAACAATTGCACACTTTATCGAAGGCACTATCGAAGTCTATAGCGACGACCGCAGCACGGAGTCTACAGGCCGCCATCATTGCAATTAAGTCGCGGCATTCCCCTGTGACAGTCTGTATGTTAACCTGTCCCCCAGGCGTCGTTTGCTCTGGGGAGAGGAGGTGAGGGAGTATTGTTCGGAGACGCATTGCCAGTAAGCGAGTGAAAATCTTGTGATCGGCCTTGAGTAGGATGAGCGGTCTGTAACTCTTGAACGTCGAACCACGGGCTGGTATGCGGATCGGAATGGTGATGCCCTCAACAAAGGTGGGTGGGATTGCTTGGTCACATGTCATCAGTTCTTGATACATAGTCGTCCACCGCGGTGCCATGAGGTCCCGGAAGGCATGGTAAAACTCAATCGGTAAGCCGTCAATGCCGGTCGATCTGTTGACTGCACCCTTGTCGATTGTGTTGTCGCCTTCGTCCTGTGTGACCACCACTGTCAAAAGCATCCGCCTGCGTGTGGGGGAGAGTGCGCGTGACGTAATGCAAAATGGATTCGTCTGTTTCAGTATAAGCATTTTCTACCATCTTCGATGAATGCGTGGACGATGTCATTCTGACTGGTTACCTGTGAGCCATGAGGCGTGATCAGAGTTTTGTTGATCTGTCGACGACGCCATCGTTCGTCGGACATTATATGATGCATGGATGGAATTTCCAAACCCGCATGATCGTGGCGCCGCGTCTGTATCACCACCCCTTGCAATTTCCGGCGTGCCAGCGCAGTTTATCCTCGCCTTAGTTCTTTTCCGTTCCAACTGGTTGTCTGGGATTGGCGGATGAGTGTCCAGATCTCGGAGAATCGCATAATAGAAGTCAACAGTGTTGCGATGGCAGTCAGCCTAGTCCTTACCTTATCTCAGCAGTGTTCTCCAGATCGCTGGTTTGGAACAGTCCATTCACAATGTCATTGTCGAGCGGTAGCGGGAAAGGCGTCGTTCACAGGTTGTCCACGTCTCAGTGACTTGTTGGCGACAAGTCTGGTCATGCAGATGAGAAGTATTTAGTTCCCGTGGTGCACGGCTGCGCCATACAGATTGCAGCGGAAGGAGGACAGTACAGATGTAAGCACAATGGTCCGAAAATACCAGTGGCCAGCGTTCGGCGCCCTGTACCACAGGTCTAAGAGTTTGTGAGGCATATATCCCATTTAGGCGGCTTGCGGAATGACCGGTAAGAAAGGTGTGGCCAGAACGGTCACCGTGTTGAACTTCCCAGGTATTGTGAAGCAGGAGGTCCTGCACCACTAAACTTAGTTCCTGACATGTAGTATAGTGTGGAATCTGATGTTTGGGGTGCAGAACGCAGTTGAAATCACTTCCTAGTAGGCAGTGGTCGTATCGCCCTAACAACAGGGGGCCCATTTCGTCTGAATAAAACTGGGCTCATTCACGTCGTTGGTCGGTGCCTGAAGGAGCGTAGACATTAATGATGAGTGACCCCATGGCAGTGAGTGCCATGCCCAGAGCTAATGGAAGGAAGGCGACATCAGTGACAGAAATCCTGTGGCAGACGTAGATGGCCATTCCACGACCCATGGGACCACTCGTGGACATGTGGGCGATATTGCCATTGATATCTGGAAGACTGGACAAATGAATTTCCTGCAGATGGGTGAAATCAATGTCAGAAGCCCAGAACAGCTCCTGCAAAAGGCGGATTTTCACCCTGGAACAGATGTTGCTGGTGTTGATAGTTGCTATCCGGTAGGCCTGGTGGCGGACTGCTGGAGGCAGGTCCACTGTGGCGTCAATGCAAGGGCATGGGCGCCACAGTGGGACGTTATCCTGCTCCCTGTAGGGGATTCTGGGGAGAGTATGATTAGTGGATCGATCTCGATGGCACAGGGTCCCGTAATGGGTCCTGCTTCTCAACCTCCTCCTCATGCCCCGCTGTGGAAATTGGCACCGGTGTATCGTCCATTTTGTCTGCAGTAGATGATGTAATGTTCATGGTGTAGTGTCGATTGTGAGATGTCTGTTAATTAGTTCAGCGTCCGCATGGGGCGCCGGGGTGACAGGCGCAGGCACACCGGTGGTTGTCTCCGCACTCATAAAGTCTTCGTCTGCATCATCCTCGACTTGCAACGTTTTGTTGCGGGGTCGGGGGGTCGAACCTGAGATTCCAGTTGGCAGAGCTGAAGCCAGAACCCACCGCGCCGTATTTTGTCAGGAGGCCGAGCAAGAGCGTCGAGGGTCAGTGCAGCGTGATACAGCGGTATTTGGTAACATTCGCTTATTCAGCTAATTTACAGTACTTGATGAATGAAGCGTAATGTCGGCGCGCCACCCGCGCACTGTCCCGTGAGTCCAGCCAGCTCAGCAGACTCCTGGTATGCCGACGCCGCTGCTGCCGTCATCAAGGTCGTCCGCCGATGGATGTCGGCCGCGGCCTCCCGGTCGCCCCCTGCCGGGGCGTTGCGACTGGCGCCGCTCCACTGCCTGCGATTCTGGAGGCTGTTACAGTCCCTGGTCCTCGCCGCCCTCCGCCCCGTTTGGCTTGCTCTGTCTGACCATGGGACAAAGGTGGGTCTACTGGTCACCTGTGGCCCTCGGGCCGCCGCTGCTCCCAGTACAGGACCGGACTCGAACCCACGCCCTCCTGGATGCAGTGCCACAATTTGTCGCTAGTGGTGCTTGACGGATGGCAACATCCACCGTCGTCTCTGGCACTGCTGCGCCTCTTGCAGTGTACGCCTCGACCGGACCTTGGTACACCAGGTGGGAAGCGAACATGGCCTATAGACTAGAGTGGGACTGAGCCCCTCCTGGACCTGCTGCAGTTTGCTGTCACCGCCCTCATTCAGGCAGACCATGTGATCTCCAAGTTCCAGGCTGCCATTCCGTCCTGCCTCAGTGTGGTGTCCCCGGAGGCGGAATGTAGCCCGAACAAGTACATACAAACAAAGAACAAGTTTATGCAGAATGCTTATAATATTGCTGTCAGACTAGCCCCAATAAGCGTAGGCCAGTACAGGTCCGCCCCGACGCTCGACTGACCTGGCACACTCTGTCCCAAGCTAAAATTTCCCATATATTTATATTGGTTTCTCTCTCGCTTCTGACGTAGTGTGAGTGAGAGACAGAAACTATGGCAGGGATTAACTCCCACATGTCAGCCACTTACAAATCGTCACTCTTGGCTCTGTCGTAGTGCCCCGCCTCATACATCGCAATAACTTAAAGCAAAGCTGCAGTTTCCTGCCTCGTTGTTGCTCCACTCAAAACAAATCGTGTGTGCAAAACCGCCGCCGCAGCTCCGTGCCCGTGAGTGCCATGTTTTCCTCGCCTGGCCCGCTGGCTGTCGACTGTTACCACACTCTGCCAGGAGCCTCAGATTTCATCGCTCACCACGCCGCCATTGAATTTTGGTAAAATTTCCCTTTCCCTGGACTAGGACTGACACTAGCGCAGCAGTTTTCTGTTGGCTTGAAACGGTGCGGTGCCTTCTCTGGCGACGTTTCGGAGAACGTTGTTTCCTTATGCGACCATCCGTGTCCGACGACGGAAGGAAGTCGCGTCGCTCTGGCTGGAAGGCCGCCGTAAGGACGATGGGCGAGTCGATCTCCATCGTGTTGCCGAGGGTGGGGTCAGCGGCTGGGCGCGTTGGCCTCGTCGGAGTGGCGTCGATGGCCGGCCGAGGCGGCGATCCGTCCGAGGCGCTTTCCATCGCGGTCTGGTCGGGCTCGTTTGTGGCGTCCGGGCGACGTTGCGAAGCGGTAGGAGAGGCTAGAGCAGCGGCGTAGGTCACCGGTAGCACCGTAGGTTGCGACGTGGGTGGTCCTTCGGCAGCTGGAAGTTGCGTAATACGCCATTGTAGGCATTCGGATCTTAGGTGGCCTTCTGTGCCGCACCCGGAACGGGTCCGAGGCTGGCCGTCGTATATAATTATTGCACGGCATCCGCCGATCTGTAAGTAGGACGGGACGTGGCTTCGGAGATCAATGGTGACCTGTCGATCGCCGCTTACCACAGGATATGTCCGAAATTGTGTTCCCTTCTCCGCAGTGTGGCCATGGACTGTGCCGTATGGTTGAACTGCCACGACGACTTCCTCTGCAGGAAGTTCGAATGGCAATTCGAAAATGCGTATCGTACGCATACGTAAGCCCGCGTGGTCGACGGTTACCACCCCGACCCATCAGCATGACAGAAGCGGAGCCCCTGTTTGGTCTAACGTAGGATGCGTTTGCATGCCGCGTCGTTAATGATTTTAACATAGACCGTGCTGCTCACGATCGACAAATATATGCCGATAATATCGGTCGCCTGGATCTTCACTTTCTCCCACAGAAAACGCTCCACGTCGAGTGCTTTGGGTCGGGCATAATCGTTGCAGAAAGTAAATCGGAGTGTAGATCTACGATAACGGTTCGCCAGTATGGTAGAAGGTAAGCCGGCATTGAAGCAACAGCCGTCAGAGTGTAAACAAGGCGAGCTCGCGCTCCGCACACGGAAAACACGGACGCGTCCACTCTGTTGCTCTGCAAAAGGCAGACTTGTTAACATCCATTTTCTGCCTGATGCACTCGCCGGACGAAATTTTGTGACAGCGCTGTGAAGCCCGAGTGCGCGAATTTCACTTTACCCTGTATAGAGAACAACAGCAGTTCTATGACACTCCCCTGGGACATCCCTGACTATACCCTTGACTCTCAGGAACGCTCGCCGTCGAGGACAACATACTGAGTTCTATAATTTAAGAAGTCTTCTAGCCAGTCAAATACCTGTGAACTTATTCCAAATGTTCGTACCTTCGTTAACAACATGCAATGGGGCACCGTGCCAAATGCTTTCCGGAAACCTAGAAATATGGAATCTCTTCCTGTGTGAAATACAGCCATTACTTTCCGTGTCTGCCAGCGTGCAGTGAACTAATGTCAGTGACGGGCTCGGTGTTTTCAAGTAGCTTGCGTTTATGTTTTTGACAAGTTTGGTAGAGCAAATGCTATTCTAAAAGACCACAGGTTTCTTTCTTATTTCTTCTTTTAGCTGTTATTTTCATTCGAGGGTTAGTAGCAGGATGGAGTCTTCCCGATACGTCCGGACGCTGGAGTAGCTGTCAGTAGTTCGCGGACAGCTGAGGATGCTGTTGTCCGTGATCAGCCGTCTGTCTTAGATTGGAGGTGCTGGTGAGAAGCTAGTGCGTCGCATGGGGCACCTATGGTGTTGCTTGTTTCTCTCATGGGCTCTGCTGCCGAAGCACCTTCCAGCGCACACGTCGCGGGAGAAGAGCGCTCGGGGCAGGGTATCGTGACCCATTCGGCAGCAGAGTACTTGTGGAATACACGTGGGCTTTTTAAGGCTAGGCGATAGTTTGTGGGCCTCAGATGAATGCTCACCAGTAAAAACACAGACAGCAAAATCAGGCCACGCGCAAAGTAGAGACTCATCAAATGTCAAAATTTTAACCGTGTACTGCAGAAGCATTCTTTGCACTGTCCCAGGATTTACCACCGTCCCTGAAAGCTCGCGCGCTCAAGTTTACTTGGAACCGACAGTTGGATGAAACCCGCAGTAGACAGCTCCAAAATGTATAACGAGGGGCCTATAACGAATAGACGGATTAGACGTCATAGGAAGGGGGAGGGGATTGGAGTCTTATTTTACAATAAAAAAAACATACCCTAAGACAGAAAAAGGAAAAAAAAAACAAGCACCACGAAGTAATTATCCGAATGGGACGGAAAGTGACCGATGTGATGTACATTTACAGACAAATAAATGATTACAGTTTCAGAAAAAAATGGATGATTCATTCAAGAGTGTTGGCTTATACGTATACAACAGTTCATCCGTGAAAAGCCCTGTGGACCTGCCGAGATCACACAAAGTCATTTGTATGTCGTGGAGAAATAGAGCGAGCTGTGTTTCAGACGAACGTTATTTGGGGAGCCCATGTTGATTTTAGGATTCGTAACTGAATTACAGCCACGGTTCTAAATACCTCTACTTTTGAGAAGGTATCCATATTACTTCCTACAGACGAGATTTTCGGTCTGCAGAAATGTCAGAATACGCGGACATAAAATATATTCCAAAAGTAAACAACGTACCTACGTCAGTAATATAGACCTACACATTCGAACGTCTGTTTTATGACCTTTCTTGAAAACGGGAACGACCTGCACTTTTTTCCAGTTACAAGTAGCTCTTCACGCCTCCAGCGACATACACTATGTGATCAAAAGTATCCGGACACCTGGCTGAAAATGAGCTACTGGCGCCCTCCATCGGTAATGCTGGAATTCAATATGGTGTTGGCCCACCCTTAGCCTTGATGACAGCTTCCACTCTCGTAGGCATACGTTCAATCAGGTGATGAAAGGTTTCTTGGGGAATGGCAGCCCATTCTTCACGGAGTGTTGCACTGAGGAGAGGTATCGATGTCGGTCGGTGAGGCTTAGCACAAAATCAGCGTTCCAAAACATTCCAAAGGTGGTCCATGGGATTCAGGTCAGGACTGTGTACAGGCCAGTCCATTACAGGGATGTTATTGTCGTGTAACCACTCCGCCACAGGCCGTGAATTATGAACAGGTGCTCGATCGTGTTGAAAGATGCAATCGTCATCCCCGAATTGCTCCTCAACAGTGGAAAACAAGTAGGTGCTTAAAACATCAATGTAGGTTTGTGCTGTGATAGAGCCACGCAAAACAACAAGGGGTGCAAGCCCCTTCCACGAAAAACACGACCACACCACAACACCACCACCTCCAAATTTTACTATTAGCACTACACACGCTGGCAGATGGCGTTCACTGGGAATTTGCCATACACACACCTTGCCATCGGATCGCCACATTGTGTACCGTGATTCGTCACTCCACACAACGTTTTTCCACTGTTCACTCGTCCAATGTTTATGCTGCTTACACCAATCGAGGCGTCATTTGGCACTTACGGGCGTCGTGTGTGTCTTACGAGCAGCCGCTCGGCCATGAAACCCAAGTATTCTCAGCTACCGCCTAACTGTCGTAGTACTTGCAGTGGATGCTGATGCAGTTTGAAATTCCTGTGTGATGGTCTGGATAGATGTCTGTCTATTACACATTACGACCCTCTTCAACAGTTGGCGGTCTCTGTCAGTCAACAGATGAGGGCGGGCTTTGTGCTTTTGTGCTGTACATGTCCCTTCACATTTCCACTTCACTACCACATCTGAAACAGTGGACTTATGGATGTTTATTAGTGTGGAAATCTCGCGTACAGACGTATGACAGAAGTGACACCCAAACACCTGACCGCGTTGGAGGCCGTGAGTTCCGCGGAGCGTCCCATTCTGCTCTCTCGCGATGTCTAACGACTACTGAGGTCGTTGATATGGAGTACCTGGCAGTAGGTGGCAGCACAATGCACCTAATATGAAAAACGAATGTTTTTTGTGGGTGTCCGGATACTTTTGATCACATAGCGTACGGTAATCTGCTGCTAGAAGAGGAGCATGCTCTGTCTCACACTCTATGTAGAATCGCAAAGGTATCCTTTTAAGTCAACTCTCGTTTACAGACTATCAACCAGACAGGAAGGAAGCCATATGAACATTGTCGTGACTCTCTGGGGTGACAAGATCACGCGGGATGAGAAGACCTCAAGATTCCTCTAAGACAGGCTGGACCACACAGTAGGCTATACTCACGTCAGTGAAATCCCCTTCATCAGTCGTTCGCCAAACTTACACACTTCCGTGGCAACACTATTAGATATACCGCGATACACAAACATTTATGTCATCTGCTCGTGTAACCCGCAAAATATCGTACGGTTGGTGGCATGCGCTACGTGGTGTACCAAAATCATATTCCCACTTCCTGATCTATTTGCGCATGATGAGCGTGAAAGGTGATTGGGGATACCATTTTGTATACAGCTTAATTTCTCTAATTTAATGTTAAATTATGTAAGTTAAAAAAAGTAGCACGTTCAAATGGTTCAAATGGCTCTGAGCACTATGGGACTTAATTTCTAAGGTCATCAGTCCCCTAGAACTTAGAACTACTTAAACCTAACTAACCTAAGGACATCACACACATCCATGCCCGAGGCAGGATTCGAACCTGCGACCGTAGCGGTCACGCGGTTCCAGACTGTAACGCCTAGAACCGCTCGGCCACCCAGGCCGACGTAGCATGTTCTTTGTAACGTTCGATGTCTCATTCTTGGGTATAAGATTATCGTGACGTACAGCAGCAGACTTGTAGCGCCTCCCATTAATTTTTTTATATAATTTCTGTGATCCTTTCGCCTTAACCGAATAAACCAGTGACGAGACGCACAGTTCTTCTTTGAATTTCCTTATCTCTTCCGCTAATCCAATTTGGTAAGTATTCCAAACCAAAGAAAGACACTCAAAAATTGCTCGAACAAGGGATTCATAAATAACTTGTTTCATGAATGAATTTCTTTCCCTTCGGATTCTTCCGATAAGCCTGTCAGGTATCTACCTCCACCACAGCTAGGTTTAGGTGATCGTTCAACGTCAAATCGATAGATGTAACTGGAAACACCAGTCATTTAACATTCGGAGATCGTCTCTCACGAGAAGACTACCATCCTACCACAATAGACACAGGCATGAAAATAACCAGATTCACTAACGAAAAACATCTCTCAACACTACAACAAAATTTCCAAATCCAAACGATGATGATAGAAAAGAAACGCATACTAAACGACCGAAGAAACATTAGCATCCAAACGGTATTTAAGCTAATAAAACATCTATTAATAAATAACAAACACCTCTACCTATCGTATAATGAGTAACACATAAACCAGGTCACATATCTCCTCAAGAACACCCATCCCAATACCGTAACAAACAGCTTTACCATAAAACTAAGTGGAAAACACACGCAAATCAGGATGCGTCATCATGTCCCTGCCCCCCCCCCCCCGCCCCCCGCCCTCCGTCTCCCGTCCCTTTTTCCAAACCAGAATACATCGAAACAAAGTATACAACGTACACGAGGTGAATATGGATGTTGGATGTATAAAAACTTGCATACTATGTGTCAGTGTAGTACCTTGTGTTGAAAACCGAACGCATGTGGATATAAGAATGGGTGAAAATAATATAGGAACAAAAAAAAAAAAAACCGAGAGCAAGAAAAAAGTAATTTTAAGCATGAGAGCTGTTTAGTATAATCTTAAACAGACCTGTAAACAAAACCCCAAGTGTTACAGCGACCACTGAATATGTTTTAAATAAAGCGAATCACCTCTGGTCCAAATAAGACTCCATACTGTCGCAAAAAACTGAATAGCTTCCATTTTACTCGTAAAACTGCGCATGTGGAAGAGGCCTCGAGACCAAAAAGAAAATACGGATTCCAGTTATTCTATTGCGATTGTCTATTCAAACGAGATCGGTATTTTCATCTTTTTACAGGCAATGTATAACATTTATTTACGTATATCAGTCTACCTGCTTCATCTCCGTAATGTATGCATGCATGTCCGAATGAACATACCATCGTTCTTCTTAACAACAGAGGCACTGCAATATCGCATTTATCCGCCGATAGCAGGCAATAATTTTCAATTAAAATGTCGCATGCCCCCCTCCCCTTCTCCCGCCACGCTTTACAGGAATTACATAGTGTGTACGAGAACAGGTTGTGACGCAGAAGAGATGACATGACAATAGAAGTTTTGGTCTGGCCATGAGTCGTCCACAGATAGCCAATGTTCTTAAGGCGACCACTCGCATAAAGCAGAAAATGCGGGTTCGAGTCCCGGCCCGGCACAAATTTTCACTGTCGTCATTCCCCTGTACAGCTGATAGTTGCTCGTATTCGCAACTGCGAAAACATTTCATGTGCTTCATAACGATTGTAGTCGCCGCAGTGCAGTGGGAAATTCAGAACTGAAAAGTGAGTCAGGGAAGGAAGTACTATTCGAGTAAAACCATTTCCAGCAGGCCTAGAATAAACTTTCAAATCCCTAAATTGCGAAAACGAAGAAGGATTCTAATGGGATACATCAGAACCAATATCTGTTTGAAATTAGGAATGAAAATCAAATATAATAACCGTAAAGTAATAACCCACCAAAAAGAAATACCCACAAATTCACAATAAAGTCACCCAACCAGTTCATGAGTTGACAACTGAAGTTATTTGGTCATGGAATGAGTAACTTCGTACTTCACGGAATTTACAAAAATTTAAAAAATCACGTTAACAGGATTATTAAATGTGTATGTATGTGATCGTACGTATAGAGATGGATTAGTAATAATTTCGGATTTACTCAAATGCTTGCTCCAAGTCCTTGAACAGACACCGCAGGTCGTTTCGATTGCTCCTTCCTGAGCTACGACAGTTCTTTGTGATTGACAGAATTGCTATAAAACGCTGTTTGTTTACGTTTTGTGCTAAAATATAACTGTAAAATTATATGAATAAGGGATAGTCAAATGAAAAGTAGACCAGAATGTGGGCCCGCCCACATGTTGCCAAGCTCGTTTCGATTACGCCGCAGAAGTTTCGCTGGGAAGCCCTTACACATCCTCCACACACTCTCGGTATCTCCCCATGCGATATCTCTATTTTTGGAGCCCTGACGAAAGACATTCGTAACCGTCTATTTGCTTGGGAATAAGAGGTGCAAGCCTGGGTACAATCATAGTTCCATTGGCAACAGCATACATTGTTCCATGAAGACACTGACCGTCTTGTCTCACAGTGGGATAAATCTGTTAACAGTCATGGTGACTGCTTTTGAAATAATAAACAGTTTACTTACTTTTTCCATCTGTCTCCTTTTGATTTGACTGCCCCTTATACGTTCCAAGTTTTTCCAAGTGATATCTGAAGACCCTATCATTTGACAACGGTTTTTTTTTAATTCGTCTGTCTTGTTAGTAGCAAATCATTGATTTACATCGAGCAAATATTTCGTCTTAGAATTGAAATCCGAGGCATCCTCTGCTTAATCATACATCAGGCAAATTTATCGTTTTTCCAATTTTGGTCTACACTAGAACATAATGCACTACTTTCTATTTGCTGCATGCGAAAGGAATAATTTTTTATCTTCCCACATGTCATAAGGCTCCACCTTATGCAAAAGTATTGGATGATCCAAAAAATCAAATACTTCGTTAAATCAGTAATGTTACGTACTATCCTTAAGATTTAACACTATGTATGTCATAGGAGCAAAAGAATAAATAACATTTTGTGTTTCTGCTCATTTCCTAAGACCAAACTGTGCGTCTGATGGGAAATTATGTATACTGACAAGGGTTGCGACTAATTTGTACGCAGCTGTCTCAAGAACCTACAAAAATACTTGTAGTACGGAAAATGAAATTTAAATATTTGTATTTAATTTTCTTATCTTTTGTGAACTAGGTCTCAATTATCCTGCGATCGTATACTTACTAAGCTTTAAGAACCAGTATTCAGTGAGAAATCTGGGACTATACTACAGCCCCCTACGTATCGCTCCTGTAGGGACTAGAAGACAAGAGTACACTAGTTGCAGTAAGTACAGAAGCATTCACTCAATTAATCTCCCTACTCTCCATACGCGAATAGATCTCGGAGGAACTCTGATAGGTAGTATATAAGCAGTACCCTCTGCCATGCGCTTCACAATGGTTCGCAGGAGATAGGTGTAGATAAAGTATTCTCACAGTGGTATTAATCCGTAGGTGTAGATATAGTATTCTCACAGTGGTATTATTAATCCATGAGCAAGATTCACCGAGTGAGTTAACGTTTGCCGGTAACCAGGATGTCCAGAATCACGCCTCATATAAACTTCGTCGCTACCGCAAAGCGACTCCTATTGCTGATTCACAGAATAACGCCAACGGGGAAATCAGGGTCCAGACTGCAACATCTTTGTGGCAGACATTCCGAGGTGTTCACTCTGAAGTTCTCACTATACGCGTCTTGGCGTTAAAAATTTGCTGCGGCAGTAAACGGTTGGCGTGGTAATCGAGTGGTGTGAAAGAGATCCTCAGTGAGTGTTTCCTGTGAAAGATAGTGCAAACTTTTTGTGTTTAAAACTTACACTAAGAAAAATGGCAACTAGTAAATACCGTTGCTGTCTAAACCACTGCGACAACATTTGTTATGTGTGTGGGAAATTCACTCCAAAAGTCCAAAGAAAACCAATCACTGATTTGGTTAAGAAGGCATATAAATTGTATTTTGAGTGTCCTGTTGGTGATCAAGATAAAACCTTTGAACCTCATATTGCCTGCATAACCTGTAGTACAACCTTAACCGAGTGGTTGACAGGAAAACACCGAGCCATACCATCCGCTGTTCCGATGGTGTGGTGTGAGCCTAAGGACTATTATTCAGACTGTTACAAATATCTTAGAAATATTTCGGGACATTCAACCAAAACTAGACATAAAATAAAGTATCCAAATGTATCTTCAGTGCATTTGCCTGTGCCCCATGATGAGGAGTTTCCTGTTCCTGTTTGTAACTTGAAAGCCACGGAACCGTACACCATATCAAGTGAATCAGAAAGTATTGAACATATAGAAGAGTACTGCCCTCAATATCATGACACTTCGCCTCAGCTCTTTAATCAAAACGAATTGAACGATTTGGTTCGCGATATAAAACTTTCAAACAACAAGTTGAACTTTTGGGGTCGAGGCTGCAACAACGGAACCTTCTAGCTCCAGGGGCAAAAATTTCCTGTTTCAGATCAAGGGGTGCTTCCTTCGCTCAATATTTCGATATGCAGAATTCAGTGTGTGTATATAGAGATGTCAATGGTCTGATGATGCAGCTAGGTGTACAACATAATCCACAGGAGTGGCGACTATTTATTGACTCCGGAAAAACCAGCTTGAAAGCAGTGCTACTGAATAATGGCATTGCATTTCCATCGATACCTTCGGCTTACGCAGTAGACATGAATGAAACTAATGAAACCATGGCTTTGCTGCTAGGGGCAATCAAATATAAGGATCATGAATGGCAGCTTTGCTGTGATTTAAAAGTTGTTGCAGTCCTTTCAGACAGGATTCACGACAAACTGCTCCTTTTTGTGCCTTTGGGACAGCCGTGACACGAATAACCACTATACAGTGAAGGAATGGCCTAGAAGGAAGTCATATGTTCCTGGAAACGTAAATGTGAAAAATTGGAAATTTGTGGTAAAGTCTTATGGGACCAAACTGCTGAGGTCATCGCTCCCTAAGCCTATACAGTACTTAATCTAACTTATACTAACTTACGGTATGGACAAAACACACACACACACACACACACACACACACACACACGCCTGAGGGAGGACTCGAACCTCCGACGGGGGAAGCCGCACGGACCGTGATAAGGCGCCTTAGACCGCGCGGCTACCCCGCGCGGCGTAAATGTGAAAAATATCCCATTGGTTGACCCCGATAGAATCATTTTGCCTCCCATTCATATCAAGTTTGTCGTTATCAAGAACTCTGTAAGAGCTCTGGATAAAGAAGATGAGGCCTTCAATCACTTAAAAGAAAAGTTTCCCAAATTAAGTGAGCTAGAGCTGAAAAAGGGTATGTTTGTTGGACCACAAATAAGAAAATTGCTGAAATATCCAACCTTTGGTACCAAACTCATAGATATCCAATTAGTTGCTTGGTCTTCTTTTAAAGCAATTGTGAAGGGCTTTTTGGGTGACAGAAAAGACAAAAACTATGTTACCATTGTGAATGATCTGTTAGAAAACTACAAGAACATAGGGTGTAGAATGTCGCTTAAAGTGCACTTTTTACATTCTCGCCTTAATTTATTCCCGGAAAATTTGGGAGCCGTAAGCGATGAGCATGGTGAACGCTTTCACCAAGACATTCTTACCATGGAACACCGTTACCAAGGCCATTGGAACCCTTCGATGATGGGTGACTATTGCTGGGGTCTTGTTAGGGAGAGTGATGAAACGGCAAACAAAAGAAGAGTTCCGTCGTCGTATTTTTCAAAAACCAAAGACGATTAAAGGTGAAAATATCTTATGAACTAATTTGGACCTTTTATTGGCATCATGCCCATATATGCATACAAAATAGTATCGATTTCAGAAGTTCTGAATGTGTATTTTTGTTTGACTTAATTGTGCCAATTTTCGCTCTTACCATTTTTTATTCTGCTGTGTACCTAGGAAATGTGATGTCATAGAGAAAAACTGATTTTACCAGGGTACTCATCACCCCAAAATCAGGTAAATCCACCCATTTACAAACCAGATGCAGAAAAAAAGTTTAAATTTGTTAACTAGTGTTATATGCAAAACATCCATGCTTTCCAGCTCAACAACCCCAGGATAAGAACTCATCCTCCTGGCTTTTTTTCTGTGTTTACTTTTCGATCTCAGACTGCCACATTTTATCTCATTTGCATTACCAGCGAAGCTACACGAGGGGTTCAGTAAGTAGTGCAACAAACTTTTTTCCAGGCCAGTTTCGATTAAAAAATTGCAGAATTTCTTGTGGGACATGGTGGAATATTCCCGCTTCAGTCCCTATAGTTCCGTGAAGTTCCCAAAAGTGTCTCCCCTATACGTAGCCTTCCTAAATAGTGTCCAACATAGGTGTGTTCCAAGAAGAGAGGTATCATTGAGTTTCTTTGGGTGGAAAGCCAGGGCATCGCAGATATTCATAGGCGCTGGCAAAATCTCTACGGAGACCTGGCAGTGAACAAAAGCACGAAGCGAGGCGTCTGTCATTATCGCAACAAGGTTGCGCAAATCTGTCCGATCTTCAGCTTGTCAGCCTGCCGCACATGCTGTAACAGTGGAGTTTTGGAACGTGCGGACACTCTCATTCTAGGTGACCGACGGACCACAATCAAACACCTCGCTGCAGAACTGGACGTCTCTACTTGTATTCTACGATTCAAAGCTATGTGCCCGCAGGATTCCTCGCCGCCTCAACGAAAACCATAAAGAGCAACAAAGGACCATCTGTGCGGAATTGCTTACATATTACGAGGGTGATGGTGACAATTTTTTGTGGAACATTGACACAGACGATGGAACATAGGTTCATCACTTCTACCTGGAAACAAAACGACAATCTCTGGAGGGACGCCACACCACCTCAACTCCGAAGAAAAAGTACCAAGCCGGATCCTCAGCCAGTAAAGTCATGTCTTGTGGAACTCTGAAGGAGTTATTGTGTTTGTTGTCCACTCTCGTGGTGCTACGATCAGCTCTGAAGTGTATTGTGCTACCTCCAGGGAATTGAAGAAACGACTCCAGCGTGTTAGTCGCCACAAAAATGCGAACGAACTTCTGCTCCATGGCAACGCAAGGACTCACACATGTCTGCGCACCCGAGAGGCGTTCACAAAACTTCACTGGACTGTTCTTCCTCACCTACCCTACAGCCCGGATCTCGCTCCTTCCGACTTTCATCGGTTAGTTTCAATGAGGAATGCACTCCGCGGGAAGCAGAACGTGGATGATACGGACGTTATTAATGCAGTGCCGCGCGGGGTAGCCGTGCGGTCTAGGGCGTCTTGTCACGGTTCGCGCGGCTCCACCTGTCGGAAGTTCGAATCCTCCCTCGGGCATGGGTGTGTGTTGTCCTTAGCGTAAGTTAATTTATGTTAGATTAAGTAGTGCGTAAGCCTAGGGACCGATGACCTAAGCAGTTTGGTCCCATAGTCCTTATCATAAATTTCCAAATAAAACTAATGCAGCAAGACGATGAATCCGACGAAGTAGAGTGGTACTATGCTGGCATACAAGCCCTCCCAGACAGTGGCGTGAGGTCGTCGCGTTGAACTGAGTTTGTTAAAAAAAAAGGGTTTTGTAGCCAAAAGAGTGCTCAATAATATGGTATATTAAACTCCGAAATACAACCAATTTGCTTTCAGAAAAAATATGTTGCATTGCACACGCAGCTCGTATGTTTTATTGCATTTTATATTTGCTTGCCACTTTTCCATCTCTTCGTTATCCAGAAAATTCTACATTTTTATATGGTTGATGTGGCGTCTATACAATTGAATACAGGAAATCTATTATTTAAAAAATTACTAATCACCTACAGGTGGTTCACAAAAATATGGAAACACCACAAACAAAACACTTTACCATGCCTAATATTTTGTAGAAAATCGGTTGGCATGCAAAACAGCTTCCAGTCGTCTCTAATGGATAAATGCAGCTCCAATATGATTTTCAATGGAATCTTATACGATTCGCCCTGCAAAATAGTGGCAAATTCAGGTAACGTTAATGGTGATGGATATCAATCACGCACCCTTATTTCCACAGTAGATTAAAAAAGCTCAATAATTTTGAGATCTGATTACTATGGTGGCCAGAGGAGATGCGACAGTTCATCCTTGTGCTCACAAAACCAGTTCTGGACGACGCAAGCTATGCTAATAGAGCTCCTGTCGTCTTGGAAAACAATAACACCACTAGAGGAAAAACATTGCACCATGAGATGGACTTCATCATCCAAAATGGTCACATAATCCTTGGCAGTAATGTGACCTCGCAGATTAACCATGTGGCCCATGGAGAAACACGATATCACTGCCCAGTTCAGCACCAAACCTTCTCCATGCTTAAGCTTTGGTACATAAAGTCGTCCAGAAGTAGGAAACAGTGTGAAATACGACTCATCAGACCAAATGATATTATTACATTGCTCCATAGTCCAGATTTTATGCCAGCTCTGTGGCCGAGCGGTTCTAGGCACTTCAGTCCTGCTACGGTCGAAGCTTCGAATCCTGCCTCGAGCGTGGGTGTGTGTGAGGTCCTTAGGTTAGTTAGGTTTACGTAGTTCTAAGTCTAGGGGACTGGTGACCCCAGATGTTGAGTCCCATAGTGCTCAGAGCCATCCAGATTTTATTGGTTCGGCACCACATTTTCCTGTTACGGGATTTGCATCGCTAATGCGTGGCATTGGAGCTCCAGCTACAGCTGCAGTTTCCTGTTTATGGAGCTCACTTCCTGTTGTTTCCGTGCGACATTAGTTCGTGCGACATTAGTTCTGCAGCGACTATTACGACTATCGACCACTTTTTTTTTCGTCACTATCATCTTCAATGACCATCGGTCACAATCACTCACACTTTCGCCTGCGTTGCAACTTAGCGGATAATGTTTTTCCTCTTTCCCTGCATGCGGTAAAATATTCTATATGGTGCGTCTGAGTTACTGCGACATAATGCATTCACAACTACACATAACACTGTTTTGACTACGACTAATACCTACATCGTGTTTCCATGTTATTGTCCAACTCCTGTACCATCTAATGACTTCATTGTACATGTCTGAAATCAGTTTATTTCTGTCCTCTCCCTTCTGTGACCCCAAAAGCTGTTCTTTGGTTCATTCAATTTTCTCACTGAATTTTTTTATTATTGTATTATAAGTAACTGTCTTGGAAGTCAGTTCAGTATATGTGTCTCTACCTATAAACTTTTCATTTAATTTGCCAACTATTAACTGTAAGTGGATGTTAAATATTTCTATATAACGCTGATTAATCTCTAATACTCCCGTTCTTCCACAGAAGACGTGGAATGTTGTAAGCATCCATCGTCTCTCAAACCCGACACCATAATTTTCATTTTGTTGGTAGACCTCCATATTCTCTCAGGTGTTATATATGCATTTAATCTGTATTCTTGATAACTTTGTAGTTATACCTGTGCGATTATTTATTCAACCCGATTCGCATTTGTATTGCATGACCAGTTCCAAAATGCTCATATAAAAGAATCAGCAAAGGAAGGGGAGATGGTTGTAGAACTGTTTTATATACATCGAAGGAACAGAATCGTGACCCGATCCCATCTACAGTCTGACCTTACCACAACTATCGGAAGTCTGATATCGAGTACTGATCGCAAATTATTCATGAAGGAGATACGTATGCAAGACGACCAGTCACGTGTGTACCATTCACCGCAAGCGGGAATGTTTACAGCGGGTACACCAGCACGTACAGTAGGCAACAGAGCAATGCGGAACCGTTCTCTTCGCAATGAATAATGTTCTGGTTTGGCAAAGTGACGTGGCGTGGTATAGTGAGAATCAAAAACCTATAATCACGCATTAAATAACGGCATCTCCAAATGAGGGAATTTCATTCCGCGAAATAGTACGTTTCCATGTAGACGCATAGACCTTCTTGTTTTTTTCACTTGGAATTGTGAATATCCACGCCTATATTGATGGGATCTTTCGTGCTTACATACGACCACTAAACGGTACAGTATTACGGTACGAAATTGCTGGACCAAATCACACATGTCTCACGGATGAGTATCTCCAACTGCTAAAGATTCAATACATGAACGGGTCAGCTTGATTTCCCGACCTGAATTCTACAGTGTGTTGTCGGATCATCTTCACACTCCTTTTCTACGCTGAGGGCGATATAACAAGAATAACGTTATTCGGTTCCCATGGAGATACGTCGACACATTGACAACTTCACTCATCACTGTATATTGACATTTTTTACTATTTACTAATGTGAGGCATCTACTTTGTACATTTTCAACATGCAGCCAGTGTGTATACGATTTGTGACATTACTATCTTCAAACAGATTTACTGAGATATTGTTCCTAAACTCTTGATCACGTATTGCTAATTGACGACAATTTACAACGAAATTCAAAATTTTCGGTTACATTTTTGGGAAGCAGCGATATTGTAAGCTATATAAAATAAATGTAAAAACAGTCTAGTTCGCGATGGTTGTTTTATTAAAATGACCGGTATCGACGTAGTCTTAGGCCGTCTTCAGAACAGCACCATCAGCTGAAGTTCACGATGTTTAGAACAGTCAGTAACCTCAGTCGCTGAAACTGTTGATTTAAAATGACCGGTCTCGGCGACTGATGTCTACTGACTGTTCTAGACATCGTAACCTTCAGCTGATGGTGCTGTTCTGAAGATGGCCTAAGAATAGCCCGAAACCGGTCATTTTAATAAAATAGCCATCGCAATCTAGACTGCTTTTATACTATTTTATAACTAAATGAAGGACCTGGTGGTAAATTATAGGACTAATTCTTACTAACGATAGTGACCGAATCTTCAGGTCTCACTGAGTCTTAGCAGGAATTTCCATATGTAATTGTATTGTATTGTATGTTAACCGTGAGCATAGAAACGGTGGAGAGGCTCCGTCCCCGCCACAGCCGCAGTGGTCCACAAACCCACGATGACTACCGCAGTCCACTTCACCCCTCCGCCGCCCACACCGAATCACTCTTTCTGGGTTATTGTGCGGTGCGGCCCCCAGTGAACCATCCCCCCCCTCCCCCCCCCCCCCCCCAGGAAACGTCTCACACCAGGCGAGTGTAGCCCCTATGTTTGCGTGGTAGAGTAATGGTGGTGTACACGTACGTGGAGAACTTGTTTGCGCAGCAATCGCGGACATAGTGTAGCTGAGGCGGAATAAGGGAAACTAGCCCGCATTGGCCGAGGCAGATGGAAAACCGCCTAAAAACCATCCACAGACTGACCGGCTCACCGGACCTCTACACAAGTCCGCCGGGCGAATTCATGCCGGGGACCAGGCGTTCGTTCCCAATCCGGAAAGCTGTGCGTCAGACCGCACGGCTAACCGCGCGGGCCCATATGTAATTAGTATGATAAAAAGTACTATAAAAATTGAACAATGGGAATTATTAGAGCCGTATAATTCATAGCACGTTTATCTCTGAACGGAAGCTGTGTGAAGTTCAGTACTTTAAGTGAGTGGCTACAACAGCAGGAACTTATAACAAATACACTGTCCAGTCACGTTAAGGTGTCCTCTTGTCAGAAGACTAAATAACCACATTTCGCAGCGCAGACTGCTCCGAGACGTTCAGGAAGAGATTCGGTGAGGTTCTGGAAGGTACCGGATGGGATGTGGAGCCATGCTCACTGCAGTGCTGTAGCCAGCTGCTCTACCCTTCTTAGTTGACGATCCACAGCGCGAACATTCCGATCGAGTTGCTCCCACAGAGTCTCGAGTTGGTTTAAATCTAGAGAGTTATGTTGCCAGGGCAGTGCGGTAAACTCATACTGGTGCTCTTAGAACGTCGCACGTACACTGCGAGCTGCGTGGCATTTTGCATTGTCCTGCTGGAAGATACTATCCCGACGAGGAAAAACAAATGGCACGTAGGGGCTGACATGGTTCCCAAGGATAGATGCATACTTATGTTGTTCCAGTGTGCCTTCCAGAATGACGAGATCGCTCAGGAAATGCCATGAAAACATTCCCCAGACCAAAACGCCCACAGGGCGTTTGTTTTCAGACGTTTCGTGCCGTACACGCAAATGGCCATCTGTCACATGGGGTGTAAAACGTGATTCAGCTGAAAAGACTACCTGTCGCCACTCACGAAACGTCCAGTTGCTGTACTTGCGTGCAAATTCCACCCTACAAAGGCTATGAACAGCAGTCAGCATGGGTGCACGAACCAGGCGCCTGCTACGGATGCCCTACCGCAGCAACGTTCGCTGAACGCTCGCTGACGAGACACTGTTGGTAGCCCCTTGGTCATCTAGGCGGTCAGCTGCTGACAAGGGAACCTCCCGATTGCACCCCCACTCAGATTTATTTATAAGTTGGCACAGTGGATAGGCCTTGAAAAACGGAACACAGATCAATCGAGAAAACAAGAAGAAGTTGTGTGGAACTATGAAAAAATAAGCAAAACATACAAACTGAGTAGTCCATGCAGAAAGTAGGCAACATCAAGGAAACTGAGGGTTTACGGGCGCCGTGGTCCCGTGGTTAGCGTGAGCATCTGCGGGACGAGAGGTCCTGGGTTCAAGTCTTCCCTCGAGTGAAAAGTTTAATTTTTTATTTTCAGTTTATGTGACAAACTCTCATGTTTTCATCACTTTTTTGGGAGTGATTATCACATCCACAAGAAAACCTAAATTGGGCAAGGTAGAAGAATCTTTTTACCCATTCGCCAAGTGTACATGTTAGGTGGGTCGGCAACATATTCCTGTCATGTGACGCACATGCCGTCACCAGTGTCGTATAGAATATATTAGACGTGTTTTCCTTTGGAGGAATCGGTTGACAAATGACATTGCGTCCAAATCTTTTCGGTTCCCAATGGAGAGGCAAGTCCTTTCGTCTACTAATCGCACGGTTTTGCGGTGCGGTCGCAAAACACAGACACTAAAGTTATTACAGTGAACAGAGACGTCAATAAACGAACGGATTGATCATAACTTTGCGAAAATGAAGCAAGTAAAATTTTCACTCGAGGGAAGACTTAAACCAAGGACCTCACGGTCCACACCTGCTCATGCTAACCACGGGACCACTGTGTTCCTGCATTGATACCGTCCTTGATGTTGCGTATCTGGCGCATGGACTACTCAGTTTGAATATTTTGCTTATTTTTTCATAGTACCAAACAACTTCTTCCTGTTTTCTTGATTGATCTGTGTTCAGTTTCTCAAGGTCTATCCACTGTGCCAACTTATAACTAAATCTGAGGGGGGTGCGATGGGGAGGTTCCCTTGTAAGAAGTTTCACGTCTATTGCCCCGTACATTTAACCGTAGCCATCGTTCACCCCTGTCATCTACGGTCCGAGATGCACCACAGTTGTGTCAGCGCCGGTTTTGGGTAGCGCCATTTTGCCATACACCGTATACTTCAACCACGGCGACACATGAGCAGTTTGCAAACTTAGCCGTTTCGGAAGTGCTTCCACTCTTGGACCACAATCCAACGATCCCATTTGGACGCCAAATAAATCGCTATGTTTTCGTTCAAAATGGTTCAAATGGCTTTAAGCATTATGGGACTTGACATCTGAGGTCATCAGTACCCTAGACTTAGAACTACTCAAACCTAACTAACGTAAGTACATCACACACATCCATGCCCGAGGCAGGATTCGAACCTGCGACCGTAGCAGCAGCGTGGTTCTGGACTGGAGCGCCTAGAACCACTCGGTCGCAGCGGCCGGCTCCTGTTTTCGTATTACAACAACGACAGCACTGTTTCCCGAGTTCCCCCGACACGCTTTCTATACCCTCCACTCTTAGCGCTGCTACACTCATCTGTGGGTGGTTATTGGAGTTTGACGTCGAACATAGGCGGTGGTCACATTAATGTGACAGGATCCTGCGCCAGAAACGAGTTCTTTTGAATATATACATTGACATGTACTTGTGAATTGAAGCATACGCTTCTTGGTCAAAAATGGCAGCGAACATTTCATTTTGCGGTTATTTCTGTGGCTGAATTCGCTTAATGAGCTTGTCAGATGTTTATTCCAACTAAAAGTCAATGGAAAAGGAGTTGAAGACATAAGATGCCGTAATATACCAAAATAAAGAATGATGTAGTAAATCAATTGTACACTTTGGTGAACGGCAAACACCACAAAATCATCATCACATTAAAAAATACTGCTTTGGTAGAGGAAGCTAAAAGCAGCAATGGCATAATGCACGTGGACAGTGAAAGCTGAACGCATTAATTATTTTATTGAAATACAAACAAAAAAATGGTTTTCAGTCTTTCAATATTATGCAATATAGTCCACAGTTACGTGGTAAGCCAACTACAAATGTGTTTACAGTGTACGGTCCACGTACAGAGGTGGATGAAAATTAATAAGGTAATAAAGTACGTGGAGTTATTGCCGTCACACTTCACATGTGAGGACTGGTGACGAGTAAGCGGTATGTAGTTGTGAGAAGTCAAATATTGCCGGAGAGTGACTGCGCAACGTAACAACTTTGACCTGGTTGCAGAATGTCAGCTTAGTGGAAATGTCTCGTAGGCAGTGGTCTTGCTCCGAACGACATGGCACACTTCTTTTACTATGTTTCGTTCGTACCATATAGTACGTAAAAGGTGTGTAGTGGTTTCTCGTGTAAGAAGTAAAATATCGGTGACATACCTACCTCACTGAGAGCTTATGGAAATTAGACTTTTTTAAAAAAAGAAAGAAAAGTGTGTGTGTGTGTGTGTGTGTGTGTGTGTGTGTGTGTGTGTGTGTGTGCGTGTGTGTGTGTGTGTGTGTGTGTGTGTGTGTGTGCGGGGAGGGGGGATTTTCAAGGTCTCTCTCCCAGCCTAACTTCTTTTCGGGATGTACCTAACTCCTCTAAAATATTTACGAAATATTTTCAAACGTAGTAGACGCTACACATGATATTTGTCTAGCTCACTGAGGGGGAATGATTCGACGCTGTCCTCTGACATAAAAAGCTATACCTTTTTCATGAAGCCAATGCATATCACGGGCGGTCAATGAAGGTGATTAGGATTCCGGGCTTTTGTTCGCAAGTTTGAAGGTTCAAGTCATTCTCTCTAGCCTTAGGAATAACGTCTCACGGGGAAACAGCAGCATGGATAGGAAACGGATGTTTATGTTGTCAGAAATTCGTGATAACACAAGGATCATATTTTCTGCTGGGCACTTTAAAGTTGCTGGTACACAATCTGATGATCAGTGTGCGTACGTCAACACGTATTCACCCGTTACCTGCAAACTACGGGCAATCAAAATTTTACCCACCATTAAGATTCGGACTAATTTCACAGCTACAACCTATCGGAAGACATCAGCAGCTGCTCGCGTACTATAAAAAAATAAAAACTCTTTCGTTCGAATCCTTCCACTTGCTAGATGCATAAGTGATGTGATCTTGCAATGATTTTCCCAAGAGCTTAGAGCTCGTCAAGAACGCCAGCTTACCACTTATCTTTGACGTTCGTCATTCTGATTACATTTCACTCTCTAATGCACAGTTTTCTGAGCAGCTTGCGGACAAGTGCAATGAATTCCCTACTCTGTGTATGTCTTACTCCCTGATCAACATATAGACCCCTTCAAATTCTCATGGTCTTTAGTACTCTAATCACAACGGCACAGCAGAAACATTCATTCTCAACAAAGCCAAGACCTTGAAGCCCCTCTCTATTGCACACCCACTTTTCTAAATCGTTTTCCATAGCAGAAACACTACTCTGGGGAAATTCTCTCAAAGTATAATGTAACTGACTCACATGTCAAAGACAATGACCCACCTCCTAAAATAATAATAACTTTTTCCTTAATTTTCGACGAACACTCTATCAGATCTTTCTCATTTGCCAAAGTTCGTAGCTGGAACAATGTCTCTGGATTTCACTTAATTCAGTCTCATTAACATGGAGATTTTGTTACTTTTGTACCCTTTCTTATACTTTAATATTATTTTCGATAGCCTCTACCACTACTACTTCACTATGTGACAAAATTCATGAGATACCTCCTAATATTGTGTCGGACCTCTTTTGCCCGGCGTAGCGCTGCAACTAGACATGGCATGGACTCAACATGTCATTTGAAGTCTCCTGCAGAAAGATTGCGCAATGCTGCCTCCGTAACTGTCCATAACTGCGAAACTAATGCGCGAACTGACCTCTCAGTTATGTCCCATTAATGTACTATGGGATTCATGTCGGGCAATCTGGGAGGCCAAATCATTCGCTCGAACTGTCCAGAATATTTTTCAAACTAGTCGTGAACAATTGCGGCCCGGTGGCACGCCGTATTGTCATCCATAAAAATTTAGTCGTTGTTTGGGAATATGACGTCCGTCAGTGGCTGCAAATGGTCTCCAAGTAGCCGAACATAATCATTTCCAGCCAATGGTCGGTTCAGTTGGCCCAGACGACCCAGATTGATCCACGTAAACACAGCACGCACCATTATGGAGCTATCACCAGCTTGCACAGTGCCTTTTGGCAACTTGGGTCATGGTTTCGTGGGGTCTGCGTCACACTCGAAGCCTACCATCAGTTCTTACCAACTGATATCGGGATTATCTGACCAGGCCACGGTTTTCCAGTGATCTAGGGTCCAACTGATATGGTCACGAGCCCAGGAGAGGCGCTGCAGGCGACGTCATGCTATTAGCAAAGTCAATCGCGTCGATCGTCTGCTGCTGTAGCCCATTAACGTCAAAGTTCGCAGCATTGTCCTAACGGATACGTTCCTCGTACGTCCCAAATTGAATTCTGCGGTTATTTCACCCAGTGTTGCTTGTCTGTTGGCAAATGCTGCTGCTCTCGGTTGTTAAGTGAAGGTCGTCGGCCACTGTGTTGTCCATGGTGACAGGTAATGCCTGAAATGTGGTATTCTCAGCATACTCTTGACACTCTGCATCTCGGAATATTGAATTCCCTAACAAGTTCTGAAAAGGAATGCCCTACGCTCCTAGCTCTAAACATTCCACGTTGAAAGTCTGTTAATTCCTGTCGCGCGTCCATAATGGCGTCAGAAACCTTTTCGCATGAATCATCTGAGTACAAACGACGGCTCCGCCTATGCACTGTCCTTTTATACCTTGTGTAACGATGCTTCCTGTTGTGACTTGGCAAGACAGCCAAGCCACTATGAGAGGAAGCCGAAGGCACGCGTTTAAGCTCACGCAGGCTGGCGTGAGGTCTGGAACAGTTAAAGGAATAGAGACTAGCAAAAAAGGTACGTAGCTTCTGGAATACTTAACTTTAATCCATAATTGGTGAACATTGGTCTGTCGGTACATGCATCACAAGATAAATAGCAAATGATAATGGCGCCTTGCTAGGTCGTAGCAAATGACGTAGCTGAAGGCTATGCTAACTATCGTCTCGGCAAATGAGAGCGTAATTTGTCAGTGAACCATCGCTAGCAAAGTCAGCTGTACAACTGGGGCGAGTGCTAGGAAGTCTCTCTAGACCTGCCGTGTGGTGGCGCTCGGTCTGCAATCACTGATAGTGGCGACACGCGGGTCCGACGTATACTAACGGACCGCGGCCGATTTAAAGGCTACCACCTAGCAAGTGTGGTGTCTGGCGGTGACACCACACTTCCACCATCTGTACATGTGTGTATCGCTATCCCATGACTTACACCTCAGTATGCTATTACTGTTACCACTACTGTTATTTTTATTTCTGTTACCACGTTATTGCTAGTACTATCACGGCTTTTCTTACTACAAGTACAATTACTATTATTACAGCTACTATGAGGAGAATTCTATATTGATTTACTTTATTTTTCCTATCATTCGTGGTGCACCATTTGAGTCGTCATAACAGTTGCAAACATGTAGCACTTTGGTGTGACTGTAGGTGTTAGGAAAACCACTAAAAGTGTAATCCCTGTACAGTATAGCCCATTTTCCCAACGTCTATCATTACGTGAGCGGACAACATGGAGTGTGATCAAGGATAGCGCTGAACGAAGTGGTTTCTGTAGAAAGAAGGTGTAAACAATGCGGAAGTGATCTTGCAATAAAACAGCGCTCGTCTTCATTCGAGTCGGAAAACAATAGCTGGCAGCGCTGAAATGGTGTTTCAGGTACTGCCACACTCACCATATTCTCTTGGCTTGAGTATTTAATTCCTGTATGCCCTCCTCGGACCACTTTTCTAGAGTCTGTCACACTCACACACTGCCACCAGTCGCCGGTGAATATCCACAGTGTTTACACCTTCCTTCCTCATAAACCATGTCGTTCAGTGCTGTTCTTGTTGATCACAGTCCATGTTATCCATCAAGCGTAATGACAGCGTTTGGGAAAACAGACTATACTGCTCAGGGTTAACACTTCTAGTGATTATCCAGCCATCTACGGTTAGACCAAAGTACTACCTACTCGCCACTGTAATGGTTTGTCAAAGGGCGCACCACGAATGACTGGAAAAAATAACGTGTACTTCAGTGTGAAAGGCGTCTCGTATTACGACCACCAGTACAACTGCAGCAACAACAATTATTACTTCTATCGTTACTTATGTTAACCAGTACCATTACCACTGCTGTTGTTCCTACTTATTCTATAAGTACTACTACTACTCCTCTATTGCTAAAATCGTCACCACCACCACCACCACCACCACCATTACTTGTGCTATAATTACAACTAGTACTACTGTACTGTAGTTACTATCTACAGAGTGAGGTGACACAGTAAGACATTACCTTCATTTCGGGGGATGACATTTCAATTCATCATCCGGCCATCCAAGGGTCAAAGCCGATTATCTTCCTCGTTCTTCACCAGTCCGAGCTCGTATTCCATTTCTAGTGACATAAACATCGACAGAATACTAAACTCCTTTATTTCTACTACTGTTACTTACATTAGCCACTTTCTTCCGGGATTACTAGTTCAGTAAGGCATGCAGGGGCGTTTGGAAAGCAGTAGAGAGATACTGAGAGAATTGAAACTGTCAGGGGGAGGGGGGTCTATCTATTGTGCCTGGTCAGATCAATACGTAAGCTCAATGCTGGTGCAAGATAACGTTGTGGGTCCAAGTCTCGGTCCAGTTGTGTACGGGTGCGAGACTCGAACCGAAGAATCTGCCAGGAAGTTTGAAGACAGCACACACCCGCTGCAGAGTTAAACACTCATTTTCTGTTTATGATATTATAGTCATTATCATTATTTAAATAAGCTGCACTGCAGAATAATTACAAAAGCCACTTGGCCCATTCAAATTGCACATTGTGATTGCATGTCTATGCTCCTGAACACAGAGTTATTATTTCGGCAAACCAGTGTAATTTTCACTAAAATACATAAGAAAACACGAGGATAACATTTAGGAGGAGAGGTGAGTAGTATATCTATGCCGACTCCACGACGCTTGGACCTTCATGGGTCTGCTGAGAGCATCACGTGTCTTTTACGTGCACATATGATGTCATTTATGACCTTGAACACATGACGTCATGAAAATGGTAGATAGAGGGAAATTAAAACTCCAAGACTGTGGATGGCGCGAAATTTAAATACCACAGATGGCAGATGGGAAATTTAAAAATACGCAAGAGGGCGTTGGAGGGAAATCATAAATGAAACTGCCAAAACGAACCCTTAAAAATCCAAGATGGCACTGGTCGGCATATTTTTACAGCTAATAACAACACAGTATATTAATTTTGCCAAAGCCTGCCATGTTCAAAAGTATCTAGTTGTACTGTAGTATTTCGACAAGTTTCTTCAGGTGCCATGTTCAAAAGTATGCGATTATTTATCTAAATTATGAAAGCACACACACTCTTGAATTTTATACTGTTTTCAAAAGTATTCTCCCTAATAGTGTTTGCAGCATCAAAAATACGTAAACAACTAAAACAAATCCTGCCTCGTCAGTGAACTTCATCCTCTCCGTGTTTTAAACTCCACTAATGTTTATGTCAAATTTCATCTCTCTCTCTCTCTCTCTCTCTCTCTCTCTCTCTCTCTCTGTTAATGGTACTAGAATGAGGTATCAGCGTAGTAACGTACTACAGAGCGAATGAAAAGAAACAAAAATTCTCTAGATATAAATTACATTATAAACTTTTTTACATTTTCAAAAAATAAAACACATTTAATGTTTTTACGTGTTTACATGTACGCTCAAACCACAGTTAACTTTGGCTTGAAACACAAATCGCTTGAATCTTATGTTGCCACAGACTTCTTCATTTTCAACACTTTTTAAAATCTCGTCTATTGCAAACAGAGGGTTGTTACGTGGACACATGTGCATCTGCTCAGCTCTCACAAGCTGTGCCAACCACTTTGTAATATTGGCACTGTAACTGGATCTATATCTTCAGTTCTCCTCTAAAATCGAATATCGTCTCTTGCTATTTGTTCCAAAGATACAATTTGTATTGCGTAATCCCATGCAAAAATTATGTTAACTTTCTCCTAATCTTTCAAATTTGCAAAATGCGCATTTCTTGGATGTCATTCATCTTGTGGAATGTTCTCGTATGCAACATCCCATTCTGCAGTTGAATATTTCATTATCATGTGAATTATAGCGTACCACTTTCAAATCCAGAAAGAAAATTAATCGCTGTAGTCATTGCAGTGTGTTCAGTCCATATCTGCCGATAATTTGTTGGACAGCGTTTTCAAATCGCGAATGTTACCTTTCTTACCGTAATCTTCCTCTTCTTCATCGTCAACAAAATCGTACTACTCTTCTGCATCATCATCAACATTGTTACTTTATGTGATGATATATTATCAGGAGGCGAGTCAGAGTGGTTCGGCCATAAATGAAGAAGTAAAGAAATAATACAATTGCAACAGATGTGGTAGTGTCCGCTAGGAATAACTGTCGAGCAAGCTTAGTGTACTGCTCCTGCCACCAACACTGTAAAATGATTGTCATGTAACCTTTGTATAGAGTTTCTTGTTTACCGTTAGTGCTAAAAGCTAAACTGTAAAATAACATGTATTTATTTATTGGTGATAAAAATGACGAAGGCTGAAGTACGTCAAAGTACAAAATGTTACTTTCCTTACATAAGTACCATAACGTAATGTTCCCTACTTGTTTGCGTACTTCAATGATGTACGTTCGTAACCACTTTTGAAAGTGGTGATTACACCTTACTTAAACACAGTAGTATCGCAATTAATACCAAAAAACTGGTACAAATTAAAGTATACGATAGTGAAACCTAAAAACTCCTTCACCAAAGCAGACGAAGTAAATATTCCTGAATTCCAATGAAGAACAACTGCCAAGATGAGAAACATAGAAGTAGATATCCTCGGTGTAACAAAGCAGCTTAAATCACTTAATAAAGGCAAGGCCTTCGGTCCAGACTATATACCAGTCACGTTCCTCTCAGAGTATGCTGATAAAATAGCTCCATATTTAGCAATTATATACAACCACTCGCTCACAGAAAGATCCGTACCTAAAGACTGGAAAATTGCTTAAGTCACACCAATACCCAAAAAGGGATGTAGGAGTAATCCGCTGAATTACAGGCCTATATCACTAACTTCGATTTGCAGTAGGGTTTTGGAATATATACTGTATTCGAACATTATGAAGTACCTCGAAGATAACGAATTATTGACATACAGTCAGCACGGATTCAGAAAATATCGTTCTTGTGAAACACAACTAGCTCTTTATACTCATGAAGTAATAAGTGCTATCGACAGGAAATGTCAAATTGATTCCATATTTTTAGATTTCCAGAAGGATTTCGACACCGTTCCTCACAAGCGTCTTCTAACCAAACTGCGTGCCTACGGAATAACGCCTCAGTTGTGCGACTGGATTCGTGTTTTCCTGTCAGAAATGTCACAGTTCGTAGTAATAGACGGAAAGTCATCGAGTAAAACAGAAGTAATATCCGGCGCTCCCCAAGGGAGTGTTATAGGCCCTCTATTGTTCCTGATCTATATTAACGACATAGGAGACAATCTGAGTAGCCGTCCAAGATTGTTTGCAGATGATGCTGTCATTTACCGTCTTGTAAAATCATAAGATGATCAAAACGAATTGCAAAATGATTTAGATAAGATATCTGTATGGTGCGAAAAGTGGAAATTGACCCTGAATAAAGGAAAGTGCGTAGTTATTCACATGAATACTAAAAGAAATCAGCTAAATTTCGATTACGCTATAAGTCACACAAATCTGAGGGCTGTAAATTCAGCTAAATACTTAGGGATTACAATTACAAATAACCTGAATTGGAACAATCACATAGATAATATTTTGGGTAGAGCAAACCAAAGACTGCGATTCATTGGCAGAAGGTGCAACAGGTCTACCAAAGAAACTGCTTACACTATGCTTGTCCGCCCTATTCTGGAGTACTGCTGTGCGGTGTGGGATCCGCATCAGGTGGGACTGACGGATGACATCGAAAAAGTACAAGAAGGGCAGCTCGTTTTGTATTATCGCGAAATAGGGGAGATAGTGTCACAGACAAGATACGTTAATTGGAGTGGCAATCATTAAAACAAAGGCGTTTTTCGTTGCGACTGGATCTTCTCATGAAATTTCAATCACCAGTTTTCTCCTCCGATTGCGAAAACATTCTGTTGGCACCCACCTACATAGGGAGAAATGATCATCACGATAAAGTAAGAGAAATCAGGGCTCGCACGGAAAAAAGTAAGTGCTCGTTTTCCCGCGTACCGTGCGAGAGTGGAACGGTAGAGAGACAGCATGAAGGTGGTTCATTGAACCTTCTGCCAGGCACTTTATTGTGAATAGGAGAGTAATCACGTAGATGTAGATGTAGAAACGTTTCCAGAAAACATGCCTCTGTAAACAAGCCGTTTGCGAGATGAACGAGATGAATGTAAATGCATGGTTAAGAGCCGATACCAACTTAAGACTGCACAAGACGTGCCCTGGCAGTGGTTTCTTTCAAACTGAAGCCTGCCAGTCGGGCACAGCTCAGATTACGCGCGGTGACACACCTGCGAGATGCGCATGCAACTGACCGGCACCATGCCTCTGCAGACGAGCTGTCAACCAGTAACGCAGCCTATCAAAAGTATCTTAATTTTGTGTAAATCAGCATCATGTACAAAAGTATCCAAATTATCTAAATTTGCATAACTTCATATTATGTCAAAATTTAATGAACGATTTGTTGGTTCCATTACTTATTATAACCAACTGCCATACTACTTATGCTATGAGCTTGCCCGATTACTCGTACGATCTAACGTACGGCTTTCCGGATTGGGAAGGAGCGCCTGGTCTCCGCCCGGCGGACTTGTGTCGAGGTCGGCTGAGCCGACCAGTCTGTGGATGGTTTTTCGGCGGTTTTCCATCTGCCTCGGCGAATGCGAGCTATTTCCCCTTATTCCGCCTGAGCTATACTATGTCGGCGATTGCTGGGCATACACGGTCTCCACGTTGATGTAGATGTTAAAGGCATGGTGAGCGATGGCCAGCGTCTTGAGGGTCATTCCAAGACCCGGGCCGCCGCCCACAACCAGGTGACGGGCAATATTATACCTATCCCTTCTCTATTCAGTTCTCTTCCTTCCTTCTTTCTAAATATTTAATTTCGTTTTGTTTATTAATATCTTACTTGATTTTGTATTAGTTATAAGTTTTTCTAATGCTGCACAAAAAAAGATATCAAATGGATCTAAACAGAGCCCGCCTCCACGTGGCGGGACACGGGCTACGGTGTGAGTGGGGACGGGAGGCGGTGTGGTGTTACTTTGTCACTCCGGACTCCGGACCCAGTCACAGCGACTAAGTGGCAACATACGACCCACCATAAGAAATTAGACGGTGGGTCATAAAACATAAGCAGCTAGTGAAAAAAAAGTGTCTCCACGTACGCGTACACCACCGTTACTCTACCACGCAAACAGAGGGGTTACACACGTCTGGTGTGAGACGTTCCCTAGGGAAGTCCACCGGGGGCCGAACCGCACAATCACCCTGAAGGAGTGGTTTGGTGTGGGGCGGTGGAGGGTCAAGTTGACTGCAGTAGTCGTCGTGGCTTTGTGGACACTGCGGCTCTGGCAGGGACGGAGCCTTTCCGTCGTTTCTGGGCCCACCGATTAACATACAATACAATACAATACCATACTTATGCTATGGATGTAGGTTAAAGAATTAACTGGTGCTTGACGAAATAATGTTTGATGTCTCTATAAAGCGTTTTGTTAAGTATTGAAAATTTCGCTATGTGGTTCACAGTTCTCGCCTATGCATTTAAATGGGCTTGGCATGATATGAGACGTTTGCCAATTTCTTTGCGCGGTCAGAAACGCATAGGCAAGACTGAACTTGCTGACACAGCTATTACACATCGCAGTTTACCGTTTTTATCTAAAATATAAATGAGTTTTACACATACTAATTATCTGTTAATCAGACATTTTAAATGAATCAATTTTCTGGTATTAGTGTATTTCGTACTTTTATACTTTGACGACTCCCCCTACCATCCTCCAAGAAAGCCGTGGGTATAATAAGTTTTATTTTATCTAGTTAAAATTTTGTCGTCATTAGACACTTTTCATTTTATTTTAAGATTGGTCTCTAGTATTTTCTAAAATAATTCACAGGTCTGAAGATGGTTATATAAATATAATCGAAACCGGTCACCTATGTTATTGAGACGTAATTGTTGTGATCAAGACTGAATTTTAGTTAAAATATAATACTCTATTGATCACTGTTTCCAAAAATGTTTACGAAAATTGCTGACAAAGCATGTTTGCTCGTCGAAACAGGCCGCAACTTGTCCTGTCTTGTCTGTCTAAGAAAGCACCCATGCATCTTTGTTGAATCGGTGATAAATGCCATCCTTGGTGATTGTGAAAGTATTGATTCGCTGATTAAGTGAAAATATAGTTAAAAATGGCCAGATGAGAGCAGGCCTCGGGCAATGAGAGTTCCAAAAAATTTTAATTACGTATGTAGACAATTCATCCTTTTCGGGAATCGAGAATCTCGACCATTTTTGCCTATTATCCGCATTGATACTGACAAGACATCGGTCCCAGGGATTCCAAGATTTTTGAGAATGTTCATTATTTAAACAGTAGTTCTTCATTCAGGCTGACTGGGTCACAATGGTAAAAGTCAAACATCAGGCAAGGAGCGATTTTACTGCTCGTATGACGGGTTTCGGAATTTATCCATCATCGACTATCGAGGAGCAGCAAATTCATTCCTTGCCTGACGTTTGACTTGTAACATTCCGACCCAGACATCATGAATGCAGGCCTACTGACTGTTTTAATTTCGAGTTTAACATCGCATAACAAATGGCAAAAGAAATATTTTCCCTGTAATATAATTACAAATTAACAATTTGCGGATTTTTTTCTGTCGTTGTACTGTGAAACCTTGTTTGTAGCCAAATTTCGTGGTTCTGAGTCAACGGCAAGTGCTCTATAGGTCTTGATGAGGCAATTTTCGAGTATTAAAATATATGACATAAATGGCCGTGTCTTTTGACTTCACTGACTTAGAAGCTGATGGTTGTTATACCGCCAAGGGACCGTAGACCTCAGTAGGTGACATCAGTTTCTACTTGATACGTTCACACGTTCCTGAGAAAAACTGCTCTTGACAAAAAGACGAACAGACAGAAAGTCAGATAGGGAACGACAAAGAAATTTTTCGTGTGATGTAATTACAAATCTATAGTCATCGGATATTTTCCTTCGTTGTAACGTGAAACCTTGCTTCTTGCCACATTTCATAATTCTAGGCCCACGGGGAGTACCCTATAGGTTTTGATTAGTGAGTTTGCGAGTACCCAAATATATGACTTAAATGTTCGTACCTTTTAACTTCGTTGACTGAGAAGCTTCAATCTTCAGACATCCACGAGACCGCAAGCATTAGTATGGGACATAAATTTCAACTTCATGTGTCCACCCGTTCCTGAGAAAAAGGATTTTTAACTTTCTGACGGACATACAGACAAACAAACGGACAACAAAGCGATCTTATGAGAGTTCCGCCTTTATCGACTGAAGTACATAACCCTAAAAGCGGGGCAAGCACAGGCAGAAGTAAATCATCTAATGCTGCTGTCCTTCGTGTAGGTGTCATCAAGAGATTTTGCACATTGGAATACTGTGATATATCCATTTTGCTATCTCTTCGCGATGGTGATGGCTGCTACAGCCTGCCTAAGTTATAATTGATGGTTGAGTCATCTCTGAAGTCTGTTATAATCTATGATGATAATCAAGAATGTGTTTGTGAGGATTCAACTTTTAAAAAGCGAAAACGAGCTGTCATAATAGCCAGTCACCATGGGTCTGTATAACATAATGTATACTTGTTTTCCCATCACATTTCAACATGCACTAATGGTAATCATCAATGATTAATTTGTTTAACAGAAAACAGTTTCAAACCCTTTGCTCTGCACATTATGCATCGTGATTCAGTCTCGAGTGCATACATTTTAGGTCATAGACTGAAAATTTCAGCAATAGGTTTACCATTCTTTTCACCTTTTAATAATTCAATCTCCTCTTTATTTATAAGTGGAATGTTAAATCTGTTATATACAGGGAAACCTGAAGTATCAAACCACCTGATATCCTCATAACATAGTTTTTTTGCTGGGAGCTTGTTTAATACATGTCCGTAATGAAATTCTATAAGATGAGATTCGAAACATCTCAAATAACTGTTCCTACTTCTGTTGAATTATTAAACACTGTATTACGTCTGTTTAATTCAATACCACCTAAATTTTTCTTCAAATGATGCTCTTTTGAAAATTATCTTTTGAAATCAATGCATGTGCTCTGTATCTACAAACTCAGGATGTTTGCTAGTTTTATATCTGTCACCTTCCGTACGTATTGTATAGTTTTCCCAAACACAATATTATTCATGAGGTCGAAAAAAAACATTCCTCTTTTAGGCTAAAAATGAAAAGCGTATCATATTAGAGGATAAATTGAGCACTCTCGCATGGGGTCATTGTTGTCTATGCGACAGTAGATGTAGCAGTAGCCTAACGTAACATAATAACATGTTTGCATATTACAATACACATTCTGTACCATGTCTTTTTCACTCAATTAAATCACTCTCTGATATGTTGTGTGCGGATGTACGTTATTCAGTCCAACTGCCATGTAATTTCTACCGTTAAACAGCACAAGCTAGGCTAATCACCAAAATTTGATAACCGTTTTATATTTCCAGGTCCTCCCAACTACCATGGACCGTACCGTTGACGGGGAGGCTGGCGTGCCTCATCAGCAATACAAATAGCCGTGCCGCAACCACAACGGAGAGGGGGGGAGATCTGTTGCGAAACCAGAAAAACGTGTGGTTCCTGAAGAGCGGCAGCAGCCTTTTCAGTAGTTGCAGGGGCAACAGTCTAGATGACTGATCTGGTCTTGTAACATTAACCAAAACGGCTTTGCTGTGCTGGTACTGTGAACGGCTGAAAGCAAGTGGAAACTACAGCCATAATTTTTCCCGAGGGCATGCAATTTTACTGTATGGTTAAATGATGATGGCAACCTCTTGGGTAAAATATTCCGGAGGAAAATAGTCCCCCATTCGGACCTCCGGGCGGGGACTACCCAGGAGGACGTCGTTATCAGGAGTAAGAAAACTGGCGTTCTATGGAACGCAGCGTGGAAAGTCAGATCCCTTAATAGGGCAGGAAGGTTGGAAAATTTGAAAAGGGAAATGGATAGGTTAAAGCTAAATATAGTGGCAATTTGTGAAGTTCGGTGGCAGGAGGAACAATACTTCTGGTCAGGGGAATACAGGGTTATAAATACAAAATCAAATAGGGGTAATGCAGGAGTAGGTTTAATCATGAATAAAAAAATAGGAGCGCGGATAAGCTACTACGAACAGCATAGTGAACCCATTATTGTAGCAAAGAGAGACACGAGGCCCATGCCTACCAGAGTAGTACAAGTTTATATGCCAACTAGCTCCGCAAATGACGAAGAGATTGAAGAAATGTATGATGAGATAACACAAATTGTTTAGATAGTGAAGGGAGACGAATATTTAACAGACATGGGGGACTGTAATTCGAATGTAGGAAAAGGAAGAGAAGGAAAAGTAGAAGGTGAATATGGAAGGGCTAGTAGAAATCCTTGGGTAAAAGAAGAGATATTGAATTTAATTGATGAAAGGAGAAAATATAAAAATGCAGTAAATGAAGCAGGCAAAAAGGAATACATACGTCTCAAAAATGAAATCGAAAGGAAGTGGAAAATGGCTAAACAGGGATGGCTAGAGGACAAATGTAAGAATGCAGAGGCTTATATCGTTCCTGCCTACAGGAAAATTAAAGAGACTTTTGGAGAAAAGAGAACCAACTGTATCAATATTAAGAGCTCAGATGGAAAAACCAGGTCCAAGCAAAGAAGGGAAGGCAGAAAGGTGAATGAGTATATAGAGGGTCTACACAAGGGCGATGTACTCGAGGGCAATATTATGGAAATGGAAGACGACGTAGAAAAAACGGGAGATATATTGCCTGAAGAGTTTGACAGAGCACTGAAAGACCTAAGTCGAAGAAGGCCCCGGGAGTAGACAACAGTCCACTAGAACTACTGATAGCCTTGAGAGAGCCAGCCATGACAAAACTCTACCATCTGGTGAGCAACATGTATGAGATAGGCGAAGTACTCTCAGATTTCAATAATAATCCCAACGCCAAAGCAAGCGAGTGTTGACAGGTGAAAAATTACCGAACTATTAGTTTAATAAGTCACGGCTGCAAAATATTAACACGAATTCTTTACAGAGGAATGGAAAAACTGGTAGAAGCCGACCACGGAGAGGATCAGTTTGGATTCCGTAGAAATGTTGGAACACGTGAGGCAATTCTGACCCTATGGCTAATCTTAGAAGATAGGTTAAGGAAAGTCAAACATACATTTCTAGCATTTGTAGACATACAGAAAGCTTTTCACAATATTGAATGGAATACTCTCTTTCAAATTCTATAGGTGGCAGGGGTAAAATACAGGGAGCGAAAGGCTATTTACAATTTGTACAGAAACAGGGGCACGAAAGGGAAGCAGTGATTGAGCAGGTAGTGGGACAGGGTTGCAGCCTGTCCCTGATATTGTTCACTCTGTATATTGAGGAAGCAGTAAAGGAAACAAAAGAAAGATTTTGAGTAGGAATTAAAATCCATGGAGAAGAAACAGAAATATTGAGGTTTGCCGATGACAGCAAAGAACCTGGCAGAGAAGTTGAATGGAATAGACAGTGTTTTGAAAGGAGGATATAAAATGAACATCAACAAAAGCAAAACGTGGATAATAGAATGTAGTCGAATTAAATGAGGTGATGCTGCGGGAATTAGATTAGAAAATGAGACGCTTAAAGTAGTAAATGAGTTTTGCTATTTGGGCAGCAGAATAACATATGGTGGTCGAAGTATAGAGGAAATAAAATGTAGACTGGCAATGGCAAGGAAAGCGTGTCTGAAGAAGAGAAATTTGTTAACATGGAGTATAGATTTAAGCGTCGGGAAGTCTTTTCTGAAAATATTTGTATGGAGTGTAGTCACGTATGGAAGTAAAACATGGACGATAAATAGTTTACACAAGAAGAGAATGCTGAAGATTAGGTGGGTAGATCACGTTACTAATGAGGAAGTACTGAATAGAATTGTGGAGAAGAGGAATTTGTGGCACAACTTTACTAGAAGAAGGGTTCGGTTGGTAGGACACGTTCTGAAGTATCAGGGGATCAGCAATTTTGTATTGGAGGGAAGCGTGGAGGGCAAAAATCGTAGAGGGAAACCAAGGCATGAATGTAAACAGATCCAGAACGATTTAGGTTGCAGTAGTTACTCGGAGATGAAGAAGCTTGCAGAGGATAGAGTAGTATGGAGAGCTGCATCAAACCTGTCTTTGTACTGAAGACCACAACAACAACAACTGCCAGGTAGAGTGAATACATCAGCTCGGGCTCACTATCACCTGAAAAATGATGAGTGATTTTATTGCGTATGTATGAAACTGTAAAATGAGATCTGTGGTTCAAGACAGAATTAAGTATGTTTTCTGTACATGTATGAAAGTGTAAAGCATTAAATGTGATTTACAATTGATTTAGTGTGTGAAAAATAAAAAAGAAGTATATCAATTTTACCTATTTCATCTGAAAGTTCCTACAGTTTAATAGGAAGTTGTCCATTAATCTGACACATTATGAAGTTGGTAAGAGATCATCTCTTCTGAAACACTTGAGCTAACATGTCTAAAATAATACTACATACACCCATAGGTTCTCTTTGAAAGAATAAAGCATAAAATCAATGAAATTTATTGATGACGCTGCAGTATTAGACATAGACATTTGTGTGCCTTTGTGTTTGTGTATATGTGTGTGTGTGTGTGTGTGTGTGTGTGTGTGTGTGTGTGTGTGTGTGTGTGAGTGAGTGAGTGAGTGCGCGCGAGTATGCGTGTGCGTGCGTGCGCTCTTATGTAATCTTGATAAATAATCAAATAAGTTCGAACATGGCGCCCAAAGACGCATGCACAAACACTTTAGTATCATTGGATACTTTTAAATATAGTAGACTTTGTCAAAAAAATGTTCTTCGTTGTGGCTGGCTATAAAAAATTTTCCCACCACCAGCATATTGCATTTTTAAAAATGCTGCGATTGTTTTATTTTTAATGGATACTAAAAATTTTCATACCAGCACCATCTTGTATTTTTAAGCGATTTGACTGGCTATTTGATTTTTAATTTCACACCATTTTCCATCTATAAATTTGAAATTTCCTGCCATTCACCGCCTTGAATTTTAAAGTTTCTCACCACCTGCCATCTTGATGATGCCATGTGTTGAGGGTCATTGATGACATCGTAGTTTATGAGATGGACGTCTGATGACCTTCAACAGATGCTTGACGATCGAAGTGTCTTGGAGTCATAGATATAATAGTAGACTCATCCCATACAAAGTGCCTCAAAAATGTAAGTCTGCAGAAATTTGTGGCCATTGTCAATGATGATAAAATCTATCTCCTTGGGCCATGCCATATTCCTCTTGAGACTTCTTCAGTACTGACGTTTCGATCCCTTTTGTAACGTAGCAGAGTATCCTAAGATATTGCAAGATCCGCCTCAGTTGCGCTAATTTTCTGGTTTTTACTAAGGTTTCGGCTAGAATAATCTATCCTTCTTCAGAAGCATAAAATTACTATAACATGCCAGAGTAGGGCACAGTCAATATTAAAAATTAAAACCTATTGTACCGTGGTACCATGTCGAATTAAAACTACTTAACTGGAGTCCAGCCCCGGCATCACTTCACCACGGGGTCGGTTGACAGCGGCAACTATGTTGGCACTGACCATTGCACGCGGAATTCCACTGAGCACATAGCAACTCGTGCTCGTGCGCTTACGGAGAGTCAAGGCTGTATATCATTGGCTGTCTGTATATCACGTATTAGGAGCTGATAACCGCAATTGTAAACAAACTAAGAAACCTGCAATATCTTAGTCTATCACAATTGCTGACAGGGCTGCAATATGCTAAAAATTCTTATAGTCTGAGTCTTTATTCTATGCATTGAAGAAGGAGTTCTTGGATTGTGTCTTGTCCTGTAGCCGAGAGGGAGAGAGGTTGTGTTTGCTCTCGCATCCGTGCAGCTGATTTTGTACGCTGGACTGTGTATTGGCCTAACATACAATCGATGTTTTTCACACTCCCTATGTATCTAAAGAAATAGTATTAACTTGTATTTTACGTTTTTCACAAGCCATTTGTATTCTTGTGTTGTTACCATAACAGTACCTTTAAAAAACTCAGCAATTACCTTCAATACTTTCGGAGATACATAAGCTGAGCTAAAACCCGTAATAACCTTTTTGATATTGTTTATCATCAGGCCAGTTCATTTTGTTTGTTTTATCATAATAAAAAAAAAGAAAAAAGAGGGAGAGAGGTTGTGTTTGCTCTCGCATCCGCGCAGCTGGTTTTGTACGCTGGTCTGTGTATTGGCCTAACATACAATCGATGTTTTTCACACTCCCTATGGATCTAAAGAAATAGTATTAACTTGTATTTTACGTTTTTCACAAGCTATTTGTATCCTTGTGTTGTTATTATAACAGTGCCTTAAAAAACTCAGCAATTACCTTCAATACTTTCGGAGATACATAAGCTGAGCTAAAACCCGTAATAACCTTTTTGATATTGTAAAGCAGAGCTAGTGATTGTAAAGCATTCACTTTTATCCTCATCTGAAACTAAAACCAAGAAGATTCATTTCATACCGATTGTTTTTCTAAAGTTTTTCTTGCTTTCGGTATAACAGCTTCCCAGCGTAAAAATTAACTTTTTAAAAATTATTACTTAATTATCTTTCGATGTGTGGGTGATGTGTAGAGTATGATAGAGTACATGGAGGACATACGTAAAGTGCGGTTGTTTCATTTTTTTAAACTATGTAGAAGTATGTGTGGGAAATTTCTTGTGGAATCGTGCGTCATGTGACATATTTCCAAGCAGCCAGAAGAGATGTGAGGTGTTAAATCAGTTAGTACCGTATTCATGAGGATAATTCGGCCTTTGTTTTATTTCATTTAAATTCAGTTCTTCCCTAAAATGCTTACTGTAATCCTATTGGATGAGTTAAGAACTACGCGAGTATTCGAGTGCTGAAGCTTTTCTGATTGGCTGTCCAAATCATCAGCCAATAAGAATTAAACATTTCCCACACTCTGTGTAGTGCTTTTTTCTGCAGTCAGCGACTGGAGGAGTCACTCATTAACCGTCTTACTGTGCAGAACAAGTGGAACCACATCACAAACATTTCGGCTAAGATGAAAAAACTCATTCGTTCTATTGGTTCTGTTACCGTCAGTGTAAAGCGACTACAGTTTTCAATCTTGTAGTGAAGTTCGGAGAATTTTTCGTGTTTTTGATTGGAAGTTACTTGAATATGATCTTTTCTTGTCCTATAGCAACTCCTAGTGGTGTATTTCGTGATCATTTTTCGGAACATTATGGCGAACTTCTTTTTCAGAAGATCACCGAACGACTTGATGTAGCCCTTACGAATAGCTGTGGATCAGTGACTGTGTAGAATGTGGAATTTATTTGGGTCTGACTTATAAAAGTTCTGGTTTCCTTTCGTGTGAAGACTTGTATTAAAACAGTAACAAACTTGGCATGATAATAGTGGTCGACAGTAAATACGGACTGAGAGCCATGTAAAATTTGTTTCAAAAGCAGCAAAGCCTAATTAATTGAACTTTAAACCCTTTACACAAGATATTAGAATCCCGAACATCTGATAATTTCTTACGAACTTACAGGAACTTCCTCCAAGCTTGAGTTATGCGGCCTTTGTTTCATAGATACTGAGTCGACGTTTCTTCAACGCTGCTTTTCGTCAGCTGAACCACTACCTGTCAAAAAAGAGTGAAGGTCACGAACTCCAAGAAGCCCGTCGAGGTAGGTGGACTGAAATTTCTGTCCCGAAACACCAGACACAGACTTTTAGGTCGAACTGTGATCTGAAGTACGTGTAGAAGGCTAACAGAGGTCAGAACTCGCCCCGCCACACTTGATATAAATGATCCAGTAGAAAGCCGCGGATTCTCTTCAAGACTGTTCACAGATGTTGCTGTTTTCTACAACAATGCAGAAACACCAGATGACAGTATAGATTCGCAGAATGAGGATTCATGAATGATGCAGGCTCTGGCAGTTGACCCTAAACGTAAACAAATGCAAAATCTTGTGCATACATAGGTACAGAAATCAATCACTGGACAACTACGCTACTGATGACAAGCTGCTCGTAAAATATCTAGGAGTAGCAATCCATAGCGACCTCAGGTGGAGTGGCCACATTAAAAATTATAGAAAAAGCAGATACCCGACTAAAATTCGTAAGAAGAATATCAAGGGAATGTAACTCAGCCACAAGGGATGGTGCTCATGACGCGCTGTTCGACCGATTCTTGAATATTGTTCATCAATGTGGGATGCTTGCCAGGTCAGACTAATAGAAGAGATAGAGAAGATCCAACATAGAGCGGCGCGTTTCTTCACCGGATTGTTTAGTTGGCAGGAAAGCGTTACCGACATGCTCAACAAACTTCGTTGTCAGACGTTACAAGAGAGCCGTTGTGCATTATGGAGAGGTTTGCTATTGACTTTCCGAGAGAGCACTCTCCGGGAAGAATGGACAACATATTACTTCCTCCCACATACATCTCGCTTAATAACCACGCGATAAATTAACAGAAGTTTACTGACAATCATTCTTCCCATGCGCCATTCGCGGGTGGAACACGGTAGAGGGCATCAGTTAGTGGTACCAGAGATACCCTCCGTTACATTCTATTAGGGGCTTGCGGAGTACGATATAGATGCGGGTATAGATGAGTATCTTCTTCAAGATTCCGCTGGTGTTCCTGGGTGGCTGAACAGTCGAAAGTCAGTGTCACTTTCGCATATACAAAGCTGCTTTCCCGCGCTTTTTTCGTAGAAGTGGAGTTACTTGATAAGAATCTTCACATTTCCCTTGGTGGCCGTTGTCATAGGGTAGATACTGAAAGCATATATTGAAAGAGACAGGAATCCGAAGTATACAAATTGTGTACAGATGACTGCACAGGCTTTCAATCTTCGTGGCTGCGAGCAGTCACGGGAGTAAACACCACGGCGCTGCAGTTATGGACTGTGCGGCTGGTCCCGGCGGAGGTTCGAGTCCTCCCTCAGGCATGGGTGTGTGTGTTTGTCCTTAGGATAATTTAAGTTAAGTAGTGTGTAAGCTTAGGGACTGATGACTTTCGCAGTTAAGTCCCATAAGGTTTGCCGGCCAAGGTGGACGTGCGGTTCTAGGCGCTCCAGTCCGAAGCTGCGCTGTTGCCACGGGCGCAGGTTCGAATCCTGCCTCGGGCATGGGTGTATGTGATGTCCTTAGGTTAGTTAGGTTTAAGTAGTTCTAAGTTCTAGGGGACTGATGACCACAGCAGTTGAGTCCCATAGAGCTCAGAGCCATTTGAACCAGAGCCATTAGGTTAGTTAGGTTTAAGTAGTTCTAAGTTCTAGGGGACTGATGACCACAGCAGTTGAGTCCCATAGTGCTCAGAGCCATTTGAACCAGAGCCAACCCATAAGGTTTCACACACATTTGAACATTTTTGAATGTTTACCAGGATACTGCCGACACGGCACAACAGCAATAGTGCACACATCAAAAAGAGTTTTGCATCACCTCGGCTCCGAGAGTTCCGGAACCTCTACAGAAAATTGGAACAGAGATCAACATTCCGTCCTTTTTATTGCTCATGAAAACCGCACGTTGCATGCATACAGCGAGACCTTCAGAGGTGGTGGTCCAGATTTCTGTCAGCACCAGTACCTCTAATACCCAGTAGCACGTCCTCTTGCATTGATGCATGCCTGTATTCGTCGTGGCATACTATCCAAAAGTTCAAAAAAATTGTTCAAATGGCTCTGAGCACTATGCGACTTAACTTCTGAGGTCATCAATCGGCTAGAACTTAGAACTAATTAAACCTAACCAACCTAAGGACATCACACACATCCATGCCCGAGGCAGGATTCGAACCTGCGACCGTAGCTGTCGCTCGGCTCCAGACTGTAGCGCCTCCGGCCGGCCGGCCCCGAAAGTTCATCAAGGCACTGATGCTCCAGATTGTCCCACTCCTCAACGGCGATTCGGCGTAGATCCCTCAAGTGTTTAGTGGGTCACGTCGTCCATAAACAGCCATTTTCGATCTATCCTAGGTATGTTCGATAGGGTTCATGTCTGGAGAACATTCTGGCCACTCTAGGCGAGCGATGTCGTTATCCTGAAGGAAGTCATTCACAAGATATGCACGATGGGGGCGCGAATTGTCGTCCATGAAGACGAATGCCTCGCCAGTATGCTGCCCATATGGTTGCACTATCGGTCGGAGGATGGCATTCACGTATCGTACAGCCGTGACAGTGCCCCCCATGGCCACCAGCGGCGTACGTCGGCCCCACATAATGCCACCCCGAAACATCAGGGAACCTCCACCCTACTGTACGCACTGGACAGTGTGTCTAAGGCGTTCAACTTGACCGGGTTGGCTCCAAACACGTCTCTGACGAGTGTCTGGTTGAAGGCATACGCGACACTCATCGGTGAAGAGAACGTGATACCAATCCTCAGCGGTCCATTCGGCATGTTGTTGGGCCCATCTGCATCGCGCTGCATGGTGTCGTGGTTGTAAAGATGGACCGCGTCATGGACGTCGGTAATTGAGCTGCGAGTCATGCAGCCTATTGCGTCGTAACACGACGTCCTGTGGCTGCACGAAAAGCATTATTCAACATGGTGGCGTTGCTGTCAGGGTTCCTCCGAGCCATAGTTCGAAGGCAGCGGTCATCCACTGCAGTAGTATCTCTTGGGCGGCCTGAGCGAGGCAATCATCGACGGTTCCTGTCTCTCTGTATCTCCTCCATGTCTGAACAACATCGCTTTGGTTCACTCAGAGACGCCTGGACACTTCCCTTGTTTAGAGCCCTTCCTGGCACAAAGTAACAAACAAATCAATAAACGGTCGAACCACGGTATTGACAGTCTAGGCATGGTTGAACTACAGACAACACGAGCCGTGTACCTCCTTCCTGGTGGAATGACAAGAACTGATCGGCTGTCGCAACCCCTCCGTCTAATAGGCACTCCTCATGCATGGTTGTTTACATCTTTGGGTGGGTTTTGTGACATCTATGAACAGTCAAAGGGACTGTGTCTGTGATACAGTATCCACAGTCAACGTCTATCTTCAGGAGTTCTGGGAACTGGGGTGATGCAAAACTTTTTTTGATGTGTGTATGTTAGATTCCCTGCCTCTTTCAGCATCTGCTTTCAGTATTTATCCAATGACGACAGCCCACCAATAGCTCCCCGAAATTTCTTACTTAGTAACTCCACTTCTCGGAAAAAGGGCGACAAAATAGCTTTATACGTATAAATTGAACACGACAGTACCTTTCGACAGTGTTCAGCCATTCACAGATACCAGTGGAAGAGGATTCCAGCAGAGGGATCGAAACTTCGGGCGTTGAAGTTTAAAGAGGAGTACGAAGTGTTCTCATGACTCTGAAGGTTTTGTCACTACCTGACGAATGCAGCAGGCTGCTCGTGTGCTCCCAAGTTGAACTGTGGTGGTGGATGCGTGGTGCGGCGGGAAGTCGAGGCCGCGGTTCAAGGCCGGCCCGTAACCAGGCCGGCGGGCGCCGCTCTCTTGCGCACACAAAATCTAACAAAAAAAGCGCTGCACACACTTGCATCATTTGTCTGCGCGAAGACGCCAACGCTCTCTCTCATTACCTCTGACTGTCGTGAAACGTCTGGTGAAGCGCGTAATTGCAATACACCAGCTCACACAACTGTTACCTCTTACGCGGGCCCTTTTGATCATTTTTCGCCTGCTGGATGAGTAGCAAGATCGAATTTCTAAATTTCTAACAGCGTCTGTTTCGTTCTGAACCACGTCTCTACAGAGTGCCTCATTTATCCTGACGACCGCAAATAAATTTTTGTCCAGAAGCAACATTAAACATTTAAATAACATGACACCGCACCAGTTGCGTTTCTTCATGCATTGCACGACATGTTTCTTGAATTCATTAGCATCTTCAAGAGCAAGTACATTATTAACTGTGAAGTCTGTGTTTGGCCTGCAGTGTCTGGGAACAACTTCCTGAAACGCGTCGTGCTGTACATGAAGAAACGTAACAAGTGCAGTGCTTTATTATTTGAATAAAAAGTGACACAGCGTCAGTATAGCTAAAAACATCGATTATGATGAATGAAAAAATAAAAAAGTATATCGAGCATATGTTATTTAGCTACCAGGGGGACTTTAACCAGTATAACTGCCTTTCTTGTATCTGTGTTATATACGAAGATATAATTATCACTATATCTATTTTACAAAGCACCCTATACTTTTTATTCGGTAATCTACATCCTCTCCTCAAGACATATTTAAAAACCGAAGACGGTGTACCATTCACGTAAACATGAAGTTATTAATAAGGTAACACAAAAGTGAATTTGAATCTCCTCTAATAGCGCACAGCCAAACTAAATTAACAAACGACGGAGCTGATCCTCCTTGGTACACGAAACGAGTTGGAACACTGTTCCAGAAACAACGAAACAAACATGCTACATTTAAACACACGCGCCGGTCGGTGTGGCCCTGCGGTTCTAGGCGCTTCAGTCTGGAACCGCGTGACCGCTGCGGTCGCAGGTTCGAATCCTGCCTCGGGCATGGATGTGTGTGATATCCTTAGGTTAGCTAGGTTTAAGTAGTTCTAAGATCTAGGGGACTGATCACCACAGATGTTAAGTCCCATAGTGCTCAGAGCCCATTTGAACCATTTTTTAAACACAAGCAAAATCCCCAAGTTGGGCGATCTTTTACAGAAGCTCGAAATTTAGCGCGGACTTCAATGCGAGATGCTTATAAGAGATTCCATAACGAAACTTTGTCTCGAAACCTGGCAGAAAATGAAATGACGTTCTGGTCGTATGTGAAGTATGTTAGCGGCAAGAAACAATCAATGTCTTCTCTGCGCGATAGCAATGGAGATGCTATCGAAGACAGTGCTGACAAAGCAGAGTTACTAAACACAGCCTTCCGAAAAGCCTTCACAAAAGAAGACAAAGTAAATATTCCAGAATTCGAATCGAGAACAGCTGCCAACATGAGTAACGTAGAAGAAAATAGTGAAGCAACTTAAATCACTTAATAAAAGCAAGTCTTATGGTCCAGGCTGTATACCAATTAGGTTCCTTTCGGAGTATTCTGATGCATTAGCTCCATACTTAACAATCATATACAACCGTTCGCTCGACGAAAGATCCGTACCCAAAGACTGGAAAGTTGCACAGGTCACACCAATATGCAAGAAAGATAGTAGGAGCAATCCACTAAATTACAGGCCAATATCGTTAACGTCGATATGTAGCAGGATTTTAGAACATATATTGTGTTCGAACATTATGGTTCAAATGGCTGTGAGCACTATGGGACTCAACTGCTGTGGTCATTAGTCCCATAGAACTTAGAAGTACTTAAACCCAACTAACATCACACACACCCATGCCCGAGGCAGGATTCGAACCTGCGATCGTAGCAGCAGCGCGGCTCCGGACTGGAGCGCCTAGAACCGCACGGCCATCGCGGCCGGCTCGAACATTATGAATTACCTCGAAGAAAACAGTCTATTGACACACAGTCACCATGGGTTTAGAAAACATCGCTCCTGTGAAACACAACTAGCTCTTTATTCACATGAATTGTTGAGTGCTATTGTCAAGGCATTTCAGATCGATTCCATATTTCTGGATTTCCGGAAGGCTTTTGACACTGTACCACACAAGCGTCTCGTAGTGAAATTGCGTGCTTATGGAATATCGTCTCAGTTATGTGACTGGATTTGTGATTTCCTCTCAGAGAGGTCACAGTTCGTAGTAATTGACGGAAAGTCATCGAGTAAAGCAGAAGTGTTTTCAGGCGTTCCCCAAGGTAGTGTTATAAGCCCTTTGCTGTTCCTTATCTATATAAACGATTTGGGAGACAGTCTGAGCAGCCGTCTAAGGTTGTTTACAGATGACGCTGCCGTTTACCGACTAATAAAGTCATCAGAAGAGCAAAACAAATTGCAAAACGATTTAGAAAAGTTATCTCAATGTTGCGAAAATTGGCAGTTGACCCTAAATAACGAAAAATATGAGGTCATCCACATGAGTGCTAAAAGGAATTCGTTAAACTTCGGTTACATGATAAATCAGTCTAATCTAAAAGCCGTAATTCAACTAAATAGCTAGGTATTACAATTACGAGCAACTTAAATTGGAAGGAACACATAGAAAATGTTGTGGGGAAGGCAAACCAAAGACTGCGTTTTATTGGCAGGACACTTGGGGAATGTAACAGATCTACTAACGAGACTGCCTACACTACGCTTGTCCGTCCTCTTTTAGAATACTGCTCCACGGTGTGGGATCCTTACCAGATAGGACTGACGGAGTACATCGAAAAAATTCAAAGAAGGGCAGCACGCTTTGTATTATCGCGAAATATGGGAGAGTGTCACAGAAATGATACAGGATTTGGGCTGGACATCATTAAAAGAAAGGCGTTTTTCGTTGCGATGGCATCTTCTCACGAAATTCCAATCACCAAATTTCTCCTTCGAATGCGAAAATATTTTGTTGACACCGACCCACATACGAAGAAACGATCACCACGATAAAATAATGGAAATCAGAGCTCGTACGGAAAGATACAGGTGTTCGTTCTTTCCGCGCGCTATACGAGATTGGAAGAATAGAGAATTGTGAAGGTGGTTCAACGAACCCTCTGCCAGACGCTTAAATGTGATTTGCAGAGTATCCATGTAGGTGTAGATGTAGCTCAGATATCCTGGTAGCGCAACTCTTTCTATTGCTGGAGTTGACAGTAAGAAAATGGAAACACGAGGATATTTCGCACTAGTCATTCAGTCAACCATCTGCAGTTGAAGATTTTGTGAGTGCGATGAACACCAACAAAGAGAAGGTAGAAATGCTACTAACCTATGGAGAACGAGTGGCGCGCATTTTTATTTCTCTATGTGTTTACTGTCAACTCTAGCAAGTGGACAAGCTGAGTTACGCCGTCTACATGCACTGTGTCAGTCAAGGAGCATGGAAGTCAGTTTTTTGTTACGGTTTTAATAGCGATATTTTTACGTGAATAATACACTGCGATACGTATTTGAACAGGTTTTGAAGAGAGGTAGTGGGTCATCGAACAAAAAATACCGGGTGCTATTTATTGGTGTCTACGTCATGAATAAAGGTCAAGAAGAGCAATCATGCTGTTTAATGGTCCCCTGGTAGCTAACCATTTTGATGCAAGTTTGATTTTGCTTCTTGACAAAAAAGTTATTTGGGGTGGTCAAGATAAACGGGAAACTATACAGGGCCTTCGGAAATTCCCGTTACAGGCTTCTAGGATTTGTAGAGAGGAGTGAGTACATAATATTTTGAATAGGAACTCACGTCTGGAAACGTACCGTCTCCGTTCTACGACGGTTTCAGTGCAGATGTTTAACTCATACACTTCTGCTTGAGGAACTGAATTAGGCGTGAAGCAGTACCATCATTAGATAACAATTCGAAAAGAAACATCACAGAACATCCATGTATCACTTAAGCACATTTGTTTGTATTAACACTTAAACGTTACGTGTTTACATTATTTCAAAACAAAAAAGAACGTAGCATACTGTACGTTCAGAACAGTACTGATGCACTACAGCAGCGGCTCGATGTGACCACCAACGATGTTACAGACATTGTACCTACGAAGCATTTTCTGATACACACTCTGCATCCAATCTGGTATCTCTTCAGTTTCTAGTGCACCACTCAAAATTCGTGCCAGCAGAACTTCCTCTGTCTCTACAGGACTCTCGTAAATTAGACTTTGCGTATGACCCCACAAAAACTAGTCCATGGGAGTTAAATCTGGCGATCGCAGCGTCCGCGCGTTTGGACCACCTCGGCCTATTCATCTTCCACCACTTCGTCTGTTGAGATGTCTTCAAAACGCACGTGAGACGTGAGATGATGCACCATGCTGGAACCACATTTCCTTACGGACATTGAGTGGCACAGCTTCCAAGAACGGCTCCAATACGTTTTGTGGAAAGATCAAGTATGCATTGCCAGTTAGCTTGAGTGGCAGGAAGTATAGCCGTCGTAGATCGAGACCGGTATGTTTCTGAACATGAGTTTCTACTTAATATTATTAACTACTCACTCTCCTCTACAAATCCTAGAGGTTTGTAGCAAGAATTACCGATCACACTGCATACAGTTTTAACTGTTTTCATTCATGGAATAGATTAGTGTGTTCAAATAAATTAGGAACAGCAGATAAAGTGTAACAATGAAAAAGAAATGTAGGAAATTTATGAGATAGCTCTAGTAGTCACTAACCAGTATCGTCAGAAGTCTTTTATGACGAAGTCACATTAGAATTTATTTATTTACTTAGATTTGTGTGACAGTATCTAAGATACAGGGTGGCAATTATTGAACTATATGAAATAAAATCATCATAACTTCTCAACGGTTCGCTTTAGGAGGTTCAAACTGCACGGTTATCCGCCGGGCATGATGGGAATTAGTATGCGCAGGTATGGTTTGGTTTAGCGACGAAGCTCACTTTCATTTGGATGGGTTCGTCAATAAGCAAAATTGGCGCATTTGGGGGACTGAGAATCCACATTTTGCGATCGAGAAGTCTCTTCACCCTCAACGGGTGACTGCGTGTTGTGCAATGTCAAGTCATGGAATAATCGGTGCAATATTCCTTGATGGCACGGTGATTGCCGAACGGTGCGTGAAGGTTTTGGAAGATGATTTCATCCCCATTGTCGAAAGTGATCCTGGGGTTCTTACAAGACGGAGCTCGACTCCATAGAAGCAGGAGAATGTTTGATGTACGGGAGGAGCACTTTGGGGACCGCATTCTGATTCTGGGGTACCCAGGGGCCACTGGCATTGGCCTCGATTGGCCGCCATATTCTCCGGGTCTGAACACAAACGACTCCATTTTGTGGGACTATGTTAAAGAAAAGGCGTACAGCAATAATCCTAAAACCCTTGCTGAGCTGAAAACAGCCATTCGGAAGGTCATCAACAGCATCGATGTTCCGACACTTCAGCGGGTCATGCACAATTTCGCTATTCGCCTGCGCCACATCATCGCCAATGATGTCACGGATATCGAACATGTCATTACCTAAATCTGAATATCTTTAGTGACGTTTACATGTTGAATAAAGTGTGTGCACGCCGTAGTTTGTAAATAATTTGCGTTTCCTTTTCATATAGTTCAATAATTGTCACCCTGTAACTTTGTATATTATGTTGAAATGTGCTCATACTTCAGAGAAACCTAATTACTACTAACATAAAGATTTGCTCTTAAGTATTTTCATCGCTGGCCATCTCGAAGGCCTATAACTATTTTGTGTAACCTGAGCGAACATCACGTAGAAGAGTATCATATCCTAGACATTTGTTTGGGAAGACTCAGTTCTACTGCAACTGTGGTAAAGATGGAAAAGGTGAGTGAAGCCTGCAGCTGTGTTTATAGCTACGGCGTGAAGACAGACGCCATTCGCGGGTACGGTTTATTGCTAGATAAATCAGAAAGACGCGTTTCAACGGCCAGCCGTCAAAGCGAGCGACTGCTGTAACCGAGAGATAGAGCCCCATTATCTGGATGTAAGCAATCTTAGTATTTATGACGTCCCATGGCCCACATTAGGCAAACTATAAATTCTTGAATATTTTTTCACAATACTGAGCAATTATATTTTTCATATGTAAAAGAAACGCTACTGAAGGTCAAGGGATAAAGGCGATTACAAAGAAAAACTATTATCCGCAACATAAGTATTATTACTGTCTTTGTTCTGTTTGGCATCGGCCTGAAACAAAAAGCGCCACACACTCTCTTGCTTGTTCTTGTTTGGGTAGGACGCCATTGTGCGCAATCTACATAATAACGTGTGTACATGTTTTAATTTTCGAGCAGTGTGCTCCAATATATGTCTTAAGGATTGCTGCTGTTAATTTTAACTGTAACCTGCACCACATATCCCATTTGCTTGTTCCATCACTTTTTAAACAATTTCAGACGCTGCGCCGGCAGCAAGTTGAACATCGCTGGACTGCGACAATTGGCCGCCATTAAGCGGCAATTTCAAATTATCGGAATTATTATCCCGTTCTTTCCACAGGCGACACTGGATATCGGTGATTTCATTTCTTTCACTCATGATATAAAGGAAACTGACATTTTTCAAAGTACTTAACGATTTATTCGGACAATTTATGTTACATGTTACATGCAGTAGGACGCAGACTTGGCCTGCACTAAGACGTAATTAAATCACACGTAGGTCCTTTCGTATTGAAAATGGTGAAATACTTTTTTGTATGTGTATCTAGCCTATAATGATTAACTGTTTTTGAGCATGGATTCGTCTAAGTAATTTCAATAATTATACAGGATCCCACGCAACATTTTTGTGTCAGTAAAGTCTAAGAACGATCCGTGCCTTGCATATCTTTGAAGTGGAACCAAAATCAAATTAAAAATAAAATATAAATAAAATAAAATAATAGAACACACACATTAATAGGTTATGTATGTAGATACACGACAACTGGTGCCCTTTGCCCGTGGGGCCAGAATAATAGAGAATAGATATAATTACAAATATAATTTCTTAATAATACTTGTATTTTTGTGATTTTATGTGTATATATGTATCTATAATTTGTATAGTAACCAGAACCCTAACTTCTTTTACATGAAAATTACGAACATCTAAGGAATGTTATATGGCTATGAAGAAAACCGACCCTGAGATATATGAAAGAGACAGCTGCCAAGCTGAAAATAAAGACAAATAAACCAATACCGAATACAGTAGTAAAGGTATGGTCTAGCATGCACACTGTCCTGTTGTTGCACTAAAGTTTGACATGCACTGCTCAACTGATGACTCATGGTAAGGCAGAAATTCATTTCAAGTTACAATTTTAGGACAATTACTGATATAAAGACAGTGTAATGCTATTGAGTTTAACTTTCTCTTTGTCACAACAATCAGCATTGTGTCTTTGCAATAGTACTTGCTTTTGACGTGTGTGATTGTAAGTGTATATGTTTATGTACTGTGTCTAAGCGAGTGCAGACTTGTTACAACAGCAAAATCAAGGTATGGGCAAAGTGAGTAGAATTCTCGATGCGAACTCAAACACAGATTTTGTTCAGCATGATAACATGCAGGAAAGGAGTAGATTTGTTTATGATAGTACAGCCACTGCCTCAGCAGGTGAGATGCTGGGGGCAGCTGGCAGCAGTTGTCAGGTGGAACACCTGACAACAACAAATACGTTGCTTGTAGAGGCTGTCAGACCGTTAACAAAAAATGTTTTAACACCGAACAGGCCAGTGGGGAGAATTCTTATGTCACCTGTGTGTTCTCCATTGTCCGACCCATTTGCGGCTATACTACGCAAATTTTAGGAACGTGATAAGGAACGTGATCGGCTACAAGCGGAGAGAGACAGACAATTGTTGGAAAGGACGAACAGTTAAAACGAGAGTTAGAACTTGATCGATCACAAGCTGAGAGGGATAGGAAACTGTTATCACAGTTAGCTGAGCGAGAACAAACTAATGAAAAATGCTATCAGATTAGCTTGAGAAAATTTCCTCTGAGGTAACTGAATTAAAGAATTTCTGCCAGGGGATGTCTGAACTAGTCAGCAACTTAGCTTTGGAGGTAAAGGCTATACAGGCAGCACAAAGGAGGTAGATTCAATCACGACTCGCGTGGACCAACTACAAGTTTCACAGCAAGAGTGTATTGGAAATAATTTACCAGATCAGGCTGACAAAATCGAGAAAGAGTTCCGGGAATGGCTGGAATCGAAAGAACAAAACAAACAATAGTACAACAGGTAGAAGAAAAAGTAAACATTGCGATACAACGTGTGACTGGGGGCGTTGACCTTGCTAACAATCGAGTAAAGGAAACGCTGCAAACAGAAGTCGCACAGCTGAGCGATAAGTTACTCGCAGAGCTGCCACACTGGCAGCGCGAAGTGACACAGCGTATTGCCAACTTAGAGCGCGAGGCGCTCGGCTCTCAAAACATTATACAAGGTATCACGCCTACTCGTAAAGAGTATGGTAATGCCTCGAGTATGGTTACTAATTATGATAAACCACATGATAGTGGCCGGAACAGCCACAGTCCTAATAGTGTACCAACAACGCTACCTAACATTTCGGGGGCGGCGGTACTGGCATCAAACCCCAAGGTAGAGGAAAGCCTACTTAAACATAGGCAATTCCAAATTTTTAATAACGAAAAGAAATCTGTTGACCCAGTCATTTTCATTAAAGGTTTTAGGAATATCTTGCGCAGTATGTGGACAGAAAAGCAAAAATTTCAGTTTATTGTATCTCGTATACAGGGAGATGCTGGACTCTGGGCAAATGAGGCAATGGATAGGTATCACAATACTGAGTAATTTGAAAAGGCTTCCTCAGGCAAGTATTGGTCACCGAGTATTCAGGAGAGATTAAGAAATGAAGTCTGTAGTCCAGAAATGTATAATCCCAGACACGGAAGTGTAAGGAAATATTTTGAGATACACATTAGTAAGACCACGTACTTGGATGAGCCAATGGCTAGTAAAGATGTCATATGGTTGCTAAAGTTGTGGCTGCCCGGACATATCAGACTTAAGTTGATTAATGTTGACGAGGAAGATTTAGACAAACACCTATCAGTATTAGACAAGATTGATTTGGCATTAGAGGAAACGAAGGCAGAAAAAAGTGGTACAAATTATTCGTCTTCTCCTCTGAAAAATGGCAATAGAAATAACAAACAAGGCCACAATAATAACAATGGTAAAGGTTATGATCAGCCAACCAGTAACGGAAGACAAGCGAATGGCGATGGTTATCCGTAACTGAATATAAAAAGAAAGTGGGATGACAGACCCAACACCGGATACCAAAGCAATTCGATGTGGCGAAATAACAACAGTAACAACTGAAACCAATGTTAGAGTAATTTCTCGCCACAGTGTAATCAAAACACAGGTCCCCCACCGGGACCGAACAGTGAACAAAGAAATGAAAATCGCGGAGGAAACTTAAATCAACAAAATTCGTCAACACAGCAATCCAATGTTAGGATAGTAGAGGTGTCAGACGGCAACCGTCCAGACCCCTCCAAGACAACAAACTAGTTCCGAGTGCAATAAGCTTCCTATTGTTGGTCGGCGGGCGAAGTAGGCTCAAATGGCTCTGAGCACTATGGGACTTAGCATCTGAGGTCATCAGTCCCCTAGAACTTAGAACTACTTAAATCTAACTAACCTAAGGACATCACAGACATCCATGCCCAAGGCAGGATTCGAACCTGCGACCGTAGCGGTCGCGCGGTTCCAGACTGAAGCGCCTGGAACCGCTAGGCCACAACGGCCGGCGGCCGAAGTAGGGGCACACCAAAACAGACTCGAGAAAACGTTGACCTGCTGCGGTATAATGATGATATCGCAATGCAGGATGAATTATTAAACGAACCTAGTAAATGCAAAAGCAGCAATCTAGAACAGATACAGGCTGTGATTAAAACGCAGATAGAAGATATTCCATTCGACGCGTACGTTGATACTGGAGCGATTAGTAGTGTTCTGAGTTTAGAACTATATGAGGCATTATGTAAGAGAAATAACATACCGACTTATCCATTACAAAACTGTCGGGTGTCTGGAGCTATTGGGGCACAGGCACAAATAGTTAAATTCCAGGTACAGGTTGACCTTAAATTTAGGGAAGGAGAGATCAAATGCACTTTCCTAGTAGAAAAAGTTTATCAGTAGCTTGTATCCTGGGTTGCGATTTCCTGAGGAGCAGGAAGACGGATATTGACCTTTCCACCGGGGAAATTCGTTTGATGTATAGTGGGAGGAGAATTGTACTGGCTATGGTCAGAATGAAAGAAGTACATGGCAAGTATTGCCAGAGTATTCGAATCAAATGCCGCGGTTTAAAGATTTTACAAGTTAGCTGTGGTTTAAAAGGGAAGGAATACTATTATCCTGAAAAGAGAATAGAATAGAGAACACTGCGCAAATATAGGAAATGGTTTACAACAAGGTTAAGGAATGGGATTATCTGAACAGTAGCCAGCAGCAGGAGCTTACCTGTTTGCTGTCCAGTCACTTAAATGTTTTCTCTGAGGAACCTGGAGGAATAAAGGGTTACGAATACAACATAAAGGTGTTGCCCCATGAAACCTTCTGTTCCGCAACATATTCTGTAGCGTTATAAAGACATCAAAAAATGGTTCAAATGGCTCTGAGCACTATGGAACGCAACTGCTGAGGTCATTAGTCCCCTGTAACTTAGAACTAGTTAAACCTAACTAACCTAAGGACATCACAAACATCTATGCCCGAGGCAGGATTCGAACCTGCGACCGTAGCGGTCTCGCGGTTCCAGACTGCAGCGCCTTTAACCGCACGGCCACTTCGGCCGGCTAGAAAGACATCAATCTGCATATAAAATGACTCACAATGACAATGTAGATATAAGATTTTCTTTCAGTTTTTGATGTATTTTTCATGTATGTAGTAGTATAGAAATGTTTTCCATGGTATACTTTTCTGTATTTAGGACATAGAACGTGTCACCCATGTGAGTGTACTTGACAAAAGATCAACATTACTTGCTTTTCAAAGATACATAGGAAAGACATTAGTTACTGAACAGTGCAACGAAGGAACATAAGTTGGTGAAACTGAAGTAGAATAAGGAAGATAAAGGGATATCTATTTTTAATGAGAACATTTGATTTAATTCTATACTGTAGCGTAAAGTTAGGATTATTATTGCATTGAAAGGTTCAGCTTGTGAAAGATTTAGTAGAGATGTAAGTTTAATTTTCTTAAATATACAGTACTCATTTATTTGGTAATATTTCAACTACTAGAGTAAGAAGAAAGATGACCATGAGTAAAACCCATGTTAAAGGGAAACACAATGGGTCATCAGCAAAGCAGATTTCTGTGGAACAATTTTAGAATAAATCGAGCAGGGATATGTTGTGCAATTTTACCGCATGTCTGCTAGATTTTTGGATCCATAGGTAAACTTAGATTCTGCTTGAGAAACGGGTATTAGACACCGTGTAACACAGGAACATGCACGGCAATCTTGAGAAAATAGAAAAATATAGGCAATTTGTTGTGTATAATATGGAAAAAGCCATTATTATTGTAAAATTAGGCCAGAGTCGGAGTACAAGTCCTGATGATCTATCGGTCAGACAAACGTGACGTGAGGTGCAGGAACGTAAACAATGAATTGCGTAAGTCACAAATTTAACACCTGCCTCTAAACAAAAGACAGATAATGTAAGTGACAGAATCTGTGATTAACCTGTTCTGTGAAGAAAAATTGTGTAGCCACAGAGACTATAAAAACCGTGACTTGAACTATATGAAAATGTGTAATTCGCAATCTGTAGTATGAGAAAGTGTTAAGTGAACGATCGCCGTACCTTTTACAGACTTTGGCGGACGTCCTTAATGAACAGATGTTGGTAAGTGCACACAGTGCGACGAGTATGGAAAAACTGTATAAATTCATCTCGTGTAAACTGTGCGAACGATGTGTTTGGAATAGACAGTGTTTCACGCGCGCCAACAATCAACATTCCAACGCGAAGCTAACACTTGGTCGGCGAGTGACGTGCCGCGCTCGGAGTACACGGTAAAGTGTAGAGCGTGTGACGACTTTAGAACACTTATATAGCTCGAAACATTAAGAATATCATAAAAAGTGAAAAAAAGCAATCATGTTTACAGGACTATGTGATTACAGCAACTACGCACGTGGGGTGTAATAAACAGTTACAGAGCTGGCCTTGAACTATACAATAGCAGTGACTAATAATGTGTGCATTTTTCCCCATAGCGAATTCCCATTTGTGTGTTAAACAATAATACTGCGTAATCGAACATGTTTCATGGTCACTCCATTCCGTTACGAGCGGTTTGCGGAGACGACAACGGAGGATATGTAGCCCTGGAGCCTTGGCGGACGGCACCGCGGTTTAACGTCAACGCGGGGGGAGGGGGGAGGGGCGTGTCTGCCTGATAAACTCGAATTCGGCCTCCAGGTGTTAATACTTTGGTATTAACACCACTAATTCCGTAGCGGTAGATGTGAGTAAGTTGTCCCCCGTGAGATACCTTCGAAATGAGCGACAAACAAAAAAATGGTTCGAATGGCTCTGAGCACAACGGGACTTAATTTCTGAGGTCATCAGACCCCTAGAACTTAGAACTACTTAAACCTAACTAACCTAAGGACATCACACACAGCCATTCCCGAGGCAGGATTCGAACCTGCGACCGTAGCGGTTGCGCGGTTCCAGACTGTAGCGCCTAGAACCGCTCGGCCACTCAGGCCGGCTAACGACAAACCGTTGACATTTCATGCGCTACTAAGTTTTAAAATATGTTGCATGAACGCGAAATGAGATGCAGTGGTCACAGTTGCACTTAAGCAATTGAATTGTATATTTGTCTTGACTGCAATTATTTTCTTAATTTCCTGACTTTCATTTGCCACTTATGTTTTGTACCGACAAGATCTACGAGATGCTTAGCATACGGCTGAAATGCGTCAGGAAATTAATAAAATAACTGCGCTGAAGGTGAATGTGCAATTCAGTTGCCGGCCGGGGGGCCGAGCGTTTCTAGGCGCTACAGTCTGGAACCGCGCGACCACTACGATCGCAGGTTCGAATCCTGCCTCGGGCATGGATGTGTGTGATGTCCTTAGGTTAGTTAGGTTTAAGTAGTTCTAAGTTCTATGGGACTGATGACCACAGATGTTAAGTCCCATAGTGCTCAGAGCCATTTGAACCATTTTTTTTTTTTTTTTTTTTTTTTTTTTTGCAATTCAGTTATATAACTAAATTTTGAAGTTCTTCCCGAAATGCAAATCATGTTACGTGCGTTTGTACACAGAGTTACAAAAATGGATTTCTGTGATTAGCCCAGTGTCTGTCGACGTGGAGTTGGAAATGGAAGAGGGTAAGAGAGAGCGGAAATAGCCATAACACATTTTCTGAGTGGTCAGTAATGGAGAAGAAGGGTGAACGAAGAACAAGATTTAGCGTCCTATCGACGGCTACGCCATTAGAGACGACCATAAACTCGCTTTGTGGAAGAATAGAAGGCTGTGCCCTTTCAAAGGAATCATCCCAAAGATTTAGGAAATTCACGGATACCCGGCAGGGGGGGAGTGGGTGGGTTAATGGGGGGGGGGGGGGCGGGGGCTTAAACTGCCGCGAAGGCACTTTGTGTACCAGTCACTTGCCGCTTTTCCTGTTCCTGTCGCGAATGGTTCGCTGGAAGAACGATTGTTAGTAAGCATCCGTGTGGGCTTGAATCTTTCTAACTTTACCTTCATGATATCTCCTAAAGATATACGTAGGAGGAAGCAGCATATTGGTTGACTCCTCTTGGAACTTTTAACGGTAAACAACACTCCGATGCAGAACGCCACTCTTGCAGAGCCCGCCACTGGAGACGGCTGAATATCTCTGTCGTGCTTTCGTGCTTTCGTGCTTACTGAATGAAACTGTAACGATACGCGCTCCTCTTCTTGGGATTTTCTCTGTTTCTTACATCAGTCCTATCTAGTACGGAGCCCAGAGAGACGGGCAATAGGGTTTTCTAAACTACCTCCTTTATAGGTGGACTGCGTTTCTGAGGAGTCTTCAAACGAGACTCAGTCTGACCTCTGCCTTACCTGCGATTAATTTTATATCGTCGTTCCACTTTAAATAGCTCCGCATGCATGTTCCTAGATATTTTGTGGATGTGACTGCTTCCAGTGATTGTTTTGTAATCATGTAATAATACGGTAACAGATCTTCCTGCCTATTTTTGCGCAATAAGCCACATTGTTTATGTTGAGGGTCAATTGCCAATACCTACACCAAGCGTCGATCCACTGATGGTCTTCCTGCATCCTGTGTACCCTCCCTTGCGGTACACCAGAAGCTACTTTTACGTCTGATGATTTCTCTCCATTGAGAGTGATATACCGTGTTCTGTTTGCTAGGAATCCTTCAATCCAATCACACAGCTAGTTTGATATTGTGTCCGCTCGCATTTTGTTCATTAGGCGGCAGTGCGGATCTGTATCGAAAGCCTTCCAGAAGGCAAGGAACACGGGATCCTCCCCAGTGAATGTATCTACTGTTTTCCAGTTCTCGCGGACAACTACAGCAATCTGTCCTCCCCGATCGCTGAGTGGTCAGCGTGACAGATTGCCGTCCTACGGGCCCGGGCTCGATTCCCGGCTGGGTCGGGTATTTTCTCCGCTCAGGGACTGGATGTTGTGCTGTCTTCATCATCATTTCATTCCCATCCGGCGCGCAGGTCGCCCAATGTGTCGTCGAATGTACTAAGACCTGCACCAAGGCGGCCGGACCTGTACCGCAAGGCGACTCCTGACCAATGACGCCAAACGCTCATTTCATTACTACATCGAGCTTAAGCTCACACGTCCGCAGCTCGTGGTCGTGCGGTAGCGTTCTCGCTTCCCACGCCCGGGTTCCCAGGTTCGATTCCCGGCGGGGTCAGGGATTTTCTCTGCCTCGTGATGACTGGGTGTTGTGTGCTGTCCTTAGGTTAGTTAGGTTTAAGTACTTCTAAGTTCTAGGGGACTGATGAGCATAGATGTTAAGTCCCATAGTGCTCAGAGCCATTTGAACCTTAAGCTTACACGATTGTTGCTTTCGAAGCCCATGCTGAGTCCCAAAATTTCTTCAGAAATTTCGTAATATGCGAGTACAAAATATATTCTAAAATTTCTTATTCACAGCCGTACTCTTTGATGCTGTAATGGCATTATGCTCACTCATTCCCTGTTCTGCAGTGAGTCGAAAAATTCCGGTTGGCTACCAGGAGATCTAATATTGCTCTTTCAACAGTGGATTCTCTGATTAGCTGCCCAAGGTAATTTCCTCATAAGCCATTTAGAACAATTTCACATAGTTCCCTGTCTCTTCTACCCGCCTTCATCACTTGAAAATCCCAGTCTATAGCTGTCAAGTTTAGATCTCTCGCTACTACTATATCATGAACAGGAAGTTTATGGGCAACCTTTTCCCAGTTTTCTCTTATATGTCCTGCGGCTACTACTCCTTAGGCAGAGGGTGTATAAAATTATCCGATAGTTATGTTTTGATCCAACTTTAACACTTACCTTCACCCAAATTATTTCAAACTCGGATTCTGTACTAACCTCACTAGATATTATAGTATAAACACGTCTCCACGAGCGTTGTTCAAACTACCTTTCAGATATATATTTCAACATGAATTTGTAATTTCGTTGCTATTATTATTTAGCTTGGTTTCTGTCCCTGTTACTATGTGGGCATTGTTAACGGTTATACACTGCTCCCCAAAACTTAAGAACGAGCTGGAGACAGTAACACAACATGTTAACTACTGAGTGAAACTCAGAGAAGATTTTGCTAGAGGTCTCCCAGTCGTTCGCAGGAAGTTGGACGTCACAGGGCGTGAGGTCAGCGTGACTATAGCGCCAACCGCAACATGAGGCAGTTAAAGAAATGGGAAAAGACAGCTTGTGACAGTCAGGAAGCAGTTATAGTGCACTGCGGTCGTGTTCGTTACAACATGGCCCAGAGACAACATTTGGGCGACTTCACACGCGGAAGATTCATGATGAAACTGGACAATGGACGAAGTGTGACGAGTGTAGCTCAGGAGTTTGTTATTGCTTCCAGCATTGATTCACGTGCATGGGAAGCCGCTGCTACCAGAAGGGGAGGAGGTGGTAGGCCACGTTCAACTGCAGCAGCAGATTACCACAACATTGTGCAATAGGCAAGAAGGAACCACGTCAAACAGTGGGTGCTGTTCCAACCACATTTAACAGGTATACAAGACACGCAATCTCACGCTCCACCGTGGCACGGCGACCGAATGCGAGTGGCCTCTTCGCCCGAAGACCAACACATTGTGTTCCGTTGACACCCACATATCGGTGGTAGCGTTTGTGTCGGTGCCAAGGACATAAGAGCTGGACCAATGACGAGTGGATTCAATCTGAGTAATGATTCTGGACGTACCCTCATGTGGCGAGAGCTGGAAGCACGTAATGCACACTGGAATAATTTCGTTTTGGTGGCCCAGGTGTTATATTTGGGAAGGCATAATGTTTCATGGGCCTTCTAACTTAGAAATTTTTAACATGGTATACTCACCAGTCAACCTTATTGAGACACTGTGTTTAATTCCCCATGTGCGTCTTTTCAGGGGTGCATTCGGCCCTGACTTCTTTTTTAAGGATGCCAATGCCCGACCGCATCGAACAGTACTGGTGAAGGAGCTTTCGGAACGAGAGGATATTCGGCGAATGGACTGACCTGCCCGTGCCATCGAGTTAAATCCCATCGAGCAAGTGTGGGACGCATTGGGGAGACGTATTCCAGCACGTCCACATCTACCACCGATCATCCAGCAGTTGTCAACCGCGCTGGTAAATGGAAATTAGCGTTTGGCGTCATTGGCCGGGAGGCCCCTTGCGGGGCAAGTCCGGCCGCTTTGGTGCTGGGTCACTCCGAAAGAAATGCACACTATTTTTTTTTAATTCCATCTTTTATTCTACATGTTTGAAAGTTTTACAGTGTGTAGATACATCCTTTAGGAACAATAATTTCATTTCTCCACATAATTTCCATCCCTCTCAACTGCCTTTCGCCATCTTACAACCAGCGCCCGTATACCCCCACGGTAAAATTCTGGACCAAGCTGTTGGAGCCACTGTTTGGCAGCGTGCACAAGGGAGTCATCATCTTCAAACCTTGTTCCATGGAGAGAGTCTTTCAGTTTCCCAAAGAGATGATAATCATATGGAGCCAGGTCAGGACTGTAAGGCAAGTGCTTCAGTGTTGTCCATCCGAGTTTTGTGATCGCTTCCATGGTTTTTTGACTGACATGTGGCTGTGCATTGTCGTGCAACAGAAAAACATCCTGCTTTTGCCGATGTGGTCGAACACGACAGTCGAGCTTGAAGTTTCTTCAGTGTCGTCACATATGCATCAGAATTTATGGTGGCTCCACTAGGCATGATGTCCACAAGTAAGAGTCCTCCGGAATCGGAAAACACCGTAGCCATAACTATTCCAGCAGAAGGTGTGGTTATGAATTTCTTTTCTTGGGTGAATTTGCATGATGCCACTCCATTGATTGCCTCTTCGTCTCTGGTGAGATATGATGGAGCCATGTTTCGTCACCTGTCATAATTCTTCCAAGAAATTCATCTCCACCATTCTCGTACTGTTCCAAAAGTTTGCTGCATACTGTTTTTCTTGTTTCTTTGTGAGCCACTGTCAACATCCTGGGAACCCACCTGGCACAAACCTTTTTTAACGCCAACACTTCCAGTATTCTACAAACACTTCCTTCCCTATTCCAACGCAGCGTGACAATACGTCTGTCAGCAGCCACCAATTCGTTAACTCTCTGCACATTGTCTGGAGTGTGTACAGTACGAGGCCAGCCACTGCGAGGACAATCCTCAATATTGCCGTGCCCGCTTTCATCACGTAACCTGCTTGCCCACAGACTAACTGTACTCCGATCGACAGCAGCATCTCCATACACCTTTCTCAACCTCTTGTGGATGTTTCCCACTGTCTCGTTTTCACAGCACAGTAATTATATGACAGCACGTTGCTTCTGACGAACGTCAAGTGTAGCAGCCATCTTGAAGACATGCTGTGACGGCGCTACTCACGGGAACAGGTTGAACTAATTTTGAAAACAAGCGGGAAGAATGTATCCACACACTGTAAAACTTTCACACATGCAGAATGAAAACTGTATTTTTACAAAAATAGTGTGCATTTCTTTTGGAGTGACCCTCGTAGATTCGACGCCACACTGGCGACCTGCCCGCCGGATGGGGATGAAATGATGATGAAGACAGCACAACACATAGTCCCTGAGCGGAGAAAATCCCCGACCCAGCCGGGAATCGAAACCGGGCCCGTAGGACAGCAATCCATTACGTTCACCACTCATCTATCGAGGAGGACAACCGCACTGCTGGAGGAATGGAACTTCGCACCACAAGAACTGTTTACCAACCGTCTGGTGGGCGTGGAAGAACGTTGCATGGCAAGCATTGGCACCTCTGGTGATAAGCTGTGTTACGTGGCAGAGAGACATCAAGCGAAAGCCGTGAGGTAAAGATTTGTGTTGGATAGGGATTCGAACCCAGAACCTAATCGGATTGTTATCGAAGCACAATTAACTGTGACATATCCCATTTTCTAGACAGTAGCTAGATGTTTTAACTGAAATGACGAGACGAAACATTAATGTTTTCCTTCTCAGGACTCCAACCCGGCACCTATCGCTGTTATATTCTAGAGAAAACGAACGTTAAATATGGGTTTGTTACACGAGCAGCGACATGTGAGCATGTTTGAACTAGAAATAATATGACGAAGGGTTCAGTGCTGACTGGGAATCGAACCCACACATATCGTTGTTGACTACACAAAAAGAGACGTCAGCTACCGAATTTTTCTCCGCCAGAAGCTCGGAATAACATCCTTGAACTTACAGTGATCTCTCAAATAGTTTTGTGTCTCACTGGGAGTCAAAAACGTCAGATTTCGTTAGTGTTGACAGCGAATGAAAATGCATTAAAAATCAAAATTATTATCCACCAGCAGATAAGTGTTCTCATGCCAGAGCTTGATAATACATAATGAAAACTTTAGTGCCGGGTCAGGATTCGAACCCATTCACGCGCAATATGTGGAGATGTTGAGGAATCTGCAGTTTTGAACAAACAACAAATAGTAGTCGAGCAGTATTGTCACGAAGGGATCAAATTCCGCGTTAAGGACGGTCTGAGTTGCATTCCAAGTTCAGAACCAGTTTCATCGACATACAGAAGCTCAAATAAAAGATGGAATAAGTGTCCTGTGACCCTACATAGCGTTTGTTTCGTCGCTAGAAATAAATAACTAGTATAAGAAAGGTTACTGGTGATAGAGTTCCCACATTTCGCCACTCCTGACTTTATTGTGGTTCAACCTAACGTCTACTTGTTAGAGAAGGAATAACATGTTTAATGTGAATTTCAGACCTCAATGCCATTATACCTTCTTCACTTGGCGTAGCCAGAAGAGAATAGAATCTGTCTCTCCCTATTAAAAATCATCGGCAAAAGTTGGAATCGAACCCAGACCACCAAATCCTCTGCAGTGCGACACATTTTTCTGTCATAACAACGTTGCGGCACACCCGATGAGAAATTCTGACACACAGGCTACCTGTAGTGGTTCGCAGCATGTTCAGTACATTCATTTACTTGGTTGACCGAATCACCATGAACTAGCTGTCTCGGCTACCCAGTGCATACATTCGACTCTATTTTGTAATCACCGAAATAAAATCACGTAACTGCCACCTACACAGAACTGCCAACAGTGCAGGATGCAGAAATTTAAATAGGATCTGTTCCTTTCCATTTGAGCTACTCTATTGCTCTATCTGTTTGTTGAAAACATCGTGCAGTGCGAAAGAAAAGCTGTAACTGTCTGTCCTTCAGAAGTTTAGATCCGGCCATACGCATTATCTCACAGCACTGTGGAATGCCTAAGTTCTGGAGGAACTGTTCTTGACTTCTGGTGCTGCTGCATGCAGGTGATAAGTGGTAGCGTAATGGTAAGCGTCGCGCACCGTAGATAAGGCGTCTCGAGTTCTATTAAATTCACCGCAACATTTTTTTAAACGCAATTCTGCTGTCTGCTGAAGTTACCTATTTAATGGAACTTTGAACATAATTCCCTTCACTTCTCAACCCAAAATAGCCCCATGTGGAAAAAGGGCTAACTTCTGCGACATTTTGTTCTTTTCACGTTTAATAGACGGCCAGGCAGCAGATGCATCTCGAAACTTTTGTGTTATCTATGGGGTGAGCGCATCGTGCTAAAATAGAAAAGTATTTTCTACATTAGCTGTCGTCTGGTAGTGGTATTCTTCTTCAAACCTTGTTTGACAGCTTTAGCTCAGAACCAGTTTTCTACATGGATGTAATCAATAAACTGCATGTGCACTGTCAGACTGTTATTGATAACATCAGAGAATTCGCATATATCGTTGATGATTAATTTCTCTCTCATGTTTAGTACTGGTTTAACAACACCAAAAGACACCTCACGAAAATTGTGCACTGTATTATAAGAAATGAAATAAAACTACCCACGATAACCTTACGACGAAAGTCTGTTTTAATAAAGCTACCTGTACACAAGCGTGCCTCTATCGGCACGAATTTGTAAAATACTACTGACTTAGATTTCGACTGGGTCTGTGATTAATTGGTATGCTGTGTCATACTCAACAGGTATGCAAATGTGACTTTCATAAATAAAGTTGTGTATTCCTAGAAACCAAAAATTTGCTATTCAGCAGCGGAATGAGGAGTCACCTGTTGTGCAGCATTGTAAGTTTTTCACCATTGCACTATGAGCTGAAAGCATTTTCTTGCGATTTCCTTATCGATGTTTGATCTGACTGCGTGTAGTTCTTTCACAGATGGGATGAAAACGTTACAGCCTGCGAGACTGGAACCTCACACCATAACGGACACTTCCTCACAGCTCAACACGTTACCGCACAGCTAGCGAAGAGTTACGTGTTGTTCCCTCCACTTACGACGGCAATAGGGGCTAGAGCTCGTACACCGCTATTTAAAGGACGAGATTAGTTGCGATTTCCACGTGCAACGGCTTTCCTGGGCTGAAAACCGTAAATTTACAATCTTTTGTTACACCTCAAGCGATAATAAGTCAGATTATTCAATGGAAATGACAGGAAATATCAAGTGAACTTTGAGGCTTAATTCCGTGCACACCAGGAAGTAACTCGTCGATCACTGAGTTGCCAAACATACCTTGCCTTGTTGCTAAATCTCAGTTACAGTACCAGCAGGAAGAAGACGAACCGAGGTGATCCTACAGCGGTCTGGGAAGTGACCATAGCTGGCGTCTCAAAGACGCATCTGCTACAGCGTGGAATATGTAACGCGTCTGACTCGCATTTCTGTTACTAGGTTTAGGGACTGGAGCGTAGTTACTAATAATACTCAGAACTGTCTGCAAACTAAGCATCATAAATCAGTAATCTCATAGTTGTTTTTATATTTCTTTCGTAACTGTACTCAAAACTAAGAAACTCATTCACGGTCGTTTTAGTGCCTCCCCGATAGTCAAGCATAAAAAAGAATGTGTGTGAGTGTGTGTGTGTGTGTGTGTGTGTGTGTGTGTGTGTGTGTGTATACAGAGAGATATATAGAGAGAGAGACATATATATATATATATATATATATATATATATATATATATATATATATATATAGAGAGAGAGAGAGAGAGAGAGAGAGAGAGAGAGAGATAGAAGGGAGACAGATAGAGATAGGTAGACAGATAGATATAGATAGATTGAGATAGATATATAGGTATAGATAGAGAGATAGATAGAGATAGATATAGATAGAGAGATAGATAGAGATAGATATAGATATAGATAGAGAGATAAGATAGATAGATAGAGATAGAAGGGAGAGAGAGGGAGAGCGAGAGAGACAGAGAGAGAGAGAGAGATAAAAGTAAAAAAGAATGAGAGAGAGGGTAAAAAATTGTTGTAAAAAAAATGAATACCGCTATGAATTACCGAAATTTTCGCCCTATCAATAATCAAATCTAAACTTCAAAATAAAAGACGACAGTTTCTGTAATAAACCGGGACTCCTATCAAGACTCTTTCATCCCTGTTAACTAACCACGAAAGATGTCTGATATGCCTCCATTCAGAAGTAACAAAGTGTGTATGCATTTAAAAACGAATCACATTATGTGAAGTTCTGTGACGGAGATACGAGCCCAACACGCAATCGGATTGTTAACTAAGTAAAATCAAACGTTATGTATCGGTTTTTCTTACCAGCTGCTAGGTGTTTGAATCTAAAATAAGGATACAAATTGTTGTGCCTGAGCGACAATCGAACCGCACTCCTATCGTTCTTCTTTATCGTCCACAAATATAGCTTATGTATCAATTACTTACTCACCAACAGTAAGATATGTGCGTGTTTGACAAGAAATTGTTGGCAACAGATGAACAGACATTAAAATGCACGTTAATTTTCACTAGCAGGCCGGTGTGCACGTGATAGGCCTTGAAATGAAATTATGAATATTTTTGTACTGCAGTATTCGACAGCCATTCCTAGGCGCAAGTAATGAAGAAAGGCAGTGCGTTTTTGTTATTAAGTAACGTCTTCATCAATTACTTTAGTTTTTTGTAATCTACGAGAAAATGCTGATGTTTGATATTAACACGAAAAGGATTCCGTAGACTGGAAAAGGACCTGTTCTTGGGCAACTACTTCTATAATGACCAAAAGGCCTTATATGATCTTCAGGCACGTGTGTTCCAGCAGCGGTATGAAGAAAATGATGCTAATAATGACAGTAATAATCGCATTATCCGGTAACTTCACACTTCATAGTGGATTTTCTCAGACTAAAAAGTTTCCATAATTAGTGAAAATTTCAAAATGGCTTCACATCGATGCCTAGAAGATGCCTGCACTGTTGGCAGTTCTGTGTAGGAGACAGTTACGTGATTTTATTTCGGTGATTACAAAATAGAGTCGAATGTATGCACTGGGTAGCCGAGACAACTAGTTCATGGTGATTCGGTCAACCAAGTAAATGAATGTACTGAACATGCTGCGAACCACTACAGGTAGCCTGTGTGTCAGAATTTCTCATCGGGTGTGCCGCAACGTTGTTATGACAGAAAAATGTGTCGCACTGCAGAGGATTTGGTGGTCTGGGTTCGATTCCAACTTTTGCCGATGATTTTTAATAGGGAGAGACAGATTCTATTCTCTTCTGGCTACGCCAAGTGAAGAAGGTATAATGGCATTGAGGTCTGAAATTCACATTAAACATGTTATTCCTTCTCTAACAAGTAGACGTTAGGTTGAACCACAATAAAGTCAGGAGTGGCGAAATGTGGGAACTCTATCACCAGTAACCTTTCTTATACTAGTTATTTATTTCTAGCGACGAAACAAACGCTATGTAGGGTCACAGGACACTTATTCCATCTTTTATTTGAGCTTCTGTATGTCGATGAAACTGGTTCTGAACTTGGAATGCAACTCAGACCGTCCTTAACGCGGAATTTGATCCCTTCGTGACAATACAGCTCGACTACTATTTGTTGTTTGTTCAAAACTGCAGATTCCTCAACATCTCCACATATTGCGCGTGAATGGGTTCGAATCCTGACCCGGCACTAAAGTTTTCATTATGTATTATCAAGCTCTGGCATGAGAACACTTATCTGCTGGTGGATAATAATTTTGATTTTTAATGCATTTTCATTCGCTGTCAACACTAACGAAATCTGACGTTTTTGACTCCCAGTGAGACACAAAACTATTTGAGAGATCACTGTAAGTTCAAGGATGTTATTCCGAGCTTCTGGCGGAGAAAAATTCGGTAGCTGACGTCTCTTTTTGTGTAGTCAACAACGATATGTGTGGGTTCGATTCCCAGTCAGCACTGAACCCTTCGTCATATTATTTCTAGTTCAAACATGCTCACATGTCGCTGCTCGTGTAACAAACCCATATTTAACGTTCGTTTTCTCTAGAATATAACAGCGATAGGTGCCGGGTTGGAGTCCTGAGAAGGAAAACATTAATGTTTCGTCTCGTCATTTCAGTTAAAACGTCTAGCTACTGTCTAGAAAATGGGATATGTCACAGTTGATTGTGCTTCAATAACAATCCGATTAGGTTCTGGGTTCGAATCCCTATCCAACACAAAGCTTTACCTCACGGCTTTTCGAGTAAGTTACTTGTGAATAAGCAATATTTAACATCTCTCGTAGTTCGTTAACGGGAACAATAGATGCTGGGTAGGAATTCACGTCTGTTAAAAATGTTTACGTTATGTAATTTAAAGTTGATATTTGCTAACTGATACTTTCTAAAATCGAGGTATATCACTCTCTGTATGCCTAGTCAGGAATGACTGTTAGTTTCCGTCAGTCACGAAATATTTGCTTAGTCTGCATGACCTGGGTTTGAATCTATATGCAGAACGAGACGGTTCGTCGTGTCATTTGAAGTTCATACATATTCTCAACTACCTGCTCGTGAATAACTTAAATTGTTAATGTAATTTTGTGTTAAATAACAAGTACGATATGTTACTTTGAAGAGGAAATCATGAATACGACGAACTTAATACGTGCGCTACCTATCTGACGTAATAATGACAATGATAACATTTCAGGTATGTCATTTATGGCATAAATGTGAGCTCACAGGCGTTAAGGACAGTCTTATCTGTGATAAGGTGTTCCCTGATATTTCTAGTATCGTGGTATAACTTTACATCTTGAGTTATTGCGATACAGAGCAGTGTTTTCTAGTGGTGACTTGTTGGAACCATTTTCAATAGTCAAACGACTGTACCAAGGAGTGATTAGAGGACCTGCTAGACAGATGCGTTATGTGGGTTGTATTCGAATCAGGTGAAATGCAATTCAGGTCGTTCGGATACTTTTGAGCATGACTGTACCTTTCCGGACTGTGGAGGGATTTATTTATTCTAAAAAATGTACATGTGCAAGTTAGACAGACTCCGCTGCTCTAGTAGCCGCTTCCTGAGTGTGGTGCACGCCTGACCTATTGATGGGGGTGCTAGAAGTCTCCACCCGAATAGGCAGATTGCGACATCCACATCTAAGATCGTCAATAAACTAATCAGATCACTCAGTGACTTCACCTTACCCTTCTGAGTTCCAACAATACAAAAAAAGTTTAATTTTAAAGGGTAGGAAGAGGAGGAGAGATTTGAACCACTTTAACTGATCAGCCTGAACATTATGACCACCGACTTACTATCGACGTAACTCCGTCCAGGCGACAGCGAGGAATGACTGCTAGTCAGACACACACATGGTGCATGTAGTACCAGTGGGCGCGCTGTCCGTGTGTAGACTGGGGAAGGCACGCAATGTAACTGACTTTGACCCAGGGCAGATTGTGAAGGCGTAGGGGCTCGGCACGAGCACGACTTGTAGGGTGTTCGAGGAGTGCTTTGGTCAGGGTCTTTAATACGTGGCGAAACCAAGCTGAAACCACATCCAGACGTCGTGGGGTTGTGCGCTCACCCCTCATTACAGATTGCGGACGTCTTAGGCTGGCAGACTGGTAAAACAGGGTGGACGGCGAATATGGCGGAACTAATTTCAGACTTTAATACTGGGCAGAATACAAGTGTGTCTGAACACTCAGTGCGCCGAACGCTCCTAACGATGGGCCTCCGCAGCAGGCGGCCCATGAATGTGCCAATGTTGGAACCAGGACTTCTGCAACTATGCCTGAAATGGGCACGTGACCATCGACACTGGACGTTGGCGCAGTGGCAGAACGTTGAATGGTCTGACAAATCTCGATACCTTCTTCATCATGCCGATGGGAGAGCGCGAATCCGTCGTCTACCAGTACACCAGTATTGCGGGATGGAGACAAGCTGGTGGCGGCTCCATTATGCTCTGGGGAACATTCACGTGGGCATCCATGGGTCCAGTGGAGCTCGTGCAAGGCACCATGACGGCCAGGGAGTATCATACACTGGTTGCAGACCACGTACACCCCTTCATGACGATCATGTTTCCCGAAGGGCAGTGGCATTTTTCAACAAGATAATGCGCCACGTCACAACACCAGGAGTGTGATGGAGTGGTTTGAAGAACACAGTGACGAATTAAAATTGATGTGCTGGCGACCCCCTCTCTGGAATTTACGGGAATCGGGAATTAGGTGATTTGTGTGTGCACATGTGATGCCAACTCCCTCCAGCGACCTACCATGGCCTCATTGCTTCCTTGCCAGAACGTGTCGTCGCTGTTATCTAAGCCAAAGGCGGACATACCAGCTGTTGGACAGGTGCTCATAATGTTCTGGGTTATCAGTTTACAGGCATTGATACGAGACTCAACTTGGTGTGTAGTAACACTATTTTCGCTCAAAGTGTCGAGATCCTCTTACAAATGGCTGCCAACGGCTCAATCTTTATGTGGCGATCGATATTGCACTGTACAGTTCATCGAATATCACAACAGTTGAATGATTTGAGTAAATATTTAAGCCCCATTAAATTAATTGTAACATGGCCTCCCTGTACATACCAACTATGGTGACTTTACAGTGTAACTTTTGAACATCCTTGGGAGTATGGTATGGGTCATATTTGTCCGTCTTCTTATTCCTTACATAAATCATTACACTGCACAGATATTCCCACTCATACCATGAATACTGAACTCTGGAATTGACGTGTTGCACATTTTCAGCTTCAGTTCGTGCCAAAGTCGTTGTCCATTTCCAGGCCTGCATTTACACATTTAGATCCACTTATGTTCACGTTATATATGCTGGTGAACAGTAGTTCTCTTGAGAATTTTCCTGCAGTTCTTTGAGCAGTGATTAGTGCGAAAGGTGGCGGCTGTTTCTGCTGCTGCTACGATGGTGTGGGCATTGTATAGTTGAATGAATCCAGTTCCAATAAATTAGGAAGGCCTTGTGTGGGATGATTTGGTTTCCTATTGGTCCAATCTTCCTATGTGTATGGGTGGGGAGGGGAGAGGGAGGGGTAGCGGGTTGTGGTAACGTTGAACAATTGCCAGTGGTTCCCAGGGGGGAGGAGAGTGAGGCTGACCTTGAATGTGAATCGCACAAATCGCACAAGTGTGTAATCCGATTCGAACCCATTCACGCGCAATATGTGGAGATGTTGAGGAATCTGCAGTTTTGAACAAACAACAAATAGTAGTCGAGCTGTATTGTCACGAAGGGATCAAATTCCGCGTTAAGGACGGTCTGAGTTGCATTCCAAGTTCAGAACCAGTTTCATCGACATACAGAAGCTCAAATAAAAGATGGAATAAGTGTCCTGTGACACACTTCATCAGTGACCTTGAGGTAAGACCGTTATCCGTTTCCGTACATAGACTGGATAACAGCTTCCACGATTGTTGCCCATGACATCTGCAAAAATCCATGTTCCATGTTTTGATCTTTTTCACCCTCTCTGTATCTCCTTCGTGCTATGCTTCAGCAGATGCCTCACCAACCGGCGCTTTTTGTGGAAAGAGTTTCGTGTAGGCATCTTTTCTCGTATATTCTTTGTAGTATCTCTTCAATTTGTGTATTATAAGAACAGATAAGCTTTTTTTACATTCCTATGCATCGCCTCATTTAAAATTATTGCCATTTCTTCTTCTCTGTTTCCCCTAACGTCTGTATAACACTCCACTATAGATGAATAGTTTCAAAACCTGAAATTCACAATCTGTTTCAATATTTAATATCAATAAGACTTTTGTGGAAGACGCTTTCTTTGCCTGCCATTAGCTGCTTCTGATGTTCTCTTCTTTCAGTAAATGACTGCAATCCTGTTTTGTAGATAGCAGAACTCTTCCAGTTTTTCTGTTATACAGGGTCATCGTTAATAAAACCTACAAACTGCAGGGACGAAATGATAGTTAAATCAAGACCAGGCGCTGATATACATCAATGGGGATGTACATCAACGCCAAGACGGCACGGTAACTCAACGTGTTCGGTCAGATGCAACGAACGAAAGCCAACAAAATAAGATTCCAAAAACAAAACGAAAAAGATGGATAGAGCGTCTCCCATATAAGCAGGATATCCCGGGTTCGAGTCCCACTCGGTACACACATTTTCAACTGTCCCCGTTGATGTACATCAACACCTGTCGGCAGCTTAGGGTCTTGATTTAATTATCATTTCATTCCAGAGAGCTGCATTGTCACCAATGGTATCTGTTCTTTCGGTCATGTCCGAATGCTTTTGATCGTTAATAAAACCGACAAACTGCAGGGACGAAATGATAATTAAATCAAGACCCTAAGCTGCCGACAGGCAGTGGGGACAGTTGAAAATGTGTGCCCCGAGTGGGACTCGAACCCGGGATCTCCTGCTGATATGGCAGCTTCAAAAGCTTATATTCTGTTTATCGTTCATGTTTCACTTCCATACATTGCTATACTCCATACAAATACTTTCACAATTGACTTTCTAACACTTAAATCTATACTCGATGTTAACAAATGTCTCTTTTTCAGAAATGCTTTCTTGCCATTGCTTCCTCCCTACTTAATCAGTTATTTTGTTTCCCAAATAGTAAAACCCATTTACTACTTTAAGTGTCCCTTAGCATCACCTGATTTCAATCGACAACGCCGGCCGAAGTGGCCGAGCGGTTCTGGCGCTGCAGTCTGGAACCGCGAGACCGCTACGGTCGCAGGTTCGAATCCTGCCTCGGGCATGGATGTGTGTGATGTCCTTAGGTTAGTTAGGTTTAACTAGTTCTAAGTTATAGGGGACTAATGACCTCAGCAGTAGAGTCCCATAGTGCTCAGAGCCATTTGCACCATTTTTTAAATCGACAACATTCCGTTATCCTCGTTCTGCTTTTGTTGATGTTCATCTTATTTCCTCCTTTAAAGATACTATTGATTCCGTTAAACTGCTCTTCCAAGTCCTTTACGTCTGACAGAATTAAAATATTATCGTCAGATCTCAATGTGTGTGTGGAATGGGGAAGGCACGCAAATGGTTCAAATGGCTCTGAGCACTATGGGACTTAACATCTGAGGTCATCAGTCCCCAAGAACTTAGAATTACTTAAACCTAACTAACCTAAGGACATCACACACATCCCTGCCCGAGGCAGGATTCGAACCTGCGACAGTAGCGGTCGCTCGGTTCCTGACTGAAGCGCCTAGAACCGCTCGGCCACTACGGCCGGCAGTAGGAGAACTGAAGTCCTTTCTTCCCCAAGAGCCGAAATCAAAGATGGCTGTGATCTTGGACGATGGGGTCTGGAGCGAAATCGACGTTAGAACTCATCACAAAGGCGTTCCATTGGATTCGATTGGGGAATTAGGGCGGGTCAATCTATTACACAAATGTTATTGTCCACAAAGCATTGCCGCACAGATGTTGCTGTACGACAGAGTGAGTTGTCATGCTAATACAAGCAGTCATCATCTCCGCCCTTTCCTGCACTGTTCACAGTATACATTGCTATAAAATGTGTTCATATCCTTCCACATTTAGTGTTTTCATAAGTGTACTAAGTAAACCACACCCAAAACATGAAGAATATCTTCATAGAATAACCCCACCTCCTCTGCACCTTGCCGCGTGGTCTAGAGCGCCTTGCCATGGTTCACCCCCCTTGCCCCTCCAATTCTCCCCGCCCTTCCATCCCCTCCCCCACCCCCCGCCCCACGCGTCGGAGGGCCGAGTCCTCCGTCGGGCATGGATGTGTATGTGGTCCTTAGCGTAAGTTAGTTTAAGTTACGAGGGCTACTCAGAAAGTAAGAAGCGATAGGTCGCGAAATGGAAACCACAGCGAAAATCAAAACTGTTTTATTTGCAACGGTTAGCTACACCTTCCAGCTACTTCTCTACATAGTCGCCGCTCAGACTTACACATCTGTCGTAGCGTTGTACCAACGTTCCAATTCTCTCGTTATAGGAGACAGCCGCCAGTGTTTTACGGCAATTTTCTACTCTGGACTGCAGCTCGTTGTCTGTGTCAAAATATTGTCTTCATTTAAGCAGAGATGAACCTCAGGGGGTAGCCAATTACAGGCTGTATTGTGGGTGATCAAACACTTCTTATCGAAAACGCTGCAGGAGCATCTTCATTGCCCCTGCAGAGTGCGGCCAGGAATTGTCATGTAGAACGAACCGCATGACAGTTATGTTATGTGGATTGCATAGTTTCAGGCAAAATCTTTCGCCAGACCCTCATACTTGGCGGGAGATGCTAATTTCTAGCCATCTTTACGTTCTCACTGTGAGCTGAGAACTGAAAAGAGCGACATGATGCGATCGACAGGTGTACTAGACACAGTGCCCAACGCATCTGTGCAAAGCTTCATCAGATTTCCGCTGTATTTTCCATTTCGCGACCGATCGTTCCTTACTTTCCGAATAACCCTCATAGATTAAGTGGTCTAAGCCTTGGTACCAATGACCTCAGCAGTTTGGTCCCATAGTATCTTACCAAAAATTTTCCCCCATACTTCACTGTTGACACTATGCATAGTGCCACATACCATTCCTTCATCTGATTTCCCCAGAGTATAGTGTCATTCATCAGCTCAAACCACCCGTTCCCAGCGATCCACTGTCCAGTGGCAAAGCTCTTTACACAACCTCGAGAGTCGCTTATCACTGACTTCAGAAATATGTGGCTTGTAAGAAGGTGCTCGACCATCATACCCCGTGCTTTTTAACTCCACAAGCACAGCCATTGTACTGGCTGGGCTGCTGGCAGCGATCTGGAATTCACGAGTGATTTCTTCCGCTCATATCAAGCGATTTTTCACAATTACCCTCCACGATACTTGACTATCCTTGCCCGTCAGTACACCAGATCTGCTTTGTCTTGGTTTAGCTGTGGTTGTTCCTAGGAGCGTCAAGTTCCAATCATTCCACCAACAGTCTGCTTGGACAACTTTGAAGGGTTGAAATGTCCCTGACGTATTTGTTACTCAGGTGACATCCATTGACTAGTTCACGTTCGAAGTCACTAACCTCTCTCGACCGACCCACTCCGCTGTTACTCGTTCTCTGCTGACAACAAAATACTTTCAGCTTCTATTTACACTCGCGGGTTCGCCTCTCGTGATATCTACCGGTCAATTCGGCATTACATAGGAATGTCCGAATACTTCTGATCCGATAGTTTATGTCTAATCAAATGTTGCTTATACTGATCACGACCGTGGCATGACGGATTGAGGCACCGGTTCGAAACCGCAGATATGGAAACGACCTGAAATAACAGGATTTCAAATTAATTACAGAAATGCAGCCAGATAACGTCCTTTACAACTGACTGTTTTCTATTGGTAATGTCCCCGTCATTTTGAAGACACAAATAAAACGATCGGTAGCTGTACAATGTAATTTAAAACCACTGTAGGTGGAGCAACGTTAACAAGGAACCAAAAGTCGGCTTGTCCAGAATGAGAGCACACACTGTAAACAACTAGTACCAGCAGAAACCAAAAGTTAACCAACGTGAGACGTTATCTGTACTTAAATCTGTAGTGTGTAACCAGCACTAACAATGTCCGTCCGTTGTTTCAGCAGAGAAGGACCAAGATTCTACGCCGAATGTAAACAAAAACCTCCTTATCCCGTTACCGTGAGAAGCTCTAATTTCACAACAGGCCCTAAAATTCATTATTATTTGACTCTTCCTTTTGTTTTAAACTGTGACGATGATTCTGAAAGTAAAAAACGCCGACACATCCCGAGCAATAATTTCAGGGCAGTCACCATACGTTCCACGAGCTCAGGAAGCCGCGAGGCTTGCTCAACTCGGCTAGCTGCGACAGCCTATTCACGTGCTTCGCTTAACAAGCTGTGACAACGAACGCAGTGATTTGAAGTTTTGAGTTCTGTGAAGCGCCAGGCGTGATCTATATTTTGTAGTTGGAAAATATTAGACCCTGTGACAAGCAGCATATGACGGAGGTGCTGTAAATGAAGTGGGTGAAAATATCTAATTTCCTCTAAACATTTCGTCGTCTTGCTCGTAAATACACTAAAAGCGAGTAACGACATTAAATAGGATCTACACTTAAAGTCAGTAGAATTAAAGTGTACAATCAATTCACAGAACAATCACATACAAATATGTACGACATTCTCTCTGAAAATAAAAACTGGGTAACTTTGTGAAAAAATTATACTGCGACATTTAATTGCCACATATATTGAATTTTGTAACCTATCTTCTTTACTTTGGATAGAAATAAACATCTTATGTGCAATCAGGTATTCGGAATATGGAATATTGACTGTCACAAAGTTACCCCTTAGCTGAACACAACATTGTGACATGGAGTTAAATCCAGGGAAAGTGGAGTTCAATTCATCCGTCACAGCTATGGGCTGACAAAATGTTTTTTTATGAAACACAGTTACCACATTCTTACAAATTTGCACAGTTTTATGAGTTTTGTTGTATCCTCACACAGAAAAACATTTGTCTCAAAGCTTGCCAATTTAGTAAGATTTACACTGAGGTGGCAAATGTCTTGGGATAGCGAAATACATATATACAGCTGGCGGTAGTGACGCGTACACAAGGAATAAAAGGGCAGTGCATTGGCGGAGCTGTCATTTGCACTCAGCTGATTCGTGTGAAAAGGTTTAAGACGTGGTTATGGCCGCACAACGGGAGTTAACAGACTTTGAACGCGGATTGGTAGTTGGAGGTAGATACATGGGACATTCCATTTCGGAAATTGTTAGGGAATTCAGTATCCAGAGATCCACGGTGTAAAGAGTGTGCCGAGAATACCAGATTTCAGGCATTACCTCTCACCACCGACAATGCAGTGGTCTTCACTTAACGACCAAGTGCAGCGGCGTCTGTGTAGAGTTGTAAGTGCTAACAGACAAGCAACACTGCTTGACATAACCGCCGAAATCAATGTGCGACGTACGACGGTCGTATCCTTTAGGGTAGTGTGCTTACAGCACGAAGTAGCGTGCAGCGCCTACCCTGGGCTCCTGACCGTAACGGTTGGACCCTAGACGACTGGAAAATCGCGGCCTGGTCAGATGAGTCTCGACTGCAGTTGGTAAGAGCTGATGGTAGGTTTCGAGTGTGGCGGAGACAGCACGAAGCAACGGACCCAAGTTGTAAACAAGGCACTGTGCGAACTGGTTAAAATGGTTAAAATGGCTCTGAGCACTATGGGACTTAACATCTGAGGTCATCAGTCACCTAGACTTTGAACTATTTAAAACTAACTAACCTAAGGACATCAAACACTTCCATGCCCGAGGCAGGATTCCAACCTGCGACCGTACCAGCAGGGCGGTTCCGGACTGAAGAGCCTAGAACCACTCGGCCACAGCGGCCGGCTGCGAACTGGTGGTGGCTCGTTAATGGTGCGGACTGTGTTTACATACAATGGGTTGTGTCCTCTGGTCCAGTTGAACTGATCATTGAATGGAAATGGTTATGTTCGGCTACTTGGAGACCATTTGCAGCCATTTATGTTTTTCGTGTTCTCAATCAATGATATAATTTTTATCGAAGACAATATGCCGTGTCACCGATCCACAATTGTTCCTAATTGGTTTGAAGAACATTCTGGACAATTCAAGGGAATGATATGTCCACCCAGATCTCTCTACATAAGTCCCATTGAACATTTGTGAGACATAATCGAGAGATCAGTTTGTACACAAAATCCTGCACCGGGAACAATTCTGCAATTATATTTAAGCACCGGACTCCCAAGAACTTGTTGAGTCCATGCCACACCGAGTTGCTGCACTATGCCGGACAAGAGGAGGTCCGACACGATATTTGGAGGTATCCCGTGACTTTTGTCACCTCAGTGTATTTTTCTCATTTTCTTAAAATCCAAATAATGATAAGCTTATCTTCGTTGAAACAAAATAAGAATGAAAAATGTGAACTGCATTATTCAGGGTAATTGCACAGATGTTTTAGATGCCTATTTATTCATCTGTTCATTAGAACTGTATGAGAAAAAACGGACAACAACTTCTACATTTAATACAAAATCCTTTAAGCGAGGCATTTACTTTAATATGTTAGACACTTACAAGTTAGGTGGTAGGAGAAAAAACAGTCATGACACATTCTACACAATATTCCCAGCAACTAGATGTTATTCTCAGAATCAGATTTATAACGCAAATTAAAACTTTGTGTTTTTTCACCGAACCATTCCGAAATGTCCCTTATTTCATTAATGAGACTTGCTTCTAAAATTTAAGACATATACCGAATATTCTGAACACACAATTTATTTTTTCAACTTACCTTCCGTAAGTCAGTTCTTCAGTCATCAGCAGTATCACAAATCTACAATCACATTTTTCCACCTGCTAAAAAATGGATGTGGGACTACTTCAAGTGTAATGCACGTAATTGTTGCTTCAATTAGTAATGGCAGTATTATGTAAGAATACTGTAGCAGAACTACATGCTGAAAGTTTACCCGAATTACAGTATTTAAGAATAAAAATCCGGATCACGCTGTCGTCACAAAGCTGCCCAGTTTTACAGTACTGAAATATTTGTGCACGGAAATAACTGACAATCCTCACAGATGGTCACAGAAAGGCGAGAGTGCGAGCTGTTATTACTTTATCGATGCACTAAAAATGTATAGCAATTTGCTCATCAACTTAACTCTCCAAATGGATGATTCATAGGTTTCTCACAATATCCTGAATGAAAACGGCTTTTTTTTTTTTTACTGGCTCCATACTTTACAGAAATTCAAATCCACCCGCTCATCATGACTACTGATAACTTCTGTTTTATGGAATGTACAGGTGTCCTATTAGTTCATATTAGGAACTGCAGCGTAAATGTGCTAATACACAGAGTGTTACTTACTTATGCAGAAGGTCATAGGAGCAAACTGTTACATGGAATTGCTCTGACCTGCTAAAATGCACGTCTGCTTTGTACAAAGCATACAAAGTCCCTAACATAAGATGAATCCTCCGATTACGAAGTTTTATCGTCCTTCTAACAAATCACATATGCCATCAATGGAGTTCCGCTTCTTTCTGTGAATGAATATGGTACTGATAAATGCCTTACGGGTGACGACAACTCTTTGGGTGCTATCACGGGCTGGTGGCATCAGGAGGCTTAATGTTACGGATAATGACATCGCTAACTGTTTTCGGAATACTAAAAATAGCCTGATATTTAAGGCAGCTATGAGGAGAAGTAGATGAGATAACACGGCAAAATGTCGTACACGGTACGAAAACTATTTTTACAGACATCAGCAGATTATAGAGGATATTATAGCAAATTACTTTAGATACGAACACGTGCATCGAAAACTCCTAAAAGATCAAGGAAAATAATTCTCTGCCAGCCATATATTCTTCAACATAGTCTCCGTTTAGGTCCATACACCGTCCAGTTAGTATATTTCATCTGTGAAGTTCTATTCTGAAAGGTCTAAGTTTGCCATGATCTACTCATATTCAGTACATCGTAATTCTGAGTGTGCTTCATTGATACAGTTCCATTGCGACGCATAAGTTGGCTCAAATGTCCCTACAACCTTTCTCCGTAAAGTTGCAAAAGCGTGGCGCCTGCGACATCAACCTCGGGCTCGACGATGCCTCAAACAGCACCGAGTCGGCACGCGCGAAAAATGAAACAGAGAACAAAAGTTCATATGAGCTTTGAGTTAGGTTAGTGATATCACATTGTCACTAAATTTCAACAAAGTCCTGCCCAACTCCACCGTGGGCGTGCCTCACACATGGGATGGTCGTCACATCCCCTTTTACCCACATTTCATCCCTCCTTTTGACGCCTTTGTGATGGAGGTTAAAACAATGACGCCCAGCGTTTGAATCAAGCGGTTTTCTTATGGGTAGCCGAAGGAAACATGTCAGACACACCGTGGCTAAGAAACAACACGAAAAGGCCTGAAGAGTTGGCATAAAGAACGTCAGTGAACCATTACTTCTCTTTGGGCATTGATTTTCACACTTTTCGCGGTCGGAAACGACTGTTCGGAGTGCAATGAACAACAGGACCACGTTCTTGACATAATATTGCTACTGCTGACACCTCCCGGTCGATACAATCCTTTTTTATGCACGTTACAGGGCTGAAACCCCGCTGAATGTGATCTCACCCCTTTGGAGCGTATCGTGGCAGCACTTTTTTCTGTGGTATACAGGATTGAACCAGTATGGACTACTCAAAATCATTAGACGGATTTTGAAGGTGATCCGAAGCAGAAGTCTTGTTTACGCTTTTTCATCCCATCGTTTCCGATCCCTCCTGTGGCGTATCTACGGTGGAGTACGACACTGACACGCATATGAATGAAAAGGCAAAGCAACCTTCTTCATGAAACTTCCTGGCAGATTAAAACTGTGTGCCGGACCGAGACTCGAACTCGGGATCTTTGCCTTGGAAGGTAGGAGACGAGGTACTGGCAGAAGTAAAGCTGTGAGTCGTCCTTGGGTAGCTCAGTTGGTAGAGCACTTGCCCGTGAAAGGCAAAGGTCCCGAGTTCGAGTCTCGGTCCGGCACACAGTTTTAATCTGCCAGGAAGTTTCGTATCAGCGCACACTCCGCTGCAGAGTGAAAATCTCATTCTGGAGCCTTCTTCATACTGGCGCCTGATGGTCGCTTACGAAATAAGAAGGATGTTGAAAGGGTTACGTATCTGGTCGGCGAAGAGAATTTAGTAGATGGGTGTCTCTATACAGGGTGTTTCAAAAAGGACTTAAAAATTTAAAAATTCATATAAATTTATTGAAATAATATATAGAGCTGGGTTGAGTGTTATTTTGTAGAGAAACACATCAAGTTTTTTTACCTTAAACTAAAGATGTTATATGTGTCTTCCGTTGGTTATCCTGCACACATTCCATCGGAAGTCAATTTCTACCCAAACTCGCTGCAGCATTGCAGGTGTAACTTGCTCAGTGACGGCGTAAATTCTTGCTCTAAGTACAGGTAGAGAAGCCGCACAGGAGGTACAAACGCGATATCCTTGATAAACCTCCATAAAAAAAAGCAAGTGGTGTCAGGTCTGGGGAACATGGGGGCCATGCAGTTGACTGATCACGGCCAATCCATTCACGTGGAAAGCGGTCGCTGAGAAAATTCCGGACGTCAACCAGGTAGTGGGGTGGTGCACCATCTTACATGAAGTAAACATTTTTTTCTTGGTCATCCTCATCGATCTGTGATATCCAAAATTGTTGTAACATGTCCAGGCACACTATGTCGTTGATGGTTTTCTCAGGGAAAAAAAGGGCCGTACACTTCGTTCTTGCTCAATGCACAAAAAACATCCAGTTTAGGGCTATCACGAACATCTCGCAATGTTTGATGTGGATTTTCACTGCCCCAAATCCCACAGTTATGTGTGTTAACCTTGCCTCTTAAGTGAAAAGTCGACTCGTGAGAAAAGATGATTTTGTCCAAGAAATTTTCATCCTCATGTAATCGATTTAACATATCCGCACAGAAGTTCTTGCGAGCAATTTTGCCTGTGTCTTTTATTGCTTGTACGATCGTCAATCTGCACGGTTTCAAATGCAAACGGTTTCTCAACACACCCTAAACACTCGTATGTGGGGATTTGCAGTTTGCGAGATGCACGCTGGGTCGATTTCGCAGGGTTGTTGACAAAACGTTGCCTAACTTGCTCAACTACGTCGTCAGATGTGCTTGGATGACCTAATGATTTCCCATGTCTTACCGAGCACCCTGTTTCTACAAAACGTTTATGCCCCTCATAAATTGTGGCCTACTAGGAGGATCTTTAGCGTACTGTTGTCGCCGACTTCGATTATTCAAACCAAAATACACAGCTAGCACGCTCGGGTCCAGTGAAGGCAGCCATCTCTAACGCAACTGCCGCTAGTGCGCCTTCGGTGCGATTCGGCAGCAGTGATCTACGTGAGACAAAACTTGATATATTTCCCTACAAATTGACACTACAACCACCTCTTTAGGTGGTATGAATTAATTTATATGAATTTTCAAAGTTGTAAAGTCCTTTTTGAGACACCCTGTACAGAGATATTTTTAAAGTGCACAGCAAATACGCGCAGGTGGGACCTACGGTGTTGCCGAACTGGGGTGTTATAGAGACCCTTTCCCTTCTTTTTCACGTGCGTTTCAATGACGCATCGCGCATGTGGGCGCGAAAAAGGAGGGTTGGAAAAGCAAAAATACCCGTTTTCTATTTCTGATCACGTTCACATTTCGTCGAATGGTTCCGAACGGTCCCTAGTGGTTCTACACTGTACAACAAACCAAAACTTGCTGCCACGCTACGTTCCAAAGTGGTGAGATGACATCCAGTGGGGTTCCTGGCGCGGGAAGTCTGCTAAGACCTTTAGGCCACTTGAGGAGGTTGGTCAGGAAACAGGATGCCTTTGGTGAACGCTCCTGTACCTTCTCTTGAGATATTAGATTTACTAACACAACTTTTAATAGAATGGAGCTTCCATTCCTTAGTACTTAAAACACACATTAGTAAAACTTAAGCTCAATAAAAACGTTCATTTAAAGGAAACACATCGGAGCAAGTGGCGTAACATCAAGCGCCGGCACGTCGCGATGGAATGTAACCGCAGAAAGACTGTGAGGCGACGCCAGCCAATAGTACACTGACTAGGACCGCACCACGACAGGAACGGTTTCTATCCGAAGAGAACATAAGCGTCGCTCCAGCGAGTCTCGGCCGCACTAGAAGACGGGCACTGGGAGAGCCACACTAGAAGACGAGCCCTCATCCTAACTGTTTAGCTGAGACCTGTGCCTTATATTAATTGCTTGCATGAAAATTGTATACAGCGAAGAACACTGATTATTTGCATGTCGCCAGTTGCCTGCGACACATCACTGTAGAAACGCAATTTAAGTATTGTCAATTCAATTACTGTAATAAACTCCATTAATATGATTTGCTTGTGTGTTGTCTAACTATTCGAGAAAACAGCTTCCTAGGCACCCTATATTACTTGAGTGGGCAGGATCCCACACCAAGTCACAGCAATATTAACAATAACGTAAAAGGGAATAAAATAATCAAAGAAAACTCTTAGACTATGGCTACCACTTCCTCTTTTCGTACTAAAAAATGACAGTTTCTTTTAACTGCTTGTACATCAGACCACATAAGACATCTTAGCATTAAACAACTTTCAAGGGACCTCTGTCCGTAATATAAAATTACGACCAGAAATTCAAGCGGTGGACCTAAAATCGTCAACAACCATCCACAGACCACCTTACGAGGTAAGCATCAATCGTCTTTTAAGTAATACCTTACATTAATGTTCAGAAAACACACGAAGAGCAATCTAAGAAATATGTACTGGGATTAATCAAAGCTTTTAATCATTGATATATAGTTCCAATAACATTAAAGAAATACAAAGCAGAAAAAGTCTTTCTAGAAATTTTAATCCAGAAAGATTCGGGTACCACCATTACAGAACTGCAGCCAGGCTTCTACAACAAACAGAGAAGTAAATTTAGTTAACCGCAGTGACATGCACTTTCATACATGCGCTCATGATCGGCTGTAATGTGCCCACTGGACAAATGGTTCAAATGGCTCTGAGCACTATGCGACTTAACTTCTGAGGTCATCAGTCACCTAGAACTTAGACCTAATTAAACCTAACTAACCTAAGGACATCACACACATGCATGGCCGAGGCAGGATTCGAACCTGCGACAGTAGCGGTCGCTCGGTTCCAGACTGTAGCGCCTAGAACCGCATGGCCACTGCGGCCGGCCCCACTGGACAACAACACAGGAAACCACCAGCCTTATAACCATTTTAACAAATTTAAACTCGGTGGCTAAATATGTCTACACTGCCAAAACAGCTTCTTTCTGAATTTCAAAACTTAGGAAAGAAATATACCCAGGGCCACTTGAACCGTCCGTGAAGTGAGACCAACACTGTCCAGAAGGACAAAAATTCAAAATTCAACGGATGCAACAAAGGCACTGTATAACATTTATAATGAGCCGCAATCCCAGCACAGTCCCCCATAGTTCAAAGCTCCATCTTACCATATTGGTCGTCCAAAGCTGCTGTAGAACGCCCCGTACCTCCTCACAAGGCCGGCCGTACACTTCATCTCACCAAAATTTGGCGTCTCATCTGGCGTGAAATGCTTGCTTACAAGGGGAGACCACGACCTAGAGATCGCGGGCACGGTAGCTCCGCGTGTGTGATCAAAGGGTTAGCTGTCCTCTGTAACAAGGAAAGTGAGGGAATGGATCAACGATAATCTTGAACGGCTGTCATGGGACGTCCGCCCCGCACTAAGCAACGCGTAATAACGAACGCAATGAAATGATATCGTAAGAAATAAAATGTGGTTAGCGTCAGCGCTTTGCAAGACGCTTATGAGCGAGGCCACGCTTCGAATCCATCTAGCATTTACTTTTTAATCTTTATTTTTTTCTCCTAACATTTCCATAACATAATGGTAAAGTACTTCTCCAGTCGCCATTGCATCTGTAGAAATCGTCAGTGATTGCTCTCTACCAATAAAGTCCGCGTCCTGAAGTCTTTCACAGTACACGAATGCATCTTTTAACAGATATTTTGTTACTGCATTCATGACGTTCATTATCTGCAGTAGTCTAAGAACAGGAAGTGACTTTCATTTTTGTAGTAAAATTGTAAATTCTGTGATATTCAAAAAATTAGTTCCTCTCTTCGTTCTTGCTATATTAGAAACGTTTCACCGCTACGCAGGTTAACTAACAAATGGGGCCTGCCTCTGTGTCTGCAGCTCGAAGCGTCGGAGTGTAAAGTAGTTCCGGGTACCTTACCAGATTGCATGTATAAAGGATTTCGCAAATCACGACAGGCATGCATTTTCAGGAAAACTCTATGCTTTTCTTCGTTTACTTGTCGATGGTTATAACTATTTTTGTTCTAATAATTAAATTTAATTAAAAATAGTAAGTAGTCAAATAACAATAAATTCACTAAAACTTCATGAAAATACACGTGGTTTCTTAAAGTTATATCACCTCTCAAATTTCGTATAAATTGAATAATATGACCAATAATCAAGAAAATATAGATTAAAAATTGAGCGGGAGTCCAACCGTCGTCTCATACAGGTTCGTCTTACGAAGATCGAATGCTAACCACTTGAACACCAGCTACTCTAACGCTCGGCACCTACGCAAAGATACATATGCCACATAATAGACGCGTAGAACCTCGTGGGATTTTTTCGGAATTGCCAGAGTAGTGCACCTTACTACATGAAAAGTATGATATTTTTAATGGTCTGCTGAAGGTGTACAAAGTTTGAAGTAAATCTGTGATACCAACATCGCAGCCTCCCCTTTTTGGTGGCCGTTATGTTGCACTTACTCAGCGCTGCCACAGAGCCAATGCCGGCACGTCAGTCTCCCGCGCTACCGCGCCAGCAACCTCTCCTTTCTCTCTGCAGCGCGCTGCTTAAGAGAAGCTCCACCACAGGGCCTGTGTCCACAAGTCACCTACCAGCGATGACGGTGGAAGCCATCGTGGTCAAGCAAAATCGATTGGGACACATTAATTCCAACACCGTGATGTCCTTAGGAAAGGGCTGAATTGTCCACAGTGACAAAATTTGTCAAGAACGTCCATCATGCTTTTATAGCACTGGGAACTGTCGTTTTCGACCACGAACTATGTGGGAATTAAAGCGCCAAGGGAAGTGGTGGTTTCATTGACTCCCTTTATGCCACATCCTAAGGCTGCGTTCACACTGCCGGCCGGGCCGGGCCGGGCTGACGCGTACTGGCTCGGCTCGTGCCTAGCCAGCTCAGGCCGACGTGTAGTGCATTCACACTGCGCGCCGCGCCGAGCCGGGTCGGCGAAATGGGGGAAAATCCACTTCTCCGATTTTCATGTTCTAAAAATTCTTAGCGGTATATAAGACTGCGCCACATCGTTTTATGATCTCATTTTTTCCTTAAAAGCGTTACTTACGTCGTGAAAAAAGAAAAAGTCTACTTTTCGTTTCGCGTGATTTCTTAGTTTCGTAACGCTTCCCAACCGATTTTGAAGAAAGTATGCGGCTAAAAAATCTGATTTTTGTACACGTGCTAGTGTAACATCTTAGCTTCGTATTGAATCATTTATCTTTTCATATTTCTTAACAGTCATTGTGAAATGATGCTATTTGTCAACGTTGTGCACTTGATTTACAAATCTTGTAGTGAAAAAGTTATGTAGCGGTTAGCTTACTGTTAGATTCGTTTTACACCATACATTGTTGCGAATGAAATGTAGCTAAAAGTACCAAAAAGTTTTTGAAATGATAATGACACTGATATCTGTCTCTGGTCACAAGTAATGCGAGATATTCAACGGCGTCAGTGCCGCGTCCGCAAGCCACGGAGTTCGAGCGGTTACAGCTTGGTTTAATGTAGTCATATAATGCAGGACAGAAAAAAAACTAATTAATAGTGATCAGTGGTGTAAAACTAATCACAAAAACAAACTGGAGATTTGTGATACGTTTACTGCAGAAACTGAAGCGCAATTCTGTAGTCTCGTTGTCTACTTTGACACAAAAAATAATGGAGAGTTAATGAAACTACTGTACATCGACACAGATGTGCGTTTCATTGTTCTTCATTGTTTTTTTTTTCTTCCTTGGCGGGCTGCGCTGCACTGTCAAGGTAATCCCCACTCTTTGGCTAAATGGATGTCACCTGCCGGAGGCCAAATAAATAAATTTTAAAAAATCCCCACCCTTCGACAGCTGACAATCAAGTCAGTAGAAAACGCAGCTGCAGCCAACAGCTGCTCGCCTTTAGCTAGTCTGTGCTGTCGTGTAGAACAATGTCTTCACTCTTTTATTCGTATTGTTTTGAATCTGCTGTAACTCGTCGAGTTTTGAAGTACAGAAGAACTAGGAGGTTATGGATTCATCCCATAAATAGCGACAGACATTTAGGAGAGTTTTTTTCTTTACATGAAGAACTTAAAAACTATCCTGAAAAATTTTATTCATATTACAGAATGAATCATAATACATTTTAGTATGTGCTGCAGAACATTCAAGACAAAATTTCGAAACAGAACACAAATTTAAATGTAAATACGGTAGATTAAATAAATGAAATAAAAGTAATTTCTCATGTATCATTATAATAAACGTATTTTTTTCCTTACTGATTGTGAAATGTGAGGTAACATCTTAAAATAAAAAACGTGTGCAGTCACACTTGTGATGAAAGCAGAAGGGAGACGTGTGATGCGTATACTGCAGAAGCAGTAGTGCTGCTCCACAGGCTCGCGCCTGCGGTCGGCTCGCGCCGGCAATATTAAACATTCGAGATGTCGCCGGCTCGGCTCCGGGAGGCTTACGCCGTGTCGGCGCGGCCCGGCCGCCAGTCTGAACACCGCAATTCAAAACCATGTGTTTGATATCAAAGCGGGCGCCGGCCCGGCCAGGCTCGGCTCCGCCCGGCCGGCAGTGTGAACGCAGCCTAAGTCCTTTTGGTGTCGATTCTGAGCCGCGATGTCTGAAACGTTTTCCTCGGCTGCCCTTAAAAAGACATAATAAAACCGCTTGATTTAAACTCTGGGCGTCATGGTTCTGACCTCCAACACAGAAGCGCCAAATGGAGGGAAAGAATGTGAGCGAGAGCGGGTGTGACAACTATACTGTCGTGTAACACGTCCACAATGGCGTTGGCCAGAACTTTGTTGAAATTTGGTGACAATGTGATATAATTAACCTAACTCACAGCTCATATGAACTTTTGAGCTCCGGTCCTTTTTTCGCATGTGTCGATGCGATACTATTTGAAGCGTCATAGTGCTCGAGCTTGACGTCGCAGGAGCAAGGTTGTAGGCACATTTCAGCAAAATTTCAAAGTTATGCGTCGCAATGGGAGAAAATTACGGGATTTCAAAAAGTTATCCTTTGTGTTGCGCAGTGTAGAAGAAGAAATCAATGGGTCGGTTCACAGTGACTTAACAAAATGGTTCAAATAGCTCTGAGCACTATGGGACTTAACATCTGAGGTCATCAGTCCCCTAGAACTTAGAACTACTTAAACCTAACTAACCGAAGGACATCACACACATCCATGCCCGAGGCAGGATTCGAACCTGCGACCGTGGCGGTCGCGCGGTTCCAGACTGTAGCGGCTAGAACCGCTCGGCCACACCAGCCGGCGTGACTTAACAAACGGTTGAGCGACACAGCGCTCGTAAGCAGGTGAACAGATCAAGCAAAGATATGCACACTTCAGAAGAAGTGGTTGGGAAGATATTACAGGAACGACTGAAGCAGCAAGCAGTAGCGGTTGCTTCACTAATGCTCCAATATTTGGAGCGGAAGGCTTTCTCCAGAATATTCTCTTTAGTGATGAAACAATATTTTCGTGAATAGCGTAATGAAAGGGTACACTTTGTGAGAACGTAGCCCAGGAAACCCCTGCACAACCGGGTGGCACAGTAAAACGGTGTGTGTTCCACGTAATCTCTAAGTTTAAGTTTTATACCACGTTTTTCTTCACGGAATAGACGGTTACAGTATCCCTGTACCTGTGCATATAGCGTACTGGACACTTGCCGCTGCGAGAGACCTTGATCTTCCAACAAGATGGTGTGGCGTTGCCGTTTCATCTTTATGATTGTGAATTCCTACTCTACACCGGTAAAACGATGGGTCAGTCGCGAGACAGACAATGAAACGAGATTCTGGTCGCAATCTCCACAGTCATCCATGCGAAGTATTTGTGTGGGATTATGCGAATGATTCCGTATTTGTGCAACTCTACCCAGTAGATGTGCCAAAATTACGAGCTCGTATCAACAGAGCTGTCAAACAAATTGATACTTTGAGTGTGGGTTGAGACTGTTTACTGACTCCTTACATGCACAGTCTGCAAAAGGTCACCAAAACGAGCACTTGTCATAAAAACTTTGGTATTTTTTGTCGATAGCTGTGAAGCTCCGCAATACTACATCAAAAATCACAGATAAGGCACATTAGTGATTCTGACTGAGACTTTCTTCAATAGCTGTACGCAATATAGTATGGCAGTCCTTAGGGCTCAGACAATTTCGGGCCAGCACCACCAAATCATTGCCACATAATAAGCATTTTACAAGTGTGTTCCTCATAAAACTCCACCAAATTTCGATTGATGTCCGTTGACAATAAAACCTTACAAATCAACTATTTTGTGATAGTACAATATTTCTGTTACTCTTTTTGAAAGAAACACGCACTACATAACTAATTTAACTAGTGCTATAAACAAAATCATTCCACGTACAAAGTTGATAGGGTACAGGGAAGGATGTTCGCCACCAATTTACAAAACAATGTTTTAAATTGTTTTCATTCGTGAAAACATAATGAAATATTTTTTAATTCGATAAGTTTACTTCCATATATCAAATAAAAACTCCATTAACTATTGAAAGTGACGTATTGAATGACAGGAAATTTTTTCCGTACAATGAATCCAACTGGCGAACTTCCCTCCCAGGGAGGGAATTTCGCCTGAAATCAAATTTTGTTTACTTTAAATTCTGCTGTTTATAAAAGACACTTGAAAATTCTACAGGACATACAAATACAATTTCAGATCATTTTTGTGAGAATTTCGTGCACGTTATTCTGTATCAGAGTCCAAGTCATTACAAACAGTACACAAGCCACACTTCTTCACAGACTAATTGTCACAGTCTTCGTGAAACCAGTTCTGACAACTTACACACTGGTACCATTCTCTTGCCTTGCTCTTGGATCGTAGTAATCTTCTTCACCGTCTTTGCAGGTAGAAGATGTGGCACATTTACGTTTCTTGGGATTCAATGTTACTCCACTGCACTCAAGCTGCTGCTCTTTCTTTCTGCTGTGTCTACTTTTTCTTCGAACAGGTTCCGACGTACTTGCTTGTTCATTTCTACTGCTATCTGTGTTCATCGTGGAATTATTTCCGTCTTCGTTGGAAGAGAAGAGCTTCCAAGTGATCAAAACTGCCGACGAATTCATCGAATTTGCCTCTGGATATTAGGAGTTGACATCAGGTCATGAAAAGAAACATTGTGAATGTCGTTGCTCTCAGGGTCATTTTGAGATGCACTTGCAGAACCCAGATGAAAGATTCGTGGCATCATAAACTTTTCCCAGAAGATTATAAAACTAGGATATCCTTTCAGCGTTAAAACGCATCAATCTTCCCTAACTCAAACTTTCTCCTTTTCTGAAAACTATTTCAGGGTGGCGTGCACGAAATCCTTGAAACCAAAATTTCCCTGCACGGTCATTTCCAAACATGTTTGGGATATTTCTCTTTGCACAATATTCAAATACCATCGTCTGTAGTTTTTCTTTTGTAATCCCAAATCCCACAGGCTGGAGTCTGATGATACGGGTAACAAGTTCATTTTCTTGATCCACTAAAAGAGTTGGTGGCCTGCCTAACATCTTTCTTGGTGGCGACGTCACCGCATGACGTAACTCGAGGCACGTGCAGCGGTTGGGCTTGGGCGTGAAGGGATGACTGAGTGATGCAGTACTTCCATTCGAGCAAAAGGTGCAAATTTCGAACACCTTTTGTAAATGAGATCCTTCTGTAATCGCAAAAGTTACAAAATTATTGTCATCGCAGTAACAAAGTATAAGTTGTTGTTCATTTTTGTTTCTTTCCTTTTGTCCCTTCGTTTTCTGTTTACAGACTTTATTTAATAAAGAAAATGTTGGCCATTTTCTGGCAACGACGCAGGGCGGAAGCTTACACTCATTTATTTGTGTCGCAATACGATAGATTCTGTTGTACTGTACTTTGCAATTACACAGCGGAGACCGTGAGACCGGTAAATAAAAGAAATAGTCTCACCTCAATGTAAACACATAATTGTCTAACGCAAAGAAAAAAAAAATGTATGCCAGACGCAAGACTCAAACCCTGAGCGCCACGCGCTAAAGCCGAGCATGTGGGCTCAGAGCCGCACCGACGGGAATCCTTCATTTGGGTTGCGATAACCAGGTGCGACAGACCAATACACTCCTTTGCAGCACGAGCGGCGAGATACGTCGTCTGCGACGTCACAAGTTCAACATTTATCGTTCTCTTTTGGTGCATTTCCAGACATTTCTGACCCCATGTGTCTTATATTAAATTACACTAGTGGCCATTAAAATTGGTATACCACGAAGATGACGTGCTACAGACGCGAAATTTAACCGACAGGAAGAAGATGCTGTGATATGCAAATGGTTAGCTTTTCAGAGCGTTCACACAAGGTTGGCGCCGGTGGCGACACCTACAACGTGCTGACATGAGGAAAGTTTCCAACCAATTTCTCATACACATACAGCAGTTGACCGGCGTTGCCTGGTGAAACGTTGTTTTGATGCCTCGTGTAAGGAGGAGAAATGTGTACCATCACGTTTCCGACTTCGATAAAGGTTGGATTGCAGCCTATCGCGATTGCGGTTTATCGTATTGCGACATTGCTGCTCGCGTTGGTCGAGATCCAATGACTGTTAGCAGAATATGGAATCGGTGGGTTCAGGAGGGTAATATGGAACGCCATGCTGGATCCCAACGGCCTCGTATCATTAGCAGTCGAGATGACAGGCACCTTATCCTCATGGCTGCAACGGATCGTGCTGCAACGTCTCTATCCCTGAGTCAACAGATGGGGACGTTTGCAAGACAACAACCATCTGCACGAACAGTTCGACTTTTGCAGCAGCATGGACTATCAGCTCGGAGACCATGGCTGCGGTTACCCTTGACGCTGCATCATAGACAGGAGCACCTGCAATGGTGTACTCAACGACGAACCTGGGTGCACGAATGGCAAAACGTCATTTTTTCGGATGAATCCAGGTTCTGTTTACAGCATCATGATGGTTGCATCCGTGTTTGGCGACATCGCGGTGAACGCACATTGGAAGCGTGTGTTCGTCATCGCCATACTGGTGTATCACCCGGCGTGATGGTATGGGGTGCCATTGGTTACACGTCTCGGGTCACCTCTTGTTCGCATTGACGGCACTTTGAACAGTGGACGTTACATTTCAGATGTGTTACGACCCGTGGCTCCATCCTTCATAAGATCCCTGCGAAACCCTACATTTCAGCAGGATAATGCACGACCACATGTTGAAGGTCCTGTACGGGCCTTTCTGGATACAGAAAATGTTCGACTGCTGCCCTGGCCAGCACATTCTCCAGATCTCTCACCATTTGAAAACGTCTGATCAATGGTGGCCGAGCAACTGACTCATAACAATACGCCAGTCACTACCCTTGAAGAACTGTAGTATCGTGTTGAAGCTGCATGGGCAACTGTAGCTGTACACGCCATCCAAGTTCTGTTTGACTCAATGCCCAGGCGTATCAAGGCCGTTATTACGGCCAGAGGTGGTTGTTCTGGGTACTGATTTCTCAGGATCTATGCACCCAAATTGCGTGAAAATATAATCACATGTTAGTTCTAGTATAATATATTTGTCCAATGAATACACGTTTATCATCTGCATTTCTTCTCGGTGTAGCAATTTTAATGGCCAGTAGTGTAATTGTCGCTTTGAAGGTTTTTAATCGTTAATAAGAATGACCACTTGTACACACGATTGGTAGGTATCTAAATAATTAAAGTTTCAATTGTCTGTCAAGCAGAACGAATACCGCGGTGCATTCTTGTTGTTGATGCCCAGTGTTGGTACCAGGACTTCTAAGGTATATAAGGGGCGTTACCAGCGTCAAAAGTTAAGTGATACTTGTGAAGAACACGGTGCTGCTGTGTAGTACTCGTTTGAGACAGCATTATTAACACCTGCAGAGTTTGAAAGAGGCCTCATTGTGGGTCTTCAGTTTGGTAGGTTATTCGAATCGTGAAATATCAAGATTTCTGTGGCATTCGGATGTGACAGTGGACAGTGTTGAACTGCATGGGAACGTGAGTGTAGACATACTTGTCATCAAGGTTCCGGCCAACCAGTCTGAAAACCGCCAGGGATGATCGCCGTTTTGTGCACCAAGTCCATGAGAACTCCTTCCTATCTGCGCCTGCCATCCGAAAACATGTAATGCACTCTTTGCAATATTCTATGTCATCCCGCGCCATTGGTCGGAGGCTAGCTCAAAATGGTTCAAATGGCCCTAAACACTATGGGACTTAACATCTGAGGTCATCAGTCCCCTAGACTTTGAACTACTTAAACTTAACTAACCTAAAGACAGCACACACACCCATGCCCGAGGCAGGATTCGAACCTGTGACCTTAGCAGCCGGGTGGTTCCGGACTGAGGCGCCTAGAACCGCTCAACCACAGCGGCCGGCTCGGAGGCTAGCAGTAGACAGGCTAGGTAATTACCGTTCCATGCCTAGGCTGACGTTAACACCAGAACTGCTGTGATAGGAATCGTACCTTGACCAAGAAGCATGGACTGCTAGTGCATGGCGTCACATTTATTCAACGATGAATGACGGTTGTGTTGTACCCCAGATGATCACCTTCGGCGAATATGGCGGCGACCTGGGGAGAGATCCCTTTCCTCCAGTGTGGTGGAGAGGCTTACCCCTGGCATCAAGGTGTGCGGAACCATCGGGTACGACTTCAGATCATGGCAGGCAGTAAGTGAGGGAATTTTGACGGCAGAACAGTACGTCACGGACGTCCTACGTCCTCATGTGTTACCTCCCATGCGATAGTATCGTGGTGCCATATTGTCAGTTGGAACATGGCTATAGTCATTTTGTAAGACTGAAATTTCCGCAGCATAGTCATCATCAAGATTTAGAAGATAGGACATCTTCTCATAAATGACAGCGTTTAAATATACTGGTTCATGTTCACAGTAACCTAAATGATTTCGCCCAAGTCATGGTACAGAAATACCCCCTTAAGATCACAGATCCGCCTCTAGGCGGAAATACATCCACTACGCACTCAAGCTGAAACGCTTCAATAGGCCATGGCGTCACTCGACCCTGGAAAAAGCAAATTCGTGACTCATGGGACCACACTATACAACACCAAACAGTTACTGTCTAGTTTCTGTGTTTTTTGGCCCATTGAAGACGTACACCTTTATGTAGCGCTGTGGGCAATGGGCTCTTGCGAGGACTGTCCATAGCATGCAGTCCTTTTCACAATATTCGCTAGTAAACTTAGTTGAGATGGACCTACAGTCACTGACAGCAGTAGTGCTTGCTGGATGTGACACTCGTCTCTAGTCCCCATCAGTTAGGATCTTGTTATGGCTACTGTTCTTACACCGTATTACTTGGTTATTAGTGGTATTCAGTTCTTGGCAGACACATTGAACAGAAAACACTAATATTCCATCAAATAGGACGACTTAGTTCACGGCATGGTCGTCGGCACGTCCGAACGTTATAGATCTTTTCTGTCACTGACCTCCAAATGTCGACCTACCTTAACTACGCTGATTCCATGCAACCGAGTGGCATATACACTGTAAGCCAAAACATTAAGACCACTGCCCACCGTCACGTTGGATGCCGCCTGGTGGCGTTGTGAGCTAGTGGCACTGGAACAAAAGTATGTAAGCGGAGCAGACACGGACGGGGGATCACCCTAGCGAAGATACGGGCTGTAAATGGGGAAATCCATTGAGATAGACGACTTTGACAAAGGGAAGATTATTATTATGAAGAGCCTGTGAATGAGTATCTCGAAAACGAGGAAGGTGGTCGAATGTTCACGTGCTACTGTCGTGGGCATCTACGGAAAGAGGTAGAAGGACAGTGAAACTACCACTAACTGCTAAAAGGTTGGGCGTCCACGACTCTTCACAGAACGTGGGGTTCGGAGGGTGGCATCTCTACCGAAAGAGTAAAATGCTGGTGCACACACAAATGGTTTGGAGCACACCGTCCATTATACACTGTTGAACATGGAGCTCCACAGCAGGTCACCGTTACGTGTTTACATTCTGACCCAACGACATCGTCAATTACGATTGCAGTGGGCACAGGTCTATCGGAATTCGACCGTCGATCAATGAAAACGTGTCGGCTCTTCATGTGAAGCACATTTTCTCTACACTAGATCGATGGTCGTCTCCACAAACGCCATCGTCGAGGCGAACGGTGGCTCGAAACGTGCAGCACACCACGGATGCAGGCTGGTGGGACCAGTGTTATGCTACGGGAGACATTATCGTGCTCTTGCGTGGGACGTGTGGTACTAATAGGACACACACAGACAGTTGCGAACCACCTGTATCCCTTCATGCTTGGTGTCTTCCCCGACGGCACCTGTATCCCTTCATGCTTGGTGTCTTTCCCGACGGCGATGTCGTATTTCAGCAGTATAATTGTCCGTGTCTCGGAGTCAGAACCGTGCTACAGTGGTTTGAGGAGCATTATAATGAACTCACGTTGGTGTTTCAGAGACCAAATTCGCCTGATGTAAATGCTATGGAACGTGTCGCTATCTAGCGCCATCATCTGGTGCAAAAATTAGCGACCCGTTATTTACGTGAATTACATGATCTGTGCATAGGCATCTAATGCCCATACCTCCACAGATCTACCAGCAAAATGTCGGATCCCTGATACGCACAGTCAATCATGTATTTCGTTCCAGAGACGGACAAACACGCTACTAAGCAGGCGGTCATGACGTTTCGGCTCGTCAGTGTACACACCACATGGCCACCATTGGTTGCGTCATTGGTGGAGAGACACATGTCCATCTGGTACCAGCCCTACACGGTCCACAGCGCTCCTAATACAAGGATGGAAAAAATGATTAATGTAGATTAATGAAATTTCGGGAATGCATTTGTCTAGGTAACATATGTAAGTGATTAACACCAGAACATTACAGGTTAATGTAAGTGCGACATAAGCTACTGCAAATGTGAAATGCTGGTTTGCTAACAACCGGTGTACCCACCAGAATGGTGAATGCAATTGTTCAAACGTGCATGCATTGTGTTGTAGAGGTGCCGGATGTCAATTTGTGGGGTGGAGTTCCATACCGGTTGGATTTGAACAATCAATACAGGGACGGTTAATGGTTTTAGTGGATGAAGCTGGAGTTGTCTTTCGATGATGTTCCATATGTGCTCTATTGGAGACAAATCTGGTGATCGAGCAGACCAAGGCAACATGTCGACACTCTGTAGAGCATGTTGGGTCACAACAGTGGTATGTGAGCGAAGTTGTCCTGTTGGAAAACCTCCCTTGGTATGTGTTCATGAATGCAAGTACAACAGGTCGAACCATGAGACTGACGTACAAATTTCCACTCAGGGTGCGTGGGATAACCACGAGAGAGTTCCTGCTGCCATACGAAATCGCACCTCACACCATAACTCCAGGTGTAGCTCCAGTAGGTACAGCATGCAGACAGGCTTGTTGGAGGCGCTCAATTGGCCTCTTTCTAACCAACACATGGCTGTCACAAGTAGCGAGGCAGAACTAGCTTTCATCAGAAAACACAAGAGACCTCCACCCTGTCCTCCAATGAGCTCTCATTTGACGCCACTGAAGTCGCAAATGGTGGTGATTTGCTGTCAATGGAATTTACGCTTCTGGGTGTCTGGCTCGGAGCTGTTCTCAAAGTCACCTATTTGTAACGGTTCGTTGTCTCACTGTGGTGCTAACTGCCGCTCAAATTTCAGCTTCAAATGCAGTACCGTGCACCAGAACGGTATGCCGAACACGATGGTCTTCCCTCCCGGTAATGCCACGTGGCCGTCCGGAGCCCGGTCTTCTTGCGACCGTACATTACCGTGACCACCGCTGCCAACAGTCATATACAGTGTCTACATACCTGCCAAGTCTTTCTACAATATTACACATCTTCCTGTAGCCCCATTACACGACCTCGTTCAACCTCAGTGAGGTGCTAATAATGGCGCCTTTGTTGCCTTAACGGCAGTCTTGACTAACCTCAGCTCACCAAAGGTAACTAATGCTCCCGAGTGTTATAACGTGTATTTGACCCAAATCTGATTTGCATGCTCGTAGCGGCGCTACTAGCGCCATTTTTACGCAACTAGCGCGAAATTTAAGTAGATATAATCTTTCAGATTCTAACAACCCTACCACAACAAAGGTCAAAAATTAATTATGATTGTAGTGTTACTCAAGCTGATAAATATTGCATTTTCGGGCAACAACAAAGTTATATTATGTGGCAGGTGTCATTAGAGCACAGTTAATAAAGTCATTTGTTGAAATGATGGACAAACTAGGCACTCATCTTTTCGTGTTTCCCACGCTGGTCTCGTTGTGAACGCATGGCTCAATCGTCGAAAATCTAGGTAGTGATGATTCCAAGCTCGGATGCAAAGAGGCCTAGGTGTTATTCTGCGATATTCAAAAGTTTTATAGATGCGTTTCATAAACCATTCTTGAAGATTAAACTTTTGCAAGTTAGGACAATGGTGATGTAAAAAAGTAATCAGCACTCCGAATTTAAGTTACACTTCTTTTTTATTACTTTTGTTGCAATATCACTTAACTCTTTCCAAAACATCACTTCACAATATAAAACATACTTGAAAATATCTTCCTCACTGTTAAAGTTCATATTTCATAAACTGACTACAATTTGCGTCTTTTTAACATGACGACCAAAGCTTGACTCTCTAATAAGCGCTTACGCGCCCGAAAATCAGAGTTACAAGTACGTCAAAGATCATAGTGACAAAAGAAAGAAAACACATAAGAATAATATCATTGCAATATATACATATCGATGTATCGAAGTACCTCTACATTAATGAAATCAAATCTGAATGTTGTTACAGAAATATGTTAACTATTTTACAGAAACACAGTAGAATATTGCTGGTATCGAGAGTTTGAGGTGAGGTGCCGTAATGGTTACGTAATTCAAGTACCATTACGAGATGTAGAAACACGCCTACGAACTTACATTTATGTCGCACAACTCCTTCTTGGTGTTGCAATTTTTTCCGTCAGTGTATTTTGCCCATGAGCTTATCAAAGGACGTTAAACAAGAAATTAAACACAGTCACGCCCCGCCCAGCGACCACTTCCGTGAGGGCTTTCCGAATACTGGCATTGTGTTGCATCGGGGACGTCCATCAGGCGCCACGGTTGAACTGCCGGCCTCGGGCGCGGCGCGTGTCCGGGCTGTGTTGGCTGCTGGGACGCGGATGAATCACCGGCTGGCAGAATGTGGGAACCTCTCCGCACACCGCAGCGGCCGCTGCCGGCGGCACAATTTAAATCGCCGCCCGGCCTGGCCTTATTCCGCCTGCTACTTACGCAACCCATTCAACACATCTCATTTACGAGCGGGCCGTAAGTGGCACATGGGTGGGCTATACGGACCGGCGTAGAGTTTCACTCCCGGGCACGGATAAATGCCACCAATCAGATTAGCTCCAAACGTCGGGCCCAGTATGTCATTCGAAACGCTAGTCACACAACTTGTCTAGCGTTCGTGTCATTTGTCTGAATGAGACATCAATAAAATGATTTGTGTGGCACATTTATCATCTGCTTTATACATTGCACCTTATCTTTCTTTCCTTCTTTGCTAACGTCGCCCTGTTCTGCCTCTTACCGCCCGCACTGCCAGTGCCCCAGTGGAAACAAATTGCCGGATATGAGTTGTCGCCGCATAAGTGAAAGCACTGTTATATCTCCTGTATATTTCACACACACGAAGATTTGTTGGCGAGTCTTACTTCAAATGTGCCGTTCTACATTTGCTGAGAGTTGTGTGCACCGTACATTAGCAGCGTATTTTGATGCTTGTGTAACAAATCTTTCCGCGTATGTAATTTCCCACACAACGGCCAAGCCTGTATACGCCAAACGGAAAAAAATGATGAAACTGAACCCTGGCAGGCTGAAACTATATGTCGGTCCCGTACTCAAATGCGCAACTTTTTTTTCGCTAGCAGTGTTCTTAACGGATGACTATTCCAGGTGTACTCATGACGCGAAACCGACGAAGGTGATAGGAGCCTTCCCTGTCAAAGACGAAGTCCGGAATTCGAAACCCGGTCCATCACACAGTTTTAATCAGGGCTCATCCAGATACAGAGTGAAAGATTCTTTTTGGAAGATAACGTTGATTACAGGCCTGCATAGCTGTGAGTTATGATTTCAACTTTTATAAAAGCAATGTACAATGACGTAATCGTTCACATCTCTCTGAACTCTGCTTACTAACAGGTTCGCATCGGGTTTCAGGAATGGCTCTTCAGAAGAGCAAACAATATATTCCTTCTTCTGTTGGATAGTGGAAGATACTGATAAAAATCTGCTACCATTGGGCGTCTTCTGTAGCCCAACAAAGATATTTGACAGTACAGACCACAGTATACTGTTAAATAAATGAAATGGATGCAGGTATAAGACATTCAGTTGGGCCAGCTTGGGTGGCCCAGCGGTTCTAGGCGCTACAGTGTGGAGCCGCGCGACCGCTACGGTCGCAGGTTCGAATCCTGCCTCGGGCATGGATGTGTGTGATGTCCTTAGGTTAGTTAGGTTTAAGTAGTTCTAAGTTCTAGGGGACTGATGACCTCAGAAGTTAAGTCTCGTAGTGCTTAGAGCCGTTTGAAACATTTGAACCATTCAGTTGGTTTCAGTTTTATCCGAGAAGCGGGAAGTAGACGGTTGCTTTATTTTCACATAACAGAGAGTGAATTACCATTTCACTATGGTACACAAGCGTGAGCTGCTATGTAGGGTTCCGTACTAATCAACTTTTCCCCTGAGACACACAAATAACTCACAATCAACAGCAACTGATAACTCTGAAGCTGCCTTGTATGTGGATGATACGAGTCACAGTTTATACAGTTCGTCCCTTCTCGGAGTCGTCAGGCGCTTTTTCTCTGGTGTTTCGACAGTCTGAAATTTCGAAATTTCGTTCTTGCAATGTGTAGCTCGAGTCAGCCCAGAAAAATGCCGCTCATGATTTCTCTCATACGATGTCCAGCGTTGACAAAAGCGTCATTTTGCTTCCTGTTGCAAACAAAATCATATTTTAAGCGGAATTTCACGTGGCCATTCGATAGAACGGTCCCAATTGATCTAGTGAGATATTCATTTTATCGATACCTATTAACAGGGACAGTAAAAACACGACGAATAACCAGTACTGCAGCAGCGACAGCACCACCCTGGCCCTCACTGAGCGCTACCGCCATGCAGCAACGCTGCTCAGTCGCTGCTGGAAAACTGCTTGTCATTTGTCTATTACTGTCCACGTTAGTGCATATCGATAAAACAAATACCGTGCTCGACTAATTTGTAACCGCCAAAACGAATGGGTACATAAAATTTCACGTTAAAATTCATTTTGTTTTGTACATCTACATCTATATGGTTACTCTGCAATTCACACTTAAGTGCCTGGCAGAGGGTTCATCGAAACATTTTCATACTACTTCTCTACCATTCCACTCTCAAATGGCGAGTGGGAGAAAGGAATACCTAAATCTTTTCGTTAAAGATCTGATTTCTCTTATTTTATTATGATGATCATTTCTCCCTACGTAGGTGAGTGTCAACAAATTTTCGCATTCGGAAGTTGGTGATTGAAATTTCGTAAATAGATCTCGCCGCAAAGAAAACCGCCTTTGTTTCAGTGACTGCCACCACAACTCGTGAATGATATCCGTGACACTCCCACCCCTATTGTGCGATAACACGAAACGAGCTGCCCTTCTTCGCACTTTTTCGATGTCCTCCGTCGATCCTACCTGGTAAGGATCCCACACCGCGCAGCAATATTCCAGCAGAGGACGGACAAGTGTAATGTGGGTTGTCTCATTAGTGGGTTTTGTCGCATCTTCTAAGTGTTCTGCCAACAAAGCGCAATCTTTGTTTCGCCTTCCCCACAATATTATCTGTGTGGTCTTTCCAATTTAAGTTGCTCGTAATTGTAATTCCTAGGTATTTAGTTGAATTTACAGCCCTTAGATTTGTGCGATTTAGTGCCAATTGCCACTTTTCGCACCATACAGAAATTCTCTCTAGATCATTTTGTAATTGGAACTGATCGTCTGATGATTTTACTAGACGGTAAATTACAGCGTCATCTGCAAAAAATCTAAGGGGGCTGCTCAGATTATCACCTAGATCATTTATGTAAATCAGGAACAGCAGAGGGCGTAAGACACTACCTTTCGGAACGCCAGATATCACTTGTGTTCTACTCGATGATTTACCGTCTATCACTACGTACTGCGACCTCTCTGAGAGGAAATCACGAATCCAGTCACACAACTGAGACGATACTCCATGTTGTTGTTGTGGTCTTCAGTCCAGAGACTGGTTTGATGCAGCTCTCCATGCTCTCTATCCTGTGCAAGCTTCTTCATCTCCCAGTACCTACTGCAACCTACATCCTTCTGAATCTGTTTTGTGTATTCATCTCTTGGTCTCCCTCTACGATTTTTAGCCTCCACGCGGCCCTCCAATACTAAATTGGTGACTCCTTGATGCCTCAGAATATGTCCTACCAACCGATCCCTTCTTCTAGTCAAGTTGTGCCACAAACTCCTCTTCTCCCCAATTCTATTCAATACCTCCTCATTAGTTATGTGACCTACCCACCTTATCTTCAGCATTCTTCTGTAGCACCACATCTCGAAAGCTTCTATTCTCTTCTTGTCCAATCTATTTATCGTCCACGTTTCACTTTGAAACGTCCCCTTTGAACAATTATACATGACTGTGTTTAAACTGACACACAATATTTTTAGCGCAACGCAATCTGACTATCAAAGATCCCTGCAAAAGAGTGGCCCTGAGTAACATTAAACTATACCTTTCAGAAATCACTTACCTCACAAAAATCTTCATTACTCGAACTACTGCAATACAGAGAGCGCCACTACTGCCAGCTAAATAAAAGATTCAAACTACGGAAGGCACTAACTACTGATAGGGATAGTTAGCAAATGAAAGATATTAATAGAGAACAAACAATGTATTTACCTTAATAGTCATAATATATATAGCAGTTCATGACAAATTACAAAACTCCGCCATCTATCTCCCCACATCCACCACTGCTGGCGGCTCACCTCCAACTGCGCAACGCTACGCGCTGTTCACATCCAGCTGCCGCTGCCCAACACTACAATGGCAGACAACAATGCAAACTAGCCACAGACTGCACACAGCACAGCCAGTGATTTTCACACAGAGCGCTATGTAACGTTGCCAATAAGAAAACATAAACAGCCTACTTACAACTTCAAAAATGGTTCAAATGGCTCTGAGCACTATGGGACTTAACATCTGAGGTCATCAGTCCCCTAGAACTTAGAACTACTTAAACCTAACTAACCTAAGGACATCACAAACATCCATGCCCGAGGCAGGATTCGAACCTGCGACCGTAGCGGTCGCGCGGTTCCAGACTGTAGCGCCTAGAACCGCTCGACCACCCCGGCCGGCGTTTCACTTCCATACATGGCTACACGCCATACAAATACTTTCAGAAACGACTTCCTGACACTTAAATCTATACTTGATGTTAACAAATTTCTCTTCATCGAAAACGCTTTTCTTGTCATATGCACGCAATTTGATTAATAGTCGCTTGTGAGGAACTGTATCAAAAGCCTTCTGGAAATCTAGGAATATGGAATCGACCTGAGATCCCTTGTCGACAGCACTCATTATTTCATGCGAATAAAGTGCTAGCTGTGTTGCACATTAACGATATTTTCTGAATCGGTGTTGGTTATGTAGCTATACGATTTTTCACCTTTCTTCAAGGTGATTAATAATGTTCGGGTACACTATATGCTCCAGAATCCTACTGCAAATTGAGGTCAGTGATATGGGTCTGTAATTCAATGGGTTACTCCTATTTCCTTTCTTGAATATTGGTGTGGCCTGTGCTACTTCCCAGTCTTTAGGAACAGACCTTTCGTCAAGTGAGCGGATGTATATGATTGCTAAGAAAGGAGCTATTGTGTCTCCATACTCTGAAAGGAACCTGATTGGTATACCATCTGGACCGGAAGACTTGCCTTTCTTAAGTAACCTGAGTACTTTTCGCAGCACCTAAGATATCCACTTTTATGACCCTCATGCTAACAGCTGTTCTCGTTTCGAATTCTGGAATATTTACTTCGTCTTCTTTCGTGAAGGAATTACGGAAAACGAGAAACAAACCGACGCTTTCCGTCTGCATTGGGCGTTACATGAAAGACATATTTGTTTGGGCGGACTCCAACTACACATTGCAAACACGAAATCGCAAATATCTGCCGAAACGTGAGAAACACCGGGGTGACAAAAGTCATGGCATAGCGAGATGCACATACCCAGATGGCGGTAGTACCGCGTACACAAAGTATAAAAGAGCAGTGCATTGGTGGAGCTGTCATTTTTACTCATGTGATTCATGTAAAATTTTTCCGACTCGTCTATAGCCGCGCGATAGGAGTTAACAGATTTTGAGAGCGGAGTGGTAGTTGTAACTAGACACACTGGCCATTCCATTTCCGAAATCGTTAGGAAATTCAATATTCCGCGATCCACAGTGTCAAGAGTGTGCCGAGAATACCGAATTTCAGGCCTTACGTCTCATCACGCACGTATCGGTTGGACCCTAGACGATTGGAAACCCTTGGCCTGGTCAGATAAGTCCCGATTTCAGTTCGTAAATAGCTGAGGCTAGGGTTCGAGTGTGGAGCGGACCGCTCGAAGCCATGGAGCCAACCTGTCAACAAGGTACTGTGATGTAGGCTGTGTTTACATGGAATGGATTGCATCCACTGGTTCAATTGAACCGATCATTGATTGGAAATGGTTTTGCTCGGCTACTGCTAGAGCCATTAATGAACTTCATATTCCCAAACAACGCTGGAATTTTTACGGATAGCAATGCGCCATGTCACGGCCACAGTTGTTCGCAATTGGTTTGAAGACCATCCTGGACAATTCGAGCGAATAATTTGGCCACCCAGATCGCCCGGCATGAATCCCATCGAACATTTATGGGACATAACGAGAGATCAGTTCGTTCACAAAATCCTCCACCGGCAACACTTCTGCAATAATGGACGGCTATAGAGCCAGAATGGCTCAATATTTTATCCGGTATAACGGCTCTTAATTACAGTAAAACATAGTACATCCTATTTCTCCAACACAATTTTATTCGAAGCGAAAATTTTCTTACAATATTCAACTTGCTTAGGATGGCGGCATGGTCAGGGAACGAAGACTCGACAGATTTCTGATGTTCGGAATAGATGGTAAGAACATGACGAAGACATATATTACCTACTCCAGAAACCGAATTCATGTACCTTCACCATTAGAACATTGCCAACAGTCAAGCACCAGTGAGCCACCGGAACGTGTTTGTTTCACATATTTCCATTTCTAGATACCATGTGAAATGATACTTTTCGGGAACTCACATTAGGCAAAAATAATCATTTTAGTCGAAACGAGAGTCATCCGAGCCGTTATGTTAGTCAACCGAGTGCACGTAGGCTCCTATTGAATGAGCTGCGGATTTTGTTCAAATGATTCATATGGCTCTGAGCACTATGGGACTTAACATCTGAGGTCATCAGTCACCTAGACTTACAAGGGAACCTACCCATCGCACTCCCCTCAGATTTAGTCATAAGTTGGCACAGTGGACAGGCCTTGAAAAACTGAACACAGATCAATCGAGAAAACAGGAAGAAGTTGCGTGGAACTACGAAAAAAAGAAGCAAAATATACAATCTGAGTAGTCCGTGAGCAAGATAAGCAACATCAAGGAGAACGTGAGCTCAGGAGCGCCGTGGTCCGGTGGTTAGCGTGAGCAGCTGCGAAATGAGAGGTCCTTGGTTCAAGTCTTCCCTCGAGTGAAAAGTTTGCTATCTTTATTTTCGCAAAGTTATGATCTGTCCGTCCGTTCGTTGACGTCTCTGTTCACTGTAATAAGTTTAGTGTCTGTGTTTTGCGACCGCACCGCAAAACCGTGCGATTAGTAGACGAAAGGACGTGCCTCTCCAATGGGAACCGAAAACATTTGATCGCAAGGTCATAGGTCAACCGATTCCTCCACAGGAAAACACGTCTGATATATTCTATACGACACTGGTGACGGCATGTGCGTCACATGACAGGAATATGTTGTCGACCCACCTAACTTGTACACTTGGCGAATGGGTAAAAAGATTCTTCTACCTTGCCCGATTTATGTTTTCTTGCGGATGTGATAATCACCCCTAAAAAAGTGATGAAAACATAAGAGTTTGTCACATAAACTGCAACAAATGAATGCAACAGTTTTACAGTCGCAAAGTTTTCCCTGTTCTCTGTCAAAACATGTGTCTTTAACGTTTTGAAATTTTTCCGCGTGTAGACCGTCAAATGCTGCATATGTACAAGCATATCTGAACATGTCCTGGAATTTCGGAGAGCGAAGATGATTATGTGTGAGTGCCTGAACTTTGATAATTGTCTGAAAATAAAAAATTAAAATTTTCACTCGAGGGAGGACTTGAACCAAGAATCACTTGTTCCGCAGCTGCTTACGTTAAGCGCGGGACCACGGCGCTCCTAAACTGCCGTTATCCTTGCTATTGCCTATCATGCGCATGGACTACTCAGTTTGTATATTTTGCTTCTCTTTTTCATAGTTCCACACAATTTCTTCCTGTTTTCTCGATTGATCTGTGTTCAGTTTTTCAAGGCCTATCCACTGTGCCAACTTATAACTAAATCTGATGGGGGTGCGATGGGGAGGTTCCCTTGTTAGAACTAACCTAAGGACAGCACACACATCCATGCCCGAGACAGGATTCGAACCTGTGACCGTAGGAGCAGCGTGCTTCCGGACTGAAGCGCCTAGAACCGCTCGGCCACCGCGGCCGGTCGCGGTTTTTGTCACAGGCACCGCAGTACATGTGTTTGCTTATCACATTTCAGGTTTCCTCATAAACTTGGTTGAAAGGAACAACAGCATCCTTTCAGTGAACTCCAGGCCGAAAGCTCAGATTTAATTTCAACCACAAATTAAAAATTACAGTATTGTAAAGCATATATTTTCAGAAGGTTTTCACAAGAGATGATGCCGGTCAGTGACAGACTGCAGTAATTAGAAGCAAATTTTTAGGCTTTCAAAAATAGTTCAAATGACTCTGAGCACTATGGGACTTAACAGCTATGGTCATCAGTCCCCTAGAACTACTTAAACCCAACTAACCTAAGGACATCACACAACACCTAGTCATCACGAGGCAGAGAAAATCCCTGACCCCGCCGGGAATCGAACCCGTGAACCTGGACGTGGGAAGCGAGAACGCTACCGCACGACCACGAGCAGCGGACATGTGCAGAAAATTTTAAGTTTACTTACCCGCGTAATTGGATTTTAATTCGCTGATATGTATGTAACAGTAAGGCAATCGCTCCTCGTACGCAGGGTGAACCCGAACGCAATCGACAAAATTTCAGAGGCTGTTCAAAGATATTTACTAAATGTTTTGTACTAGAGACTCTTGCTCTCTGGTGGGTCGCTATGTTTTTCTTTAGTACTTAAAATATCTGCGCAACAGTGCATGTTTCGACAGTATGAGTTATATGTCTTATTTGGAAACAAACTTGTTCCATTCACTCACGGTTCGTGCTGTTGCCGACAGTAATGCCGACTTCACCTTTTTCCCTAAGGCTTGCGTTCGTTACCACTCGGTTCTGTCTCGGGCTTGTTTCTCCTACAGTGTTTGTTGTACGTTAACAGTGACACACATATTGATAGGTTTATTAATGCACTGTTGGCCGATATGCACAATGTGTATATGTTCACTGAATGCATTGGAACAGTGGCACAAAGACTATGTTGAGATGCTACCGCAGCGACAGCAACCACGTCGCAGCACTTTTTCATCTCTACATAGGCGCATTACTCTCTGTATTTTCTCTGAAACATATGCAACGGTGGTAACAAATCCAACAAATCACAATTACATTACTACTCTGTAACAAGCCACAGCAGATCACGGGTCTGTTATACCGAAATACTCAAAGAATGTCGCTCAATAACCTCCGGAACTTTGTCAGCGGAGTTCCGGTTCCACCTGCTTGACTGTTTATTATAATTCCAAGTTACTGAAACGTAAATATGAAGTGTGAAATCCGTTTACGTTCATTTGCTGTACTCATTCTTATTTGAGATTTCCGTGATTTTTCCAAATCATTCTACGATATTGCAGAATCGACACCTACTCACTGCTCGTGGTTTAGGAATATATAATTCTACGTTTGTGAAACTCTCATCCAGTATGCTTATTATTATTGTAAGCCCGACTGTGGAATATCATACTTCCGTTTTTTTACTACGCTGTTTTATATTCTTTCCATAAAGCCTAGTGTTCTGACACATTCAGTGACGCTGTGTAATTTACAGGAATGTTCAATAGCTACGGAATAAAATAAAATATTTGGCAGCTCATAATACCTTCAGCGATAAAAAAATAACGAATCAACACACCTGCACTAATTTTATTCTATTATTTCATTTAACGTATCATTCAAAACCTTCTTTAAGTAATAATATCTGTGTAACAACACAGTGAACTATTCTTATAGTAATACCACTCATCCCTATAGGCCTCTGATGCGTATTCTCCCGAAAAGGTATAACAATTTTGCAATGCGTATTTATCATTCTTATTATAAGGGCCTAAACGTCTCCTATCAGCTGTTGTAAAAGAGCTAAAAATTACTAAATTATCTAGCTCAGATGCAGAATGGACTCTATACAAAACTCCATTTTAAAAACTTTGATACTATTACATGTGAACACATGTTTTTCGAACTGTAAAAAAATGTTGTGTATACTTTTAAAACATCAGAACTTTCGAGAAAAGTAACACAGTGACTTGCTTGTAGTGTGCTGATGCATGATTAGGTAGCTTTTAATTTCATTGGAAGGACTTTTGCTTCTGAATTTTACTTTACATGAAAATGATATTGTCTGTTAATAAATTTTGCAAACTATGGTGAGCTGCAACAATGAAGTGAGAGAGATACACACCCACACATCTAGCTATTAAAGCTTTATTTCTGTAGACCATAGATCCACTCGTTAACGTGAAAGTTTTCAACATTCCTAATGTTAGACGTCTTATATTTTATATTTTCTGACATTAAGTGCAGGAATCGTAATTCTGATAACCATTATCGAATTTTATTATATACTTTTGCATATCATTAAAATGCACTTACATTAATTGACGGAAACATCATGATTGATTGATGTTTTCAATATTTAGAGATTTAATCAAGGTATGATTAATGTGAACCACCAAACAACATGAAAAGACTCACGGAAACCTGAAACATAGTTCTTGATTTCTGTAATCAAATAACATCCTAAGGCAACTGACAGCTGCTAGTTTTAGAAAATCATGGAATCAAGCAGTCAATGACTACATGCGGTACATTAACAGCAGAGAGTACGTGCCAGTTGTGACTTAAAGAAAAACAAATTTTCTGTACCTTGGTCTTAAATACAATTTCTTATTCAAATAATCTAAATTTTATATCTTCGTGGCAGCACAACACATGAGTTTGAGCAATCACATATGGTCATGATTTCTGTTAAAACCTAACATTTTGCAAGGTTATGTTGTTTCCCACGCGCTGTTGATCGATGTGGTACTGGGATACATGTACGAGTAAAAGACCAAATATTTACACGTAGCCAGCATTCGCGGTACATCCTGAAGAGCTTGCGCTTACGCAATTACGAGCTGTCCCGATGAAGCGTCTGCTTTCTAGTTTATACCCGATCTGACAGGTACAATTCGTTCGCCGCTACGTTTTACTCGACCTGTTGCGCTGTTACGATCAGACGAAGGTCTCAGCGCCCGGATGTTACTTTCGTAGCATCGTGTCTACTTTACTGTTGCTATAAATCAAATTCTTCTACGGTAGAAGTAAACAGCCCTGAAATTAAAACCTTCATCGTTCCTGTAACATAACTCGAAGTTTGTAGATATCATATACATTAATTTAATGTGGAGGCTATATATTGTTGGAAAAAACTGATGATATTTAAACCAAGTCTGTGAAAAACCAGTAGATTACTCATATTAACATCCGTGCAGAAAATTATTCAAAGGAAAAGGTCTGTAATGGATTGTATTTCGTCTGGTTTTCCGAAGATTGGGATGTTTGTTCAAACTGGCAAATTCAGTACTCGAGTGAAGCCAAACCTCTTTTCATGGAAGGGAAAATTGTCGAAATATGTCAACTTACCTCACACTAATCGTATTTGCTGTAGAAGGCCATAGGTTGGGTGTTAAGTTAGCTACACGAAAGACTTTTGTGTTTGTCACCCTGCCTACGTTAGTAATCAACAAACGGATAAAATCCCACATAACTGGTGAAACTCGGGAGAACATTTCCTGATTATGATAGTTATCTTTTGTATCTAAATACAGCACCACTTGTACATGAAGCGACTTTCAATGAATGACTCAGAATACTCTTTCTCTTGAAACTGTGACATTCAAATGATCTCTGAAATTTTAGTCGATAACATCGTAATTGTTCCGACTGTCGTCCGTGGCCGTGGAATACGCCCCTGTCATTCATATCGTACTAAAAACTATACGCTATACCGTCAGTCGATTGTTATAGCCATACTTTAAGATGGCATAACACTAAAATCAAGCCATATGATCACAGTGTCTTTAATTGTGTGTCGTCAGCTTCAAACCGTGCGGCTATGCAGCAAATGCACTCAGAAAAGACGCAATAAGAAACAGAAGATGCTTTAGGTGCAGAATAGCAATTATAAGAGTCTTGCAGGGTTTCTCAGAGATTCGAAACCATGTTTCTTTTTTTTTTCTTTTCAGCGCTAAATCTGTGATGAATTCGTCGCCAAAGGTCGGAGAACATGAAACCTGGGACGATATCTGTCATCTCAAAATGTAAGTACCAGTTGACCTGTTACTAATACGTCATACATTGCCAGCTCATCAGTTCTGTAAAGCTTATAATACCTTAAAAATTTATTTTTTATCTTTTACCGATTCTGTTTTCTTATCACAGTTCCATTGTTTAACACAATGCAGGAATCGACAAGGAGAGATAATTCCGAAATATTATTTTGTCGTTTTGGACGACATCATTTTCCAGTTCATTAAACAGTCGTTTCTCCCAGTATGCATTAACTCTCGTGCAGTTTAAAGATATTTGCATTCAAACGCGAGACCGTGTCAAATTTTATGTGTATACTTGAATTTTACAGTACGCTATAATGAGCACATTATACATAGCCGATGTATAAGTGTGTCTTCAATTAATGGTCTGACCGTTAATGGTCTTACCACTAATGCAAGCCACACTTCCACACCGACCACGTATAATGAAGTACTTCCCCGTCAAACCGTTGAGATTCACAAAACCTACAGCTCTAGGCAAAATATTGGGTATCACAAATACAATGTGACTGAAACATGGTCCATCTCCTTAACGTGCTGTTGTATAAAAAAAGTACGCACCTGCAAACTGAGAAGAAAACTTCCATTTTAATGCAGGAGGTTAACATAAAAGGTTTCAGTTCCTATTTGCATTACGAAATAGGATTCTCACTTTTTCATGTGGACCCCTCTCTTGCGTAACTGCTGTTGCAGAGGTATGATTTCTGTCTATTTCATTTTGTCACGCTGTAAAACGTTACAACTGGTACTTGGCTATATTTAAACATTAATGGAGGCTATCACTTTGCATGCCCCATACCTTAGTTACCGCCAACTGGCCATATAAATATATCTTTTCGTTTCTTCAGCGTGACAATAGCTAAGTATTGAAACATTTTATGAAAATTTGCAGCTTGATACAATAATAACAGTAACAATAATAATAATAAAATGATAAATAACAAAAAGCTCTAAAAATAAAGAATAAAATAAGATAGAAACCTAAAATTATGTCCAAGTATATTGTATTTGTAATTCTTCATCAGTCTCAAATTAAAATGAGGTAAGTTTTGTCTATGACACAAAACCAGGAAATATCAATATCTGTTCATTTAGTTAAACAAATTTGCAGTTCTTTTTTGTCTTTGATGTTGTCTTTAACGTTTTCCGAATAAGTTCAGTTCACTTTGCTTTGTGTAATACACAACAATCTGCAAGACTTTGGGAAACAATCTTGTTATAATTAATGTACAAACAAACCGTTCCAGGCCGCGTTTTGTTTGTTTTATTACTAATATCGCCCCTCAGGCGAGAGAATTTTCAGATATTCATTGCCATGATAGCAACATGTTAGACGTTCCAAGCCCCTCCCAGCAGCATCGTCAACACAAAGTTGTGTGGAATGTATCTTTTTTGTTGACGATAGTGCTGAGCGAAGCTCTGCACCTTTAATGCACTGCCACCTGGACAATGAATATTTTCAGATTCTCTCGATCAAAGAGTGAAAATAGAAATAAATAAAACAATAAGCGACCTGAAGCGGTTTATCTGTTTATTAATTCCTCGCGTTCGCTGTCTCAGGTGCAGGTAATGCCTGTGTTTGATAAATATTGTTGTACTCTTGAGTTGTAATGTAACTGAAGTTGATTTCCTGCTTCTTCTTATCTACCAACTCTGGAGCGACAAGAATGTTAACGATGTAGTAGGAAGAAATCAGGCTCGAGCTTAATTAAGAAACATCCGCGTGATTCTAAGGTAATTAAGCGCTACACGACTGTTGTGTTCACTGTCATTCGATAGTGAATGATCTTAGTAAATACTCTGCAAGGCTCTTTGTCCTGTAGTTCTCACATATAGAAGTTACAGCGTTTATAGGAGAGCCATAGCTTCTGGTGAGTTATGATTTTGCAAATATAATTGAGGTTGGTAAGACAATGTGCTAAGAGGACAAGCTGAAAAGTATTTACCAAGACATAGATATGGCGTAAATATGAAAGAAATTTTGTTGGTGGTGCCCTGGTACACGTTATGGGATAACATACATCAAATGACAATATTCTCTCCGAAATATTTTTGTTCATAGGGCAGTCTGATGTGATGGCTTGTGTGCCATTCAAATGTATAAAAACAGTCCCCACTGTCATAAAAATCCTTATATTGAAAACTTATCCACAGTTAGTTACATCTATACGACTACTCTGTAGCTACCACTTAAATGCCTGGCAAAGGGTTCATCGAACCACTTTCACACTATATACCGTTGAACTCTCAAACAGCGTGCGAAGAATGAACACTTAAATCTTTCCGTTCGGGCTCTTATTTCTCTTATTTTATTACGATGATCATTTCCCCTCTGTAGGTGGGCGTCAACAAAATGTTTTCGCCTTCAGAGGAGAAATTTGGTGATTGAAAAAGAAAACGCATTTATTCTAATGATTGCCTTCCCTACTCGCGTATCATATCCTTGACATTCTCTCCCTCGTTTCGCCGCAATACAAACGTGCTGTTCTTCTCTGTACTTTTTCGGTGTCCTTAGAGGCTATGAGGAGCCATCTAATACATTTTTCAGTAGTTAAATTATGAGCCACTGACTTCGAACGTGCCGTTCTTCTCTTGAAGTTAATACTCGTTAAGGTCGGCCGTAAACAACAACAACAAACGAAGAAATAGAAGAAGTAGACATTTTACTATGGGATGATGTATAAATAGCTGATATTATATGGATATAAGGAGAAAAGACACGTTACATTTTACATGTGCAGTTAACTCTGAGAAAAATGTATGGAACATTTCACAAATCAGAAGTCTGTTTGGCCCACAGATCTTTTACTGTGGATAAGGCGTTGGTGTACTGATTCTTGTTAGAAATAAAACAGTAAGACGAATTCGTATTTCGCAAAGAATATCACCACTGTTTTCTGGGATATAAAGGGGATTGTGGTTATTGATTATCATGCAAAGGATAAAAAATAACTGGCAATATATTACTCAAATGTTGAAAATCAACTACATGAGAAAATATACGACAAGATACGTGATCTAAAAAAGTGCCAAGTAAGTCATCTTTCATCAGGACTACGCACGTGCTAACAAAGGTAATCTGACACTGGAGAAAATAAGTAAGTGTAACTTTTGGAACATGCACACTATGCATGATCACAAGATTTGACCAACACCTATTCTCATAATTAAACAAGTTTCTGGTAGAGAAACTTTTTGAACGCGGAGGAAAGGTTATGACCAGTGTAGCTACGCAGACTTTGTGTAATCGCGTCAAAAGAAATGTTCAAATGTGTGTGAATTCCTAAGGGACCAAACTGTTGAAGTCATGGGTCCCTAGACTTACACACTGCTTAAACCACCTTAAACTACCTTATGCTAAGAACAACACACACACACACACACACACACACACACACCCGTGCCCGAGGGAAGACTCGAACCTGCGGCGGGAGGGTCCGCGCAATCCGTGACATGGCGCCTCAAACCGCGCGGCCACTCCGCGCGGCCTCGTCATAAGAATCTAATTTATGGCGTCCATTCAGTCACCGATTTGGGATCACAGTGCACAGACTGTGCCGTCACACGCATCCACACTGCCACCGACACGGAAAAAAAATTTTCCGTTTAGTTAACAGTAATTTTCACGTATAATTTTGCGACGTCAGCGTCTACGTTCGTAGAAGGCGTTAACTGAGCATTATTATCGTAGACGGTATTCATATTCAGCGATTTCTGGAAAACGCCTTTCATTTATCACTCATAGCTCACAGAGAACAAAGAAGTGGTTGTTTTCTAGCTGTCTTGATGATGATGAGGATGATGAAGATGATGATGAAGATGATGATTGGTTTGTGGGGAGCTCAACTGCGCAGTCATCAGCTCCCGTACAAACTCCTAATTTTTACACAGTCCAGTTTTTTACACAGTCCAATCGAGTCACAGCACGAATGAAGATGATGATGATGAAATGATGAGGACAACACAAACACCCAGTCCCCGGGCAGAGCTGCATAACGCAGGTCTTGGGAAGCCATGCATTACAGCCCAAGACTGCGCCTTGCGGATAGCGCCCTGAAGCTGCCGTTCAGTAACTGCAACGAAAGTGGAGCTAAAGTATAAGTAGAAGTCGTCAGCATACAAGGAAGCTGAGACAGACGTTCCCACGGCCGCAGCGAGCCCATTAATTGCAATTAAAAAGAGGCAGACACTTAAGACAGATCCTTGCGGTACCCCATTCTCCTGAACTCGGGAGGAACTTTGGGAGGCTGCAACTTGCACGCGGAAGGAACAAAGCGACAGAAAATTTTGTATGAAAATCGGGAGCGGACCCCGAAGACCCCAACCATGAAGCGTAGAGAGGATGTGATGTCGCCATGTCGTATCGTATGCCTTCCGCATGTCAAAAAAGGCGGCGACCAGATGCTGATGGCGGACAAAGGCCGTACGGACGGCAGACTCCGGGCACATCAGATTATCGGTGGCAGAGCAGCCCTTACGGAACCCACCCTGAGACGGAGCCAGAAGGCCCCAAGACTCAAGTAACCAACTCAGCCTTCGGCTCACCATGCATTCGAGCAACTTGCAAAGAACGTTGGTGAGGCTAATGGGGCGGTAGGTGTCCACCTCCAGTGGTTTCTTGCCAGGTTTCAACACGGGGATTACGATGCTTTCCCACCACTGCGACAGGAACTCACCCTCAACCCAGATACGGTTGAAAAGGTCTAGGAGGTACAGCTGGCAGTCCTCGAAGAGGTGTTTGAGCATCTGACAGTGGATGCGATCGGGCCCGGGAGCCGTATCAGGGCAAGTGGCTATGGCACTTTGGAATTCCCACTCACTGAACGGAGCATTGTACGATTCAGGGTGGCGCCTGTGAAATGAAAGGCTCCGACGTTCCAACTGCTCTTTCAGGGAGCGGAAGGCCAGTGGGTAATTCACAGAAACGGAACTGTGAGCAAAATGCTCCACTAAGCGGTTCGCAATTGTGTCGGAGTCAGTACAGACTGCTCCATTCAGTGAAAGTGCAGGTACGCTGACAGGAGTCCGATAGCCATAGAGTCGCCTAATCTTGGCCAAAACCTGCGATGGAGAGGTACGGAGGCCAATGGTGGAGACATACCTTTCCCAGCACTCCCGCATGCGTTGGCGAATGAGGCGGCGGGCTCGCGCACGGAGCTGTTTAAAGGAGATGAGGTGTGCCAATGAGGGATGCAACTTGTGACGCTGGAGTGCCCGCCTGCGATCTTTAATCGCCTCAGCGATCTCAGGTGACCACCAAGGCACAGTCCTCCGCCGAGGGGACCCAGAAGAACAAGGAATGTCAGATTCTGCGGCAGTAACGATGCCGATGGTGACCGATTGAACCACCGCATCAATGATGTCATTGGAAAGAGGCTCAATAATAGCAATGGAGGTGAACAAGTTCCAGTCAGCTTTAGTCATAGCCCATCTGCATGGGCATCCAGAAGAGTGACGCTGTGGCAGTGACAGAAAGATCGGAAAGTGGTCACTACCGCACAAGTCGTCATGCACACTCCATTGGACAGATGGTAATAGGCTAGGGCTGCAGATCGAAAGGGCGATGGCCGAGTATGTGCCATGCGCCACACTGAAATGTGTGAAGGGACCAGTATTTAAAAGAGAAAGGTCGAGCTGTGCCATTACTTGCTCAACGATGCTGCCTCGGCCTGTTGCCACTGATCCACCCCACAGAGGATTATGGGCGTTGAATTCACCCACTAACAGGAAATGTGGCGGCAATTGGGCTATCAGTGCAGCCAGGACATCCTGCGGAACATCACCATTCGGTGGAAGATAGAGACTGCAGACAGTGACAGCCTGAGGCGTCCACACCCGAACAGTGACAGCCTCTAAAGGTGTTTGTAGAGGGACAGACTCGCTGTAAAGGGAGTGAAGCACGTAGATGCAGACGCCACCAGGTACCCTCTCATAAGCTGCCCAGTTCTTATAATAACGTTGATAGCCAGGGAGGGCAAGGGTTCGCATCGCCGGAAACCAAGTTTCCTGAAGAGCAATGCAGAGGAAAGGGTGAAGGCTGAGAAGTTGTTGGAGCTCAGCAAGATGGTGGAAAAAACCACTGCAGTTCCACTGGAGGATGACATTGTCCATGGCCAAGGAAGACGTGAAGGAGCCGAGGAGGCAGAATACGCCGGTGAGTCACCTGCTACCACCGACTGAGTACCGATGGGAGCAACATCCATCATGTCTGAGGGAACGGCGAGATCTAGGTCCTCAGCAGACGCCAGAATCTCCACTGCATCCTCAGATGCAGAGCTTGTAGTTAGCGGTGGAGTGGGTGCCACCGCAATTTCCTTGGTCTTAGAGGTCTTCAATTTCGATTTCTCACGGTGTTCCTTTGGTCGCCCTTGCTGGGAGGGCTTCTTTGATTCAGTCTCTGGGACTGAAGAGGCCCGCGAAGCCCTACGACCAGCTACCTGGGGCTTCTTGAGCCCCTGGCAGGTGTCTGGGTTGCCACTGGTAGGAACCTGGGAAGCGAGTGACCCAAGGGAGCCCTTCCTAGCGAGAGAAGCCAAAGAAGACTTACACTTCTCTAGCTTGGAAGTGGGGACTAGTGTCCCCGATGGTTATGGGGGTGCTGCTCCCGAGGTAGGTGGTGTGGGAGCAACAGGGAGGGAAGTGCCCCCCACCATCAAGGGGGCAGCAAGCGTGGTCCTTTGGCTCTGAGAGTTGACTGTATGTGGTGCAAGGGATGGAGCTGTAACAGGAGTGACAGTGGCGGCATAAGATGACATCATGCACATGGGATGAAGCCGTTCAAATTTCTGTTTAACCTCAGTGAAGGTCAGTCGGTCCAGGTCTTGTATTCCATTATTTTCTGTTCCTTCTGTAGAATCTAACAGTCCGGCGAGCAAGGGAGATGGCGCTCTCCGCAGTTGACACAGATGGGAGGTGGGGCACATGGAGTATCGGGATGGGATGGACGACCACAATCGTGACATATGAGGCTGGAAGAACAGCAGGAAGACTTATGGCTGAACTTCCAACACTTGAAGCACCGCATCGGGGGAGGGATATGTGGCTTGACATCACAGTGGTAGACCATCATCTTCACCTTCTCGGGTAATGTGTCATCCTCAAAGGCCAAGATGAAGGCACTGGTAGCAACCTGATTATACCTCGGACCCCGGTGGGTGAGCAGGACAAAATGGACACCTCATCGCTCTAAGTTGGCGCGCAGCTCGTCATCGGACTGTAAAAGGAGGTCCCTGTGGAAGATAATGCCCTGGTCCATATTTAAGCTTTTATGGGGAGTGATAGTAACTGAAACATCCCCCAGCTTCTCACAAGCGAGTAATGCCCATGACTGGGCAGAGGATGCTGTTTTTATCAAGACTAACTCGGACTGCATTTTTGAAAAGCCCTCCACCTCTCCGAACTTGTTCTCTAAATGCTCTACAAAAAACTGAGGCTTCATAGACACAAAGGATTCCCCATCAGTTCTCGTACAGACTAGATACCGGAGCAATGCGTCTCGATGTCATTCATAGCCTATCATTCCTCCCATGGTGTGGCCAGGGAGGGGAACGATTTGGGGTGTTACGTGTTTGCATTAAAGTGAGCCCTCGAACTCTTAGAGACTGCTAGTGGCTGGCCACCAGCAAGAGAAGATGTGCCACGCTTCATTGCGTATCATCCACCCTGATGCCACCTACTCCGACCAAGGGCCCTCCCCATGGGCGCCACCCAGCCACAGCAAGGGCCACCCGGCAGGATAACCATCGCCGGGAGTCCCGATGCCCCAGGGGGATAGGCATCTACTCCTTGGTATACGTGGGGAGTTAATGGCGCAGGCATCAGTAGAGCGATCCCTGTGTTGTCAGGGGGCTACAACGAACAGGTACATGGCGGCCCCAACACAATGGACTGGCTACCGTGCTGGATATTAGGTGGCAAGTGGTCCATGGTCGTCGTCAGCGCAGAAAACGACACAGCAGTGTGCATGGCGGAAATCGCACCCAGGAATGTATCCTCGACCAAGAGATGGAGAGCGAGCGGGACTGCAATGCAACGACGAATAAGCTGGCTAAAGGTCTCAGTGCACGATGGACACAATGCACCAAGTCAGGCGCCCTTCCCAAATTGGCTCGCTCTTCGGAATAATTTTGAAATATGGTGGACAAACCCAAGAGGGGACCATCACATAAGGGCCGAAAAGTCTGAGACTCCTTTTAGTCGCCCCTTACGACAGACAGGGATATCGCGGGCCTATTCTTACCTCCGAACCTGCAGGGGGGAAATGGGCAGATAGAGAGGTATGGAGAAGATGGACAGAGATGGAGTAGAGGAAGTGAACACAGAGGAGGTTGAAAGGTGGCTAGTGACATATAAACTTAACTGTTTCTGTTGAGACAACCAGCAACCAGTCGCACAAAAGAAATTTTTTTCCTTTACCAGTTTCAGATACCGAGTGTCCTTCAGAAGGCTGTACAGAAATATTTACCAAAAATAAATAGAAGTTAGATAAGAATACTCGAACTTAGAAATAAAAAGTGTAAAAACTGAAAAATAAAAAATTGGTACATACTTATAACTATCGCATTACTTGCGAGCACCTTCACGTTTTAGTTCAAGTACTGCCTCTACATACATACCGAGAGTTGATGCCTCGCCCTTTAACATGCTAATGTTAATAGGAGTATGCAATGGGTTGTGTTCTGTCGTCATCTTTCTATGACCTCTATCGTACTACAGAGCTAGTCCCATTCGCACCACGAAACTGCATTCTAGGACGAAGACGTTGAACATTCTCTATTTCAATTACCACATCAAAGGCGTCGTAGTGTGCTAGACGTATATTCACTCGCTCAGATGCACTTACAGTCAAACTGTGCGTATTGGCGAATAGCATTCCACCTGTGACTCTGCTGTGGTATAGTCGAACGGCACCAGGTCCGATAGGTCTGGAAGACATCTTAAGGACAGTGACTGCTGGTGCTGCTGCTGCTACTGTAGTGTTTCGGCAGGAACATCTGCGTGTCCTCATTTGTAACGACAATAACAAAGCCCTATGTATAACGAAACACACACAATAACAGAGGTGGGTGGATAAAATACTTACCCATGGTCTTCTCAGCTGATCGGTGCTACTGCCGGCGGCGCTTCATATTATATGTATAACGAAAAAATGATGGCTGAAAGACGTGCACTTCTTTCACCATTCAGTGCTCGTATTTCATATTTCTAATCCCAGCATTCTGGTATTCGGTAGTATAATAATTCAGGCCCTGATAATAATTTCTATGGGTTGCCTAATTTATTTGACGATGTTTACAGTTTGTCTCACACTGATCTGTGAGGGGAGCTTGGCGCTAGGAATTTTCTTTATTTATGGGCGAGGGCAGCAATCTTCCTAGCAGCCATGATGGCTTCCCGTTTCCCATCCTTTTCCCGATCGCCAGGGTAGCACGTGGCGTCGTTTGAACGTTCAGTAATGGCCAAAGTTTCTTCTGTTTTCAGTTCCCCAACCTGCATTACCAACCTTGTAACTGCTATTTCTGCTGGATTTTAACGTCGCGAGGTCGCCTCCCTGTAAGATTCCGGCCCTCTGATTGGCCAGTTCAGGTGCGCGCCCGTTTTTCGCGGGTAGGTGCCAACCGCCCTCCGCGGGTGGATAGTGGACAAAGGGGCAGTATGTCAGATCTAGTGTGACCGTGCCTGAGACCGGAGGTGCTGCTTCCAGCAGATGAAGTTCGGTAAGCGTGAGCGCCAACGTGCACTGTAGCTTCGCCACAGAGCATAGAAGGATCCTTCTATGCTCTGTGAGCTTCGCGCCCTGCGGCCCAGAGGGAACCTTATAGGTCATTTTTCTGATGTGCTTTCCTAAAATTACGGTTTATGCAATTTTTTCGGTCTATAAGACTGTAGGTTTTCCTTGTACAGTTTGGCATAATGTGCGAAATGTGTTGGTTAGTCACAGTAGCTTGCCGTACGGCACTAAAGTGTATACTTTCATGCTCACTTTTCGCTTCGTCTGGCAGTAGCTCTTTCAGTTCTCCCGTGCAAAATTCGACTCAGAATTTAGGTCTTCCTAGCTTGAAAACCTGTGCCTTTTGTCCTACGCCAAGTGGTGAGTGTCTGGCGCCCCTTCATTTTTCGTTAACGTAGTCGGACCGCGATCCAAAGTTATCTAGTATCACCCGTATGAATAGTTGCGCGTCCTGCTGGTTTTATTCATTTAGTACAGGAGGCTACCTAGCGATTCATCCACAGTAGCATCTTTCTTAGTCTTTGGCTGATTCGTGGTGGTCGTCGTTGCATGCCTGCAACCTCTTCCTTTAGTAAATTGGACTTCATTTGATAATAAGGCGATCGTTCCTAAAATTCCTTTTTTCGTGCTATCGTGGCTTATTATGAACGAGCGTTGGGGCAGGCTGCTGAACTCAGTTCTTTCTTCCCCACCCCCATTTGATTGTATAATTGTTGAGCATTCAACTGTGAAATAAATGAGTCCTTTAATCTTTACATTCTCCCTTTCCTTACGTGAAACCACCCTTAGTATCAGAGTAGAATAATGAAGAACTATAACGGTTGCTAAAGGTCGTGCAGGTCTCGCGCCATTAATGATAGGATAAAGATTCAATATCGCGCGCCTGGCACGACCATTGCACGCATAGCACCGCTAATAGTAATAATAATTTTCAACTATCCCCCATTGATAAACTGGGAAGTGTTCACTGCTCAGTGTGAGTATGTGAGCACTAAATCCACTTTATGTGGTGGAAGTAGTGGTCACTATTTTACCTTGCCAGTTTAGAAAAAATATCAAAAATTACAGCCCATACGGCAAGGGATAGTAACCTGAAAAAAAGAGCCGCCGCTTTTATGGTGTTTACACAACCGAACTATAAATATTAAAAATGATGCTGACGTCATCGGTTCCGGGAATTCTGATGATGTCATCAGCATCTCTTGGCCCAGAACCTGCAGTGATCCTCTACTGCCGAGAAGGTGTTGGACGTCCACGCCTTATCACAGAATGTGGTAGTCGCAGGCTTGTTCTCTATGTACAGTACAACAGGTGATGACCTGTGGCAGGCCTGACAACACAGTAGAAGACTGATTTAGCAATGGTGTTTCAGAGAACACCGTTAAGCCCACATTGTTGAACATTGGGCTACACTGCATATGATCGCTACTTGTTCCCACGTTGACTCAATAACATCATCAGTGATGACTGCACTGTCGCCTCTTCGGATGGACCACGTTTATTGTACACCATGTGGGTGAATGTGTCCACATATGTACTTAATCAGATGAACAGCTGCTCGAAACGTGGACTGCGCAACGGGGGCAGATAGGTGGGGCAGTTTTATGCTATGAGGGACGTTCATCTCGGCTTCAAATGGTTCAAATGGCTCTGAGCACTATGGGACTTAACATCTGTGGTCATCAGTCCCCTAGAACTCAGAACTACTTAAACCTAACTAACCTAAGGACATCACACACATCCATACCCGAGGCAGGATTCGAACCTGCGACCGTAGCAGTCGCGCGGTTCCGGACTGAGCGCTTTAATCGCGAGACCACCGCGGTCGGCATCTCGGCTTCCATGGCACCTGTGATAGGAAAAGAAAACACCACGGTATTTGTAAACTACGTGAACGTTATTGCAGACCATCTGCATAAGTGATGTCTTTGCCGACAGCGATTGCATCCTCCACCGAGATAACTGTCCGTGTCACAAAGCCAGAATCGTGCTGGAGTGGTTTGAGGGACATGGTAGTGGGCTCACGTTGATGTCTTGGTCACCAGATTCGCTTGATCTGAAACCGGTGGAACATTGCTGGCAGACTATCGGGCACCATCTCCGCGCCCACGAACCAACAGCCCGCATTTCACAACAATTGCAAGACCTGTGCATGAACTTATTAAACAGACTGTTTTGCTTCATCAGTGAATCATATCAACTAGTCGCAAGTAATGAGATTCCATTGGTGTACATAGCGAACCAGAAAGTAGTATAATGAAAGTTAGTAATGAAATAAGTCTTGGTACATTCATAATATCACGGTGCACTGATTTCCACTATATCTGTTTAAGTTTTAGGACTGAGAGAGAAAATCAAACAAGCTGATATGCTGCCGCTAGCGCTTGGTTTAGCTATGATCTATTTACGTATGCACTGGCACATCTACAGGGAAAGCAATATACAGCCCTTTGGAGATAAACACTTGTAGGGTGACAATTAAAGGCGATGAGTGTCTAACATGCTGAACATAACATCTTCCAAGTAGGCGCAAAGCTGAACGCGTTCTAAAGAGTTGTGCACGCGCCGCTGGGAAGTACTACGCAAGCCGCTGCGAGTAATGAGCCATGCCAACACAAGGGACGTCGCCAACGTCATGGCCAAGGGCGTATTGTTTGTCACATAATGATCTCGCAGCGCTAAATGATTCTGATTTCCATCCACGTAGCCATGCTTCGCTTCCTCGATGGCAGTGAATAAATACATACGGTCAAAACACGCACATCGCATTGCGCCGCACGTGTCATTCACTACAACAGGCGTAGCCTCAGATAGTGTTGGCCTTGGAGACCAAACTCCACACATTTCATTTCAGAAGATCATTTCCATTAGGGACCTAGCGTAAAACAGGTGCTAATAAAATATGCCAACGATTACTGATTGGCGCAGGCACTATGGTAGAGGTTGCAGTATAGTGGCACAATCCGCTAAGAGGGTTCGTTAGTTTACTATCTTCATTCTGTTCTTTCTTAAGTTTATTTTTAAGTCCCAAAATTCAGGAAAGATTAATGCATTAACGACATTTATTCCGGAACCACGATTCTACGTTTTCCTAGGACTGTGGTAAACTTTACTGTAGCTGCTGGAGAATGAGTTTCGAGAGTGTGGTAATAAATGACAAACTGGCACTTGGAAGAATTCTTACGTATTTTACGACAGTAAAAGTCTTTCAGTATTTGAGAGCAGTTAGGATAAGTATAGTTAGTGCACCAAAACACATCAAGAACTCTTTTCCTAAAAGGAAAAATGAACGGAGAAATTAATTGTTTGAGTTTAAATGCGAACAATTTAGGCTAGGCTTCACCGTGACTGTTATTGAATTCAATGAAACAACAAGTTTACTGTTACCAGTCACTGTTTATTTATCTCGACGACGCGTTTCAAAGGTTTAAACTTCATCATCAGGTGGATTTAGATTTGTTAGTATGTGTGTGTGTTGTGTTACGATTTTTGGAGGAACTTGTAGCACTGTCTTGTGGAGAAACAAAACACTATTTCAGAACATGGTTTTGCGTTTCTTTTGACAAAAAATCAAACGTCTATCTAACGGTAACGTAAAATTTGTAAAACAGAGTACCTCCAGTGGTCACAGGTTCCTTTCACTGTCGTAACACATCACATGTACACTGTCATATTTTGTAAACAAATGTGGCGTCTGGAAACTATTGGGTGCAATGATCGTATAGAAGAAGAGAAAACATTATCACGAAGTAGAAAGAATATACACCGTAACAACATCATTACAGAATAAATTTCTTAAGGATTTCGAGATGTTTGCTTTGAGGTGTCGAATACATGCGTTGGAGTAAATACTTCAGGTGGTATATAACTCCGATTTTGACAAGTTAAAATAGCTTAAACTTCATACTTGTTTACAAAATCAGGTGAACTGTTACAAACTGTAAGTACAATACTCGTATTGGCTGCAGTGGTAAAATTATAAACAAATAACAACTTTGATTGCGATTCAAAGATACGTATGAAAGGCCGGAGGCATAGGGAGAGGGAGAGGAAGAGAAAGAGAAAGTGAGAGCGAGAGAGAGGGTGGAGGGAATGATTGTATGAGAGCAAACTTTACAAAGTAGGGGGTCTTAAGATTATATCTATTGCAAGTAATAATTGCCTAAAGGTCGGGTTAATACATTGGTTAATGCTTTAAAATATACAGATGGATGTAAAATTTGTGCCAGTAGTTGTTGTACATATAGTTTCAAGCCGACAAGGGGTACAAGGTGTTAGTGTGATGATGTATCTGTAAATGAGGTCAATCTCTCGTACATTTGACTGCTTTCATGCAAACATAACTAAATATTTATGGTAAATATTAAGATGTGTGAACATAACTAAATATTTATGGTAAATATTCCGGTGTGTATATTTACCATTAATATTTAGTTGTGTTACCATGACAGCCGCCAAATATACGAGAGATTGACCTCATTTACAGATATAACATCACATCAACAGCGTGTGCCCCTTGTCAGCTTGAAACTATATGTACAACAACTACTGGCACAAATTTTACATCCATCTGTATATTTTAAAGCATTAACAAATGTATTAACCCAACCTTTAGGCAGTTATTACTTGTAACAGATATAATCTTAAGACCCCTCTACTTCGTAAAGTTTGCTCTCATACAATCATTCCCTCCACCCTCTCTCTCGCTCTCACTTTCTCTTTCTCTTCCTCTCCCTCTCCCTATGCCTCCAGCCTTTCATACCTATCTGTGAATCGCAATCAAAGTTGTTATTTGTTTATAATTTTACCACTGTAGCCAATATGATTATTGTACTTAAAGTTTGTAACAATTCACCTGATTGTGTATACAAGTATGAAGTTAAAGCTATTTTATCTTGTCAAAATCGGAGTTATATACCACCTGAAGTATTTATTCCAGCACATGTATTCGACGCCTCAAAACAAGTATCTCCAAATCCTTTAAAATTTATTCTATAATAATGTTGTTACGGTGTATATTCTTTGTACTTTGTGATAATGTTTTCTCTTCTGCTATACAATCATTGCACCCAATAGTTCCCAGACGCTATATTTGTTTACAAAATGTGACAGTATACGTGTGATGTGTTACGACAGTGAAGGGAACCTGTGACCACTGGAGGTACTCTGTTTTACAAATTTTACGTTTACCGTTAGATATACGTTTAATTTTTTGTCAAAAGAAACGCAAAACCATATTCTAAAATAGTGTCTTGTTTTTTCTCCACTAGACAGTGTCACAAGCTCCTCCAAAAATCGTAACATAACAGACACAAAAATGTCATACTAACAAATGTAAATCCACCTGATGATGGAGATTTAAACCTTTGAAACGCGTCGTGGAGATAAATAAACAGTGACTGGTAACAGTAAACTTATTCTTTCAGCTAGAATTCTTTGAGAGTCATTCGAACCGTTACAACCATTTGAACAACATGAAAGGACACAGATGGTGTGCTGAAGCATCACATTGGCTGGGCATACGATACATGACATATTCGCCGGTGGCCGGAGGAATACAGAGATGAGTTACCGAAATCTCATGTCAGGTTTGCGAAGGTGTAGTTGCTGCAGGCTTCCTTTTCATAGACGACCATATTGTCCTTATCAGAGTGATGTGCTGGTTTAATTTCTAGCAGTTGAATATGTCCATTGCAATTTCTGGCCAGCTAGGTCCTCGGGCCTGATCGTACAGAGCATACGAGAGTAAAGGGTGTTTACCACGAACCACAGTGGTTCAGAGGAAGTCGAGATGATACAAGATATTTGTGGTTTGCCAAGTCAGGGAGCTGTCTAAGCTACAATGTATACACGTCGAGAGAGATCTTCTGTATTCTCTCGCTCTAAAATTGGTTCAAATGGCTCTAAGCACTATGGGACTTAACATCTGAGGTCATCATTGACTTAGAACTACTTAAACCTAACTAACCTAAGGATATCACACACATCTGTGCTCGAGGCAGGATTCGAACCTGAGACCGTAGCAGCAGCGCGGTTCCAGACTGACGCGCCTATATCCGCTCAGCCACAGCGGACGGCTCTCTCGCTCTCTTCGAGCAAACTATTAGTCCTGGAGAAAAAATGAATGGGGCCTTTTTCGTAGGACATTGAATGTAGTTTAATTATATATCGGAAAGTTATTGCTAGAGCCCATGGTTTTCGAGTTATTTAAGAGAAACGTGCAGAAGTGGTCTTAAAATGCTCTCACTCCCCTCGACCTTTCTTGGTCGTCATTGACTGGACTAACGAAGAAGCCAGTCTACAAGTTATACACCAAGAGCTTCAGCAAATAATAACTGAGGTAGCAAGGCAGCTCAATGTTGTGCAACACAGCAGCAATGTTCGAGGAGTTTGGAGATGCATGATCCAGCGGGTCTCTAAATGTTTGGATGTGAAGGGATGTCGTTTTGATCATCTGAGCTGAAGACTATGCATTTTTTTATAAAGACAGTGTTCACTGATAGTGAGTTTGAAGTATTAGAACAGGTTCTTTTTATTGAATGTATTATGTATGTTTAACATCTCCACACTGATAAGTGTTGTCGATTTTTCTGACCTACGAAGGGTAATTTTCTTGTAACTGAATATTCCCGACATGTCTCAAACATAGTTATTATGCTCAATGTTAAAAATTGTAGTTGCAGGATGTATATCGTTCAAAAAAGTGTAGACTACAGCATTACTGGACAGATTAAAATTAGAAAATAAATAAAAATTACACCTAGACCCGGCTGCTGCACTAACTGGGCACCAATGTCACGCGGAAATTCTTGTCTTACATGTGATTACAGTGTTGAAAAGCTGCTTTTCGTTTCCATTTTCTACCGCAAAAATGTATGGGACTAAAAGACACAGAGGTAATAAAAGTCATGGGATAGCGATATGGACTTGTACAGATGGCGATAGTATCGCGTAGTCAAGGTATAAAAGGGCAGTGCACCGGCTGTCATATGTACATAGGTGATTCATGTGAAAAGGAGTCCGACGTGATTACGGTCATACGACGGGAATTAACAGAATTTGAAGCAGATTGGTAGGTGAAGCCAGGCACATGAGATATTCTATTTCGGAAATGGTTAGGGAATTCAGTATTTCGAGATCCACAGTGCAGTGTCAAGAGTGCGCCGAGAATAACAAATTTCAGGCATTAAAAATGGTTCAAATGGCTCTGAGCACTATGGGACTTTACGTCGATGGTCATCAGTCCCCTAGAACGTAGAACTACTTAAACCTAACTAACCTAAGGACATCACACAACACCCAGCCATCACGAGGCAGAAAAAATCCCTGACCCCGCCGGGAATCGAACCCAGGAACCCGGAAGCGAGAACGCTACCGCACGACCACGAGCTGCGGGCTTCAGGCATTAGCTCTCATCACGAACAACGCAGTTGCCTTCACTTAACGACCCATAGCAGGGGCGTTTTTGTAGTTGTCAGTGCTAACATACAAGCGACACTTTGTGAAATAACGTCAGAAATCACTGTGGTATGTATGATGAACGTATCCGTTAGGACAGTGTGGCGAAATGTTGCGTTAATGGGCTATGGCAGCAGACGACAGCCGCGAGGGCCTTTGCTAATAGCACGACATCGCCTGCAGCGCCTCTCCTGGACACGTCACCGTGTCGGTTGGGCCCCAGATGACTGGAAACCCTGGCCTGGGTTCCTATTCTGTATCTTTACGCTACTGTGCCGATCGTTTCGGTACTCAAGAGCACCGAACGGTCTAGTACTCGAATTAGAGCCCCTATGTTATTCAGTATGCATTTCGGAAGCGATACCGTTCGGGTCTAGAGAACCGAAGCGTTGTTGTCGGTTCGCGTCGCGCAAGCCAATCAAAAGCAAGCGGCTGCAGATCCGCGCATGCGCACTGCAGCGCGCACAGCGCCACGAACACAAAGCGGCTAGCAGACGACACAGGCGCGCTCTTCTTCGAAATACCGAAAAGATAGCGTATTTGACTGTATTCTGCAGATTGTCGTAAATGCCACATTATGTCAGCTTATTCACACTGACATCGTGTTTTGGATTTTACGTTTCGGAAAAATTGATTCTGAGAGTTTCAAAGAACAAGAAGATAAACAGAATGTGGTTATAACTCGGTCCTAGAGATCCAAATGATTAAGTAGCCCACTTCCCTATATGATACGTCAACGATTTGGGTCTTAAAAACAAAATTTAAGAAACGCGTTTTCGAGAGCTCCTGCAGTTCGTCGAAGTTTACAACATACATCTCATGAATGGTGCTACAGCCTAAAAATATTACGGCAGAGATCTTTCATCTCGGTCTACTATTGTTAAGTATTGTATCGCAGATAAATACTTGTGACAAGCAAGATTATGAAGATGACGGCTGCTAGTTACATTCCCAGTAATTTAAGTTGTGCTCTTAGATTCCTGTCTAACCCCCATATTAGGAAATCGCTACATATTTGGAAAAAATGGTGAATTATTTCTTACAAGAAAAAATATAAAGGTCACTGCCGGTTGTTTCACTCACAGCAATTTCACCTGCGGCATTTTCATAACAGGCATCACGAAATCATTATCGAGGAAGCGCGCTCTTACATGTACGTAATAACGAATACTGCAGAAAAATCTTAACTAACACAAATAACAATGTCTCAGAACGTGTTGCATATATGAAGAGGAAAAATTTTTTTTCTACCCATCCGTGCGCGAACCCATGTCCTGTCGTATCGCACTGCCGCACGCTAACCACTTAGCCACGCCAAACAACAGATATGCAGTCCTCAATTCTTGTAGTATTCTGTAGAGGAACGTAGGCTGACTTCGTTGGCAAACGGTGCTGCGTAAGTCATAAATGCGTGATAGTTTGGAAGGTTTCTAATATCAGGCTTCACATAATTGCTTTCCATTGTTACTTGAAAGTTGTAAACACGTTTCGACAGTTACTAACTAAACCATTTGTGGGAAAAAGTACATAGAGTCACTAGTAACTTCAGTTCACACTCACATAATATACGTAAGCAGAGCCGATGTCCTGACATTTAGTGATCTTTAAACTCTTATTTGCATTAAAATAACAGGTATTTTGAGAGAATATTGAACGAAAACGTTTTCTTTTTGGATAGAATCATTCACAGTAACAACCTAACCTAACCATATTTCTAACAAAGGAAAATAGTCTATTATGAACTCACTTTCCAACCAGATGCGTCCTCTGGTGATTCTTTAGTAACACAATCACTAAGTCCAAAGCTAAAACCGCTAAACATGTTTAAAATAACAAATTATAGATGTACATAAACCACAGCTCACCGATCGACACCGAGCGAGGTGGCGCAGTAGTTAGCACACTGGACTCTCATTCGGGAGGACGACGGTTCAATCCCGTCTCTGGCCATCCTGATTTAGGTTTTCCGTGATTTCCCTAAATCGTTTCAGGCAAATGCCGGGATGGTTCCTTTGAAAGGGCACGGTCGATTTCCTTCCCAATCCTTCCCTAACCCGAGCTTGCACTCCATCTCTAATGACCTCGTTGTCGACGGGACGTTAAACACCAACCACCACCACCACCACCACCACCACCGATCGACAGGGCCAGACCGAAATCCAAAACCTTTCGGTACAACTGTCGTAAAATCGGTGAGAGGACCGTTCGGTAACAGGTCTCAGAAGCTCACTGAATAGGATATTTCGGTATAGAACCGAAAATTACGTCACTACCGAGACAAACGTACTACACCGATCGGTATGAACGATACAGAATAGGTCTCCCAGTCAGATAACCCCGATTTAAGTAGGTAAGAGCCAATGGTGTGGTTCGAGATGGAACAAAACCATGGACCCAAGTTGTAAACAAGGCAATGTGCGGCTCCATTATGCTGTGTGCTGTGTTTACATGGAATTGACTGCGTCCTCTGGTCCAACTGAACCGATCATTGACCGAAAATGGTTACGTTCGGTTATTTGGAGACTATTTGCAGCCATTCATGGACATCATGTTCCCACACAACGATGGAATTTTTATGGATGAAAATACGCCATGTCACCGGGCCACAGTTGTTCGCGACTGGTTTGAAGAACATTCTGGACAATTCGAGGGAATGATCTGCCTACCTAGATTCCTTCGAACGTTTCTGGTACATAATCGAGAGGTCATTTCGTGCACAAAACCCTGCACCGGCAACGCTTTTGCAATTATGGACGGCTGTAGAGGCAGCGTGGCTCAATATTTCTGCTGGGGACTACCAACGACTTGTTGAGTCCATGGCCTGTAGGGTTACTGCACTACGCCGGACTAGAGGCATTCCTACACCATGTTAGGAAGTATCCAATGATTTTTATCACCTCTGCGTATGCCGTAATTCCCGTGTTTGTTTCGTAATATGGCATGTGTATCGTACTATCCTGATTGCATGTGAGACTTGTCGAAACAAGCAAAACTATATAGTCAGCGAGTAAATATTTTTTCAATCTCCAAACACTTTTCATATCGCTGACATGACAAAATGCATGTGTACTTTTCTCAGACGAGTTGAGATTCGAATTCTCATCAACTACGTAGCAACAAATTATATGGAACCAGAATGAGATTTTCACTCTGCTGCGGAGTGTGCGCTCATATGAAACTTCCTGGCAGATTAAAATTGTGTGCCGGACCGAGACTCGAACTCGTCACCTTTACCTTTCGCGGGAAAGTGCTCTACCATCTGAGCGAACCTAGCAGAGCTTCTGTAAAGTTTGGAAGGTAGGAGGTACTGGCAGAAGTAAAGCTGTGAGGACGCGGTGTGAGTCGTGTTTGGGTAGCTCAGTTGGTGGAGCACTTTCCCGTGAAAAGCAAAGGTCCCGAGTTCGAGTCTCGGTCCGGCACACAGTTTTAATCTGCCAGGAAGTTTTATATGGAACCATTTTAACAATTATTAAGCATTCAATTCGCTGTAACTTCAGAGAAATCTTTATATATTTTGTTCTGTATATTATTTAAAAAAAGCGTTAACAACTGTATACCAATAAGATTTGCTATTAGATTCAGAAGCATCCGACCCACCTTACATTTCAAGGTGGTGGGTTACTCTGTACTGTTACTGAAGTAAATAAATAAAATGTCCTCCTGCCTCGTGACACTTGAAAACAATTTAGATACGGAAAATAATTAATTTGGAGATTTGTTCGAACTTTGCACGTATGCAAGTGCTGCTTTACGTAATTTTTCATTTTAGCTCTACACTGTAATGAGCCGGAGTGGAGGGGAAGAAGGATGTACAAAGCACGATTTGGCTAGTTGGATATTTAAATTTTTATTTATTTTATTTACTTATGTATTGAAACTAATTCTGATTCTACTGCCTCTTGTTAATTCTATGCTGTTACTGCTGAACGCCAACTTTAACCTTTCAAAATATTCCGTGCGAATTTTTCAAATTTCCCACATACATCTCATCATGACGTCATGAAAAAATGGAGTATGGCTTGCGACATCATCAACGAAAAAAAGGGCGTGGGTTAAGACGACATCGAAACGTCAATGGCCCCATCTCAACTTCAATGACTTTGGTTACGTGACGTCACAAACGTAAGGAAAGTGTAACCAATGCCCCACACACAATGATCGCAGTCACTGCTACCTCGGTTCTCTTGGGTGCGCGTAGTTCGGCATCGTCCATGTTTCACGTGTATTCCAAGGAAATGACAGGAGCTGTCACCGATGATGTTAACCTTGAAGATTTCTTTCGCACTAAATAGCCAAGCGTTTGCAACAGTAAGTGTTGGGTTGTTTTGGGGGGAGGAGACCAAACTGCGAGGTCATCGATCTCATCGGATAGGGAAGGATGTCGGCCGTTCTCTTTCAAAGGAACCATACCCGGCATTTGCCTGAGGCGATTTAGGGAAATCACGGGAAACCTAAATCAGGATGGCCGGACGCGGGATTGAACCGTCGTCCTCCCGAATGCGAGTCCAGTGTGCTAACCACTGCGCCACATCGCTCGGTGCTACAGTAAGGAATACATATCTACATCTACGTCATTACTCTGGTGTTCACAATAAAATGCCTGGCAGAGGGTTCAATGAACCACCTTCAAGCTGTCTCTCTACCGTTCCACTCTCGAACGGCACGCGGGAAAAACGAGCACTTAAACTTTTCTGTGCGAGCCCTGATTTCTCGTATTTTATCGTGATGATCATTTCTCCCTCTGTAGGTGGGTGTCAACAGAATGTTTTCGCAATCGCAGGAGAAAACTGGTGATTGAAATTTCATGAGAAGATCCCGTCACAACGAAAAATGCCTTTGTTTTAATGATTGCCACTCCAATTCACGTATCATGTCTGTGACACTGTCTCTCCTATTTCGCGATAGTACAAAACGAGCTGCCGTTCTTTGTACTTTTGCGATGTCATCCGTCAGTCCCACCTGATGCGGATCCCACACCGCACAGCAATACTCCAGAATAGGGCGGACAAGCGTAGTGCAAGCAGTCTCTTTAGTAGACCAGTTGCACCTTCTAAGTGTCCTGCCAATGAATCGCAGTCTTTGGTTTGTTCTACCCACAATATTATCTATGTGATCGTTCCAAATTACGTTATTTGTAATTGTAATCCCTATGTATTTAGTTGAATTTACAGCCTACAGATTCGTGTGACTTATCGCGTAATCGAAATTTAGCGGATTTCTTTTAGTACTCATGTGAATAACTTCACACTTTTCCTTATTCAGTGTCAATTGCCACTTTTCAGACCATACAGATATCTTATCTAAACCATTTTGAAATTCGTTTTGATCATCTGATGTCTGTACAAGACGGTAAATGAGAACATCATCTGCAATCAATCTAAGATGGCTACTCAGATTGTCTCCTATGTCGTTAATATAGATCAGGAACAAAAGAGAGCCTAAAGCACTTCCTTGGGGAGCGCCGGATATTACTTCTGTTTTACTCGATGACTGTCCGTCTATTAATACGAACTGTGACCTTTCTGACAGGAATCCAGTCCCACAACTGAGGCGTTATTCCGTAGGCACGCAGTTTGTTTAGAAGACGCTTGCGAGGAACGGTGTCGAAAGCCTTCTGGAAACCTAAAAATATGGAATCCATTTGACATCCCCTGTCGACAGCACTTATTACTTCATGAGTATAAAGAGCTAGTTGTGTTTCACAAGAACGATATTTTCTGAAACCGTGCTGACTATGTGTCTGGACCGGAGGCCTTGCCTTTATTAAGTGATTTAAGCTGCTTCGTTACACCGAGGATATCTACTTCTATGTTTCTCATCTTGGCAGTTGTTCTTGATTGGAATTCAGTAATATTTACTTCGTCTACTTTGGAAAACCGTGTTTAATAACTCTGCTTTAGTGGCACTGTCATCAGTGACTTCACCGTTGTTATTGCGCAGTGAAGGTATTGATTGCGTCTTGCCACTGGTGTGCTTTATGTATGACCAGAATCTCTTTGGGTTTTCTGGCGATTTCGAGAGAGAATTTCGTTTTGGAAATTATTAAAAGCATCTCGCATTGAAGTACGCTCCATATTTCGAACTTCTGTAAAACTTTGCCAATCTTTGGGATTTTGCGTTCTTTTAAATTTGGCATGCTTTTTTCGTTGCTTCTGCAACAACGATCTGACCCGTTTTGTGTACCATGGGGGATCTGTACCATTTCTTATTAATTTATGCGGTATATATCTCCCCGTTGCTGTCGATACTATCTCTTTGAAAACATTCCACAACTTTTCTACCCTTACATGATCAGATCGGAAGGAGTGAAGACTGTCTCTTAAAAAGACGAAATGTAATGCCGCAGTAGTGTATCTGCAATAAGCTACACTGACGAGCGAAAAAATTATGACCACCAGCTGAGAAACACGTTGGTCCACATTTGGAACACAATTCTACGTGGCATGGATTCGCCAAGTCCTTGGCATATGTGTACGTACTGGTTGCATAACTCCTGTAAATTGTGGGCCGATGGTTTGTGGGGACGGAACTGAGGCTCAGTAGCATTTTATGTTTTTTATCATGTTCAGATCAGGCGAATTTTGTGGCGCAGACAATCACGTGATGTTCTCTATCATGCTCCTCAAACCGCTATAGCATGGCTCCGACCTTGTGACACGGACACTTAATCTACTGGAAGGTGACGCCATTGCCGGGGTAGACTTCAAGTATGAAAGGATGCAGGTGGTCCGTAATAACGTCGCCGTAATATACAGCTGCCATGACACCTTCGACAGATGCCATGACACCTTCGATAATAACCAAAGGTGCAATGGAAATGCTGCTGTGAGTAACAAGAAACGTGATTCATTTGACCAGGCAAGACGTTTGAACTGATCCACGGCCCTAGCTCTATGATCTCTTGCCACAGTAATTGCAACTGACGATGTCGTTGGGTCAGCATGGGAACACGTGGGGTTCGTCCGCTGCGAAGACCAATATTCAACATTCTGCACTCAATGCTGTGCTACGAAACATAAGTGCCTGAACCAGCTCTATTCTCTATCGTAAGATCTGCACCAGATCGTCACCTGCCCCCTGCTTTACAGAAAGGACAAGCCTCCGACCGCCATTTTCCGTGATACGGCACGGATATCAAATACCATGTCAGCTACTCGTGGTTTCACCATGCTTCATCCACATTCCATAGGTGTCCATGACAGTAGCACACGAACAGTCTACCAGCTTCATCATCCCCAGGTGCGGGCCGTAATAATCTGTCCTTTGTTAAAATCGATTATGTCGGTGAATTCCCCAGTTGTTCCCCGTATTGTCATTAGAATGATTTCTTATTCGGCTCTGTTCTGTTACATTCTTTCTTTATTGCACGGCATATCCCGCAGCATCACCAGCCCAGTATTCAATCTCCGAGCGAGGCGGCGCTGTGGTTAGCACTCTAGACTGTCATTCGGGAGGACGACGCTTCAAACGTGCGTCCGGCCATCCTGATTTAGGTCTTCCGTGACTTCCCTAAATCGCTTCAGGCAAATGCCGGGATGGTTCCTCTGAAAGGGGACGGCCAATTTCCTTCCATAATCCGAGCTTGTGCTGTGTCTCTAATGACCTCGTTGTCGACGGGACGTTAAACACTAATCTCCTCCTCTCACGGTGGACGGTGGTCATAATGTTTCGACTCATATGAGGACATCACGTCATCAGTTGTCAATATTTGGTGTGAAAGGGAGTTTACATTACAAACAAGGTCATAATATCATGATGTACTACAGAATGCTTCAAGATATAATATTGCAAGTCTTACTTGTACTCTCCAGTACAAGTTTATTTGTCTGCGCATCTATATCGTCGCATTTATATCCCCAGCTGATGCTGTGGGTCGCTATGTGTAAACGCCACTAAAACCTAGACTTTTAAATTTCTGTTTATTTAATGACTTCCTGTCATTTGTCCTTCATTAGAATGATTAGCTATTTTCTTGTTTACACTTAACATAGCAGTCTATTCTAACAATATTACTCCTCAATGATGCTCATATGAACATTCTGATAAACTAGGGACTAAATCAAAAATAAAATGATGAACCTATGATGAAGGCAATCAGGTTAATTTTCCCTGCTTCCAATTTATGGTGCTTTGGTTGTGTTATACACATTTGCTTGCACCTGTCATATCTCAGGTATCTGTTAACTTGGCGGCTGTTTCCGTTGCATCTTTGAAGCGCAAACTAGACCGCTCAAGAAACATATCAGCTGTGCAGGATGATTGGGATTTAGCAACATTATGGAATATGTCTGGCAGCACTGTGATAGTCGGTTTATTTCCTGGAGAGACACATTAGTATCTTACTAAATTCATGGGATATTTTCTTGATTCTTCCATTAAATCTTTTGAAAGAATTTCACTTACGGCGTGACATCTAACTATCAAATTCATGTTTTTAATCCACAAAGGTCATTCGCTCAGAAAATTCAACTAATTTAGTCTTTTTCCTTCTGAGTTATCAGTCCTAACCATCACCAGGACAATGAGGGAGCACTGAATGCGGCAGTCGGTCGCTAGGTTTGTCGAAACATTGGGTATTTTCTTGATACTTCCATTAAATCTTTTGAAAGAATTTCACTTACGGCGTGACATCTAACTATCAAATTCATGTTTTTAGTCCACAAAGGTCATTCGCGCAGAAAATACAACTAACTTAGTCTTTTTCATTCTGAATTATCAGTCCTAGCCATCACTAGGACAATGAGGGAGCACTGAATGCGGCAGTTGGTTGCTAGGTTTGTCGAAACATCTTTGCGCTGTGAAGCCAACGCTGATTTCTTTCTAGTTTCAGGTCTCGTGGGAGAACAGCGTTTTATCTCTTAAGTGACAGAACTATAGCCGTTGGGCTTCCTGAATATGGCGAATAATTCACTTCAAAACGATCCTATATGAAGCGAGAAAACTATTTTCTGGCGCGAAGTCATTGGTAGCACTCACCCCATACGAGACACAAACGTTCGAACTTTCTCCACTGTTCTCACACCTATATTAAGACCAAAGGGAACAAAATGTCACAACTGCCAAACTTTGTTCCGTTTACCGCTCTGTTTTCTAATCTATAAACAACGTTATTCGTAATCTTCAAATATGCAATGATTAAGATGCCAATGTAAGAACAATACTAGAACATCATATAAGAAATGGCGGTTGAGAAACATATAGCAACCTACGTACCAAAACGTCAGACAGAATCGCCATGAACTTATGGACCAACGTGACTTTTCAGATCAATTTTGCCCACAGTTGAAGGTTACATACTTTGTATTCCTCGCGTCATATGCTATGTGCCACTGGCTACAACGTTGTTGTTACTGCATGTCGTACACTATTGTTGTCAAAAATATTTCACTCTGAATATCAAACTACAATATTAAATAATTTTATGGTTGCCAGTGTCAATGCAGAAGCCTCCGCTGCTCAAGGTGTAATGCATCACAATTACCTGGGCTGACACTGGGTTGCGTCAGGCAGCCGTAGGCCTGTGGAGTATAATTTTTTTTTTTTTTTGATCAATATAGGCATCCACGAGCTCTTTCTCCGAAAAGTTTTTCCGAGGTTTTGCTCTTACTGGTGACTTAGAAAATGAAGTAAATTATCTCTGAGCTTCCAACGGACTGATGCTGTTGGCAGACAGACTAGGTGTAATTTACGAAATTACAGAAAAATCGGGTTCAGTACCATAGATTTTCTTTTGGACTGCGCTGCGCTTATCACGAACTGATAGGGCAGCAGAGTAGATCAAAGGCACAGTTTCTACGAAAATTTCAGCACTATCTAACAAGGAACTGAATGTACTGAACAGGCTGTAATCCACCCCAGACAGTCACGAAGTCAGAATGCCCATCCAGTATGGTGCACCTGTGTTAAGACACGTGGAGTTTGGTGGTCTGTTGGATCCATGGTACATCTGTATACTTAGGGTCTGGGCTCGATTCCGACATCAGACTACGGTTTTTAATGGGGACAAACACAGCCTGTTCGCCTTTGGTAACGCCAAGTGAACAACTTTAAGATTGCACCTTGGTTCAAAATTCACACTAAATGTCAGGTCCCTTCGCTACCGACTAGAGGTTAAGTTAGGCCACGACATAGTCTGAGGTGTCAGCATTTAGAAATTCTGTCACCAGTACCTTTACACACACTTCTAACTTTATTTTAGTTAACATACGAAGCGCCATGTAAAGCCACAGCACATTTATTATGTCGTATTTGAACTTAGATGTTGAATGTGTAGGTTCTGGACAGGGATTCGAACTCTGATCTTCCCATTCGCAGAACTTGATCCCTTCGTGACGATACATTTCCATCAGTTCTTTGTCTGCTCAAAATTCCCAACGCTTCAATGTCTCTATGCAAGGCGCGTGTCTGGGTTCGAATACTGGTCCAGCACAAAAACTTTCATCATCCCTTTTCAGAGCACACCTAACTAAAACTAAACTAATTTCCACCCAAACAGGCCATGAAGGCACAACGGTACGGACTGGCCGCCGTGTCATCAGCCCATGCAGTTGTGGACTGTGAGGCTGGTCCCGTTGGAGGTTCGAGTCCTCCCTCGGGCATGGGTGTGTGTGTTTGTCCTTAGGATAATTTAGGTTAAGTAGTGTGTAAGCTTAGGGACTGATGACCTTAGCAGTTGAGCCCCATAAGATTTCACACACATTTGAACATTTGAACATCATCAGCCCACAGGCGTCACTGGATGCGGATATGGAGGGACATGGGGTCAGCACTCCACTCTCCCGGCCGTATGTCAGTTTACGAGACCGAGCACAGCTAACTGCTGTTGGAAAATAATTCTGATTTTTCGTTCTCGACATAAAGATACGGGACGCTTTCTTTCCCAGTGAGACACAAAATTTTTCGCCACATCATTTCGAGTTCATACATGCCACTCCTAGCTACAGATGAAAAAGAATTCGATAGTTAACGTCTCTACGTGTTTAGTCAACGACGATATGTGGGAAGTTCGATTCGCATTCAGCGCTGAAATATTAGTCCCATTATTTCTAGTTCAAACATGCTCACATCTCGCTACTGGTGAAGCAAATCTATATTTAACGTCCACTGCCGCTTGAAAACAACGTCGATAGGTGCCGGGTTCCAATCATGGGAAGGAAAAAATTGTTCATCTCATCATTTCAGGTTCAGACTTCTCGCTGCTGCTGAAATATCCAGCATCTAACACTTCATTGTGCTTAGGTAACGACTGGATTAGATGCTGGGTTCGAATCCCAATCCAAAACACATCATTTCAAGCTTATTACTTGCGAATGAAATCATATTTAACATATTTCGTAGTTGGTTAATGTGGACAATACATGCTGGGTAGGTGTCCCGGTCCAGTACAAAAATTTTCATCATGTAATTTCAGGTTCAGATCTAATGACTGATACTAGTTAAAAATGAGGTACGTCACCTCTCTTTATGCGTACTCAGCAATAAAAATCAGTCCTGTGTTTGACTCCCGGTGACACAAGAAAGCTTTGCTTAGTTTGTATTGCCTTTAGATACTGGGTTTGAATCCATTTCCGGAACAAGTCAGTTGGTTATGACTTGTACAATTAAATAACAAAGGCTATATATGAATTTCGAACTGCACATAGATTCACGTGTCATACTGAATAAGTGAAATTACTAGTGATACGTTGTTGATGGTAAGGTTTCCATAGAAGACTTAACGTTGTTAATAGCTGTTTTCCAACTGGTTAGTTCATTAACCAGGTTCAGCAAACGGTGGCTAATAGGTGGTTGCAAAACCATTTAGAGAGTAAGTATACTCTGAACTGTCATCGAATTTTGCAGGTCTGGAAAAACCTCTTATTCCCTAAAATAACTTGTTTTGGGGAATGTATTATGGAACGACTCATGTCGCTCAGTTAAGGGCATTAGTTTCTCAGATACTAATGAGAGTGGTAACATTTTAGAAATGTCGCGTATTGTAATAAATTTGAGTTTACAGGCGATAAGGACTGTCTCATCTCTAATAAGGTGTACCCTGTTATTTGTAGTATCGTAGTCTTAAGTTACATATGGCGTTATTACCATACAGAGCAGTGTTCTCTGGTGGTCAGTTGTGGTTATCATTTTGTATAGTCAAACTACAGTACCAGAAAGAGCCGGCTGAAGTGGCCGTGCGGTTCTAGGGGCTGCAAAAATGGCTCTGAGCACTATGGGACTTAACATCTATGGTCATCAGTCCCCTAGAACTTAGAACTACTTAAACCTAACTAACCTAAGGACATCACACAACACCCAGTCTCCACGAGGCAGAGAAAATCCCTGACCCCGCCGGGAATCGAAACCGGGAACCCGGGCGCGGGAAGCGAGAACGCTACCGCACGACCACGAGCTGCGGACTAGGCACTGCAGTCTGGAACCGTGAGACCGTTACGGTCGCAGGTTCGAATCCTGCCTCGGGCATGGATGTGTGTGATATCCTTAGGTTAGTTAGGTTTAACTAGGTCTAAGTTCTAGGGGACCAATGACCTCAGCAGTTGATTCCCATAGTGCTCAGAGCCATTTAGTACCGGAAAGGGATTAGAGAACCTGCAAGACGGTTATGTGAGTTGGATGTAAATCAGGCGAAACGCAGTTCAGGTCATTCGGATACTTCTGGGCATGATGGTACGTATCTAATGTGTGCTTCCGATTTTTAGTGTTCTGGTAGTATTGTTACGAATTACATTTAATTGTTAGAATGAAAGTGAAGAATGGAATGCCGCTATTTAGCGTTAAACACACAATGTAAATAGACGAAATTGTAAACGAATCACCACCAATGTAACCTAACTCCTCAATCTGCAGGACACTGTGTAAAAGTTTCAAATCTATCCAGGAACACTGAATCACAGCCTGTAAGTAAGCAATTTCAGGGTTTCCCCTCTCCTCCCTTTCCGACACGATTCCTTTTTTTTTTTTTTTTAGAGTAACAAAATTTGAACCAGATGCTTATGGGTCTGGCACAATCGCGTACCTGATTTAAGCGAATTCGAAAAAAAGTAGGTACACTGTAAATACCACTTCGTAACAGTGTTGTCATACAGAATGTGCTCAAAAGTTGTGAAAGCTAAGAGATAACGGACTAAACCAATACAAAAGCTGTGTAAATTTCAAATTATTACATCTCGGAAATTAATAACGCACCCTGCAATGAAGATCTGAAAATGCGAGGGGGGCAAAAGATGAAAAAGAAAGCCAATGCAGTAACATGTCAGCAACCTGAACTGTTCCTGTACTACATCTCCTTCTCCTTACCGTTTATCCCGTCTAGCAATGGTCTGTTACTTCAGGATCTAACAAATTTTCTTTTATTACTTAACAGTCTCTGAATCGTGTAAACATTATTCTGTGTGTAATCGTGCTTTAACTGTGTTTATAATGTATTCTCTGAGGAGGAATCTGGGAGCCAACACAGCATTTGTCTGTATGAGTGATGGAAAGCACCTAAAAACCATAGACAGGCTGGCCGGAGCACCAGCCCACCGTCATTAATTCGCCGTGCGGATTCGATCCGGTTCTGGCACACGGCTTTGTCTCGCAAACCAGTTCACTGCACAAAACGCTACACGCGGGGGACTGGTTGCAATCTGCAACAACAGATTTAAGTTATGGTCTTACATCCCCATCAGCTACTATTTCCCTCCTACATCCAGGGGTCAGTAAGGTACCTTTACCCCTGTATTGTAAGTTGGCAAGTTTGGTAACTAATTAGAAAATAAGAAAATTGTGTCTAAAACGTACTGAATTTAATTGCAATACCAACAGTAAACGTCTGCAGCTCTCTAGCTGTCCTGTACGTATATGGAAAGTAAACCTAACCTTCCAATTTGTTATCTTGTTCGCTCACCAAGGAAATGGGAAAAAAGGCCATAATAATACAGCAAGTGATCTGTATATGAACTTCTTTCATTAATGTAAATTATTTGCAGAAAACGTACAAGGATATAAACGTTGATAAGAGAAATATGGATTCCGGTTTCGTTACGGTCACTTCATTTCAAAGCTTGATATCTGTCTAGAATCGTCCATGTACATGTCGACAACTACTTGTGATACGCTGAGCATGTGGAATGTTTGGCACGTGCTTCGGTAAACGGCTCATTCCGTTTGTGTCGTGCTGGACATAAACTTTGCTATGCGCGGTGAGTGCAATACTCTTATCTTTATGTGGCAGTGTCGTCATTACCCACACGTGACGCGACATGCTCAGTAATTTCAACTGCAGTATTGACTGCCACCATGACATTACCAATCCGTGGGATAAACTTTAGGAGAAGTGCATAGTATCTGTTCCCATTGGAATGTCTCACGACTCACAGATGCACAAATTCACCACTTCTGTTTCTATTTCCTGGCGTCTTTGCACTTCCCAGGTGGAAGTGGTAAAAGAAATTAGAGAGATTCGAGCCCACACTGAGGGTTACCAGCAATCGTTCATCCGGCGAACCACATGCAATTCGACCTGGAAAAGGGAGGTGACAATGATACACAAAGAACCCTCCGCCACACACCAAAACATGCCTTCCGGAGCATAGATGTCTATGTAGACCGCAATACGCCAGACGAACTGGTCATAAGGTGCCACTGTTAAGCTGAGGACATTATTGGAGTGCATTTCATTTCGTACTCCCTGCTATGCCGTTCTGGACGTTGATTGCGTTTGTCAAATTCCACACACCGTGTCTGCCGAAATTATCGTTTGCTTTTCCACACCTTAATCATTGCTGTCGGGAGATCCAACAGACTGCCCTGTTAACGTTCAACTGGCATATATACAGAAGGTTCAAAAGACGCTTTCGACATCAGCTGTGCTTGTACAGTACGCACTATTTGATCAAAAGTATATGGACATCAATCAGCGGGCATCAACATGGAGTGCGTCCGTCCTTCGCTTTTATGACAGCTTGAACTCTGCCGGGGAGAGTTTCGGTGAATATTTGAGGATGACTGGAAGCCCATTCTTCCTCATGACCCAAAACCGTAGAAAGGAGTGACGTTGGACGCTGGGGTCTAGAGCGAAGTCGACATTCTGATTCATCCCAAAGGTGTTCCATTGGCTTCAGGTCAGGACACTGGACAGGCCAGTCCATTTCAGGAACGTTTTTGTCCATAAACCATTGCCTCACAGATGATTCTTTATGAGAGGGTGCATCGTCATTCCGATACAAACAATCTTCGTCTCCGAACACTTCCTCTGCTATAAGCAGCACACAATATTGTAAAATGTACTTATACCCTTCCGAATTTAGCGTTTCCTTAAATGGAATAACGGGACCCCATCGTAAGAGCTTAACGAAAGCTGAAGTTTCAAATTTCACGTTCAAGAAATCGTTCACACAGGAGAATCGTAGAAAAATATCGTCACTTGTCCGTCGGATAGACTCCCTTATGGACGACATAGCAATAAGCATACCTGCGTAGAGAAACAGCTGAAGTATTTGAAAGGAAATAAAGCACCAGGTCCTGATGTAATCCCAGTTCGAATTTACAAAGAGTACTCTACGGCATTGGCCCCTTATCTAGCATGTATCGTGAATCTCTCGCCCAGCACAAAGTTCCAAAAAAAAACGCAGATGACGCCAAATTATAGACCAATATCCCTAACATTTGTTTGCTGCAGAGTCCTTCAACATATTCTCAGTTCGAATATAATAAACTTTTTTTGAGACTAAGAAGCTGATGTGCATGAATCAGCATGATTTTAGAAAGCATCGCTCGTGCGAAACTCAGCTTGCCCTTTTCTCGCACGATATTGTGAGAACTATGGACGAAGGAACATAGGCAGATTCCATATTTCTAGATTTCCGGGAAGCATTTGACAGAGTGCCCCATTCTAGGCTGTAAAGGAAGATACAAGCATATGGAATAAGTTCACAGATACGTGAGCGGCTCGAAAACTTCTTAAACAATAGAACCCAGTACGGTCTCCACGACGGCGAGTGTTCATCAGAGACAAGGGTATCGTCAGGAGTGCCCCAGGGAAGTGTGATAGGACTGCTGTTTTTCTATAAGGTATATAGCAATGATTTGTCCCACAGGGTGGGGAGCAATTTCCGGCTGTTTGCTGATGATGCCGTGATGTATGGGAAGGCGTCGAAGTTTTGTGACTATGGGAAGATACAAGACGACTTACACAAAATTTCTAGTTGATGTGATGAATGGCAGCTAGCCCTAAATGTGGAAAAATGTTGAGTTAATGTGGATGAGTAGTAAGATCAAACCTGTAATGTTCGGATACAGTATTACAGGTGTCCTGCTTGACACAGTCAAGTCGCCTAAATAGCTGGGCGTAACGTTGCAAAACGATATGAAGTGGAACGAGCATGTGAGAACTGTAATAGGGAAGGCGATTGATCGACTTCGATTTATTGGGACAATTTTAGGAAGTAGTGGTTCATCTGTAAAGGAGACCGCATATGGGACGCTGGTGCTACCTATTCTTGAGTACTGCTCGAGTGTTTGGGATCCATGCCAGGTCGTACTGAAGGAAGACATCGAAGCAGTTCACAGGCGGGCTGTGCGATTTGCTACCGGTAGGTTCGAACAACACATATTACGGAGATGCTTTGTGAATTCAACTGGGTATCCCTGGAGGGAAGGTGACTTTCTTTTCGAGAGACACTATTGAGAAAATTTAGAGAACCGGCATTTGAAGCTGACTGCCGAACGATTCTACTGCCGCCAACATACATTGCGCGTAAGGACCACGAAGATAAGATACGAGAAATTAGGGGTCAGACAGAGGCATACAGACGGTCGTTTTCCCCTCGCTCTATTTGCGAAAGGAACAGGAAAAGAAATAACTAGTGGTACACGTTATCCTCCGCCTGGCGCCGTACGGTGACTTTCGGAGTATCGATGTAGATGTAATTACGAGAAGCATCCAAGTACCGTAACACCAGCTACTCTGTACTTCATTGTTGGCACCACAGAGAATGGCAGATAGCGTTCTCCAGGCATTCGCCATACCCAGACCCTGCAGTCAGATTTCCAAAGATTATAACACTACTTATCACCCCAAGTCACTCGTTTCCAGTCATCCATTGTCCAGTAGCCTAGGTATTTACACCACCTCAAGCGCCGCGTAGAACTGACTAAAAAAATGTGTGGTGTATGAGAAGCTCTTTGACCGTTGTATCGCAATCATTTTAGCTCCGTACGCACAGTCATTGTGACAGCCGGACAGCCGAGTTATTCATTGTATACGGTTTCTTACAACCAGCCGTTTCAATGCTTAACGGTACCTGTCCACTAGTACATGAAGTCTACCTGGGTTTGATCTAGTTGTGATTGTTCCTCCGCATTTCCACTTCACAATAACATCACTAACAATGTTCATGGTCACCTTTAGAAGAGTTAGAATGTCTCTGAATTATTAGTCACGTGACATCCAGTGACTAATCCACATTCGAAAACACTGAGCTGTTCAAAGCGATCCATCCTGCTGTTACTGCTTCTATACTGGCAACACAATACTCCCCGCGGTCTTATACTAGCGGGTCCACCCCCGTGACGTCTAGTGGTCAGTTTGACATTACATAGTGGTTTTCGGCTGTTGTGTTGTCGTTGTTGTTGATGTTGATGATGATGACGATGATAATGATGAGTGTTCAACGTTCCGTCGATAACGAGATCCTTAGAGATGGAGCACAAGCTCGGATTAGGGAAGGATGGCGAAGGAAATCGGCTGTGCCCTTTCAAAGGAACCATCCTGGAATCTGCCTGACGCGATTTAGGTAAATCACAGAAAACCTAAATCAGGATGGTGGTACACAGGTTTGAACTATCGTTCTCCCGAACGCGAGTCCAGTGTGCTAAGCAGTGCGCCACCTCGCTAGGTACAGTTCATCAGATAATGTAAGAGTCCACCTAAGAAAACACAGGAAGAATAAAGTTGTACCAAGAAATACTTATTAACACAGCAGCGTTAACTGTGATTTTAGTGGCGCTGAAGAACCAATGTCAAAATCCTGATCCAAAGACTGCTACACTGTCTGACTTGCAAGCAGAAACATATACAAGGTGTTATGGGTATGATTGCAGACATTTTTATTGGTGACTAGGGACTAATAATTATAGCTATTAGGAGTAGTACGTTTTTAGGTTGGTTAGTATCTCCGATTGCCGGCCGGAGTGGCCGTGCGGTTCTGGGCGCTACAGTATGGAGCCGAGCGACCGCTACGGTCGCAGGTTCGAATCCTGCCTCGGGCATGGATGTGTGTGATGTCCTTAGATTAGTTAGGTTTAATTAGTTCTAAGTTCTAGGCGACTGACGACCTCAGAAGTTAAGTCGCATAGTGCTCGGAGCCATTTGAACCATTTATCTCCGATTGATTTTCCCCAGAGCAGCAGGTCAGGTGTTGAAGTGTTGACACGTGGACGCAAAGCAGTTAGTCCACGACCACGCAGAAAATATCAAGTAGTTAATTACGACGTGTCTGTGGGAAGACTGTTGGACGCAGAGAAAGAAACAACTAACCCACTGAAGTGAGTACATATTAAGGTACCAATGCTCAGATTATGTGCACTTATAACTCTTACACCCTGTATATTTAACCCCTGGACCGTGCTCGACAAACTGAGCACGGCAACCATTTCGATACTGGCCCCGTGCTAGACGGGCTGGGTTTGGTAGGACCTGCTGCCTCGCCATGCCTGTTTGTCGGACTGAACTCGGCCCGCCTGGCCGCGTTGACCCGCGTGCTCGACGAGCGGAGCTCGGGCGCACAATCGATCTCGTTCGGCGCGCTGTGCGAAATGTACACTACGCGCCATTAAAATTGCTGCACCACGAAGATGACGTGCTACAGACGCGAAATTTAACCGACAGGAACAAGATGCCGTGATATGCAAATGATTAGTTTTTCAGAGTATTCACACAAGGTTGGCGCCGGTGGCGACACCTACAAAGTGCTGACATTAGTAAAATGGTTCAAATGGCTCTGAGCACTATGCGACGTAACTTCTGAGGTCATCAGTCGCCTAGAACTTAGAACTAATTAAACCTAACTAACCTAAGGACATCACACACATCCATGCCCGAGGCAGGATTCGAACCTGCGACCGTAGCGGTCGCTCGGCTCCAGACTGTAGCGCCTAGAACCGCACGGCCACTCCGGCCGGCTGACATTAGTAAAGTTTCCAACCGATTTCTCATACACAAACAGCTGTTGACCGGCGTTGCCTGGTGAAACGTTGTTGTGATGCCTCGTGTAACAAGGAGAAATGCGTACCATCACGTTTCTGACTTTGATAAAGGTCGGATTGTAGCCTCTCGCGATTGCGGTTTATCGTATCGCAACATTGCTGCTCGCGTTGGTCGAGATCCAATGCTTGTTAGCAGAATATGGAATCGGTGGGTTCAGGAGGGTAATACAGAACGCCGGGCTAGATCAAAACGGCCTCGTATCACTAGCAGTCGAGATGACAGGCATCTTGTCCGCATGGCTGTAACGGATCGTGCAGCCACGTTTCGATCCCTGAGTCAACAGATGGGGACGTTTGCAAGACAACAACCATCTGCACGAACAGTTGGACGACGTTTGCAGCAGCATGGACCATTGAAAGGTCTCTGTTGGATTCCTTTCATGTTAATTTCTTAAATCTGTTGTCATTTACGGCATAAATTCCTCTTCTAAATTTACTGAGCAGTGGAACGTGTTACCTTTACCCATAAACAAGAACGATCTGTCACACTAGTACACTTTAAAACACAGTTTATATGTAATTCATGTCACACAGTCTCATACAGAACCTACATCCGCTTCCTTTTATATATTGTATATGATAAGATACTGTCATCCCCCTTCCCTTCTGTGTGAGAGGATGGATGAGCAAATGTATTTCTAGTTGCATGCTTGATGGTAGCAGACAAGCCTGTCTGCTAGAGAACAGTAGGACCAACGTCGGAACAGATAGCTACGCTTTCTAAAAGCAGAGAGGTTTCTATTCTTAGTATTCTGTCCGTCCCTTGTCATGTTGGTATAGGAAGCTGCCTCCCTGGTCACTTCCGTTGGTATCTATTAAGCACGCTCGGTAGGCGCCCAGGTCAGTCGGTCCGTGGCGAGCGTCTGAAGTGGTAAGATCTCCGGCTAAGCGCGTGTCTGCTAAGTCCATAGGACAATGGATTTCTTACGTTCAGCCTAACTGAAAATTTAATCATCTTTATTTCAGGTTTAGCTCTAAAATACCTAGCGACTGGAAGAAAGCGCAGGTCGTTCCCATTTTCAAGAAGGGTCATAAATCAGATGCGAATAATTATAGGCCTATTTCGCTTACGTCAATCTGTTGTAGAATAATGGAACATGTTTTGTGTTCTCGTATTATGACGTTCTTAGATAATACAAATCTCCTTCATCATAACCAACATGGATTCCGCAAACAGAGATCATGTGAAACTCAGCTCGCCCTATTTGCCCAAGAAATTCACAGTGCCGTAGACACTGGCGAGTAGATTGATACCGTATTCCTGGACTTCAGGAAGGCATTTGATACGGTTCCGCACTTACGTTTAGTGAAAAAAATACGAGCTTACGGAATATCGGACCAGGTTTGTGATTGGATTCAGGATTTCCTAGAAGAAAGAACACAACATGTCATTCTTAACGGTTCAAAATCTGCAGATGTAGAGGTAATTTCGGGAGTACCGCAAGGAAGCGTGATAGGACCTTTATTGTTTACAATATACATAAATGACTTAGTTGACAACATCGGTAGCTCCGTGAGGCTATTTGCAGATGACACGGTTGTCTACAAGAAAGTAGCAACATCAGAAGACTCGTACGTACTCCAGGAGGACCTGCAGAGGATTAATGCATGGTGCGACAGCTGGCAGCTTTCCCTAAACGTAGATAAATGTAATATAATGCGCATACATAGGGGCAGAAATCCATTCCAGTACAATTATGCCGTAGGTGGTAAATCATTGGAAGCGGTAACGACCGTATAATACTTAGGAGTTACTATCCGGAGCGATCTGAAGTGGAATGATCACATAAAACAAATAGTGGGAAAAGCAGGCGCCAGGTTGAGATTCATAGGAAGAATTCTAAGAAAATGTGACTCATCGACGAAAGAAGTAGCTTACAAAACGCTTGTTCGTCCGATTCTTGAGTATTGCTCATCAGTATGGGACCCTTACCAGGTTGGATTAATAGAAGAGATAGACATGATCTAGCGAAAAGCAGCGTGATTCGTCATGGGGACATTTAGTCAGCGCGAGATCGTTACGGAGATGCTGAACAAGCTCCAGTGGCGGACACTTCAAGAAAGGCGTTACGCAATACGGAGAGGTTTATTATCGAAATTACGAGAGAGCACATTCCGGGAAGAGATGGGCAACATATTACTACCGCCCACATATATCTCGCGTAATGATCACAACGAAAAGATCCGAGAAATTAGAGCAAATACGGAGACTTACAAGCAGTCGTTCTTCCCACGCACAATTCGTGAATGGAACAGGGAAGGGGGGATCAGATAGTTGTACAATAAGTACCCTCCGCCACACACCGTAAGGTGGCTCGCGGAGTATAGATGTAGATGTAGATGTAGAATATCTAATGTTATCTTAAATTGCAACGCAGTGTAATTCGAGTGTGAAGTTCAGAACATCTGCCGGTGGTTTCTTTGTCACTACTTTGTGAGTAAAGTGGAACCAAGTGTTGATCAGTAACTCTAACTAAGATCATCAATTTTAAATGCGAATGTGCGTGAGATTATAACGTCACGTCTTGACAATAATTTTCAATATAGCAACTTTTCTTTATGTTCAACCCACGTGGGGTGTACTTTGTGAGACCAGTACCACATGCTTATACAATTGTTTGACCCATCAGGTTAATAGTAAGACGATAGTAACCAGTTTGAGGTTTTTCTTTTGTAAATTGCGTTTCGGTGTAACTTATTTTAATTATCAAAATTATTGTGGAGTTACACTCTTTGTGTAAACCAAGTTGACCACGTGAAGCATGTGGTGTAAGCATCAAAGTAGCCCTCAGCTATTCTTTTAGGGCAGATTTCACAGAGAGTTAGTATGAATTTAGTATACCAGTGTGTGGTCATTTCATGACGGACAGGATTGCGCTACGAACGTAACTTCTTTGGGTGAAAATTGCATTGGTTGGTTGTGGTTAATTTCCTCTTGAATATGTTTCAACGTTCCTCATGTGTTATTTTATGAATGCAGTGTTGTATGTAGTCTCCCAATCTTGGCTCCCTATTTGATGTGTTCTGTAAGATTACAAACTCACATTTACACAATCCTAAATAAGGCACCAGTTTAGTTATGAATCAAGTTTGATATGCTGAAATTTTAACGGAACAATGATCAATGTTAAAATAAATGTCCAAATATAAACTGATTTATTTCTTTTTATTTAAATTGTCTTTTTATACATTTATCACCAGTTATCGTAAGATAAGTACTAAAAGATTATAATTAATGTTAGCCTGGTTGGGAATTTGATAAGCTAGACTGGATACCTGGTGAAACAGTTGCGCAGTAATGCGAGGTTAACTTCCTCAGATAGCTCAGCTTTTAACCCACTTTTATGGTCTTGGATATCAGCACCGCTTTCAGAACAAATTAATGCAACAACATTACACTATCAGCTCGGAAATCACGGCTGCGGTTACACTTGACGCTGCATCACAGACAGGATCGCCTATGATGGTGTACTCAACGACGAACCTGGGTGCACGAATAGCGCCGGCCGGAGTGGCCGTGCGGTTCTAGGCGCTTCAGTCTGGAACCGCGTGACCGCTACGGTCGCAGGTTCGAATCCTGCCTCGGGCATGGATTTGTGTGATATCCTTAGGTTAGTTAGGTTTAATTAGTTCTAAGTTCTAGGCGACTGATGACCTCAGAAGTTAAGTCGCATAGTGCTCAGAGCCATTTGAACCATTTTGCACGAATGGCAAAACGTCATTTATCGGACGAATCCAGGTTCTGTTTACAGATTCATGATGGTCGCATCCGTGTTTGGCGACATCGCGGTGAACGCACATTGGAAGCGTGTATTTGTCATCGCCATACTGGCGTATCACCCGGTGTGATGGTATGGAGCGCCATTGGTTGCACGTCTCGGTCACCTCTTATTCGCATTGAGGTACTTTGTACAGTCGACGTTACATTTAAGATGTGTTACGACCCATGGCTCTACCCTTCAGTCGATCCCTGTTAAACCCTACATTTCAGCAGGATAATGCACAACCGCATGTTGCAGGTCCTGTACTGGCCTTTCTGGATACAGAAAATGTTTGACTGTTGCCCTGGCCAGCACATTCTCCAGATCTCTCACCAATTGAAAACGTCTGGTCAATGGTGGCCGAGCAACTGGCTCGTCACAATGCGCCAGTCACTACTCTCGATGAACTGTGGTATCGTGTTGAAGCTGCGTGGGCAGCTGTACCTGTACACGCCATCCAAGCTCTGTTTGAATCAATGCCCATGATTTCTCAGGATCTATGCACCCAAATTGCGTGAAAATGTAACCACATGTCAGCTCTAGTATAATATATTTCTGCAATGAATACCCGTTTATCATCTGCAATTCTTCTTGGTGTAGCAATTTTAATGGCCAGTAGTGTATTTCGACATCTATGTCTGCCGCAAGGGTTCCCCTACCTATCTGAAAACTCGTCAAGTAGATATCACTGGTGTTCTGTTGTGTGAAACAACTTCTTTGTTAAGCAGTAGACCAGGAGTAACCAAGAATTCAGCTTGCGGACCGTGCCCTGACACGAGTGCTATAGCGCTCAGCCTTGCTGGCACGTTTCCGCCACCGCCATACCACGCTGTCAGAGTGAGAGATGGGAGGAGGTTGGGAGGCGAGGGGGTGGGGGCGAATTGCGAAAGCGCAGCATTTAAATGTCAATGCAGTGTACGACTGTTTTATATTTCACATTCCTCAACAACACAGATAAAAAAACACAAATACCAGTATTATTTAATTGTTTTTGGTGCACTCAAGGCATACAGTTTTTGTCTGGTACTAATTATCGGCACGTGAACGGACGCGGCCAGTTTCAAAGATTTTCGAACTCAAGTTGCCACATAATCGTAACTTATTTAGTTTCGTAATTAAAAAATGTCTTTCACACACTTATGCTTGTCGAAATATAGCCGTAATTTCGCAACCTCATTGTGGTAGACGTCCTGGAATGTTTTAACGTTAAGGAATTTGTCTTTAAAAAGGGAATTACCTTGCAGCTCAATCAGTTACAGCTGCACAGGCACAGGGGCGCTTTCAATTGAAACGGCAAACGGTCTCGAATACAACTCGAAAAGAGGTGTGAGCTTGGCAGTGCCCTCAAAACGTTTAGGAAAGTATCCGTGTAATTCTTTCAAGGCCATAATGAATTCGTCAATCCTCGCGTTTTCTTTACTGCCAGTGAGCTTAGGAGACTCGATTGCATGTCAGAATGTGTTCCTTCTACAACGCGATTTTCTTTTTAAATGTTTCCCCAGCAAATCAGACATAAGTTGCTTCTTTCCTTGTAGTGTCTTACTGTGGACAGTGTGCAGTCCAGTCCACTTAAAACACGAGGTCAACAATTCATTCCAGGCTCTAGGTTTCGTTCATGCCCTCCTATTTCCTTCATAAATTCGACAATAGTGAGTTGTAAATCGAAAAGTCGTTCTTGACAAGCACCTTGACTTAAGCAACCTTCATGCAGTAATAAACGAAGTCTCCAAACGCTTCGTTTAGTTCCATCGAAAAATGTTGCAACTGAGAGCGGAATTAAGTGTCGCGCTGTTGTGGGTGCTTTCGAGGAGGACCGAGCAAAGCCGTGACTAGGCAGGGCCGCTACCCTGCAAGCGCCAAGTTTGGCACGCCGTAGCCGGCCCGGCACCAAACGAAGAAATGTAAACCTAGGTAACCGCGCATCTTCTTCGGTTTTTTGAGTGATGACATTGAGAGATTATTATGGGATAATGAGTGGTCTAGCGACAGTGTCTGAGTTGTGGCGAAGACAGCGATGATAACTACACTGAAGCGCCAAAGAAACTGGTACAGGCATGCGTATTCAGATACAAAGAAATGTAAACAGGCAGAATACGGCGCAGCAGTCGGCAACACCTATATAAGACAACAAGTGTATAACGCATTTGTTAGATCGGTTACTGCTGCTATAATGGCAGGTTATCGAGGTTTAAGTGAGTTTGAACATGGTGTCACAGACAGCATTGATGGTGGCGTATTTATTGCCCCAAAAAGCTCCGTAATATCTGGCTTTGACGGAATTTTGATCTAATTGTAATGGAAGTGGAGGACTGGAAATTAATCGTCGAGGGTGAATTGAATCAAATCTCTTTACTACATTGAAAGATTCAAAATAATAAAAATATCAAGCACTCCAGGATGTTCGGCGCCCGACAACCGCTGGATGATGGGAAGATGGAAGACGTCCTCACGGTCCTGCTGGCAGAATTCTGAATCTCGGTCGGATATCTGGGAGGCATCCCGCAGAACCAGCTACTGAGGCTTGACCCCGGCCGAAACTGCAACACGCAGTGGCAGGACCCCTGAAACAACGCCTCAATTACTACTTTCGTCCTGCATCTTAGCAGAGACTAAATATCTGGCGCCAACAATGACGTAGTTCAATAAACAGATAAATATTATTCAGCCTGCCCTCCTTTGAATAGTACGAGTATGCCCCTTAAGGCCTCTGGTGTCCAATGCCAACGCCAGGAACTCAACAACTTAACACTACTATATGTTTACGTATCACAGACCACAAGGGTGGCAGGCAACTTACCAGGGCTTAATTTTATCAATCAAACAACTTAAATGGCAGGAGGAGCAGAATTAAAGCTTTACCAACGTAACTTTTAAAACTTACTATACTTTAAAAAAGGATTAAGGCTGGACAATCTCATAACTACTCTGCTCAAATACGAATAAGTCACTGCCACACAGGCTGCCCAGTATGTCCACAGAATCATGAAATCAGCTACAGATTGCGATAAACTTAACCATAACTGGACTTGGCCACACTGCAGGAGCAAACAATGGACAGGCTTTAGAACAACTGGCCCTAGGGCGCTGTGGAGAGTATGTCAAGTGAGACTGGGCGATAGTACCTAGATCACTACTTACCGTCAAGCACCCTTAACTAAAATAACTAACTACTGTGGTGCACTACTTGACTATTCTACACAAGCCAAGCGCCCTACTTCACACAAACGTGCTTCGCAGTAACAGCAGCTACAAAAGGCGAATAAACAACACTAGAAAAACCTTTAAAATCAACTCAACAAAACTAGTACCAATTACAAGCGAGACAACTAATCTCACAACGCCGGCCGCTGGTGGCCGAGCGGTTCTGGCGCTACAGTCTGGAACCGCGCGACCGCTACGGTCGCAGGTTCGAATCCTGCCTCGGGCATGGATGTATGTGTTATCCTTAGGTTAGTTAGGTTTAAGTAGTTCTAAGTTCTAGGGGACTTATGACCTCAGCAGTTGAGTCCCATAGTGCTCAGAGCCATTTTTTAATCTCACAACGCCCTGCACTATCGGGAACAGTCTGACCATGTGACAACACACTATAAGGACACGTTAATGTTCCACACTCCAAGTTTCACCGTTGTGGAAACCATATCATGGCGGTAGCCCACCAATTGTTTTTGATTAATCCGATAACAGAGAAAATCGATGTGTATCAGGTTCTTGAGAGGTGACCAGTATCTAACAAGGGGAAGCCACAACAGTGGGATCACAGACTTATTTCAGAATTTGTACATCTTTAGTAGGCCATTAAAACAACATAGCCGCGCGGAGTGGCCGCTCGGTTAGAGGCGCCATGTCACGGACTGGGTGTGTGTGTTGTTCGGTGCATAGGTTAGTTTAAGTAATGTGTAAGTCTAGGGACCGATGACCTCGGCAATTTTGTCCCATAGGAAAAAAAAAAAACAACATAATGTGCAAGTAGAAAGGTGCACTGCTCTGGGAATTCCGAGAAAATTGCAAGAGAAGGTTTACGCGTCTATTAGTAATTGAAATACCTGTGGGCAGGTACCGGCTATTAGTGTTCTAGGTGGTGAAGTGGTTAGCGTTCGAGATGCATAAGGCGGAATTGTATGAGGTGACTGTTAGACCCTCTATCAAACTTAATTTTCAACCTAAATTTTCTTCATCACTGGTCACATTTTTTTTTAATTTATACATTTGAGAGACAATATAATTTAAAAAACGCGTGTATTTGTATGAAATTTTAGTGAATGTCATGCTATTTGACTATATACTATTTTTAATGAAATTTAATTATTAGAACAAACATTTATAACTATCGACAAGTAAACGAAAAACCGCATAGAGTTTTCCTAAAAATGAATGTCTGTCGTGATCTGCGAAATCCCTTATAGATTCAATCTGGTAAGGTACCCGAAACGACTTTACACCTCGACGCTTCGAACTGCAGACAGACGCAGGCCCCATTTGGTAGTTAACCCGCGTAGCGGTGAGAAGTTGTTAATGTAACAAGAACGAATAGTGCAGGTGCAAATTTTTTCAATATCACAGAATTTACATTTGGACTAAAAAAATGAAGGTGACTCTGTTCAATTACCGCAGATAATGAATGTCATGACGATGCAGTGCATAATGCGGTTACAAAACGTCTGTTGAAAGATCCGTTCGTGTACTGTGAAATTCTTCTAGAAGCGGACCTTATTGATACAGAGCAATCACCGACAATTTCTGCAGATGCAATGACGATTGGAGAAGTACTTTATCATTCTATTGTCGAAATGTTAGGAGAAAAAAATATAGATTAAAAAATAAGTGTGAGCGGGATTCGAACCGTCGGATAGTGCGAATGCTAACCACTTGACCAAAATGACTTCTTACAGGAGCCGTCTTCGCACAGGTCCAGCAGTTACAGAATAGACACGTAAAACTTCTCTTCCAATTTTCTAAATTGTCAGAGTAGTGCATCTAACTACTCGCACATTATGTTTTAATGGTCTACTAAAGGTGTACAAAGTTTGAAGTACATTCGTGATCCGTACCTTGTGGCCTCCCCTGCTCAGTAACGGTCTTTTCCGTCACTTAACAATGGTAGGTGCGCATTATAACACTCCTTTGAAAATAACAGACTTAAACAATTAAAGTTGCTGGTGTAGCCAGTCACAGCAATCCTTAACGCAGCATCACACAGCTTCTTGACGCCGGCGTGCTGTATCGACGTTTCCTTCTTACAGGTTGAAGTAAACGTTTACGACTCGTCTTTCACCGCTTGAAGGCACCGTTAACCACCTTGCTGACAACGGTGAAGCTACATACAACTTAGAGCTACCGACCACTGAATAACCGCCACTCTTTTCTACAAATTATGCAAGTCTGTAGCTTGGCTGTGGCCAACGTAATAACGAGGATCAGCGGGCAGGAACGTTAGTACGCTACATACAGCGACGTGGTTAGTAACACCAGACCGCAGAGCTTAATACCAGACTACTTTCGAGCTATCGAAACCCAAAACACTGGCCAACACCAACTCTGCCTCGTTGCCGCAGTGCCGCTATCCAGCGCTGTGCTCGTAAACACGGGTTGTTAGGAACACGTAAACATGGGTTGTTAGGAACTGGGAGTCGGCTCAAGCATGTACCACATCTCGCGGCCTCCGGGGACGCCGCTAGCCCCACCGCATCGCAACGTGCGAACACAAGATGTCAACACATCGTGGAATACATCTACATCTAGATCTACTTACACTATGTTTACATGCGACACACCTTCCGGAAGACGAAAACCGAATTTCAGAAGTCGTTTTTCGTTCCCGCTTTTACATGTTAAGACCTGAAGCGAATTTGCTAGCCCAGTTAAACATGGCGCCTGGAAAACAGCTGTTAACAGTGTGTGATCTAGTCAGCACAATCGCTATTTCTTTTCAATTATACGGTGTCAAGCAGCTTCAGTCTAATATTTATACTTATCCTTCACTGTACAAAATGCCGCTCCGTCCATTTTAGCTGAAAATTTTTAAAAGGATACGAAACCTGTCAGTCCAAGCACGTTTCCAAACCGCTTGCTTTTACGTGAGTGTGAAAATCGATAGCAGAATTGGAAAACTGGCAACCAGAAGTGGGTTTGCAGAAGCGTTTAGACGACCACCCAAAAGCGGTATTCGGAAATCGATTTACGAAATCGGGTTTTGGGAGCCCCATGTAACCGGGTTGGTAGATAATCCGGAAAACACCATACGGTGATTGGTGGAAGGTACCCTGTACCACCACTAGTCATTTCCCCCCCTGTTCAACTCGCAAACAGATCGAGGGAAAAACGACTCTCTCTCTACCTCCGTATGAACCCTAATTTCTCGTATTTTTTCGACGTGGCCCTCACGCGCATTGTATGTTTGCGGGAGTAGAATCTTTCTGCAGTCAGCTTCAAATGCCGGTGTTCTAAATTTTCTCAACAGTGTTTCTCTAAAAGAACGTCGCCTTCCCTCCAGGGAATCCCATTTGAGTTCCCGAAACATCTCCGTAACACTTACGTGTTGTTGGAACCTACCGGTAATAAATCTAGCAGCCCGCCTCTGAATCCGTCGATGTCTTCCTTCGATCCGACCTAGTATCTATCCCAAACACTCGAGCAGTACTCAAGAATAGGTCTGACCAGCTCCTATACGGCGTCTCTTTAAGAAGTGAACCACTCTTTCCTAGAATTCTCCTAATAAAGCGAAGTCCACCATTCGCCTTCCCTACCACAGTTCTCACATGCTCGTTCCATGTCTTACAGCATTGCACCGTTAAGCACAGAAATTCAGACAGTTCGACTGCGTCAAGCAGAACACTATTAACGCTGTATCCAAACATTACAGGTTTGTTCTTCCTACTAATCTGCATTAATTTTTCCAAATTTAGGGCTAGCTGCCATTCATCACATCAACTAGAAATTTTGTCTAAAGTCGTGTTGTATCCTCCTACAGTCACTCAATTTCGACACCTTGCTGGACACCACAGCATCATCAGCGAACAACTGCAGATAGGCTGCCCACCCTGTCCGCCAAATCGTTTATGTATATAGAGAACAACAGCTATACTATCACACTTCCCTGGGGCACTCCTGACAATACCTTTGACTCCGATAAACACTCGCCGTCGAGGACAAATAGTGAGTTCTATTACTTACGAAGTCTTCGAGCTACTCACATATCTGTGCCGGCCGTTGTGACCGAGCGGTTCTAGGCGCTTCAGTCTGGAACCGCGCGACCGCTACGGTCGCAGGTTCGAATCCTAACTAGAGCATGGATGTGTGTGATGTCCTTAGGTTAGTTAAGTTTAAGTAGTTCTACGTTATAGGGGACTGATGACAGAACAATCCAGTACCTCCAGCATACCAATGCTGCCAATTCTTGAAGAGTTATGAAGGTGGAGGCATTACTTTTCAGTCAACCCTCGGAAAAAATAGACACCACTTGAATTATAGCTCGTTGTGAAAACTAGAAATAACAGTGTTTTTCCTGGCATGCGAGTAGTTTGCGTGAAACATGCTGTTCTGTGATGATCAAATATCTTATGAAACTAGAATGCAAGAATCTGCTGCTATTGTGATTTGTCTTCTGGATGACATAAACTTTACATACACGTCGCAAGAGGCGACTTATGAAGCATAAAAAAAGGTCAGATGTCATCACACATACAGTATATGTTTTCGATGTATCGCAGGAAATTTATACAGTTCTCTACTAGGTGTCATTAGCAGACAGGCTCTCACGATTTGTTTCATTAATGCCATTGTGGTACAGCATTGCATTGGTAAAACAAGACCTGCCATAGTGTACAAAACAGCAGTGTCCTCTTGAATTATAGCTTCTTGTTGTCGAATGTAAAATGATACTATTTTTCCTGAAATGTGAAATGTGAGCAAATGGGGTGAAAGACTGTATCCTGCAACGTTATTTCACATGTCTGAAATATTTCTACCACACACGTGCATGACGGTTTATTTGCAGACACTGATTTGAACGTGAGGGATGCACTCAAGTCATGCAATTTGTCCACCAAGCTGAAAGAAATTGCTTAACATAGATGTTTTTTCTTCATAGTTTAAATTCTCGCCTTTTCTTTACTCTGGTGATGGTTTAGAAATAATGAGAACATTGTGCAGTGATTGGTAGTTTTTGCAGCAAAATAGTTTGTTACTTTTCGATTTTACACAGGGTGGAGATGTATAGGAGATGTGTAGCCTGACCTCTGCAGTTAAGTCATTTGTAATTGGCTACGGTGCTGTAGTTTTTTTTCGCTTCTTTGGATGTCACAAAATTATGGGCGGTGGGGAAAGAGAGAGAGAGAGAGAGAGAGAGAGATGCGAATTGTATGCTGCAATGAAATATAAAAACTATACCGATTTTTGTCATAAAACTAAAAGAAAATGGACTGCATCTATTACCCTGGAAAGAGGACATTTATTATCGTCACGACTCAGTTTTCCTTCTTAACAGATGCTCGCTTATGGGAGGCGCATTGACAAGTGTTCTCCATTGCATAATGGCAAATGCTTGTGCAGGCGTTGTGGAGGATGGTCCAGTGTGTGTGTGTGTGTGTGTGTGTGTGTGTGTGTGTGTGTGTGGTCGCCAGAGGCAGCTGTGCTTAGCTCAGCCTCCGCCTCGAACAACCAGTCACATGCCCCTCCCTGGAGGCTGCTCTGACAGCAGCTGGCTGAAGACTCTGCTCCCAGATACGGCAGAGACGGTGACAGCTGGCTGCTTGAAAAAGCCTGTATCCTCACTATATGTGGAGGAAGGGAGGGAGAGGGAGGAATGAGGGGAGGTAAGAATATCTCTAATTTCCTAGTTACTGACCACACAACGCGGAGAACACACATTCAACTGCCACCCCTCTCTCCTGGTGCTATCTTTTGGGACGACGAATTTCCCTAGTACATGTGTTACATCATGACCCACTGATTACAAGTGCTGTTTTTTTTCACGACAATTACACATTGTATAATTACAACTGCGAAGCATTTTCCATCAGTTGTGGTAGCATGTATTGGCTTCGATTACCGGGGCTGCAGGGTGATTGTCGAGCCATGTAGGGGGAAGTGTTGCAGTGAACTCACACATCAAACAGCGATAGATACAGTCCTCAGTTGTATACTTACAGGTAATACTTTTATTAAACTCCTCTCTGTCCAAACCAGCATCTCATTAGTTGAACAACATTCGCACCAAAAACTAAAGATAGTACTTTCCACTCCAGCCTTCTTCCCGCCAGAAAAGGGTTGAGTTTGAGTACGTCTGTCACTAGTTTTGAGTGGTATTATGAATTTTTTCTCCCAGCAGAATATCACCAGTTGTATGGCACATTCAATTTTTGAGCTGTATTGTGATCTTAGGCACTCCTTCTGTAGCAGTTGGTGGTTGAAGGAGACCAGACAGTGAGGTCCTCGGTCTCATCGGAATATGGAAGGATGGGGGAGGAAGTCAGCCGTGCCCTTTCAAAGGAACCATCCTGGCATTTGCCTGGAGGGATTTAGGGAAATCACAGAAAACCTAGCCCGCATCTCGTGGTCGTGCGGTAGCGTTCTCGCTTCCCACGCCCGGGTTCCCGGGTTCGATTCCCGGCGGGGTCAGGGATATTCTCTGCCTCGTGATGGTTGGGTGTTGTGTGATGTCCTTAGGTTAGTTAGGTTTAAGTAGTTCTAAGTTCTAGGGGACTGATGACCATAGATGTTAAACCCCATAGTGCTCAGAGCCATTTGAACAATTTTTGAACAGAAAACCTAAATCAGGATGGCCGGACGCTAGCCACTGCGCCACTCCTTCTGTAGCACTATGCATATACTTGCGTAATTAGAACCAAGCTTTCCAAATAATTTTATAGTTACGTCGAGTCTTTACTTCAGTTTCCAAACCAAATAAATAAAGTACACTAACCTAGCCTTCCTGTCCTGCACCTGGACAGTTTCCATGTGCTAGGGGGTGCACTTGGACCTTCCATCCAGAAGGACCAGCGTTCGAGCCCCAGAAAGGGCACCGCCAATTTCAAGGTCAGGGATGGCTTGGGACGTCGGCACAGCCCTGGAACAAATGAATTACCGCCAAAATTCGAAATTCCCGCCAGTATGATAGATGGGGGATGAAGACAGGGTGGGGAAGGGTTGGGGGGGAGGGGCAAGGTAGGGACTCACGTGCCAGCTGGGGAAAACACATTACAGGGGTGGAGGGGGTGGGGAGGACTAATTAATTGACCAATTTAATTAATTTTTATATCAATCTGATACCAAAATTGCACCAGAAGCCGCAGTATCCTACTACTCTTGTTGCTTGACTGGAGGTTCAAAATGGTTCAAATGGCTCTGAGCACTATGGGACTTAACTGCTGTGGTCATCAGTCCCCTAGAACGTAGAACTACTGAAACCTAACTAACCTAAGGACATCACACACATCCATGCCCGAGGCAGGATTCGAACCTGCGAGCGTAGCGGTCGCGCGGTTCCGGACTGTAGAGCCTAGAACCGCTCGGCCTCTTCGGCCGGCGACTGGAGGTAAATGTAACATATGTGGCATATATCCTGTGATTGTGATACTGGCCTGACTGCAGATAAAAGCAATGTCCTTGGTACACTGGCTATGACTGGGGTACTGAACTGACTGTAAGTAAAGGAGAAATCTGTGCCACCCAGCCTGTGACAGGGCTGCTCTCCTGACTGCAGGTATTGGCAAAGTCTGTGATGCACATCCTGTGACTGCGGCACTGGCCTGATTGCAGGTAATGGTAAAGTATTTGACACAGCCTGTGACTGGGCTACTGCCCTGTTTGTAGGTAAACGCAAAATCCGTGGCACACAGCCTGCGAATGGACTACTTACTTGATTGGAGGTAATGGCGGAGTCTGCAGCACAAAGCTTCTGACTGGTGTTCTGGCCTGACTGGAAGTAAAGCAAAGTCTGTGGCACATGGCCAATGACTTTGTTACTGCCCTGACTACCAGTACATTCAAAGTCTATGGCACACCACCTGTGACTTGATTACTGGCCTGATTGCAAGTGAAGGCAAAATATGTGTTACTGTGGTACTGGTCTGACTGCAGGTAAGCGTAATGTCAGAGGTGCGCAGTCTGCGACTGGGCTGCTGGCCAGACTGCAGGTAAAAGATAATTCTACGGTGTATAGCCTGCGACTTGGCTGCTTTCCATTCTGTAGGCAAAGGCAGAGCCTGTGGGGCACAGCATTTAACTGGGCTTTTGGTATGATTGCAGCTAAAATCAAGCCTGTGGAGCACAGCCTGTGACTGGGCTGCTGACCTGACTGAGGGTAATAACAAAGTTAGTGGCTCTCAGCCTGTGATTAGGCTACCGTCCTGACTGCTGGCAAACTCTGTGGTGCACGTTTGACCAGGCTGCAGGCCTGACCATAGGCAAAGATAAAATCTGTGGCAAATTGTCTGTGACTTCGCTACAAGCCTTTCCGCAGCTAAAGCGAACTATGTGGTTCACAGCTTGTGACTAGTCTTCTTGCTGACTGCAATATTTGTGGTGTCCATCATGTGACTGTGGTAGTGGCCTGACTACGAGTCTGTGACTCACAGCTTGTGACATGGCTACTGGCCTCACTGGAGGTACAGTAGAGTTTTTCTTAACTGAAGTACTAGGAAGGGAAGGGTGGTGTATCCTTCGCCCAATCAGCCTTTTACCACCTCGTAAGATCCTTCACTTGATACGAACTGTAGGACCTTGAACAAAGAAAACCCATGCCTCTATTTGAGATTAAACCTGGTACCTACAGGGCCGAAATTTAGTTCTCTACCCGCTAAACCACCACGGCCACTTTCTTCCCACATACCATCTGTAAATGGAATTGGAGGATGGAGGCGAGTGACAATGAAACCAGCACAAAATGTACTCTGCTCTACGCATCGTACGATTGATTATGGAGTACATATGTGGATGCATTTCCTCAGGGTGTCTTAATAAGAATTGCCAATATTCAGTATATGACAGGAACTGTCATTTGAAGCAAGAAAAGTCTAATAAATGTGGGTTGTAAAATGCTTATCTTAAGATCTATGAGTACTGCTTCATCTTAGATACTGTGAAATAAATCTCTTTTACTACAGGTAATATGGGTAAAAACAAGAAAAAATTGTCCAGTAACCACGGGCTCTAAGATGCATATCATAAGTGCTGCGGGCAGTTGTTCAGTAGAAGAGATGTATTTCACAGCAGTGAAGATGAACAAGCGCTCGTAGCTCTTAAGGTATGCACCTTAGAGTCCATGTTTATTACACATTTTTCCCTTGTTGTGGTCCATACTACCACCACTCTAAATATGGAATGCAAAGAGCTTGCTGTAGAAGAGGTTTGTTTCACGCTGATGAAGATGAAGAAGTGCCCATCTGTTCTGATGGTATGCATGTTATTGCCCACGTTTACTGGACTTTTTTGCTTCTAATGACCGTACTTGCCATATCCCTGAATACTGTACTGGGACAGCCTGCATAACCGAACTTTGGAATCCTATCTTTTCAAAAGATCTCTTGTGAATTCCTGTATACTCTGCTTCACATTCACATACACCTCGTCGGTATCATCAAATTGCTCACCCTGAACACTGTTTGTCATTGTAACAAACAGACACGAAAAAAGGGGGCACCACTTCCGGTCTGCACCGTGTATAACGGACAATCCCTAGATGCGTATCACCTGATATCTTCTCGGGGAGAAGTGTGGTCGCCACTAACTTCGTGAATTTGGGTGTCTTTCAGATTTCAGATTCTTGTTTGTCTCTTCTTTTTAATCTCTTCTCTCAACATCTGGAGCATACTGGTGACAGTTAATTGTAAAGCTGCATTCCAGAAAGAATAATGTTTTTATCACTTCAGAACGCAGTACTATGACCTTCTGTACTTATCGCTAGTCCTTAATCTTACGATACCATCAAGAAAAGCTGACACACAATACCTTGGATAGATTCTTCGTTTTATTATCGTCAAGATATGACTGCATTGGATCCTCTATCAACAGGTGGGGAAAGCCTTTTTTCAGATGAAACTTTATGGTTCCAGAGATCTTTTCAAGTCTCAAACATCTATGATGTGACTGAAGAGACGAATGAAAATTTGTACCAAGGCTGGGATTCTAACTCAAGTCTACTGATCACTAGGCAGATGCGCTACTACGCCATGTTGGCACAGCGGCTATACAAAAATGCACAGTCGACCCCAGCATGCCTCCCTGCTCCCATTCGTTCGACGCTGAGATGCTATTCCAATACAACTGGAGAGCCTTTGCGAAGCTATTCCAGTTTAGAGGCATACCCAATGGGCTGAGCTGTGAATGGGAATTTGTTTTGAGGAGGAAGGCGTGCTGGAGTACTCCGTGCAGTTTTGCAGAGCCACTGTTCCAGGGTGGTGTAGTGGTCAGCACATCCGCCTAATGAGCAGGAGACCCAAGTTCGAAAAACTTTTTCCGTTCAAACACATCAAGGTAGACTTTTATCCAAATTTTCCTCAAATCGGATTTAAACTGACGATGTACCGCTGTATACACACCTTCTTATGTCCCAAGCATTCCACAATGTTCTGTGAGGCATTTCGTCCACATTTCAGTAGTGCAACGAGCTCATGGAATATGACAAGTCCGATCACACGAGTCTACTCGCTGACGGTTCGTACAGGTGTAGTTCATGATTTCCCATTGTGTTTGCCATCATTGCTGGTTTATCCTTTTGTAGATTCCTTTAGACTCTTACAGTTATCACCCTCGCAAAAGCGTCATCTCCGTGCACATTCTCTAATCTTCAGTGGATGTTGTACAGCTTGCAACAGTTATTCACGAGTTATCGAACAAAAGAACGTTAATTCTGATTGTAATCCCTTAATCACGTTATTATAAAAAATAAATTTCTGAAACGTTTGCACAGAGAGAGAATCATTCTAACTGCATGTGCCATTTCCACGCTCTAAATCACGTATTAATAATTATGACCACTTTTGAATTATTTGCGCTTCATCTATCGTAAAGGAAATATTAGAATCGCGTTATGAGTAGAATTTATCTTGTGCCACATAGAAGTCAGACGCCACAACACGAACTGGTATCTCACTGGTAAAAGGAACAACCCGACAAAGATTCTATGTAAAAGTGACACCCTTCAAATTCAATCCTGGGAAACACGCAGCATACATCCTACTTTTACAACTGCTGAATACGTCCACTGCCAAGATCAACGAACTTAAACTGCTGTCAAGCTTCCTTAGTGCAACGGATATCGACAGGCAATAACTAACCTTTCCCAGATTGCGAATGTGCTTGTGGGTGCATACACATGGGAAAGTGTTCGTCCTGGAGTTGACAATTTCTTCAATATGTGATGCAAACAATAGCTAATTTTATGCTATTTAATTGGTGGCAGGCTGAGTGTAAAATCAACACCAAAACAAAATATAAGAAGTTTAACGATGCGTAAACATACGTGTTCAAATGGTTCAAATGGCTCTGAGCACTATGGGACTTAACATCTGAAGTCATCAGTCCCCCTAGAACTTAGAACTACTTAAACCTAACTGACCTAAGGACATCACACACATCCATGCCCGAGGCAGGATTCGAACCTGCGACCGTTGCAGTCGCGCGGTTCCGGACTGAAGCGCCTAGAACCGCTCGGCCACAGCGGCCGGCAAACATGCGTGTGTCAGAGACGAAATATCATATCCATTATATTACTTGTGGCGCGTTAGGCTAACAGATGAAAAGTGTCCACTGAAATATAAGGGTTAAGAAACTCGACAGGTCTCGTGCCAGCTACATGATGTACATGCGTCAATATTTACTGGTCTTTTTAGTACTCTGCTCTTGGCCTCCATGCACGGACTCACATTACGCAATCACACACATTACAACAATGCACTCTTACCGCGAGATAACTCGAGGAATAGTGTTGTAAGTTAAGACTGTCCAACAAGAAGCTCTAAAACTATTATTTTCCGGTTGAGATAAATCGTTGATTGATAGGAAATTATCAAGTACAACGAGCTAAACATGGACCCTGTATTTAATGCAGTCATTCTGGAATATGTCGCTGCCAATAAACACTTTACGCATGTCAGTTATGTAAGTGTTGATGAGGTCCTAACCGACACAAATATCTCTCTCTTCCCAGTATGATTCAGGTAACGAGACGTTCTTATTTTGAACCCTGACTGTATTTTTTCATGAAACTCGTTCAAAAGTATGTTGTAATTTCGAATGTTTAAAACTGTAGGGGAGATCACACACTCAGCATAGCGACATTTGCGAAGCTGCTCGTACAGAGTAACGCATTATAAGACATGTTGGTGAGCTACACTGAAGTCCGTAAGTCAAGGTTTTTTAGAGATCCATGAAACAACACGAGGCATGGTGATAATGTGTACACTCAAACGTGCTCTGAAAATATTGTGATGTATGACACAGTGATTCAGATACAGGTAATTCAGAAACCAACTGTGGGCCGGGTAATTTGATAAATTATATATTCCGTATTAAGTCTCAACTTTATCAATGTTAATGAGTACAGGCCGGAGCAGTGAATTAAAATTTGTATCAAAGCCAGGATTCCATGTCTCCGATTCACTAGTCAGGTGTGCTAGCCACTGCGTCACCCTCATACAGCAGCTGCACGGATTACCCTAGTATGTCTCCCTTCCTAATACAAAATCCAGTTCACACCTCAGACCATCTCAGTATTCCCCTCCTTAAATCGTTTCGGTATTGAAGAGGCTCCTCAACACTAGAATAGTACCTTAGCGTTGAAGGAAATGGGCATTGTACTACCTGTACCTCAGGCATAGGTGATATATATTAATCAGATAAAAAATATATTTCAGAAACGTGTTAAGTCTATGAATACAGGGTTTGATACAAATTTTAATTCATTGCTTCGGCCTGTACTCATTATAACAGATAAAGTTGAGACTTAGTATGTCTCTGGAATATATAGTTTGTCTGATTAGTACACCATGTACGCCTGAGGTACAGAGTGGATTATGCCCATGTTGTTCAATGCTAAGGTGCTTTTCCAGTGGTGAATCGCCTCTGAAATACTGATACGAGTTAAGAAGGGAAACATCAAGATGGGCTGAGGTTTGAATTGGGATTAGGGAGGTAGACGTAGTAGATTAATCCGTGCACATGTGTTAGACACAGCGAGGCTCAGTGGTTAGCGCATCTTCCTTGTGAGCAGCAGATTTGGGTTCTAATCCCACCCTGCTATAAATTTTAATCCACTGCTTCGGCCTGTATTCATTATCAGTACAGGGTTATTCGTAAGTTCCTCCAGGTTTCAGAACACGACTGCGCGAAAATTACTGGACATACAGAAAAATGAAACACATCAGTGCATAGAGCATCTCTCGACATTTCGATTCGTAGTACTCGCCGAATAAGAAGTGGAGCCCCACCACGCTCTCACTAGCACGGTCATCAACAGAAAAAGTGTTACTGTCACTTCTGCTCAAAAGGGTTAGTATGTTAGTCGAGGAGTCACCGGCTGCCGGTCTGTGACGTTTTCCGTACGTCTGGGCGCGATCACCCACTAATGCGGTTCCATTGAGGAGACAGTAGGCAAAAAGCGAGTGAAAGGTAGCGGTTTTAAGGGCAGCAGGTGGAAAAAGGTGCCGCGGCAAGCAGCGTGTGACAAAAACGTCTTCAACAGTCCGGGCGGGTAGTAGGGCTACTGTCGGATTCATGCCAGTACCTACAGTTCATGCGTGAGTGTTTGAAAATGTTAATAGAGAGGCTGGACTCGGACGATACGTCCTGGGCCAGCTGTCGCGCCAGCGTACCTGTAACATGCCGAAGTCGTCATCAGAAAGGTCGATTTCATTATAAAAGCGACCACTCGCTGTGCAGAGTCATGTGGGGTTTGTCTGTATTTCGTGTGTTCTGTTTTTGCCTGCTAGTGGGCTGTATGAGAGTAGTTGGCGGTGCCAGTCATGTTTGTTGCAACACAGGGGTTCGTCGATATTGCGTGGTTTGTGTGCTTATTTTAAGTTTGCCATGGGTGGTTAATTTTCCCCAAAAAAGTCTCTTGACTACGGAACCTGGACTGAGAGTAAACCGGAAAAAGACAAATGTAATGACATATAGCAGAAATGACAACAGCAAGAAACTTAACATCAAAATTGGTGACGAGGAAGTAGTCGAAGTTAAGGAATTCTGCCAGCTTGGAGGCAAAAGAACCCTTGATGGACGAAGCAGGGATGACATACTGGGTGATCAAAAAGTCAGTATAAATTTGAAAACTGAATAAATCACGGAATAATGTAGATAGAGAGGTACAAATTGACACACATGCTTAGAATGACATGGGGTTTTATTAGAACCAAGAAAATACAAACGTTCAAAAAATGTCCGACAGATGGCGCTTCATCTGATCAGAATAGCAATAATTAGCATAACAAAGTAAGACAAAGCAAAGATGATGTTCTTTACAGGAAATGCTCAATATGTCCACCATCATTCCTCAACAATAGCTGTAGTCGACGAATAATGTTGTGAACAGCACTGTAAAGCACGTCCGGAGTTATGGTGAGGCATTGGCGTCGGATGCTGTCTTTCAGCATCCCTAGAGATGTCGGTCGATCACGATACACTTGCGACTTCAGGTAACCCCAAAGCCAATAATCGCACGGACTGAGGTCTGGGGACCTGGGAGACCAGGCATTACGAAAGTGGCGGCTGAGCACACGATCATCACCAAACGACGCGCGCAAGAGATCATTCACGCGTCTGGCAAAATGGGGTGTTTCTTTTGGTTCTAATAAAACCCCATGTCATTCCAAGCATGTGTGTCAATTTTTACCTCTCTATCTACATTATTCCGTCGTTTATTAAGTTTTCAAATTTATACTGACTTTTTGATCACCCGGTAGAAAGCAGACTAGCACGAGCCAAAAGGGCGTTCCTGGCCAACAGAAGTCTACTGGTATCAAACATAGGCCTTAATTTGAAGAAGAAATTTTTGAGAATGTATGGTTGTAGCATGGCATTATATGATAGTAAATCATGGCCGGGAGGGGGGGAGGGGGAGGAACGGAACAGAAGAGAATCGAAGGATTAGAGATGTGGTGCAACAGAAGAGTGTCGAAAATTATGTGGAATGATAAGATAAAGAATGAGCAAGTTCTCCGCAGAATCGAGAATCGGCGAAAAAAGAAACGTATGGAAAGTACTGACAAGAAGAAGGGAATGGATGATAGGACACATGTACGACATCAGGGAATAAGAACCTCTATGGCACTAGACGCAAAAGGTAAAAACTATATGGGAAGAAAGAGACCTGAATACATTTAACAATAATTGAGGACGTAGAGTGCAAGTGCTACTCTGAGATGAAGAGGTAACAGAAGGAGAGCAATTCGTGGGGGGCCGCATCAAACCAGACAGAAGACCAATGACTTTTATGCTTCCGTGTATGGCTGTTATCGTAATGAAGAGGTTGTCCGAGTGCCTTGAGTTTTTTTTTTTTTTTTTTTTTTTTTTTTTTTTTTTTTTTTTTTTTTTTTTTACGGTCGTGTGGCGAGCTTTTTCAATACCTCCCCCTGAGCATCGAGGCGCAACTCATTGTGTAAGTCCGCGATGCGTGTGTATCTTGGAGGTCACTTACGATACGTAATACCTTGTTCTGTATGACTCGCAGAGGGCGCATACTTCCTGCAGCTGTGTGACTCCAGACTGGAGCTGCGTGTGTCATAAGCGATATAATATGTGCCATGGTTATAAAAAAAATGGCTCTGAGCACTATGGGACTCAACTGCTGTGGTCATAAGTCCCCTAGAACTTAGAACTACTTAAACCTAACTAACCTAAGGACATCACACACATCCATGCCCGAGGCAGGATTCGAACCTGCGACCGTAGCGGTCGTGCGGTTCCAGACTGTAGCGCTTTTAACCGCTCGGCCACTCCGGCCGGCGTCATGGTTATAAACATTGACCTCAACATCCTCCTGTTCAGTGTCTGTTAAGCACAGGGTAAAGTTATTTGAGCCTCGCGTGTGCTTTGTTAGCAAAGTGTCGTGTGTGGTCCCTCAATTTGAGATTCCGATCCAGTCAGACACCGAGGTATCTGGCTTTCTCGTGGAAATGTGCTGGGTGTTTTTCGTACACGTAAACGCACTTGTCGACATTAACCTTGATAAGCCGTTTCTACAACCCACGCTCGACAGTTCTGAGTATTATCTGTAGTCACGAGCTAATGTTTGATGGTATCCAATCTTTTACTGGGATGGTGGTGTCATATGCGTAGGTGGCAACTATTTCGTTATGTGTTGCTCGAATGTTGTTAATGTAGAAGCTAATCAAGAAGACCCCAGGATGCTGTTTTGCGGTACTCTAGCTTTAATACCGGGAGGGGTACCTTAATAACCGGAATAACATTGCCATGGGAGGAGCTTGTGTAGTACACATTTCTCCCACAAGGTGCGTATAGCGCAACTCATTGCCAGTTCAGTGCCGCCTGTGTTGTCGAACTAGCTTGTTCTGTTCGTCTGCAGTTATTGTTTTTGCTAACGTTATTTTGTTCTTGTTTCGTTTTTTTGTTATGGCAAGTTTAGTGGACAACGTGCAGCTGTGAAATTTTGTTTTCTACACGGTAAAAATGCTGCTAAAACGGTTTTAACGTTGAAAATAGCTTACTAAGATGACGCTATAGGAAAAACACAAGTGTGCGAGTGCTTTGCTCGATTTAAAAATAGCAACATGTCGGTTGATGACAAACCTCGTTCTGGACGTCCATCAACTGTCCGAATCGACGAAAGTATTGAAAAATATCGAGAGCTTGCGTTCACTGGCAGTCGACAGACAATTAATCAACTGTCGTTTTCATAAAATTTCGTATTCGTCAAAAAAGACCTGATTTGTGGCAAACAGGGAACTGGTTATTTCACTATGACAATGCACCTGCATGGCTAAAAATGGCATGGTTGCGCTGCCCCACGCACCTTACTCACTTGACCTGGCTCTGTGCAACCTTTTCTTCAATCCATGCATGAAAAGCGGCACGAAAGGACACCGATTTGACAACATTGAAGAAGTCAAGATAAAAATGAGGGAGGATCTGTCAATCATTTCTAAACATGACTACAAAAAATGTTTTGGACAATGGTAGCACCAGTGGAACAAATGTATTAGTTGTACTGGAGAGTATTTTGAAGCGAATAAGGTCGTTTTGTAAACAATTTAAGAAATGATTCCAGTTTTTTTTAGTACCCCCTCGTATGCCGTGTTGATGGTTTGCTCTGAATGTAAATGGTGAAATTTCTGTTTGTGTGGTATTAATGTACACTATGTGATCAAAAGTATCCGGACACCCCAAAAACATATTAGGTGTATTGCGCTACCACCTACTGCCAGGTACTCCATATCAGCGACCTCAATAGTCATTAGACATCGTGAGAGAGCAGAATGGGGCACTCCGCGGAGCTCACGGACTTCCAACGTGGTCAGGTGATTGGGTGTCACTTGTGCCTTACGTCTGTACGCGAGATTTCCACACTTCTAAACATCCCTAGGTCCAGTGTTTCGATGTGATAGTGAAGTGGAAACGTGAAGGGACACGTACAGCACAAAAGCGTACAGGCCGACTTCGTCTGTTGACTGAAAGACTGCCGACAGTTGAAGTGGTTCGTTCAAATGGCTCTGAGCACTATGGGACTCAACATCTTAGATCATAAGTCCCCTAGAACTTAGAACTACTTAAACCTAACTAACCTAAGGACATCACACACACCCATGCCCGAGGCAGGATTCGAACCTGCGACCGTAGCAGTCCCGCGGTTCCGGACTGCAGCGCCAGAACCGCACGGCCACCGCGGCCGGCGAAGTGGTTCGTAATGTGTAATAGGTAGACATCTATCCATACCATCACACAGAAATTCCAAACTGCATCAGGATCCACTGCAAGTACTATGACAGTTAGGCGGGAGGTGAGAAAACTTGGATTTCATGGTCGAGCGGCTGCTCATAAGCCACACATCACGCCGGTAAATGCCAGACGACGCCTCGCCTCGCTTGGTGTAAGGAGCGTAAAAATTGGACGATAGAACAGCGGGCAAACGTTGTGTGGAGTGACGAATCATGGTACACAATGTGGCGATCCGATGGCAGGGTGTAGGTATGGAGAGTGCCCCGCGAACGTCATCTGCCAGCGTGTGTAGTGCCAACACTAAAATTCGGAGGTAGTGTTGTTATGGTGTGGTCGTGTTTTTCATGAACCGGGCTTGCACCCCTTGTTGTTTTACGTGGCACTATCAACAGCACAGGCCTACATTGATTTTTTAAGCACCTTCTTGCTTCCCACTGTTGAAGTGCAATTTTCGTGGATTGCGATTGCATCTTTCAACACGATCGAGCACCTGTTCCGCCTGTGGCGGAGTGGTTACACGACGATAACATCCCTATATTGGGCTGGCCTGCACAGAGTCCTGACCTGAATCCTATAGAAAACCTTTGTGATGTTTTGGAACGCCGACATCGTGCCAGGCCGCACCGACCGACATCGACACCTCTCCTCAGTGCAGCACTCCGTGATGAATGGGCTGCCATTCCCCTAGAAACCCTCCAGCACTTGATTGAACGACCTGCGAGGGTGGAAGCTGTCATCAAGGCTAAGGGTGGGCGAACACCATATTGAATTCCAGTATTACCGATGGAGGGCGCCACGAACTTGTAAGGCTTTTTCCAGCCAGATGTCCAGATACTTTTGATCACATAGTGTATGAGAAATACATGCCGTGCCGTGGTTCCTCTGGCGGGCAGGTGCGTAAAAACATTTATACACATCATCTGCTCCATACAGTCGCAACACTCTAGTTCTAACGTGCAGATAGCAACCCAGTTCTGAATTAAGACTTGGAGAGATGCTCTATCCACTGATATGCGTCTGTTTCCTGTATGACTTGTAATATTCACGAAGTCGTCTTGTGAAACCCTGGAGGTACTTATGAAGAACTCTGTACTGGATGTCGCACCTTCCCACGGATGCTCCACGATCTCTTATACCATGTACCAGGCCACCAAGCATCGTTTCTGACCGAGCGAGGTGGTGCAGTGGTTAGCACACTGGAGTCGCATTCGGGAGGATGCCGGTTCAATCCAGCGTCCGGCCATCCTGATTTAGATTTTCCGTGATTTCTGTAAACAGCTTCAGGCAAATTCCGGGATGGTTCCTTTGAAATGGCACGGCCTACTTCCTTCCTCATCCTTCCCTATTCCGATGGGACAGATGACCTCGCTGTTTGGTCCCATCCCTCAAATCAACCAAGCAACCATCGTTTATGGCAACATCTCCCATTGGAGAACCAGCAGCCTCTGGCTGTCAGCAATGGTCAATGGCAGTGGTGCTATACAGGGTATCCCAGAAATGTTGCGACAAACTTTAAGTAGTTTTAGAGAATGACTTGAGGAACAAATCGAAGATAAGGACCTGTCTCCGGAAACGTCATCCAACGACGCTGCTGGCGCCTCCCAGTAGACCACACCCTCGGCACCAAACATGACTTTATACGCTGATGTACCGTATGCATGCCAGGCGGAATCTTCTCACTATGTTGATTGTTAGTCAGTGATCACGTCTAACTGCCACGATGACCAGTGGAGAAGATGAAGCCAGCTGCTGCGTCGAGCCGGCCGGAGAGGCCGAGCGGTTCTAGGCGCTACAGTCTGGAACCGCGCGACCGCTACGATCGCAGGTTCGAATCCTGCTTCGGGCTTGGATGTGTGTGATGTCCTTAGGTTAGTTAGGTTTAAGTAGTTCTAAGTTCTAGGGGACTGATGACCTCAGAAGTTAAGTCCCATAGTGCTCAGAGCCATTTGATCCATTTTTTGCTGCGTCGACAGGCCTTGTCTCCTATGAATGTGATGCTGTGCTGTCTTGGTGGAAGGCGGCTTCTGACACGGTTTCCATCTGCAGTTTATGGTTCTCCTGCATACCGAGAAACATTTGACATTTAGAGGGTTCAGGTAGAAAAATAAACTGTGGATCTAAACCCGTGTCCGAAACCGACATCCACTGAGGCAACAGAGCATCGCATTCATAGAAAACAAGGCCTTTCTAGCAGCTAGTTCCATCCTCTCCACTGGTGACTGTGGCAGTCAGTCGCAATCACTAAATAACAAACAACATTGCGAGACGTTCCGCGTATGGTCCGTCAACGTATAAAGTCACGTTTGCTGCTGAAGAGGTAGTCTTGTGGCAGGCACCGGCGCCCTTAACTTCGGCGCTCTGTAGTATCGTTCGATGACGTTTCCTCCATTTGTTCTTCAGGATACCCTCTACAACTCTTCAGAGTTTTTCCCAGGGAGCAAGTTTGCCACTTTAGACAGATGTTGTTTTAATGTTATGTACAGTGGCAAACATGTTACTAATATTATGTCACCACAGATAAGAATAACACCGCCATATCGCCATTTTCACAAATTTCCAAAAGGATATCCAGATGAACAGAGGGCAAGAAACACTCTCTCTAGACTAAACCTCAAGTAACCTGTGACTGGAACCCTACGCTATTGTTCTATTGTTCCAGCGTTCACTCACAGTGAGCAAGAAAACACATTCGCCCAGTCACTATGTGTCTTTGTGTAAGGGGAACAACGGAAAGGCCAACAATCTCAAGCATCAATAAGAAATTGGAGCAGAGATAACTACGGTATTGAAGAGAAATAGCACTCCTGTTGCCTTGTAGAACGGAATATTTCGGCGTCTCATATTACTGTGATGTCAACAGAGCTTGTATCAAAAACCAGATAAATTTCACGTTATGCAAGTCACCGTTTGTACTGTCTTCAGTGGGTTCTTGTTTATTATATTTACATCTAAACGGGAGTAATAATTAGTCTTTCAATTATAATTTATTTTGCATATATAACTAAAGATACATGATACACAGCTGAGTCATGCAATCTTGTATGTTTAATACTATGCTGAAAGTTAGACTTACAGTACAAATTTAGAAATAAAACATTTATGCAGTTGTTCACATACCTCAAATGACGCGATCAGTTTTTCAATAGCCTGTCCTCTGTAAACAGCGAATTTTCTAATTTTCTGTTTTTCATCCATGTCAGACCGAGAATCGCTGTATCACAGCGCATTGTTTAGGTAACGCGTTACCTGATGCTGTAATCGTGCTTCCCGTTACTTCAATGTGTTAAATCATTCGCTTCCTTCGCTATCGCGATATTAGACCATTTGACCGAGGTCATTTCGTTTGTGGCACAACCTCTCTGAAGTCGTATATGCTTTTCACACGACGCAGCTCAAAGTCGTTGCCGATTGTCTCGGACTTCAATAGACGATAGAGGGATCAAAGCGTAGCAAATCACGGTCAGTTCAACAGCGAGTGGCCATACTATCCACCACCAACTCGTCGGTACGAAGTAAAGAAGCCACCACCGCATGAGTGTACCTCTTATCACCATACGTCCGTAAAGGCTCTGTGATTAGAAGCCGGTCGGGGTGGCCGAGCGGTTCTAGGCGCTACAGTCTGGAACCGCGCGACCTGCCTCGGGCATGGATGTGTGTGATGTCCTTAGGTTAGTTAGGTTTAAGTAATTCTAAGTTCTAGGGGACTGATGACCTCAGAAGTTAAGCCCCATTGTGTTCAGAGCCATTTTGGTGATTAGCATGCGTGCAATGGAAACACCGTTACATATTTTAAGCATTGAGGTATTTCGCCTTTACTCCGGGGGCTGTATTCCTGCTACCCGGACGAAATCATTCAGCTGGGGCCGCGTCGGCGTTTATGGGAAATCCGAGACCAAGAAACGAACTTCTAACGCGTACCAGTCACTTTGTCCGGTCGTCTATACCACAGTGTTTTGAGCTGCGGCGCGTAGAACACATGTGTGTTAAGAGTTCACTGTATGTTACTGCTTCTGTACGAGTGTTTAAACAACTGCCTGAGAAACTTGAATGTTAGTTTTGTAGTTTTTACTCGAGTGTACGTATCGTCGTTATAGATCGCTACATATCCGTTCTGGACTAGTTAAGAACATCTTGTATCAGTAAGGTGCGTAGAATCTGAAGTCTTTCTTTTTGCAACGGTTTTCCAACTATAGTGCATGTTCTGCATAAAATATGCAGATTTACCAGTCCATTATGATGGTTAATTCATAGTAATCTGTTAATTTTCTGTTCATTTCATTTTACAGATTTCGTCAAAACTCAAAATTTCACACAGCTATAATCTGATGTCGTTCAAAGAGCTGTAGTATTTTTACTGCCAACTTATGACAGTTTTCGTCAGATCCCAACGGAACTTTAGAAGATAAAAAAAAACCTGCTGTGTGCACACATTTCTGTGACTCATTCACCTTTAGAATTGACAGAACTATGTATAAGGGAGAACTGAAGGAATTTCCTAGAGTAAGGCCAAAGCTGATTGAGGCCGCTGTGCCAACTATCTTTTCGAATACATCAACCTACTGTTCAAAATCAGCATCTACTGTAAAACGTCTTTTTGATGTTGAAAAAGACATCTGGCAAAAACTACTTGAAATAGTGCTGCTTCCCATAAGTAATACGTTGAACAGGATTCACTGAGGAACCAAAATGATACTATCACACTTCTAGGAAGCAGAAAAATCGTGTTTAGTCGTGTAGTGTAAGTGTTAATACTGCTAATAATGTTGTTAAAACCGTGTAAGAGAAGGCAAAGCAGCTGAACTCAGTAAATGCTTTAGAATCTCTTATGTCAGAAATAGACAAAGGAAAATTGGAGCCAACTGTTTAAAATAAATTTATCTGTACAGCCCAATGTGTGGAAAAAGTATCAAATTTTCATGAAATTAACAATCTGAATTTGTTCTGGAGCAAATGAAAGTGTCAAAATACAGGATACCTATGATAGTAGCTAGCTGTTTATACGTTAATTCTGCCTCGTTTTAAAATACTTTCCTGGTATGCAATCTGATGTTTTTACCACATCCATATGCTTTACTGAATCCGATCTGCAATTACCAGTTGGTGAAGCCATTATTAGGTAGTACTATCCCATTCTTGAAAAGTAGAGTTAGTTATCTGAAACCATATGAAATTCAAGCGTTTACTTTGATGGATGAGACTTATATACAGCCAAGAGTTTCATTTTAATGTGGTGAGTTGTATGACAGTAATATATTTGGTGCTGAGACTCATGGGAAAACGCCATAGGTATTTACAGTTTCTAAACCTTTGTCAAAATGTCTTGCTGTAGCGGCTGTCATTCCTGTTTCTCGTCACAGATAAACAGTTAAAACCCTTAACAAGCAATGTTTTGTGTATGTTGGTTCAAATTAATTATCCTCATTGCAGATAATAATAGTGTCACTAGGAAAGCATATGAATTTTTTAGTGCCAGTAAAATCGTGTAACAATGTACTGCGCATCCACGAGAGGCAATTAGAAAACTTTTTTTATGTTTTATGTTTTACACATTTTTAAATGCTTTAGAAGCAGTTGGGAAACAAAACGAAATGTAAACAAAATTCCGCGTTTCCCTGTTGTGAAGGGCCATATGGTAAGGGTATCAGTACAATACAGATATTTCGAAATTGTTTCTGAGGAAAAAAAACTTTGGTTAAGTAGGGCCACTCTCTTCGGAGGTTTTCTACCTTTCACCAATTAAAAAGCAGAATGTGAAATTGGTATTAATAATTTTCAGTGACTATGATCTCGTTCCACTGAAACAAGACACAAAACACTTTCCTGAAGATTCTGAACACATAAACAAGACATTTGTTTTCCTCCAAATTATATTGAACTGGTCGAAAATTGTTAATGTAAAACTATGTTCGAAGGCCAGAGATTTAAGGGAACCAGGAAGTGTAAATCCGTCGAAATTACGATTTCTTTTTACTGTGGTAAGTTACATCCCAGTTCTTCCTGAACCATAATATGTTTCGCTTTTGTATGTTTTGTGCATATTAATAGGAAAGAAAGAGCATTTTTTAAACAACACTCCCTCTTCTGTCTGCTGTCAATTGGTCTGTGTTTGTGCCGGCTGCAGCAGATTTTCTTTGTCTTTCCTCTATTTACTCTTTGACCAACGCTTTGCAAATTGGTCAGCCTGGTGTTAAGCGAGTTTAGGTAGTAGCTGAACATCAGTTCAGGGCTCTATTTTTGTTTGACTCGTCATAGTGATTTGAAATAGTACCGGTACTTGATTTTAAGAAGTGGTCTTATTGTGTTTATAGTTATATTACGTCAGTGCAGATCGTTAATATGGGTTGAATAAGGAAGTTTAACGGTACGAAAAAGTTTAAAGGTAACAGAGGACCTTAATCATTCCGTCTGTTCAAAGGGCCTCGAGTCATGGTGTAAGTATGAAAGAGCAAGTGTAACTGGTGATAAATATAGACTGCATCATCCCATACAATGTCAGTAGCAGGTGTTACAAAACCTGTCTATAGAGACATAGCTAACAAAATCTTGCTTGCTAAATGCACGCGAATGAGTACTTAAAATCCCAATGGAAGTTCCAACAATTGTGTGTGGGCACGCTTGCCTAAAACAGTATTTGTGGGCCTCAAAGTCTTAAAAATTGGTGTCAGGGATGCAGTGTTGCGTTTAAGTTACGGGTCAGCCAGAAATCTGAAAGTTTTCAGTGATATGGACACAGAAACCTAAGGTGAATATGAAGATTGCTCCTTTGTCAATTGACCAGCTGAGGGTACAAGAGTCTGAGAAAAATGCCCCCAAATGAGAAAAGAGGCCATAATTCAAAATAGGGCCTACAACGTAAGCTGGAGGATCCAGAAATCCACCACGAAGACAGCCATGGACCTGGCGGGTTTTAACTATGAATGTAAGTTGAAAAGATCATATCAAAAACTTTAAATGCATTTTCCCTAAAGTAGTTTTAAATACAGTTGTCTCTGAAACTAATAAATCTGTGTCAATGCAAATCGATACAAATGTTAATCACATCAGTTTCATTAAAATTTACTAAAATTATGACAATCAAATAAAAGGTTTGACAAATATTTAGATTTTTAAATTCCAATATTTTAGGTGACACACTTTTTTGGAATTCCTACTGTGGTAACAATGGCACTGTCACATAAGTAACACACTCAGAAGAAAATATGACAACTTGCGAATGTTTCAAATTTAGTTTGATTTGAACAAATAGTTTTTGAGATAAGTGTACCAACGTTAGTATGGTCAACCACAGGAGATTCGCTCACAACCTGGTCCTCTTAATGGTCCTGTCAGACAATCCATCAGAGGTACATCCTGTGCTCAGATGTAATTTTTTATGATGTACAACTGGCTGAAGATCTGGAGACTGTCAGTACCACCAAGTGATGCTTTGTCCTCACAGACATTTTAGTCTTTAATTTTAACAACGGAATCTTCCTTTCAAATAATCCCATATTTAAAAAACCAGAATACACAGTACTGACATTTCACAATAAAATTTATTTTACAGTTCGTTGTGAGCCACCTTTTGGCTTTTTAGGCCATCCTCAGACAATAATATTCCGTAAGTGTAAACTCACATTCCTTTGAAAAATTTGAACAGATTACATTTTGCTAAGTAAATTTCAACCTGACAAACTTGAGAAACGCTCTGGATCCTGTCGACAACTAGTGGGATCAATTATTACATAAGCTATGACCAAACCTTGGAAAATGAAATCACATTAAAATTTACAAATGATTTGCTACTAACTGCTCTAAACACTAATATATGGCTGAAAACTCTAATCTCTTCTCAGCAAATATAAGATCATAATATTTATTTGCAGGTGTTTTCCGAAACAGTGAATTAAAATTTTAAGTTAGATCGTATATCTCATGATCCTTTACCCGTACTACTAAATGAATTACGAGTAAACAGCTGCACAGTGACAAAAGTTCTGCAAATATTAAAATGTGATACGCTTACTCTATGGTCACAGCTAAATGGAGAAGTGGGAGTAGTCTCTTCAAATAACTTCATTAAGGAACAGAGATAAAGTAAGTTTTTCGTCTGAAGAAGAAGTGTTCACTGTTGGATTAGTGTGGTATACCGTACATTCATTGCTAAACAAGTTTCTTCGGTAATTTCTGACGACTGGCAAACAACTATCTATTTCTCAGAATTTATCTGTTACAAGATTGATGAAACGTGAGTTCAGTGATGCTATGTACAACTATTTGCTCCTCAACAGACTGTTGGGTAGACTTCAAAATTTCTCTCTTTCAACATGCAAGATAATAAGCGACAACGTTGGGGAAGACGAATGGTCGATATACCTGATGTGCAACACTACTATCGATTTTTCTTTCCCAACTCATCAGAGAAAATCGGGCTGTCGTAGAACATCGTCGGTTTCAGCCAAGTCTCTCAACCTACTGGGTGCAGGACAGAAGGAATCTCAATCCGGAATGTTTGTGAGGGATTTCCAGGTACAGCACCCTCCTAAAGTGATATTCACGTTGATCTGGTAATTAGTATAAACTGTAAACATACACAACTACAACGAGCGGTTAAGCAACGTTCTGCTACTTTGAGCAGCCTGTTACCAGTTGACAAACCCAACAATGCCTAGGTATTCATTTTACCAATTTTCTACTAGAAACTAAAACGAAAAATGAAATGCATTTGTAGCACAATACCAAAAAAAATTTCATTGCCATGAATTTCCGAAAATTCTTTTAAAATTATGGAACAGTTTCTGTACGCTGGCCTCAGCTGCTTCGTGTGCCTGTACTGATTTTGTAAACGTCTCTATAGTAACGCCTCTTCGTAACTCTGTAAATGGCTATTGTTTTCGTCTACAGCCGTTTGTGCTTCGCAGTTGATAGCTCTCAAAAGCATTGTCTCAGGGATTTCCTCAAGCTGACTCAACTATAGGAGTATCTTAGCAGTAAAGAATAAATGTAATAAAACTTCATTCATGATGCGGCAATTTTTCACGCATCTCACTGTTTACGATGTCGCACCTCCTGAGCCATGTGTGGTTCAAACTGCCTCTGAGCGCTGTGGGACTTAACTTCTGAGGTCATCAGTCCCCTAGAACTTAGAACTACTTAAACCTAACTAACCTAAGGACATCACACACATCCACGCCCGAGGCAGGATTCGAACCTGCGACCGTAGTGGTCGCGCGGTTCCAGAGTGTAGCGCTTAGAACCGCTTGGACACCCCGGCCGGCCTATGTGTGGTACCTTGATATAATTTCGTAGGTGCATTTAGTGGAATATGCGGATACTGTCTGCGAAATTTATAGCAAATAGAGTTAGCAGCACATGCATGTTGCATGATGCAGCAGTTTTTCGTTCAGCTCATTGTTTATGACATCATATCTCCTGAGCTATGATAGGTAAGTGGTTCTTACACCACAGCGTTTGTTGTCTGACATCGAGAGATATGTGCACCAAGTTTGAATGAAATTAGTCCAGTGGTTTAGGAGGAGATGTAGAACATACACACACCTACATACATTTTGTAGTATGTATGTGTATATGCAGCTCTTCCAGCTTGAGTAATTGTAATAGTTGTTGTTTTAAAACATTCCAGAGCCAGAAGGTATATCTGTTTATGATTAGTACGAAAAATAAACAAAAGAACAACATCGCTTAGCACAATGGAGAACTGATTTCCGCGGGCATTGATGTCTGCACAATGACAGTAAGGGGCGCTGGCAATGGCAGCATATCAGCCGGGAGTGTTCTACCTATCTTGACCTATACAGATGAGTTACGATAAGCTCCAATGGCAGGGACCGATAATTTGATTTAGAAGCTACCGCAAGCCAGGGAGGTGCAGCGTTGATGAATCACTTTTCTAAGTCCTTTGTTCACACTGAGTATTGCAGGAACGATGACCGGCGTTGTACTGCCTAGCGTCTATATTACGTGTTACAGAATGATCCTACAACAATTTAGTCCGCACAGTGAAGCAGTAGTCCAACTTTTTGGTTCCGTAGTATATCACTAAGTTGCCCTAACTTACGCAAATGAGTATATATTTTGGTAGAATTTGAATACTGGTTGGTTTAGCACCCCGGTCAGAAACATTCATGAGAGCGGTGCGTCGCCGGAATTCTCAATCCACTTAAATGAATTATGGGCTCATTCTGCATTTGTGGGTCAGTTACTGGCAGACAAATATTCAGACGCCCAAAAACTTGAAGGTCAGCGTCCTTAGTGTAATCAGTTAGATAATACACTCGACTTTGATTTCCATCTTGGTATAAAGTCGTATTGTGGGGGTAAGTACGGCATTCAGCCACAGAAAAAATCGTCAAATCAATGTTGGGTGAATGTTCATCCCACAGTGTACTTCGTTTTATCACAGTTGTTATGGTAGCAGGGGTTTCAAGACGCATACTAGAAGACACCTGCAAGCTCACGCTACGTTCGCTGCAAGAATGTTATATACAGACCGTACTTCACATAGACTCGCACAAAACAGTTTAACTTCTGTTACAAGGGAAGCTCTCAAGAAACAGGACCTTTCAATGAAAATGAATCAAGAACAACTAAAAATAAATGAGGTCATCGGATATTAGTGATTGCAGTTTGGACGAGAGACAAAACATCTCTTTCGACATCCAACATCCCTGAAATTAAGGACGCTAAATAATGATTAAATTAGTGTCCCAGGAAGGGGAAACTTTATTGACACATTCCTGGGGTCAGGTACATCACATGATCACACTGACAGAACCACAGGCACATAGACACAGGCAACAGAGCATGCACAATGTCGGCACTAGTACAGTGTATATCCACCTTTCGCAGCAATGCAGGCTGCTATTCTCCCATGGAGACGATCGTAGAGATGCTGGATGTAGTCCTGTGGAACGGCTTGCCATGCCATTTCCACCTGGCGCCTCAGTTGGACCAGCGTTCGTGCTGGACGTGCAGACCGCGTGAGACGACGCTTCATCCAGTCCCAAACATGCTCAATGGGGGACAGATCCGGAGATCTTGCTGGCCAGGGTAGTTGACTTACACCTTCTAGAGCACGTTGGGTGGCACGGGATACATGCGGACGTGCATTGTCCTGTTGGAACAGCAAGTTCCCTTGCCGGTCTAGGAATGGCAGAACGATGGGTTCGATGACGGTTTGGACGTACCGTGCACTATTCAGTGTCCCCTCGACGATCACCAGTGGTGTACGGCCAGTGTAGGAGATCGCTCCCCACACCATGATGCCGGGTGTTGGCCCTGTGTGCCTCGGTCGTATGCAGTCCTGATTGTGGCGCTCACCTGCACGGCGCCAAACACGCATACGACCATCATTGGCACCAAGGCAGAAGCGACTCTCATCGCTGAAGACGACACGTCTCCATTCGTCCCTCCATTCACGCCTGTCGCGACACCACTGGAGGCGGGCTGCACGATGTTGGGGCGTGAGCGGAAGACGGCCCAACGGTGTGCGGGACCGTAGCCCAGCTTCATGGAGACGGTTGCGAATGGTCCTCGCCGATACCCCAGGAGCAACAGTGTCCCTAATTTGCTGGGAAGTGGCGGTGCGGTCCCCTACGGCACTGCGTAGGATCCTACGGTCTTGGCGTGCATCCGTGCGTCGCTGCGGTCCGGTCCCAGGTCGACGGGCACGTGCACCTTCCGCCGACCACTGGCGACAACATCGATGTATTGTGGAGACCTCACGCCCCACGTGTTGAGCAATTCGGCGGTACGTCCACCCGGCCTCCCGCATGCCCACTATACGCCCTCGCTCAAAGTCCGTCAACTGCACATACGGTTAACATCCACGCTTTCGCGGCATGCTACCAGTGTTAAAGACTGCGATGGAGCTCCGTATGCCACGGCAAACTGGCTGACACTGACGGCGGCGGTGCACAAATGCTGCGCAGCTAGCGCCATTCGACGGCCAACACCGCGGTTCCTGGTGTGTCCGCTGTGCCGTGCGTGTGATCATTGCTTGTACAGCCCTCTCGCAGTGTCCGGAGCAAGTATGGTGGGTCTGACACACCGGTGTCAATGTGTTCTTTTTTCCATTGCCAGGAGTGTATAACAAAAAATGGAAGGATCGTAGTCGCTTAACAGAAGCAGGATCACTGTATTCTACAACATATTATTTTCTTTAATTACTTCATCAGTTTGATTTTTTTCTTACGTTTCTTAATTCAGTATTAAATGGCTATTAAGACTAGAAATACCACAAACTTTGAGATTAAGCTAGATCAAAGCTCTTCCCGAGTAGCGGAAGGAAAATGTTCATGATAATATAAGAGAAAGCTCATCCTGCAACCTATAAAAGACTCATATTGTTACTATGCAATTACATATTTAGAAATGTACTGTATGCAGTAGCGTCAAGAGCGCAGACCCAGACTGTTCAAAACTTTGCCATCGTACCAGTGTGCTACATACAAAGTCTAGTCGTAATAAATAACAACAAAACGTTTATAAATTGGTGATACTTATTTAGAGTAATTCCCCATCTCCACTTCATAAATGCAATGCACGGAGAGATAAAACAAGAAAATATAGAACAATGATTACCCTATCCATAAAGAGGTGGCTCACACATCATCGTCTAATCCTCCCCCTCCCACCATCTCCCTCCCCACCCTCCTCAAAAAAAATGTTCAAATGTGTGTGAAATCTTATGGGACTTTAACTGCTAAGGTCATCAGTCCCTAAGCTTACACACTACTTAACCTAAATTATCCTAAGGACAAACACACACACCCATGCCCGAGGGAGGACTCGAACCTCCGCCGGGACCAGCCGCACAGTCCATGACTGCAGCGCCTTGGACCGCTCGGTTAATCCCGCTCGGCCCCACCCTCCTCAAGCAAAGGTCCCTACTGACGTTGGCAGCTGTGACAGAAGCGTATCTGACTACAGACGCAATTGCCAGATTCACGAAGAGCAAGTCTCATCAGGTGTAGACCACGTAATGAAAGTGGGATAACATCATAAAGAGATATAAAATATGTACTACTGAGTATACTATCTGAAACTCAAAGGAATGCATAACAGGTTTAAACACCGACTTCTTGTCATACTGACATTGGAATCTTCACAATTATGATCATGCAATATTGTAAAGTTGGGTGGATATAATTTTTTGGAAATATGTTATGTAGGTCATTATCAGTAAATATCATTACCTGTCAAACAATTAATCCATTTAAATATCAGTTACTTAATTTTGTGGTTCAGATTTTATTAGTCAGTGTAGCCTAATTATTTCTCTAGCTTAATTACAATTTCTAAACACAGAAAATGATTCACTTTTTTTTATATTTGTCATACTCCCATAGTACATGCTTACTAGACTGGGAAGTGTGTCAGACATTGATTGAATTTGACCTTGCTCTAGTACACCAACCAGACTGAGTCTGGTTTTAAGGTGGTTTCGCAGTCTCTAACTCTAGGCAACTGCTGGGCAGGTCCTCAAAGCGCGCCTCAAAAACTATCATACTGTTGAAATATATTTATTTTGCTCTCGGTTGGACAGACGGGTGCAGTTGTTTACGAAACGTGATACATCGACAGCATACATTGCCGTCATCTTCAGGTAATACCTTGAAACATCCCCTTAGAAAAGCCGGCCGGTGTGTCCGTGCGGTTCTAGGCGCTTCAGTCTGGAACCGCGTGACCGCTACGGTCGCAGGTTCGAATCCTGCCTCTAGTATGGATGTGTGTGATGTCCTTAGGTTAGTTAGGTTTAAGTAGTTCTAAGTTCTAGGGGACTGATGACCACCGATGTTAAGTGCCATGGTACTCAGAGCCATTTGAAACATTTGAACCTTAGAAAAATTAGTGAATTACCTCTTACGTTATTTGATTTTGAAACAGCTCAACTTATTCTGATCAACACTAAACTGCACACAATATTTTTAGCGCAACGCAACCTAACTTTCAATAATCCCTACAAAAGAATGGCCTGACTAACAGTAACCTATACTTTTCATGAATCACTTAGCACACAAAAATCTTCGTTACTCGAACTATTGCAATACAGCGAGCGCCAATACTGCCAGCTAAATAAAAGATTCTAACTACTGAAGGCAATAACTACTGATAGGCATAGTTAGCAAATGAATGATTTTGATAGAGAACAAACAATGTATTTACCTTAATAATAGTCAAAAGTCATCATATATATATATATATATATATATATATATATATATATATATATATATATATTAGTTCATGATATACAGTATTACAAATTTACTGTTTCTGGTGGACACACGTCCAGATCGTCCGCTCTCAAAATTCTGCCATCTCTCTCCCCACATCCACCACTGCTGGCGGCTCACCTCCAACTGCGCAACGCTACGCGCTGTTCACATCCAACAGCCCAACATTACAATAGCAAAATTTCCAACAAGGGAAAGCAGCCACAGACTGCACACAGCACAGTCAGTGATTTTCATACAGAGCGCAACGTGGCGTTACCAACATAAAAACCTAAACAGCCTACTTACAACCTGTAAAGTGAACGTCTTTGCTACATCGCACCTCCTTTACACTCTTATCGCTCCCCACCTCTTACCACCCAATTCGGCTGCGCGCCGCCTTGGATGAAGTGATGTGGGGATGTGATCGCCAAACGCGGGGCGTGAACTCCGGTCTCCCAGTGCTTCTGCTGCCATCATCGGGAGCGAAAGTCGCTCTCAGCCAGTGTCGTGAATTCTGTGACATGACTTTCACATATCGCTTTACGATATTATTTCATTTTTCTGCCACAATTTCCTCGTTTTTTCATTGACAGTACTGGTTATTTTTACTTGGGAGGAAAGATATACGTTTCTATTGCAAGGTAGGTGTGCTACCGGTGTGGTCGGTAGTTTCTGTTTGTCGGGAGAAGGCAGACAGTGAGTCTCAGTACGAGGGGCGAGCATCCCTGGTTGCTGAACAGTTTTACAGAAGTGGAACCGTGGTCTGCTCCATGCTTTTGCTGGCTAGAGTCATCACTTGTCCTCACTGAGGGCAGAGAGCACCGTGCCGCCACTACGGTCCCCAGAGAATAATACTGAGCATGACATTTTTGCTTTTTCTGTGTGGACATCAAAGGACGGGATGCTGTGGCACCGCCTCACCTGTGAGTGGAATTCGGTTGCTTTTGCTTCAAATTTTTGGTGTATCCAATCAAATGAGTCGCCCCCGCCACTGTGCTTGGCGTGAAAATGCTGACCAGTCAGTGGCACACTGCTCCACGCCAGTACTAACCTCTTCTGTTTTCATATTCGTTTTGTATGCCAAAAGTGGGAAATTGCTGCGTGCCCCTGTTTCTCATGAAATAAGCGATATTCAGGTTCGTCACAATCACATTGGCAACAGCATTAATTTATTCTCTCCATGCGGCGTTTTTTTCCGCCTACTGGTGCTCGTTGGCACACTCGTGTCTATCTGCTTATAATTTTTGGTCTCTTTTGTCTCGTGAACTATGAATTCACGAGCTGTCCACATGAGGAAATCTTGCTGTGTTTTCTTCATACTGTCTGCCATATGATTTGATATCCATCACACTGTTAGCGTCATTTTATGTAATTTCTATTGAAATTTTAGAGAACTTTGCTCTCTGCCAATTTTATGTGAATTGTCTGCATTACAAATAGCAAATAACAATCAGTTATACTCAAACCTGACTTGGATTTGAAGGTCCCTTAATTGTCCTACAACTGTTCCATGGTTAGGCGACAAACATATTAGAATTCAACCTGTTTTACCACTAATTTGATGTTCTCACTGTGCCGGTGTTTTCGTTGTGTACAGTGGACAAACACAACCAGCTTATGTTTGAAGTTAAGAGACAACCCCATCCACTGTGTCACTTGCGTCACTGAAATAGAAGCCACTGGCCCTGTCGATCAAGACGTCGGCCACATCTGTTTCAAAATCCTCCAGAACACAGTCCCTAAACGACGAGAGCTGACTAAGTACTTCCGTTTGCTTATATTTCATTGAGTACCTTGTAGTTATGCAGTGCTACGCAACCGCAGATTCTGTAGGTTGCTTCAGTTAGGCGTGTCTCCTGTGCTTCTAGCAACTTTCTTCGATCTTCCACACAGTCTGCCCGATCTTTGCCTTATCGCATTGCACGCGTTTTCGGAGGTGGACGGGAAACGCATTTAATGTTGCCCCGAGACAAGTTTCTGTCGATTTTGTTCGATATTTTGCCGACGTATGGAAATACGTCATTGTATTATTCTTCACGTCGTGTTCTGTTAGCTGAGCGTGTACCTTCTGCCTAAAAGTTCGTCGGATTTATCTCACGCTGTATGTGTTCTTCCTGAATATGTTATTAAGGTGGTTGAGCTCCCTTAGTAGGCTTTATTCATCCGATATTGCAAAGGCCCATGTAGACCAGGGCACGTACCACACCCTCACGCTCTGAAAGAGGATGTCAGCTGGAGGCATGGGCGATACAAATCAGTGTGGTGGCTTCGTTGTACACAGTGTCCCACAGTGCTATCCGCTTTGAGCTTGACTTGGACGTCCAAAAAGTGGAGTTCGCCATACAATTCTACCTCCATACTGAATGTGATGCTGAGATGCAGAGAGTTAAAATTTTGGAGAAACTCTGAAGCCTTCCTCTCACGTTTGTTAAAATAAGATTCACAGACAGATGGCGAAAATGACTTCCCTCTTATATAAGGGATGCAGCGTATACACAACGTAGCGCGACTGCTATGCGGGTATACAAACACCGACATGAAGGCCAGTCCCGGGTTCGATTCCCGGCCGGTTCAGGGATTTTCACCTGCCTCGACATGACTGGGTGTTTGTGTTGTCCTCATCATTTCGTCATCATTCATGAAAGTGGCGAGATTGGACTGAGCAAAGGTTGGGAATTTGTACGGGCGTCGATAACCGCGCAGTTGAGCGCCCCACAAACCAAACATCATTATCATCATCATCATCATCATCATCATCATCATCATCATCATCATGAAGGCCAGGTATTAGTATGGCATTCAAATGGTTCAAATGGCTCTGAGCACTATGGGACTCAACTGCTGAGGTCATTAGTCCCCTAGAACTTAGAACTAATTAAACCTAACGAACCTAAGGACATCACAAACATCCATGCCCGAGGCAGGATTCGAACCTGCGACCGTAGCGAGTATGGCATTCGTTTCTCTCCAACGGACATGTAGTAAATGCGGAAACGTGAAGTATGGCAACGCAATTACCAAATGTGTCCAAATGGGATCAACGGGCTGTTATTCTTTTTTTTGGATATCGAACGACAAACACCAGTAGACAGCCATCGGAAAATGAAGAATCTGTGTGCGGCAGCATATCAGCTGGAAACCACAGCGTTGAATGGTGCGCCATGTTCATGATAACGCACGTCCCCAACCGCAAATGTCGTAACGCAGATGTTAAGCCAACTCAAGTGGAAGACAGTCGAGCACCCGCCCTATTGTCCTGATCTTCCCTCATGCGATTATCGCGCCTTCGGTCCCATAAGAAAGGCTATGATGTGTCGACGATTCTTGTCGGACGAGGATGTGCAGCAAGTAGTTACGGGCTTCTTCATGCAGCAGGTTACGTTGTTTTACCAAACTGATATTTCAACCTGGTTCATTGATGGGATGATTGCCTCAGTGTTCAAGGCGAGTTTGCCTGATTGGCATGCTGATTCTGGACTTTACGGTCGAGCTGTATGCAGTGTAAATGTTCATTGCATATTTTTGACATCTTCGGAGATGGCATTTTTACTTTGTTATGATGATTTGAAAATGGGTCTCAGCCCGAAACTAGTCATCGAATGAATAAAAAGCAAAAATTTGAAACTTGGACTGGTTTTTCGTTCTACTGTTCGAACGGAAAGTTTTGGCCATCCCTTATAGGTTCACTGACGACTTTGGAGACATGAAGGACATTCGGCCGCTAAGTTAAATAATGATCATCATCATCTACGCACGTAGATGGCCTTTTGGTCCGTTCCGTCTCCTTCAAAATTGGCCAAGTCATCATGCATCTGGCATAACGGTGTATGTTCTCTCCATCTTGATTTATATTGTTTTATTATGCCAATTATATTTTGCATATTCAGTTCAGCTTCAATGTCGTCATTTCTCTTTTTATCCAACCACTTATCTAAGGAAATTCATTTATTCTATTCTCTTTTTATCTCTCTTCTTAAAAGTCCAGTTTTCGCATCTGTAGAGCAGTGCTGGTATAGCCATAAACTTATAGAACTTTAGTAGAGTATCTCTGTGGGCTTACTTTCCTAGTGTTCTGCATAAAGTTCCACAGAAATAGTTAAATAGGTGTAACTTATTTTGTATTTCATTGTTTGCTCTGTATGTAATATTGCACCCTAAATAATCAATGTATTGACTTGCTCTACGATCTGCTTGTCAGTTTCAATCTTAACTCCTATGGAGCGGTGTCCTAAAAATGCTATTCATTTTGTATTTGCGATGGAGACGTTCAGATTTTATTCTCTGGCTTCCTGTAAGTCTTTTTCATTCTGACTAATAATAAATAAGTTAAATAAAAAATTTCCAAATCGTGAAACAAGTTGACGCCGTACGATGAGATAAACACTTCGAAAGAGATTCATGCTTTGTAATTTGTAATTAGTGATTAATTATCATTTTAATCAAATTATCTGATCAGTTTGAAAAAAGATATACCGTCGAGAACCACGCTGCTAGTGAGCTATCACTTGTTACAGAAAGGAATTTCTGTTACCGTTTAAGGTCTCATCGACGTTGAGATCATTAGCGACGAAGGATTAGCAACTATGGAAAAGGATGGTGTAAGATAACTAATGTGGCGTTATTGAGGAAACCATTCCGGGATTCTCCTGGAATGCGATTTAGAGAGACCATGGAAAACTAAAATAAGAAATACAATCCGAATTTTGTTCCTCCTGATTGCGTTCAGTGTCGTAACTACCGCGTGGCTGAAACTTGTCAGTCTCGCAAGAGCTCTGCTACCAGATCTTCTGAGTTATGTAGTACAGACTCCAGTCCCCTCGAAAAGTTATTACGGCCCGTGTACCGCAGCTGCCTGACAGGGCGCTATACAATGGCAGTACGTGTCTGCTGCTTGCTGTTCCAGGAAGACTTCAACTCGCTGCTCCGGTTTTGTTCTGCCCTACATGAAACCAAGCACGCACTTCCTGCCCGCGCGAATCGCGACTAACGGCGCAGATGTCGCCGCCAAGTCTAACGCAAGTTACTACGCATGCAGATGCGTTGCACATATTTCATCGCATACTCTATTAAGTTTCACTGTCCAGGATCAACTTTTGCATGGAGAATTTTGAAGACCTTGCCTTACAGACCATTCCCTTCCGTCTATCCTGTTTTCTACGTAAATGATACATTTTTTTTATTTTTAGTAAAGAAGGAAGGTCAGGATTCAACGTTCTCTTGCCGGCGCGGCTACTCGAGCCGGAACACGCTCGAAATGGGGAAAAAAATCAGCCGAGTCCTTCTCAAGGGGACAATCCCGGCATTCACCATAAACAATTTACGCAAAGCACGATGTCGTAAGTCAAGATGCCGAATGAGGATTTGAAACCTCGTCTTCCCGCATGCAAGTACAGCGTCTTTTGAGAGCACATTTTCATTAAAACTTGAACTGGAAAAAATATTACTGAACAACTCAAGCAATTAAGTTCTGCTGGCTTTGTACTCGTCATAACTGCTAGTCTTGAAAGCAAACGAATCAACGTCCTAACAAATTTTGCGAATTTCCACTCTACAATGTCTTACGGAATGATTTCCTGGGGTAGTACATCACTTTGGAACAACGTACTGATTTCACAAAAAGGAGGAGTAATAGTAGTACGTAATGTTCACCCGCAGGCATCTTGTAGGTATCTGTTCAAAGAGTTAGACATTTCAGCTGCACCTTCACCATATATATTCGCTATTGACATTCTTCATAAACAGTCCATCACAATTTGAGAAGAAGAACGACGTCCATACCTACGACACTAGAAGAAAAAACGTCCTTCATTACTCATTATTAAAGCTGTCAGTGCCTCAGAAAAAGAGTTCAAATACAAATTAACAAAAACTTTTTATCATTGGCGCAATAACAAAAAATGTCTAACAGAAGAAAATTTTATACCTAACCTAAAATCATTTCTTCTGAAGAACACTTATTATTCCATAGACGAAGTTTTATTGAAAAACTGGTAGCCTGTAAAAAGGTAAAAAATGTTGTTACTTGAGTAAGACTGGAAAATAATATGTTCATTTATGCTAAATTTAGGCTCTTGTGCCACATAGAAACTTGTAAATGGCTAGCCTGTAGCAATCCACCGAAACTATACTACTGGCCATTAAAATTCCCACCCGAATAAGTAAACTACTGGCCATTAAAATTGCTACACCACGAAGACCACGTTCTACAGACGCGAAATTTAAACGACAGGAAGAAGATGCTGTGACATGCAAATGATTAGCTTTTCAGAGCATTCACACAAGGTTGGCACCATTGGCGACAACTACAACGTGCTGACATGAGGAAAGTTTCCAACCGATTTCTCATACACAAACAGCAGTTGACCGGCGTTGCCCGGTGAAACGTTGTTGTGATGCCTCGTGTAAGGAGGAGAAATGTGTACCATCACGTTTCCGACTTTGATAAAGGTCGGATTGCAGCCTATCGCGATTGCGGGTTATCGTATCGCGACATTGCTGCTCGCGTTGGTCGAGATCCAATGACTGTTAGCAGAATAGGGAATCGGTGGGTTCAGGAGGGTAATACGGAACGCTGTGCTGGATCCCAACAGCCTCGTATCACTAGCAGCCGAGGTGACAGGCATCTTATCTGCATGACTGTAACGAATCGTGCAGCCACGTCTCGATCCCTGAGTCAACAGGTGGGGACGTTTGCAAGACAACAACCATCTGCACGAACAGTTCGACGACGTTTGCAGCAGCACGGACTATCAGTTCGGAGACCATGGCTGCTGTTACCCTTGACGCTGCATAACACACAGGAGCGCCTGCGATGGTGTACTCAACAACGAACCTGGGTGCACGAATGGCAAAACGTCAATTTTCGGGTGAATCCAGCATCATGATGGTCGCATCCGTGTCTGGCGACATCGCAGTGAACGCACATTGAAAGCGTGTATTCGTCATCCCCATACTGGCGTATTACCCGGCGTGATGGTATGGGGTGCCATTGGTTACACGTCTCGGTCACCTCTTGTTCGCATTGAGGGCAATTTGAACAGTGGACGTTACATTTCAGATGTGTTACTACCCTTGGTTCAAAAATGGCTCTGAGCACTATGGTACTTAACTTCAGTCCCCTAGAACTTAGAACTGCTTAAACCTAACTAACCTAAGGACATCACACACATCCATGCCCGAGGCAGGATTAGAACCTGCGACCGTAGCGGTCTCGCGGTTCCAGACTGTAGCGCCTAGAACCGCACGGCCCGACCCGTGCCTCTATCCTTCATTCGATCCCTGCGAAACACTACATTTCAGCAGGATAATGCACTACCGCATGTTGCAGGTCCTGTACGGGCCTTTTTGGATACAGAAAATGTTCGACTGCTGCCCTGGCCAGCACATTCTCCAGTTCTCGCACCAATTGAAAACGTCTCGTTAATGGTGGCCGAGCAACTTGCTCGTCACAACACGCCAGTCACTACTCTTGATGAACTGTGGTATCGTGTTGAAGCTGCATGAACAGCTGTACCTGTACACACCATCCAAGATCTGTTTGACTCAATGCCCAGGCGTATCAAAATGTAATCACATGTCAGTTCTAGTATAATATATTTGTCCAATGAATACCCGTTTATCATCTGCATTTCTTCTTGGTGTAGCAATTTTAATGGACAGAAGTGTAATAATGCACACATATCCTGTAAACTGACTCGTTCCACAACATGCAAATAAAGAACTACTGCATCACCTCTCTCTGTTATTTCACTCTTCTCTTTTTCCTACTAGTAGAAAGCCACTGCAGCAACTCATTGATCGCAGAAAGGGCACTACTAGCATTACGTTTATTGTACACGGACGAAAAGCCGTTGCCGCGCGGAGTGGCCGTCTGGTTTGAGGCGCCATTAACGGATTGCGCGGCCTCTCCCGTCGGAGGTTCAAGTCATCTCTCGGGCATGGGTGTGTGTGTGTTGTTATTAGCATAAGTTAGTTTAAGTAGTGTCTAAGACTAGGGACCGATGACCGCAGCATTTTGGATCGTTAGGAATTCACACACAGTTGAAATTTTCAACATTTGAAAAGCTGTTGTTCTTAAACGTTATGGTTGAGGAGAACGCTAAGCTCTGACTTGGCTACTATGTCTGTCTTAAGCCGATCAAAACGGACCGGCTCCTCAACAGGCACATTTCCCATCGCTGTCCCCAGTAAATATTTGTTTGTAACACTCTGTTGCTTGCATCCACACCTCCAACTGTCAGAAGTCAGATCGGTACGAAAAGTTGTATATCGATAGGGTATCAACAAAAACTCCGATATAGTTTGTGCTGTGCGCTGTCGCCCAGAAAAACGTGCGTAAACGGTAAACAATAGTTAGCACCTGATCTACGGAGCATATGAAAATCTTAACTGTAAGCGGCTGCCGTGTAGGTCCCCTGTGGAAGTCTGTAGAGTGTTAGTTTGTCGAACCAATGGTCCCAGGTTCGAGTCCTGGTCATATCATTTTGTTTAGCACAACGTGTGAGACTGTTATGTTGGACAACTTGTTCCTGGTATGTAAAAGGAGTGTTCGGAGTTTATAGCAATTTTCTATTGGAAGTCCGCTTTCGCTTCTTTTATTTGAGAGCAGCAAACCTATAGAGTACATTTGTAGTTTCACAGAATAAACATAAACGATTGGAACAGAAGAATAAAGAAACAATTGTGCTTATTGTTCTTATTTTGTAAACTACAAATAAACTCTAAAGCTTGCTACTTTCAAATAAACGAAGCGCAAGCAGACTGCCAACAGAGCATCGCTATAAACTAAGAAAATTTCTTTTACATGTCAGGACCACGTTGTCCCACATAACGGTTTCACACGTACTAGAGTAAAAAGCTGATATGACGAGAGCCCGGAGCCGGTATCTTTGGTATGACAAAGTAACACTCTACACACCACGGAAACTCTACGCGGCAAAGGCTTACAGTTATGCTTTTTCTGGGTTACGTAGGTCACGTGTTACTTATTACCGTTTAAGCACGTTCTCCTGGACGACAGCACATACCAAAAACTGTATCGGGGTTTTGGTTGATAACCTCTCCACAGATAAGGTTTGATACCGATCTGACTGACTGACAACTGGAGGTCAGGGTGTCAGAGCTAAAAGGACATCGACAAAGGCCATCTTCGTTCCGAAATAAATCATTTGGACAAAATGGCGATGGAGCACATAACATGATGTCACACTATCTGGAAAACGCACGCCTGCATCCGCTTGATCAAGGCAACATTATCGGCACACGTAGTTGCTTCCATTTAGTGGAACAATATCCAGTAAACTAGGGTGATCTTAAACCATCTCTGAAGAATATTAATGCTCTCAGAACAACATGTATATTCAGGATGGCTCATTCAAGGTATTCAATAAGGTGGTTCCGAAACCGTTTAAGTATCGTAATTGTATTTCCACCCATATGAATAGTAAGGAAGTCCTGGTATACTCTCTTGTCACAGTGTATCAATTACGGATATATCGATATCAATTTTACTTTTTCAGATGGAACTGTCCAATTTGTTTCACATTCGAGTTCAAGTAACAGAATTCTATAAGAAATGCTTAAAAAAACCCTTTTGTTTCACTACTGTTATATCTACAATGAGGTGACAAAAGTCATAGGATATCTCCTAATGTCGTGTCAGACCTCCTTTTTCCCGGCGTAGTACAGTAAATCGACTTGATATGGACTCAACAAGTCGTTGGTAGTCCCGCAACAGAAATATTCAGCAATGCTACCTCTGTAGCCATGCATAATTGCCGGTGCAGGATTTTGTGCACGAACTGACCTCTCTATTATTCCCATAATGTTCGATGGGATTCATGTCGGGCTATCTGGGTGGAAAAATCATTCCCTCTAATTGTCCGGAACGCTCTTCAAACCAATCGCGAAAAACTGTCGTTCGGTGATGAGGCGCGTTGTCATCCATAAAAATTCCATCGTTGTTTGGAACATGAAGTCAATGAATGTATGCAAATGGTCCCCAAGTAACCGAACACAAACATTTCCAGTCAGTCATAGGTTCAGTTTGACCAGAGGACCGTCTCCATTACATGTAAATACAGCTCACACTATTATTGAGCCACCAACAGCTTGCACAGTGCCTTGTTGACAACTCGGGTCCATGGCTTTGTGATGTCAGCGCCACGCTCGAACCCATCATCTGCTACCAACTGAAATCGCGACTCGCCTGACCGGGCCACGGTTTTTCAGTCGTCTAGGGTGCAATCGATATGGTCACGACCCCAGGAGATTCGCTGCAGTCGATGTCGTGCTGTTAGCAAAGGCACCCGCGTCGGTCCTCTGCTGCCATAGCCCATTAACGCAAAATTTCGCCGCACTGTCGTACACAAACGCTGCTGCTTTCGCTCGTTAAGTGAAGGATGTAGGTCACTGTGTTGCCTGTGGTGAGACGTAATGCCTGGAATTTGGTATTCTCAGCACAGTCTTGACACTGTGGATCTTGGAATACTGAATTCCCTAACGGTTTCAGAAACTGAATGTCACAGTCGTCTAACTCCAACTACCATTCCTCGTTCAAAGTTTGTTAATTCCGGTAGTGCAGCCATAATAACGCGGAAAACTATTCACATGCATGACCTGAGTACAAATGACAGTTCCGCCAATGCACTGCCCTTTTATACCTTGTGTACGCGGTACTACAGCCATCTGTATGTATGCTTATCGCTATCCCATGACTTTCGTCACCTCGATGTATTATCAACATCATACAGTTGGTATCGATGCACTGCCACGAAACGTGTTTGCTCATGTGACTTGGGCGGAATTATTGGCACATGTTTTACGCAGTTCACAGGCTGTTATGGGCTGTGAACAGAGCTTTCAGGTGGCCTGTTGGACAACTTACTCTTATAAAACAAAACAGTACGTCCACTGTCCACCGCGACACTGAATGCCGCCTGGTGGCGTTGCAGACACGTCATGCGGAGCAGAGACGAGGGGACAATCATTCTAGCAATGATACTGGACACAGAAGGGGTAATCAACTGCCATAAGCCACTCTGAGTAATGCCAGGCTCTTACGGTCCTACGCCTGGTGACGAGCGTCTCAGAAACGGCGAAGATGCTCGGTTATTTGCGTGTTACTGTCGTGACATCCGTGGGAAGTGGTTGAAGGACGGTAAAACTACGAGTGGGGTCAAGGTGTTGGACGTCCAAACCGCATCACAGAACGTGGGGCGGCCATTAGGCCGAGCGGTTCTAGGCGCTTCAGTCTGGAACCGCGCGACTGCTACAGTCGCAGGTTCGAATCCTGCCTCGGGAATGGATGTGTGTCATGTCCTTAGGTTAGTTAGGTTTAAGTAGTTCTAAGTTCTAGGGGACTGATGACCTCAGCAGTTAAGTCCCATAGTGCTCAGAGCCATTTGAACCATTTGAACGGAACGTGGGGGTTGGTGGATCCCCCGTTCTGTTAAAAAGTATAGTCGGCGATCTGTGGCAGATCGAATGACAACTGTATAGTACTGGTGTAGGTACAAGTGTTTAGGAATCAAACCAGTCAGCGCACATTGTTGAAAATGCGTCTCCGAAGCAGACAGACCCTACGTGTTACCATGTTGACCCAATGGCATCGTCAGTTTCTGTTGCAGTGGGCAAGAGACCACTGCGACTGGATAAATGATCACTGGAAACGTGTCGCCTGGTCGGATGAATCCAGTTTCTTGTTACACCAAAACGATGCTAGTTTCCGTACAAATCGTCATCTAGGCGAACGGACGCAGGTCGAGGGGGGGGGGGACAACATCACCTGGTCTTCCATGGGAAACCATTACAACTGTGGAGTACGTAACATTGTTGGGCAACCCCTTCATCCACTCATGTTGGACGTCTTGATGTCCTCCACGATGGCAATGGCATCTTCCAGTGGGATAACTTTTCGTGTCACAAGGGCAGAATCACGCTGCAGTGGTTTGGGAAAGCAAGGTAGTACATACACAGTTTCATCTTGGTCACCAAATTCACCCAGTATGAATCCTGTGTAACACATCTGGGACGCTATCAGGGGCTAGATCCGCGCCCACAAACCACCGGTCCATCATTTACAAGCAATGCGTCACCTGTGTGTAAACGTCTGGTGCCACATATATCTATAATCCACATACCTCCGGAAAACCACCAAGTACTTGTCGAAACCATACCACGCAGAATCGCTGCGTTCCAAAGATGGACCAACACGCTATTAAAGAGATGGTCATAAAGTTTCGACTCTTCTGTGTGCTTCTCAGTGCTAGCCTAACGGGTATCTGATGCACAAAACATGGCGCACTACGTACTCATTTTGCTTTCAGCGTGTACATATAACACTCATTTTTAGTCTTATATTATCAAATCCCACATGGTTTCACAGATATAATTCTTCAGCTTCTTCGCCAAACTGTGACGTCGATGAGATTCATTGGATACTGTCAGCTCTCGTCATCATTAACCACAGTATGAGTAATTCAAGTCTACTTGCGGATTTAGTAAACTACACCAACAAGCAAAATTACAACACCAAAAAATAATTAATGGAGAGTAATGAAATTTCGGGAATACATTTGTCTAGGTAACATATTTCAGTGATTAACATTACAAGATCCCAGGTTAATGTAACCGCGAGATAAGCCATTCAAATGGTTCAAATGGCTCTAAGCACTATGGGACTTAACATCTGAGGTCACCAGTCCCCTAGACTTAGAACTACTTAATCCTAACTAACCTAAGGACATCACGCACATCCATGCCCGAGGAAGGATTCGAACCTGGGACAGTAGCAGCAGAGCAGTTCCGAACTGAAGCGCGTAGAACAGCTCGGCCACAGCGGCCACCGATAAGCCATTGCAAATGTGAAATTCTGGTACATTAATAACCAGTGTAACCGCCAGAATGTTGAATGCAAGCATGCAAACGGGCGTGCATTGAATTGTACGGTGCCGGCCCTCAGATTGTGAGACGGAGTTCCATGCCTGTTGCACTTGGTAGGCCAATACAGCGACGGATAATGCTGTTTGTAGATGACGCTTGAACTGTCGTCCGCTGATGTCCCATATGTGCCCGACTGGAGACAGACTAAGGCAACATGTCGACACAGCGTGTTGGGTTACAACAGCGGTACGTGGGCGAGTGTTATCCTGTTGGAAAATATCCCCTGGAACGCTTTTCATGAATGGCAGCGCTACAGGTCGAATCACCAGATAGACATATTATTTTGCAGTCAGGATGCGTGGGATAACTATGAGAGTCCTCCTGCTGTCATAGGTAATCGGTCCCCAAACCGTAACTCCAGGTGTAGGTCCAGTGTGTCTCGCACGCAGACAGATTGGTTGCACACCCTCACCTGACCTCCCTCTGATCAACACATTGCCATCACTGGCACTGAGGCAGAATCACCTTTCATCAAAAAACACAATACACCTCAACCCTGCCTCCCAATAAGCTCTCGCTTAACACCACTGAAGTCGCAAATGGTGGTAGTTTGCGATCACACGCTACAGGGCTTCTGGCTCAGAGTTCTCCTTGAAGTAACTGTTTTGTAACAGTTCGTTGTGTTACTATGGTGCCAACCGCTGTTCAAGTTGCTGGTGCAGAGTCGATACGATGCTCCAGAGCCATACGCCGAACTCGGTGGTCTTCTCCCTCGGTAGTGCGATGTAGCCATCAGGAGCCCGGTCTTCTTGCGACCATACATTCTAGTGACCACCAGCAATCACGCACAGTGGCTACATTTCTGCCAAGTCATTTGCAGTGTCGCAGAAGGAGCATCCAGCTTTTCGTAGCCCTATTCAAATGATTCAAATGGCTCTGAGCACTATGGGACTTAACATCTGAGGTCATCAGTCCCCTATAACTTAGAACTACTTAAACCTAACTAACCTAAGGACGTCACACACATCCATTCCCGAGGCAGGATTCGAACCTGCGACCGTAGCAGTCGCGCTGTTCCGGACTGAAGCGCCTAGAACTGGTCGGCCACCGCGGCCGGCTCGTAGCCCTATTACAAGACCACATTCAAACTCTGTGAGGTGTTGACAGTAGCGTCTTTGTCTCCTTAAATGGCATGAACTCATCACGTCCAGTCTCAAACGTAACCAACATCCACGGACGTCGCTGCGTGTATTTAAAGTAAACCTGATTTGCATGCTCGTAGTGGCTCTACTAGCGTCACTCTTATCCGATTGGTGCGAAATTTGAGTAGACATCATCTTTCAGAAATAGAAACACGTCTACGAACTTCCGCTTATGTCACACAGCTCCTTCTTGGTGTTACGTGTTTTTTCCCTTCGTCGCAAATTGCCAGGGCTACTGCAATTAGTTCCTTTAGTTACACAGGAGGCTGTCTAGTTTGAGTATGACGAAACCTTGCCTCATTATTGGAACCATGGTAAGAGTAAACACTCTAGTGTGTTAGTTCTTGCTGGCTGGAGTGGCCGTGCGGTTCTAGGTGCTACAGTCTGTAGCCGGGCGACCGCTATGGAATCCTGCCTCGGGCATGGATGTGTGTGATGTCCTTAGGTTAGTTAGGTTTAATTAGTTCTAAGTTCTAGGCGACTGATGACCTCAGAAGTTAAGTCGCATAGTGCTCAGAGCCATTTGAACCTTTTTTTTCTTGTTAGTTCTTAATCAGTGAAATCGTCGTGTTGGTCTTATTATTTAGCGGCACAGTTCCCCATAACTCAACCGCTTAGATTGCTTTTTATCGATTCGGGTAAATGATGAACTCTGTAAAACGAAAGTTAATACACGCGATGAACTACTTACTTTGTACAGTGGATACACTTGTCGCTGCAAAGGAGTGTTATCTTAATCGTCTACGATTGATACGTTATCTTCTCTAATAAATTTAAAAACACTTTAAAATATACAATGTAAGTTTCAAGAATATTCCGGAAATTTTTCAGAATGTTCTGAAAAATGTAGACCATGACTGGACCATGATGAATATTCCCTGGGTCTCGAAACCGTCGCAAAATCTTCTAATAAGATTTTGTGTGATATTCAACATCTACGTTACTGGTTTGTGTCATCTACTTGGATATACTCGAGATTTGCAGCTTACAAAATAGAGCTCGAATGGTAGATTCGTAGCATTGTGTTGTGGAACTCTCTCTGCTAGCAATTAAATTGCAAACACAACTGAGACATTATGAGTCTGTCTTGGTGCTTTCTTATCTCTGAACTGTGTGCCTTTTCTAAGCGGGATGTACTCCTCTCCCATATATATTTTGCGTTTTCTGTACACATAGTACAAGTTCGTGTTTTGGAGAAATGTGACTGCTTATATATTCTCTTTCCATTTTACTCCTGTCTCGAAGATGCTTTACTTTTGGACATCAGTATGTTAAGGGGCCAAAAGTGGTGACTATTCCTAAACACGTGAATGTAAAACACAACAACAAAAGAAAGAACGACCTAGTTGTGCGTCGACGCCATTAAGGACGAAATGCCGCGAAAAACCTTCTGGCGACACTTAATTACGAAAACAATGGAAGAGAATGGTCTCGCGAAGCTGAAGAGAAATATGTGGGTCGGGTCCTTGCGGACAGCAGTAATTTTAAGGTGCAGATGCGTCACCATTGCTTTCGTTGGTAATTAACTAAGTAATTTAGGGCGAAGTCATTGCGTGACGGAATGATACCCACTCCCATCTAACATGTTACTAGAGATCTGTTTTAATTCATTTAATTGCTCTCTCTCATCACGCGGAACCTGTAATATAGTCTAGAATCGAGCGACGACGGGTCGTTGGAGTACTTAGGAGTCATTAAGTAAATTACGCCACAGGACTTGGAAGAGCTCAGGCACATTCGCACTCGTTCATTGAAAACAGGTATATTTTAACAAAATATAATGCTTCTGCTACTATTATGAACAGATTTTACCACAAAAATTACTGGTACACTATGTTAATGGTGAAACAATCATATATCATTTTTAAAACAGAATAAATGTGAATGAATTAATTTATTTGTAAAAAATGTTTTGATACTATCAGACGATGTATACGTAAACAACTCAAGTACATTTCGAGTGCAACACCAATTACGCCATTTTTAAGTAGTTATCCACTACACTAATGTGAGACTGTGGTTCACTTATGCAGCACAGTTCAACTTTCGAAGGTAGTGTTCGTACCACCTCTCCCCGACTAAAAACCCGTCTGCAGACTTTTGTGTTGGGTAATACACTAAAATCTTCGACTTTGATGAATGCAAATTATTGTAAAGACTCCAAGCAAGCTAAGGATGGAGCCTTTTGGTATTTGCTTGATTATAAGGTGCTATCATTTCATTAACTGTTTCGAAACATTAATTTACTTTTTAAGAAGACAACTAAACAGCTGAATTTAAATATACGTAACAAATATTTGTATGAGGTGGGATATTATTTTACACTGCGATGTTACATTATGTTGTTTATCTCAGTCTTGGCTTACATTTCGAGATCCGTCAACTTGTCTTTCAACCTGTCCTGGTTACGTGACCTTTAAAAAATTTATAACCGGTTGTATTCCCAATTGGTTCACTTCACTGTGTCTGCAGTTGGCCCGATGCACAGTGGCCCACTAGAAGGATAACTTGTTATCCTGTCAAAGCAAAAAGCGCGATATTATCTCGACTTATGCAAAAAGCAGTTCATTCACTCGTCTCATATCAGTACGAGTTCATTTCTTCTGATAATAAGTGTCAAAGCAACGAGTATTGGATTCGAACGTCCGGAATCAATACGCCGCACTCTTTTAAGTGCTGTTGTGTGAAAGCTACGAGCATTTCACACGACTCGAATTGCACCACTGTACACGCACAAGAGGTCTACAACGGTTAAGCATTATAAATCAGTACTGCATTTCTGGTACTAACACATTAAAAGGGGGCTCTGTCAGTTACAAATTCACTTCGATTGTTTTTTTGAGACTACAATATGCGTTAGTTGCTCCAATCTAAACGTTGCTATTTTTATTTTTACTGGCAGCTTAACTTGATACGTTATATTGTTAAATTCTTTAAGCCACCAGAGCTATAATGCAGTGTTCTTTTGATTTTTGCACCAAATAAATTTCGCACTTATGTTAAATATTAGGATTTAAAACAAATTAGAAAGCAGGTAATTTGCATCTCAGAATATTAAGATGAATCCTAAAATATTCGCAGTAATAATTACATTTGGGTGTTAAAACATTTTCTCTCCGTACGAAGCTGTCATCAAATAGTAACTTGCATCATTAAAGTGTTTTTATAGTAGGCTATGACAGTAGTTTATGGATTATTCGAATTTTATTCTATTCTTATCGGAAGTATTATCAATATGCGAGGACGTTCTGCAAAGTAACGCCTCCGAATTTTTTGTGTGAAAACTCTTAAAGCCTTTAAAAAATACGTCATTAACATTCTGCCACCTTATTCTTCATGACTACATATTTATTTCTCAGCATAGTCACCCTGGCGACAAACATTTTTCCAAACGAGAAACCAGCTTGTTGACAGAGCCAAAACCTCGCCTCTACTTGCACCGCCTCATCACTGTCAAAGTGTAGTCCTCGAAGGTGCTCTTTAAGTCGGGACAGTGAACACAAAGCGTCTGATTGTTGCAGATGTCGCAGCGCTCGTGTGTGGTCTGACATGGTCAGGCTAAAGGAGAAGGTGCTCCATGTGTGGACGAACTCCTCGAATTCGAAATTCGATTACAGCACGCGATGTCCCACGCACCGAGTCAGTTACGTTACACACTGCCATATTACACGCTACAATTTGGAACACCGTTGCTGCAGAGGGCTGCAAATATGTAGACATGAAGAATAAAGATGTAATATGTTAACAACATTTGTTTTGTTTAAATAGCTTTAAGACTTTCCACATAAAACATTGGGAGGCATTACTTTTCAGCACCACCTCGTACTAAGAGCAAACGTTTAGAAAGACATCTGACTGACTGCTCGAACCAAGAAACGGTATGTGTGGAAGTACCTACTGAGGATAATAAGTTCTTAAAGTTTGAGAATGCATGTGCTGTATGTGGTAGCATATCAAGTCTTATGGTTGCATAGCTCTAATCGCAATCAGGTCGAATCATACATCGGGGGTAATCCTGTGAGATGGCTGATCTCTGAGCTTCAAGAATTTTTACGGCGTTTTGACGCTGTTTATAGCGAAAACATCCTCATGACCAAATCATAAGAGAATGATGCCTTACACACACAGGCAGCTAGCTGTCATATACAGGGTGGTCCATTGATAATGAACGGGCCAAATATCTCACGAAATAAGCATCAAACCAAAAAACTACAAAGAACGAAATTCGTCTAGCTTGAAAGGGGAAACCAGATGGCGCTATTCTTGGCCCGCTAGATGGCGCTGCCATAGGTCAAACGGATATCAACTGTGTTTTTTAAATAGGAACCCCCATTTTTTATTACATATGCGTGTAGTACGTAAAGAAATATGAATGTTTTAGTTGTACCACGTTTTTCGCTTTGTGATAGATGGCGCTGTAATAGTCACAAACTTATAAGTACGTGGTATCACGTAACATTCCGCCAATGCGGACAGTATTTGCTTCGTCATACATTACCAGTGTTAAAATGGACCGTTTGCCAATTGCAGAAAATGTCGATATCGTGTTGATGTATGGCTATTGTGATCAAAATGCCCAACGAGCGTGTGCTATGTATGCTGCTCGGTATCCTGGACTACATCATCCAAGTGTCCGGACCGTTCGCCGGATAGTTACGTTATTTAAGGAAACAGGAAGTGTTCAGCCACATGTGAAACGTCAACCACGACCTGCAACAAATGATGATGCCCAAGGAAGTGTTTTAGCTGCTGTCGCGGTTAATCCGCACATCAGTAGCACACAAATTGCGCGAGAATCGGGAATCTCTAAAACGTCGGTGTTGAGAATTGCACCCTTACCATATTTCTCTGTACCAGGAATTGCATGGCGATGACTTTGAACGTCGTGTACAGTTCTGCCACTGGCCACAAGAGAAATTACGGGACAATGACAGATTTTTTGCACGCGTTCTATTTAGCGACGAAGCGTCATTCACCAACAGCGGTAACGTAAACCGGCATAATATGCACTATTGGGCAACGGAAAATCCACGATGGCTGCGACAAGTGGAACATCAGCTATCCTGGCGGGTTAATGTATGGTGCGGCATTATGGGAGAAAGGATAATTGGCCCCCATTTTATCGATGGGAATCTAAATGGTGCAATGTATGCTGTTTTCCTACTAATGTTCTACGGATGTTACTACAAGATGTTTCACTACATGACAGAATGGCGATGTACTTCTAACATGATGGATGTCCGGCACATAGCTCGCGTGAGGTTGAAGCGGGACTGAACAGCATATTTCATGACAGGTGGATTGGTCGTCGAAGCACCATACCATGGCCCGCACGTTCACCGGATCTGACGTCCCCGGATTTCTTTCTGTGGAGAAAGTTGAAGGATACTTGCTATCGTGATCCACCGACAACGACTGACAACATGCGTCAGCGTATTGTCAGTGCATGTGCGAACATTACGGAAAGCGACCTACTCGCTGTTGAGAGGAATGTCGTTACACGTATTGCCAAATGCATTGAGGTTGACTGACATCATTTTGTGTATTTATTGCATTAATGTGGTACTTACAGGTAATCACGCACTAACAGCATGCGTTCTCAGAAATGATAAGTTCACAAAGTTACATGTATCACATTGGAGCAACCGAAATAAAATGTTCAAACGTACCTAAGTTCTGTATCTTAATTTAAAAAACCTACCTGTTACCAGTTGTTCGTCTAAAATTGTGAGCCATATGTTTGTGACTATTACAGCGCCATCTGTCACAAATCGAAAAAAGTTGTCCAACTAAAACATTAATATTTCTTTACGTACTACACGAATATGTAATAAAAAATGGGGGTTCCTATTTTAAAAAAACGCAGTTGATATCCGTTTGACCTATGGCAGCGCCATCTAGCGGGCCAGCCATATCGCCATCTGGTTTCCTCCTTCAAGCTAGACAAGTTTCGTCTTTGTAGTTTTTTCGTTTGACGCTTATTTCGTGAGACATTCGGCCCGGTCACTATCAATGGACCACACTATATATATATATATATATATATATATATATATATATATATATATATATATATATATATATGCGAACGTGTTCAAATAAAGAATCTGTTAACATCTTTGCATCTTCAGAACACCTCCACTGCAATACACGGAGTTAACTGCAGGCCGCGCGGGATTAGCCGAGCGAACAGCCGGCACGGTAGCTCAGCGTGTTCGGTCAGAGGGTTGACAGCCCTTTGTAATAAAAAAACCGAGCTAATCGATCAACAACGAACTTAAACGGATGTCTTACGACGTCCGCCGCGAGCAGATGCAACGAACAAAAGCGAACAAAATGAGATTTAAAAAAAAAAAAGCGGTCTAAGGCTCTGCAGTCATGGACTGAGCGGCTGGTCCCGGCGGAGGTTCGAGTCCTCCCTCGGGCATGGGTGTATGTGTTTGTCCTTAGGATAATTTAGGTTAAGTAGTGTGTAAGCTTAGAGACTGATGACCTTAGCAGTTAAGTCCCATAAGATTTCACACACATTTGAACTTTTTTTTTTTTTAGTTAACTGCAGTCAAATGCACGGATGGCTAGTTACAGTTTGCTGAACGGCGATTAAGGCTGGTGCATTTTAAACGAGTTTTATTATTAACTGTGATCACGGGACCTTGGTTATCTGACTTTCCGACCGAGATTAATGCACTCGGCCACTAGTGTTGGTCCTTTGGCCCTTTACTGAATGCGTTCCTCTCTTTCTGCTGCCGCGTCTGAGGGAAACTGCAAAAATAGTAGTCATGCTGACAATCTGTGGTGTTCCATACGTCGTCGTACTGTCCCTGTGTACACTTGTCTTGCAGCACATAAACCCTTTTCGTTACTGAAATTGCAGGACGTGGGTGTACTATCCAGCAAGGCCATGCGAACAACATGTCTACCCTTCAGGGTTGTATTTGCACAGGATTACTGGTATCCTGCATGACGCTGAGTATATTTCCGCTGAACCCATCGATTCCTAATTCGGATCAAAACAATAGGATCCCGACACACGTGTGCAGAAACATCGTGCAAAGATAGACTGCAGTCTTGATAGACCATGATCGTGACGCTGCCGAAATCCTAGATGTGTTGGCAGACATAGTATTTGCCCCAATGGTAACACCGGTACCCATCAGATCACCGAAGTTAAGCAGTTTCGGGATTGACTAACACTAGGCTGGGTCACCGTCCGGTCAGCCGAGTGCTGTTAGCAAGCGAGGTACACTCATCCCTTGTGAGGCCAATTGAGGAGCTGTTTGACTGAGACGTAGCGACTCTGGTCACGAAAACTAACCATGACTGAGAGAGCGGTGTGCTGTCTACATGCCCCTCCATATCCGCATGACACGGCGGTCGGTCGGTACCGTTGTCCTTTCCAGGCCAGTTCGGATGGAGATTAATTTAAGATGTCAAATCAAACGTCTTTCAGCCATATAGTTTTCATATTTATTTTATTTGCTTACCTGTTTCGGCGATTTACTACGCCATCCTCAGGCTCCTGACCGACGTTTAGGAAGATTCTATCTCTGTTCTGGTCAAAACAGGGGCCAGCAATACTGGTATTAGTAGATTTCTGCTTGCTACAGAGATCACTTCAAGCATCATCTGTCGACAAGATGGCGTAGTACATCACCGAAACTAGTAGACAACTAAAATAAGTTTGAAAACTAGACGGCTGAAAGGTGTTTGATTTGACATCCTGTGTCGAACAGCCGAGTCCCACAACCATCTCTGAAAAGATGGACAAACAGAGTTTAGTTTAGTTTTAGTTGGTAAGCATTACTTATTACTAGACGGAGCTTAACGCAAGCCGGCCGGTGTGGCCGAGCGGTTCTAGGCGCTTCAGTCTGGTGCCGCGCGACCGCTACGGTCGCAGGTTCGAATCCCGCCTCAGGCATGGATGTGTGTGATGTCTTTAGGTTTAAGTAGTTCTAAGTTCTAGGGGACTGATGACCTCAGTCGTTAAGTCCCATAGTGCTCAGAGCCATTTGAACCATTTTTTTGCTTCACACGATCTTCTCTTAAACAAACAATAGTCTAATATGATTTTCGAATGAGAGACACATTATGTAATCTTCCCTTACATACGGAATGTTGATTGTGTTGTGCGGTTGCACTGTAATTTCGACCACTTGCTTGTGCAAGCTTGTAGAACACTTCATGGCAATATATTTGTGATTCTTTCCAATTCTAACTTTTTGGACATTACTAACTAAAATTCATAAAGGAGTTCCATACCAGTTGAAATCTTGAAATTATCAGTTTTTGGTTTTTTCATTTATCTTAATCTATGGAATTTCCCGTTTCTAAGGAGATATAACACATCTATATCATTGCCTTTTTCTCGTTTATTCATTCACTTAAAGAAAATGCTGTGTCAGTGTGACCATTTTCCAAGAATCTGAATAGTTGAAGAATGTAAGATTCGTCAACTATTTAGGAGATTAAACTGGAGTGGCAACGTCATGTACAAAAGCGAATGAGTGCGAGGTTCCGACGGCTGAAAACGGTATACAAGGGAAAGAAATTGAAGGATGGCAGAGGATTACGTGTAAGAATACACTCACAGAATCTATCATAAACAAAATTCAAAATTATTGTGGCATGGCCATCAGGCGAAATGTTAGTAGCGTAAAAGGTACGAGGAAATCTGTATGGACCGTTTTGTTTCACCTCTCTTCAACAGACGATAAATCTATGCATGACCTATGCCCTCCAGGAAGTGAATCATGGTGCAAATATAACAGAGCATAGTAAAATGATTAGAAATATTTTCACAAACCAGCTACACCTTTTGGCGTAGTGGAGTTCTTGAAACAAACTTCCAGAGATTTGTCAGATGTAAGACTACTGAAGAAATTTCTTCATTGGCTCATGCAGAATCCTGAGTCCATCAATAGCGTAAGTTGGACTAAAATTCCCAAGGCAGTGTTTGTGTAATTAGTACACTGCATTTTGGTGTCTTTGATGCAGTGGCAACGTTCAATGAAGGAAATGTTGCAAGGTGTGAAGTCCTGAAAACACTACTACAAATTGTTGGCCGTTTCACAATGAGACAAATGTTAAATTTACATAAAGAAAAAGTTAGGACTTCAGAGAGAGCTATTAGAGACTTTGAAACAAGGGAAAGACAACGGAGACGACCAGGAAAAAGAATATTGCAAGATGAGATTGAAGAGGATGCAGACAGTCGTGTTATGGAGCTGGAATGCATCGACAGCTTTAATGGTGGTTTCTGGTAAGTTGTATTTTTTAATAATAAAGTGCACTTTTTCTCAGTTGTTCGCCAGAAATCGTTCAAAATTACGGGATACGCTGATCTGAGTATTGTGTGTATCTCACAGAAGTTAGAGCCTTGCGTTGAATCCTTCTATTAAAGTGGTTAGAAATTTGCAACCGACAAGCCATATTTTTTTTACAAATTTTTATTCCTAATAGTTTCTGATAAAAGTTATCTTTCACACGCATAAATTTTACATCATTTAAGATATTACCAGCCTGCCTGGAACCCCTTAACGCTACATCGCGTCTGACGGTTAATAGAATTAATGTACAGCAGATGTCTTGTCACCATTCGAAAGTGCTTGAAAATTGTTATGCAGTCTGCCGAGCGCTGTCGGCATGTGAGGTGCACTCAGCCCTTGTGAGGCAAACTGAGGAGCTACTTGACTGAGAAGTAGCGGCTCCGGTCTCAGAAACTGACATACGACCGGGAGAGCGGTGTGCTGACCACATGCCCCTCCATATCCGCATACAGTGACACCTACGGTCTGGGAATGTCACGGCGGTTGGTCAGTACTGTTGGGCCTTCCAAGGCCTGTTCCGATGGGGTTTAGTTTAGTTTTTACACTCATGCTCATAAATTAAGGATAATGCTGATACACGATAAAACAACGCTCTGGTGAGCGGTTTTCCCCACCTCGGGGAATGACCATGCGGTGTATTTGACCTGCGGTCGTCGCACGGTGGCCCTGGCAGCAGTCCACATACGCAGAGGTGTGTTGGTGCATGTCAGAGACTTTTTCAGACGTGCTAATGGTGACTGTGTGTTGAAAATGGCTCAAAGAACACATATTGATGACGTTATGAGGGGTAGAATACTATGTAAGTAGGCTGTTTAGGTTTTCTTATTGGTAACGCCACGTAGCGCTCTGTATGAAAAATCACTGGCTGTGCTGTGTGCAGTCTGTGGCTAGTTTGCATAGGCTGTTTAGGTTTTCTTATTGGTAACGCCACGTAGCGCTCTGTATGAAAAATCACTGGCTGTGCTGTGTGCAGTCTGTGGCTAGTTTGCATTGTTGTCTGCCATTGTAGTGTTGGGCAGCTGGATGTTAACAGCGCGTAGCGTTGCGCAGTTGGAGGTGAGCCGCCAGCAGTGGTGGGTGTGGGGAGAGAGATGGCGGAGTTTTGAAATTTGTAAGAGTGGATGTCATGAACTGCTATATACATTATGAATTTTGAACACTATTGATGTAAATACATTGTTTGTTCTCCATCAAAATCTTTCATTTGCTAACTATGCCTATCAGTAGTTAGTGCCTTCCGTAGTTTGAGTCTTTTTTTTAGCTGGCAGTAGTGGCGCTCGCTGTATTGCAGTAGTTCGAGTAACCAAGATTTTTGTGGGGTAAGTGCTTTGTGAAAGGTATAGGTTAATGTTAGTCAGGGCCATTCTTTTGTAGGGATTTTTGAAAGTCAGATTGCGTTGCGCTAAAAATATTGTGTGTCAGTTTAAGCGCAGTCATGTATAATTTTTCAAAAGGGGACGTTTCAACTAGGACGACTGGAGGCTGGTCAAACACAGTAGGTCGTAGCATGGGCCCTCCGTGTGCCACAAAGTGTGGTCTCAGGAGTATGGCAACGATTCCAGCAGACCGGAAACGTGTCCAGGCGCTAGTACGGGACGTCCACAGATTACAACACCACATGAAGAGCGATATCTCACCATCAGTGCCAGTTGACGGCCACGGAGTACTGCAGGCAGCCTTGCTCGGGACCTTACCGCAGCCTCTGGAACAGTTGTCTCCAGACACACGGTCTACAGACGACTGAACAGACATGGTTTATTCGCCCGGAGACCTGCAAGGTGTATTCCATTGACCCCTGGTCACAGGAGAGCCCGTAAACAGTGGTCCTAGGTTATATTCACAGACGAGTCCAGGTGTAGTCTGAGCAGTGATTCTCGCCGGGTTTTCATCTGGCGTGAACCAGGAACCAGATACCAACCCCTTAATGTCCTTGAAAGGGACCTGTATGGAGGTCGTGGTTTGATGGTGTGGGGTGGTGCACGTACACCGCTGCATGTCTTTGACAGAGGAACTGTAACAGGTCAGGTGTACCGGGACGTCATTTTGCACCAGTATGTCCGCCTTTTCAGGGGTGCAGGGTGTCCCACCTTCCTCCTGATGGATGATAACGCACGGCCCTACCGAGCTGCCATCGTGGAGGAGTACCTTGAAACAGAAGATATCAGGGGAATGGAGTGGCCTGCCTGTTCTCCAGACCTAAACCCCATCGAGCACGTCTGGGATGCTCTCGGTCGACGTATCGCTGCACGGCTTCAGACCCCTAAGACACTTCAGGAGCTCCGACAGGCACTGGTGTAAGAATGGGAGGCTATACCCCAGCAGCTGCTCGACCACCTGATCCAGAGTTTGCCAACTCGTTGTGCTGCCTGTGTACGTGTTCATGGTGATCATATCCCATACTGGTGTCGCGGTACATGCGCAGGAAACAGTGGCATTTTGTAGCACATTTGTTTCAAGACGGTTTTCTCAATTACCGTGGACTTACAGATCTGTGTCGTATGTGATCCCTATGCGTCTGTGCTATAAGCACCAGTTTTCTGTAGCGCCACGTTGTGTGGCACCACAGTCTGCAATTATCCTTAATTTATGAGCATGAGTGTAGTTTTTGTTATCAACTTTTCCAAGAACTTACCTAATTACGTATTTTTAAAAAAATAGCACCTGCAGTTTGTCGTTGGCTCGATTAGCCCTTTGAACCACAAATTCCTGTTATACTTGGTTTATTTGTAGCCTAACTAGTACCGGCCGTAGTTACTCGTACTAATTCTGGTTCTTGCCGATTTTCTGCCATTGTTAATGTTCAATATGAGGCACCATTAGTATGGTATCATCTGCACTGTAGTCGGAAATTCCGCGCTCACCCGTGCTGCAGCCTCTCTTACCTGTTCGGACCAGGTGGTTTCTTCTCATTCCTACAGCCCCCGTCCCAGTGGCAACTGAGGCGTACGCACCATTGACGGTCATCTTTCAGGCGGTTACGCCAACACTGTCGCGCTTGGCTTGGCGTGTCGTATCACACCATTTGCGAATTGGGCACATCTGGCTTTAGACAACGGTTCGGCATGTATAGATAAGCCTTAGGCATCGAGTTACTTCCATTACTTGACTCCTACTTCCCGTCGTCTTCATGTCAATAACACAGTGTGTAAAGCCATGGAACTGGGATCGTTAATACTGTGCTCATTAACGCCGTTATTGTTTGGACCACATATGTGTGCCTAATCAGTGTGACGATCTTTCATCTGGGCCACAAGAAGAAGTACCCACTTAATGCATAGACGTGAATGCAGACTCATACGGTGTTCTCTACTGAGGGAGGTGGATTAGCAGTGACCCACTGAACTCCCTTTCTGCAGCAGCTGGTTCAGATACAGTCCAGTTTTTTTTTTTTTTTTTTTTTTTTTTTTTTTTTTTTTTTTTTTTTTTTTTTTTTTTGCGATTACTGTAACGTCCTTCACACGAATGCATAATAATTCCGTTGGAACCATCAAAAGCGATTTTCTGTCTCATCATCGTCCAATCTATATTTATATTCCGATTCCAGTGAACACGATGGCAGTGGAAAGTTAAACATTCTTCTTCCTTCCAGACGAATTATTTGAAGAAAGCTGTCCCCATCTTCCTAGCGGAGATCAGAAACACTCGCTAGTGGGATTGTAATAGGTCAAGAGGTAGCTTGTTTGAATTTTAGTAGTGGAAGAAATTATCATCACATAGTGACTGGCAAGGGAAAGCGAGGTGGCGAACAATTATTGATTACCAAACACTGAACCAAAGTCCTAGATTAAATCTCAACGCTCCCAGCTGTGTCGCACGGAGTGAGGATACGTCACGCTACTGATGGTCTTATGTCTGCCAGACAGCGACGATAAAGAACAGCTTTCTCTGTATCTCCGAGACTATTATTTCTGTTTATTTTTACCAAAGCTATTTCAGATTCTATTTTCAAGCCATCTCCATACTTCTTATAAATTATTTTTCTTTCTCATGGACCTAGCCATGCGGCGAAGTAGTAAGGCACTGGTCTCGTCTGACCGTCCATATTTCTTCAGTATATTCAGGCAAATACCTATTTGGTTACTTTGAAAGTGCACCGACGATCATCCCCCCCCCCCCCCTCATCCCCTTAACCATCCCTAATCTGTGCTTGTACTCTCCTTTCTTTTTTTCCTATCATATTTTCTTGTTATCTTCTCTTGTATCTGATTACCTTTGATCACCGTCATTCGCTTGGATCTTCGATTACCCACCGAGCAAGATTGTGCAGTGGTTAAGTTCTTGAACTCCTGAGGAGAAGCCATTCTATCGCAGTCCAGCCATCTTTCTTTGGAGAGTCCCAAAATTACTTTAGGGGTATGTTGGGATAGCTCTTTCATCTAGACCATGAGCGACTAAGATGGTGATCCACCACTGATAATCTAGATGTCGATCTAATATCATGCCCTAGCTATACTACTCACATATTTACTATAGCTTCACCTTACATAAAAAAAACAGGTAGTAAAAGTAGTTCCTAGTCTGCAAGAAGTGAGCATCCAAATATCAACAAGACATTCTGCGCATGGTTGAAATGGCCGATGAATAAATAGGAGACAGTGAACTGCGAAATTTTCTAAGGATATATTCTGCTTAAATGAACGGATAATACTTGTTTTAGGTTCGTAGAGACGATAAAGGTTAATAAGAACGGTCGGTGTCGGCATTTAGATAAAGGACATTACGAGGACAAGGCAGACCTAGTCGGCAAAAGAGGTTATTACGAGAACATCGCTTAAAAAATATTTTGAAGTTCACGTTTCTGACGTCACCCAAGGTTTATTTGATTGCTGTTCACAGCGACCGCAGATGTCCCAATCTCGGCCTTGGCGCTTCCTTCTGTGACCTGCATTGGTACTTTTAGTCACGTTCGGAAACCCATAAAAATATGCAGAATAGACGAGACCTACCCGTACACAAATTTCTTCATACGGGACGTTCCTAATACACAACCAACATCTTCATACATTAGGCCCTCCGACCTGGTGGGAGCGAGTTTGATGTTTGTCAGTTATTTTAGATTCCTCTGTCTGCACAAGCAAACCAGTAAGCTTTTCCTTCAGGGTTTGCTTCCATAGGTGCCTTCGCTCTCGCCGTACTTTGTTCCTCTTCCGGTTTCGACACCGGAGGGCATCTTCACCCGTAACCTTGGAAAGGGATTCTCTCAAGGTGCTACCAGCCAGGGCAGCTGGACCAGGGATTTTTTTAAAGAGCTGACACTTCTCTATCACCCATCCTTTACCCCTGGCATCCTAGAGTAGGCCCAGAGTTATGGTTCCCGAATACAGAGTTTTCTGCGAAAGAGTTTTCAAATACCGCTACCAATCACAAAATTTGTTGACAACCAAATTATTTAGTAACATGTTTAGAGCTGATACCTCATCATCAGGCTACATGGTCATTACAAAAACATTAACACATGTTTACACAGATATTAAAACTTCTTTATATGACTGCTGTGATAATCTTTGTTCTTGTGGCGCGCAAGTTTTCTTGTGATGTGTTGAAGCACCGCTGCCGGCCGCGGTGGTCTAGTGGTTCTAGGCGCGCAGTCCGGGACCGCGGGACTGCTACGGTCGCAGGTTCGAATCCTCTGTCGGGCATGGATGTGTGTGATATCCTTAGGTTAATTAGGTTTAAGTAGTTCTAAGTTCTAGGGGACTGATGACCACAGAAGTTAAGTCCCATAGTGCTCAGAGCCATTTGAACCATTTTTTTTTAAGCATCGCTAGTTCCATGGCTCTTTTGAACTTCTTCATCATTGTTCACAGACTTCACAGTGGTGTCTTCAAACTGCTTGTTCTGTGTATCTTGCTTTAAGGACATCGTTGTGAAGTCTGCGAACAATGGTGAAGCAGTCCAAAAGACATGTGGACATAACGATGCGACAATACATCACAAGAAAACTGCCACGCCACGAGAACAGAGATGATCATAACACTCATATGAAGAAGCATCAATATCGGTATAAACGTGTGTTAAATGTTTTTGTAAAGCTAATAAAGCCTGGTGATGAGGTATCACATCGAAACATGTCGCTAAATAAATAATTTAGTTGTCAACAAATTTTGTGACTGCTAGTGGTATTTTAAAACCTTTTCATATTTTTGAAACAGTCTCGGTCGATTAATGGTCAATATGGCTTCAATTTGCATAATTTTATATTCACTGTGAAATTTATATGTTACTCTGTTCTGGAGTTAAACGTGCTTGATGTATATGCCAAAGGAGTATTTCGAAAATTCGCAGGTATCACGGTACGTATGTGTGTGTGTTGTGAGAGAGGGCAGCAGGGTGGTTGGATGACTGGCAATAAGTGCTGAAAGAGGCAAAGATATAGAGAAGAGAGAGAGAGAGAGAGAGAGAGAGGAGAAGATAAATCTTTGCAAATCACATACTTGTAGAAGCAGCTGCCGGAGGTCACTCGTGGATGATTATTATTTATTCTATGAATACTTGAAATTATTGTTTTTGTTGTCCAGTTCTTAACATCGATATCAGAGCACTGAACAGGAAACAACATATCATGTTACACATGGTTTTCTACCAGTAAAACACTTACAGTGTGAACCAAAACTTCATCCACAAACTTTCAGAGCGTGTTCAGGAATATCTTCTGAGTATTTTGGCATAAGCGACCCATGGTCTCCGAATTTTCGGTATAGAGTAATAATATAATTAGGATTTATTCAGTTTGTTACTGCTATCATCTACATCTACATAAAAACCCCGCAAGCCATCGTCTGGTGCGCGGCGGAAGGTACACTGTACGTGAAATGTGTATCGGCGGCAGTAGAATCGTTTTGCCATCAGCTTCAAAAGCCGATTCCCTAAATTTTCTCAGTAGTGCTCCCCGAAAAGAACATCGCCTTCTCTCCAGTGATTCCCATCTGAGTTCCCGAAGCATGTCCGTAATACTTGTGGTTTGTTCGAACCTACCTTTAACAAATCTAGGAGGCAACCTCTGAATTACTTTGATGTCTTCCTTTAACCCGACTTGGTGCGGAACACAACAATGTGTCGCTCTAGTGTTCTGTAAGCGTGCTCCTATTCAGTTGAACCACACTTTTCTAAAATTCTCCCAATAAACCGAAGTCTGCCATTCGCTTTCACTACTACAATCCCCACATGCTCATTCCATTTCATATTGCTTTGTAACGTTACGTCTAGATATTTAATCGATGTGACTGTCAGGTAGCACACTACCAATAATGTATTCTAACATTAGAGATTTGTTTTTCCTACTCATCTGCATTAACTTACATTTTTCTGTATTTACATCTACCTGCCATTCATCACACCAATAGGAATTTTGTCTGAGTCATCTTGTATTCTCCTGCAGTCACTCAACGCCGATACCTTCCCGTACATTGCAGCATCACCACCAAACAGTAGCATACTGCTCCTTACCTTGTCCGACAGATCATTTGTGTAAATATAAAATAACAGCGGTCCTATCACATTTCTCAGGGCACTCCTGGCAATATCATTATCTCTGATGAACAATCGTCGTCGAGGATAGCATAATGGGTTCTGTTTCTTAAGAAGTCTTCGGACCACTCACAGAGCTGTGAACTTATTCGCTATGCTTGTAGCTTCGTTAAAAGTCGGCAGTGAGGCACCGCGTCAAATGATTTTCTTAACGCTAAGAATACGGAATCAGCCTGTTGCCCTTCATCCATAATTCGCAGGATATAGTGTGAGAAAAGGGCATGCTGAGTTTGGCACGAGCGATACATTCTCAAACTAAGCTGTTTCGTTTACGAAAGCTTTTCCCCATCAAAATATTTATTACATTCAAATTCAGATTATGTTTAATGATTCTGTAACGAACCGATGTTACAATTGTTGCCTCGTCCAGACAATAATGTATCCATAGTGGCGTCACTCTCTCCTAGGAGAACAGTTGTATATGCCATTATACCTGGTTAATTTTTTCAACTGCCTATTGGGCAGGCCGTCTAAGCACAATTTTTCCCTCAGGTGTTTCGTTGCATATGGACCATATACTGGCTTGCTCTCGGTACACAACATCTGACCTATGATAGTATACAGTCACATAAGAGGGTATGTGCTTTACAGGTCTTGCCATTTCTCTGGTGCTGTTGTGGACTCATGTGCGAAATTGTTTTGTCAGGCCTGAATTATTACTGTACGCTGTAGAAATATATGCAATAACATAACGTCCTGGTTCTCCAGAGGAACACCCTATTTAGTGACCGAGGTGCATTCGATGAAAGTGCATTTGGTATAAGCCGTGTCCTGTTAAAAAGTGCACCACGTCTCGATTGGGATCTGCATACCACATTTTTTATCGTTCCCGGATATCGGGGATGAGGAGTAGCTCTGTGACTTTTAACACTGGTTGCCCATTCACGCTGACGCATTCACTACTACTGTGTTAGCTGGCGCTTGTCCCTTACATCATCTCCCGTAGTTATTTTTGTCTCGTCTGTCCCTCTTCAACCAGTACGTCGCAGGTCACCAACGGCTTGTTAGGTCAGTCAGATATATTCCGATCACTTTTACCTTATCTTACATTCTTCTACGAAGAAACTTCTTCAGTCATAAAAGTTCAAAATGGTTCAAATGGCTCTGAGCACTATGGGACTTAACTTCTGTGGTCATCAGTCCCCTAGAACTTAGAACTACTTAAACCTAACTAACCTAAGGACATCACACACATCCATGCCCGAGCCAGGATTCGAACCTGCGATCGGAGCGGTCACGCGGTTCCAGACTGAAGCGCCCAGACCGCACGGCTACACCGGCCGGCGGTCATAAAAGTAAGCCGGCTGGGGTGGCCGAGCGGTTGTAGGCGCTACAGTCTGGAACCGCGCGACCACTACGGTCGCAGGTTCGAATCCTGCCTCGAGCATGGATGTGTGTGATGTCCTTAGGTTAGTTAGGTTTAAGTAGTTCTAAGTTCTAGGGGAGTGATGACCTCAGAAGTTAAGCCCCGTAGTGCTCAGAGCCATTTGCACCATTTTAAACCATAAAAGTAACTTGCGGCGTACCCCAAGGGAGTGTTATAGGGCCATTACTTTTCACAAAATACATAAACGACCTGGTAGATAATGTCGGAAATTCCAAGAGGTTTTTCGCGGATGATGCTGTTACATACAGAAATGCTGGAAGACCTGAAGAAGACCGACGCTTGGTACAGGAATTAGCAGTAGACGCTCAACATAAAGAACTGTAACGCATTATGGCTAGATAGACACTAAGATAGCTGGAATCAGGTACATCCATTGAATATCTGGGAATATGTGCAAGGAATCATTTTAAATGACCACTTTCAAAACTAGTCGGAGGTGAGATAAACGCCAGACTGAGAGTCACGGGAAGAATCCTCAGGAAGCCTAGTCCATCCTCTTTCGACCAATACTTTCTCTCTCGTCAGTCTGGGATCCGTACCTGACGGGACTGATAGATAAAATAGAGAAGATCCAAAGAAGAGCGGAACGTTTCGTAACAGCTTATTTAGTAAGCGCGCAATCGCTACGGAGACTCTCATTCGGTTCCAGTGGCAGACGCTACAAGAGAGGCGTTGTGCCCCACGGTGTGGTTTACTGTTAAAGTTCCGAAAGCGTACGTTCCTAAAAGAGTCGACGGAAATATTGTTTCACCCTACGAAAAGACCACGAAGGGAAAATTAGAGAGATTCGAGCTCACACAGAGGCCTACCAGTAATCTTTCTTCCTGCGAACCGTTCGTGACTGGAACAGAGACGGGGGGAAATGACAGTGGTGCACGAAGTACCCTCCGCCACACACCACAATTTGCCTTGTAGAGTATAGATGTAGACGTAGACAACAGAACTCGTCTTGACGACGTATATCTTCAAGAGTACAACTATTCATCACGTGGAGCGAGCATCTCCATCTTCCTCTACACATCCGGTAGTGCATGCTCGGGATGCTACCGGGAGGCCTGTTGTAACTTGCTGTCCTCCTACAAAAGCCCTTGCAGCTTTGTGAAAAGAATGGCTTTCACTTCCTGCAGAATTTATAAACAACGTCGTGCACAGCATTAAACCTGCACGGGTAGCCGGGCTTGTTAACGCGCCACTTTCGGTTTTCGGGGAGGCAATCCTGCCCCAGATCGAACGCTCCTCACAGATTAACGACGATGGCTTGTGAGCCGGCCCTACTGGATGTGAGTTTTAGTTGGTCTCCCAGACCAAATTAGACGAATACGGGGCTGGTACCCAAGACCCGACACAGATACATGCTACGCAAACATTTAGAAAAACGACTCTCATACTTGAACGTAGATTAGCTCTAGACTCAGACAGATGGGATACACAAGACTCCACCCCAGAAGAAATGATGGTTTCAGGAAGGGCATCTGGCCACTGACTACCACTAACATTGCCTCAACACATATAACAGTGACGACCTCGTAGAAGAAATGGAAAAAAGGCGAAGGAAAATAAGAAGAAATACACTCCTGGAAATGGAAAAAAGAACACATTGACACAGGTGTGTCAGACCCACCATACTTGCTCCGGACACTGCGAGAGGGCTGTACAAGCAATGATCACACGCACGGCACAGCGGACACACCAGGAACCGCGGTGTTGGCCGTCGAATGGCGCTAGCTGCCCAGCATTTGTGCACCGCCGCCGTCAGTGTCAGCCAGTTTGCCGTGGCATACGGAGCTCCATCGCAGTCTTTAACACTGGTAGCATGCCGCGACAGCGTGGACGTGAACCGTATGTGCAGTTGACGGACTTTGAGCGAGGGCGTATAGTGGGCATGCGGGAGGCCGGGTGGACGTACCGCCGAATTGCTCAACACGTGGGGCGTGAGGTCTCCACAGTACATCGATGTTGTCGCCAGTGGTCGGCGGAAGGTGCACGTGCCCGTCGACCTGGGACCGGACCGCAGCGACGCACGGATGCACGCCAAGACCGTAGGATCCTACGCAGTGCCGTAGGGGACCGCACCGCCACTTCCCAGCAAATTAGGGACACTGTTGCTCCTGGGGTATCGGCGAGGACCATTCGCAACCGTCTCCATGAAGCTGGTCTACGGTCTCGCACACCGTTAGGCCGTCTTCCGCTCACGCCCCAACATCGTGCAGCCCGCCTCCAGTGGTGTCGCGACAGGCGTGAATGGAGGGACGAATGGAGACGTGTCGTCTTCAGCGATGAGAGTCGCTTCTGCCTTGGTGCCAATGATGGTCGTATGCGTGTTTGGCGCCGTGCAGGTGAGCGCCACAATCAGGACTGCATACGACCGAGGCACATAGGGCCAACACCCGGCATCATGGTGTGGGGAGCGATCTCCTACACTGGCCGTACACCGCTGGTGATCGTCGAGGGGACACTGAATAGTGCACGGTACATCCAAACCGTCATCGAACCCATCGTTCTACCATTCCTAGACCGGCAAGGGAACTTACTGTTTCAACAGGACAATGCACGTCCGCATGTATCCCGTGCCACCCAACGTGCTCTAGAAGGTGTAAGTCAACTACCCTGGCCAGCAAGATCTCCGGATCTGTCCCCCATTGAGCATGTTTGGGACTGGATGAAGCGTCGTCTCACGCGGTCTGCACGTCCAGCACGAACGCTGGTCCAACTGAGGCGCCAGGTGGAAATGGCATGGCAAGCCGTTCCACAGGACTACATCCAGCATCTCTACGATCGTCTCCATGGGAGAATAGCAGCCTGCATTGCTGCGAAAGGTGGATATACACTGTACTAGTGCCGACATTGTGCATGCTCTGTTGCCTGTGTCTATGTGCCTGTGGTTCTGTCAGTGTGATCATGTGATGTATCTGACCCCAGGAATGTGTCAATAAAGTTTCCCCTTCCTGGCACAATGAATTCACGGTGCTCTTATTTCAATTTCCAGGAGTGTAGATCGTGAACAGCATAACTCTCCGCTATACGGGTTGTTTTCTTCTTCGATGTACTCAACTCTGTACTGACATTAATAGCATTATATGAGACTGATAACACCGCCAACGGCCTTACCGCAGTGATAGCACCAGTTTCCGTCATATCAGCGAAGTTAAGCGCTGTTGGGCTTGGCTGGCACTTGAATGGGTGACCGTCCAGGTCTACCGAGCGCTGTTGGCAATCAGGTTGCACGCAGCTCTTGCGGGGCCATTTGAGGAGCTAGTTGACTGAGAAACAGCGGTTCTTGTCACGAAAACTGACATTGTCCATGAGAGCGGTGTACTGACCAAATGCCCCTCCATATCCGCGGCCTTCTGGGGTCTGTCTGGATGGCATTTAGTTTATTTTTAGTCAGATACCCCCACTGCCTACACTTCAAACGTGTTTTTAAGTTAAAACATAACTTTCGTGTTCCCATAAATTCTTTGTACTATGTGGGTGGAATCGATGTCCAAGATGTGATAACAGTTACTTTCGTAGAGTTAAGAAATGTAACTACACTCTGGGATACGACCGATTTGGCAAAGAGGAATAGAATAGGAAACTTTATTTTCTTAATTTTATATTCATTGCCGAGTGAAAAAAAGTCTTCAATAGCGCAGCGCACAGAACAGATATCAGTATATAAGTTTTGTGTTTCACAATGTCAGTTTCGCTGTCTTTTACGCCCACCTCCCCTGTGTATCAAAATTAGTAAATGATCTGCGATTGAGAGAATTAGATACTAATGTTGTATGGGATACCTATGATATCTGTTAGTTACTCAGCAGTCTAAATCGGAAAGCTTTTCTTTGTTCCTAACGACTGCATGTCCTTCTGTTGAGAAATGTAAGAGTTGTGTTTTAAGTGTAATAGTTTCAATCCATGAGAGATTGTGGAGATGTTCGGAATTGAACTTAGGACACCTGTACGGGTCTGGTGATAAGGGATTGTTCATTACGATCTCCTTTCTTTGCAGGTCAAATAATGTTGATGAAAATGTCTTCTGCCATCAGAAGTCGAAGCTGTGTTACCGATCTTTCCTAGAGCTGCAGAGAACGAACCGATGTTACTTAAGGCGTCGACTGCCCAGCATTGTTTCAATAGAATTGTCATAAAAGCTATTTAAATGAAAACAAATTATACCTCAGTAGCTCAGTGATTATTCCGCTTCTGAGCAAATAAAAAATCTATAAATTCTTTAAAAATCACTTACCATTTCTTCTTTTCTAGTTGTGCGCTCGCTGTTATGGAATCAGAAGTTTGTACATGTAGTTTGCTAGAAGGGATGCAGTAGATCAGTGATGAAAAATATTCGCGTATGACACATGCATTAATATGTACCCCCCTCAACACTGCTACATCTACTACCCATTCCTTTTCTTACACTTTCATTTTACGATTTCATCTCATCATAAAAAGTACTTTCCATTACTTAATTCGGTATAAAATAAGAAATACTGCTCAATTGTGTACACAGGTCAACTTAAAACTGCAACATCAAAGAAAACTATTGGGTGAGATTATTTAATGGGGCTGAAAAGTGACTTACAACGACATACTTTGTTAGAGGAGAATATTGTGGTACATTTGTCTTTCAGATATGAGACTGCGGCGTAAAATCTCTGAACGTGTAAGAAAGATTTAGTTCGAAATACGAACGCATGTTCTGTCAACGTTGTAATTTTTTTATGTGGAGAGCGAATGAATACGGGTCAGCAACGCAATAAAGTTTCCCAAAGTCGATTGAGAAAAAGCAGCTGTTAAGCTTTTCCAGCGTTAATAACCAAGTCCAAGGAGCCGCATTTTCGTTTGGCGTCATGGCTTCTGTGAATGCTCTTTCGCTGTTTACTGGCTATTGTTTCACGGCCTCACTTCCCACCTATTAGCTGACCGCATCGCGGCTTTACGATCGATCTTCTGAGGAACGACTTTCTTGGAAGATACGGCTCACTGGCCTGTGGTATAGCGAACACCAGCTACGGAAGTGTCACACTGAGACAAAGCAGTTTTCTACAGTCGAAAGGTGAATAATGAACAAGTTCCCAATTCCCGTTACATTTCTTTACAAACGTGCTTCAGAAACACCCAGCTCGCCTATGGAAATATCACTGACCAAGAGGGGAGAAAGTTTAGGATTTAGCGCCTCGTCGACGACAAAGACAAAGACGAACTCGCATTCGGAAAGACGACGGTTCAATCCCGCGTCCAGCCATCCTTATTTAGTTTTTCCGTGATTTCCCTAAATCACTCCAGGCAAATGCCGGGATGGTTCCTCTGAAATGGCACTGCCGACTTCCTTCCCCGTCCTTCCCTAATCCGATGAGACCGATGACCTCGCTGTCTAGTCTCTTCCCACAAACTACACACACACACAAAGACGAAGCTCAAGGTCCTCAGAAGTTAAGCCCCGTAGTGCTCAGAGCCATTTGCACCATTTTAAACCATAAAAGTAACTTGCGGCGTACCCCAAGGGAGTGTTATAGGGCCATTACTTTTCACAAAATACATAAACGACCTGGTAGATAATGTCGGAAATTCCAAGAGGTTTTTCGCGGATGATGCTGTTACATACAGAAATGCTGGAAGACCTGAAGAATACCGACGCTTGGTACAGGGATTAGCAGTTGACGCTCAACATAAAGAACGAGGAAGTAAATGCAGTGTGTCATTTTCAAAAGAACCATTCTCTCATTTACATTAAACGATTTAGGAAAACCACGGGTAAGCTATATCTCCACGGTTGGACGGATATTTCAAGCTTACTCTCCCGAACGCGACTCCATTGTTATCACCGTGGCATCCCTCTCACCACTTGCGATCGAATTCAGACAGGTTTGCATGCGGACGCGGACTCTTTTCAGTGAGTTTTTGTCAAGTACTGATATAGCTCACTGTAATTCATATTGTGAAGTGGGAAACTCGCCAAAATTGAGTTACTGAAACTGCTTTCATTGCAGACTAATCTCGTAGGTTTTTTTTTTAACACTAGCCAGTTTCGTGTAAGTACTGAACATAACCAGATTATAATCGTTTCAGAACAACGTGTCATTTTCAGTTTCTTTGTACAGCATCCATGAGTCACAAATGTGTGATCTGTGACAAAGTTGGTGATTCTAATCCCACATAAATAACCAGGCAGGTTACGTAGAAGTGGTGAATAAGTTTTCAGTAAATGTTAAAATTGTTGTCCGAGAAGGCTAGGTTCGAGGTTCGAATTCCAGTTCGACACGTAATTATTGTCGGGAAGTCTCGTATAGCGTACACTCCACTGCAGAAAAAAAGATCAATTCTAAAACTAAGCCCTTGTTTTTAGTATTGATTTTGTGGGTAAGCCGTTCTCCACACTATTCGTCCTCCCAGCATTACGAGTACTGCAAAGTATGCAGAAGTGTTTTTGTGGAGGTCTCGACAAGAGGGAATTATCGACCAAAACGACGAATGAAAGGTGGTTATGAGATGCGCACGGGTAGCTCAGTTGCTTATAGCTTTACCTGTGAAAGTCAAAACTCTCGGTTCTAGTTCCCATCAGGTACACAAGTCTAATCTATCAGAAATTTCCATTGGGACGGTACTAGCATGAATATGTTCATGCATGTTTTGTGTGTCGTAGCAAGCCTAGATGACAATGCAAAGATTTTACTTCTGGAGGAGGTCGAGAAGATGCTACAGCATATAATGAACATTAGATCAGTTTCAGTAAAACACTTTAATACAAGATGCTTAATTTTGGAAGAAATCCGTGTCCCTATGAGACACGATATACAGTTAATATAATCGGAGATCACAATGATGACAGTCTAGTTCTTGTACTGTATGACAGTTACATGTAACTATGAACTTTAGTACGCAGTTCGCTTTTGGATCTCAACTACGATGAAGCTGCTGTCAGTGCCAGCTATCAGAGTGGGTTTCAGAGTGGGTTGAGCGGTGCTGCGCTCTGACGAAAGTAGACTTCCAGCAGCAGCAGCGGCATATGGAACCTCATGAGGGCGTGTCTTCGTCGATATCTTTCATTCGTGGCTGCGTCTGACGGCCACTGTCTTTAGCTTGTGCTTCCGTCGTGAGCTACTGTCAGCATAGGACCTCTCTATTTAGAGTTTTAGACGATACCACACAGTGCAAGTCCCGGAAGCGATTTCCAGCGGAAGGCAGCTAGTAAGCGACTCTAGTGATGTGCACATTAGGGGAGAGCCATGGGACACTCGACCTTCTATCGATTTCACCCCTCGTTGACGCTCTTTGGTTAGATAACGATGGAGGTACGCCGGTGGCGCCATTGACGGGGACAAGAGCCGCGAAGCAGGAAGGTTTTGGGTTAGTGAACATGTGGTGAGCGGAGTGAGTCGGCCAGGGCCGCCACAAGTTTGGAGTTCCGGATGCTACACGATAGAACGAATCGGCTCCTATAAAGACACCGAGCCTGATTTTGATTGTCGGTTATCGCCTGCTCTGCGAAGCGGTCTCCGTGAATGGGTATGATATTTTGGAACATACCCGGCGACTTGGAGGTTATTTGGCCTGTTCGACGCTAGTGAAGGCGGTTCAGTTGTAAGTAGGCTGTTTAGGTTTTTATATTGGTAACGCCACGTAGCGCTCTGTATGAAAATCACTGGCTGTGCTGTGTGCAGTCTGTGGCTAGTTTGCATTGTTGTCTGCCATTGTAGTCTTGGAGAGCGGCAGTTGGATGTGAACAGCGCGTAGCGTTGCGCAGTTGGAGGTGAGCCGCCAGCAGTGGTGGATGTGGGGAGAGAAATGGCGGAGTTTTGAAATTTGTAAGACTGGATGTCATGAACTGCTATGTATGTTATGACTTTTGAACACTATTAAGGTAAATACATTGTTTGTTCTCTATCAAAATCTTTCATTTGCTAACTATGTCTTTCAGTAGTTAGTGCCTTCAGTAGTTTGAATCTTTTATTTAGCCGGCAGTAGTGGCGCTCGCTGTATTGCAGTAGTTCGAGTAACGAAGATTTTTGGTGAGGTAAGTGATTTGCGAAAGGTATAGGTTAATGTTAGTCAGGGCCATTCTTTTGTAGGGATTCTTGAAAGTCAGATTGCGTTGCGATAAAAAAAAATATTGTGTGTCAGTTTAAGCACAGTCATGTATAATTTTTCTAAGGGGACGTTTCACAGTCTCTTGCAGGTTAAGGAGTGGAAAGACGGTGGCCTGTCCGAGTTAAGTAACTTCCATGTATCTCCTTACCTCTCGCTCTTCCCCTTCCCCATTCCCCCTCACCCCGCCCCCCTCACAGACACCCCCTCCCCCTCGTCGGAGGAGTTTATGCAGTCATCACTCATAATTAAGGGCAGTTGTTTAAAAATCATTTGCTTAAAATCTAATCAGTGAACTTCGGTTAACTATAGCTGCCTGTTCAGTGGCGCTTAATTTTTTTTTAAATTCTGTACCTTGTGTGTGTACAAAATGAGAGTTGGTTCATAATGAATGGCAGCTGTTTATAAATCATTTGCTGCAAATCTGATCATTGAATTTTGGCTAACTGTAGCCGCTTATTCAGTGACCAGTAATTTTTTTTTTTAATTCTGTATTTTGCTGTCTACTGAATCACATTGGTTTCATAATTAATAACATCTGCTTAAAAATAATTTGCTTAAAATCTGTTCAGGGAATTTCTCTGAACTGTAGCTAACTATTCAATGACTGTCAATTGTTTTCAATGATCTGTACTTTTAGGGTATAGTTTGATGTGTTGGCGGATGTGCCAACACCTTGTAGATAGAGGAGGCCTAAATGCACGCTATCTAACGCAGACGGGCGTGAATTCTGGAACAGGATAAATAGTGAATGCTAATAAGAAAAGTATGCAGCTCCTCGAATACTTAACTTTTATATAGTTCATGTGAATACGGCATTCTTGATGAGACATTTCATACGATAACTATCAAACTATGTAAGGCTAATGGCGCCTTGCTAGGTCGTAGCCATTGACTCAGTTGAAGGCTATTCTGTCTCTCGGCACATGAGAGAAAGGCTTCGTCAGTGTAGTCGCTAGCAAAGTCGTCGTACAACTGGGGCGAGTGCTATCCCGTATCTCGAGACCTGCCTTGTGGTGGCGCTCGGTCTGCGATCACACAGTGGCGACACGCGGGTCCGACATGTACTAAATGGACCGCGGCCGATTTAAGCTACCACCTAGCAAGTGTGGCTTCTGGCGGTGACACCACATAGTTCATGGCTGTTGGCTCATAATTAGTGGCAGCTATTAAAAACTCATTTTTCTAAACTCTACCGACAGTTTTACTGTTGATCGTTTTTACAGCTCGTTTGACTTTAATAAAGGCAAGTTATGTATTATAGATGATGAACACTGAAGCAGTCACGTGGGGACCCCAGTTCTTCCATTAGGGTGACTCGATCCCACATCTTCCCACCCAAATTCCTAGTTATCAATCGGTAACCCAGAGCGTGGCTATTTTCCTTTTCCTGGAAAGACTCAGAGTGCGAGAGTGGCCAACCTTTGTCTTATTGCAACAGCGTTCTCATTTACTACCTTATTTATGCTAACTGTAAACTGTATTTAGTTAATTATGTACTGTTTTCCAGGTAGCAATTGTCAGCATGGAAGCTGTACCTCAAGAAAGACCATCTTTTGTACTAGTTACGAGTTAGGCAGCAATCGGATGAGGGCGCGTTGCCTGAATTGGCTGCAAGCTCCACTGGTGAGGAAGGTACTGTGTTCAGTGATGGTTCGGCGGCGTTGGCAGGATTGTGGGGAAAATGTGAACTTCTTATGGGACAACAGACTATGTGCAAACAAGTGAACGATTCAAGCGCAGCCACACATTGGGTGAATCGTCTTGACGATTTAAAGCAGGCATCCCTGAAGCCCGACGAAAGTGCTGCCGTTGATAGCTTAATTAGTTAATTTAGAGAGATACAGGTAGATCTGAGTCTTCTCGCGTTAGATGACCTAACTAGTATAAGCGAGAGGGACGGTGTAGGTGATAATCCGCGCCGTCAGGAGAGTGGGCAGGAAATCGCGGGACCAACAGATGTGATCTCTGATGCTTGTTACTAGGTTGCCAAATCTCATTTTGCACCTACTGCAAAGGATTAACGAGATTTCTATTGAGCAGGTCGAACAGGTTGAACTTGTGTTATGGTTAACGCTTCTGTTTGAATGCTGATTCATTGTGCATTCACATCTTTCTTTGCCCATTAACATGCAGGGATTTAACCAAGATTTTCTCTGAAATTATGCAGAGTGAAAGACACTTTTGTGGTTTGAGATAGCGCATTATTCAACTGAAGTTGACACCCTGGGTCAGGCATGAGTTGGAGCACAAGCATTTATGGCGTGTGCTATTCCAGAACGAGACTTTGCCTAAATACACTGGGGTTGCAAGTGTTTGAAGGTGATGTGGTTAAGTCTACATTAGAAGGCATGAAGCCTGAGGACTAGTTGCGTATGGCTTTTTCTAGGAAACCTACCATCTTCACGGAATTAGTTATCTTGACTGCTGAGATGAAAGCATTAAGATTTGCTGATGAGCAGTGGGAGGCAGGAAGCCGCCTAGTTATACCATCTGAGGAGAACCAGCAGGAGGACTCGGGCATTTCGCTCGGTAAGGTTAAAAGTAAGGTCTTTTTCAGGTGTGATAATAGTAGGCATTTTGTGCGGTCATGTTCAGTGACGTGCGGCCCGTGTTGAACATCCAACGCCATAGGATATCGGCAGGAAGAGGTACACATCTTCCTGTTGAGAATTGCTCCCACATTAGAGCAGTGCGAAATCTGATGCTTCCTTACGTGTGTGCCTACCTGAATAATGAACCTGCATGCGCTGTTTTGGAGTCTGGGAATTCTGTTTCACTACTTTATCATAAATGGTACCTCGAATTTGACAATTTATTAGAATGCTTCCACTGTGCCTCTCATCTCTGAGATGTTGTGTGGTTAACGGACAAGAGCTACCTCTGGTAGGGGAGTTTTTGGGGCAAGTTAGACATACTGGATTTTACATGGTCTGTCAACTTCGTCGTTGCTAAGAATTTGTCACTTAACTTGATACTTGATTATATTAAGCATGCTGATCTGTTTCTTGATTATAAAGCTCGCGCCTTTTATTTCAAATTTTGCCCTAATGAAATAATAGTATCGTATTCATGTTGGCACTCTCTACCGATTAGTAATGTTCAGTCGGGGTCTTCTGAGTTTCCCACTGATCATTTGGCACTTGGAGAGGCTAGGCAACTGCGGAGCATGTTATCCCGATTTTCCGATGTCCTCACTAAAAAATTAGGCGTCACTAGTAACATCCGATATAAGATTCACTTGGTCGATGTCTCTGTTTGTCAGGCGTCTTATAGATTATCCCCACCCAAGAAGAAGATTTTGCACGGGCTAATTATTAACATACTCCACGATGATGTCATTAGACATTCAACTTCTCTCTATGCTTCACTCATTTATCTTGTTCTTCAAGGACAGTCGTCGATTACAGGGCACTCAACCAGAAGGTTGTCTTGATATCAATTCCGTTGTCCGACCTTCCCTGTACTGGACCCCAATCAAGCCAACCCTCAGATACTCTTGACTGAAAATTCCAAATCAGTAACTGCCTTTTGTACTGATCTTAACCTTTATGACTGTAATCGGGTTCCTTTCGGGCAGTCTACGGACGCGGCCGTGTTGTCTCGTCTTTTGAACCATGTTCTTGGAGATCTTAAGTTCAAATTTGTTTATAAGTAACTTGATGGTGTGGTGGTTTACAATACCACGTTAGCGGAGCATTTGAACCATCTCGAAGAAGTTTTTTTACGTCTTATGGAGGCAGCACTTACTATCAATTTTTGGGTCCCATGGTTTCAGATCAAGTAGTCAGCATTGATCCGGAGCTGACAAGTTCCTCGTGTGACTCCCCCCCCCCCCCCCCCCCCCCCAGAGCAGGAATGGGGTGGCCAGATTTATTGGAATGACGAATTTCTAATTTCTTTCGGAAGTTTGTTCCTAATTTTGCTCAATACGTGGTGCCCTTTACTAATTCGCGCAAGAAAGGCGAGCCCTTCCTTTGGCGGGAGAGTCATCAAGCTTCCTTTAAGGCAATTACAGCCGCCCTTGGCAGCCTTCCTGTGTTAATTATCCCGGATTTCGGCAAGCCCTTTATTGTCCAAACCGACACATCCAGTTCCGGGATAGTGGAGCTACTCCTCAAAGATTAGGGGCAGCGGCGTCCAGCCGCTTATCTCCCACTGACTTAAAATATTCAGTGTACGAATGGGAAGCTTTAGCTACAACATTTTTGTCTGTGAAATTAGATGTGAAAATGACAACTACGTTTAAGTTGTACTATAATCAGTTCCATTAAATTAATTGTCTTGAAAGCTGCCAATTGGCAGAGAATATACAGAGAATGTCCATTGTTATAACGGATAACATTTTGTTTAATAAAATTAATTCCGAGCAACCTAATATGTATGTTAGTGGTAGGAATTAAAAATTATAGGGTAAATTTCACGTGAAGGGAAAAGGGGGGGGGGGGGGGGAGTCACACCACATCTCACAAAATCTCACCAATGGGGGAGAGAGGTAAAAATTTAAAAAAAAACCGCACGTAGTCTCCCATAAGTCCAACCCCTCGTCCAAGTCGTGGGAGATGGGCAACGGCACAAAGTAGGGGATTGCCTTTAGGGGCGATGTACAGCGGGGACTTTGTGTGCCCCAGGACCGCTACGGTAGCTGAGAAGGCCCTATGGGAACCCTGAAACGTGACGGCTAACGGGGCTCTGGTGAAGCTGCGATAGGCCTAGCAAGCCAGTAGTGGATAAATCAACTGCTTTCAAAAAGGGAACATGCCTCGGATCACGGAACGGATTTAAAGGAAACCGACCAAGCAATGGAAAAGGATTACGAGATGGTTTACGGCTGGGCACCTTAAACGTAAGGACTCTAACTGGGAAGTTAGAAGAAATTGTAGAAATGATGGAAAGGAGGAAATTGGACATCTTGGGACTTGCTGAGACTAGGTGGAGAGGAGTTGGTGAAAAACCACTAAGTAAAGGATGTAAACTGTACTGGATAGGGAATGAGAGGGGAAGAAATGGAGTGGCAATAGTGGTCAGAGAGGGTCTGCAGGAGGAGGTGGAAGGTATCAATGATCGAATGATAAAAGCCAGAGTACGGGTGAAAGGAAAAAGCATTGAAATCATCCAAGCATATGCCCCACAGGTGGGGTGTACAAAAAAGGAGAAGGAGGAATTTAAAGATGACATGTAAAAGCAGCTAAATGGAGGAAATCAGATTATAATAGGGGACCTCAATGCACATGTTGGCACAGACAGGAAAGGATTCGAGGAGATAATGGGACCAGAGGGCTGGGGGAACCGAAATAGAGAAGGAAAATTGTTGCTGGAATTCTGCAAGAGGAATGGGCTGGCGATCACAAATTCGTGGTACAAGAAGAGGAGTAGTCACAAAATAACTTGGTACAGTGGGGACTGGTCCCAAACTTCAGTAGTAGACTATGTACTAGTGGATAGGCAGATGATGAGCAGCCTCACAGATGTTAAGGTCATACCATCTGAGGCCTTAGACAGCGACCATCGGCTGTTGGTAGCCACCCTGAGAGAGAAAAAAGATAGGAGGGCAACAGATATACAGGAGAAAAGGTTGAAGACATGGATGCTGAAAGAGGATGAACGGAGGACCCAGTACCAGACACTGATCAGGAAGAAGCTGCCAAAGGAAGATCAGAGAACAGTGGAAGAAGAATGGGGCGATTTTAAGAGGGCTCTAGTTGAGGCAGCTGAGACTGTGTGCGGAAGAACTAGCACAAAGAGGAGAAGTAGGGAAACCCCATGGTGGAACAACATATGTAAAGAGGCAGTACTTCGAAAGAACAAAGCCTTCAGAGAATGGTTCCAGACCCGAACAGAGGAAGCTAGGGTAAAATATAAGGAAAGCAAGAAAGCGGCACAGACCATAGTAAGGGCGGAGAAGAAGAAGTGGATGGAAAAATGGACAAGAATGTTAGAAGAGGACAGTGAAGGGAACAAAAAAGTACTTTACACCATGGTAAGAAATAAGAGGAACGACAGAAGCGAGTGCCTGAGGATCATGGATAATAATGGAAGAGTTGTGGAGGAAATGCATGAGCTCAAAAAGATTTGGAAGGAGTACTTTGAAGATCTGTTGAATGCTGCCAAGCAGGTAACTAACAGCGATGGAGAGCCTAAGGCAGCAGACGATTATAATAGTGGGGAAATTGATGATCTAACTTGGAATGAAGTGGAAGAAGCCATAAAGAGGATGAAAGGGGGCAAGGCACCAGGTTGGGACGAAGTAACAGTGGATATGATACGAGCAGCAGGAGAAGTAGGAACCCAGTGGCTATACAGAGTGCTGAGGGTGGTGTGGAAGGAGAACAGAATTCCTGAGGATTGGAAGAAAGGAATTATAGTCCCAATCTTCAAGAAAGGGGATAAAAGGAGATGTGAGAACTACAGAGGAATCACCCTGCTATGCCACTGTGGAAAAATCTATGAAAAGATGCTGGAGAAGAGAATAAGAAGCAGTATTGAAAGTAGACTGCAAGAGGAGCAGTACGGTTTCAGACCGGGAAGATCAACAACGGACCTCATATTTGCGGTAAGGCAACTGCAGGAAAGGCACTATGAGTACGGGAAGGACTTAATCATGGCCTTTTTGGATATTGAGAAGGCGTATGACAGTATCTGTAGGGACAAGCTCTGGGATGTGCTGAACGCAAAAGGGATAGATGAAGAGATTACACGAAAAGTCAGAAAAATGTATGAGGGAAGTGAGAGTTGTGTGAAAGTGGGGAGGGAACGTACTGCATGGTTCAAGCTGGAAAATGGGCTGCGACAGGGAAGTGCACTTTCGCCTTTATTGTTTATTATTGTTATGGATGAAATCCTACAGCAAGTATCAGATGCAATTGGAGATCATAAAATGAAAGCAGTGCTTTTTGCCGATGACCTGATGTTATGGGGAAATTGCGTGAAGGAGGTGCAAGAGCAGTTAGATGCATGGGAGGCAACGGCAGCACAATATGGAATGCATTTCTCTGCAAAGAAAAGTGAAATAATCGTCACAATAAGGAAGAAGAATAGGCCAAATGTGGATATAACTTGTGGAGGGGAAAAACTACAAGTGGTAGAGAACTTCAAGTACCTGGGAAGCGTGATTGAAAGTAAGGGGAGAAACGCAATGGAAATAAATGAAAGGTGCAGAAAAGCAGGGCAGTTCTACAAATGCATTAGGGGGCTTATTTGGAGCAAGGAGGTGCCACAGAAATCCAAGGGAATTATATACCGAACCTACTTTGTCCCCATATTGACATACGGAAGTGAGACATGGGTAATGCACAAAAGCGACAAAAGTAGAATACAGGCTAGTGAAATGAAGTTCCAGAGGAGCAGGTTGGGTGTAACAAGACGAGACAGATTGCGAAATTTGTATGTGAGGGAAAGACTAAAGGAGGAACCAGTACAGGACAGGATAGAAAAATCAAGACTGCAGTGGTATGGACACATGAAGAGAATGGATGAGGGAAGAATTCCAAAGAGGATGTTTGATCTGCAACTGGAGGGGAAGAGGCCCAGAGGAAGACCAAGAGATAGATGGGTGAAGGGAGTGAAGGAATGTGTGATGAGAAGAGGAGAGAACTGGACGAAGGTGGAAGAGGGGGAATGGTGGAAAGACAGAACACGATGGAGAGGCTTGTGTTCCCGACAGACCCAGCCAGTGGCTGGAAACTGTCCAAGATGATGATGATGACGTAGTTAATGGACGTCTCCTAAGAACGCAAGTGGTGGGGCGATGCGCTGTGACTAGGAGCAGCGTACCACGTGACGCTCCCAGCCAATGGCGTCATTCTGCCGCGCCTGCCTATAGCATGCGTATCAGTGTGAGTACGTAGAACATTTAGCATTGAATTTATGGTTCTGAGCACTATGGGACTTAACATCTGAGGTCATCAGGCCCCTAGACTTAGTACTACTTAAACCTAACTAACCTAAGGACATCACACACATCCATGCCCGAGGCAAGATCCGAACCTGACACTGTAGCAGCAGCGCGGTTCCGGACTGAAGCGCCTAGAACCGCCCGCCCACATCGACCGGCTTGAATTTATGTTAGTTTAGGTTTGGTGAGGAAACTGATCCATTATAGTGTTCATTATGAGTGACGTAAATAAACACGACAAGTACTACGTTAAGAATCGACAGTCATAGTTTTCCAAGCATATAAATTCTACTTGGTAGAGTCAGAAGCAGATAAAGTGGCTGGATGTAGCGCTCACCCCAACGTTGTCAGTTACCAGGATAGGCAAGGGCTGGAGTGTGAGGTACGGGACAGAAACAGACCGCACTGGCAGAGTAGTCTCCCGGTAACTCCCTCCATAACAAACAAGACTGGCTCTAACTTCTGAACTACAGATTCCATTGTAGACATCACACATCTACAGCTACATATATACTCCTCAAGTCATGTTACGGTGTGTGGTGAAGGATACGTCTGGTACCACTATCTTTTCCCCCATTCCCTGTTCCATTCACGAATGGCTAGCGGGAAGAATGACTTTCGGGAAAGCTGCGTATGATCTCAGATTTCTCTAATTTTCTTGGGGTGATGACTTTGCGAGACGTATGTGGGAGGAAGTAATATGTTCTTGGAGTGTACGCTCTCGAAATTTCGACAATGAACCTCTCTTTTAGCGTCTGACACTGGCGTTTGTTGAGCATCTCTGTAACGCGTTCTGTAGACTATCCCGTGACGAAATGTTCCGCTCTTCATTGGATATTTTCTATATGACCTATTAATCCAACTTGGTAAGGGTCCCATAATAATGAACAATACTCAAGAATCGGATGAACGAGTGTTCTGTAAAGCATTACTTTCGTGGATGAATTATACACAGCGTGTTCCAGCTCCGTGGGAAATGTGGCTATGAAAAACAAAAGTCAGGGATTATATTCACGAAATCACTGTATCTATTCAAAATAGTCTCCTCCTGAATTCATAGACAGCTGAAATAGTTCTGAAAGTGTTTTGCAACTGTTACTGTAGTTCTTTTTTGGAACTGCATTTAATTCTGCAGTAGGATTTTCTTGTATGCCCGTAACTGCATCGTTAAGGTGCCAGCTTCAATTTACGGAGCAACCAGAAGTCGGCAGGGCCAAATCCGGCGAATAAGACAGGTGATTCATTTGCTGGTCAAAACTCGCAAACGGTCTTGACTTTATGGACTGGATCATTCGCATGGAGGAGAGACCAGGAACTTGTCTCTCGGTATTCGGATCAAATTCGACAAATTCTCACCCACAAACAATGGAGGATTCAAAAGACGTGGTGTTGCCTCTCTCCTCCACCGCCATTTTTCGACGAGTTTCAGACACATATTACTACATTCGCGGACAGGACACCTGCTGCAGCGTTTTGACCTCCTACATGGCTGTTGTTGAAACTTCAAGGATCGTAATGCTGCAGTTCACCACGAGACAGCATCACAGTTTGGAATTTCACACAAGCGGTCCTAACAGAACTGGGACACACTGTCTTTTTCTTCAAAATTCTCCCAGTGACTCTCAGTTAGCGTCCTGCTTTTCATGTGGTCAGTCCACTTCATGTCCTTTCCGATCGTTACTCCTTGGTGGTTCATGGTACCTACTGTCACCAACACTGTAAGCGTATAGCAATGGATCTCTTCTCCTCTTCATACTCAATACGTTACATTTTTTTACATTTTGATAAACTGCCAGACCCAGCACCAAACGTCGGTTCTTTGAAAGTCTTCCTTCATTTCGCTAGTCTTCTGATGTAGCAACCTTCCTATAGAAGACAGCCTCATCCGCCAATAGCCCCAAGGAGCCTCCAGCATTGTCCACTACATCATTAATATAATTTGGAAATTATAGGGATCCTATAACACTCCTTTGGAGTACTCCCAAAATTACATTTACATTTGTCGATTTTGTTCCATTGAGAACGACGTGTTGAATTCTATCCGCAAGAAAGTCCTGTGTCCCATCACAAATCTGGTCCGATACTTGGTAAGTTCATATTTTGTTCACTAGACGACAGTGTTGGACTGTATCAAGTGCATGAAATGTATTCGCAGTTGCAAGTATAGACAGTCATCAGCTGTATAATGAAATGACGACAATGAAACTGTGCTGGACCGGGACTCGAACCCTGATTCCCCGCTTATTGCGAATGGCCGCCTTACCCTTTTTTCTTGCCACTTTTTTCTACCAACTTTATTTACTTATTTTTATATTCGCTTTGCTTTTTGAATCCCCAAAAAAAAGGGAGAGAGGTTTTGTTTGCTCGATGGCAGAAATGATTACTGCATTTCTTCTACCTCTTGTACATGGAACAGTATATTAAAATCAAATGCATCGCCCGGGAATCGAGCCCGGACAAAGTAGTTAGTTTTTTTTGGAGGAGCACTGTCAGCGGCAGGCTGAAGGAGGCAAGGTGGGCAGGGGTCGAATTCCGAGGCCGGTCACGATGTCTCCCTCCTCCTACCACCGAAGCGCACCATCATATATATATAGTAACACCCGATATATATATATATTGTAACACCATATATATATATATATATTGTAACACCATATATATATATATATATATATATATATATATATATATATATATATATATGGTGTTACAAAAAGATACGGCCAAACTTTCAGCAAACATTCCTCACACACAAAGAAAGAAAATATGTTATGTGGACATGTGTCCGGAAACGCTTACTTTCCATGTTAGAGCTCATTTTATTACTTCTCTTCAAATCACATTAATCATGGAATGGAAACACACAGCAACAGAACGTACCAGCGTGACTTCAAACACTTTGTTACAGGAAATGTTCAAAATGTCCTCCGTTAGCGAGGATACATGCATCCACCCTCCGTCGCATGGAATCCCTGATGCGCTGATGCAGCCCTGGAGAATGGCGTATTGTATCACAGCCGTCCACAATACGAGCACGAAGAGTCTCTACATTTGGTACCGGGGTTGCGAAGACAAGAGCTTTCAAATGCCCCCATAAATGAAAGTCAAGAGGGTTGAAGTCAGGAGAGCGTGGAGGCCATGGAATTGGTCCGCCTCTACGAATCCATCGGTCACCGAATCTATTGTTGAGACTGAAATGTGCAGGAGCTCCATCGTGCATGAACCACATGTTGTGTCGTACTTGTAAAGCACATGTTCTAGCAGCACAGGTAGAGTATCCCGTATGAAATTATGATAACGTGCTTCATTGAGCGTAGGTGGAAGAACATGGGGCCCAATCAAGACATCACGAACAATGCCTGCCCAAACGTTCACAGAAAATCTGTATTGATGACGTGATTGCACAATTGCGTGCGGATTCTCGTCAGTCCACGCATGCTGATTGTGAAAATTTACAATTTGATCACGTTGGAATGAAGCCTCACCCGTAAAGAGAGCATTTGCACTGAAATGAGGATTGACACATTGTTTGATGAACCATTCGCAGAAGTGTACACGTGGAGGCCAATCAGCTGCTGATAGTGCCTGCACATGCTGTACATGGTACGGAAACAACTGGTTCTCCCGTAGCACTCTCCATACAGTGACATAGTCAACGTTACCTTGTACACCAGCAACTTCTCTGACGCTGACATTAGGGTTATCGTCAACTGCACGAAGAATTGCCTCGTCCACTGCAGGTGTCCTCGTCGTTCTAGGTCTTCCCCAGTCGCGAGTCATAGGCTGGAGTGTTCCGTGCTCCCTAAGACGCCGATCAACTGCTTCGAACGTCTTCCTGTCGGGACACCTTCGTTCTGGAAATCTGTCTCGATACAAACGCACCGCGCCACGGCTATTGCCCCGTGCTAATCCATACATCAAATGGGCATCTGCCAACTCCGCATTTGTAAACATTGCACTGACTGCAAAACCACGTTCGTGATGAACACTAACCTGTTGATGCTACCTACTGATGTGCTTGATGCTAGCACTGTAGAACAATGAGTCACATGTCAACACAAGCACCGAAGTCAACATTACCTTCCTTCAATTGGGCCAACTGGCGGTGAATCGAGGAAGTACAGTACATACCGACGAAACTAAAATGAGCTCTAACATGGAAATTATGCGTTTCCGGACACATGTCCACATAACATCTTTTCTTTATTTGTGTGTGAGGAATGTTTCCTGAAAATTTGGCCGTACCTTTTTGTAGCACCCTATATATATAATAAGCAACAAAAACAAGGGAACCATACGCCAAAAATTATGACGATAATGTGAACTAAAAAGGGCCATATTGCCCACGCGGGTCACCTCATCGAAGCGGACAGCCAGTAAGAGGCGGTCGTCATTGCAATGGGCATCACCAGTCATCAACCGTCGGAGTGTCCGGAGCCGCTGCACACAGTCAGAGGCTGTTTCTGTTACCGTAGGGAAATCGTGAAAACATGACGTCTGCAAGCCAACTTCTTCCCACAACCAGTACACCCAGTTAGGGGGTGGATCCATAAATGACGAGCCGGCCGAAGTGGCCGTGCGGTTAAAGGCGCTGCAGTCTGGAACCGCAGGACCGCTACGGTCGCAGGTTCGAATCCTGCCTCGGGCATGGATGTTTGTGATGTCCTTAGGTTAGTTAGGTTTAACTAGTTCTAAGTTCTAGGGGACTGATGACCTCAGCAGTTGAGTCCCATAGTGCTCAGAGCCATTTGAACCATAAATGACGACCCCAAATAGTTAACAAAAAGGTTCCGGTATTGCGTGCTGTTCGTTAAGACCAGGAACTCGTCGATCATGTACTGCCACAAATCGAGGACTTCCTTTTCGCCGTCGCGATGAATGTAGTTTATCGCTATTTCTTGTACCCAATTGATCGCATTCATCCGGGCCATCGGGAAATAGACGGCGTCGGGATGAAAGAGGTCCAGGGGCACAATCGAAACATAGGGGTGGCGTAGAAGGAAAGCCAGTATCTGGCTTATCAGTTTCCAGCACTCGTTGCAGGGCCACAATTCAGTCTGTGTTCGTCCCTATCTACCGTCGCGCAACGAGGGCACATGGGGTCGTCAGTTAAGTGAATGGTATGTAGCCTGTGTCGGGTTGGAAATTTCTGATTGGTGACCACATACTACGTCGACCGCACTAAAGCGCACAGGAAGGGTGTGTGGATGGCTCGCCAAACCCGCGTCCAGCCGACCGTTGGGTGGTGTCGTACAATGTCGTGAGCCGGATTCTAGCTTTGGAGAACACTATAATAAATCTTTGCTCTCGGATTACGTGTCTCCGCTATAACTCCCAACATATAGCTGTGCTCCACGAAAAACGTCCTAATATGTGATAGCGAGGGCGATAAATATCCGACAGGTACCGGTGGGCACAGGAAGATTGTCTGTTGGTGAAAGCCAGAGTCGCAGCATTCAGCGAAGGTACAACGTCAACGCTCTGTGCTTGACGTGAGTGAGTCCAACACCTCCTTTGTGGAAGGGTAAAGTAACAGTAACAAAACGGGTCTCAAAAACTGCACCAGCGTTCACCACAGGTCCGAACACTGCCTGTATCCTGGAAACCATCGTGTCTGTCTTCGGTAATACATGGGCGTAATGGTTAAGTTGAGAAGCCATGTACACACTGACGTACTGAGTCCGTTGCTAAATGTCCTACGATCTAAATTTGTTGAGGCGAGCCTCTATGCTGAGTCGTCGTAAGACCTTATGATATGTAAATGCCTCGTCTCACCTCCATGTAGCGTGATTTCCGGAGGTTGATCACGCTGCCTGCCACCGCCCCATACTGTTGGAGGCAGGAAAGCGCCGTTCGTATTTCGTCAACAGTTCGTGCTAAGAACATCACATCATCGGCATATGCCCCACATCGAAAGGTCACGGAGTGGAGGCTAAGACCTTCCAAGCGTCTCCGCAGTCCGTGAAGAGGTGGTTCGAGGGCAATGGCGAATAACATGGCAGAAAGAGGACAACCCTGTCTGACGGACCTGTCTCATGGATCAAACGAAGCACAACAGATGGTATGCGCCGGATACCGATGTGTTCCATAACTGTTCGCAGGAAACCATTTTAGACGCGATCTAAAGCATGGTCAAAATCCAGCGCAACAAGAGCGCCGTGGAGACGGCATGATTGCATCAGCGCCACCACGTCTCTATAGGTACTCAAAGTCGTAAACACATTAGTGTTCCCTCCGAGGCAGGTTTGATTAGTGTGAATGGCCGCCATTACCGTAGATTTGAGCCTCTCACGAAGGATGCGTGTCAACAGTTTGTAGTCGGTGTTCAGCATTGTCAGTGGTCGAAAATCAAGTGGGCGACAGCCTCCTCCAGGTTTGGGCACCGGAATCAAGAGGCCCTCAGTGAATTCAGATGGTACTGGAAAATCGGGGTTCGGGAGTTCTCTGTACATCCTGACCCACACTGGGCCCATAATATCAAAAAACCTTTTGTAAAATTCAAGAGGGAGTCCGCCAGGGCCTGCCATTCTGTTGGGAGCAGAAAGTTCTTCTTCTAAAGTCGCCTCTGACAATAGCGCAGTTCCATCTTGTAGGTTCCGAAAGACGGGTAGGTCGGATAGGACTTACCTGACTCCTGAATCCATGTTGTTCTCTCGCTCGTAGAGAAGTGTATATGACTGTGTGAACGCTGGGACAATGTCTATTTGCGTTTCAGCTCGTCGGCCATCCTCCGCCTCGACCTCCGTAATGAGCTACCTCCTGCGTCTTCTATCCTGAACGATACTGTGGAGGGTAGGTCGTTCTCCACTAACATCATCAGTTGTCCTGGCCCGCACCCGCACACACGCGAGACGTACGGCGGTGATGCATAGCAATTGTGCCTTGACGTGGTGTTCTGCTGATTGTCGTTCCGGCGACGGCGGTTGCACAGCCAGTTCGCGGAGCGCAGTGTAGTAGAAATCAGTGGTCACGGTATACCAGCGCCCTCTATCTCGTCCATAGCTGGCTAATGGTCGACACTAGGCGGGTCTGACACACTGTAACCTCCACTGAAGTATGGAACCGTAGGCGGTAATCGCCGGCGGCATCTGCTCCATGTGGACTCAACTTCCCGTCTGCAGTTTACCTCATCAACAAGGGCCACACTGAGGCGCCACGGACCTCTACTTCGCCGGACGCATTGGCGGGGAAGGGTAAGAGTACACACATATGCTAGTTGGTCCGTGAACGTTGCCGGCCACATCTCAGCGTCGACAACTGCCGATCGCAGGCCGCGTGTGACGTAAACTCGATCCAAACGGCTCGCGGAATGCCTAGTAAAGTAGGTGTATGCCTTTCGGTCGCCGTGTCGTACGAGCCATGTGTCCGACAAAGACAAGTCTTCACAAGCGCCTGAAGTGCTGGGCAGGTGGTACAGTGCGGCATCTGGTCGGATGGTCTGAGCACACAATTGAGATCTCCAACTACTACCAAGTGATCGGCATTGCCCTGGAAGAGCAGTGCTATGTCTTCGGAAAAAAAAGGGGCGAGGTCCTCCCCTTCTCTCGGTGCCGGAAGGAACATACAAGTTCACCAGACGAACTGTACCAACCGTGAGTGCGAGCCCCAGGAATGACGGTAAATAGGGTGCATCAGTTGCCATAATCCCTTCCCTGAGCAGAATAACCGTACCTCCTCCGCCCACATCTGAAGGCATTGCGTAGGCCTCATATTCGTAGGTATCGATACAAAGTCCTGATCGGGATTCTTGAAGGAAAACAACATCCACATCTGCAGCTCGTAACGTATCTTGCAGCATACGAGTTTTGAGAGCAGAAGTAACGCTGTACGTCTGTTCCATCAAATCGCAGGGGCTGTCCTTGGTATTACAGGTGGGCAGAAGTCGCGGTGTGGAGCGTCTTCAGGGCATAGAGGTAGGAAGCGACGAGTGCGGGTCATGCCGGCCTAGGCGTCTGTTGCCGTCAACGTAGACGCTGTCGACGGCATCGGTGTATCGTCAGGGACCTGAAATGCATCCTCCATCTCCATCACCTGCTCCCAGTCTCCCAGGTAGGTCGATATCACTGGATCTCAAGAGACAGACATAGTCGTGGGTGCATCCCAGGAGGCAGGGCTTCTGTGATCTCCCGCATCCCCACAGTGCGCGGACTTACCGGTAGAGGGAGTTCATCGAACCGGGTGGTACTAAGTATCGGCAGTGACGGATTGGTTTATAGGCTGACGTACCTCTTCATCCATCGTTGCTGCTTCGAGCCGTTCTACTGCGTAGGTCGTTATGCGCCGTTTCTTACGGCGATCTCGCCTCTGTATCCGGCGCAGGGCAGGGGTGGTCGCGCCATCCCCTTCTTCAACTTCCGCCACACAGTCGGCTTGTCGTTTTACCGGTGCGCCTGGGCTCGACTAGAGGCCAACAGAGGCATCGGCGCTGGAAGACGCTGGGGCCTGCTCAGGAACTGTAGCAGAGGCCTCCAAGGCTTGCGTCAACACAGAAGGGTCGTCATAGAACAGGTGTCGTCTCCCGTCTCGCCACCGCAACCTGCGTAATCGGCATAGAGGTCGCTATCGACGGTCGAATCTGATCGGCTGAGGGTGATTGGACGAGACTGCGTTGCAGGCATTCGGTACGCACGTGTCCTACCTGTCCACATCCGGAGCAGGTCCTCGACTGACCGCGTGACCGCTACGGTCGCAGGTTGGAATCCTGCCTCGGGCATGGATGTGTGTGATGCCCTTAGGTTAGTTAGGTTTAAGTAGTTCTAAGTTCTAGGGGACTGATGACCTTAGAAGTTAAGTCCCATAGTGCTCAGAGCCATTTGAACCATTCCTCGATTGACCGTCGTAAATAATTATCGCCCGGAAACCAGCGATCGTGAGATATCAAGGTACACTATGTGATCTAAAGTTTCTGGACACCGCCAAAAACATACGTTTTTCGTTTTAGGTCCATTGTGCTGCCACCTACTGCCACGTACTCCATATCAGTGACTTCAGTAGCCATTAGACATTGTGAGAGAGCGGAATGGGGCGCTCCGCCGAACTCACGGACTTCGAAGGTGGTCAGGTGATTGGGTGTCACTTGTGTCATACGTCTGTACGCGAGATTTCCACGTTCCTGAATATCCCTAGGTCGACTGTTTCCGATGTGATAGTGAAGTGGAAACGTGAAGGGACACGTACAGCACAAAAGCGTACAGGTCGAATTCGTCTGTTGACTGACAGAGACCGCCGACAATTGAAGAGGGTCGTAATATGTAATAGGCAGACATTTATGCAGACCATTACACAGCAATTCGAAACTGCATCAGGATCCACTGCAAGCACTATGACAGTTAGGCAGGTGAGAAAACTTGGATTTCATGGTCGAGCGGCTGCTCATAAGCCACACATCACGCCGCTTGGTGTAAGGAGCGTAAACATTGGACGACTGAACAGTGGAAAAACGTTGTGTGGAGTGACGAATCACGGTACACAATGTGGCGATCCGATGGCAGGGTTTGCGTATGGAGAATAACCGGTGAACGTCAACTGCCAGTGTATGTAGTGCCAACAGTGTGGTCGTGTTTTTCGTGGAGGGGGCTTGCACCTCTTGTTGTTTTGCGTGGAACTATAACAGCACGGGCCTAAATTGATGTTTTAAGCAAATTCTTGCTTCGCACTATTGAAGAGCAATTCGGGGGTGGTGATTGCATCTTTCAACACGGCAGAGCACCTGTTCCTAATGCGCGGCCTGTGGTGGAGTGGCTACACGACAGTAACATCCCTAAATGGACTAGCCTGCACAGAGTCTTGACCTGAATTCTATAGAACACCTTTGGGATTTTTGGAACGGCGACTTCGTGCCAGGCCTCACCGACCGACATCGATACCTGTCCTCAGTGTAAAACTCCGTGAAGAATGGGCTACCATTCCCCAAGAAACCTTCCAGCACCTGATTGAACGTGTACCTGTGAGAGTGGAAGCTGTCATCAAGGCTAAGAGTGGGCTAACACCATACTGAATTCCAGCATTACCGATGGAGGGCGACACGAACTTGTAAGTCATTTTCAGTCAGGTGTCCGGATACATTTGCTCACATAGTGCATATGGCGGTGCAATTTAATACGGATCTGTTGCACCCCGGGCCGGCCGGTGTGGCCGTGCAGTTCTAGACGCTTCAGTCTGGAACCGCGTGACCGCTACGGTCGCAGGTTCGAATCCTGCCTCGGGCATGGATGTGTGTGATGTCCTTAGGTTAGTTAGGTTTAAGTTGTTCTAAGTTCTAGGGGACTGATGGTTCAAATGGTTCAAATGGCTCTGAGCACTATGGGACTTAACTACTGTGGTCATCAGTCCCCTAGAACTTAGAACTACTTAAACCTAACTAACCTAAGGACAGCACACACATCATTGCCCGAGGCAGGATTCGGACCTGCGACCGTAGCAGTCGCGCGGTTCCAGACTGAAGCGCCTAGAACAGCTCGGCCACACCGGCTGGCCTACTTCGTGTACCTTGGGTCTACAGTACGTAGCATCAAACTGCAGCTTTATCGTGGCTTTCCGATACGAAAGAGCCAACAGATGTCAGGAACGTAACTATAACACCCAACACTAGCGCGGTGGCGCTGTAAACAACACACCCGGAAACGCGACACGGAGTGGTCGAGGCGTACCGCACCGCTCCACAGCCTAAGGTGGTGGTGGTGGTAAGTTCCTATGGGACCAAACTGCTAAGGTCATCGGTCCCTTGGCTTCAAATGGTTCAAATGGCTCTGAGCGCTACGAGACTTAACTGCGGAGGTCATCAGTCCCCTAGAACTTAGAACTACTTAAACCTAACTAACCTAAGGACATGACACACATCCATGCCCGAGGCAGGACTCGAACCTGCGACCGTAGCGGTCGCGCAGTTCCAGACTACAGCGCCTAGAACCGCTCGGCCACTTCGGCCGGCTCCCTCGGCTTACGCACTACTTAATCTAACTTAAACTAACTTACGCTATGGACAACACACACATCCATGCCCGAGGGAGGACTCGAACAGCCGGCCGTTGTGGCCGAGCGGTTCTCGACGCTTCAGTCCGGAACCGCGCTGCTGCTACGGTCGCAAGTTCTAATCCCGCCTCGGGTATGGATGTGTGTGATGTCCTTAGGTTAGTTAAGTTTAAGTAGTTCTAAGTCTATGGGACTGATGACCTCAGATGTTAAGTCCCATAGTGCTTAGAGCCATTTGAACATTTTTGACTCGAACCCCCGACGGGGGAGCCGCGAGAACCGTGGTAAGGCGCCTCATACCGTGCGGCTACTCCTCGCGGCTACAGCGCAACGCCGACAGCCCTTTAGGCTATCCGTGCCCGAGTCATGGCCAGATCCAAACTTCGATATGTAGTCAACCATGTGTCTACAACCAGCACTCATACATCCATTATGTATATTTCCATACAGGGGAGACATTTTAATTGAAAGTCACTTGCCCGGGCCGCGCGGAGTGAACGCGCGATTTGAGGCCCCTCCCGCCGGATGTTCGAGTCCTCCCTTGGGCATGGGTGCGTGTGTTGGTCTAAGCATGAGTTAGTTTAATTTAGTTTAAGTAGTGTGTAAGTCTAGGGACCGATGACCTCAGCAGTTTGATCCCTTAGGAATTCACACACATTTGAATATTTTCACTTGCCTGGTGTCGACGGATAAATACGATATTGCAGTGCCTATATTGTGCATGAGTACGATGCAACGTTTCTTCTGACAAATTTCACTGTCGTCATTTTAGTATACAGCTGATGTTTGTTCATATTCGCAACCGCGAATACATTTCATGTGTTTCGTAACGGCTGTAGTCGCCGCAGTGCTTGTTCCTTCAGACATGCACGAGTGTCGGAAGTGCGTAACATTGCAAACGTACTTCTGAACAACACAGATGCCTTGCTGCAGTCAATGAACATGGCATCAACCTGGCCACTTTTGTCTACGGTGACCTATATCTGCTGGAGAAACAGAGTGAGCTTAATTTCCCAAGATCTTTGTTTACGAAATCCATACAGAGACCAGCAGATGTGGTGCGCCTATCGCCCTTCAGGTTTACAGACGTGTATCTCGAGACCGTTTAATAAAGATACTGTCTAGAGCGGAAAAGACCTAAGCTATATTACTAAGACTGAGATTGCCCACAGGTGTTTCAATCGAATTGTCATAAATTGCATTTTATGAATAATATTATAGGTCAGAAGCTTTGTGAGTATTTCGTTTTTTGTGCAAATAAGTAATACATAATTTCTTTAAAAATCTGTTACCTTGTTTCGAATTTAGTCCGGTAACCGCTATAATGGAACCAGAAGTTTACAGTTTGCGAGATGAGAAGCAGGAGGGCATTGGTGAAAAATAGTTGTACCTGACAGACCAATAGGGCCTGCAGTGGGAAGAAGTGTATTGGCATGTGTATGGTTTGCTGGTGGTGGATACCAACTAAGCTTACTGCTACAGGGATACAAATTAACAGAGTTCTTCGTCATTAGAGTTAATTGTCACTAAGCTAGAATTTCCTAAATATTTAGCTGAGGGAAAAACGAAATGATGGGGACAATGTCATAGGATTCCACTTAACGAGTACTAAGCTACTTCAAATCAGATCTGAAACCCAATTTCAGAAATGATAAAAGCAAACAATAAACAATCAAATAATAAAAAAAATGAGATTAAATATATAAGTGTAAGACTTGAAAGCACCGTTCCCTACCTCTTTGAGGTGACTAATGTCTTAATGTACATTAATTTCTTTTTCCAATTCTTTCACGTGAACACTTGCATGTTGATAGGTGAAACTGTTGCTCTTATACAAAAAAATTGTTTCCCGGTCTCGACATGTGGAAGAAGACAAACAAAAAGCCTGACTGAGTAAGTTACATTATGATTAAGTAAATCATAATGTGTTTTATAAGTGGTGATCGCTGGAGTAGACGTACATACTTGCAGCGTTTAAAAAATTATTATTTATTCAAACTTTACAGAAACTTTCAGAAGCATTTAATATCTTCAGAAGAATGCAATAAGGGCAACTGTTATCAGAAATTTATTTAACAGTAAATGCAATAACGATGCATTCCATACTCTTCCGTTAAACTGTATCATCTATTGTAATATTTTTGTAACATAATTTACTCGAATCATTTAACATGTACGCCATAAAGGTTTGCTATGCTAATGGCAATGATTTGATAACTTCTCGATCAATAGTTCATACAGAAAGTTTCGACTTACTTCGACTGAATTATAAGGGCGATCAAACAAAAACGAGAGAAATTGAAAAAGTAAGTAAACTTCGTTATTTCAAAATTAATCGTCATACTTGTAAATACACTTGTCCCATTGTGAGACAAAACAGTCGATGCCTTCATAGAGAAACGTTTGTGGTTGCCTTCGCAGCGCGGAGTGGCCCCGTGGTTTGAGGCGTCATGTCACGGACTGCGCGGCCTCTCCCGCCGGAGGTTCGAGTCCACCCTCGGGCATGGGTGTGTGTGTTGTTCTTGGCATAAGTTAGTTTCATTTAGTTTAAGTAGTGTGTAAGTCTAGGGACCGATGACCTAAGCAGTTTGGCCCCTTAGGAATTCACACACATTTGACCATTTGGTTGCCTTCGGAACTATGATTGTACCTGGAGTGCTCCTCTTCGTCCGAAGCAAATCGACGGCTATGAAGGTATTTCTTTAGGGCTCCAAAAATATGGATATAGCATGAGGAGAGATCAGGACACTAGGGAAGATGTGTAAGGGTTTCCCAGCGAAACCTCTGCTGCGTACTCGAAATAACTTTGGCAACTTCTGAGTGGGCATTTTGTTGGCAGGTTGTTTCGTAGGGAAGCCCTTACACTTCCTCCATATAGTCTGGAACTTTCTCCATGAGATTTGAATATTTTTGGAGCTCTGAAGAAAGACATTCGAGGCCGTCGGTTTGCTTCGAAGGAAGATGTGCACGCCTAGGTACCATTATGGTTACGTAGCCGACAGCAAACATTTTTCCATGAAGGCACTAGCTATCCTATCTCACAGTGAGATACATGTGTTAACAGTTATGGCAGTGACTTTTTGAAATAATAAACAGGTTATTACTTCTTTCCACCTGTTTCGTTTTCGTTTGACTGCCTCTTATAAATAAAAGTATATTTTTATTTGCACTATTAACTTCCTAAAAAGATGAAAAAAGAGGGGAATATGTACAGATAAGTAGCAAAAAAAAGTGGAAACAAAGGATTGCATGTGATTACTACATTGGACCACCTGCCGTACTGAGCGATGAATACATAAGACATACGTATTTTTGCAAGAGGGATTTTGTGTCGTTGGTAGATATTGCAGTCAAATGACAGGGTAGACCAGGTGAGAAATTTAAGGTCATCCTCGTGTTCGTGACTCCACGCCTAAGATAGGCAGAAGTGACAGATGGGACACAGTCATTCTGACCTGATCATTCCTCCTCATAATTCGTCCCTGTAGAATAAAAACAGGAGCAGAACATTGTGGAACTGCGGCATGCAACACAACACAGCTACATCGACGTTAAAAGGTCGTATCTGTAGCTCCATCTATATTTATATCATACAAGCCACCGTACAGCGTGTGCCAATGGTTACATAGTCTATTAGAATCATATCCTCCCATTCCTGCTCCATTTACGGATAGTATGAGAGTAGAACATTGCACAGGAACGTGGGTTCCTGAAGTTTTGAGAGTTAAGTTCTCTATGTACGACGTTTTTCTCGCAGTCTACCGCCACAGAGTGCTGGGCACTTCTGTGACGATCTCGCACTGCCTAAACAATTCAGTTGCAAATTGCAAAGCTCTTTTTTCAATCTCTCTCTCATTCAGTGGCGCTTTAGGAAGAGGATTATACAGCGGTTGGCCAGTAGGGCAAGCCCACGAATCAGGATCTCACGTTTCCTCATTTCATTATTACTCTGTGTGTTTGGTTCGAATGGTTCAAATGGCTCTGAGCACTATGGGACTTATCATCTGAGGTCATCAGTCCCCTAGAACTTAGAACTACTTAAACCTAACTATCCTAAGAACATCACACACATCCATGCCCGAGGCAACATTCGAACCTGCGACCGTAGCAGTCGCGCGGTTCCGGACTGAAGCGCCTAGAACCGCTCGGATACCGCGGCCGGCTTCTGTGTGTTTGATGAATGGCATATTTAATATAATGAGTTTCTCCATAATCGAGTGGAAATTTGGCAGTAATCATAACGAATAGAAAGTAATATAGCTTAGTGTGCGCCGGCTGAGTGGCCGTGCGGTTCTAGGCGCTACAGTCTGGAACCGAGCGACCGCTACGGACGCAGGTTCGAATCCTGCCTCGGGCATGGATGTGTGTGATGTCCTTGGGTTAGTTAGGTTTAACTAGTTCTAAGTTCTAGGCGACTGATGACCTCATAAGTTAAGTCGCATAGTGCTCAGAGCCATTTGAACCATTTAGCTTAGTGTGCCTTGACGGTGAAAAGGCGTCTGTAAGGTCATCAAGGGTGAAAATCAGTTATTTGATTGCACGCTTTTGTGCAATGAAAATTTTGTTTTGGAAAGGACAGTTACCCTACAATATTGACACGTGACATATTAGCGTCGTGTGAAATAGCACAGTGGTTGGGAGACTGGAGTCGTATTCCGTAGGAGACCCGCTCAAATTCCAGGCCACCCATCATTATTAAGGTTGCTCGTTATCTTCTTAAGTCACGTCAGGCGAATATCGGATCAATTTCTTCAATAAGACTACTATCTTTTCCTTCCTTCATTATTGCCCATTTCAAGGTGATGCTCTGTCCTTCATAGTCTTACTATCGAAAAGACATAAATTTTATAATTTTCCCTTCTGTTTCTTCGAAATTAAGAGCGGCACTCTTTTTGACAGAGGCATTTAATGTTGTTGTTGTGGTCTTCAGTCCGAAGAATTGTTTGATGCAGCTCTCAACACTACCCTGACCAGTATACAAATACCTTCAGAAAAGACATCCTAACAATTAAATTTACATTCGATGACAGCAAATTTCTGTTTTTCAGAAACGCTTTTCTTGCTATTGCCAGTCAGCGTTTTATATCTCCGCTACTCTGGCCATCACCAGTTAATTTACTCCACATGCAACTAAACCAATCTACTACTTTTAATGTCTCATTTCTTAATCTAATTCCCTGAGCAACTCCTGATTTAATACGACTACATCCCATTACCACTGTTTCATTTTTGTTGATGTTCACCCTGTAATATTTTTTCAAGACACAATCCATTCAGTTAAACTGTTTTTTCAAGCCCCTTGCCGTCTCTGACAGAGTTACAACTTTATCGGCAAACGTCGAAGTCTTTATTTCTTCTCCCTCAACTTTAATTCCCTCTCAAAATTTTTCCTAAAAAATGGCTCTGAGCACTATGGGACTTAACAGCTATGGTCATCAGTCCTCTAGAACTTAGAACTACTTAAACCTAACCAACCTAAGGACATCACACAACACCCAGTCATCACGAGGGAGACAAAATCCCTGACCGCGCGGGGAATCGAACCCGGGAACCCGGGCGTGGGAAGCGAGAACGCTACCGCACGACCACGAGCTGCGGACAAAATTTTTCCTTGGCTCCCTTCCAGCTTACAGATTGAATAACCACGGAAATGGTCTACAACCCCGTGTTCCTCCCTTCTCAATTGAGGGCTCCCTTTCATTTCCTTCGACTCTTATAGTTTCAGCCTGGTTTCTGTATAAGTAGTAGACAACCTGTTGCTCCCTGTATTTTACCCCTGCTACCTTCAGTATTTCTCGCAATTATCTCAGTAACCCTGAGAGAATGTCGTCTATCCAGGAGCCTTGTTTCGATTTAAGCTTTCAATGCTATTTGACAGAGCTCTGAAAACATTTAACAGTTATTTTAAAAACGTTACGTACTATTTTCTCATTTAGTTTCGGTGCACACGCATTGATTACCATACTTGCTATCAGTAAAAACATTATCACTATTTGGTATTTTGTACAGTCATTTATTGCCATGTAAGTTCCAAGAGTATCCTTACACAGCTATACACGCAAACGGTCAGAAGCATCGTCATCGGTCGGTCTTCAAGAAATACTATTGTTAGCAGGAGCAAATTACAAATACGGCCAACAAATCGTTAGTCCTCAAAAAGCTTCTCTACAGTAAACCAAGAAGTAATCTACATATAAACTGCAAGTTTCTATTGGAATACAGAAATTCAGCAAAACTGCGACATGAGTCGTCTAATGATTCGAATGAAGCAATTCCAAGGCAAAAGCAAAATTTCCGTCTTCGCTGTCGCTTCGGCCGTGCCGTCCAGTTGCTCGTCTCACAGACTCCACATTAAAAGCGTCTGTGGCGCAGTGCAACTTGAGCGGTGTCCCGTCTGATTGGTTGTTTGTGTTATGAAATTGCGGCTAATCAAGATGAAGCGAGCGCGCGCCGCAGCCCCAGAAAGGGCCGCATCTGGACACGGGATCTGGAGGCCGTTCTTTAACACGCGCTGACGGCTTTCTGCGCTCCACATTTTTCACCGAGCTTTCGCCCATTCGCTTTCGGTGGGGTTCCAATTCCGATGTCTGGCAGCACAAACTGGAATGATAACTAGTGTGACACCAAGGGCACCGAGTCTATTTAGGGCGACCAGCTTCGATTCGTCATCTGGACAGACCATTTATCTGTTTCCTCAAATGGGCTAAAAACCGCGACTCAACGGTCATGAAGCACTATTGTGTAATTTTCGCTCACTAAACGGAGCTGCATCGCCGTTACTCTCGAGCGCTACGTAAAAGTTGGCGAAACACCTATACTCGTGCTTACAGACGAAGCATGTTTCGAGCTCTCGATTTTCATTCTTCATCCTTGTCAGTTTCCGTTCGCTCTAGTTTGCTTTCTTTTGACCTTTTCTTATATTTTTAAATGAATTATTCCGATCTACAGGGTGTTACAAAAAGGTACGGCCAAACTTTCAGGAAACATTCCTCACACACAAAGAAAGAAAATATGTTATGTGGAGATGTGTCCGGAAACGCTTACTTTCCATGTTAGAGCTCATTTTATTACTTCTCTTCAAATCACATTAATCATGGAATGGAAACACACAGCAACAGAATGTACCAGCGTGACTTCACACACTTTGTTACAGGAAACGTTCAAAATGTCCTCCGTTAGCGAGGATACATGCATCCACCCTCCGTCGTATGGAATCCCTGATGCGCTGATGCAGCCCTGGAGAATGGTGTATTGTATCACAGCCGTCCTCAATACGAGCACGAAGAGTCTCTACATTTGGTACCTGGGTTGCGTAGACAAGAGCTTTCAAATGCCCCCATAAATGAAAGTCAAGAGGGTTGAGGTCAGGAGAGCGTGGAGGCCATGGAATTGGTCCGCCTCTACCAATCCATCGGTCACCGAATCTGTTGTTGAGAAGCGTACGAACACTTCGACTGAAATGTGCAGGAGCTCCATCGTGCATGAACCACATGTTGTGTCGTACTTGTAAAGGCACATGTTCTAGCAGCACAGGTAGAGTATCCCGTATGAAATCATGGCGGCGAATCGAGAAAGTACAGTACATACTGACGAAACTAAAATGAGCTCTAACATGGAAATTAAGCGTTTCCGGACACATGTCCACATAACATCTTTTCTTTATTTGTGTGTGAGGAATGTTTCCTGAAAGTTTGGCCGTACCTTTTTGTAACACCCTGTATAATAGCAGAGAATAGTAAGCATAATAATCGAATGACCTACTCCCTGTGTATGGCAGGGAAGGGAAGGCAAACGTTGGAATGTAGTATGTCCATAGCATTCTTTTGATGTCAGAAGTGCTTTCTCAACGCATTCAGCTGCAGTTATACAGAACCGAAAATCTATAACACATTCAGTCATGGGAAAAGTTTCAAATTTTGTTTATGTTCAAGTTATAAATCTCCAGTAAAGACATAGTATGGAAAATTGTAAAATTCCGTGACTTTTATTCAGTATATAATAAGCAGACTATAGTTTGATGTCCTGTCGATATGGATTTCATTAGGAGACTGTCATCTCCTATACAATGAGGTGACAAAAATTATGGGATAGCGATATGCGTGTATATAGAAGGCGGTTGTATCGCGTACACAAGATATAAAAGAGCAGTGTGTTGGCGGAGGTGTCATTTGTACTCAGGTGATTCATATGAAAAGGTTTCCGTCGTGATTATGGTCACAAGACGGGTGTTAACACACACTGAACGCGGAATGATAGCTGGAGATAGACGCATGGGACATTCCATTCCGGAAATCGTTAGGGAATTCAGTATTCCGAGACCCACACTATCAAGAGTGTGCCGACAATACCAAATTTCAGGCTTTACCTCTCACCACGCACAACGCAGTTGCCTACGGCCTTTACTTAACGACCGATAGCAGCGGCTTTTGTGTACAGTTGTCAGTGCTAACAGGAAAGTAACATTGCGTGTAATAATTGCAGAAATCAATGTGGGACGTACGACGAACGTATGCGTTAGGACAGTGCGGCGAAATTTGGTGTTGATGGGCTATGGCAGGAGACGAGCGACGAAATTTTTATGGACGACAAAGCACCATGTCGCCGGTACCAATTGTTCGCAATTGATTTGAAGAATATTCTTGAGAATTCGAGCAAATTATTTGGACACCCAGATCGCCCGACATGAATGGCACCGAACATTTATGGGACATAATCGAGAGATCAGTTAGTGCGCAAAATCCTGCACCGGCAACACTTTCGCAATTATCGTCATCGTCATCGTCCCATCGGATTACGGACGGATGGTGAAGGACTCGACCGTGCCCTTTCAAAGGAATCATCCCGGCATTTATCTGAAGCGATTTAGTGAAACCACGGAAAACCTTAATCAGGATGGCCGGACGCAGGTTTGAACCGTTGTCCTCCCGAATGCGAGTCCAGTGTGCTAACCACTCGCTCGATAAGCACAGCTTAGCAATCACTCAGCGTGATTCAAGAAGATCTGTTCAGCAGGCTGCTATAAGTCTAAGAAACACATCGAGTTTCATAGCAGCAAGGCCATCTAGCCGATTCGAAGTTGGGAGTAAATTTATCTTCGTTTCTCGACTTTATGTAACTCAAATTATGAAATACGTTCACTCAGGCTACTAGAAAACTTGGAATGTTCTGAGAAACAGGCGTCCAAGGAGATATGAAAATCAAGTGAAGTAAAATACTATGGCACATAATTCACAGATTTGTGAAACTCTGCCTGTTCTTCCCCGTCGGAGGTTCGAGTCCTCCCTCGGGCATGGGTGTGTGTGTTGTCTTTAGCGTAAGTTAGAGTAAGTTAGATTAAGTAGTGTGGAAGCTTAGTGACCGATGATCTTAGCAGTTTATTCCCATTTATTACCACAAAGTTCCACATTTTTCTACCTGTTCTAGGCGTTTGAGTTGTAAATTAAAAGTCAAAGTTTCGAGAATTAATCTCCTTCCCCTCTAATTTTTCTTCGTCAATAGTAAAACTGACGGCTGTGTAATGCTCTCAAATAATCTTTAAGCACACAGTCTTTCGCCGTTAACCTCAACATGTTGTCGTCAGGGGATGGGCGGGACTGTTATGTTCGAAACTCAGAACAAAGCTGCGAAGGACCTTGCCCCCCCCCCCACACCACCTCTTCATAACCCTCGACGCGAATGTGGAAGGATTATTATGGGGACTCCCACCAACGTTACAATTTACATGAAATTTATATCTATAAAACATCTCGAATGTACAGCACCCCAAGTCCAGGGCGAGGTCTAATGCACTGTAAAATATTCCATCGATTCTGGATCGTCTCCAGAATACCCATCTACGACTGTCATAGCCTCCTCAATGGCAGAATGTTTTCCTGACATCAATTTATTTACATCTACATATAAGCGAAAACCAGAAAGTGTCAAGCCTAGTGAATACGAAGGATCTTCAAGTCATTCTTAGTTCACACCCACGGTCTTTCTAATTCCACAACACTCTTTCTGGTGGGGGCATTATCGTGCTGAAATACGTTTTTCCCTTTTTCCAAGATCCTTTTCATACATTGTTTATCCAGCTGGTGCACAAGAATAGTGTAGTACTCCCTGGTTACTGTTTTATCACTATCAAAGATCCCCGTAAACGGTGGCCATAACATTTTCAGCAGATGAAAACGATTTTGACTTTTTAAATAGGTGCATAGGCTTCTATCCACTGCATTGATTGTACATTCGTTTGTAACGTGAAGTGGAGGGTCCGTATCTCACCCGCAATAAACAGTAGGTGCCGTTGGTATCATTCAACAAATGCAATCCCTTTCTTAGACATGTAACTGTCAATCGTCCAGTACAAAAAAATGCACTCTCTTTATATTTCCACGTGTAGTTCGAGATTGCGGACGTCCATTACGTGGATCATCGGCAACAGAAGTACGTTCACATTTAAATTCCTCAACCTATTTCTTAGCTGTTGAAAAGTAATATGCCTCTTGATAATTCTTTTTCATCGTTGGATGAATTTTCGGTGTCGGCAATGCGGCGAAAACAGCACTGTATTCCGTTTTTATACATCCGAAAGAAGTACATACAACACGATCACTTTAAGATGCCTGAACTATGCAAATACAACTACTCCCAGATTCATTTTATTCTGCAGATCTATTGTTGTGCGTCACGTACCGAGGTAACTATACCAAAAGTTCCTTGACATCAATGACATCTCTGTTCCAGACGGGCAAATTTGCTCCCTGCACTCATATTTGCATTAATGAGTATTTCTACCGACACAATTATTAATGAATTTCATGAGGTCGTCGAGTGAGCTGAAACTGTCATATTTTAAAACAGAATTTAGTGGACTGTTATCACAATATGTTCTACTACCGTATATTCATGAACATCCAACATTTTAAAATATTGGACTGTGGACTATGCCACCAAACCTCCAAGCCGGCCGGAGTGGCCGAGCGGTTCTAGGCGCTTCAGTCTGGAACCGCGCGACCGCTACGGTCGCAGGTTCGAATCCTGCCTCGAGCATGGATGTGCGTGATGTCCTTAGGTTAGTTAGGTTTAAGTAGTTCTAAGTTCTAGGGGACTGATGACCTCAGATGATAAGTCCCATAGTGCTCAGAGCCATTTGAACCAAACCTCCAAACAAAGAACGAATTTCACTCTGAATTTCTAGAACTATCATACCGACTCACACGCCATTAACGACTGTAACAACCCAATTGCTCCGTTTGTACCGTACTGCCGGGGCAACTTTTCACGGCATTGTAGGAAATCGTAACCGTCGTTCAGGGTCTGCGTACAATTCCACTGCATACACTCCTGGAAATGGAAAAAAGAACACATTGACACCGGTGTGTCAGACCCACCATACTTGCTCCGGACACTGCGAGAGGGCTGTACAAGCAATGATCACACGCACGGCACAGCGGACACACCAGGAACCGCGGTGTTGGTCGTCGAATGGCGCTAGCTGCGCAGCATTTGTGCACCGCCGCCGTCAGTGTCAGCCAGTTTGCCGTGGCATACGGAGCTCCATCGCAGTCTTTAACACTGGTAGCATGCCGCGACAGCGTGGACGTGAACCGTATGTGCAGTTGACGGACTTTGAGCGAGGGCGTATAGTGGGCATGCGGGAGGCCGGGTGGACGTACCGCCGAATTGCTCAACACGTGGGGCGTGAGGTCTCCACAGTACATCGATGTTGTCGCCAGTGGTCGGCGGAAGGTGCACGTGCCCGTCGACCTGGGACCGGACCGCAGCGACGCACGGATGCACGCCAAGACCGTAGGATCCTACGCAGTGCCGTAGGGGACCGCACCGCCACTTCCCAGCAAATTAGGGACACTGTTGCTCCTGGGGTATCGGCGAGGACCATTCGCAACCGTCTCCATGAAGCTGGGCTACGGTCCCGCACACCGTTAGGCCGTCTTCCGCTAACGCCCCAACATCGTGCAGCCCGCCTCCAGTGGTGTCGCGACAGGCGTGAATGGAGGGACGAATGGAGACGTGTCGTCTTCAGCGATGAGAGTCGCTTCTGCCTTGGTGCCAATGATGGTCGTATGCGTGTTTGGCGCCGTGCAGGTGAGCGCCACAATCAGGACTGCATACGACCGAGGCACACAGGGCCAACACCCGGCATCATGGTGTGGGGAGCGATCTCCTACACTGGCCGTACACCACTGGTGATCGTCGAGGGGACACTGAATAGCGCACGGTACATCCAAACCGTCATCGAACCCATCGTTCTACCATTCCTAGACCGGCAAGGGAACTTGCTGTTCCAACAGGACAATGCACGTCCGCATGTATCCCGTTCCACCCAACGTGCTCTAGAAGGTGTAAGTCAACTACCCTGGCCAGCAAGATCTCCGGATCTGTCCCCCATTGAGCATGTTTGGGACTGGATGAAGCGTCGTCTCACGCGGTCTGCACGTCCAGCACGAACGCTGGTCCAACTGAGGCGCCAGGTGGAAATGGCATGGCAAGCCGTTCCACAGGACTACATCCAGCATCTCTACGATCGTCTCCATGGGAGAATAGCAGCCTGCATTGCTGCGAAAGGTGGATATACACTGTACTAGTGCCGACATTGTGCATGCTCTGTTGCCTGTGTCTATGTGCCTGTGGTTCTGTCAGTGTGATCATGTGATGTATCTGACCCCAGGAATGTGTCAATAAAGTTTCCCCTTCCTGGGACAATGAATTCACGGTGTTCTTATTTCAATTTCCAGGAGTGTATATTACGTTCGTCTTCCTCACTGTGTCTTCTACATCTACATTTCTACATTTATACTCCGCAAGCCACCCAACGGTGTGTGGCGGAGGGCACTTTACGTGCCACTGTCATTACCTCCCTTTTCTGTTCCAGTCGCGTATGGTTCGTGGGGAGAACGACTGTCTGAAAGCCTCCGTGCGCGCTCGAATCTCTCTCATTTTACATTCGTGATCTCCTCGCGAGGTATAAGTAGGGGGAAGCAATATATTCGATACCTCATCCAGTAACGCACCCTCTCGAAACCTGGACAGCAAGCTACACGGCGATGCAGAGCGCCTCTCTTGCAGAGTCTGCCACTTGAGTTTGCTAAACATCTCCGTAACGCTATCACGGTTACCAAATAACCCAGTGACGAAACACGCCGCTCTTCTTTGGATCTTCTCTATTTCTTCCGTCAACCCGATCTGGTACGGATCCCACACTGATGAGCAATACTCAAGTATATGTCGAATGTGTGTTTTGTAAGCCACCTCCCTTGTTGATGGACTACATTTTCTAAGGACTCTCCCAATGAATCTCAACCTGGCACCCGCCTTACCAACATTTAATTTTATATGATCATTCCACTTCAAATCGTTCCGCACGCATACTCCCAGATATTTTACAGAAGTAACTGCTACCAGTGTTTGTTCTGCTATCATGTAATCATACAATAAAGGATCCTTCTTTCTATGTATTCGCAATACATTACATTTGTCTATGTTAAGGGTCAGTTGCCACTCCCTGCACCAAGTGCGTATCCGCTGCAGATCTTCCTGCATTTCGCTACAATTTTCTAATGCTGCAACTTCTCTGTATACTACAGCATCATCCGCGAAAAGCCGAATGGAACTTCCGACACTATCTACTAGGTCATTTATATATATTGTGAAAAGTAATGGCCCCATAACACTCCCCTGTGGCACGCCAGAGGTTACTTTAACGTCTGTAGACGTCTCTCCATTGATAGCAACATGCTGTGTTCTGCTTGCTATAAATTCTTCAATCCAGCCACACAGCTGGTCTGATATTCCGTAGGCTCTTACTTTGTTTATCAGGCGACAGTGCGGAACTGTATCGAACGCCTTCCGGAAGTTAAGGAAAATAGCATCTACCTGGGAGCCTGTATCTAATATTTTCTGGGTCTCATGAACAAATAAAGCGAGTTGAGTCTCACACGATCGCTGTTTCCGGAATCCATGTTGATTTCTACAGAGTAAATTCTGGGTTTCCAAAAACGACATGATACTCGAGCAAAAAACATGTTCTAAAATTCTACAACAGGTCGATGTCAGAGATATAGGTCTATAGTTTTGCGCATCTGCTCGACGACCCTTCTTGAAGACTGGGACTACCTGTGCTCTTTTCCAATCGTTTGGAACCTTCCGCTCCTCTAGAGACTTGCGGTACACGGCTGTTAGAAGGGGGGCAAGTTCTTTCGCGTACTCTGTGTAGAATCGAAATGGTATCCCGTCAGGTCCAGTGGATTTTCCTCTGTTGAGTGATTCCAGTTGCTTTTCTATTCCTTTGACACTTATTTCGATGTCAGCCATTGTCTATTTGTTAACAAACTCTCCATCTTCTTCGCTAATGTTACCACTTTCACCTCTCCAATGATGCCAATGCAGCCACAATTGCCAATAATAACCACCATCGTGTAACAAACCAAGTCATCTTCATTGCCATCTTTCTTTCCCACTCATCTTACGTTCGGGATCAAGATAAAGTACTGAGCATGAAACGGATATGTTGCTGATATCAATGACATTTTGTTTTCGTTAAATTCGTAAATGCTGCAAAATAATCCAAGTCAAGGTGCCAACTTTGTCTGCGGAACAGTTTAGTTTATATGTTCTTTCGAAGTAGGCACGATGTGTGTCTTCTTTCGCCTAATGGATAACCTGGCTATCTCGCCGACAAAAAGTATTTTGTTTTTTGTCATTTATCGCCTACGAAAATGTATCCAAAGTCTGGTAAGGAGTAATAAAGAGCCTTCTCCTTCGTTTCCAACAACTAACAAATTAACTGTTGCATTCAAAAGTGTATGTATTTCTCTTGAAGACGATTCACATGAATATCAAACCAACACTGAATCCCCACATGAAAACACTGAGATAGGACGCACTATATAGGATCGGATTAACGCCAGTTAAGCGAGATGAAAGAGTACGTTCTGTGCAGTTTCTTATTATGTATTTTCCTTGTGAATGCTGCATGAGAAATTATAGACACAAACAGAGGCACAAAACCCAAGGAATTATACAGCAAAGTGGCAAAAGAAGTAATGCCATATCACCAGTAATTTGTGAAAACAAAACAGACTTTTGTGTAATGCTGATAACAATAAATGATACAAAACTATAACATTTTCGAGCAAAGCTTAATAAGCTACAATACGTTTAAGTGCTTACCCTACCACCAGTAACAACATGCCCCATTTTGGGGTAAATTGTTCCAAAGTGCATGAGCAGATATAATATCAAGTCAGCAATATTCCTGTTAGCTGAGCATAAGAAAAAAATATGTGATGAATCTATAATAATGGTGCTACATTATAATGTATTCGTTTAAAAATAGCTTTAAAACCTCCTCGTACAAAAATTATTGAAAACTTATAACAACTAGCCCTCATATCCCTTACCTCGAATCAGGAAATTAGCTTGTTTGCAGCACAAGCATCCACATGGACAATGCAATTACTTCTGCAGAGCTACTATGGAATGTTCCCATGACGACCATTGTTGTGACTTCCCTTGATGCATAGCAGAGAGGGAGATGCACGGACACTGGTGTGCCCAGTAACAATACTGGACACAGGGGTGGCACCATATCATCTTGTCAGATGAGACACACACTTCTACTTACAGCTTCACAATACAAATATCGATATCTGGAAGCTACGTGGAGAATGAATGTTACCAGTTTGTATTCGTCATCGTCATATTGGCCGAACAGTTGCCAAGATGGTATAGACTACTTTTAGGTACACAATATGATCACGTCTGGTGTGTCTAGAGTGTAATTTAGGACAGCAACCATTACATTTCTGATGGGTTAAGGCCAGGTGCCGTGCCCTTTCTTCACGGCGTCCATGACATTAACTTTCAACAAGATAACACAAGACCACATATTGCCCATTTTGTTTGGAACTACCTCAATACAGAGTTTCTATGACCATAACCCTGCCTAGCACGTTCTGCAGAGAACTGAAAACATCTGGCAATAAGTCGGCAAGGTTTCCATGACACCACTCACACACAAAATGGCATCAACAGGAACTAGCATGGTGGCAGCATGTGCATGCCATCTACTGGCCTCTGAGTAAACGGTAGTTAACGCAGAGGACAGTGTCAGTGCGTTTCTTTGTTCTCGCAGCCTATGGTGAAGTACGCAGCTATCTTTGTTCATGCAGACCACGCTGAGTGCCAGGCGCTGCAGGTGGCCAGCCTCACCCATCTAGAAACTGGTGGGAAAGGCTCAGTCCGTGCTGAGCTGTTGGTGTGGCAGCAGTTGTGTGAGCACAATGTATTCGGTTGATAAGATGTTGGTGCTGAACAGAGAGGATTTAACTGCATTACCTGTGAGCATGCAACCAAGCACTGCATCCATAGCTTCCTACATTAGGATTGAAAAGAGATGATAATGGAGGAGCGTAAGAAGAATACTTTTCGGCAAATAATAGTGATGCAGTGGGATGGCTTGAAGATACATTTCGCAACTGATACAGACAGATACTTGCACTTGAACCACAGTCAGCGGTCAGCTGCTGCAAGATTGTCAGCTGAGTGGATGTCTCTCATTCTGCTCATTATGTATGATCTTTGTTTTGATGAGGGATACAGTATTTGTGAGAGTTTTCTTGAGAAAACCATTACATTAGAATTCCTTTTTTATACAGAAAAGTGTGAATGTGGTTGTCTTGGACACCTGTCAGTAAATTTTTGATTGTTTTAAATGTTGACTGAAAAGTTTGCAGATACCAATAGGTAAAATTGAAAATAACAACAACTTCCAGAGTCGCCATCAGCCTTGTGCCCAACTTTCGATGGAGTGTGTGAGAAACGGTGTGTGTAACTGTGGGAGACCCTGATGATGCTTCTGTGTCAGATGATGTATTAGCTTCAGAGAGAATGTGGTGTTGGCCATGTCAGTAACAAATTTCCCATAGTCATTCAACTATTTGACGTCATATCTATCTTCTAGGTTATTCAAATTTTCTCCATGTTAATTACACACTACCCCAGTCCTAAGTGAGTCATTCACTGTGCAAAAAATCTGTTGTGAGTGGGAAGGGGGGGAGGGCGATGAGAGATGCCAAATTTTATTGGTTTGACCCCTTCCAGCCGGCCGCAGTGGCCATGCTGTTCTCGGCGCTGCAGTCCGGAACCGCAGGGCTGCTACGGTCGCAGGTTCGAATCCTGCCTCGGGCATGGATGTGTGTGATGTCCTTAGTTAGGTTTAAGTAGTTCTAAGTTCTAGGGGACTGATGACCTAAGATGTTAAGTCCCATAGTGCTCAGAGTCATTTGAACCATTTTTTTTTTTTGACCCCTTCCATTTTTAGTGCCCACATGAGCAGTTTTCGGTGAGAATGGGTCAGATAAAAAGATGACATAACAAATGATCGAGTACCGTGAGCTTTAACTTCTTATTGCTATGATTAAACTGGGTAACGGTACTACCTTCATTTCCATATATTTTCTGGTGTCTGGTTTGTGACCACTCTACACGGTCGAAATAAACTAGACACGGCAGTTTTCGCATGTCTGTCGAGCTCCTGTAAGGATGCCGACGGTTGACAATGATATACAGTCGGTGGGAGGGGGCGGGGGGGGGGGTGAGGGGAGTAGTCCGAGGCGACCCACTGGGACAGCCAGCAAGGGCCAACCTGTCAGTTTTGTGTCACGCCGTGTAAGGATGATTCAGATGGCTCTAAGCACTATGGGACTTAACATCTGAGGTCATCAGTCCCCTGGACTTAGAACTACTTAAAGCTAACTAACCTAAGGACATCACACACATCCATGCCCGAGGCAAGATTCGAAGCGGTGTAAGGATCACGTGACTTCCAGAGACGTCTAAACACGACGGTCCGGCGCCATGCCAATCACATTATGGGAGGACAAGTGCCTCCTTGTCGTTTTTTCGCGTTTTGCTTGTAGTAGTGCGCCTGTGTGTGACTGTGCGGGCAGTGTCAGAGAGGTCTTCTGAGAAATGCACATCTCGCACATCAAGGTGTGCGATTCAGTGGCGCACATGCAGACAGGCTGCTTTACTTGTTCTGTTTCGTGTCCAGACGACTGAGGCTTCCCGTGTACGCAAAAAAGTGCCGCCAAATTTTTGCGACAAACCGGTCAATTGGGGGAGGATTATGACGTGTTCTGGAGGGGTTGTTTGGGGCGATTTGTATGCAAGTAACTGGCGTTAAGATCCACGGCCTGCCGCTATTGGCAGTCTTGCGATTTTCTGGGATCGACAAGCACTAATTTTTCTGAGTTTCTCTCCAGAGGGGAACTTTTTGGGGCACCCTCATCCGGTCCAAACAGAGGTATGACGTGGAGTAAGGACCGGTGTCCCGGTCGAGTTAGGTGTGTTATTACTGCCTCGGTAACAAGGGCAGAGTTTCGTGGATTCGCACCCAGACGGCCGGTCGGAATAATTTAGATTTCGGAGACGTGATTTGTGCAGGTACATCAGTTTAGGTCTGCAGATCGAGACGGAGGTCAGCAGCCCTGATAGTAGCCCGCAGACGAACTCGACGCTGATAGCTGTCTCTACGTGCATCGAGATTAGTGACAGGTAATGCATGAGCACCTCTGGTACAGAAGGCACTTAGACAAGTTACCCTGAAACCCTCACCAGCGTGCATATCATCATCGTGGCTGCAGCAGACCTTTATTTGCATGTAGACTGTATTTACTTCCTTTCGTACTCAATCACTGTTCCACAATAGTGGAGTCCGCAGCTTGTGGTCTAGTGGCTAGCATTGCTACCTCTGGATCACGGGGTCCCAGATTCGATTCTCAGCCAAGCTGGGGATTTTCTCTGCCTGGAGACTGGGTGCTTGTGTTGGCCTCACAATTTCATCAGCATCATCATTCGTGACAGTGGCTAGACTGGACTGTGTAAAAATTGGACTGCATAAAAATTGGAACGCCCCACAAACCAACCATCATCATCAAACAATAGTGGTGATTCAAGCAGTTAGGAAATATCACTATTGTCACAACTGTTGACAGGAAATACAGTCACTTGTTAGGATCCCACTTCAACATTGCTAAATTTTTGGAAATTTGTGGTAAATAAAAGCAAGAAAAAGAACTTTTTTAACCATTTGCTATGAACATGTATCACAATCCCGAAAAATCTGAATATTTAGCTATGAATTTTTATAATTGTCACCATTTGAACTCATAATTTTTTATAAACACTTACATGGCAATTGCTCCAAGTTTGGCCATTTCCCATCACCACTGCTGCAGGCACTGCTACTGACTGACCATTTCACAATGCGACGAGCACATGATCACAAATAGGCACTGTCAAAGACTGATGATGGTTGTAGGGGGGTATTAGGCTTTATATACCGTCAGGTTCCGCCCTCTCTTCTGCAGAGGAGCAATAGGAACTCAGAATGCCATACCAGTAATTTAGAACGTGCCCTCTTTTTGTTCAAGCAGGCTGGAGCAGTTTGGTGCAGGTGCCTGAGAAACAGAATGCTGATGTGTGGGGAGAGCTATCTTGCAAACAAATTCTGGGATAAACAGATACAGCCGAGCGGTCTGAGGCGCTGCAGTCATGGACTGTGTGGCTGATCCTGGCGGAGGTTCGAGTCCTCCCTCGGGCATGGGGGTGTGTGTTTGTCCTTAGGATAATTTAGGTGAAGTAGTGTGTAAGCTTGGGGACTGATGACCTTAGGAGTTAAGTCCCATAAGATTTCACACACATTTGAACACATTTCTGATAAACAGATAGAGGGAACTTTTAAAAACATACTTTGGCTCAAATGGCTCTGAGCACTATGGGACTTAACATCTATGGTCATCAGTCCCCTAGAACTTAGAACTACTTAAACCTAACTAACCTAAGGACAGCACACAACACCCAGTTATCACGAGGCAGAGAAAATCCCTGACCCCGCCGGGAATCGAACCCGGGAACCCGAGCGCGGGAAGCGAGAACGCTACCGCACGACCACGAGCTGCGGACAAAAACATACTTTGTTTGCTGGCAAGTGACTGCATGTAGCTGGAAAACTGATGCAGCTGCTATATTTAGAAAAGACACCCTTTGATCACTCTGGGATAAACAGATAGCCTGGCACTTCTGGCACCACCTGCATCCCTCGAAATGCATGTTGCTGTTTGTTAGGGCACAGCTTTGGGAGGAAGACGCTAACTTAAAAAACAAATATATTGTTTATTCTAGAATCTAGATGGTGTGGTAGGCATCCATCTCAGCACGCCTCGGGAACGGTGGCTCACATCACAACTGTCTGCCCATTCCCTTTGACCATTGGCACACTGTGTGGTAGTGGGATGTGGGAAGACAGGTCCAGTGTGTGTGAGCCGGGCCCTCAATGTTACGCATGACACCTCTGAGCCGGTTCCCCTGCTGATTGCCAGATACAGCCCCAAGCAGTGTACGCTATACCACTTGTGCATCTGCTCATTCAGCTATAGGGCACTACACGAGTGACACCTCTCACTGAACACCCATGACAATGCGGCACAGTGTGCTGTGCATTAAATACCCGATTACAAGCATCGTGTGTAGTACCTGGCAGTGCACTGTTCGAGCGTCTTAACGGTGATGCAACCACAGTATACAATACAATCAGAAGTTAAACAAAATTCGAAATTCCCACCATTAGGGTAGGTGGGGGAGGAGGAGGGGTTGGGAGGAGAAGTGGGTGGGCTCCCAGGAGCCAGCTGGGGAAACCCATTACCTCATCTGGGGACGGGGGGTGGGGATAATTAATTGGTCAATTTAATTAATTTGCCTATCAATTTGATATAAAAATGTCCTCATGTCGCCATCATCCCACTACTGATGTGGACTCTGACCACAATGTATTGGTTATGAACTGGAGATTTAAGCTAAAAAAATTGCAAACAGTTAGGAAATTAAGAAATTGACACCTGGAGAAGTTGAAAGAATCAGAGGTTATTTAAAATTTCAGAGGGGGCATTAGGCAATGGAAGACTAGAACATGTAGAAGGATCATTGCAGAAGACGAATGGGTAGCTTTGAGAGATGAAATGGTGAAGGCAGCACAGGATCCCCATAGGTAAAATGACAAGGCCTTGTCGAAACCCTTGGATAAAACAGGAGTGTTGAATTTAACTGATGAAAGGAGAAAATTTAAAAATGCAGCAAATGAATCAAGTGAAAGGGAATACAAACGTCTAAAAATGAGGTTGACAGAAAGTACGAAATGGCTTAGTAGGGATGGCGAGAGGACAAATGTAAGGATTTAGAAGCATATTTCACTAGGGGAAGAATAGATACCGCTTACAGGAAAATTAAAGAGGCCTTTAGAAAAAAGAGAAACAGCTGTATGAATATCAAGAGCTCAGAAAGAATACCAGGCCTAACCAAAGAAGGGAAAGTAGAAATGTGTACAAGGGAGATAAACTTGAAAGCAATATTATATAAAGGGAAGAGGACATAGATGAGGATGAGATGGGAGATATGAAACTTCTAGAAGAATTTGACAGAGCACTCACAGATCTAAGTCGAAACAGTGCCTCGGAAGTAGACGAGATTCCATTACAACTACTGATAACCTTGGGAGAGCCAGCCACGACAAAATAAATCAGCCTGGCGTTCAAGATGCACTCATAGAACTTGTGCTATTCTCGAAAGCCTTAGTTTCTTTGTGACTAACTTTTCCTGGTAATTTACTATTCTGTTCCCAGAATGTGATTTTCATTCCGCAGCAGAGGTTATGCTGGTATGAATCTTCCTGGCAGATTAAAGCTGTGTGCCAGGTCGAGACTCGAAGTCAGGACCTTTGCCTTTCACAGGCAAGTACTCTACTGACTGAGCTACTCAGGCACGACTCAAGACCCGTCCTCACAGTTTTACTGTCCTGCTAGCATTTAAAATAGATTCAACATAGTTCATATTTATACTGCTCATGAAGGCTGATTCCCGCAGAATAAAGAACAAACTCCAAACACAAAGTGCCGTTAGTGGAAATGATGAAGCTTAAGTAGTAAAGTCTACCAACATGGTCACTTCACTAGAATACAAATGAGGCGCTGAGATACATTTGGGCCTACAGCACACAGCTGTCGGTCCCACATTTAAGTGAATATCAGAGGAACCACTGATACAGCGTTTCGTGAATTTCCATATATACAATGCGGGCCTACAGCCATATAAACCTGACTCGCCGTAAGGTCAACAGATTTCAGAAGCATAGATAAACGCTACAATCTCACAATCGATGGAGACGTTCTTTAGGGCCTTACGATTCTCAGGGCCTTAAATGGACACTGTATGATAAAATTCGTAACTTAATGTACTATAATTCATTCAGAAACCGACAAAATAGGTTTATTGTCAGTACAGCTTTAACATATACTGACATCCAGTCTAATTTTACTACAGTATATAGCGAGTGAATTAGCATATCTGAGGAGTGTGCTACCATCTAGCAGAATTTATGGCCAGTGAATGGGGATAAAAGTCTGCCGCAGTCTGCTACCACCTGGTGGCTCTGACTTGAACTTCTAGTTGAGTGGCAAGGGCTAGCTGTGCATGTCGTGAACTGTGCATGGTGTTTAAACAAATATGCATGTGTTTACCCTAAGGCTCCTGTAAGTACGAGCTGGCCCATCCGCCATTTTCTTTCCCAGAGCTCTGAAGTGTAAACGTTCTGCGGTACTATAGGATTTGCGTCACGGCATTTTGGAACGAAATAAACTGTTCTAACCACTCTAGAAGGGGATTTAGAATGGTTCGTTTCCCAGAAGATTCGGAGAGAAGAAAAAAATGGGCTGTTAACTGTCGTCGCGAAAACTGGGAACCCTGGCGGAGCGCACAGTTATGTATTGTAAGTAAATAATATTTTAGGGAAAGCTTGCAACAGTTAGACTGGGATTAAGTGTACAGGGAACCTAATGCTAATTTAAAATTTAACCTGTTTCATGATACCTTGGTGAGTATATTTCAAAACAGTTTCCCTAAGAAAACCATGAAACATAATTATAAGGAACTATCTAGAAAGCCTTGGCTTACTAAATGAATAATAGTATTTTGTTAACAGAAAAGAGAAACGTATCTTTTAGCTAGGAGGAGCAATGATCCAGAAACAGTCAAACATTGTAAAATCTACTACACTGCATTAAGAAAATTCGTTACAAAATCTATAAGTATGTGCATTATGTCTGAAATTAGCACCTCTTATAATAAAATTAAAACAATGTGGAATATTGTTAAAAGGAAAACAGAACATCCAAGAGCACAGGAAGACTGTATTTCTGTCAAACTCAATGAAAAGTTTGTTAACAAAATGTCAGAGGCAGAAAATATTTTAATAATCATTTATTAACTGATGTAGAGAAAACAGGATCCAGCTGTTCATTACAAAATGCAGGGCTGTATTTGTAAGAGGCAGTACCTATGCAATTTGATAAAACTGAAATTCAACCAACCTCTCCTACTGAAATTAGGAAAATAATAAATTCATTCAAAAGTTAAAGCCCACATGGAATTGATGGCATTTTCAACAGAGTACTAAAAGGTTGTTCCAAAGAGATAAGTAGGATTCTCAGCCACAATGTAGTAGCTAACTGAAACAGGGCGTTCTTCCAGATAGATTGGAATATTCTATTGTTAAATAATTGCATAAAAAGTGGGATATGTCTGATGCTAACAACTACTGCCCAATCACTTCTGACCACTTTATCCAAAATTCTTGAAAAAGTAATGTATTCAAGAGTAGCTTCATATATTTGTAACAATGAAGTACTAACAAAATGTCAATTTGGTTTCCAAAACGGCTTCTCGACAGAAAATGCTACTTATGCTTTCGCTGATCAAATATTAAATGTTCTGAATAACCGAACATCACCCTTTGGGGTTTTTTATGATCTTTCAAAGGCTTTTAACTGTGTGAATTATGAAATTATTGTAGATAAGCTTAAGTATTGTGGTATGAGTGGGACAGTGCCAAATGGTTTACTTCTTATTTAACTGGAAGAAAGCAGAAGGTTGAAATTAACATTACAGATAGTCAGCCATTTGTCAACTTTAGCTATTTTCCATATTTACACATAACTTGTGCTTTACCTTGGAGAAGGAATTATGTAGTGTGTAAGTGTTAAGTGTGTTCCTGTGTGTCATGGAAATTTAACAAAGCAAGTCTTCGTTCGATCAGAAGTGTTGTGTTTGGTGAGTTTCGTATTTATACTTGGTAGTTGTGCAAATATGCACTTTAGATGCAGCCACGCCAACTCGTACTTATAGGAGCCTGGTACATGATTTAATAAACGTCATTATCGAATATTTCATTTGAATTCCGCGAAGAAAATAAAACATAAACATAGTACGTGATTCTATCACAGAACTATACATGTTTCTTGCACCATTATTCTTCATTCGGACAGCAAAGAAAAGCAACAATAAGCAAATACAAACGCGAGATTTTTGTATCTAATCCACATATCGATGAAAACGTGAGCGCATTGAAAGCTCAAAATAGCACGATCTAAGGCTCCATGCATGACAGTTCTATAATACCTCAGAAGACTTGAACAAAACAAAACAGTTCACATTAGCTAGGTGCTTTGTTTGGCATTCGCTGGGAAACAAAATGGCGGATGCGCCAACCTGTATTTTTAGAAGCTCTAGTTTACCCCGTCAGGCAATTACGTTACGCGAGTTGCGCATGCGCAAAAGCTCCTTAAAACGTGCACAACTGAAGATGTGCTCGCGACACTGATGCAAAATCTCACAGAGTGTAGAGGAGCAGTAGTGCGGTAGATTTAAGCGGCGTATCTCACAGATTGCAGCATCTATGTCACATTTAACAGCGTTCAAAGGATAATAACCAATAAATCCGCAAGATGTCGTAAGTTAGAGTGTTCATGTGCTCTTGTGCTCTTATACAGCTGCTGCCACAGGTTAAGATGTAGGATTCGCCCCAAATCCCAGCGTCCAGTATCACTGCTTTCTCTCGTTTCGGCTGTCATTTCCTCTACAGACATTCAGAATCTCATTGAAAGTATCACCAGCAAAGCTGAAGCTGTCATAAAGGCCAAGGGTGGAAGTATACCATATTAATGTCCACTATTAGGTGTCCAAATTCTTTTGATCAGTTAGAGTGTACATTCGCACAGTGAATTAAACTCTTTTGTTCACATGCTGTGCCAAAACAGTCTGACAGCCTTGTTGCTGTGATCAGAATACAGGGTGATTCAAAAAGAATACCACAACTTTAAAAATGTGTATTTAATGAAAGAAACATAATATAACCCCTCTGTTATACATCATTACAAAGAGTATTTAAAAAGGTTTTTTTCACTCAAAAACAAGTTCAGAGATGTTCAATATGGCCCCCTCCAGGCACACGAGCAATATCAACCCGATACTCCAACTCGTTCCACACCCTCTGTAGCATATCAGGCGTAACAGTTTGGATAGCTGCTGTTATTTCTCGTTTCAAATCATCAATGGTGGCTGGGAGAGGTGGCCGAAACACCATATCCTTAACATACCCCCATAAGAAAAAATCGCAGGGGGTAAGATCAGGGCTTCTTGGAGGCCAGTGATGAAGTGCTCTGTCACGGGCTGCCTGGCGGCCGATCCATCGCCTCGGGTAGTTGACGTTACGGACAGATAAGTGCCAATGTGGTGGCGCTCCATCCTGCTGAAATATGAATTGTTGTGCTTCTTGTTCGAGCTGAGGGAACAGCCAGTTCTCTAACATCTCCAGATACTGTAGTCCAGTTACAGTAGCACCTTCGAAGAAAAAGGGACCAAAAACTTTATTGGCTGAAATGGCACAGAAAACGTTCACCTTAGGCGAGTCACGTTCATACTGAGTTGTTTCCCGCGGATTCTCAGTGCCCCATATACAGACATTGTGACGGTTGACTTTCCCGTTAGTGTGGAAAGTTGCTTCATCACTAAACACAATCTTTGAAACGAAAGATTCCTCTGTTTCCATTTGAGCAAGGATAAAATCACAGAAATCGATTCTTTTAATCTTATCAGCTGCAGACAGTGCTTGAACCAATTTCAGACGATAAGGTTTCATAACTAACCTTTTTCGTAGGACTCTCCATACAGTTGATTGTGGAATTTGCAGCTCTCTGCTAGCTCTGCGAGTCGATTTTCCTGGGCTGCGAACAAATGCTTGCTGGATGCGTGCTACATTTTCATCACTGGTTCTCGGCCGTCCAGAACTTTTTCCTTTGCACAAACACCCATTCTCTGTAAACTGTTTATACCAACGTTTAATACACCACCTATCAGAAGGTTTAACACCATACTTCGTTCGAAATGCAGGCTGAACAACTGTCGTCGATTCACTTCTGCCGTACTCAATAACACAAAAAGCTTTCTGTTGGGCGGTCGCCATCTTAGCATCAACTGACGCTGACGCCTAGTCAACAGCGCCTCAAGCGAACAAATGTACAACTAAATGAAACTTTATAGATCCCTTAATTCGCCGACAGATAGTGCTTAGCTCTGCCTTTTGTCGTTGCAGAGTTTTAAATTGCTAAAGTTGTGGTATTCTTTTTGAATCACCCTGTATTTTCATTTCTATCATGGCATACAAATCACTAGGTCCTCAGTATCAAATGGAAAGACGTGTAGCTATTGCGTATGACTTCTCTCTATATATGATCATAAACCAGGATAAAAAGTTGTAACTGCCATCTGCTTTAGCATAGTATCTGTAGCACAGCAATAAGCAATACATGTAAACCCACGTAGAACTACTCTTTAGTGACACAGGCATACATGAATATGGGAAAAAATGAAAGAATTATATCATATGTGATTATCATTAACAACCATGTACGTCACTTTACCCAGTCATACATGAGTCCATCCTTACTTTATTTTATTTATTTCTTCTTAGGTTCTGTGAGACCGTGTAAGAATTAGCTGTCTGGATATGAAAACGGTCAAAATGGTTCAAATAGCTCTAAGCACTATCGGCCTTAACATCTGAGGTCATCAGTCCCCTAGACTTAGAACTTCTTAAACCTAACTAACCTAAGGACAGCACACACATAGATACCCGAGGCAGGATTCGAACCTGCGACCGTAGCAGCAGCGCGGTTCCAGACTGAAGCGCCTTGAACCGATCGGCCCCAACGGCCGGCTGAGAACGGTCATACCATAACAATTCAAGGAACACTGGTAAAAGATAGGAACAAAAACAAAAGCTGTGATAGAATGACAGATTTGTCTCTCCTACTGCTCACCTGGTCTGACTATATTTCAGAGACGTTACAGATTATTTTATAAGGCCCTCACAGTATCCTAGATGAATTATTGTCGACCTTACGTCTGAAATAAGTTTTTAGTTTCATGATTTCTCCCGTGAACAACGGTTCCCAGTTTTTAGCAATTTTTTTTTTCTTCGTGGCACATCGTATAGATTTCAGACAGACAGAAAAGTGCCTGGTTTGCTCTGTAAGCATCACGGCCTGTACGTCACACATAATTGTAGGATGTCGACATTAAAAGGATAGGCCATCTTGCTGGCGTCAATCTCACCCAAGACTAATCCACGTCCACTTTAAGGCACACGGCGGACTCTACAGAGCTTGGCTCAAATGGCTCTGAGCACTATGGGACTTAACATCTGAGGTCATCAGTCCCCTAGAACTTAGAACTACTTAAACCTAACTAACCTATGGACATCACACACATCCATGCCCGAGGCAGGATTCTAACCTGCGACCGTAGCGGTCGCGCGGTTCCAGACTGTAGCGCCTAGAACCGCGCGGCCACCCCGGCCGGCTCTACAGAGCTAATTCACATATTCGTAGAATAAGGGAAGCATATATAATTTGATGATACGTTTCATGATGAACTTTTGTCAGTAAACAGAAACTAGATCTCGCCCGTCTATTTTCCGTGACAAAAACTTTAAAAACGAGTGTTTACTCTAAAGTGTATACCAAATACATGCGACAGTTAACATTCACATGTTGTAATGAAAATTCGAATCTCCAGATACCACTCGTAATTCAGCAAGGAATGCAGCTAGCAGACGGTTATAGATGTTTTTTGCATCCATTGGCTCGAGAAAGCAGTATCAATTCCGTTTGCTGAGAAAGTGGCTTGCCAACACACACCGCAGTACTACGTCAACGGACGTTCTTCACTAACATCATTGTGTCCAGTTTATAAGTTTTCAGATTTTTAAAAATAAACCGTCCTAGTTTCTCCGCGATAAATACAGTTTCATCCATTTCATTTCCTTGTATACACTTCCTCATGTAGATCGACTAGTTGAAAAACGAACAGAAGCCATAGTACAGAGCACATGCGTTCTCCCTGAAAACAATGTTCAAATGTGTGTGAAATCTTATGGGACTACACTGCTAAGGTCATCAGTCCCTAAGCTTACACACTACTTGCCCTAAATTATCCTAAGGACAGACAAACACACCCATGCCCGAGGGTACACACAGCGGACAACACGGAAACTCCAGTAGATGTGACTCATGGTTCTTTGTTCATGCGAGACTGGATTGCTTGGAGGATGCTTCCGTGAGACCTTCACCGAGTACAGTTACGGGTTTTGGGACAGGCTCCAAGCGTCGCACGTGCAAAGCATGTGAAGACTGTCGCTCGGTTAGTTTCAATTTGTAATGATACTTAAAAGAACATTCCACTTCAATCGGCTTCAGCTGACCGTAGCAGAGTTCTGTTATTCTACCATATCGTGCCGTACTGATTAAATTGTCTTTGTAGCTCAAGGATATTTTTGCTAGTAATTCACCATCGTCAGTCTCAGAATTTTCAACAGCTACATCGGCGATTTTGGTTGTTATGTCTCCTCCAGTTTATCATTTAGCAGTAAATGTACAACAAAGTTGATAGTTTTACGTGAAAAGTTTCACAGGCGAGCTTAACGAAAAAATAAAGTATTATAAATGGCTACCTTTATTCGGACACGAAATGTTCATCATCGTCATTGGAGGAACGTTTTTACATTATACTTATATTCCAAATAATTTTATATGCTTGTCTCCAATGTAGATTATGAATATTTCATGACCGAGTAAAGGTAACAACTAATAATACATTGCTTCGATAATCTTCTCTGATGTTTTTCATGTAAATCTAACAATGGTGTCGATCACTTATTGCTATGTGATAAAATTGAAGCGACAGTATATTCACTGAAAGTTGATCTGTAGCTAGGAAACGTGTTGGACTTAAACAGGAATATAAAATATCGAGACTAAATACGACTTACTGCTAGCAAAAATATTTATAACCTATAAACTATAAGCGTGAAAGGTCCATGACAAAATGACCGTTTCTAATACAGTTTCTTTTCTTTCATGTTATTATTAATTACAGACGAACGTTTACTATGAGTAAAAATAGCTATCAATCTCTATCATTCACTGTAGTTATTAGAAAATAGCTCCGTTACCGGCTTTGAATCGATTTGTTCGTCTTTATAAGATTGTCCACATTTCTGTTCTGTCCTTTACCAAATTCCGACCACAAGATGCCGGCGGTGTAACTTCCTGAGCGTGATGGTCAGGTGAGGAAGGACCGATGTCAGGAAGATCACAAAAATGGTTCAAATGGCTCTGAGCACTATGCGACTTAACTTCTGAGGTCATCAGTCCCCTAGAACTTAGAACTACTTAAACCTAACTAACCTAAGGACATCACACACATCCATGCCCGAGGCAGGATTCGAACCTGCGACCCTAGCGGTAGCCCGGTTCCAGACTGGAGCGCCTAGAACCGCACGGCCACTCCGCCCGGCCAGGAAAATTACAAATTCATGTTTTTTACCCTTAGCAGGTGAAACAATGTAATCATCTTCGTAAAAATATCCTATGCTCTTTTTGAGGAACTGACATCCACCACTGAAATTGTCCATATAGTGCATAACATCCACATAGATTTTGGAGATACAGCTGATTCACGTCTCGTCAACACCATGGTCATTTCGTGTGGGACAATAACCATGTGGGAGAACATAGTGGAAAGAATTAGCCGTGACCTCATCAAGGGAACCATCCTCGCACTCGCCCTCATTGATTCTGGAAAACCATGGAAAATCTAAACCTGAATGACCAGAAAATTGAATTATGCTGGTATTAAACACAGTGTCAACTCGTTTAGTCATTTGGTCGCCTTTGAAGACTGTGCTCAGTGCACAGAAAATCTCATTATCTCGTTACAACGACGTATGTGCGGTGCAAGCTACAGCTCCATCTTTATGTCTGTTGCTGCTTCCGGTGATTTCTTTGCTGTTTGGATTATATTGTAACCGAATTCCAGTTTTATTCTGTCCTCCCTGTACAAAAAGTTCCATCCCTGTGAGTTGACATAGTGGTTAGCACACTGGACTCACATTCTGGAGAGGCAGGTTTCAAATCCCAGTCTGGCCACCATCTAATTTTGGTTTTTCCAGGTTTTCCTTAACTGATTATAGCGAATGCCAGGACAGTTCTGGTACGATGATAATGGACGTAGTGGATGCGAAATGACCTTGAACAGTAAACTCTCGCGTTGGCGGGGTGAACGGACTACACCGACGTTCTTGAAATGTAAGCGCCTATTCACCACCGCCCAAACACATCGTATCTACGTCAGAACGGAACGAGCTTTTCTTTGTGAAAGAATTCGTACAACACGGAGATACTTGGCAAGAACGGATGAGGAACGTTTGGACAATTTCTTTCAATTAAGTAGCAGAATGCATCGAGACAACTGAGACAAACAAGATTGACAGCATCACTCGCAGGAACATTCAAAACGAACTCGATTGCTGCACTGAGAGACAAAAGGAAAAGTTTTCAAGATCCCTGAAGCAGATTGACAAGGAGATTCCTGACATATCACGCACAATGGTCTAACTCACTGAACGACAATTGGTAAAAGAGGAACAGTCTGCCTTTCAAAACGAGGGAATTTCGCTATCATCCCGAGACCCATATCTGTGGAGAACATCATTGTTAATAGCTAATCGGTCATTCGGACCCTTCCTTGTAAAAGAGCTACTGAAACAGCCAGGATACTGCACCGAGCAAAACCACAAGCTTGTATCCTGAAGAAAGAAGAGATACAGGTTATCAAGAGTCTTAACGTCGACAAGAGTGTATTGGTACTGCCTGCCGATAAGGGAAATGCAACCGTCGTAATGAAGACCAAAGATTATGAGCAGAAGATTCGGGACCCATTAGATCCCACGACGTATCGAAAACTAAGCGCAGATCCGACACTGCGGATCGCACGGAACACGAATCGGTTAATCAAGGCGTCTTCTCTCTCGGCGCACATACAGAGTAACCTGCGCAACACAGAAGCCCTACCACGTCCTGTATGGATTACCAAAGATCCATGACAATAATGTTCCATTAAGACCGATTTTTAGTGCCTCTGGCTCACAGGTGTATAAACTGGCCAAATACTTGACCTCTCTGCTCTAGCCGTACGTGGGGAAGAGTGACACATACACAAAGGACTCAGGACATGTCACCGTAAATCTGAAGAAACTAAAACTTGGACGATACTTCATCGTGGTCAGCTCTGATTTTGTTTCTTTGCTTATCAAAGTGGCACTCAGTGACTCTCTGGAGCACATTGATACCATTTTCCCGGAAGACGCCACGAAACTCTTCATCTATGTCTCACCACAAGCTATTTCACGTGGAATGCCAACTTCTACGAACAGCTGGAAGACGTCGCGATGGGCAGTCCTCTTAGTCCACGATGATACCTTAGTTGTGTGGAGCCATGGTGACGAACAGCCCGATGACTTCCTAGGCGACTTGAACAGCCTCCATGCCAACATAAAATTTATCATGGAGGTAGGAATAGACAAACAGCTACCCTTTCTAGACGTGCTGGGCACGAGGGATGGTGAAAACTATGGGACTTAACATCTGAGGTCATCAGTCCCCTAGAACTTAGAACTACTTAAACCTAACTAACCTAAGGACATCACACACATCCATGCCCGAGGCAGGATCCGAACCTGCGACCGTAGCGGTCGTGCGGTTCCAGACTGAAGCACCTAGAACCGCTCGGTCACAGCGGCCGGCTGGACCGATGACATCACCAGTTTGGTCCCATAGGTCCTTACCACAAATTTCCAAAAAAATTTCCCTTGCACGCAGACATGTACACCATGTGGAGAAATTAGACTTGCTATTTTGATACTGTGAATGATAGCACGAGATATATTGCCAAGGAATATGGGATCAGTCACAGGAGTGTAGTTCGGATCTTGTATCGACATAAATTCTACTCTTACCATCTGTTATTACATCAGGCACTCGGAGGACGCGATTTCTTAAGTTTTGTTGGTTTCTTCAGCACCGCTTGGGAGACATACTACGTTTCGTCAGCGTGTGCTCTTTACCGACGAAGCAACGTTTAAGTACCACGGTCATATAAATTTACGTAACATGCACTACTGGGCAGCTGAAAATGCACGCTGGCATCGTCAGGTACAACAACGACCGTGAAGCATAAACGCATGGTGCGGCATCATAGGAAATTCCATTGTGGGGCCTTATTTCATTCCACACACCTTTAATGCAAATATGTAGGCACACTTTTTTACGAGCATCGTATCTGTTCTTCTAGAAGAGATAACACTCGATAAATGGTAGTGTACATAAATGGTTCCTACTCGACGGCTGCGCAGTTCACTCTTCCCGTGTTGCAAAACAACACTGAACGAAAAGTTTCTTGACCGTTGCAGGGGACGAAGTGCAGCAGTACAGTGGCTTGCCAGGTCTCTTGATTTGACTGCTCTTCGTTTCTTTCTATGGGAAGCACTAAAATATTGAGTTTGTCATGAAGCCCCAACTACGTCAGAAGATATGGGCCGTCGAATCGCCACAGCATGCAACGGCTTATCAGCCAACGTTCGTCTATCCCTCGAACGGCGACTGCAAAATTAATGTGCCTTACAGTTCATGGTAATTAATTTAAGCACATACCGTACTTACGTAAAGTGTAAAACTACGTTTTGTTAAGATACGTATTTATTTTGTGGGTGGCATGTCCTGAGTTTTTCTGAATATACTCACTAATTTATTTAAAGCGTATTCCTTCTAATTAGAATTTCTAATTCAAAATGGTTCAAATGGCTCTGAGCACTATGGGAATTAACATCTGAGGTCATCAGTCCCCTAGAACTTAGAACTACTTAAACCTAACTAACTGAAGGACATCACACACATCCATGCCCGAGGCAGGATTCGAACTTGCGACCGTAGCAGTCGCGCGGTTCCGGACGGAAGCGCCTAGAACCGCTCGGCCACCGCGACCGGCAATTCCTAATTACGATTACAACAAACTTACTTGGTACTTTTCTTTTCATTAGGATGAATGAATGACAGACATTACTGTTTAGGCTTTGACACGTAAGCAGCAACGGAAAACTGGCTGACGAAACTATAGTTGTGTCCACAAAAACCTGGAAACGTACGGACATTTGAAGTAGTTTTCCTAAGAGCCATCTAATGCGCCAGACAGTAGTCTATGCCGTAGTTCCACATTAAAAAAATCATATCTGACCCTGTATCTAAGTCAAATAGGAAATGAGGTTCTATTTTAGTTGCGTAGGCCCCTGTTGCTGCATACAGCGCCGAGCCTCACATGAAAGCTCTGCTCGGCGGTGTTTAAACCGCAACAGCTGACTGGCCATACCGCTTTCCAATTTTAGCACGTTTCTCAGATCCATTTGTGAAGAGTTTCACCCTCAACATTAACAAGTATTATGTGACTGTACTCGTAATATCAAGCGCTTTTCAATTCCCTTAAAAGACGCACACGGATGAGCCAAAGCATTATCACCGCCAGGTTAATGGCTTGTTTGTCCGTCTTTGGAGTGAAATACATCACTGATTCTGCGTATCAGGCATCCGACAGTTTGTTGGTAGGTTTGTGGAAGTATGTGAGATCAGAAGTCTATTCATAGGTCATGTAATTCGCGTAAATAACGGGTCGCTGATAAGCGTACACGGTGGTGGCACCCGGTAGAGACCCATATGGGTTCCATAGGATTTGCATCAGACGAATTTGGTCGCCGAGACATCAACGTGAGTTCACTATAATGCTGCTCAACCACTGTTGCACGGTTATCGCTCGGAGACATGCACAATTATACTGCTAAAAGATAACATTGCCGTCGGGGAAGACTTCGAGCATGTCGCGATTCAGCTGGTTCGCAACTGTCAGTGTGTTTTCAGTCACTACCACGGGTCCCTTGCAAACCAGGAGAATGTCTCCCATACATAATGGTGCTCCCACCAGCCTGGACCCGTGGCGCGCTGCACCTTTCCAGCCGCCGTTCACGTCGATGACGGCGTTTGTGGAGACGACCATCGACCTAGAGTAGCAAAAATGTGATTCACCGGAAGAGCCGACACGGTTCCATTGATCGACCGTCGATATCCGATCATCCCGTACCTCCTACAGTCGTAATTGACGATGTCGTTGGGTCAACATGTGAACACTGGTCTGCTGCAGAGCTTCGTGTTTAGCAATGTAAGATGAACAGTGAGTTCCGAAACACTTGTGCGTGCACCAGCATTGTGCCCTTTCGGGAAACATGCCACAGATGACCATCTACCCTACATTACAGAGTAGACAAGTTTCCGAACCCCACGTTGTGTGAAGAGCCTTCGACGTTCAACGATTAGCGCTTAGCAGAAGTTTCACTGTCTTTCTACGTCTTTCCGTAGATGCTCACGACAGTAGCACGTCAACATTCGATCAGCTTCGCCGTTTTCGAGGTACTCTTTCACAGGATATGCGTAATAATAATCTGCCTTTTCAAGGTCGCCTATCTCAATGGATTTCCCCATTTACAGTCCATATCTTCGCTAGAGTGATCCCCCTTCCGTCTCTGCTCCGCGTACATACACTATGTGATCAAAAGTATCCGAACACCTGGCTGAAAATGACTTAAAAGTCTCCATTGGTAATGATGGAATTCAATGTGGTGTTGGCCCACCCTTAGCCTTGATCACAGCTTCGGATCTCGCAAGCATACGTTCAATCAGGTGCTGGAAGGTTTATGGGGGAATGGCAGCCCATTCTTTAGGGAGTGCTGTACTGAAGGGAGGTATCGATGTCGGTCGGTGATCCCTAGCACGAAGTCGGCGATCCAAGCCATCCCAAAGGTATTCTATAAGGTTCAGGTCAGGACTCTGTGCAGGCTAGTCCAATAAGGTTCAAAATGGTTCAAATGGCTCTGAGCACTATGGGACTTAACATCTGTGGTCATCAGTCCCCTAGAACTTAGAACTACTTAAACCTAACTAACCTAAGGACATCACACACATCCATGCCCGAGGCGGGATTCGAACCTGCGACCGTAACAGTCGCGCGGTTCCGGACTGAACGCCTAGAACCGCTCGTCCACCCAGGCCGGCTCCACTGTTCAATCGTCCAATGTTTACGCTGCTTACACCAAGCGAGGTGTCATTTGGCATTTACTGGCGTTATAAAGCTTATGAGCAGCCGCTCTACCATGAAATCAAAGTTTTCTCACCTCCCGCCTAACTTGCAGTGGATTCTGATGCAGCTTGGAATTCCTTTGTGATGGTCTGGATAGATGTCTGCCTATTACACATTACGACCCTCTTCAACTGTCGGCGGTCTCTGTCAGTCAACAGACGAGGTCGGACTGTACGCTTTTGTGCTGTACGTGTCCCTTCACGTTTCCACTTCACTACAACATCGTAAACAATGGACCTAGGAATGTTTAGGAGTGTGGAAATCTCGCGTACAGACGTATGACACGAGTGACACCCGATCACCTGACCACGTTCGAAGTTCGTGAGCTCCACGCAGCGCCCCATTCTGCTCTCTCACGATGTCTAATGATTACTGAGGTCGCTGATATGGAGTACCTGGCAGTAGGTGGCAGCACAGTGCACCTAATATGAAAAACATATGTTTTGGGTGGTGTTCGGATGCTGTTGATCACATAGTGTATGTCCGTTACCGTGTCACATGCCCGCAACGCCACCAGGGGGAATCCAACGTAGCGGTGGGCAATACTGATAATGTTTTGGTTTATCAATGTATACCATTCTATTTAAGAATCATACTTGCTTCATTATCTCGATCGATACAAGAGTTAACACACCAAAGCACATCCTTCTTTGGGTACGATAATTTGCCGAAAACCTCGTTTCGATATCTGGAACCTTTCACGAAATAGAAGGGGTGTTGTGTCTTATGTGACTCACCTTGTTTTATAATGTTGTTTACTCGTTGAAATAAACATCACACACACACACACACACACACACACACACACACACACACACAGAGGGAGAGAGAGAGAAAGACAGGCAGACAGACAGCAGACAGACAGAGAGGGGGGGGGGGGGGGGGCGAGTGTTATTCATCATCAACGGTCTTCTTCTTAGCTGAATAGTTTGCATCACTGCTTCAATGCGGAAGGATGCAGGTTCAATTCTTTCTACCTCCTAAGATTTTTCTGACGTAGAGAGGTCTGAAAAGCACTCTGTAATAGGTTCACCAGCAGAATATTGTATCTGCTATTTACAGGAAAACCCAAGGTATCGAACCTTGCGTGAACATCAATCCTGACATCCTCACCGATTTTTCGAGTTTTGCTCTGATAGTCTAATCTATAGATTTATGTGTAACACAGTTTCAGGAAATTTGGCAGAAACTTGTTCGTGCTCATTAACTGTATTACTCATTTGGTTTTAAAAGCTTTACAATTGCTAGATGCAGAATCTGGTATTTTTATGGCCTCTCCAAAGTATGACTTTGCGGAAAGCATGTCTTCATGGTAAAAGGACGTTGTTAAACAAAAATGACATTGTTTTAACAGTAATGATTTGCGTTTCACAGTTAAGTACAAAATGTGTATTAACCATCCATTTTATAAGTCAAAACCATTCATCGATAGTGAATTTATTGTGACAAAAATGCTCTTACTGTAGGTAAAATAGCATTCTGACACTCAGCACAAGAGAAGGGAAGGTTCGCATTTAACACAAAGAGCAAGTTGTTTGCTTGGAAAGAACAGTACTCCCATCTCTTCTTGGAAACAATTTTTACGCAGACAAGCACTGTCGATAGCCCTCGTAGTCACTTGCTGCTCAGATGATGAAGCACTTTGTGCTTCTGAGTTATCAGTTGTTACAGCTGCCTGAAAATTTCGAGGAAGTTGAGTATTAGCTGCATTATTCATTGTAATTAACAGATCATTGTTCTTGTTGTGAATTGGCAGGAGCCAATTCACGGAGTTTGGAGGAAGCCGAAAGGCACGCGTTTAAGCTCACGCAGGCTGGCGTGAGGTCTGGAAAATGACAAGGAATTATAGTAGCCAAAAATAGTACATAGCTTCTGGAATACTTAACTTTAATCCATAATTGGAGAACATCGCTCTTGATGAGACATAATTACAATCTCAATATAAACTGGTAATGGCGCCTTGCTAGGTCGTAGCAAATGACGTAGCTGAAGGCTAACTATCGTCTCGGCAAATGAGAGCGTAGCTTGTCAGTATAGCATCGCTAGCAAAGTCGGCTGTACAACTGGGGCGAGTGCTAGGAAGTCTCTCTAGACCTGCCGTGTGGCGGCGCTCGGTCTGCAATCACTGACAGTGGCGACACGCGGGTCTGACGTATACTAACGGACCGCGGCCGATTTAAAGGCTACCACCTAGCAAGTGTGGTGTCTGGCGGTGACACCACAGTTCTGACATATAGTATCTACAAAATCATTACTGTTCAAAAGAGTCACAAACAAACAAACACTTTGGAAACCACAGAACCTGTTCAGCCCACGGATAATCCATTTCTTCCTAACATTTCAAACCTCCACCGCAACACATCGTTTGATCTTTGTTACCAGCAGAAAAGAATCTGGCTTCTCTTTGTCTGGACATTGCTTAACAGCTAACGACCCATCATCAATTATGCTAGTCTCCCCTCGTATATGTTGTATTTAAAATGAGCTAATCTTATGTAGGTGAGACTGTTTCACACGTACTGCACTGAACTGCACAACGGTGTTGGTTCAGGAGATGAGTGTAAATATATCTCCATTCTAAGTGAGGATGTCTCGCACATACTGTGATGAACTGCATAACAGTGGATATTTTACATTTGGTTACAGATAAGCGTTTCTCCATACTCAGCAAAATATGGCATGCTCAGAGAATGACATTGCGCGAGCAGAGAGTAATCAGGGCATCAACTAAGGAAGTTCAGACTTGTTCCAGCAAATTTCAACAAGAAAAAGTGAGTTGAAACTTATCAAGTCAAGATTTGTTCCCAAAGTTCAGGTATTGGGAAAATCTGTATTTCCTCTGCAATATTATAATGTTGTTACCTTATACCAGTCAATTTTTGTTCCCAAAGTTCAAGTATTGGGGAGATCTGTGTTTCCTCCGCAATACTATAATGCTGTTACTTCATAACAGTAATTATTACAAAGAGGGAGAGAGAGAGAGAGAGAGAGAGAGAGAGAGAGAGAGAGAGAGAGAGAGAGAGGATATTTACTGTGGTATATAAATCAGAGAGATGAAATTTAATGACTGATATGATGTGAAAATATTGTAAATAACAGTAGTTGTAACTATTCGGCAATTGAACCAGCAGGTATGGTAGGGGGAAATACTCCAAGGTATTTCTTGTCTTGTGTGTGAATTCCTGCAGAATCAGCAGTTTGTTGTAATTTCGTGTATCATAGACGATAATTAGTTACAGTTGTGGGGTAGTTTGATAGCTGGAGAACAATCTGTAATAATTTTGCTGTAAAATGAACGATTTACTAAAATTTTGCTGTAACATATGTGTAATTTTTGTAATATTAACCTCTCAAGCAACTTCATCAACTTTCCTTCAAATTGTATCAACATGCCCCAAAACTGTATCAGCTCGCCCTGCAACTGTATCAACTTGCTCTAAAACTGTACCAATATGCCTCAAAAATATATCACTTTGCCTCAAAACTGTATGAATTTTCCTTGCAACTGTATTAACTTGCCCTGCAACTGAATCAGCTTAACCCACAGCTATATCAATATGCCCCACAACTGTATCAACTTGCCGCAAAAATGTATCAACTTGCCGCACATCTGTATCAACTTCCTCATAACTGTACCGCTTTGCCTCACAACAGTAACAAGTCGCCCCCAAACTGTATCAAAGTGCCCCCAAACCATATTCAATTGCCCCCTACTCCAGGCTGTATCAAGATGCCCATAATTGTATCAGCTTTCTCCCAAAAATTACACAAATAAGAGAAATAGAGACACAACACCAAATGAAACCTACAGCAATGCACCAAAGAAGTAATACCTTGTTCTTCACTACTAGCAAATATGGAATGCTACAGCAATACTTCGAAAACTTCTGCTGGTAATAATGTGTACATAACTCTGCAGCTAAGAAAACATTATTTTTATAAAGTAATATATAATTGAATATTTTAATGTCATTTAATTTTCAATCATCCATAAAAAACACAATGAATTAGTATGTTAAATACTATACTTGAATAGTCTCTTACCATCATTTAATGTTGATTTATTATACTCAATTTCAGTTAGGCCTAAGGTCTGATCCAAAGAAAACAAACTCTCCAGGGTTTGTCAGAAGGGAAGATAAAATTCAAGAAGCACACTCGTCAACTTTAAATCAGACCCATTTCTCAACAGCTACAAAGATTGGGACAGTTATTTTGAAAGAATACAAACCAATACAAAGATGTTAAAAACAATGTATTATGAAAGCAGAATGTAGAAAACAAGAACAGTAGTATGATTACAATAACGAAGAAGACTATTGTTATTATTATTATTATTATTATTACTTTGAGGAAGATGAAGAAGAAAGAAGAAGAAGAAGCAGATGAACATAATTATGATGATGTTCCCAATTGGAAGATGGTCTTCAACAAATTATCAGCAGATATATGAGGGCTATTCGGAAATTAAGGAATGATCGGTCGCGAAATGGAAAATACACCGAAAATATGATGAAGCTTTGCACAGATGAATTGAGCACTGTGCCTAGTACGCCAGTCGATAGCATCATGTCGCTCTTTTCAGCTCTGAGCTCACAGTGAGAACGTACGGATGGCTCCCGCGTCTCCCGCCAAGTATGAGAGCCTGGCGAAATATTTCACTGTGCCTAGTACGCCAGTCGATAGCATCATGTCGCTCTTCTCATTTCTGAGCTCGTAGTGAGAACGTAAAGATAGCTAGAAATTAGCGTCTCCCGCAAAGTATGAAGGCCTGTCGAAAGATTTCGCCTGAAGCTATGCAATCCAAATAACATAACTGTCATGCGGTTCATTCTACACGACAATTGTTGGCCGCACTCTGCAGGGGCAATGAAGATGCTACTGCAGCGTTTTCGATGGGAAGTGTTTGATCACCCACAATACAGCCCGTAATTGGCTACCCCTGAGGTTCATCTCTGCTCAAATGGACAGTTGGGTATGAAGACAATATTCTGACACAGACAACGAGCTGCAGTCCAGAGTAGAAAATTGTCGAAAAGCACTGGCGGCTGTCTTCTATAACGAGGGAATTGAAAAGTTGGTACAACGCTACGACAGATGTCTCAGTCTGAGCGGCGACAGTGTAGAGAAGTTGCTGGAAGGTGTAGCTAACCCTTGGAAATAAAACAGTTTTGATATTCGCTGTGGTTTCCATTTTGCGACGTATCGTTCCTTACTTTCCGAACAGCCCTTGTAGATTCAAATGAATTGGTAGAGTGATAAGTTTACTTGCTGGCTTCAAGTGTGATGGTCAATAATTCAAACGATAATCACATAATATCTATTGAAGATGTGCTTCAAGAGGCATGGATCATTGATTAATGCTTGAAGTTGTGGTAAATAAAGTGGAATATAAAGTTGGATATGAGAATATTCAGTCTTACCTAGTTAAATAATGCTGAACTTACTCCTTTGAGCTAGTTGATGAAGACTGGGTAAAATGACGAGGAAACCAGCTTCACCTTCCCAGAGGACTTTGAGATATCAACAAAAAGCAATCTGATCACATTGCTATGCATTCCAACAATTATATATGCCGCTTTTTGCGAGTATAAGATGTCATTGTTTACTATGGTAGTCATCCATGCACTATATAATGTAACTTAGAGCAACGGTAGTGCGCATTTGTGTGTGGTTTTTACAAAAGATTTAGATGAATTTAAAGTGTTGCACAAAGATCGAACTATCAAAATCTACTAACCTGTAATTAATTTAAGTACTGTTATTAAGTGAGCTGTGTGTGTTTTAATAAGTTACTTAGTCAATTTAAATGTAAAAATATTTAATTTGAAGATCCATTTCACTTATAAACTAAGGTACAGCAACCAAACTTTCGTTTAAACAAGCTCTGCTTCATTTAAAAAATTTTATCTGTAATGACAATATACAAGCTGTGTACATTGTAATAATTAATACAGGCAATTTAGATGTGGAAATATTTAATTTGAATATGCACTGTGCTTGCAAATTATGTTTTGTGCTTGAAATTTTACATACTGGGTGGTTATAACTGAAGTGTAGCTACTCACAGAGGTCCAGTGTGGGCTTTAATTATCGAATGGCAGCGAACCTTCGTAGATATTGTGATGCGTTAATGCGGAACCGATTTACGCAAGAAAAAAGTAGATCCAGTTTTGGCCACCAGGTACAAGTGTGGCGCTGTCAATGCAAGAAAGACGTATAGAAATGTTTCCATCCATAATGAATTAGGAATGGGATGAGGGACAGAAAAGGTCAGACAAGTGAGAAAGGCATAATGTTGATTTTATTAACAACTATCGCTTACAGAGTTTGTTCAACTTCAGGAGACGTCGACAAGATGCTGCAGCCATTACACAATATGATCAACAGTTACTCCCAGCAATTCTGATGGAATCTGAGCAACGTCTTCCTGTATACTAACGTTCAAATCAGGTAGACACTGGACGTGTCTCTGGTAAACGCTTGCTTTTAGATATCCCTAGGGTCAAAAGTTAATGTATTCAGAACAAGTGATTTTTCAGGCCACACATCTGAAGAACCCCTGAAGATAACACTTTCTTGAAAGAAGGCACTCGGTAGATCTTCCACTTGGCGAGTGACATGAGGTGTTGTCCAATCTCGCATGAAAACAGCGCTTTAACTATATATACGCCCTTTCAAAGCAGGAATCCTATGCTGTACAAAGAGGTCTCGATAACGTTCAGATGTCACAGTGAACCTGACAGACGCTCTGGGTGCAGTCTCTTGGAAGAACGGACCGAGTATAATGCTACTTTTAAATCCACCACGCAGAGTAACATACGGCGAGTGCAAATGTTTAACAGTACCCCAAATTCCGCTGATCTGTATATTCACTGCAAAATGTACTGTAATAATTGCCTTGCCATTCGATATAATATTGCCCGCTCATATGTCATCATCTTCGAACCATGCCAGGAACCTAAGAGCAAATTCAGAACGTTGCTGTGAATCATGAGGCTTCAGTTCAAAAATTGGTTCAAATGGCTCTGAGCACTATGGGACTCAACATCTGAGGTCATCAGTCCCCTAGAACTTAGAACTACTTAAACCTAACTAACCTAAGGACATCACACACACAACCATGCCCGAGGCAGGATTCCAACCTGCGACCGTAGCAGTCACGCAGTTCAGGACTGAAGTGCCTAGAACCGCACGGCCACCCCGACCGGCTGCGGCTTCAGTTGCTGCAAGAACTAGATATTGTAAGGGCAACAGTGTAAAATAAACTGCAAAGCTTGCCGTACTGTTGTCCATTTGATGGAAAATGAGTCATGGGTTTTCCCCAACACTCACTTGTAAACAAATATTATTTATTATAGGCAACTTTTATGCAGTATTAATACACTGAAGAGACAAAAGTTATGGGATGCCTCTTAATATCGTGTCGGACCTTCTTTTGCCTGGCATAATGCAACAACTCGACGCGGCATGGACTCAGCAAGTCATTGGAAATCCGCTTCAGCAATACTGAACCATTCTGTCTCTACAGCAGTCCATAGCTGCGAAAGTGTTGCCGATGGAGGATTTTGTGCATGAACTGACCTCTCGGTTATGTCCCTTAAATGTTCAATGGGATTCATATTGGGCGATCTGGGTGGCCAAATCATTTGCTCAAATTGTCTAAAATGTTCTTGAAAACAGTGGCAAATAATTGAGGCCCGGTGACATGGCGCATTGTCATCCATAAAAATTCCATCGCTGTTTGGAAACATGATGCCCATGAATGGCTACAAATTGTCTTCAAGTATCCGAACATAGCCATTCCCAGTCAACGATCGGTTTCATTCCAAGTACACTACTGGCCATTAAAATTGCTACACCACGAAGATGACATGCTACAGACGCGAAATTTAACCGACAGGAAGAAGATGCAAATGGTTAGCTTTTCAGAGCATTCCCACAAGATTGGCGCCGGTGGCGACACCTACAACGTGTTGACATGAGGAAAGTTTCCAACCGATTTCTCATACACAAACAGCAGTTGACCGGCGTTTCCTGGTGAAATGTTGTTGTGATTCCTCGTGTAAGGAGGAGAAATGCGTACCATCACGTTTCCGACTTTGATAAAGGTCGGATTGTAGCCTATCTCGACTGCGGTTTATCGTTTCGCGACATTTCTGCTCGCCTTGGTCGAGATCCAATGACTGCTAGCAGAATATGGACTCGGTGAATTCAGGAGGGTAATACGGAACGCCGTGCTGGATCCCAACGGCCTCGTATCACTAGCAGTCGAGATGACAGGCATCTTATCCGCATGGCTGTAACGGATCGTCGGATCGTGCAGCCACGTCTCGATCCCCGAGTAAACAGATGGGGACGTTTGCAAGACACCAACCATCTGCACGAACAGTTCGACGACGTTGCAGCAGCATGGACTATCAACTCGGAGACCACTGGCTGCGGTTACCCTTGACGCTGCATCACAGACAGGAGCGCCTGCGATGGTGCACTCAACGACGAACCTTGGTGCACGAATGGCAAAACGTCTTTTTTTTCGGATGAATCCAGGTTCTGTTTACAGCATCATGTGGTCGCATCCTTCTTTGGCGACATCGCGGTGAACGCACATTGGAACCGTGTATTCGTTATCGCCATACTGGCGTATCACCTGGCGTGATGGTATGGGGTGCCATTGGTTACACGTCTCGGTCACCTCTTGTTTGCACTGACGGCACTTTGAACAGTGGACGTTACATTTCAGATGTGTTACGACCCGTGGCTCTACCCTTGATTCGATCCCTGCGAAACGCTACATTTCAGCAGGATAATGCACGACCGCATGGTTCAGGTCCTGTACGGGCCTTTCTGGATACAGAAAATGTTCGACTGCTGCCTGGCCAGCACATTCTGCAGATCTCTCACTAATTGAAATCGTCTGGTCAAGAGTGGCCGAGCAACTGGCTCGTCACAATACGCCAGTCACTACTCTTGATGAACTGTGGAATCGTGTTGAAGCTGCATGTCTAGCTGTACCTGTACACGCCATGCAAGCTCTGTTTGACTCAATGCCCAGGCGTATCAAGGCCGTTATTACAGCCAGAGGTGGTTTTTCTGGGTACTGATTTCTCAGGATCTATGCACCCAAATTGCGTGAAAATGTAATCACATGTCAGTTCTAGTATAATATATTTGTCCAATGCATATCCGTTTATCATCTGCATTTCTTCTTGGTGTAGCAATGGCCAGTAGTGCATAAACAGACTACACTGTCATGGAGCCACCACCAGCTTGCACAGTCTCTAGTTCACAACTTGGGTCCATGGCTTCGTGGTGTCTGGGCCATACTCTAACCTTACCATCAGCTCTTACCAACTGAAACAGGGACTCGTCTGACCAGGCAGTGGTTTTCCATTCGTCTAGGGTCCAACCGATATGGTCACTAGCCCAGTAGGGGCGCTGCAGGCGATAACGCGCTATTAGCGAAGGCACTCGCATCGGTCCTCTGTTGCCATAGCCCATTAACGCCAAATTTCGCCGCACTGTCGTAACGGATACGTTCACAGTATCTCCCACATTGATTCCTACGGTTATTTCATGCACTGTTGCTTATCTGTTACCACTGACAACGCAAACGCCGCTGCTCTCGGCCGTTAAGTGAAGGTCATCGGCCACTGCGTTGTCTGTGGCGAAAGATAATGTCCGAAATTTGGCATTCTCGTCACACTCTCGACACTATGGGTCTCGGAATATTGATTTCCCAACAATTTCCGAAGTGGAATATCCCATACGTCTAACTCCAACTACCATTCCGCTTTCAGAGTCTGTTAATACCCGTCCTGCCGCCACAATAACGTCGAAAACTTTTTACATGAAGACAGCTCTGCCAATGCACTTCCTTTTATACCTTGGTACGCGGTACTACCGCCATTTGTACATATGCATATCGTTATTCCACGACTTTTGCCACCTCAGTGTAGCAAGCACACCGACATGATGGGACTTAACAACAAGCGTTGCTCCAAAACGAGAAATATTGCGTTCAATTTCCGGTCTTTTCAACATGACTAAATCTTCCACGGTTTCCTCCATAACCTCTATACAAATGTCGATGCGATTCTTTTAACAACCAACTATTTATGTCAAATTGATCTACTTTCCGTCGCAGACGATCTCGTAGACGAAGAACCGTTAAACTTCGACAACAACAAAAAGAAGCTTTTTGATATCGGCCGTTGACCATAATTTTGTTAGTAGCGGTCTGCGAACAGAAAAATTTGTCCAATACAGTGTGTAGATATTTAAGAGTGCTAGTTATGTTCTAGCTTCGTAGTTTCATTCCGAACATTTAACTGCTAACTTGTTATTTCATTATTCAAAATAAACTGAGAACTCTGCAGCAACAGGCCACCTGATTGTGTATTATTTACTTTAACGCGTTTCGAGAACGAGCTTGTTAGGTGACGTGACATCACGGCGAACACACGTAACCTACTTCTGGTTTCACGTACGCTGCGGCGTCGTGTCAGACCATAATTTCGTGACCTCAAAACACTGTTATTTTGATCACAGACTGTCCAAACTACAGTCTAGTATAGCAGTAGGGATGCCTGGGCAAGGGGTCGTAACGTTGCTGTTCGGAATCCTTGCCAGGTTGGTATGTTAATGACTCTTATTGAAGCCTTCTCGCCCAGAATGATTACATTATGCCTGCAGGGCATTTCAGAGATACGTCTTAGCTCGGACGTGAACATTCGTTGTATGATCTTGTTTATATGAACATTAGCAATTCGTGGTATTACTTTCACTCTTTAATAATTACATCTTCACATTGTTTTAATTTTGAAAACCCCGTGTATATTTCTGTAGAAACTACAGAAACTCCCCCATTCGCTGACATGAATAACGATTACAAAAATTAAAATTTTTCGGCACAGTCATTGTCATCAGGGATTAGACCCCTTGACCTGATAAATATTATTACTGATGATACACACAGATGCAAACATTTGAGCAATGATTACTGTATTGATATAAAAATACTGCCATTGGCAATAACACGTTCGTGATATTTTATACTGTGTTTTAAATTTCTGTTTGGCTACAGCTTAGCTGTAATAGACACAAATTCACTTGGCAAGTAAGACTGCTTTACTTTTTTTTAACCCTTTGATTCTTGTGTCGTTACTGTCAGCCCACGAGGAAAACCGTGTTCACTAACAAAAGATGCTAGTACTAATGAAGTCATTCAGTATACACGACAGAAATTTCACAACAGATATATTATGTAGAAAAAGACGTTTCTTCACCCAACACAAATTAATTGTATAGCGGAAGAGATATCGAAGCAAACATACATCGAAACCGACCACGGACTTCATAACAGTACTCTTCAAAAAGGTAGATATAGCTCTTTTACTTTATGTAGAAGATTTTTATGACAGCAATGATAATAAGTTGCGGCAAGAACTGTGTAACTATACGATTTTATACAGTCATTTATCTGTTTTACCTCATCCTTACAACCCTAATGACTGACAATCAACGCTACAGAATTGTTCTAGAATCGGTATTGAATAGTGGCACTACAAATTTTGCTCTTAAACATTCTAGAAAGGAATATCTTCTCACCATTGTTGCATATCTAATATTACTAAGGGTGTAGATATCTTATTGCCCTATGACTCAGTAATTTGCAGATTACAATTCCAACACACTCTCTTTGAATTCCTTCGGTCTTATCATGTAGTGGCACTTATTGTTACCAGACATCCTACACTGTCATTAAGGAGTCATGCTGCCTAGCCAAGTAAGTCGCATGTTTGCTATGCTTCTCAGAAAGCTCACAATGAAACTATGTCTCTCACTTTATCTCTCCCTTTAAGCGATCATTGCTCTTCACGGTTTTATATGAATACCTAAAAATGTTTCATGAATGTGGCTGTGGACAGAAGCGTGTCACATGTGTTGCAATAGAAAACAATTCTGTATCCATTTGCACACAATAGCTCGACATCTTCTTCCAAGTTACGCTGCCTGTGAACCAATTTTTTCCCTGTTGATTATCTACGGGAGTTAAGTTACTTCCGTGTCATCATCAGCGGGTAACTATTTCCAAAACGAATAATTCGCTTTCCAGCGTTGTGTGTGATGCTTTGAAATTTCCTGACAGATTAGAGAGCTGTGTGGCTGAGCGGGATGCGAATCCTGAATAGTCTCCTTAGCGGGCAATGCTCTTACCGATTGAGCTATCTAGACACGACACAAGACACACGACCCACTCTCATAGCTTCACTTCTGCCAATACGTCCTTCCAACTCTCCAAGCTTCACCGAAGTTCTACAAAACCTTGCTGGAGTGGCATTCCTGGAAGAAAGAATATCACAAATACGAGGGGCGTTCTCAATAAGTTGCCGACACGGTAGCTCAGCGTGTTCGGTCAGAGAGCTGGTTGGCCTCTGTAATAAAAAAAAATTAAAAAAAACTGAGTGGAAGGATCAATAAACGAACTTGAACGGATGACATCCGCAACGACCAAAGACAACGATCAACAACGAACAAAATTAAAAATAAAAAAATTATAAAAATTAAAAAAAATAAGTACGAGGGTCTCTCCAAAAGAAATGCACACTATTACTTTTTAAATACATCTTTTATTCTACATGTTTGAAAGTTTTACAGTGTGTAGATACATCCTTTACGAACAATATTTTCGTTTCTCCACATAATTTCCATCCCTCTCAACTGCCTTACGCCAACTTGGAACCAGCACCTGTATACCCCCACGGTAAAATTCTGGACCAACCTGTTGGAGCCACTGTTTGGCAGCGTGCACAAGAGAGTCATCATCTTCAAACCTTGCTGCACGAAGAGAGTCTTTCAGATTCCCAAAGAGATGATAGTCACATGGAGCCAGGTCATGACTGTAAGGTGGGTGTTTCAGTGTTGTCCATCCGAGTTTTGTGATCGCTTCCATGGTTTTTTGACTCACATGTGGCCGTGCATTGTCGTGCAACAGCAAAACATCCTGCTTTTGCCGATGTGGTCGAACACGACTCAGTCGAGCTTGAAGATCCTTCAGTGTCGTCACATATGCGTCGGAATTTATGGTGGTTCCACTTGGCATGATGTCCGTGCGAATTGGTATGGGTGGAGTTTATACTTAACAGCCGAACTAAGTTAGTAATTGGCTCCTTCTACCGACCCCCATACTCCGATGATATAGTTGCTGAACAGTTCAGAGAAAATTTGAGTCTCGTAACAAATAAATACCCCACTCATACGGTTATAGTTGGTGGGGACTTCAACCTTCCCTCGATATGTTGGCAAAAATACCTGTTCAAAACCGGTGGTAGGCAGAAAACATCTTCTGAGATTGTCCTAAATGCTTTCTCCGAAAATAATTTCGAGCAGTTTGTCTACGAACCCACGCGAATTGTAAATAGTTGCGAAAACACACTTGACCTCTTAGCCACAAACAATCCAGAGCTAATAAAGAGCATCATGACTGATACAGGGATTAGTGATCACAAGGTCGTTGTAGCTAGGCTCAATACCGTTTCTTCCGAATCCACCAGAAACAAACGCAAAATAATTTTATTTAAAAAAGCGGATAAAGTGTCACTAGAAGCCTTCCTAAGAGACAATCTCCATTCCTTCCGAACTGACTATGCAAATGTAGACGAGATGTGGCTCAAATTCAAAGATATAGCAGCAACAGCAATTGAGAGATTCATACCTCATAAATTGGTAAGAGATGGAACTGATCCCCCATGGTACACAAAACAGCTCCGAACGCTGTTGCAGAGACAACGGAAAAAGCATGCGAAGTTCAGAAGAACGCTAAATCCCGATGATTGGCTAAAATTTACAGACGCGCGAAATTTGGCACGAACTTCAATGCGAGATGCCGTTAATAGGTTCCACAACGAAACATTGTCTCGAAATTTGGTAGAAAATCCGAAGAAAATCTGGTAGTATGTATAGTACACAAGCGGCAAGACGCAGTGAATACCTTCGCTGCGCAGTGCCGATGGTAGTGTTACCGACGACTATGCCGCTAAAGCGGAGTTATTGAACGCAGTTTTCCGAAATTCCTTCACCAGGGAAGACGAATAGAATATTCCAGAATTTGAAACACGAACAGCTGCTAGCACGAGTTTCTTAGAAGTAGATACCTCAGGGGTTGCGGAGCAACTCAAATCGCTTGATACGGGCAAGTCTTCAGGTCCAGATTGTATACCGATTAGGTTCCTTTCAGATTACGCTGATACAATAGCTCACTACTTAGCAATCATATACAACCGCTCGCTCACCGATAGATCTGTACCTACAGATTGGAAAATTGCGCAGGTAGCACCAGTGTTTAAGAAGGGTAGTAGGAGTAATCCATCGAACTACAGACCTATATCATTGACGTCGGTTTGCAGTAGGGTTTTGGAGCATATACTGTATTCAAACATTATGAATCACCTCGAAGGGAACGATCTATTGATAGGTAATCAACATGGTTTCAGAAAACATCGTACTTGTGCAACGCAGCTAGCTCTTTATTTGCACGAAGTAATGGCCGCTATCGACAGGGGATCTCAAGTTGATTCCGTATTTCTAGATTTCCGGAAAGCTTTTGCTTTTGACACCGTTCCTCACAAGCGACTTCTAATCAAGTTGCGGGTCTATAGGGTATCGTCTCAGTTGTGCGACTGGATTCGTGATTTCCTGTCAGGAAGATCGCAGTTCTTAGTAATAGACAGCAAATCATTGAGTAAAACTGAAGTGATATCAGGTGTTCCCCAGGGAAGCGTCCTGGGACCTCTGCTGTTCCTGATCTATATAAATGACCTGGGTGAAAATCTGAGCAGTTCTCTTAGGTTGTTCGTAGATGATGCTGTAATTTACCGTCTAGTAAGGTCATCCGAAGACCAGTATCAGTTGCAAAGCGATTTAGAAAAGATTGCTGTATGGTGTAGCAGGTGGCAGTTGACGCTAAATAACGAAAAGTGTGATGTGATCCACATGAGTTCCAAAAGAAATCCGTTGGAATTCGATTACTCGATAAATAGTACAATTCTCAAGGCTGTCAATTCAACTAAGTACCAGGGTGTTAAAATTACGAACAACTTCAGTTGGAAAGACCACATAGATAATATCGTGGGGAAGGCGAGCCAAAGGTTGCGTTTCATTGGCAGGATACTTAGAAGACGCAACAAGTCCACTAAAGAGACAGCTTACACTACATTCGTTCGTCCTCTGTTAGAATATTGCTGCGCGGTGTGGGATCCTTACCAGGTGGGATTGACGGAGGACATCGAAAGGGTGCAAAAAAGGGCAGCTCGTTTTGTATTATCACGTAATAGGGGAGAGAGTGTGGCAGAGATGATACGCGAGTTGGGATGGAAGTCATTAAAGCAAAGACGTTTTTCGTCGCGGCGAGATCTATTTACGAAATTTCAGTCACCAACTTTCTCTTCCGAATGCGAAAATATTTTGTTGAGCCCAACCTACATAAGTAGGAATGATCATCAAAATAAACTAAGAGAAATCAGAGCTCGAACAGAAAGGTTTAGGTGTTCGTTTTTCCCGCGCGCTGTTCGGGAGTGGAATGGTAGAGAGATAGTATGATTGTGGTTCGATGAACCCTCTGTCAAGCACTTAAATGTGAATTGCAGAGTAATCATGTAGATGTAGATATAGAAGAGTCCTTCGGAGTCGAAAAACACCGTAGCCATAACTTTTCCAGCAGAAGGTGTGGTTTTGAATTTTTTTCCTTGGGTGAATTTGCATGGTGCCACTCCACTAATTGCCTCTTCGTCTCTGGTGAAAAATGATGAAGCCATGTTTCATCACCTGTCATAATTCTTCCAAGAAATTCATCTCCACCATTCTCGTACTGTTCCAAAAGTTCGCTGCATACCGTTTATCTTGTTTCCTTGTGAGCCACTGTCAACATCCTGGGAATCCACCTGGCACAAACCTTTTTTAACGCCAACACTTTCAGTATTCTGCAAACACTTCCTTCCCCTATCCCAACGTAGCGTGACAATTCGTCCACTGTGATGCGTCTGCCAGCAATCTCCATTTCGTTGACTCTCTGCACATTGTCTGGAATGTGTGCAGTAAGAGGCCTGCCGCTGCGAAGACAATCCTCAATATTGCCGTGCCCGCTTTCATCACGTAACCTGCTTGCCCATCGACTAACTGTACTGCGATCGACAGCAGCATCTCCATACACCTTTATCAAACTCTTGTGGATGTTTCCCACTGTCTCGTTTTCACAGCACAGGAATTCTATGACATCACGTTGCCTCTGACGAACGTCAAGTGTAGCAGCTATCTTGAAGACATGCTGTGACGGCGCGACTCACGGGAACAAGTTGAACTAAGTTTGAAAACAAGCGGAAAGGATGTATCTACACACTTTAAAACTTTCACACATGCAGAATGAAAACTCTATTTTTACAAAAATAGTGTGCATTTCTTTTGGAGTGACCCTAGTAATGCAACACTTTGTTTCTGAAAGCAGGTTGGTTTTATTCACGATCCCAATAAACCATATTATTCCCCAAAGTTTTGGCTACGGAACGCTATTTTCCAACATAATCTCCGTTTAGTGCGACAGCCTTACGCCACCATACTGGGAATTCCTGTACTCCCCCGTGGTACCCCTCTATTGGTCGACATCGGAGCCAACGTCTTACAGCATCAGTAACTTCTCCATCATCCACGTACAGCTTCCCGTGGAGTGCATCCTTCATTGAGCCAAACAGACGGAAGTCGGAAGGTGCGAGATCCGAGCTGTAGGGTGGATGAGGAAGAAAACAGTTCCATGAAGCTTTGTAAGCTGCTCTCGGATGCTCAGACTCGTGCGTGGCCTTGTGTAGATATGGAGAACTAGGACTTTGTTTGCATTTTTGTGGCAACGGAGACACTGAAGTCGTTTCTTCAATTTGCTGACGGTAGCACAGTACACTTCAGAGTTGATCGTTGCGCCATGAGGAAGGACATCAAACAGAGTAATCTCTTCGGAGCCCCAGAAGACCGTCGACACAATTTTACCAGCTTTGAATTATTTCTTCAGTGGAGAGGTTGTGTGCCGCTATTCCATGAACTGCCGCTTCGCCGGCCGGGGTGGCCGAGCGGTTCTACAATCTACAGTCTGGAACTTAGCCGCTGGACGAGGCTGCCGGGCAACACGGGCCCTACTATTACTAGGCCCGTGTTGCAGAAGAATTCACATCCGGTTGCTGGCGCAAGCGGAGTGATAGCAATAAGGCCGGAAGTTGTGGTTGCGATAAGCGCTACTGGGGTCCAGCTGCGCCACATCACGGAGCGTCATTCGCTCTGCGAACGTCGAGGAGTGCGCACGCATAGCTCTGGGTGTCTCGCTGGGCGTTCTACGTTGCTACGTTCACTTGTGTTAACGTGCAACAGCAATGCCTCTGCGACTAGGTTACCGTCGTCGCTGGCGGCGCAGTGTACCTGTGTATCGCAGTTTGAAGGCGATTGATATTGACTTGGCTGGGCAGTATAATAAACAGCAATTGATTGGAGGTCCAAATGTTTTTCGTGGACTCCATCTGAACTTTACCTGTGATGTACAAGCAGGTTCGAATCCTGCCTCCGGCATGGATGTGTGTGATGTCCTTAGGTTAGTTAGGTTTAAGTATTTCTAAGTTGTAGGGGATTGAAGACCTTAGAAGTTAAGTCCCATAGTACTCAGATCCATTTGAACCATATGACTGCCGCTTCGTTTCCAGTTCGAAGTGATGAACCTATCGCCTGTGAGCATGTTCGACATAAAATTGTCTCTATCAATCTCGTAATGCGCAAGCAATTCCGCACAGCTGATCCTTCGCAGTTCTTTATGGTCTTCTGCTAGGCAGTGAGGAAACCAGCAGGCACAGACCTTTGAGTACCCCAAAAAAGTTGTCGAGTGTGTCAGCCCTACTAATAGAGACATCCAGTTGAGTAGCGAGGTGTTTGATTGTGATCTGTAGATTACCTCAGTTGAGTGTGTCCGTACGTTTCAACATTGTGGGAGTCACAGCTGTGTGCGACCGGTCGGCACGCTGGAGATCGAACGGGTTTGGAGCGACCTTGTTGCGACGATGACAGACGCCTCGCCCAACGACTCACCGTGCTTTTGTTCACTGCCAGGTCTCCCTAGACATTCTGTAAGCGCCTATGAATATCTGCGATGCTCTAGTTTTCCGCTAAAAGAAACTCAATGAAAGCTATCAGCTTGTACAGCACTTCCTTTACAGACACTGTTTTGAAGGCTACGTATAACGCCGCAACCTGTCGGAACTTCATGAAAATATATGGGCTGCAGCGGGAATATTCCACGATGTCCCACAAACAAACTCTGAGTTTTTTCAACCTCAACAGCCTTAAAAAACATGTGTTGCGTTAGTTATTGAACGTCCCTCGTAGATGACATCTGGATTCGAGTTCCAGTCAGACCCACGACTTTGATTTGCCAGGAAAATTGACAATAGCGAACACTTGAGTATCAAATTAATGTTTATGTTTCTCACTATGACAAATACTTCTAGTGTGCTTTTTTTTCATACTGAACCACGAAGGAGATACCAGTATAACTGAAAATGCGATGGCGGGCAGTGAGTCGCGCCAGCATGCCTCAGTCGGTAAGATCGTCGCCTGGGAAGACTCTAGGCTCAAAATCCCAGTCTGAGATTAATCATCCAGCAAATCTCAGCTATTTATTTTCTAGAAAACCACGTACTAAAAAATAGCCTTTAATATTACTATTTTAAACCAATTTCGGCAACTGATTTTACTTTTTGTTATTTGTGATAGCGCAGATGTTGAATAAGAAAATATGAAGACATACAAACTCCTCATTTCCGAAGCTTATTTTGTGACGAATCCGATATGCGCTGGTATTTCCTCCTGTTTCTTTTTGTACTAGAAAAGAAAGAAAGTAATTTTAGTGCTTAACGTCTCGTCGACGTCGAGGTCATTAGAGACGGCGCTCAGGTTGGGAAGGGATAGGGAAAGGAATCAAAAATGTTCAAATGTGTGTGAAATCTTATGGGACTTAACTGCTAAGGTCATCAGTCCCTAAGCTTACACACTACTTAGCCTAAATTATCCTAAGGACAAACACACACAACCATGCCCGAGGGAGGATTCGAACCTCCGCCAGGATCACCTTCACAGTCCATGACTGCAGCGCCTTAGATCGCTCGGCTAATACCGGAATGGAATCAGACGAGTCTTTTTCAAATGAATCATCCTAGTATTCACCTTATTGCATAATACATTTTGGGAAATCATGGAAAACCCAAATGTGGATTTCCAGAGAGGGATTTAAATAGCAGTCCTCTCGATGGCAAGACTCATACATTTTCACTGCGCCACCTCGCTCAGTCTCACACTACAGCATCTCTGAATGTGTTCTGAGCCTACTTTCTTTATACGCTGCCATATGATCAGTTCGGTAGTGCAACACCATATGCAAGAAATATGTCAACATACACCTACTATGTAAAATTTTCTGTGTTTGAACAGTTACCAATGGGTTACGAAATCCAGAAAGTACTGAAGCAACGATAGTGTGAGTAGTAGGGAAAAGCTCTATGAGCACATTTTGTTTGTGCAAGTTAAAAACATTCAGGGGCAAACCTATTATAATGCTACTTGACTTATGACCCCCTGAGGGTTGATTTATGACCCCCTGTGGATAATCAGGGCTTCTGAAAAAATAAACACCCCATCCCCTTCCCCCTCCTCATCCTCGTCCTCGTCCTCGTCCTCCTCCTCCTCCTCCTCCTCCTCTTCCTCCACCTCCTACACCCCTCCAGGATATCACCAAAACCTCTCCCCTTCCACATCGCCGATACAAGCACACTTTCGATGTCAAATTAATTTTCCAATTAATTAAATCGATCATGTAAGTAACACCTCCCCTTTGGGAAATCCCCCAGCACTAACGTCCCCTCCCCTCTGTGTCTGGAAATTGATGGGAAAAGGAATTGGTCTTCACAGGAGAGGAAGGACATAAGTTAGCTTATTTCATTTATTTTGCGTGCTACCCTGTTGGAAATTGGAGGGAAAAGATCAGTACCTCCCCTTCCCTCACCTCACCCGAACCTGGAGAAATGGTACAGAACACTCAGTCTGTGCTGAACTACTGGATTCGAAGGTGCAAATATTACCTTGTCCAGCAACTACATGTCCTAATTACGTTAATTACACTAATGCAGATCGGAGGTGTTGTCTTATTGGAAAATTTTCGTGTGTGTACTCACCTTAACATGCAGCGATTGACTGACCTGAAGCACAATGCCACCACCAGAGGATGTCCCAACTCCTGCCCCGAGCACACTCCCTCTCCACCCCTTCCAGAAAAAAACTGGCGAGAAAACTCGCTGAGCTATTGGGCTGCAGGATCCCACAAAAGGAAATTCAAGTACAATGCAGAGGGCGCAATAATACTGTTTATTTATAAAATTCGGTTTGCATACCAATTTGCAGGAGCTGGATCCCTTTATTTGGTGGGAAAATTTCATCATTCTCTGCTGTTTATTTAATTTTGGAAGATGTAGGTCTTGTAAACTACATCGAAAAGAAGTAATTAAATACATAAATAGATCGTTTTTTTCCAGTATTGAAAAGAATACCGTCATGAAATCCGCATCGACATAACTCACCACACGTAATTACACTCTCAAAAACATCCCAATCGCATCTTCACACACATGCACACATTCTTTGATACAGGTGGTGGCAATTCTTTAATACTGTACCTGGGAAATTCCTGTCGAAACACATGCTCTCACTCTCTCTCTTTATCTCCTTCCCTCTCTCTCAAGTGACTACTTCCCACCCAGCAAGTATCTGTCATGTACCACACTAACCCCTCTTTTGTCCTGAACAAAGTAGTGGCTACCTGGTAAACCCCTTACTGTGTATATCTGGGAAATAGTCATTTTACGCTACCAGCGCTTTATGAAATTGAATTACTAATTAATTAAATCGATACCCACTGTGTGGGATAAAAAAATGGTTCAAATGGCTCTGAGCACTATGGGACTTAACATCTGAGGTCATCAGTCCCCTAGAACTTAGAACTACTTAAACCTAACTAACCTAAGGACATCACACACATCCATGCCCGAGGCAGGATTCGAACCTGCGGCCGTAGCGGTCGCGCGGTTCCAGACTGTAGCGCCTAGAAGCGCTCGGCCACTCCGGCCGGCTGTGTGGGATAGTTTCTCCTTGCTTCCTATTGGTGGTTACAAGGACTGGTATACGTGGTGGAAAATTCTGGGATTCGATCCTGCAACCGGGCAGTTCCAAACCCTACCCTTCCCCCTTCTGGATTTTACTTGCATCCTGTTGGTGGATACTGGCACAGGTAGGTCACGTGGCAGGAAAACCACAACGCTGGAGGTAGCTGAAAATTTCTAATTTCAGCTTAGTTGCATGCAGTGTCCTTAAACAACTTGCGAGAGACAGGGCTTGGGGTAAGAGTAGTGTGGGTGCTCGCAATACCACTATCAGAACAATAAATTGAGCCATTGGAATTTGACATTGCGATTGGGGTTTTAAAGCGTTATACAGGGTGGTCCATAGATAGTGATCGGGCCAAATATCTCACGAAATAAGCATCAAACGAAAACACTACAAAGAACAAAACTCGACTGGCTTGAAGGGGGAAACCAGATGGCGCTATGGTTGGCCCACTAGATGGCGCTGCCATAGGTCAAACGGATATCAACTGCGTTTTTTTTAAATAGGAACCCTCATTTTTATTACATATTCGTCTAGTACGTAAAGAAATATGAATGTTTTAGTTGGACCATTTTTTTCGCTTTGTGATAGATGGCGCTGTAATAGTCACAAACGTATAAGTACGTGGTATCACGTAACATTCCGCCAGTGCGGACGGTATTTGCTTCGTCATACATTACCCGTGTTAAAATGGACCGTTTACCAATTGAGGAAAAGGTCGATATCGTGTTGATGTACGGCTATTGCGATCAAAATGCCCAACGGGCGTGTGCTATGTATGCTGCTCGGTATCCTGGGCGACATCACCTAAGTGTCCGGACCGTTCGCCGGATAGTTACGTTATTTGAGGAAACAGGTAGTGTTCAGCCACATGTGAAACGTCAACCACAACCTGCAAGAAATGATGATGCCCAAGTAGGTGTTTTAACTGACGTTGCGGCTAATCCGCACATCAGTAGCAGACAAATTGCGCGAGAATCGGGAATCTCAAAAACGTCGCTGTTGAGAATGCTACATCAACATCGATTGCACCCGTACCATATTTCTATGCACCAGGAATTGCATGGCGACGACTTTGAACGTCATGTACAGTTCTGCCACTGGGCACAAGAGAAATTACGGGACGATGACAGATATTTTGCACGCGTTTTATTTAGCGACGAAGCGTCATTCACCAACAGCGGTAACGTAAACCGGCACAATATGCACTGCTGGCCAATGGCCAACGGAAAATCCACGATGGCTGCGACAAGTGGAACATCATCGATCTTGGCAAGTTAATGTGTGGTGCGGCGTTATGGAAGGAAGGATAATTGGCCCCCATTTTATCGATGGCAATCTAAATGGTGCAATGTATGATGATTTCCTACGTAATGTTCTACCGATGTTACTACAAGATGTTTCACTACATGACAGAATGGCGAGTACTTCCAACATGATGGATGTCCGTCCGGCACATAGCTCGCGTGCGGTTGAAGCAGTATTGAATAGCATATTTCATGACAGGTGGATTGGTCGTCGAAGCACCATACCATGGCCCGCACGTTCACCGTGTCTGACGTCCCCGGATTTCTTGCTGTGGGGAAAGTTGAAGCATATTTGCTATCGTGATCCATCGACAACGCCTCACAACATGCGTCAGCGCATTGTCAATGCATGTGCGAACATTACGGAAGGCGAACCACTCGCTGTTGAGAGGAATGTCGTTACACGTATTGCCAAATGCATTGAGGTTGACGGACATCATTTTGAGCATTTATTGCAATAATGCGATATTTACAGGTAATCACAATGTGACAGCATGCGTTCTCAGAAATGATAAGTTCACAAAGGTACATGTAACACATTGGAACAACCGAAATAAAATGTCCAAAGGTACCTACGATCTGTATTTTAATTTAAAAAACCTACCTGTTACCAACTGTTCGTCTAAAATTGTGAGCCGTATGTTTGTGACTATTACAGCGCCATCTATCATAAAGCGGAAAAAGTGGTCCAACTAAAACATTCATATTTCTTTACGTACTACACGAATATGTAATAAAGAATGGGGGTTCCTATTTAAAAACACGCAGTTGATATCCGTTTGACCTAAGGCAGCGCCATCTACCGGGACAACCATAGCGCCATCTGGTTTCCCCCTTCAAGCTAGACAAGTTTCGTTCTTTGTAGTTTTTTCGTTTGACGCTTATTTCGTGAGATATTTGGCCCAGTTACGTTCAGTGGACCACCCTGTATAATCCCTACGTTGGTTCTCTCAGCTACACCAGGATGAAGAATGAGGAGGGGGGAGGAGAAGGAGGAAGGGTGATAGGGTAGTAACAATAACAAACCACTCCCACCTCTCTACTGCAGACAGAGTACACTGGACTGTATCGATAAGCAGTAAACACGGCACACTTAAACCACGTTCCGTTCTGTAGTGGTAGTTGTCATGGTTAGATGTTGGAGATCGCTGAAATACCCGTACATGTCGTGCGCTAATGTCCCGATGTCCACACCCAGCACCCCAGCCCAGAGGTCGCGCAGCACTAGTTGCATTGTGAATGCACGTCTCGATGATCCTGCCAGGTCTGCAGCTGGACTCACCTATTGAAGAGGACTGTCCAATGGTGGAAGGTGTCCAGGATGACCGGAGTGGTAGGAATTCGGAGGTTATCAATATGTCCACGAGATCTCGAAGGATGCTCGACACATACTGAGTACCAATGCGCTATTCACCCATCCCACCCGTCCAGAGGGTGACACAGTGAGGTCAGCTGCATCCCAGTACCCCACCTGACTGGTTTAGGTGGTTCAACAGCAGCTTGCGCATTAAGCCAGAAATGTCCACTTGTTCTGGCTACTGGCTGCCTCCACCATGACGTGTTTGGAAGCAACCCGATCAGGCTGAACGCCTTAGACACACTGTCAAGCGAGTGCAGCAAGGTGGATGTTCCCTGCTGTTTTGTGGTGGCACCATGTGGGGCCGACGTACGCTGCTGGCGGTTATGGAAGGCGCCGTAACGGCTGTACGATACATGAATGCCATCCTCTGACCGACAGTGCAGCCATATCGGCAGTATATGGGCGAGGCATTCGTCTTCATGGACGACAATTCGCGCCCCCATCGTCCACATCTTGTGAATGACATCGCTCGACTAGAGTGACCAGCATATTCTCCAGACATGAACCCTATCGAACATGCCTGGGATAGATTGAAAAGGGCTGTTTAAGGACGATGTGACACACCAAAAACTCTGAGGGATCTGCGCCGAATCGTCGTTGAGGAGTGGGACAATCTGGACCAACAGTGCCTTGATGAACTAATGGATAGTATGCCACGACGAATAAAGGCATGCATTAATACAAGAGGTCGTGCTACTGGGTATTAGAGGTACTGGTGTGTACAGCAATCTGGACCACCACCTCTGAAGGTCTCGCTGTATGCTGGTACAACATGCAATGTGTGGTTTTCATGAACAATAAAAAGGGCGGAAATTATGTTTATGTTGATCTCTATTCCAATTTTCTGTCCAGGTCCCAGAACTTTCGGAACCGAGGTGATGCGAAACTTTTTTTGATGTGTGTAAATCACTTGTGCTATAAATTCTCTAGAATTACTGCAGTCCATACCAAGAAGGCCCTGGGAAGAGAAAAACGATTATAGAACATAAACAAACACTTCTCAGGATACACGGTTCTGCACTTAAGCATTGTATAATGTTAAAGAAGTGTTGTTTCTGATATATTAGTCGCGTGGAATGAAACGCTGCTAATACTCCAATGCAGGAAATATATTTCCAACACATGACATACATTCACCCTGCAGTTCTTCTATCCCAGTCACTACGTTGAGAAACTTTAAGATGATAAAACTACTATCTTCTAGACCAAAGGAAAAGAAACATATTCTTTGTGAGACATGCAATATACAGATTTCTGAGGGTATATAGAGCCCTCTGTTCACATCCAATTACTGTTCAGAAATTGTGCTATGCTCGCATCAGTCCTATAAAATGATCGTCAACAACGGAAAATGCATGAAACAACGACGTCTTATGAGGATATAAACAAACGCATAACAGAGGTGTTTGACATGTGAAAATGCACGCCATGCTGCTTTAACTCCGTAAACAGGACGAAGTCTCTTCCATATACGACTTCTGTCAAGCAAATAAATACACAACTGCAGTATGTCACAAACCTCTGTCACTAACTTACAATCATACAGGTATGAAACTAAAGACTCTATTTCTTTCCAAGATGTGGCACGGAATGGAGTACTTCACATACGTCTTCATTCATCTAGAGGAGGGTGCCAGATTAGGTTATGGTTCAAATGGCTCTGAGCACTATGGGACTATCTGGGACTGAGCACTACCTGAGGTCATCAGTCCCCTAGAACTTAGAACTGCTTAAACCTAACTAACCTAAGGACATCACACACATCCATGCCCTAGGTAGGATTCGAACCTGCGACAGTAGCAGTGGCGCGGTTCCGGACTGAAGCGCCTAGAACATCTCGGCCACCGGAGCCGGCTAATTAGGTTTTCAATCGGTTTGGTGGATATGATTCATCACACATGCTTTGGAAGTCCTCTGCTGACTGGTAAAGAGAGGTTTCTCTTAACTGTGGTAGGTAGATAGCGATCTAAGTCACACGCAGAACACGCAATTGCATACGAATCGAACGCAGATTATGCCACACAACTAATAGACCAAGAGAACGATGGACACAATGGTTAAATGTGTAGTAAATGACATTTCACAACATCTCCATCTCTCTAGAATGCATCAGCAGGCTATCATTAAATCATACCTCTTTACAACCCCTCCAACCGATTACTCCATCTACTTTCTATCATTCTAATGTCATTTTAGAGGCAGATGGTTCTCTTTTCCAGGAAAGCATCAAAGGCAGCAGTCAACTTATATGTTGTCACATATTGGTTTCCATGTACAAGAATTTTCCTGCGCTAAGCAGACATGTGAGTACTCCCTCATTCTCCCTCAATTTCCCCGCATTTTGGCGTATTTTCCCTCAATTTATACTTATTTGTCGTCAATTTTACCAATTTTGATATTTTCAGAGCCACAGTCGTCAGCAGGAGGTTCAAATGGTTCAGATGGCTCTGAGCACTATGGGACTCAACTGCTGAGGTCATTAGTCCCCTTTTTGTGGCGGTGTTCGTAGCGACAAACACTTGGCTGTAGAAATGGCTTACGAAGTCACCGCCACACTTTTAATAGCGGGCCGACCGGTCCGCTGGAACAGTGAACAGAAAGATGAAAACCCAAACACTCTGATTAAATAAAAGTCGGTACTTATCTTTATTACGAAGATACAGAAACACGGTAGTGAACTCCGTGTCTACAGAAATCTGTCTAGTTCGAGTCGGAGCGGCTAGGTCAGCGTCGGCTGACGACAAACAACAACTCTGCCGCGATGAACACACAACTGACTAGCAAGTACACAATTCGGTGGCGAGTATACAACTGAGCGGCGAATACAGAACTGTCCTAGCGCTCGCGACTCCAGCGCTTAAGAAGCCAGAAGCCAGCGGTGGCGCGCGCAGACTTGCGGCGATTTCCTGTCTCGCTGGCGCTGCTTATGTGGACGGCGTCCGGACTTTGATGCTGCCAACCTTTTGGCAGCGGGCTCGGGTGGCATTACTGGCTAGGATATAACACTCCTCCCCCCCAAATCGCCGCACCGTCGTTGAATAATGACGTGGCGAGCGTCGACGGCGGGGGAGGGGTCTGGCCGCAGGCGTAGCAGAAGAGACCGGGGCGGAGACTGTTGTCGGTGGCAGTCCCCGGTCCGCACCCCAGCATTGGCTGCGCGGGGCCTCGGGAAACACCGACTGAAAACCGAGGTCAGGGTGCACGCCTGTGACCACGGGCGCAGCTTCTGGTACGGGACGCGACGGGGCGTCGGGACCCACGAAGAGAGGCAGCGTCTCCTGACGCTGCGTCGACGGCTGCTGAGTGGGCGCCGGACAAGGCGCTGCGGTGTCAGACTCCTTGGGGGTGCCCAAGGAAAGCGGCTGCAGGACAGGCTGCACAGCCACCGCTTGGGAAGGCGGCCCGGCTGAGGGGTCGACGTCCATCAGCTCCGAAGGCGGTGGCGACTGAAGAGGGACCGCAGGCGCCGGAGCGACTATCTGGGGCGCTCCCGGATGAAGCTGCGCGGGAGGCATCAACGGGACCGGCTGTCGGCGTGGTAGCGGCGACGGCTGCTGCTGCTGCCCTGGGGGCGGCAGCGAAGTCGGAAGGCGCGGCTGGAACCCGCCGCGGACCAAATCTGTGGACAAAGAACGAGCGGCAGAATCCGGGCGGCCAGCGCGGCGCAACTGGTTCTGATGCCTCCTGTGCACCCCAGTAGCACCTTGAACAGTATAAAAACCGCGACCCTGGACACTTATCACGGTACCACGTTCCCAACGACGGCGACCGTGATAAACTCTGAAAAAAACGGCGTCGTTGCGCTGAAAACGCGTGCGATGCTCAGAAGCGGCGGGTCGATCCGGGGGGTGCAACAACCGTAGTAGGGTGCGATGACGACGGCCGTGGAAAAGCTCCGCAGGCGAAGGGCCGTCGCGTGGCGTGGTCCGGTACGACGACAGGAACGTGATGAGGGCCTGCTGACGAGAGTGTGTAGCACGAAGGCGGTCCATATGATCCTTGAATGTGCGTACAAAACGTTCCGCTGCACCATTCGATTGAGGGTGGAACGGCGGAGTAAGAACATGGCGAATGCCATTGGCAGAACAAAAACTTTCAAATTCAGCAGAGGTAAATTGTGGACCATTGTCAGACACTAAAACTTCTGGAAGACCCTCAATACAAAAAATTGAAGTCAACGCCTGTATAGTTTGTGCAGACATTGTAGACTGCATGGGCACAACAAACAGAAAATTACTAAATGCATCTATCACGATGAGCCAACGAGAATTCCAATATGGACCAGCGAAATCAATATGTACTCGCTGCCAGGGACCGGCAGGGCGTGCCCACTCAAAATAGCGTTGAGGCGGAGCAGCTTGGTGTTCGGCACACGTCGAACAATCTGTAGACATCTGCGTAATCTGCTTATCAATGCCGATCCATGTACAATGACGGCGGGCAAGCTGCTTGGTGCGGACCACTCCCCAATGACCTTGGTGCAACAAGTCGAGGACCTTGGATTGGAGCACTTGGGGAACCACTACACGAAGCTGGTCATTCTCGGTGCGTAACAGCAAAACTCCGTGCGAAACAGACAACAGATGACGTTGCGGATAATAGCGACGACCCACAGGATCCGATATGTCCTTTGCCTTGGACGGCCAACCACGTTGAACAAAACGGAATAGTAAACTCAGATGAGGATCCGTAGCTGTCTCACGTGCCACCTGACGATAATCAATCGGAAAATCCCGGAGGGATTGATGCTCATCGGCGTCAATCTGATGGCAAGAGTCGTCAGAGGAATCGAAGACATCATCCGCAGCAATCGGCAATCTAGAAAGCGCGTCAGCGTTTGCATGCTGAGCTGTAGGGCGATACATTATCCCATCCTCGTCGCCAGTTTTGTGGCGGTGTTCGTAGCGACAAACACTTGGCTGTAGAAATGGCTTACGAAGTCACCGCCACACTTTTAATAGCGGGCCGACCGGTCCGCTGGAACAGTGAACAGAAAGATGAAAACCCAAACACTCTGATTAAATAAAAGTCGGTACTTATCTTTATTACGAAGATACAGAAACACGGTAGTGAACTCCGTGTCTACAGAAATCTGTCTAGTTCGAGTCGGAGCGGCTAGGTCAGCGTCGGCTGACGACAAACAACAACTCTGCCGCGATGAACACACAACTGACTAGCAAGTACACAATTCGGTGGCGAGTATACAACTGAGCGGCGAATACAGAACTGTCCTAGCGCTCGCGACTCCAGCGCTTAAGAAGCCAGAAGCCAGCGGTGGCGCGCGCAGACTTGCGGCGATTTCCTGTCTCGCTGGCGCTGCTTATGCGGACGGCGTCCGGACTTTGATGCTGCCAACCTTTTGGCAGCGGGCTCGGGTGGCATTACTGGCTAGGATATAACACCCCTAGAACTCAGAACTAGTTAAACCTAACTAACCTAAGGACATCACAAACATCCATGCCCGAGGCAGGATTCGAACCTGCGACCGTAGCGGTCTTGCGGTTCCAGACTGCAGCGCCTTTAACCGCACGGCCACTTCGGCCGGCTCAGCAGGAGGTATTTTCGACACTTCGCTCATTGTCGAATGTCACCAGGTGGGTTCTATGAACGTAATATTTAATTATAATTACGATGATAAATATGTGGCTTGTTTCATAGGACGGCTCTGCCTGGCATGTAGGCGTATGGTGGAGGTAGCCGGTAGGCTGGAAGAATGGATATTTCGGCTTAAGGCGCGAATCGCCCCTGAGCCTCCTGAGTCAGTCAGGTGGGTATGGGGATGCAGCTGACCTCACCGTCTCGCGCTCTGGATGGGTCAATAGCGAACTGATATTCAGTATGTGTTGGGTAGCCTTCATGTTCGTGTGCGTTCCGAGTATTCTCCAATTTTTATGTAGGTATTTGAGAAGATTCAATATTGATCACTGACATGTTTTGGCGCTGGAAATATTGCTAACATCCGAATTCCTACCACTCCAGTCATCCTGGACACCCTCCACCACCAGCCAGTCCTCTTCAGTGGGCCAAGTCCGGTTGCAGACCTGGCACAATCACCGAGACTCGCGTCCACAGCAGCAACTAGCGCTGTGGGACCTCTGGCCTGGGATGCTATCTCTGACATCTAAACATGACAACTACTACTATAGAATGGAACATGGTTTATGTGTGCAGTATTTACTGCTTATCAATACAGTCCAATGGACTCTGCTTCGCAGCTGGAAAGTGGTAGTGATTCGTTTTTGTTACTATCCTATCACGTGGCAGACCCTTCCTCCTTCTCCTCCTCATTCTTCGTCCTGGTGTCGCTGACAGAACCAACTTAGGGATTATACCGTGCTTTAAAAACTCAGTCACAACGACAAACTCCCGATTGATCAGTTTATTGCTTCTGGTAGTGGTATTGCGAGCACACACACTACTCTCACCCCATGTCCTGTCTCCTACAAATTGTTGAAGGACACTGCATACAACTAAGCCGAAATTAGAAATTTTCAGCTACTTCCAGTGTAATGGTTTTCCTGCCAAGCGACCTACCTTTGCCAGTGTCCACCAACAGGATGCAAGGAAAATCCAGAAGGGTAGAAGAGTAGGGTTTGGAAACCGGGCAGTTCTGGGATCAAATCCCGGAATTTCACACGACATATACCAGTCCTAGTACCCACTAATAGGAAGCAAGGAAAAACTATCCCACACAGAGGGTATCAATTTCATTAATTAGTCAGTCAATTTGATGGGAATGTGGGTAGTGCAAATGGACTATTTCCAAGACATCCACAGCTGGGGTTTACCAGGTATCCATTCAGTACATATGAAGGGCTAGTGGGCCACATGACAGACGCCTGCTAGGCAGGATGTAGCCACTTAAGAGAGAAAGAGAGAGAGAGAGATACAGAGAGAGAGTCAAAGAGTTGCCGCCACCTGCATCAAAGAGTTGTCATTACCTAATGCTTTGTCCGACAGGAAGTAATCGGAGGGGCGTGGGCGAGGGGAAGAGCGAATTGGAGGGAGGATGGGTGCGGACTTGCTTCTACCAGCGTCCTCTGCTAGTGGTATTGTGAACTAACTCAGTTAGTATCTGTACAGCAGAGCGAGCACTTACAGCAACTTCTTCCAGTGACCTCATATGATAGCCGTGTGTGTGGGAGCAGTTTGTACTGGTGCTGCAACTGAAGTAGCCACTTGAGGTGGGAATTCCCCAGCAAAGGACGCCGCCGCAAACAAAGAGGGCCGCTGCTGTGGGCTGACATGGCTGCCAGATGGTCACAAAAAATCTACACTACTGGCCATTAAAATTGTTACACCACGAAGATGACGTGCTACAGACGCGAAATTTAACCGACAGGAAGAAAATACTGTGATATGCAAATGATTAGCTTTCCAGAAGATTCACACAAGATTGGCGCCGGTGGCGACACCTACAACGTGCTGACATGAGGAAAGATTCCAACCGATTTCTCATACACAAACAGCAGTTGACCGGCGTTGCCTGGTGAAACGCTGTTGTGATGCCTCGTGTAAGAGGAGAAATGCGTACCATCACGTTTCCGACTTTGATAAAGGTCGGATTGTACACTATCGCGATTGCTGTTTATCGTATCGCGACATTGCTGCTCGCGTTGGTCGAGATCCAATGACTGTTAGCAGAATATGGAATCGGTGGGTTTAGGAGGGTAATACGGAACGCCGTGCTGGATCCCAACGGTCTCGTATCACTAGCAGTCGAGATGACAGGCATTTTATACGCATGGCTGTAACGAATCGTGCAGCCACGTCTCGATCCCTGAGTCAACAGATGGAGACGTTTGCAAGACAACAACCATTTGCACGAACAGTTCGACGACGTTTGCAGCAGCATGGACTATCAGCTCGGAGACTATGGCTGCGGTTACTCTTGACGCTGCATCACAGACAGGAGCGCCTGCGATGGTGTACTGGTCGACGAACCTGGGTGCACGAATGGCAAAACGTCATTTTTTCCGATGAATCCAGGTTCTGTTTACAGCATCATGATGGTCGCATCCTTCTTTGGCGACATCGCGGTGAACGCACATTGGAAGCGTGTATTCGTCATCGCCATACTGGCGTATCACCCGCCGTGATGGTATGGGGTGCCATTGGTTACACGTGTCCGTCACCTCTTGTTCGCATTGACGGCACTTTGAACAGTGGACGTTACATTTCATATGTGTTACGACCCGTGGCTCTACCCTTCGTTCGATCCCTGCGAAACGCTACATTTCAGCAGGATAATGCACGACCGCATGTTGCAGGTCCTGTACGGGCCTTTCTGGATACAGAAAATGTTCGACTGCTGCCTTGGCCAGCACATTCTCCAGATCTCTCACCAACTGAAAACGTCTGGTCAATGGTGGTCGAGCAACTGGCTCGTCACAATACGCCAGTAACTATTTTTGATGAACTGTGGTATCATGTTGAAGCTGCATGGGCAGCTGTACCTGTACACGCCATCGAAACTCTGACTCAATGCCCAGACGTATCAAGGCCGTTATTACGGCCAGAGGTGGTTGTTCTGGGTACTGATTTCTCAGGATCTATGCACCCAAATTGCGTGAAAATGTAAAGACATATCACTTCTAGTAGAATATATTTGTCCAATGAATACTCGTTTATCATCTGCATTTCTTCTTGGTGTAGCAATTTTAATGGCCAGTAGTGTAGATTGTGTCCACTGTCACGGACAATGGATTTCTCTCGGTGCCGAGTATGCATCCTGTAATTTCAGTGTTGATCGACAGTGTCTGCGCTGAACGGTAGATGGCTGGCAGTCCCTCTCAGTGCGGGACAGTGTCGCGAGCCCGGCGCAGCACAGCTTTCAGCGAATGGCGTGTGCATGTCTTTCGGCCGTCTTGGAGCGCTGTCGCTGACGACGTGTCCACCACTTTTGTGAAGACGCGAGGCTTTTAACAGCATAATTACGAGCGATGAGTTATGTTGACATTGATTTTATGACGGTATTCCTTACACCATCGGAAAAAAGCGATCCATTTACTTATTTAATTACTTCTTTTCGATGTAATTTAGCAGACTTCCATCTTCCAAAATTAAATAAACACCAGAGAATGATGAGCTTTTTCCGTCAAATGAAGAGATCCAACTCCAATAATTGGCAAGCAAACTGAATTTTATAAATAAACAGTCTATTAGTATGCCCTCTGCGTTGTACTTGAAATTCCTTTCGCGGGAGCTTTCCAGCTCACCACTCAGCGATTTTTCCCACTTGTTTTTTTCTGGGCGGTCGCAGGTTCGAATCTTGCCTCCGGCATGGATGTGTGTGATGTCCTTAGGTTAGTTAGGTTTAAGTAGTTCTAAGTTCTAGGGGACTGATGACCTCAGATGTTAAGTCCCATAGCGCTTAGAGCCATTTGAACCATTTTTTTTCTGGGAGGGGAGGGGAGGGAGACAGCGACGGCTGTAGGGTGGGACACCCTCTGGAGGTGGCTCAGTCGATCCCTGCACATCAAGGTGAGCACACACACGAAATTTTCCAACAAGATAACACCTGCATCAGTGTAATTAACTTAATTAGGACATGTAGTTGCTGGACATGGTAATATTTGCATCTTCCATGCCTGTAATTCAACACAGACTGAGCATTTCCCTCCATTTCTCCAGAAAAAAGCTCAGTAGTAAAACTTCCAAGGCTAGCGTTGTTTCTAATCTTACGACCCGCACTATTACGAAAAGAAAATTACGTTTCTGAGATGTGAAAACATATCTAGAAAGTAGTGAAACAAATAACATCAACGTGCTGTATTTCCTTATGCATCTTTTCTGCTCACTATTTCACAGTGTTTGATCGTTATGTTTTCCAAACACCGGTATCGCTGTTTGTCGTCCTGCCCGCTCTGTCAGTTGTTTTAAACACAAATAAAACCTCTTTGTGATCGACAGCTACACATGCATAGAGTCGACGGTGTGGCATTGCGCGCGTAGCTCCGCCATCACAACTACTACGATGGCAATGAAATTGTGCGCCTGCTGCAATATTCCGCGAAAACAGGAACAACAACATGATAAAAACCACACAACTTCTAGGTGAAACAACATACACAGAATCTGAAGTTAAGAAATGGCAGGATCAAACGTTTAACCTTGTTATAGTAGATCTTACTTCACATGGGCTTTCAACGTGCATTAAGATTATCTACGAAGGATTTCTAGTTTTATTTCGTCACCCCATGACAATAGACATGAATTGCTTGCACAAGTTTCAGACATCGTATTCGAAGAAGGAGACTTAGTGTTATTCGGTTTAAAGAATAAACTTTATGTTCATTCATTAATGTATTTTTCAAGGGAAACGTTCGAGATTATTCTACAGTTTTCTCGAGATTTCCCGATTATTCTCGAACGTTAACAACTCAAATTTGGAAACGGTGCATATCGCATTGATCCGCACTCCGGCAAAATCGTCTTGATCAATGAATTGTTCAACCTAGCAGAAACAAAAGACCAAGCCATCGAAAACGTTTATCTGCTTATAGTGACAAACTATGCAATCAAGGAATGGTTGTATGCGCGAATAAATTTAGCAACAAAAAACGACGTAATTTAACAAAAAATGTGTTCAAATGTGTGTGAAATCTTATGGGACTTAACTGCTAAGGTCATCAGTCCCTAAGCTTACACACTAAATAACCTAAATTATCCTAAGGACAAACACACACATCCATGCCCGAGGGAGGACTCGAACCTCCCCCGGGACCAGCCGCACAGTCCATGACTGCAGCGCCCAAGACCGCTCGGCTAATCCCGCGCGGCGTAATTTAACAAATCGTTCAGCGATTACAGATTATGATACCATTATAAATATAATATTTAAATCGAAAACGAAAGGTAAAGTTCCCAACACAATTTGTAAATTCGCTCAATGTTTCGGATATGTCGTCGTAAAAAAGCTTCTAAGCAACATCTTAGAAGTAGAAGTATTAACTGCGAAAGGAAATGGTATATCAGTATTCATATCACGAATTACATTTATTTCAAGTAACTTACCATTCAGTTTTAAAAGGCATCAATTTCCAGCATGTTTAGAGTACAATATGATTATCAATAAAGCACAAGAGTAAATAATTAAGTGTTGCTGAGTGCATTTAAAACAATCGTGTTTCTTGCATGGAAAACTTATGCAACGTGTTCAACTTAGCATCCGAAAGAAAAACACCAAACGTAGTTTATAAGAATTCATTTTCAATAATTTAGATCCCATATAAATGAGATGATTTAAGAACGAAGTTTTTCGTGACGACACTCTTGTATGAAACATTCTCGGGTTTCTTGCCACATCAGTTCAGGGTAAAACCTCGAGCTTTCGATGATTACCACAGCTGTCTTCGTCAGAAGCAACTGACTATCTTGGCCGTTGTGTCAACGTCATACCTGGTGGCGCCACCACTCCTAACAAGACGTTGGGGCCTGATGCATTCCTCTCACAAAGAAGAGTGTATTTCCAATGATGTTCTTTGATACTCTCGTATCCTTGACGAATTTGGAGACACTGTGACAAGGAAGAACGCAAATTTTATTCCTGTTCATTTCACTTGCAGCAATTTAAGCTGTCCTCTAAGGTTCCTGCCTAACCACACACTTGGAAATCACCACATGTTCAGAAATAAACAACCAGATATTTATTTCGTCCTTCATTTTATAATAAGATGGAAATGTGAATAACATCGAATATTGCAGAACATACTTCTATTACATTCATAAGAAAGAACCAGAATATGTTAAACGCACTCAGACGATAAAAAAATATTTGTGTATAAGAAGATGTGAACCTACTTTCTTCCTCTCTGCAGTCGACATCTTCATCCATTATGCTACACAGAAGACACGCGTTTTTCGTCTTTTGTGTCAGCTATATTGGAATCTCTTGAAGGCTTATATCAATGATGCGTCATAAGCTGACATATAATAATAAGGGTGACGTGTTTGTGATACATCTTCAGTGCGCCATTTCCTTGAAACAGCGTACCAGTAGACCTCGGGGCGTTTGGAACGGCATACTGCCATAACACAAAAGTCAATATGGCTTCTCGAAAGTTGTTGAAGGCAAGACCATTAGCGAAAATACACTCCTCTTTGTGGGAGGAATGCATCAGTCTCCAACGTCTACTCTGCTCTCGTAGGAGTGTAAACATTGCGGCGAATTTCTTTGCTTCGCCCGCCGCCATACACCACTAAGATTGTATCTGCTGTCCCCGTTGAAATTGTTCACGCACATTTTTATTCCTACAACCCCCGTAATAACAGAATGGCAGTCATTAGAAGCCTAGGACAAAACTTTTGTTTCACCAAACAGTATTTTGTCGCTGAAAGTGTTACCTGGCTGAATTCCCGGAAGTTATTTGAAAGTTGTATACGCCAGGAGAAACTCAGGTCTCACCTGTTTACCTCTATGGGGAGGAAATGTATCGGTGTTTACGTAAGTTGGATAAACTTCGTAGCTGTCGAGTTAGACTGCAATGTGCTTTGTTGTTTTTATTGAGGTGTCGTGATGAAAATCATGTCCCAACATTTGCTAAGGTTGTGCACCATATTAATTCTCCTGCCGCCAATCATATCAAGCAACGTGCTGGCTTGGCTCTTGTTCGCGAAAGGATTCGTTTTACTCGCCGACGTTTGGATTCTGTTTCCAAAGAATTGTATCGTTTTCAATTAATGGTTGCATCTGAAGTGTCTGATTTCACTTGGGATTGGTTGGACGGTGCCTCATGGACCCAAGCTGACTGGGAATACAGCTCTGTCACTGCCCGGCATTTGGCAAAGTTTGAACGTTTTCATCGCGCGGAGTCGGATGTTATATCTCGACGTTCTGTGACAAATCTCACAGATAAATCTTTTGACGACGCAACCTTATCCGTGCTAGGGAAGGGTTTAAATTTTGCACCCACTCCGAAGAATTTGCCGGTAGTTGATTTTATTAGTTCAATCGAACAGGCAGTTTGCAAACTACCTCCTGACGCTGCAGAGGAGGTCAGGAGGGAGGCATGCCGTGTTTTGACTAGGGCTCGTCCACCCAAGAGTAATGTAACAGCAGCAGAGAGGGCTGCTTTACGCTCTCTCAAAGTTGATCCTAGTATTGTTATTTTACCTGCTGACAAGGGCAATGCCACCGTTGTTTTAAATGAACATGATTATGTACAAAAGATGCAACGTTTACTATCTGATTCCGCGTATCGCAGAATCGATGCTGACCCCACAAAAAGTGTTGAGAGAAAGACCAACAACCTCCTGAAAAAAAGTGGTTTGTCGCAGGACACTATCAAGAGTCTTAACACCTATAGTTCCGTTACCCCTAGGATATGTGGCCTTCCAAAGGTTCACAAGGAAGGGGTTCCTTTCCGTCCTATAGTGAGTAACATCGGCGCTCCGACATATCGTGTATCCAAGCATCTTGCTTCTCTGTTGAGTCTACAAGTAGGTCGGTGTGAACATCATATCAGGAACTCAGCTGATTTTTTACGTCGTTTGGAGGGACTGAGGTTGAATGACTCTGATATTTTAGTGAGTTTCGATGCGGTCTCTCTCTTCACTCGTGTTCCTCTGTCTGATTCGTTGCGGTCAATTGAGGCCAGGTTTGGTGCTGAATTAACTAATCTCTTTAGTCATGTGTTGACATCCACTTACATTTTATTTAATGACCAGTATTACGAGCAGACGTATGGAGTTGCGATGGGCAGTCCGTTGTCTCCTGTGATCGTAAATTTGTTTATGGAAGACTTCGAGGAACGTGCATTGGAGTCGGCGCCTTTGAAACCCGCCTGTTTCTTTAGATACGTTGACGATACCTTCGTTGTTTGGTCTCATGGTAGGGAGAATTTGAATGTCTTTCTAGAACATCTGAACTCGATCCACCCGAACATTCGTTTTACGATGGAGGTGGAAGAGGATGGTTGCCTTCCCTTTCTTGACGTGTTGGTTAGGAGGAAGGATGATGGATCATTGGGACATGCAGTTTACAAGAAACGTACTCACACCGACTTGTACTTACAGGCTGATAGTTGTCACCATCCGGCTCAGCGTGAAGGGGTACTTCGTACCTTGGTACACAGGGCACATGTCGTTTCTGACGCTGAGACTTTGCCAGCTGAGCTGTCCCATCTTGAAGTTATATTTCGTCAAAATGGTTATAGTGATAGACAGATTGAACGTGCGTTGCGCTATCGACCAACTGTACATCGGGTGTTGATGATAATTCTGAGTCAACACCTAAGTCTACTGCCTTTTTGCCTTACGCAGGAAACACGTCCAACAAGATCGGTCGTATTTTACGGAAATACGATGTGAAATGTGTTTTCCGACCTCCATCTAAAATTAGAGCACTTTTGAGTTCCGTTAAGAATGATCTTGGACTGCGTAAGGCGGGTGTGTATCGTATTCCTTGTAGCTGCGGCATGGCATATATTGGTCAAACTAGCAGGACCGTGGAGGACCGATGTACTGAGCATAAACGGCACACACGGTTACAGCAGCCAAATAGATCTGCTATTGCCGAACGTTGCTTGGATACTGGTCACCCCATTGTACATAATAACACCGAGATATTGGCATGCACGTCCAGCTATTGGGACAGTGTTATTAGGGAGGCAGTTGAGATTAAATTAGCGAGCAACCTCGTTAACAGGGATGGAGGTTTCTGTTTAAACTCTGTCTGGAATCCGGCTCTCTCCCTTGTCAAAAACAGAGGAACAGAGTCAATGCTACCTCACCTGCGAATTCATAGTCTCACTGTCGAAAGCTCTGACTTTGGTCATCTTTGGTGGCACTAGTGTTCAGTGTGTGTGTGTTATCTTTCCTGCTTCAGTCCGAGAACCGAGGTATTAAATTTGCATGTACGCCGCCTGTCCGTTGCAGTTTGCCTTGAAAATGGCGGGGTGTCCTCCCGCCGAAATATCGGCGATCGCTGAAAGTGTTACCTGGCTGAATTCCCGGAAGTTATTTGAAACTTGTATACGCCAGGAGAAACTCAGGTCTCACACAGTTCACTACTTGTTTGCTGACGGAGAGAAAAATATCCTTAATTTCTGACACTTTCTTAATGAACGCCATTGAGCAGTTGTTTCAGCCCCAAATACAGACAATTTTTCTCCAGTTTCCTGTGTAGTGGCTTTCTTAACCCACCCCAGAGTTGGGGTGTTACAGCAATGAGGAGTTGATCCACAGAACTGATTATGCTCTGCTAATCGGAATGTTCTTCTCTGAAAAACTGTGCGTCGATAGACAGAAAAAGGTAAACTGTTCACCCCTCCCGTGGCAGAACGCCTTAATTTTCGTTTAAAATCTCGATGGCGACAAGACTTTTTCTTCTTCTGTCAGAAAGCCACTTGTAGTCTGATCGACAATTAGTAAAGAAATCTTAAAACAACTTCTCCCCTACAAGCTTTGTCGCTACCTTGATTCTGTACCCTGTAGATCCAAAGCTGAAAAACTTGCTGCATTGTACACTTGGTAGTGCCTGCTTTTTCTGTTTCTGCCCAATGTATTGACTTAATTGTGGCACTGAATAATTTTTAACTGGATTTTGATTTGTATATACCCCTACTGCTACATTTACATACTTCCGTGGTAGTCCTGTAATGTTACTTCAGTACTGATGTAGATGCAGAACTTTTCGAAGAAGAAGCGCGTATTGTCGTGCTAACTGGTGACAATTTTGGATAGTTTGTTTTATTAAAAGAGACATTTTTCATAACATTACCGTGATAAGTTGTGATTCATTTGTACTACTGCATACTAAATACCATTGTTTCATTAGTTCAATAAACACAGTAGATGAACACAAGAGATAAATCAATCAGCAGCAATATAGTCCCCTCATTATCTAAAACAGTCTGACAGTGTTTGAATAGTTTTTCGGCTTCACACCTATAGATAATATGTTGGTAGCGCTCCGTTTCTTTTCGTGTCATGCTGCATCAACAGACGGTAATGGTGTAGAGTTCAGCATAACGAGGAGGAGAGAGGCGCCGCAAATTCTGTCATCAAATGACCTTCAAAAATATATCGTTGTACAACACATAGTGCAGGAGATGTGACATCATAAACATTGAGCTGCGTGGAAAAGAATGTGAAGTAACTTCAATACGAGTCTCATGTGAATGCGGGCAAATCTACAGGTAAAAAGCTCCTTCTAAACCCCTGAATAGGGTTAAGATATTACTTGGTATCTCGAAAGAAATACTATGGGAGTGAGAACCAGCAACTGTCCATTGGGGTGGGGAGAATAACATTGAGACAGAAAGAGGAGGAAGAGAAGAACAGACAGAGAGGGAGGCAGGAGTCGATGCACACAGATGTGGAGAAGGAGGAAATGGACAGAGAAAGGGAAGAGGAGGAGATGGACAGAAAGAAGGGGAGAAGGAGATGGACAGAGAAAGGCAAGAGGAGGAAAAGGATAGAGAGAGAGGGAGAAGGAGAAGTACAGAGAAAGGAAAGGGGATTAGATAGAGAGTGAGGGGGGAGGAGATAGACAAAGAGAGAGAGAGAAAGAGAGAGAGAGAGAGAGAGAGAGAGAGAGTGGAGGAGGAGGTAGACTAAGGGAGAACAGAGGCCCACCCAGTTAGCCAAGCGGTCTAATGCATGGATTTCCGGAGTGGTCCTCGGCACGAATCCGCCTGGCGGACTTGTGTCGAGGTCCGGTGAGCCGGCCAGTCTGTGGATGGTTTTGAGGCGGTTTTCCATCTGCCTCAGCAAATGCGGGCTGTGCAAACAAGTTCTCCATGTACGCATACACTACCATTACTCTATTAAGCAAACATAGGGGTTAGACTCGTCTGGTGTGAGACGTTTCCTGGGGGGGGGGGGGGGGTCCACCGGTGGCCGAACAGCACAATAACCCTGGGTTTGGTGTGGGGTGGCGGAGCGGTGAAGTGGACTGTGGTAGTCGTCGTGGTGTTGTGGACCACTGCAGCTGCGGCGGGGACGGAACCTCTCCATCGTTTCTACGTGCCCGGTTAACAGACAACATGCAACATACAAGGAAGAATAGAGGAGGAGGTGGACAGCGAGAAGATGAGGAGGAGATGTACTCAGAGGGCATGAGGAGGAGCTAAAGACTGCAGGAGAAGATGGACTTAGACAGGGTAGGAGGAGATAGACAGAGGGGGAAGAATGAGATGAACAGAGCGAGGGAGGAAGTTGCAGATGTACACAGAGAGGAGCAAGAGGAGATGGACAGAGAGTGAGGGATGGGAGGAGGTGGACAGACAGAGGGGGAAGAAAGAGATGGGTAGAGAGGAGGGGAAGTAGGAGATGGACTAATAGGGTGTTTGAAAAATAACTTCCTAGTTTTAAGTATATATTTCATGGGGAAATAAATGAAAAATTACATCAGTGAGAACATATCATGAAAGAGAATTCCTTCAAGTTTTGTTTTTTGTTAGTAGACTTCAACGTGGGATACATTTGTTGCCCTGCACACGACGAGACAAATATTCCGCTTCTCGCCACGTATTCACCAACATTTCAGGTGTAGCTGTCCCAATTGCCGTGATGATTCTTTCCCTTAAATGACCGATGTCTCTGTTCTTTTCACTGTACACAACATTTTTTATGTAGCCCCAAAAGAAAAGTCCAGTGGGGTTAAGTCTGGGCTTCGTGGTGGCCAAGGTATTGGGCCAGCCCTACCTATCCACCTTCCTGGAAAGCGATTGTCCAGAGCCGCACTCACATGGTTACTATAATGAGGTGGGGTGCCATCTTGTTGGAAAAACGCAAGCCCCTTTTCCGCCTCAATATCGTCCATATGGAAAAAGACATACTCTGTCAACATGTCACAGTAAACGTCTCCATTTATTGTTTTTTCCATAAAAATGAAAGGACCACTCACACGATCTTCCATCAAATTACACCGGACATTAACTTTGGGAGAGTCACATTGATGCTGAATAACTTCATGTGGATGCTCTGCCCCCAAATTCTGCACTTATGACGATTAACTGTTCCACTGACATGAAATGTAGCCTCATTTAAAAAGAGAATCTTTTTTAAAAAAATTGACATCATCATCAAATCTGTGTAGAAAGTCCACAGTAAACTCATACCTTTCGATTTTATCAGTAGGTTTTATTTCATGTAACAGTTGCAATTTGTAGGTGCGAAACTTAAGTCTTTTACGGACAACATCATACACAGTACCTTTAGGCACTCGTAATTGTAGACTACGTGTGACCAATGACTTCTTCGGGCTCCAAACACACGAAACACGCATCTGTTAAACAACATCTTCAGAAGTTCTCGGTCTAGCTGGTGATTTTGCTTTTAAAACATTACCGGTTTCCTTGAAAGACTTTAGCCAATGATGGATAGTTTTTTCTGTAGGTGGTTCACCACCATACTGACGTCTAAAATTACGTTGCACTGTTATAACTGACTCAGTTTTCACAAGCCAAATAACACAGTGCGCTTTCTGTTGCGGAGTACACATTGTTGCTGAGTTGTTCTGCACTGCACTGCACACACGCCTGGTCAGAACTGAGAGAACAGAGGAAAAAAACAACACTGGTGCCGTCTCAAGGTCAAACAGACCTGCCAACTGATGAATCAAACACGACCAACTAAAATAGTGTATGCCACTTTGTACTGATTGTAGGACACATTAAAACTCGGGAACTCTTTTTCAAACACACTTGCAACTCCGGGAACTGAACTAGTATTGTAATAAAATCACGTAAAGGAACCAGAAAGCAAACATAATAGTTTATCATATACATATAGTGTACATTAAAACTGTTATTATTTGATTAAAAGAAGGATAATCCTGGAATTGTTAGTTGGGAGACACCAAAGAGTAGACACAGCTGCGTAACTGGAAAACCTCATCCGTCTTTGATCGGTTTGTCACCTTCCCGAATCGGAGTAGGAGTTTGTGCATTTAACCTAACTGTTCATGATACATGACTCTAGCGGTTACTTGTAGAGTGTTGACGGCGATAAAAGAGAAAGAAGAGTGAGAAACTGAGTACATACAGCTCACTCCTCTGGACTAGAACCAATGAAGACTTCCGAATTTAATGCCTATATCTGACGGACAGATTGTCAACAGTACCATATGCTCACAGTAAATGAAATTGCAGAGATATTTGGAATTTAATCCAGGACTAATCTTCCCTAGTATGCCATGCTTTTCTGTATCCCATCATTCACGATATCTTTGTGAATGTTCTCTAACAGATAACTGGGGCTATCTTTTTACTATACAATACTAGCTGAAAAGGACCCACCTCATTTGGTCTTTCTTCCATTTTTTTCTGAATTGGAAAAAAACTATACATTTACATCTCATTTGTATAAAATATTCTCGTACTTCTTGCAGCATAAATTCATTGTAAAACTTCGAGCTTTTGGCGACTACCATCATCGTCTTCGCCACAAGTAAAAATCTTGTCTTCGTCGAGATTAGAACCGAAAATTAAAGCTTTCTGCCACGGGTGGGGCGAACAGTTTACCGGTAAGCTAGCATACAAGAGCGTCAAGCAGCGCTCCCTTATTGTCCCAGTGATAATTAAGACAGAGAATTAGCGACGTAAATAGCGAAGTAAGCTGAAGTTTCTGTCGAAACGTGTTTCCTGGACTCAAAACCATACATCTGCTACCTATAAGTCTTTCCTTACGTAAGAATGCGGTGCCGTCGAGTATCGAGAGCTGCGCAAGAAGTATCGACCACCAAAGAGATACTGCACAGTGAGTGCTATCACGAAACGTCAATGAGATGCTAACAAGGGAAGCTCCCCATCGCACCCCCCTCAGATTTAGTTATAAGTTGGCACAGTGGATAGGCCTTGAAAAACTGAACACAGATCAATCGAGAAAACAGGAGGAAGTTGTGTGGAACTACAAAAAAAAAAGCAAAATATACAAACTGAGTCGTCCATGTGCAAGATAAGCAACAACAAGGGCCCGCATCTCGTGGTCGTGCGGTAGCGTTCTCGCTTCCCACGCCCGGGTTCCCGGTTTCGATTCCCGGCGGGGTCAGGGATTTTCTCTGCCTCGTGATGGCTGGGTGTTGTGTGCTGTCCTTAGGTTAGTTAGGTTTAAGTAGTTCTAGGTTCTAGGGGACTGATGACCATAGATGTTAAGTCCCATAGTGCTCAGAGCCATTTGAACCATTTGAACCAACAACAAGGACAGTGTGAGCTCAGGAGCGCCGCGGTCCCGTGGTTAGCGTGAGCAGCTGTGGAACGAGAGGTCCTTGGTTCAAGTCTTTCCTCAAGTGAAAAGTTCAATTTTTTATTTTCAGACAATTATGCGAGGTAACTGCGCCGTAGTATGGGGACGCTACGCCTAAACACTTCTTTGGGAGTGATCATCACATCCACAAGAAAACCAAGGTAGAAGAATCTTTTTACCCATTCGCCAAGTGTACAAGTTAGGTGGGTCGACAACATATTCCTGTCGTGTGACGCACATGCCGTCACCAGTGTCGTATAGAATATATCAGACGTGCTTTCCTGTGGAGGAATCGGTTGACCTATGACCTTGCGATCAAATGTTTTCGGTTCCCATTGGAGAGGCACGTCCTTTCGTCTACTAATCACACGGGTTTGCGGTGCGGTCGCAAAACACAGACACTAAACTTAACTACAGTGAACAGAGACGTCAATGAACGAACGGACAGATAATAAATTTGCGCAAATAAAGAAAGAAAGTAACGCCGGCCGCGGTGGCCGTGTGGTTCTAGCGCTGCAGTCCGGAACCGCGGGGGTGCTACGGTCGCAGGTTCGAATCCTGCGTCGGGCATGGATGTGTGTGATGTCCTTAGGTTAGTTAGGTTTAAGTAGTTCTAAGTTCTAGGGGACTAATGACCTCAGCAGTTAAGTCCCATAGTGCTCAGAGCCATTTGAACCATTTTTTAAAGAAAGTAAACCTTTCACTCGAGGGAAGACTTGAACCAAGGACCTCTCGTTCCGCAGCTGCTCACGCTAACCACGGGACCATGGCGCTCCTGAGCTCATATTATCCTTAATGTTGCATATCTTGCGCATGGATTACTCAGTTTGTATATTTTGCTTATTTTTTTCAGTCTCACACAACTTCTTCCTGTTTTCTCGATTGATCTGTGTTCAGTTTTTTAAGGCCTATCCACTGGGCCAACTTATAACTAAATCTGAGGGGGTGTGATGGGGAGGTTCCCTTGTAAGGAGAAGCCGTGCTTCCTATAGTTCCGAGGCTCCATCACCGTACCTCTGCCCTAAAATAGCGTCCCCAGAGGCTAAGAGGATAGTTCTATTCGAGGTTAGATCCTGCCCACTTTTAGAAAATTCCTGTCGGAGTAACGTCGTTGCGCTGCCTACTCGCCGTGACACAGCCCGTGTCTATCGTCTGGGAGTAAAGACGCTTCCGTCCCCTGTGAACCGTGGCGACGCGCCAACGCTATCAGAACTGTGTCATCAAGTGTCTACAAACTTGGGTTTCCTAGTGACTGTAGTGAAGCCACAGTACGGCTCTTCTGAACTTGTATCAGTTCGCCGCTCATTAATCGTGGCTCATTTAGTGTGTTCTGAACCGCAATTCCATGTGTGCAGTTTCATAGATACAGTGGAGACTGGCGAGCGAAGATAAGTTTTGTTGTAATTAACCCTGGAATGGTACCCTTCGTCGATGCGACGAACATGCAAGGATGTTTGCTGTACTGAGCCACAGTACCGCTACCTAGCGTCGTGCGCGCTCACCTATGCTTCGAGTGATTAGTAGTTCACGTGACCTCGGCACGAGCAGTCGGCGGCATGCAGCCCCTGGTGAGTTTCCTGCAATAGTTTAGATGTCGGTTCGTCGATACGACGAATGAGTAGCAGTAAGAGAAGAAATCATATTCGTCAGAGCAACTAATGGGGTGCATTACAGAATAAAATTCCTTCGTTGAAATGACGAAGGGGTAGCAGTAACAGCGCAAAAAAATGGTTCAAATGGCTCTGAGCACTATGGGACTTAACATTTGTGGTCATCAGTCCCCTAGAACTTAGAACTACTTAAACCTAACTAACCTAAGGACATCACAGACATCCAAGCCCGAGGCAGGATTCGAACCTGCGACCGTAGCAGTCGCGCGGTTCCGGACTGCGCGCCTAGAACCGCTAGACCACCGCGGCCGGCTGTAACAGCGCACATTTATTAGAAGTAGTGTAGTTCCATTAGTAAATTCGTCACATATTTTGGTAGTAATAACAACACTCTTCATTTTGTCTGTATAACATGGCTTCGAGTAGAAGATGCTTGGATGATGACGAAATTAGAGCAGTTTTAGAAGAAGATTTGGGCGACGTGCTGTCGTCGGAGGAAGAGGACTCTGAAGATGAGTTGAACATGTCAGAAGAGGCCGACCCTAATTATGAGCCTTCCTCGACTTCAGAGTCAGATGGAGATGAGACCAATCGTCGACCCATCGACGTAGTGGAACAGGAAATTGCAAACCACATCATTCAAGCCTCAACCTCAACTTCTGAATCCATGCAGAAAAACAAACGAACTAGGCGTGATAAAAGAAGGGTATCTGAAACTAACAGCTCAACCATTACATCACCTCTTGTGTCACCTGAGAAGAGTGAAATTCCTAGTACCTGGAAAGGTGGTAGCTACAGCTGGAAGACAACACCTATCAAACAACCGGGAAAACGCCGAAGAGGAATGTGATTCACTTCGCTCCACGCCCTGTAGGTCACGCGAAAAATGCACAAAGTCCACGTCAGTGCTTTCATTCATTGTTTACTTCAAATATGTTGGACGCAACGATTACTTACCTGTTTGGACGAACAGTCATCATACAAGGCTTGTTGATACCCAGCTGAATACGACAATGCGCATAATATCTGGCGCAATCAGATCTACTCCAGTTTATTGACTTCCACTGTTAACCGGTATAATGCCTCCTGATCTACGCAGATGTACTGCCCTTATGAGAGAATTCCACAAGATCTCCAGGAATTCTAACCTACCCGTGCATAGCGACCTGCCACTTTTAAATCATAAGAGACTGAAATCACGTCATCCAACTCTGTGCGATGTTGCTGACATGGTTGCTAAGGATTTCAAACCCCTTGAAGAATGGAAAGGTCGGTGGGAAGCAGTGACAGATGTGCACCTGCATAACATCTTCTCAGGTGCTAAACTTCCAAGTGGATTCGACCTACCACGCAAGACCTGGACTACTCTCAACAGAATCCGTACCGGCCATGGCCGACGCAGGGATGCTCTCTTTAAGTGGAAGAAGCTGCCTGATCCAGCCTGTGACTGCGGGGCTCCATACTAGACTGTTCACCACATTGTCAGTGAATGCAGGATTCGAGCCTATCACGGCGCCAAAGAGGACTTCCTGCTAACAACTCCAGATGAAGCGCGCTGGATTGAAGGACTGGATATTCAGTTGTAAAGACAAACTTAAGTTTCTTGTGTGTCAATATGTACATATGTATATGTAATTTAATTTCATGATATGTCTGTATTAGCCATACGCTAAATAAAAATTACTTACACCAACGATGAAATAAAAACACAACGTTCTCAATACAAAGATTCACCTACCTTCACAAAAGAAGTAACAAATGCTGAATTCGAATCCCTGTTTGGATTGCTTGTGTTGAGTGCTGCTAAAAAGGACAATCACATGTCAGTTGATGTTCTGTTTGATACAACGAGGTCCGCAGAAAGATATCGAGCCGCAATGTCATCATCAAGATTCAAGTTTCTCATAAATTGCTTGCGATTCGGTGACAAAGAAACGAGAGCAAAAGGCGAAAGATAGACAGATTGGCCCTCTTGTCTGCCATATGGGACCCATTCCTTATAAATTGTAAAAGCAACTACAGACCAAGCCCTTATGTTACTACTGACGAACAGCTGGTTGGATTTCGAGGCCGTTGTCCTTTCAAGATGTACCTTCCATCGAAACCCAATAAGTACGGGGTTAAAATTTTCATGATATGCGATCATTCAACAAGCTACATGTTCAATGCTGAAATATACACCGGCAAAACAACGATCCCAAGAGAAATGTCCTTTAGCGAATTCATCACTACTAAACTTGTGGAGCCTCTGAGCAATTCTAACCGTAACTGACGTGTGACAATTGGTTCAGTAGCATACCTCTTGCAAAGACCTTATCAGTCATGGAATAACTATGCTTGGGACAATAAAGAAAAATAAGCGTGAACTACCGAAGGATGTTACAGATCCCAAGTTCATGAATAGGGGCCCCGGCTCAAGCTTCTTCTTGTTTTCCGAGGACAGCAGCGCAGTTTCGTTCAAACCAACCACGAAAAATAAAATGGTTATTCTTATTTCTACGATGCATTATGACAACAGCATAAATGAAGAAACTGGCAAACCATAAATTGTAATGAATTATAATTCTATAAAAGAAGCAGTGGATACCTTGGACCAAGTGTGCAGTAATATGAATTGTGGTAGAAAAACTAGACGTTGGCCCCTCTTCTATAACATGGTGAAGATAGCTATTCACAACTCCTATGTCATCTATGTTGTCAATCTTCCGAATAACCAAAGAGCACCTACAAAGTTTGCATTCGCCATGACATTGGCTGACGAATTGATGTCGCCTTGGATGCACATTCGACTCACACAACCAGTCCCACGATTGCTCAACAGTACGATATGCAGATGCCTGAATGTGATGCAGCCAGCTGATAATAGCCACCAACAACCTAGTCGTCTTCATGGCGGTAGAAATATATGTGCATACTGTCCTTACAAAAAACGAAGAATGACAAAATCAGTATGCTAAAAGTGCAATAAAAATATTTGTGGGGATCATAAACACGTGCTTTGTGGAGATTGTTTGGCTTCTTTGTGAGCTCTGATATGTATGTGTGTGTGTGTGTGTGTGTGTGTGTGTGTGTGTGTGTGTGTGTGTGTGTGTACTCGTAATTTACCGAGACTGATTGACTGTAGTAGTATGTAAAGTACACGTTTAAAAGCATTTATTTACTGGTCTTCAATTCACAAACATGCATGGTGAGGAGCCCCTGAAGAATAGGTGTTTCTTTTTGTTTCTAAATCTCTATATAGTAATGTGTTACTTTTATTCTTACAGTATTACTCTGATTGTTACAGTGGAATCTATTGTAATGCTTATTGTTACATAGTTATATTGTTCTTTTCTTACGGATATTCAAGTGATTGTTGCCCAAAAGACAGAAGGAATTTAATTATTTACTCGTAGATTAATAAACATCAAATCAAATCTACTTCTGAAATAGTTCTTTACCTATATCCCCATACTAGTCCTCATTTGAATCCTACTTATTCTGAAATTTTGATATATTATTGATTGTAAACGAGTATTACATACATTCCGAGGCTCAAATCTACATAAACTGCTGTTATTTTTGATTATACACATGAAAAGTGGTGGTGTTCGTCGAATCGAAGAATGGGTAGCAGTGATCGTCAAAAATTCTTGGGTAGCATTCCAGGGTTAATAAAGTATCATTTATTCAGAGTGTTCTAATTAACTTCCTCTCCTTTCTTCAGTTAGCATCTTGAGTGTGAAGTAGCCATCTGTGTATGATCTGCCTTTCTGGAGTCCATTTTTCTCCCACTAGTGGTTCATAAAACGTTCGTATTTTTTTGCGATGCTGGAACAAATTTTATAAACAGTGTTGAGTAAGCTTATTCTTCTGTAGTTACTGCAGTCTCTTGTATCTCTTACTTTATATTTATACGAAGCAGAGGATGGGTAAGGAAATAGGAAGGATGGGTAGGAAACTTGTGCTTCCAGGCGCGCAGGAAAACTGTGGTAACGCAATGGCAAAGTCGAAAATTTGTGCCGGACTGCGACACCAACCCGATGCTCCGCTTCTCTAGAATGGTTGCCGTAACTGCCTCAGCCGTCCAGACACGCTTTCCGTCCGACTCAAATTCTCAACTTATCGCACTCTGCAATGGAGCGTCCCTCGTCCAATAACCCTCACTTGCAAATTATTGATTATCGCAGGAGCTCGGACCATACTAGTGCATCCGCTCTGAAACAGACATCAAGGAGCCATCACGTTCAACCAGTTTCAATCAGTGTTTTGAAACATCATTGGGCAGTTCTTGCTGGGAGTATACGTTTTGTATCCCCACAGACGTAGGAGATACGGGGAAGAGGTTAAATATTTTAAATGGAACCAGGTACATGTTATTCAAGGATACACTCACCCTCTCCAAGGGCTTTTCAAAAATGTATCACACTGTACCATTTTATCCACGAAAATAGTAGCTATAGAAATGATAAATAATGCATAACTTCTCTAATTTAAATATCACTTCAGTGCATTTCACTAACTAAATCATTTTACCTCTTCAAGGCACGTTGAAGATTTTACAAACTACCAATAAACATTTAATGCAATAGTACTGCACTGGATGGTAATTCATCTTGTTTTTTTACAGTACCGTATTACAACAAATGTTCAAATGTGTGTGAATTCCTAAGGATCAAACTGCTTAGGTCATCCGTCCCTAGACTTAAACTAAACTATGCTAAGAACAACGCACACACACCCATGCCGAGGGAGGACTCGAACCTTCAGCGGGAGGGGCCGCGCAATCAGAGACATGGCGCCTCTAACCGCGCGGCCACTCCGCGCGGCATCATATTACAGTTTTACTACAATGCAGAAGTAACATGACCCTTTGCAGTAACTTTCACTGTGATACTATCACTACATGGAAAACAGAGCGTTTACATCACAAAATGGTGACCATTAGCATTCATACACTGGGTTACTCTGTGGATGAAGGACGCGCTGCATTGTGATACTACTTCATCTGTGATGGCTGTACAAGCATCAGCGTTGCTGCATGTCCTCTGGTGTTGTTGGAACATTGACAGCTCCCCATAGCAAAAAATCCAGTGGTGTATGATGATGATGATGATGATGATGATGATGATGATGTTTAGTTTGTGGGGGCGCTCAACGGCGCGGTTATCAGCGCCCGTACAAATTCCCAATCTTTGCTCAGCCCAATCTCGCCACTTTCATGATTGATGATGAAACGATGAGGACAACACAAACACCCAGTCATCTCGAGGCAGGTGGAAATCCAGCGGTGTAAGGTTCGGAGATCGGGTTGGCCAACTAAGTGGCCCACCACGCCCAATCGACCTACGGGGATACTTACAGTCCAGAATTTGTCGTGGTCGTAAGGCGTTATGTGCAGGGCATCCATCATGCTAATACAGCATGACCATCCTCTGATTCAAAGGCACGGTGTCCAGAAGAACATGAACGGTGTGTCTTAAGAATAGGGCATATTGTCTGCCATTGCGGTTGTCATTTACAAAGAAAGGTCCGATAATGGTATCTCCAATAATTCAGCTGCAAACATTAACGTTCCATGGAAGTTGATGTTCTGCCTGTCGGAGCCATCGTGGATTAATGCATAGTTCTCATTTTGACAATTCCTTTGGAGAATGAGGCCTCGTCGCTAAAAAGTTGTTGCTTAGTCCACTGACAAAATTGAACCCTGTTTGAGGCGTAGCGCCTTCGCATCGCTCCTGTCACTTGTTAGGACGATATCGTTAATAGGCATGAGTCATCGACAGATGTCACCAGCTGACATGGACCGAGTTATAGAGCTGCACGTAGTTGTACTAGTAGGCGGCAGAGGTCAGCAGTTGACGGACATGCTAGCAGCCGTAGTCAAAACAATGCTGTAAAGTTATGTTTTATTAATATTTAATGTATTTGCATAATTATAATTGTTTTATATGTGTAGTAATTAGCAGTGTGAGTGTTGTATGAGTGAAGAAGAACAGAAGTAAATGAAAATTTTTTGTTTATTCACAAACTACCAGTTAAACTATACAGGGGATTTACTATAATTAAATGTGCAGTCAGTTTATGGTACTAATAAATCGTGAGTAGAACACAAATTAATCGATAATTTCGGTAGGAGCAATTTTATATTTGAAACCTTTCTAAATTTATTTATTTAGCAATTGCCATAGAAAGAAATGTTTTACTATGATTGGTCATTGAAGTAAAGCGCGGGCTAGCGCGGGATTATACTGCAACTTGATTTGCTGTTAGTGATATCAGCCAATCATAAAAATGCAGGCTCGCGCCAATTATGCTGGGAACAAAGCCTTTGGTGTGATCTACGTGGGTCGGGGCTGGGGGTTCAAACTAGTAAGATCTCATTGAAAGCAGCTCCGACGAAAGTACTGTAAAATCGCGGAAAAATGCTAATTACGAGTTCGCGAAGTAGTACAAAGTGTATTTAAGTGAACGGTACAGTGAAAGTTGTGTGGAATTTCGGACGGAATATCAAAGTTATTGCTTTTGACTGTTAGTTAAAACCGCGTGGCGTGTTGTGCGATCGAAGACTGGAACAGGTATTATGTGTAGAGCAGAGTGCACAACATTTGAGCGGGCATTTTCATAACTAAACAATCCGGGGAACTCTATTAACTTCGGTAACGCGTGTAAATACCATAAACTGGCTACGTGTGTGCATGTGGTGTGCGTGTGAACTTTACATTGTGTTGCCACTTAGTACGGACTTGGCAGTATCAACTGCGATCTTTATCGTAAAAATACACCTGAAAATTTACATTGCCAAGTTAAAACTTTAATTTCAGTAGCTAGCCACATCCCGTTTACCGGGCCGGCCGCGGTGGCCGAGCGGTTATAGGCGCTTAAGTCTGGAACCACGCATTTGCTGCGTCGCAGGGTCGAATCCTGCCTCGGGCATGGATGTGTGTGATGTCCTTAGGATAGTTAGGTTTAAGTAGTTCTACATCTTGGGGACTGATGACCTCAGATGTTAAGTCCCATAGTACTTAGAACCATTTTTGAACCCGTTTACCGGACAATTCTATGTTTGTTGCGACCTGCAGTAGACAGTGATGGTCTAGTATTTTCTACTACAGCTTTTAGTTAGACAAATGAACATTGCTGGACACTGGCAGGGCGGTAAAAAGTAGCGTGCCGCGCCGCATGTTGTTGAAGTAATTTCCATGAAGGTCTTGGTGTAAATGAACATGGTAAGGGTGGAATTTATGACGTTTCAGAATGCGATGTGAAATTGTTATTCATGTTGAATTCGTCGTTTGCTGACTTGAGCATTCACGGCTATGGCAGTGAGCACAGCGACCTCAGCAGCTTCGTCTTTTCGTGTTATACGACGATTTCGAGGACTTGAATTTAAACTTCCCGTTTCCCGGAGACGAGAAATGAGACGGCCAAACATCCAGCGAGTAGGTGGTGGCCTGTCAGGGAATCTACATCTACATGATTACTCTGCAATTCACATTTAAGTGCTTGGCAGAGGGTTCATCGAACCACAATCATACTATCTCTCTACCATTCCACTCCCGAACAGCGTGCTGGAAAAACGAACACATAAACCTTTCTGTTCGAGCTCTGATTTCTCTTATTTTATTTTGATGATCATTCCTACCTATTTAGGTTGGGCTCAACAAAATATTTTCGCATTCGGAAGAGAAAGTTGGTGACTGAAATTTCGTAAATAGATCTCGCCGCGACGAAAAACGTCTTTGCTTTAATGACTTCCATCCCAACTCGCGTATCATCTCTGCCACACTCTCTCCCCTATTACGTAACAATACAAAACGAGCTGCCCTTTTTTTGCACCCTTTCGATGTCCTCCGTCAATCCCACCTGGTAAGGATCCCACACCGCGCAGCAATATTCTAACAGAGGACGAACGAGTGTAGTGTAAGCTGTCTCTTTAGTGGACTTGTTGCATGTTCTAAGTGTCCTGCCAATGAAACGCAACCTTTGGCTCGCCTTCCCCACAATATTATCTATGTGGTCTTTCCAACTGAAGTTGTTCGTAATTTTAACACCCAGGTACTTAGTTGAATTCACAGCCTTGAGAATTGTACTATTTATCGAGCAATCGAATTCCAACGGATTTCTTTTGGAAATCATGTGGATCACCTCACACTTTTCGTTATTTAGCGTCAACTGCCACCTGCCACACCATACAGCAATCTTTTCTAAATCGCTTTGCAACTGATACTGGTCTTCGGATGACCTTACTAGACGGTAAATTACAGCATCGTCTGCGAACGACCTAAGAGAACTGCTCAGATTGTCACTCAGGTCATTTATATAGATCAGGAACAGCAGAGGTCCCAGGACGCTTCCCTGGGGAACACCTGATATCACTTCAGTTTTACTCGATGATTTGCCGTCTATACAGTAGTTGTGCCGGAATAAAATTTCGCCCTCCTAAATGTTCACATGTGTGTGAATTCCCAAGGGACCGAACTGCTGAGGTCATCGGTCCCTAGACTTACACACTACTTACACAAGCTTAAACTACTAACTTATGCTAAGGACAACACACACATCCATGCCCGAGGGACGACTCGAGCCTCCAGCCAGCTAGAGGGGCCGCGCAATCCCTGACATGGTGCCTCTAACCGTGCGCCCCCCCCCCCCCCCTCGCACACACACACACACACACACACACACACACACACACACACACACACACACACCCACACACACACAGCAAATTACTGTACAGGTACACAGGTACGTACAGTAGAGTACAAGATAGACATAACAACGTAATAACCATAATGTTCTCTAACAGCACTGAACACAAAAATGCAAATTACTAAATTACTTCCTGTCAACCTACTTTCTCCGTAGATCAGCAGTGTTTCTATCTTATTCTATCTTACAGTCATGCGAGTACATCATACATGTACATCATACACCCTAACACAACAAAAATTGTAGTCACAATTTGTACTACCGCCATACAATTACTAAGTTACTCTGAGGCACGACTATACTGATATGCAGTGTACTGTACGCTAAATCAACAACAAATAAGGTGTGTGGACAGGGGCGGGGAGGAGGGGGGGGGGGGCGGGGGGGAAGTAGGGTCTTAGTATCTGTGTTTACATGAGTCTGAAATCATAAACAAAACCCACGACTCTACTACCGTGCTACGCTGGATACGTAATGTGTTCAATCAAGGTAACCTTACATCGAGAGAGACGATCCTGTAAATCTGCATTGTTTTGCCTAAGGTTTTTTATTTCTGTTTCTATAATTTCTAATTGTTGGCGTAAGTGCGCACTGTCTCATTTACAACAGTGGTTGTTTTCACGGTTAATGTTTTATCTAGTGGTAATTTCTTCATTAGTTGGCAATATATTTACCTGTAAAAAGTCATCTGCTTGTTTACGGTACATTCGTTTCTGTGTCCGAATATTTCTCACATTATGAGGCTCATGGATACGTCATAAAATCAGCACCGGATGGTAGTAGATTTAGAGGTGGAACATCATCAGTCTTCATCTTGCGTTTCGAAGTCCGCCTGCTTAGCTGGGTGGTTACGTAAGCGGGCCCTGGTTCGATTCCGGGCCGTGTTGGAGATTTTCTCCGCTCAGGTACTGGGTGTTGTGTTGATTCATCATCATTTCATCCTCATCACCGGCGAGCATGTCGCCCAATGTGGCGTCGACTGAAATAAGACTTGCACTTTGCGGCCGAACTTCCCGGATGGGGCCTCCCAGCCAACGATGCCACATGCTCATTTCATTTATCTTGCGTTTTGAAAAAATATTCAACAGTTCACTTTTCAAACTCCTTTCATAATCCAAGTCATTGAAATGTATTGAGCAGACGCGAGCACTTTCAACTCAAAACAAATCTGTGGGTTTACAAGTATTTATCCATTTTAGTTTCGTGTCATTGTTTTTAGGGAATAAACGAAACTTAATTCGTAACCTACTTGCATTATTTTTAACTTAAAAAACTTACTATAAAATCGATCAGTACACTAGTAATTAAATATATGAAGATGGTATCTGTTCTTTCGGACATGTCCGAAAGAACAGATACCATGGGTGACCATGCAGCGCTCTACAATGAAATGATAAATAAATCAATACCCTACGCTGTCGACATGCGTTGACATGCATCAACGGGGACAGTTGAAAATGTGTGCCCCGACCGGGACTCGAACCCGGGATCTCCTGCGTACATGGCAGACACTCTATTCATCTTTTTTTTCTTCTTGTTCGATATTGTTCGTTGCATTTGTTCGGCGCGGATCTCAGTGTTCAGCCGTTGACTCAGTTTTTTATTACAGAGGGCACTCAACCCTTTGACCGAGCTGAGCTACCGTGCCGGCATACATCTGAGCCACCGACGGCATAGAGGATATTGCGACTGCAGGGATTTACCCCTTGCACGCTCCCCGTGAGACCCACATTCCCAACTTAATGTCCGCAGACTACATTCGTAGTACCTCTGCCCATTACACTCATTACCCGCGGCCGACAATCTTACTGAGTCCCGTAAGAGTTCGGGCAAAACGTGTGCATCCGCACAGAAGAAGTAGGTCAATGTCCGAAAGAATAGATATCATCTTCATATAGTTAAGGCTAACCTCGATAATCGCTTCCCACGTCAATGGATTGGCCGTGAAGGGCCAATCGCATGGGGACCTCGTTCCCCAGACTTGACACCACTGGATTTCTTCATCTGGGGTTTCATTAAAAACCTTGTGATGTCCCTCCTCTACCAAAAAGATTAACCAACCTGAAAAATCGAACCTACGCTACCATTGCACAAGTTGTGCCAGATTTGCTAATACAAGTATGGGAAGAAATTGACTACCAATGGAATGTTTGCTGCATCACAAATGGTAGACACATCGAACTAAAATGACACTTTTATGTGGAACTTGAAGTTGTTTGCTAGAAAATGAAGCATCGAACAGTTCCTCAAGTTATCTCAATAAATTTCTATAAAGTCCCTTTTGACTCAACCTGTATATGATTTTTTAGGTATACCCCTTTTACATGCAACTACACCACAGCATTGCGTGGTGTGTGGTATTGTGAGGTGTGGCCTTTATGGCACGCTCTTTCAGGCAGTTCCAGTTGCTCTTGTCCTGCAAAAGAAACTATCTGTAGTGCACTTCCTAGATCATTCTGGCTTTATGCTGTTAAATATTCACGTACGTTTAAATTATAGTAGCGATTTGGTTCAAATGGCTCTGAGCACTATGGGGCTTAACTTCTAAGGTCATCAGTCACGTAGAACTTAGAACTACTTAAGCCTAACTAACCTAAGGACATCACACACATCCATGCCCGAGGCAGGATTCGAACCTGCGACCGTAGCGGTCTCGCGGTTCCGGACTGTAGCGCCTAGAACCGCTCGGCCACAACGGCCGGCAGTAGCGATTTATTTGCGATCGTACTGTTAGTGCACCTATTCTTCTAGTTAAAAGTTTTCACATTAATATTATAAAATTTTGTTTTTCAGCCAGCATGCATCACTTCAATCCAGTTCATGTCCTGGAAATTTTACAAAACTATGTGCCACAGTGAAAAGTTCATTGCAATGTGACAGAAGGTGAAATTGAAGATGTTCCTTTCGTGAATACACTATTCAAAGTCATTAATACTAAGTTCTCTGTAGAAGTATCTCTGACAGAAAATGATACATTAGATGTTGACGATGAGAGTACCTTAGAGGTCGAATGTGTTTATGGGATCGCAGCAGCTGAAAGTGCTGAAATTTAAGCTATAAACGAGTCATCACCAGAGGGAGCTAAAGGAAACAAATTGACGGAAACCATTATAGAAACGTGTAAGATGTATACATATGCAGAAAAATTCAAAAAGAAGCGTAATAAAAAATATGTACTGGAGGCTGCAAAGAAGTTTAATTGTTCAACGAATACCGTTTATAAATCGGTAAGGTTTTGCAAAACACCTCCAAAATCATGTCAGTATTCTTTAGTACAAAATGTTTGAAAAATTTAAAGAATTCAGCGACTTTGGTCTCATTGTCCATGATTTCAATGTACGAAACTGGACTATTATTTCGGCCAAAAACACAACTATAAAGGCCTTGTCACTAAATTAGCGCCAGATAATTTTACAAATGTGTGAAAGATTTAACTTATATTGTAAACAGTTCCACTGTATTTCTCCATGTCACAGTTGTCACATACTACACCGACAACAAAAGAAAAGAAAACAACATCATCACATTGCATTTGAACACAGAGCGCAAAAATTCGAACCTGTGCTGTTAGCCACAGCGCTACCGCCTCGCTTGATGTCACATTATGTGTACAAACAGATATAGCAGAATCAAAACTTTGACTGTCATTTTCTCGAGAACTATTAACTGTTTGAATCTAAGACAATATAAGTATCCTTTCACTTTCGCCCATCTTTCACCAAACGAAGTTTCGACTGCAGCTCCTCCTTGAAAGATATAGTTTCAGAAACTGCTAATGTAACTGCACACCAGCACATGGTATATGGAGTTCTTGCAGTATTTAGACTCCAGAAACATAGATCGGCCAATCCGTACGGGTCCCAAACGTCGGACTTGAGAAGCTAATATATTATCGAAATTAAACACAACGTCCTGCATTCCTCGGGAGTACTATGATGTAATTAGGGTGGTTAAAGTAAGATTAAACCGTAATTATTCTGTGGAAAGCGATATGTTTCATCTCCTGTTATTTGTAGATTTCTTTATTCTCTCTTCTTGACTCTCTTCCTGAAACTATATCCTTGCTGAGTTTTTCATTGAAATTGTAGGATGCAAGTTGGGGATCGTATCACACCGGGACTTGGATAACGACGGTATCAGGTGGCGGCATTCCCCATTGTAACATCGAGTTACCAAAGTACTTAAAACGATTCGGAGAGATCTTCAATTACACGTATTTGGCGTTTTTTAGCAGTGTAAGGGCGCTTTTAAAACGGAAATACTTACAGAAGAAACTATTTAGGTTTCATTTCGGAATATTTAGTTTATTTCATCAACCTCATTTCATCTGAATTCGTTGCCTTACCAGTGCCTAACTTTTTCAAGTTATGTATGGTGATGTAAAGAGTGAGGTGTCTAGTCTCCATGCGCGTTTGTCCATCCGGTCTTACACTATTTATGTGACCCTCAACTTTTTAATGAAGCAACAGCCGATGAGCAGTTGTTTCAGGAGACAAGTTGATTGGTGCAGTGATTATCTTGAAAGCATTATTAAGCCATTCCATTAATCTTCAAGATGAAATGAAATTACATTTAGCACTGTCCATTGAGTCACATCCGGGTACAAGTGCCGCAATATTTAAAATAATAGTTTGTTTTAACGGTTATACTCCTATAATTTACGTGTGAATGTTGTGCTAGCCTGAAGGGGTCGTTAGTGTGAAACATACGTGAAATAAACTACGGCAAAAAATGCGCGAGCTGTGAGACGCTGCATAGAACTTCCGTCCCATGCTCACCTAGGGTAAGCTATTCTTGTTACTTCTACCCCTCTCTGTCGTTAACTGTCTGAAAACTGAGTAGCTCATTCATCAGGCGATTTTCGCTATTATTGCAGTATATATACAATTATATAACCAGCAGTTATATTGTGACCATTACAAGCCGACGATACTTTTCGTCTCTTTGCTTTTTATACAATGAATGACAGTTTCGCTTAGGAATGACATAGCTTACACATTACTGTCGGCAATTTTTGTTCCATGTTTCACAACTGCTTCTCCTTTCATGTTATCAGAATCTGTAAGCGAATCTGCACTGCATAATGCACTAGTTTAATTTCTTCGCGGTTTTTGAGTCCCTTTTTTCGGTCATTGCGAAGAATTCCCTTGCACGATTTGCTTTTGTGATTTGAAACTCTGTTATTCGCAGCATATGAAATCTGATTACAAAATCTGATGATCCACAAGCAGTGCTGTGTTGTCTATATGTTGCGTTTTATGTATTAGAGGTGGCGCCAGTGTAATCATTCAAAAGGAAACCTGTTTTCAAGTATATAATATTAGAATGAACGTTATTTATTCATAACGTTATTAGCGTCTGGTGGCGATAAAAAAGCGAATCTGTTCCAGTTAATGACTTTGATAGCTTGCAGTTTGCTTAAAGCAGAAAAAAATACCCACAACAGCTACAGAAGTGGAGAACCGCCGAAATAATTTTCCTTGCTCTTTATTTATGATGTTCGAGTTGCAATCGGTGCATTTGAACATTATTCATAACCACGCTTCAGACCCAAATCGTACTTACAGAAATGTGAATAAAACTCATAGCCCTGTTCTAGGAATTTCTGCTCCTAGTCAACACAGTGGCAGGCGGAATACCACGTCTTAGAAGGGCAAGCTTCTTTGGTGCCAGCCAGCTCAAGGAGCACGTTGGCTGAGAAAACAGTCTGCCTGTCACTAAACTATTGGAGAATTGACGACATTGTAGAATACGTTTGGCAACTATGTGACCATCGAAATACTTCCTGGTTTAGTTCAAACTACCCTGCTAAATTCATTCGTTATTTTCTTGTTATTTAAATTAAATATTCTGAACTACTCTCTGTTGTGTCCGACTTCTTGGACACAGAGGTGGCATTCCCAAAACAGCAGGGAACCTCCATCTTGCTGCACTCGCTTAACAGTGTGTCTAAGGCGTTCAGCCTGACCGAGTTGTCTCCAAACACGTCTCCGACGATTCTCTGGCTGAAGGCATATGCGACACTCATCGGCGAAGAGAACGTGATTCCAATCCGGAGCGGTCCATTCGGCATGTCGTTGGGCCCATCTGTACCGCGCTGCATGGTGTCGTGGTTGCAAAGATGAACCTCGCCATCGTGGTCTGGAGTGAAGTTGCGCATCATGCAGCCTATTGCGCACAGTTCGAGTCGTAACACGACGTCCTGTGGCTGCACGAAAAGCATTATTCAACATGGTGGCGTTGCTGTCAAGGTTCCTCCGACCCATAATCCGTAGGTAGCGGTATCCACTGCAATAGTAGCCCTTGGCGGCCTGAGCGAGGCATGTCATCGACATTTCCTGTCTCTCTGTATCTCCTCCATGTCCGAACAACATCGCTTTGGTTCACTCCGAAATGCCTGGACACTTCCCTTGCTGAGAACCCTTCCTGGCATAAAGTAACAATGCGGACGTGATCGAACCGCGGTATTGACCGTCTAGGCATGGTTGAACTACAGACAACACGAGCCGCGTACCTCCTTCCTGGTGGAATAACTGGAACTGATCGGCTGTCGGACCCCCTCCGTCCAATAGGCGCTGCTCATGCATGGTTATTTACATCTTTGGGTGGGTTTAGTGACATCTCTGAACAGTCAAAGGGACTGTGTCTGTGATACAATATCCACAGTCAACGTCTATCTTCAGAAGTTATTTTGATGTGTGTATATGGATATACGACATAGGATAGAATCTAGAGTACCACATAGGCCTTATGAAAACTATTTCAAATTTGTGTACACTACCAGATTTACGTGATCTGAAAGAGAGAAATCAACTGACCATTCTTCAAAAATAAAGAGATCTCACACGCTGCAAAAAGCAAGTACTGTATTAAATGTCTAAATGTGAGAAGGAAGATTTGACTTCTCTTTTTCTCTGCGTGGCTGTGTGCTTCTTAGAGGTAAAATACATGTTGACGGACAACTGTCTCTACCTACACTACTCTGAATTATAGCATATGGGATACATTCGTCAAACTAAACATTTTATTAAAAATACTTTGGTGACCACCTGTGCCGGCCGTTGTGACAGAGCGGTTCTAGGCGCTTCAGTCTGGAACCGCGCCACCGTTACGGTCGCAGGTTGGAATCCTGCCTCGGGCATGGATGTGTGTGATGTCCTTAGGTTAGTTAGGTTTAAGTAGTTCTATGTTCTAGGGGACTGATGACCTCAGAAGTTAAGTCCCATAGTGCTCAGAGCAATTTGAACCATTTGACCACCTGTATACCGCAAAATAAATATTCTTCTTAACGAAACGTCGCCGGCCGGAGTGGCCGTGCGGTTCTAGGCGCTACAGCCTGGAGCCGAGCGACCGCTACGGTCGCAGGTTCGAATCCTGCCTCGGGCATGGATGTGTGTGATGTCGTTAGGTTAGTTAGGTTTAATTAGTCCTAAGTTCTAGGCGACTGATGACTTCATAAGTTAAGTCGCATAGTGCTCAGAGCCATTTGAACCATTTTGAACGAAACGTCCTTTCATGCTGAACGTAAGCGCATTTTCATAATGTTACCAGCTATGTGCAATACACGCTATCGACTTATTTGACATTGCATTGTAATTTCATACACACGTAAATGAAATCAACAATAGACTAACAACGATTTGTTAACCACCCAAATCATATAACATAAATTTCATGTTCCAAAAAAATAACTTTATCCTTTATTTAAGCATGTGTTCAAACTGTTGGCTATGGACTGAAAGGCACATTTACGATCGTCGTTCGAGAGAACGATGAACAGATGTAATTACAGTGGATGATATGGTAGAGCATGCACTAGCTATTCAGCGACATGTGTCGTCTGGCGAAATAGGGGCTTTGTCACATACTACATCTTCGAGTGCTCCCCAATGAAAGAAATCGAGATTAGTCAAATCGCGGGACCTCGCAGACCACTTGACAACAGACTTTCGTCCTCTCCAGTGTCCAGGAAAATTCTCATTCAGTATTTGCGTTGCAACACGGGACAAGTTAGCTGGACAACCGTCATACGTATTACAGCCACATACACTAACGAATACCCAATGGTACCTCTTCTAGAAGAACCGGCAGAATATTCGTCAGAAATTGTGCGTGCGAGTGTCCATTTAGAACGCCTGAGATGACGTAAGGTCCCTCAATGTAATTTCCTATGATGCCGCGCCTACGTTTAAGCTAGACGGCTGTTGACGTTGCAATTTACGAAGCCAGTGTGCCCAGTAGTGCATGTTATGAAAATTTCCATTAGCGTGGTTAGTTAACGTTGCTTCATCGGTAAAGAGCACACGCTGGAAAAACGTATTGTCGTCTCTCAGTTGCTGAAGGGCAAATCGACAGCATTCTGTACGACGTTCAAAATCACGGTCGTCGAGAGCCTGATGTAGTGTCAGATAATAGGGATGGAAAGTCTTCCGATGCAGAATGCCAGTGACACTCGTCTAGCTGATTTCACATTCCTTGGCAATGTGCCTCGTACCACAGTGCGGATTCATTAGCGTCGTAGCCAGAACAGCCTCTTCGTGTTCTCTGTCAGTTGCAGTCTTCTTTCTTGTCCTCTTCTCGACGTTCAAGTAGCCTGTCCACCCTAGCGTCTTAATAATTCCTGCAATTGCCTGGCGCGTCGAACATTATTAGCGACCACTGTAATGTTTATACGTCATTTCATTTACAGCCACCATATAAAAGTAGTATGTCCAACTTCTCCTCATTGGCGTAGATGTCTGCACGCAACGAATGTAGAAGCACAAATCAGTGGCCTGCAGTGCGGACAAATAAACAGGCAAATGTGTTGACATTCTGCCAGCGTAGCACGAGAGCTCTACTTGCCAGTGTTTGCATCACTAATGCCGATTCCGGCCACTGTGCTCTCAAACTCTAGGACCATCCGCGAATTTTTTTACGACAGGTTTCAACGTCACCAAAAATGCTACATCAGTGTAATTGTCTTTTCAAGAGCTATCGAATGCAGGTATAAAAGTATACAGACCCATTTTAAAAAATATACTTGCTTCAATATCTCCGTTCGTACCAGCGCTAAAACTTTAACCAAACAAGAAAATATGCGCCGCTCGACGCTCTAACGTTGATAACCCGCCATTGTAGCAGCAGTAACCGATCTAGCAACTGTGCCACACACTTGTCTTATATAGGCGTTGCCGACTACAGCGCCGTATTCTGCCTGTTTACATATTTCTGTATTTGAATACTCATTCCTATACCAGTTGCTTTGGCTCTTCAGTGCATTATCGAGCATCCGCCATTGTGATTATGTCGATAGGACGAAGAGGGAGATTTTTATGACGAAGGTAAAGAGTGACGTAGCGGGTCTAGGAGCTGCGGTCCCCAAAGTGTGTTTTCTGAGATCCCATATAAGGGCTACAGAGGCCACGTACAGCGATGAACTCTTGAAAGTGAGGTCATCAAATGCAGACGGAGCACGTACTGACATCTACGTATCAAAGTTACCATGGTTCACTGCAGCAGACAATTTCATGAGAGATGAAGTCATCACGAGGAAGTCAACATCGGGTTTGAGAAGTTTGGGTTGTAATCCTTGTGTGTGTCAAACCAAAACCGAGAGCTCAGCTAAACTAGTAAACAGGTATTCAGTTAATTCTCACCTTCCTAGAAATTAGGTCATACAATTTTTATTACTTACTGTCATGATCAGACGAAACTACTTTCGTGGGGCTATAACTGTAGGTTCTTTGATTGCTCTGGGGGAAGGTTCATCAACCTATGTCATATGAAATATTAATTCAATTTATTAAATTAATAAGTAAAAGATTTACTTAACTTAGACACATTTCTTTGCCAAAGTAGTACTGAATAATTTACAACTGAAATTGATTATGGAAGCATCACTTGATGAACTAAGTAACACACTGTTCTCTTGTATGTTCGACATACAAGTTCAACTGAAACATAAATAACACGTTGGTGCTGCACTATGATGCCGACTGCAGTAGCTGAGGTGTTAACTTGGTGGAGTGCTTGCGTGCTCGACACTATGTTGACCTCAGTGCAAGGGCACTGCAGTGCTGAGAGTGGAGGTGAGTCTTCTGAAGTGTCTGCCATTGGTTGTTACGGACTGAAACGATCCCTCACAAATGTCTATGTTATCAATTCATGTTGACGACTTTGGGGTGGCACCGTGGTCTCTAAACAATGCGAACACTTACTAAAATAAAAACAAAAGCAACAAACATATTTGTAAACATAAGGAGAAAAGGATAAGAGCAATTACTTCAAAAGAAAACACTCTCCAGAGTATGTTATTTAATAAGATACTAGGCTGTATCAGATGACTACGAATACAAACCCATTGTGTTTTAAAGCATATTGCAATGTTGTTAATGTTATCAGCTATGAACATTCAAACAAGCTTTCTGATTCACTGAACAATAACACCAGTAGGATGTTCAGAACAGTTTATTTCACAGAGCTCGTCAGTAACTAAGTAGAGTTGAAGTACATTTTGTGTGCCACATATTACATGCCAACAACCTTCATCTGCCAAGATATTCGTCCTTTGCCACTAAAGTACTTAGCCAGTTTCTTTTCTGTTTCCGAAGCAGTTTTCGAATATGTGTATGTCGGGCGAGCCCCTTTCAATAACGGTAGTGGCAGCGGAACGCCACTGGCTGGAGTGAAATATTCAGGTGCCACTGTCTTCATGTTCAACATATGCTCTTTAAAAGTACTTTGCTAGTGAAGTTGTTCGCAACCAGTTGTGCAGAGTACACGTACATTGTACGAGCAAATATTTTCTCTTCTTTTTTTTAAGTCATCAATCTTCAGACTGGTTTGATGCGCCACAACACGAATTCCTCTCCCATGCTAACCTTTTCGAATCAAAGTAACACCTGCAATCTACGTCCTTAATTATTTTCTGGGTGTATTCCAATCCCTGTCTTCCTCTACAGTTTTTACCCTCTAGTACCATGGCAGTTATTTCCTGATGTCTTAACACAAGTTCTATCTTCCTGTCCCCTCTTTTTGTCAGTATTTTCATACATTCCCTTACTCATCGATCTTGCGGAGAACCTCTTCATTCCTTACGTTATCAGTCCACCTAATTTTCACCATTCTTCTGTAGCACTACATCTCAAATGCTTTTATTCACTTCTGTCACGGTTTTCCCACCGTCCATGTTTTACTGCCATTCTATGCTGTGCCCCAAGCGTACATTCGCAGAAATTACTTCCTGAAATTAAGACCTATGTTTGATACATGTTAACTCCTCTTGGCCATGAATGCTCTTTTTGCCAGTGCTAGTCTACTCTTTATGTCTTCTTTACTCCATTCATCATGGGTTACTTCGCTGCCTAGGCAGCAAAACTTCGTCTACGTCGTCTGATTCGTGATCCCCAATTCTGATGTTAGGTTTCTCGCTGTTCTCATTTCTGCTACTTCTCATTACTTTCATCTTTCTTCGATTTGCTCTCAGTCCACATGCTGTACTCATTAGACTGTTCGTTCCATTCAATATATCACGTAATTCTTTTCACTTTCACTGACAATAGCAATGTCATCAGTGAATGTTATCACTGACATCCTTTAACATTAAATTTTAATCCCAGTCTTGAACCCTTCTTTTGTTTCCCCCATTGCTTCTTTGATTTACAGGCTGAACAGTAGGGGCCAAAGACTACATCCCTGTCTTACACCTTTTTAACACGAGCGCTTCGTTCTGGGTCTTCCAGACTTACTTTTCCCTTCTTGTTCTTGTACATATTGCATATTACCCGTTTCTCCGTACAGTTTACCCCAACTTTTTTCAGTATTTCGATTACCTTGCACCGTTTTACACTGTCGAATCCTTTTTCCAGGTCGACAGATCCTGTGAACGTGTCTTGATTTTTCTTCACTCTTCCTTCCGTTGTCAACCGCAGCGTCAGAACGGCCGTATGGTGCCTTTACCTCCCTGAAGGTCAAACTGATCGCCATCTGCTAGATTCTCAATTTTCTTTTGTATTCTTCTGTATGTTATTCTTATCAATAATTTGGATACTTGACCTGTTAAGCTTATTTTGCGATAGTTCTCGCACTTGTCGGTTCTTGCAGTCTTAGGAATTGGGCGGATGATGTTTTTCCGAAAGTCTGATGGTATATCGCCGGTCTCATACATTCTACACACTAACCTGAATAGTAATTTTGTCACCGCTTCCCTCAGTTATATCAGGAATTTCGATCGAATGTTATCTCTCCCTTCTGTTTTATTTGATCTTAAGTCGTCCAAAGCTCTTTTAAATTCTAATTCTAATACTGAATCGACTCGTATGTCTTCATCTACCATTTCATCAGCAAGTCCTCCTCCTCATGGAGGCCTTCATTCTGCTCTTTCCACCTATCCATTCTCTCGTCTGCATTTAAAATTGCAGTTTCCATTGCGATCTTAATGTTACCATCCTTACTTTTCATTTCAACTAAGGCTGCTTTGACTTTTCTATACGCTGAGTCAGTCCTCACGACAATCGTATGTTTTTCGATTCCTTCACATTTTTCCTGCAACCATTTCACCTTAGCTTCCCCGCACTTCCGATTTATTTGATTCCTGCATGATTTGTATTTCTGTATTCCTGAACTGCCTTAACATTTTTGTACTTCCTTCTTTCGTCGATCAACTGAAGTATTTCTTTCCAGAATGAGATATTCTCTCTGCAGTGTAGCGTGCGCTGATATGAAACTTCCTGGCAGATTAAAACTGTGTGCCGGACCGAGACTCGAACTCGGGACCTTTGCCTTTCGTGGGCAATTGCTCTACCGTCTGAGCTACCCAAGCACGACTCATGCCCCGTCCTCACACCTTTACTTCTGCCAGTATCTCGTCTCCTAGGGGCGTGAATCGTGCTTGGGTAGCTCAGACGGTAGAGCACTTGCCCTCGAAAGGCAAAGGTCCCGAAGTATTTCTTCTGTTACCCATGGTTTCTTCCCAGTTACCTTCCTTGTACCTGTTTTCCTTTCCCATTTCTGTGGCTGCGCTTTTTAAAGATGTCCATTTCTCTTCAACTGAATTGACTGGCGCGCTATACATTATCGCAGCATCCACAGCCTCAGAGCTTCAAGCGTATGCCTTCATTCCTTAGAAGTTCCGTATTCCACTTCCTTGCGCATTGATTCTTCTTGACTAGTCTCTTTAACTTCAGCCTGCTCTTCATCATTACTAAATTGTAATATGAGTCTATATCTACTCCTGGGTATGCCTCAGAATCCAATATCTGAGTTCGGAATCTCTGCCTGACCATTATGTAACCTAATTTGAATCCTTCCGTATCTCCCAGCCTTTACCAAGTATACCTACTCCTGTTATGAACCTTGAACAGGGTATTCGCTATTAGTATTTGAAATTTATTGCAGAATTCAGTTAGTCTCTCATTCCTACCTCCTAGTCCATATTCTCCCGTATCCCTTTCTTCCATTCCCTCCCCTACAACCGCATTCCTATACCTCATGATTTTAGATTTTCAACTCCATTTACAAACCGAATTATTCGCTCAATATCCTAATATACTTTCTCTATATCTTCACAATTCGGCGTGTATACCTGAACCGTTGTCGTCGGCGTTGGTTTACTGTCGCTTCTAATGAAAACAACCCTGTCACTGATCTTTCCACAGTAAATCACTTTCTGCCCTACCTTCCTTTTCATAACGAATCCCACTCTCGTCATGCCATTTTCTGCTGTTGTTGATATAACCCTATACTCACCTGATCAGAAATCGTTGTCCTCTTTCCATATCACTTCAGTGAGTCCCACGATACCTAGACTGAGCAGTAGCATTTCTTTTTTTCATATTTTCTAGCTTCCCTATCACGTTCAAACTTCTGACATTTAACGTCCGGCTCGTAGAAAATTACCCTTCCATTGTTTATTCAATCTTTTTCTGATGGTAACCCCCTGGAGATCCGAGGCGGAGGGGGGGGGGGGGTGGCGATCTAGTCTGGAATCTTTTGCCAATGGTGAAATCATCATGATACTTTTTCAGTAACAGGCCAGCCACATGTCCTGGGATACACATTGTGTGTCTTTAAAGCACTGGTTTCCATTGCTTTCTGCATACTTATGCCGTTGATCATTGCTGATTCTTCCGAATTTTGGAAGCAGTTTGCCACCCCAAGGTAAAGAGCGCCCTAAATCTTTGCCTGCTTCTCCATCATCTTTGACAGCGCCGTTGACAGAATTGGGGTGACTTCTTATGTCGGAAGTCTTCGGCCGACACTGCTGAAGAGTTTTATTCAACCCTGGATCCAGGAGGTTTTGATTATTACTCGGAGACGCTATAACTAGACCATAGTTTCTATATCAACTACAATTTGTTTCCCAAAGATTCTAAGTCTTGCTGTCATTGTACTAAATGCGTTTCCCATCTCTCTGTGTGCACGCGATAAACGATAGTTGAATATGCGTAACCCTAACGTCCAATTTAATTTGGAAAAGTTCGGTGACAGGGGGAACCCATCACCCACAATTAAAGTGGTCATTAGGAATATTTAATCCACTATTGTTCAAGGCTCACTAAAGCGAGGACAACCAGTTTACACTTTCGTCACTGCCTCTTCCATTGGTTCCCACATCTGTGTATAGACACTTAGTGTCAGCATCTACCAGTACCAAAAGTATAACATTGTAACTTCTTTTGTAGTTGTAGAACTCAGAGCAACTCCCAGACGGTCGCTTTATTGCCACATGCTTCCCGTCAATAGTACCACAATATAAAGGAAAATTCCATTATGTTTAATACTTTTTTGTATTTCCACCCATTCCTCCGGTGTTTTCAGAACCTAAATAACAAATAATGGTTACAAACTAAAAATTGCAAATGCACACAAAGACGTTAACACAAACAGTGAGTTGTGAGCGCAGTTAATTCTTGGTAGTCTTTTAATTTCAGGTACACTAGCTACCAGTGCTAAAGATGATAGGCCGGATGACTAAACTGTCGCATCTGGTCCTGAAATTATTGAAATAATACAGAATGTCGAGATCTCATCACGATCTCCAATTGTGCCTACTCTTCCAACTCTCAAATGGTTCAAATGGCTCTAAGCACTATGGGACTTAACATCTGAGGTCATCAGTCCCCTATACTTAGACCTACTTAAACCTAACTAACCTAAGGACATCTCACACATCCATGCCCGAGGCAGGATTCGAACCTGCAACCCCAGCAGCAGCGCGGTTCCGGACTGAAGCTCCTAGAACCGCTCGGCCACAACGGCCGGCTCCAACTCTCACTGAAAAGAAAACAGCGTGTAAGCAAGTTATAAAAAGTTGAGTGTGTCATCGAGTAGTTACAGAAAATAGTGTAGAGTCTCTCGTCATTTTCAAATAGACCTCAGCCCAATGAGGTTGATTTATTTGGGAAATATGTTGCAGCTTATAACACTAACGTCTGCTACTACTATATCATAACCTTAAAGTTGGAGGCAGGTTGTGAAATAAAACTATCTTGTTAAAGCAATTATGGCATAACGGAACAGAGCAGTGTTACCCTCTGAGAGGAATTTTTTTTATATTGACCGCGTTGCCGGCCGAAGTGGCCGAGCGGTTCTAGGCGGTACAATCTGGAACCGCGCGACCGCTACGGTCGCAGGTTCGAATCCTGCCTAGAGCATGGATGTGTGTGATGTCCTTCGCTTAGTTAGGTTTAGGTAGTTCTAAGTTCTAGGAGACTGATGACCTCAGAACTTAAGTCCCATAGTGCTCAGAGCCATTAGAACCATTTTTTTTTTTTTTATTGACCGTGCTGTACGTAACGGAGGTGGCGCATCTGAAGTGAAAGTCAGGATTACTTAAATATTTTAACAGTAAAAACAATATTTTACCTATCTACACTGTTCAAAGAATAAGGAAAACGGTCGCCCGCCTAATTAGGCAAGAGAATGATTGACATTCTTGTTCAAGAAAATAAGTATGAGTAACTTTAACGGACAAACACAACCCATACTTTGTCAGACGCGAGTGCAATGAACTCTGACACCTTCATATGTTCACGGTTAAGATTGGAAGCTGACAGAGCAGAACAAACTATTTGCATAAATATAACAGATAACGAAACACACTATTACTTTCAGGGCTTTTTCAGACTAAATGGTCTTTATAACATTACTATTAATATTCACTGCAGAATCATTAATTGGACATAGGTTCAGTATTATTGTTCAAGTATTTTCCTAGCTGACATAAAATTATAAATGTAGTTCACTGCAAAATTATGAACTGGTCACATGTTAAATATCTCTCAACTAAATACTATTCTATTTAGAATGAAATTTAAATGGAATTCACTAAGAGGTTACTTCTCACTGTCTTTTGAATAAAGAAATTATTGTTTTCATAAATAGTGATAAAGGATAACCTGTGGATCTTATTACACTATTAATATGCGCTTTCAATACCCAAAAGAAACAAGTGCTTAGCAAGTATCCAACTTTCCACAACTGCAATTCACGACTTTTGCTGCAGTGAGGCACAATGTTGACAAATTTACAAGGAACTGACTCACCTTTTAAAATTTACTACAGGCAGCACTATGGTCATTAACTAAGCAAAACTTTATAAGCCTCAGTTTTAAGAATTTTAATTTTTAAAAGAAACAGCAAATTGTCTTTATTACCACAGTTTTCTGCTTTCAAGTAAATGATTAAATAGGTGACTTTGAAACTTCACAAAACTACATTTACTGCCTCCCACAATTTCACTAAATCCACAGTAAATCTGAATATTCCCTTCTTACCAAAGATCAAACAGCATTATGTAATTAACTATTTGACTTTGAGGCTTTCATTTTTTCCACAAATTAGGACACTCGGTAATCATAGTTCAAATGGAGGGGAACATGAGAGGTGGTGTGATAGGGAAAAAATCAAGGTAGGTACATAAATTCAGTTATAAGTTACCTTATATTTGCACACACTAATACATCCAATAAGCTGATCCTTCACTGTACAATATTATAGTATTCCGTTACAGTGATTGCGCAATGTGGTGGCAACTGCATGTTGGAAGGTGGATTTGCAGGCAGAATTGCTGGACTCTGTCCCTTCTTAGTGGCGATGATGGATACCAATTCCAGAATCGTTCCAGCTATTTATCCATCCACCCGAGGCATTGGAAAGTGCCAGAAAAAGCCTCTCTCGGAACCAGCACAATATACAACTTTTACATGGCAGTACACAGTTTGGTAGCTCGTCCCTGACTGACTCTTGGTTCCACCTTTTCTACCTAGGTCAACCACAATTTGCGCGCGCTACACAGTTCCGTTCCCGAGGGGAACCACTACACCTTTTACATATGACATAATTAAGAACCCTAAGTGAAGGCCAGCAGTTTACATAACAGAGAACAAACATTTTAAATAAAACAGAACTTTTGCACATATTAATATTTCTATAAAAATTATTTAAACAAAATTATTCATCCTGAAAGATATCCAAAGACATTAAGTGAGAAAGACAAACACATCATTTGCTCATATCGTATATATTACATAGGTGAAACTTCTCGCATTCCAAAAGACATCAGTTTTATAACAGAGAAAAGAATAAACACTTCCATGGTATGGATTCAATCCAACAACATTTACAGAAACTCAATGACGTAATATCAAATAAAACAAAAGGCAAAATAAATAAGTAGAGTATTAGAGCTATTGTGTTACAAGCTCAGTTCAGGGACCCTTCCTTGAAAAATAGACTTACGCACCAGGACCAAATTCAATCATTACTTTCAAAAGAGAGGCTCAGATTGTGGGAAGCCCTACGACCATCAACTACTCCGATGTTATTCGGAACATCGTCCAACGCCGGTGATTCAGATGACGAATTTATAGCTGAAGGAGATTTTCTTTACAGACATTTAAAGTAAAATTTCATTGCCTGGCAAACAAGTTTTGTTCTATATCCAAAATTTAATAATAAATGTCACTAAATAAAGTTTATATATTTTGTTTAATCACCCCTTATGTGGTTGGCATAGTTGGTGAAAGTGATAACCCCAAAATATGTATGGATATTTCTGCATGTATTTTCTTTTAAAGCACCAGTATTGCTATGAATGTGCTCCTCTTTTCAGAAATATTTATTATAATTTACAAAAGACAGGCCTACTCTTGATTTTTTTCTACCATATACTGTAATTAACTAGTTAGCAAGCCATAGCTTGTGAGATTTTACCTTCATACAGGGTGGGGTAAATAAATGTGGCCCAGAGAACAGAGACCCAGAGTACAAAGAAACATGGCAGAGGAAAGGAAATACAGTACTAACCAGAGTATAGCAGATGTTGGAAATGACTACCATGCATCTCTTGGCACTTTTGGGCCCTGGGCAGCATGTTGCTGAAGGCGGATCGAAGCTGGACTGCTGGAATTGCTGCAGTCTCATCCGAAATGTTCTGCTGCAGTTGTTGAAGACTATGAGGGTTGTTGCGATACCCTGTAGACTTGAGGGCACCCACACAACGTAACAGCAGATTGACAAGTCAGATGACCTAGGTGGCGAGCTAGGGCCACGACCAGACTGACTTCTGATAACAAATCTGTCAAGAGTGAAGATTGTGTAAAGGTGCTCCAAGGATTGGCCGGCCTTATGGGCAGTTGCCCCATCCTGTTGGAAATAGCTATAGGTTTTTTTCTCCTCCGTTAATGCTGCCACAAATGGTTTCAAAATATCGGCAATGTAATGCGCCTAAGTCTGCTGTCAGATGAAAGAAGATGGGAGCAATAATGCGGCAAGTAGACGCTGCACACCAAACCCCAAACTTCTCACCTTGCAATGGTCGTGGAAGTTATGGGGATTCTCCGCTGTCCAGAACCTGTGATTCTGTGAATTGAAATAACACCCAGGTGAACCCAGGTTTCATCAGACATGAAGAACAGATCCATGTCCAAGCCATTCATTGTTAGGTCAGTGAACAGCCATACATAAAACTGGAGGCGCTGAGGAGCACCTGCTGGTTTTAATGTATGACACTCAGTAGGGGCGCATGTGCAGGTCCAGGTGGAGTATTCGTCCGCATGATTGACGTGATATGCCGGCCTCTTGCTACAGGCGTCGGGTTGATTTGATAGGACTCTGACGGCCGAGGTGGCCGAGCGGTTCTAGGCGCTACAGTCTGGTACCACGCGACCACTACGGTCGCAGGTTCGAATCCTGCCTCGGGCATGGATGTGTGTGATGTCCTTAGGTTAATTAGGTTTAAGTAGTTCTAAGTTCTAGGGGACTGATGACCTCAGCAGTTAAGTTCCATAGTGCTCAGAGCCATTTGAACCATTTGATAGGACTCTGAAACACTTTCTGGTGAACTGCAGCCACATTTTCTGATGTGTGGGCACATTTCGGAATGTTTTTTTGACTTCTTCAAAACAGATCCTGACTGACGCCATTCTCGGACTTAGCGTTGCATGACACTCTTTGCCGGCACTTTGACACCATTGAACTTCTCAGTAAACAACTGACCACACTGTTTCCACGACTTTCTTGACATGTAACTTTCCGCAGTGAATACCCACTGCTCCACTGTAAGTACCATCGCCCCCTTTGCACTGCTCCTTTCATACTACCACAGCCCGCACTACACAATGAACCTGTGTGAATCACGTGACGGGCGTACACGTGGTCTGCGCGTCATGGGGCGTGGTTATATGCTTACATTCACGTCCAATCGTATCCACTCGTCCGGGCCACATTTATTTGCCCCACTCTGTATATTCTTGTACTGCTGTAGTTATTGCTAGAAGTACTTCTGGCATAAAACTTGAAATGGTGTTCGCTGGTATTCTGAACATGACGGCTAGGGTTAGGTAACTGTCACCACTAGCTAAAAACCGTAAGGCAGCTTCTAGTCTTTGGCGGGCATGAACTGCAATTCTCATCAGCGTATCTGTTTTTGATCTTTTACGTTCATTTAAAATACACAGTCTGTTAAATTCTCCCCCCCCCCCCCCCCACACACACACACACTCATTCTCATAATTCTCTTGTATTCTAGAGGATCCTCCTCGGCAGTTTTCCGGAGTATTATACGAGGTGCGACAATAAAGTAATTAGACTGATGTGAAAAAAATGTTGCTTACCGTTTAAGTCAAGTTTAGTGTTGTCTCCTTCAAAGTAGTTCTCTTCTGATTGGACACACTTTTTACAGCGCTACTGCCATGGATGGTAACATTTCTGGAACTCATCTTCTGTAATATCCTCCAAGACCCTCGTCACAGCTTTTTGGACATTTTGTGTTGTTTGAAAATGGTGTCCCTTGTCCGCTGTTTTGACTCTTGGAAACAGAAAAATGTCTCACGGAGCGATATCTGGTGAATAAGGTGGCTGTGGTAGTGCTGAAATTTGTTTTCAGGTTAAAACTTGCTGTACTGACAGAGCAGTATGGGATGGCGCATTATCATGATGCAGAATCCAATTATCAGCAATGTTGGCATGGACACGAAGAACGCTTTTACGAAGTCTTTCTAAAATTCTTTTGTAGTAATATTGTTTAACTGTTTGTAGAGGAGACACCTACTCTTTATGAACAATTCCCTTGGAATCAAAGAAGCACACAAGCATGCATTACACTTTTGACTTTGACATGCGAGCATCTTTTTGTCTGGGTGATCCCTTTGAGCACCATTGCGAACTTTGGCGTTTTGTCTCGGGATCGTACTGAAAAAAACAACTTTCATCACCAGTGATAACACGGCTCAACAATTCTGGATTGATTTCCGTCTGCTTTAACAGATCGGCTGCCACATTTTTCCATGTTTCTTGCTGTTGTGGTGTGAGATTTTTGGGGAGCATTTTTGCACAAATCTTTCTCATACCAAGATCTTCAGTTATTATTAGATGAACCGTTTCTCGATTGACGTTCAGTTCTTCTGCAATCATTTCCACGGATAATCTTCGATCAGATCGTACGAGTTCATGCACCCTGGCCAAGTTGACATCTGTCCGTGAGGTTGATGGTCGTCCACTGTTGTCTTCATATTCAATATTCGTTCTGCCTTCACTAAACATTTTATGCCAATGAAAAAGTTGAGCTCTTGACATAACCTGCTCTCCAAAAGCCTTCAGAAACTTACCGTAAGTTGTCGTCGCGTTTTCACCCAATTTAATACAAAAAGAAGTGGCGTACCGTTGCGCAATATTATGTAGTTCCATTTCCGTGACGAGAGACACAAACACATGTTAACTTATTACAGCACAACTCACGACTGAGCAGTTGCATCGACGTGCCGCTTGGACTAGAAGCAGCTTATAGACCAAGGTCAAAGATATTGTGCCTACACAAGCCTGCAGGGTTGCCACATCTTGCAAAGAAAATCAGTCTCATTACTTTATTGTTGCACCTCATAGACAAAGCTCCCAGCCGATCTCTATGACACATCCAGTCTTTAACCCAACAATCATCAATGTCTTCCACATTCTCACAAATCCTCAGACAATTTTGCACTCACCGTGTCGACACGCAACCCAGCTACTGGTTGCCAGGAGAACGATATCATTGGAAGTCATTACTGTCTTCGCGTGTGAGCCTACTGCCCCTGCCAGATCACTGACTGCCAATACTGGCCGCCACTACTGGCTCTGTGTGCAAGGGGCTGAATGACACACAGGAGACAAGCGCTGCATGAGTGTCCCATGTCGTTCTGCAGACATACCGTTATAAGAAGAAATGACATTTGCGCGGTGCTGTCGTCTTCACTCAACAAAGAGTTACAGAGCACGTTGCCTAATTCCAACTCCACCTCACCTGTCTCTTTGTTCATCTTCTCCCACTACCTCTCCCTGTCCATCTCCTCATCCCCACTCACTTTGTCATCCTCCCCCTTCTCTCTGTCCATCTCCTCCTCTTCTCTTTCTCTGTCTATTCCCTCCTCCCCCTCTATTTGTTCATCTCCTCTCTCTGCCTATCTGCTCCTCTTTCCTTTCTCCATCCATCACTTCCTCTTCCCACTATCTGTCCATTTCCTCCTCCCCTCTCTCTGTCCATCTTATCCTCTTCCAATCTGTGCCTGCCTCCTCCTGCTCCTCCACCCTTTGTCCCTCCACGTCCGCTCACCCCAATAGGAGGCTCGTGGTACCTACTACTACAGTTTTTCTGTACAGACTGTAACTAAGCGAATTTCACCCTGTAGTTTCATTTTTAAGCAGGTCAGCGTTTATGACGTCATATATCCTGAACTATATGTTGTACAGTGATGTAATTTTGTATGTAAATACAGTGCTACATGTAGTTACTGCCTACGGAATGTGTTGTGAATAGAGTTAGTAGTAAAGAAGTAATACATTAAAAATTCTTCCAATCCATCTGTGGCATGAATCAGCAAACCAGTGTTTAATAGTATTAGTTGAAAACAGTCTTGCTTGCAATTTTAGTTTTCTTATTTATCAACTATGCGTTTCATCTTATTTAGGCATCTTCAGGCTGATCTACATAGAAATCAGAGATCAGCCTGAAGATGCCTAAATAAGGTGAAACGCGTAGTTGATAAATAAAAAAACTAAAATTGCAACCAATACTGTTTTCAGCTAATACTAATAAGTTAAAACGTCATGCATGATGCCACAGTTTTTCACGCATATCACTATTTATGATTTAAAGCCTCCTGAACTATGTATCTTACAATGACATAATTTTTCGGGTACGTTAAGTGGTATACATGAGTACCGTCAGAAAAATGGGTCACAAATTCAGTTAGTAGTAAAGGAGCAATAAATTAAACCGGCATGTTTCATACAATAGTTACAATCTAAGTACAGCGAAAATGTAGTAAACATTACCCTTTTTTCCTTTCTTCATGTTATGGAGGTCGTCAGCGAGGAGAAGTTTCGTATCGGTTTGAAATTGCTTGTAAAGGTTTGTTGCAAGTCTCTAAGTTCTCTCATTCTCAGATACTGGGTGACTGAAGTACGTGACTTTGTGCTTCATGGCATACACTGCTTTTCACCTCCATCCCTTCGATAGGTCGGTGGCTCTTACCCTCAAGCGGTGATTTCAGATAATAAGTGGTATGTGTACCAAATTTGGTTGAAATCGGTGCAGTGGTTTAGGAGGAGATGTGGAACGGAGCGATTCAGCAGGAAAGTACTCGCGCTCAAGTTATTCTTGCGACCGAGTTTGCTGAAACCAAACGAGGAAAGTTCTGAGATATTTAGCGAGTCATGGAACGTTTATCGGAATTATGGATTAGAGGTCATAGGAGGGTGAGTGTTCATTGCAGTTGACAAAAATATTCTTACTAGTGAGGTCGAGGTTGGGTGTGACAGTGAAGTTATCTGGTGGCGTGTAACAGGTGTAGGTGAAAACAAGTTAACTGCTGGGTGTTTTTACCGGCCACCATATTCTGCTGTGACAGTTTTGGTGTGATTCAAAGAAAATCTAGGCTCAATACCGCGTAAATACCCAGATCATGCAATAGTAGTTAGAGGCGATTTTAACCTACCGAATATGGAGTGGGGTGTCTACGGATTCAGTGCGAGGGGTACAGAAGGTCTAAGGCTTCCATTTAGTCCCTTGTTGACCAGTCAAGAGTGGCATTTGAAGATAGCAAAACGAAAGCCGAAGTTTTAAATTTCACGTTGAAGAAATACTTTTGAACATGTTTTCTGGAAACTTACTTGAGCAACTAGCTCGGCAGCCCACCCGCAAAGGAAATATCTTAGACCTTGTAGCTACAACTAGGCCGCACCTTATCGACAACGTCAGTATAAAAACGGGGATTAGCGATTATGATGTCATTATAGCAACTATGACTACCAAAGTTAATAAATCAGTGAAAAAGGTTAGGGGAGTGTTATTGCTAAATAGAGCAGACAAGCAGTTATTAGCATGTCACATACACAGTGAAATGGCATCACTTATTTCCAGTAAGATGGATGTGGAGAAATTATGAGCTACGTTTAAGCAGACTGTAATTCGTTGTCTGGAGAGTTATGCACTCAGTAAGTGGATGAAGATGTAAAAGATCCACCATCGTCTAATAACGAAATTCGGAGGATTCTGAGGAAGTAGAGGCTGTTGCACTCTCAGTTCAAAAGGCAACGCACAAATGACGACAAGCGAAGGTTAGTAGAGATTCGGGCGTCTGTGAAAAAAAGCATACAGCAACTACCACCGTTACACCTTAGCAAAAGACCTGGCAGAGAATCCGAGGAAATTCTGGTCTTATATAAAATCGCTAAACAGGTCTAAGGCTTCCATTTAGTCCCTTGTTGACCAGTCTAGAGTGGCATTTGAAGATAGCAAAACGAAAGCCGAAGTTTTAAATTTCACGTCAAGAAATCGTCCACACAGGAAAATCGTACAAACATACCGTCATTTGACCACAGGACAGATTTCCGAATGGATGGCATAGTAATAAGCATCTCTGGCGCAAAGAAACAACTCAAAGATTTGAAAGTAAATAAATCACCAGCTCCGAATAGAATCCCAGTTCCATTTTACAAAAAGTACTCTATGGCATTGACTCCTTACCTAGCTTGAATTTATCGAAGAACTATCGCCCAGCACAAAGTCCCAAGCAACTGGAAATATGCGACAAGAAGGGTAAAAGGACGGACCCACAAAGTTGCAGACCAATGTCAATAACTTCTGTTTGCTGCAGAATTCTTAGACATATTCTCAGTTCGAACATAATAAACTTTCTTGATACTGAGAAGCTTATGTCCACGAATCAGCATTGTTTTAGAAAGCATCGCTTGTGCGAAACTCAGTTTGCCCTTTTCTTGCGTGATATACTGCGAACTATGGATGAAAGGCAACAGACGGGTTGCATATTATTCAAAAAGATTTCGGGCTTGCAGCCGGTCGTCGTTAGCTTCCATCCACGATATTTCGACTGGACAACTGCCAGCCATCCTCAGGTGAGCCATCGAAGACTGACGAAGACACTTTTTTTTTCTTTCTTTATTGTATTTCAATTCCCCATCTGGGCGGGCTGGCAGCAGCATATGCGCTGTTCTTCAGCCGAAAGACATAGAACAAACAATAGAAGACATTTAAAAATAACAAAGGAGAGAATATGGTGAACATAGATATAAAAAAGCGGGAACATCATGGAAGGCAATAGACAAAGAAACGGGGTGACCATAAAATGGAGATAAAAAACTGTGAAAACTGTTTAAAAGTAGCACACACAAAAAGCCACACACTGCGACAATTAAAAGAACACAAGGCACAGTATGACTGGAGCATAAAAGGTATCAACGGATGGCGTAGCACATAACAAACACTGACGGCGAACCTCAAGGCAGTACACAACTGAAATCACACCTCTTGATGCACAGGAGAAACAGCACTAAACACAACACTGATGTGGCACACTGACGATGATCAAAACAGAGGATCTACCAGGCGCAAGGAGATGAGGGAGACTGGAAGAAGGGAGGGAGGGGAAGAGATGGTGGAGAGGAGTGGGGGGCGCGCTGAAGAGGGCCAGGTAGGGAGGGATGTGGGAAGGAAAGAGGCAAGTATGGGGTGCAGGGTCCCAGGAGAGGGGGGGAGGGGAGGAGGAAAATCCGCTCTGGGAGAAGGAGGGAAGAGGAAAAAAGGGGGCCCTGGGGACGGGGGGGGGGAGGGGGGGAACAAGGCCAGGTTATAGTTGGAAGAAAGGGTAGATGTCACGGCGAAGTTCGTCATCTGGGAGGGGGAGGCGTTGGAAATTGCCCTGATGAAGGAGATGGAGGGTGTGGAGGTGGAGAGAGGGAGGGGTACAGCGATAGAGGCGCGGCAACGGGCGGAGGGTGGAGAGGAAGGAGGAAGCCAGAGGGTGGGGGGGATCAAGCCTGTGAACAATGTAAAGGATGCGGAGATGTTGGAGGAACAGGAGGGGGTGGGGGAAGGGGATCAGTTCATACGAAGACGCCCTCCGTTCCGTAATATATAGCGTGCAGCAAGTATTCCGCGCATGCGTCAAAATCATATGGGGAGACGAACCACACCGCCCGCCAGCAGCGCCCTCGCTGGTGGAACTGCAGAACTCAGCTGCCTTCGGCGTTGTCAATTGCCGCGGCCATCGGAGTACTCTGACGTCTTCATCTGGAGCAGATCTTAGAGACGACGGGGTTCCACGCATTATCTAACTGGTAGCCATTGTCACGGTTGATAATATTGTCTGTCATGCGAATTTCCACTGATTCTTTTATGACGGAGTCCCAAAAGGACATTGCTGTGGCCAAAATTGTTGTCTTGTCATACTCCATTGAGTGTCCAGTGGAAATGCAGTGCTCAGCAATTGCAGACTTGCTAGGTTGCAAAAGGCGAGTACAGCGCTGATGTTCAGTGCAACGTTCTACTGTTCGCAAAGTTTGTCCTATATATGACATGCCACACTGACAAGGTATTTTATAAATTCCCGCCTTCCGCAATACCGGATCGTCTTTCACTGATCCCAGCAGGTCGGAAATCTTCGATGGTGGACGGAAAATTACTTTCACTTCGAAACCATGGAGGATTCTTGCAATTTTGAAGGAAATGTTGCCAACAAAGAGAAGAAAAGCTAAAGATTTAGTAGAAGTGCTCTCTTCTTTCTCCACTATCTGTTTCTTTGGCTTAATTGCAAGTGCCTTGCTAATTTGCCAGGTAGAGTATCCATTCTCTTTGAAGACCCTCTTTAGATGGGCAAGCTCTTCAGGCAAACTATCTGCATCTGACACTACATGAGCTCTGTGTACAAGTGTTTTAAGTACACTCATTGTTTGCGATGGGTGATGGCAGCTGGACGAATTTAAATACAAATCAGTATGTGTGGGCTTTCGATAAACCGAATGCCCCAGAGAGCCATCACTCTTCCGTCTAACTAGCACATCCAAGAAAGGCAACAGACAGCAAAGCATTTGACACGGTGACCCAGTTCTGGCTGTTAACGAACGTATGAGCATATGGAATGAGTTCACAGGTATGTGAGTGGCTCAAAGACTTCTTAAATAATAGAACCCAGTATGTTGTCCTCGACGGCGAGTGTTATTCGGAGACAAGGGTATCGTCAGGAGTGCCTCAGTGAAGTGTGATAGCCGCGCGGGATTAGCCGAGCGGTCTGAGGCGCTGCAGTCATGGACTGTGCTGCTGGTCCCGGCGGAGGTTCGAGTCCTCCCTCGAGCATGGGTGTGTGTGTTTGTCCTTAGGATAATTTGGGTTAAGTAGTGAGTAAGCTTAGGGACTGATGACCTTAGCAGTTAAGTCCCATAAGATTTCACACACATTTGGACCTTTTTTTTTTTTTTAAGTGTGATAGGAACGCTGTCGTTCTCTGTGTACATAAATGTTTTGGCAGACAGGGTGGGCAGCAATCTGAGACTGTTTGTTGATGAATGTATGGGGTACGTAAGTTGTCGAAGATGAGTGACTGTAGGAAGATACAAGAAAACTTGGACCAAATTTCCAGTTGATGTGATGAATGGCAGCTAGCCCTAAATGTGGAAAAATGTATGTTAAAGCCGATGAGCAGGAAGATCAAACATGTAATGTTCGGATACAGTATTACTAGTGTCCTGCTTGACACAGTCAAGTCGTTTAAATATCTGGGCGTGGAGTTGCAAAGAGATATGTGATGGGACGAGCATGTGAGAATGGAGGTAGGGAAAGCGAATGGTCGACTTGGTTTTATTGGGAAAATTTTAGGAAAGAGTGCTTCACATGTAAAGGAAACCGTATGTAGTACGCTGGTGCGACCTATTCTTGAGTGCTGCTCGAGTGTTTAGGATCCATACCACGTCGGACTGAAGGAAGACATCGAAGCAATTCAGAGGCGGGCTGCTAGATTTGTTGCTGGTAAATTCAAACAATACGTAAATGTTACGGAGATGCTTCGGGAAATCAAATGGGAATCCCTGGAGGCAAGGCGACGTTCTTCACGAAGAACACCATTGAGAAAATTTAGAGAACCGGCATTTGAAGTTGACTACCGAATGATTCTAGTACCGTCAACATACGTTGTGCGTAAGGACCACGAAGATAAGATACGGGAAATTAGGGCTCATACGGAGTAATATAGACAATCGTTTACCATCGCTCTATTTGCGAGTGGAACAGGAAAGGAAATGACTAGTAGTGGTACAGGGTACCCTCCATCATGGACCGTACGGTAGCCTGCAAAGTATCTATGTAGAAGTAGATGTAGATGTGTCATTACGAATGCAGTCAAACAACAGAACCCCATCCCTCCTGAATTAAATATGTGAGCTGACAGGCCAGTAGTCACGTGATCAGAAGGATTGATGGCGTTCATTTCGTTTTCACTCAATTCTCTAATTACTCTTAGGTAACAGTTTTTGCAAGATTGCTCCAGTTTTCTCGTACATCTCCACTACATTGTTTGGTGAGGATGACTGCATCTTTGTGAGCTGCCAGGAACCATCTTGGAGACCAGAATGACACCAGCCACTGACGAGCCACTCAGGAGACTGTCGCCATGACACCGAGCTGGGGCACGAGCTGCTCTAGTGTCTCAGCCTCTGATCCACCACCAGCTTGTTGAAGGGCGGGTCAGGGTTGGCAAACAGTACACAATGACAATTCAGGCACCTGATGGGCAGTAGCATCGGGCATCACAACAACTGAGAACACAGCAACATGCAGTGCCTGGTTAGACAATAGCATAGGCCATCATAGCATCCGACTACTTCGTAATTCGGTGCGGGAGGGCGAGACGAATTGCGGGAGAGACTGGGCACTTCCACACCCTCTCAAAGGTCCAGTCAGAGGACCATAGTAGCAGACATATGGATGTGGATCCACCCCCAGGACGCAGCAGAGAACGGAAGACGGCTTCTGGATTGTAAAATTACTGAATAAACAATTCATTCTTCTGTTACTGCGACTTCAGTCACGTGCAGTAACCAACCACAACCATCCTGTATACAGTTTGGGACCATTTGGGAGTGCTGGCCTCATAAAACGTACATATATACATACATTTTTACAGTATGTATGAATTTCATATGTATTACATATACTGAAGAAAAAAAATCCCAGCACCAAGAAGGAGTTGTGCGAGATAAATGAAAGTTGGTAGGAGTGTTTCTACATCTGAAAGATGATGTCCGTTAGACATAAGAGTGGCGCTAGTAACGCTACTATGAGGATGCAAATCAGGTTTGCTTTAAATAGGAGCTGTCAAGATCGTCAGCTTTACTTATCATTGAGACTGGATGTAGTGAGTTGTCCGCAGCTCGTGGTCTTGCGGTAGCGTTCTCGCTTCCCGCGCACGGGGTCCCGGGTTCGATTCCCAGCAGGGTCAGGGATTATCTCTGCCTCGAGATGATTGGGTGTTGTGTGTCTTTCATCATCATTGACTCGCAAGTCGCCGAAGTGGCGTCAGCTAAAAAGGCCGAACATCCCGCATGGTGTCTCCCGGCCAACAATGCCGTACGATCATTTCATTTCATTTGTAGTGAGTTGATAATAGTCAATAATGCCTTTCAGACAACGAAGATGCTATTATCGACAGGTCACTGAGGTTGAACGAGATCGTGTAATATGGCTATGAGGAGCTGGATGTTCCTTCCGTGATACTGCAGGAAGGCTTGCAGGAATGTAGCCACTGCACATAATTGCTGGCTGCGGTGGTCACATATGGCCACGTGGCACTACCAAGAGGGAAGACCATCATGCTTAGCATATGGCTGTGGCGCATTGTACAACGCGTGCAGTAATTCAAGCAGCAGTTGGCACTGCAGTGACACAACGAACTGTTACAAATCAGTTACTTGAAGTACAGCTCCGAGCCAGATGCTCTGTAGCACGTATTCCACTGATCGCAACCCACCGTCTGTTATCTCTTCAGTGGTGTCAAGCGAGTGCTCATTAGAGGGCGCAGTGGAGGTCTGTTGCGTATTCTGATGAAGCCAATTCTGTGTGTCGATGATGGCCGTGTTGACTGGAAGGCAGCCAGATGAGCGTCAGCAACTAACCTGTCTGTGGCCGAGACATTCTGGACCGACGGCTGGAGCCATGGTCTTGGATAAATTTCATATGATAGCAGATGCGTTCTCGTGCTCATCCCATGCACCTTGACTAGAAATTTATATGTTAGTCTAGTGATTCAAACTGCTGTCTGCCGTCCACGAACAGCACTCTTGTGGGTGTTTTCCAATAGCATAACTCTGACCCACATACACTGTTGTAACCCAAAACGTTCTAGAGAGTGTCGATATGTTACTTTGGCCTGCACTATCATCTGACCCGTTTTTAACCTATCACCTCCATTGTCATCCACAACGGTCATTAACCATCCCTGCATTGACTGACCAAGAGCAACAGGCATGGAATTCCGTCCTACAAACTAACATCCGTCACCTGTATGGCACAATGTATGCACATTTGCGTACTTTAATTCAACATTCTGATGGTTACACCAGCTATTAATGTATCAGCATTAATGTTCTAGCATTTCCATGGCTTTTCTCACACTTACATTAACCTGTGAACTGGAACCGTTAATCACTTAAATAAAATGTTACCTAGACAAATGAATTCCTGAAATTTCATTAGTTTACATTAATTATTTCTTGGTGTTGGGATTTCTTTCCATTAGTTTATTTCATCTGTATCCCTAGTGAATTTCGCCCTGCAGTTTTATTTCCACGCACCTCAATGTTTATGATGTCATATCTCCAGACGTATGCCCTGCATAATGTTATAATGTTGCAGATACATACAGTGGTATATGTGGCTACTGTCTGCGACATGCATTGCGACACAACGAGCTGTTACAAATCAGTTACCTGAAGTTCAGCTCCGAGCCAGATGCCAGTAGTACAGAAGTAACAAATTGAAACGTCGTGCATCTTGCAGCAGTTTTTCACACTTCTCAGTGTTTATGACATCATATCTCTTGAACTATGTGTAGTACAATGATATATTTTTCTAGGTACATTCAGCGGCATTTTTGGATACTATTTGGGAAATTTGTTGCGAATAGATTTAGTAGAACAGAATTAATAGATGAAAACGTCATACTTGATGCCGCAGTTTTTCACGCATCTAAGTATTTTACGTCATATCTACTAAATTATGTTTCATACCCTAATATAATTTTGCTGGTACGTTAAGTAGTACACATGAATATTGTCAGCAAAATGTATCACAAATGTAGTTTGTAGTAAAGAAGTAACAGAGTAAAACGTCATGCTTCATACAGTAGTTTCAATATAGTAAGCGGTAAATTTTTTCCTTTTCATCATTTTGTGGCGGTCATCAGTGAGGAAAAGTTGCATAATGGTTTGAAATTATGAGTAAAGATTTATTGCAGGTCTCTAAGCGTTCTCATTCTCAGGTATTGGAAGACTAAAATACGAAAATTTGCACGTCATGGCCTACAGTGCTTTTTCACCTACACCCCTTTGATAAGTAGGTGGTTATTACCCCCACAACGATGATATCCAGACAGTAAGTGATATGTGTACCAAATATGGTTGAAATCAGTGCAGTTTGTGTACCTGCATACATACCTATACACGTGCATTCATTGTTACAATATATACGTATCTGGTATAGCACTCTCAATTCCTGTCGATACTGTTTCCTTGATTTCAAGCCACATGTGGTCTATGCTCACATAGTTAGTACGGATGATGGAAAGACACAAAGCGAGTTTTTATCTCCTTTAATTTTTATCTCCTTTTTAAAATAGATACATTTAATGTTTTTTGGGTGTTACGTTATCATTTCCGCTGCAACAACCTTGTGGTCACCAATCTCTGCATGCTGTATTCATCATGATGCTCCCTATTTGCTCAGGATTATTTTTCCCTTGGAGCTCAAGCATGTTTTCGCAACCATTTAGACTTCGAGTTAACTCCTGAACTAACTGCTCGAAACAATATTCGGAGAAAGCACTTAGCATTTTTTTTACGACGTCTTATGCCTACCACCGAACTTGTATATGTATTTTCGCTAACATATCGAGGTCAGATTGAAGGCAGGACCAGCTGTAACTTTATGAGTGGGATCTCTATTTGAGATGACGCTAAAGTTTTCTTTGAATCTTTCGGCCACTGTATCATTTGAGTCAGGGGGTGGTAAAAGAAACCATTTATTAATTTATTCCAGTTGTCAAGTAGAACCTAAACCCATACTAACTCTCAGGAACTATCTAGCCTACTTCAGTTTCGCTAGAAGGTAAACTACTTCTAACAGCAACAGACACACCATCGCCAAACTGTATTTAATCTGTTCTTTCTGATCACTGCTAGGTTCTTTGTAAAAAAATATTTTGACTGAACTGATCCCCGGCTTTAGCCAGCTTTCAGTACCTATAACAATTTAAGCCACAGCGCTTTCTATTAGCGCTTGCTGATCTGCTTCTTTCCCAACGCAGCTACTACAGTATTATACCTAAAGTATCTAGCTTACCCCTGTCCTGTGTTTGATCGGCAATCTCTGAGAATGAATCCATTTTTTTCTTACCTGAGATCCTCTAACCTAAAAAACTACCCAGTCCAATTCACACAAACCTCGCCACCAGTGTAGTCGCCTCCTGTGTATAATGAACCCCTAATCTATTAAGCGGAAACTGATATCCCAACACCCTGTTGCTGAAGTCGAGGAATCTACAGCCTACCTGGCCGCTGTACTGTCTGATCCTCTGATTCAGACCCTCAACTTGGCTCTGTACCAGAGGACCACAGTCAGTCCCGTCGATGATGCTACAGATGGTGAGCTGTGCCTTCATTTCGCACGCAAGACTGACAGTCTTTACCAATTCATACAATGGCCAGAAACAGCAGAGAATCTCTTCTGATCCAAAGCAACACACGTAATTAGTTCCGACATGAGCTTCGAGCTGCAGTTGGTTGCACCCTGTGCTCTTCATTACATCTGGAAGGACCCATTCCACATCTGGGCAACTCCCCCTTGTATGTACATAGAGCATACTGGGTGTCTTCTTCTTCTTGGTAGACATATTCCTAAGGGGCTCCATTACGTGCCTAACACTGGAGCTCCCAGCTATCAGCCACCTCATCTTTTGTGAATACCTGAATCTTGCAGACTGAGAGGCTCCCTCTGAAACAAGATGAGCAACTGCACCTGGCTCGGGATATTTATCAGCCACAGACAGCACTTGAAACCTATTTACCCCAACCCCCTTACAATTTACTCGTTTCTTTTATTTATTTATTTTCGTTTGACATCGTCACTAGAATCGTGAACTAATTTACATGTGTAAATGTCCAACTGTTGCCAGTCATTAGATTACAGTCGTTTTCAACGAAAGGAATTCTAAACAGGAAACAAAATAGCTTCATACATCGAAAATACTGCTGAGCTTAAACTTTTTTAAACATGCACATTAGAAAAGATAACTATTCCCATCTTGCAACTGAAAGGAGAAACTTTATAAGATAAAAAAATTTTATTTGATAAAACAAGTATCTCTCTTTTGCCTCTTCTTCTGTCCCCCACCCCCTCCCCCAGCGTGTACAATCGCAAGATATTTCATTAACATTCAGTGCTCCTCACCCCATAGTCAACCAAGATACCTAAAGAAGAGCACCAATATGCTCACAGTTTCTTGTAAAAGCAACCCAGTACAAACGTAACTTCCTCAGATTTACAAATAAGGTACAGAAGCACGAATTCTGTTGCCGATGGGCGATGAAGTTGTTTCTGTATGTCAATCCTTAAAACAGGTGGAAATTTAAGTTCAGGAGTACACTATTTGTTAAGAAGTGTAATGAATTGCACAATTAATTGATTGCAGAAATGCCTCGGAACAATGTGTGTTGGTCAACTAGCGCCAATAGTTTCACATTTTCCTGTGTCAGGGAGGGAGACACCACCATTATGAGTATGCCTGCAACAGACCTGGCGTTCGCCGTGCCTAGCTGACGTGACGTCACGAACAAGCGCCGGGGCCTTCCTTTTGAGTCGGTGTTGCTTCCAGTCCCCCACAGTGATGCCCTTTGGCAACAGCCTCAAGCTGCGTGACCGAAGCCAGCACCACCTGGCACTGTGAGTGAAGGGTCACCAACTCACCCCACATCTGAACACAGCAATCACAGTCCCTATCCATACTAAAGACGGCGGAACTATAAACTAGATAGTTATTAAAATACAGAACTGCATGTAGCAAATACCAGACATGCAATAAAATTAATAATTAGACTGCTAAAAGAACACATCTGAATGAAAATAGGTCACTTCCAGTTTGAAGCTCGTAAAATAATTCACAAACGACCAATGTACTGTCCTGTGGTGCTCTGGGAATTCAAGCTGCTGGCTAACTAAGGTGTGTCATAGTTGAATTGACTGCTCAAACAAAAACTAACCAAGGCCAATACGGGACACGTCTGGTCACGCTACCATAATCCCTTGCGATGGCGGCTATTTTGGTTCTATAACGCGACTGTCTCAGACTGTATTCGTGTGGTGTTTGTCACTAGAAAGTGTTTGGGGTTAGAAACGAGCTACAGTGCCGTACCGAATTGTAGCAGCAATTCGTCTATGAAGATCAGGTTATTCATATTTCCTACAGACAAATATCGCAGACCTAAGTAGTTACAGAACTATAGGAGAGACAAATGGAATCTAACAACACATTCCGAGTTGTGTGAGGTAAGTCAAGTTATACGGTTAAAGGAATTACAGATGGAATATTGCTTATGTTCTACACAGTATATACGTACACAACTTTTTAAAGCTCCACTTTCAGGTTTCACAATTCCCGTGGAGGAGAGCTGATGGAAGAAAACTGTTAAATTGGAATGCAATTCCTACGAAATTTTGTGTCCCAAATCCACCGAAACCAGTCTCTTCTAATCGGAAATATCCAAAAGCAAGGTCAGCAACCAAAGCAGACGTTAATGTAGGTGAGACGTTTATCAGTGTTTTCCAGTTCTCACGTGTCCAGGTGTTAATTGTATTTTAGACTGTTAAAATTAAGCTACTAATGTATGTTCATAGCAAGCTTAACATATTTTTACATCCAGGCCAGATGAAGGACTTGGAAAGAGTTTCTGAATCAAATCCTTACAAATGGTTAAATAAAACTATAATATTTGTTCCAAAACTGGAATGTGCTGACAGCACAACTGGTTATGAATTTCTATGGAGCACAAATTATCGATTGTCACCAGGCAGGCCTAAGGAGAAGGACTGAAGCTTGCAAGTTTGCATGCCGTATTCAGCATGATGTTAATGAGTAGTGAGGTGTGAAGCTGCAGTCTGAAGACGTATAAGGAAAACTGTATGTACCATCTACATCTATATTCTGCAACCCACTGTGAAGTGCATGACAGATGGTGCGTTCCATTCTACCAGTTATTAGGGGGTAGAAATACATTCCTAGAGTCATCATTTAAAACTGGTTCTTGAAACTTTGTAAGTAACGTTCCTAGGGACAGTTTACGTCTATCTCCAAGCGTCTGCCAGTTCATTTTCTTCCGCATCTCTGTGATACACTACCATCGGTCAAACAAACCTGTGACCATTTGCGCTGCACGTATCTGTAAACGTTCAATATCCTCTGTTAGTCCTATTTGGTATGGGTCCCACACACTTGGGCAATATTCTAGAATGTGTTGCATGAGTGATTTGTAAGCAATCTCCTTTGTAGACTGGCTGGATTCTCCCGGTATTCTACCAATAAAGCGAAGGCTACTATCTTCCTTACCCACAACTGAGCCTATGTGATCGTTCCATTTCATATGCCAACAAATTGTTACACCCAAATACTTCACACAAGTTGACAGATTCCAACAGTGACTCAATGATACCATAGTCATAGGTTAATTGGTTTTTTTTCTTTTTGTGAAGTGCACTATTTTATGTTTCTGAACATTTAAAGTAAGTTGCCAGTCTTTGCACCACTCTGAAATCTTATGAAGATCTGTCTGAATATTTATGTAGATTGTTTCAGACAGTAACTTACTTCATTAAAGATAACCGCATCATCTGCAAAAAGTCTGAAGTTACTATTAATATCGTCCACAAGGTCAGTATCATACAACATTAACATAAAGGGTCTCAACACACTTCCGTGGGCACAACCGAAGTTACTTCTACATCTGACGATGACTCTCCATCAAAGATAACTTTTCCCTGTCAAGAAACCCTCAATCCAGTCACAAATGTGGCTTAATATCACAAACTATCGTACTTTTGATAATGAGCGTAGATGTGGTACTGAGTCAAATTCTTTCCGGAAATCAGGAAATACTGCATCTACCAGACTGCCTTAATGCAAAGATTACATTACGTCGTACGAAAAAATTAAGAGTTGGGTTCCACATGATCTGTGTTTTCGGAATCCATGTTGGTTGGCATGGAGGAGGGCATTATGTTCGAGATACCTCATTATGTTAGAGCTCAGAATATGTTCTAAGATTCCACAACAAATCGATGTTGTGGATATTGGACGGTAGTTTTTGGATCATTTCTACCACCCCACTTGTAAACGGGAGTGATCTGCGCTTTCTTCCAGCTACTGGGAGTGGTCTCTCTCTCTCTCTCTCTCTCTCTCTATGTCTCTCTCTCTCTCTCCTCCATTGGGTCCTGGAGCTTTGTTCAGTTTCACGAATTTCAAGCGTCTCACCTTTTTAGTGGTACAAGAGTTAATTTGGGGCAGTTCTCCTGGGTTTTTCTTTGTAAAGGACTATTTGACAATGGAGTTAAGCATTACAATTCTGTTTTGTCACAAATGAACCGGGTTCTAAACAGGTGATAAATGATATGGTTATCAAACGAAACTTCCTGGCAGATTAAAACTCTGTGCCGGACCGAGACTCGAACTCGGGACCTTTGCCTTTCGCGGGCAAGTGCTCTACCAACTGAGCTACCAACGCACGACTAACGCCGGGGCGAGTTCGAGTCTTCCAGGAATATCAGCGCGCATTCCGCTGCAGAGTGAAAATCTCATTCTGATAGGATTATTGCATGCATAATTTGTAAGAATTGAAACATATTTACAGTCAGCATGAACACTGATCTTTTGTTATATAACTTCTTCTTTGATGTAACTATGAGTCAGAGCGTAGATACATTTATATACATTGATAGAACCATTCTAACACTTGTGATGAAATAGGCTGTCGTTGGTAATACAACTCGAAGCACTATTCAATAGAAACGCTTTCTCGAAGCACTGTTCATTCAATAGAAACTCTTTGCCATAACATTGTTCAAACACAAAGTTCACAAACATATGCAAGGACTTGCACATTAACTTGAAGATTCTAACTGGTTGTCTCTAACTCTGTTGTCGCCGGACACGGTATTCTTCTCGCCGCATGCTGTGGACTAAGGTGTTGGCTGGAACGTAGCCTGGAACAGAGCTCACTTCGTGTCCGTGTGATGATCTATTTCAAGACAACTACAGACGGTGGCGCCGGGAACTTCTGTGGGCGTGTGCCGGCCGGAGTGGCCGTGCGGTCCTAGACGCTGCAGTCTGGAGCCGAGCGGCCGCTACGGTCGCAGGTTCGAATCCTGCCTCGGGCATGGATGTGTGTGATGTCCTTAGGTTAGTTAGGTTTAATTAGTTCTACGTTCTAGGCGACTGATGACCTCAGAAGTTAAGTCGCATAGTGCTCAGAGCCATTTGAACCATTTTTTTTCTGTGGGCGTGTCTTGCTACTTCCGTCTCATTGGTGTGGGCAGCGATGCTTCGATAGCAAGGAGCATCTTCGTGGTGTCGGAATCAGGCTTCAGTGTTCCGACTATCGACTACAAGACACCCTCAGTTTCATTTCGTGTCTCAATTGCTTTACATATGACCAGAATTTCTTTGAGGTTTGTGAAATATCGATGGACAAAATTCTGCTACAGTAATCATTGAAGGCATCATGTATTGCTAAGCAAACACGTTGCTTCCAATACCTATCTATAGCCTTATGCTTTGTTTTATTCCTGTTCGACAGTAGTCTCCATTTATTTTGAAACTTCTTGATAATGGCTGTATATCAGGAAAAGTCCCTCCCATTATGAACTGTTCTGCAGAGAACATATCTATCTAGTGCGTGGTCAACTGTTCTTTTAAACATGGTCCACAGCTCATTGTGCTGAAAGTTTCATTTCCCTCGTTGAGATATGACACTGTTTCTTTTGCATCTAGTTTACTGAACGCATATATCTTTCTACTTGTTTTAATTGCCCTTAGTATTTTGGTAATCATTGTTGCCACAACCATGCCGTGGTCAGTGGTACCAGTTTCAATGTGGACATCCTCAAAGAGTTCAGGTCTATTTGTTAAAATTATATTTAAAATATTTCCATCATGAATGGGGTTCCGAGCAATCTGTTCTAGGTAGTTTTCGTAGAAGGGATTTTCTAATGTTTCACGGGATGTCTTATGACCAGAATTGACCCACGTTTCGGCAAGCACATCACTTCGTCGGCATCGTCGTGCAGCTATGTTCTCCATGTCCATCAAAAGCTTATGGCCACAGAAATGTCCACAGTGAAAGCCAAAGTTGTGTACAACTGTGGACAACGATGTGCGACTGCCTTGAAAAAGTCCTGATTCTTTCAGTGTGACCAGTAACTTGCCTGGCGTCGGATGTTCCTTCCTGCGATAATAATTATAAACATGACGACGAATCGCATCCTCTGCAAATGAATCGATATTGGTAATCCGCTTATCCATACAACTTTTTTTTTCTCAGGGGTGATTAGTTTCGGTGGTTCTTTAGCTTTCTTTTCTTTGTCGAACATTTTATTCTCAATCTTCACGACAGTGTTTTTGTTCACATTCAAAGCTGCAGCAGTTCTGTCCAGCACTTTGGTAACAGAGAGCAGCGAGTCACCATTAAGTTTATCATTCTCAATTGGTACGCATGTAACGCACAAACCATTTCTTTTAACTGCCGTCGTATGGCTATACGCTGGCAAAGAGAACGACGTCGAACTTTTCCACTAATAACTTTCGACGAGCTTCCTACTGATATTGTTCATTGCCCCACAAGGAATAACGGTAACGACGAAAAACGGTAACAACGAATAAAAGAATAACTCTTACAGCCGTAAGAACGAACACATAGATAGTCACGGGGCGCAATGATCACACAAGACAGCAAGCTGGTTGCACAACTGAAGCCCACTGAAAGCAGGTGATGTTATGTGGGGTAAGGGTTTGGCAGCTTCAGGGATTTACTGCAGCTGCAGGTAGCGCGGCACTGGCAGAAAGTGCCCCGACCTGCCGCGTGGATTTCCCCAGCACTTCTGTCCTCACTGTCAATCCTAAAGTACTTTTCGACAGTCTATAATACATCTGCGTCTCCAAGAGCTGTCGCTATCTGGACAGAATGGAGAGTAGCCTAATCTAACATACAAAAAACAAAATAAAATAAAAAACACCTTATGTGCCCCCACACACATTCACCTATTTGGGTAGGAGCCCTTGATGCATAGTGCTCACATGATCCATTTAGGGAGACCCTACAATTCTCGACGTTGTGGCGTAAGTCCAGGAATTCGCAAGCTACTTTGGCACAGGATTCAAAGTTGGTTCAATCCTTCCACCCACCCACTCAGCTGAAAACCAGGGGCCACGATCAATTCCAGAACGACCTCAGAGCCCAGACGACGAGCATTGCCGGCCGAAGTGGCCGTGTGGTTAAAGGCGCTGCAGTCTGGAACCGCGAGACCGCTACGGTCGCAGGTTCGAATCCTGCCTCGGGCATGGATGTTTGTGATGTCCTTAGGTTAGTTAAGTTTAACTAGTTCTAAGTTCTAGGGGACTGATAACCACAGCAGTTGAGTCCCATAGTGCTCAGAGCCATTTGAACGACGAGCATTGTTTGTTCCAATGTGTGACACAATCTGCAGTTGGTTGCACCCTGTTCTCTCAATAATTGCTGGAATCATCTCTTCAACGTGTTCAATGAGGCCCCCAGCCATAGACACTGAGTGCACCTAATATTCCTTCCTGTCCCTTGCTGCCCTTTTCTTAAGTGGTACCATTATTCGCCCTAAGTTTTCACTGCCGATGATTAATACACCCCTATCCTTTTATGTTTGCCTCCTCTTGAAACAGGGCAAAACAAGTTTGTCTACCGGTTAAGTGGGTTCCATTGACTCAGTTTCAGTTTCAGTGAAAGACTGCGCTTCAAACCTGTTGATTAGTGCCATCCTCTGCAGCACGCCTAGATCTAGCGCTGACACGCCACTTCAGTCCAGTAGACGAGTAATGGCAGATACTGTACTTCCCATAGAGTAAATATCTCTGGAGTGAGCATTCACATGCGCAGAACAGATTTTGTGTTGTCAACATACATTGCCGGCCTGGTCACGTGTTCTCGGGACGACGTGTGTTTGTCCGTATAGCGCCCTGTTATTTAGAATGTCACTACACCCCTAGTACAGACAGATTCTTTTCGTTCGTGTCGGGGATTATTTGTATATGTTGCGCAGACATTTTAACACTATCCGTTTGACACCGGGAATAAACCAGCTACGTAACTTTTAAGGGCAAGTGATACTGCATTCTGCTTCTTTGCAGTAGGTGTCACAGTTCAGATGCACTCGATTTTTGGTAGTTTTCGGCATAATACTGCACTTTATAGTACAGAGTCTGACGTACATTTTTGCAGTGATAGTCTTGCAAAACGACTTGACAGTACGCTAGTACTTTTGCAAGTGTCCGAAAAGCACCAAATTTGCCACACATTAGCGAGTATATCCCTGCTAATTCGTCTTTTTTTCTGCTATTTCTGCGTATTTATTTTCTCGTTTTTGCGACCTAAAGCACAATTTTTCTTACTGGTGACACTTTGAAGTATTTATTTAACTCATTTTACGTACTTGCTCCCAGTTTATTAAACAAATAGTAGACTGAGTAATCTATATACATAATCGACAAGTCACTGATAAATGCATGGAGGATAGTATTTACTGAAACAACTAACAATTCCCTTTCCTGTTCCGCTAGCAAATTTACGAGAGGAAGCGATTGTTTGTAAGCTTTTGTACGAGTCGTAATATCTATTATATAGTCATAAAATCGTAGAAAAATAGGTCTACAGAATCAAGCCTTAATTATAATGCGCCTCGAAATTTTTAAACATATACAGTGTCTCTTACTAATATGATAACTATAATTAGAGCTACATGGTAGTACCCCATGAAAAGTTACTATCCCTCCTTTCACATATTTTTCTTTGCATGCGTAGCAACAACAGTAATTCACCATCGTTATTACACTATCAACAAACGGTGAAACACAACAAAAACTCATGATATTATAAACTTCAAACGCTGTGGAAAGCACACACGCACAGCGAAGTCCTGAAAACACGTGACAATCCTGGTTTAATGTTGACAACATGCACAGAAAGCAATGCTCACTGCAGAGTTATTTACTCTATGGTACTTTCCGCAGAGGAAACAGGATCTACAGGCCAGGATAGTACTTAGGTACCTTTGGTACCTCCGCTACAGCGCTCTTGGGAGCTCCACCAACACCCATCTGCAGCAGCTGCCATTCGCTTGACTGTAGTCAGTGCGATTTCCAGCTGCTTATGAATGTTAACGAACTCATCCCTTGGTCGAGAACAGCATTCACAGTGGGGCTGCACTGCGGGTGATGCAATATTTTACGGAGCAGTGAACAAATAATTGTATTTCAGTCTGCTAACCTAAAAAATTACAGTACTAATTCCTTTTAAAAACTGGAGCGATTAGTACAAAAAACGAGATTTCTATTACGGTAAGAGAAAAACCTGTGGAAAAAAATACTAGTTAACGGGGTTTGAAATTATAGCGGCTAACAAAGTAGAAAATAGCCTTAATTTACAGTAAATGGAAGTAATATGCACTCCTCTTGGAAGGGAACACTAGATGTAACACGATATGTTCTACAATAACAAAATCACAAAAGCCGATTTAGCCTACTATGTAATACTGCACACGCCAATGGTACTGGAAGTTGTCCACAACACTAGTAGCTTTAAAAAATAGACTTTTGTAGGAGTCTGAAAATTCTCAAAATAAACCTGTTTCTCACGTAATTATACAGTGACATTAGGGAACTATTGTTTTTGAACGAGGGCAGGTCTGCTGTTGTCAAAAATTTCTAAAAGAGTATGTTTCAAGTTTAGACCTACAATAGGGGGATTTTATTCGGCACTGGAAAATATTCGAAATTTCACAATATACACTACTGGCCATTAAAATTGCTACACCACGAAGATGGCGAGCTGCAGACGTGAAATTTAACCGACAGGAAGAAGATGCTGTGATATGCAAATGATTAGCTTTTCAGAGCATTCACACATGGTTGGCGCCGGTGGCGACACCTACAACGTGCTCTGACATGAGGAACGTTTCCCACCGATTTCTCATACACAAATAGCACTTGACCGGCGTTGCCAGGTGAAACGTTGTTGTGATGCCTCATGTAAGGAGGAGAAATGCGTACCATCACGTTCCTGACTTTGATAAAAGTCGGATTGTAGCCTATCGAGAATGCGGTTTATCATATCGCGACATTCGTGCTCGCGTTGGTAGAGATCCATTGACTGTTAGCCTAATATGGAATCGGTGGGTTCAGGAGGGTAATACGGAACGCCGTGCTGGATCCCAACGACCTCGTATCACTAGCAGTCGAGATGACAGGCGTCTTATCCGCATGGCTGTAATGGATCGTGCAGCCACGTCTCAATCCCTGAGTCAACAGTTGGGGACGTTTGCAAGACAACAACCATCTGCACGAACAGTTCGACGACGTTGCAGCAGCATGGACTATCAGCTCGGAGACCATGGCTGCGGTTACCCTTGACGCTGCATCACAGACAGGAGCGCCTGCGATGGTGCACTCAACGACGAACCTGGGTGCAAGAATGGCAAAACGTCTTTTTTCTTTCGGATGAATCCAGGTTCTGTTTACAGCATCATGATGGTCGCATCCGTGTTTGGCAACATCGCGGTGAACGCACATTGGAAGCATGTACTTGTCATTGCAATATTGGCGTGTCACCCGCCGTGATGGTATGGGGTGCCATTGGTTACACGTCTCGGTCACCTCCTGTTCGCATTGACGGCACTTTGAACAGTGGACGTTACATTTCAGATGTGTTACGACCCGTGGCTCTACCCTTCGTTCGATCCCTGCGAAACCCTACAGTTCAGCAGGATAATGCACGACCGCATGTTGCAGGTCCTGTACGGGCCTTTCTGGATACAGAAAATGTTCGACTGCTGCCCTGGCCAGCACATTCTCGCGATCTCTCGCCAATTGAGAACATCTGGTCAATGGTGGCAGAGCAACTGACTCGTCACAATACACCAGTCACTACTCGTGATGAACTGTGGTATCGTGTTGAAGATGCATGGGCAGCTGTACCTGTACACGCCATCCAAACTCTGTTTGACTCAATGCCCACCGCGTATCAAGGCCGTTATTACGGCCAGAGGTGGCTGTTCTGGGTACTGATTTCTCAGGATCTATGCACCCAAATTGCGTGAAAATGTAATCACATGTCAGTTCTAGTATAATAAATTTGTTCAATGAATACCCATTTATCATCTGCGTTTCTTCTTGGTGTAGCAATTTTAATGGCCAGTATCACTATACACACGAGTATGGTACCAACACAATCAATGGAAGATTATTATTCAATTTGACAAAGGTTTGCAAAATAAAAATTGTGAATAAAGAGCTAAGGAATTCAGCAGAGCTGCAGCTTGCCAGTCATGGATCAGTTTCTGTGGTGTGATGTTTAACAGTGCACTGGAAGCAGGTTGTGGCCAATTTTTTAACTTGGGAACTCTACAGACTCAAATAAATGTTGGAAAACGCTGAAGAAGTCAACTGTCTGTACAGTCAAGATATAAAAGTGAAGCGAGTTTCAAGTGATATGGATACCATGTTGGCATGTGAGGAAATGAAGAAAATTGACATTGGTATCAGCCCTAAATATCATTAGGATATTTAGGGGGTGAGACCAATGTCAGTTTTCATAGTTCCTGTGCACAGGAACAAATAGCAATACATATCTCTGGGTTTTTACTTTGAGGGTTAGCTCGTTTTTCCGAGCATATATTCATTCTAGGAATTCATTCAATTTGCTGCTAGGTGAAATGTAAATTTAAGAACCCATGTTTGGCTGATGAGAACTTAAATGTTCTGCAGATGTGTCACATTTTTTAAAGAATGTAGAACTTTTTGTTGTCACAAAACATAATATTATCTGATATCACAGTAAAAGAAAATACTTTGAGTCACAGCGCAGTTTCATTGGTGCATATACATAAAACCTTTAATGTAACTTCAAGGGGAGCATGGACCAGTTCCAAGTTTGTCATCTACAGAGATCACTCCAAGTACATTTGAATCGTAATGTGGCTTCAGACTTACAATTTTCTGCATTAGCAGGACTCATCTCAAAAGTAGCTTTAACAAGTGGGTGTGTTAATAATGGTTATAGGTGCTAGGAAATAACGGTAAGCAGAAAGAAAATAGAATCTCTATGTAGAAACAATGCAAACAAGATTATGCATTTGAGACACATGCTGCAGTGGTTTTCAGCATTGAGTTTCAGCATTAAGAAGCATTGGAAACCAATACAAGCTTGACTTCAGCTGTCTACTACAACTGCCCTAGAATAGTACCTATGTTTCAAGCACTTAATTGACTATCTAGCAACTAATAATTGTCTATAGCTTGTGTAGAATTGTCTTCACAAGTCCAAGTACCAGGTGATATTCGTTTTATGCTAGTCAAACTAAGACATGTAATAACAATGATAATCATTGCACAGTACTTGCATGTACCACAGTCATCATCAGATGAAGTGGATGATGATGAGTGCTGCCTTTATTTATTTATTTATTATTTAAATAAAAACAGCCAGAGGCTGAGGCTGAGTTAAGCCTCAAATCCAGTAAGCATTAATATTGTTCAGCTGGCAGGATTCTGTTATTTGTCTGGGTGGGTGGTGCATAAATTTATTAGAACATCAAAGTCAATTACTTGTAACACATGTACTAAATCAATTTATTCCCTACAATCTTCAGGGAACCTTCCCCATGAATGAATATCAACTGTGAATCAAGAGGCACTGATACATACAACAAAGGCTGCATTCAATGTTATATTCCATGGTATGAATGTCTTCCCAAAATGCAGTTATTACCTGTTTACACATGAGAATGTGCCTCACCTTTAGATTACAATGTGTCTTACTTCTACTAAATTTGTGAATGGTCCATTTTGTACTGAGCATGATGTGATGGATCTGCAGTTAAAGACTTTCTGCTCAGTGAGAAAACACATTTCTTCAGAAGACTTAAATATGTTTTTCAATAGCAAATAAAAAATGCTATGGCAGTAAAAGTTCATTTTGGAAACAAGTGCTGATGCTCAGAAATAATATAGTGCTAGTGAAGTTGTTACTTTTTCCTGCCCTTCACTTGTTTTTTGTGCTAAGCAAAATATCAGCCACAGGTCTCAGATTTTTATAATTCATTCTGTAACTGCACTTTTTTTTTTTTTTTTTTTTTTTTTTTTTTTTTTTTTTTTTTTTTTTTTAGCAATTGCCTTCACGAAACTTATTTGTTTCATCTGGTTCGTATTCTTGTGGATGACACTTTTGGCCACAAATACAATTTTTCCATAACTGATATGGCAGTAATGTTCACTACACAATATATTATTGGGTAGTTATAATTAAAGTGCAGCTACTCACAGAGGTCCAGTGTGGGTTGTAATTATCACATGCAGCAAAATTTTGTAGATATTCTAATGTGTTAATGTGAAATTGATTTGTACTGGGGAAAAAAATACTTCCAATTATGGCCACCAGGTGCAAATCTGTGACAGTGATGCCTGTCAAAGTAAATACAGTAAGTTTGCTTCCTCTGAAATTATTTATGACCTGTTGTAAAGGAAAAGTGTACTCATAGTGATGTAAAAATATTTCCAAGATATAAGCACATTTCTCATGTACTGTATGAACTTGGTAAACTTCTAGGCTGGTATGAGTAAAGACCTATGTCAAAACTGAAATTATCAATTTTCAAAGTGCTGATCAAATAACTAGTAAACTAGTATTTTGTGTTGTTCTGAACTGTTAAAAATAATGTGCACTGTTAAATGACATTTTTTTGTTATAACTAACGAATTTTTTTTAGAAGTTTCACATGGCAGCAACAACAGTAATGACTTGTGTATACTGATTTCCAGGAAATGTAAATCTGATACAACAGTGTTATTTGGGATTGTGTGCAAATGAACTTCTGGGTGAAACTTAATTTACAAAGATTACTTCCAGTTTTAGCAAACACATCATATTCATGTATCTTCATTTATCAAAAATGCTAAAGTAACTGAAATGTTGCATCATATGTACCAGTACTGAATGACCAGATAAGTTACTGTTTCCAGTAGTATCACCATTACTACAAGACAAATTGCAGTTTCAGTGCTGTTTCTTAAAGGTGTAAACAAGCATCATCCTTAACTTGGTACTTAATTACAATGGTGTCAAAACCTCCCCTATATAGACCTTCAAAGAAACAAACTGCTGTGGCAATACCATACAGGTGGTACAAACTATAAACAAAACAGCTACTAAAACTTGGAACTTTGCCTAGCAAATGCAGAAACATGCAGTAAACCTAAGAATTAAACTACTAAGCTCAGAGGTAAATGCAAACAAGTTGCTTCTAGCAAAAAGCTCATAAAATAATTCACAAACAGCTGCTGAACTATCCTGTGGCGCTGCAGGAATGGAAGTTGCCAGCTGTATAAGGCATTCTGCTTCATTTAATACTTTTATCATCTTTCAAATCACATTGAATCTGAGGGCAATTGAAGCACTGCATTATTGTCAGCAGCCTTACAACCTACAATGAACATTATTCATCTGTTTTAAAAGACTCCCTTTAAAATAAGTACATAAATAAAGCTGCATGTGTATCAATACAGAGCCAAGGAGACATTCTTTTAACGAATGATTACATTAGAAAAATTTAAGTAACAGGACTAGAATATAAAGAATTACATAAGATCCCATCATGAATCTTCCATGTATCCCCAGTAATTACAGCCTCCAATATGCCATACTGCTCTCAACATTGATAACCTAATCATGTCCACCAAATGAGTACCTGTGTAACAAAATTGATGTGTTTTACAACTGTGGATCAGTTTACAGGAGTGCTTTCCCAAAGTCTTTGCATTAACACAGACAAAATGTTGTTTAATATTCATACAATAAAAAGAATTTAAGGTTTTTTTACAATATAATGAATGACACTTTTCTTTACAAGATAAAACTACAAGTGATAACACTTATCTATCCACAAAGATGTGAAAATAATCTTCTCAACTTCTTTTTTAGACTTGGCACTTCAGGTAACAGGTCAGTATACTGCCCTTGAGCTACTACATTCATGACACAAAGCAGCAACCAAATGTGTATAATAGACAGAAAAATCTCAGTTAAAATGAGCAGGACTACAATATACTTACCATACTTGAACTGAATAAGTCACATTCCTTTTTAATCCAAAACAAGCTATGGAAATTTGCTTGCAAAAACAGAATAATATATTTTGGTTCCACAATATGACAGTATCAATCAGTGACATACTGGTCATGGCTGCACCACATGGACATTGCTGGTCAGCCTCAGTCTACATTCTAAATGTAAAAACATGAGGTATCAGAGTATGCAATGCAGTTCATATTTAAATGAAAATTTCAGGTTCCTCCTTGTGTCCATATAGCCCTTCAACACAAACAAACTCTTGTGGCCAATGATGATGACAAAAGATCCATTATGCCTTACTGAGTAACTGTTTCCGTTCGATGGTGCAAATAGCTGAGATTCCACTATCATGCTACATATTAACTTATGTCTCTCTAACACATTGGTAACGGGTTTCAGTGGAGCCACAGAAAATGTATTTTTGTGAACTCTCACAAAGAGTAACTGCACATAGACAAATTAAGATTGCCCACTGCAGTTACTGTCTGCATGTTCAGGTTATTTTTGGGAACTACTGTAGGGACTTGGACTTTGATATAGTTTACACTTATAGATAGACTGATTTACTTGGAAGGGCTGTGAAGATAGGTGTAAGGCTGTCCAACTGCAGCACCAGGCCGACACAAGCTATTGTTGACTTCCTAAAAGTAACAGAGCTATTGGTATAGGGTTAATGCTTAAGTAGTATGAAGGGAAATGTGGAAAAAGATCACACAGAATATGCAGCTCACACAAGACTGGCCGTGGAGTTGACTGGCTGGAAAGTGACCATCGATCATGCCAAAGTCCTTTATGTTCAGGTGGCCTGCATCATACTGGCACTGTAGTTAGGCATATGAGGCCACACTGTAGCTCATAGCTACCATCATTGCCATAAGATGTCACTCCAAATACCTATTAATTATGGAAAAATTACATTCAGGCCATCTTTTAGAGTTGGGTGTACTGGTGGTGGTCCACATCTTCCCAAAATGATATTTTTACATTATAACTCGGCATCTTTATCACGTGCCAACAGCCTTACCACCCTGGTAACACTTGTCCCCGTCATATCACTGAAGTTAAGTGTTGTCGGGCTGGGCTAGCACTTGGATGGGTGACCATCCAATCTGCCGAGCACTGCTGTTGGCAAGCCCGGTGCACTCAGCCCCTGTGAGGCAAAACTGAGGAGCTACTTGATAGAGAAGTAGCGGCTCTCTGGTCTCATAAACTGACATATGGCCAGAAGAGTGGTGTGCTGACCACATGCCCCACCGTAGCTGCATCTGGTGATGCCTGTAGTTAAGTTTAGTGTCTGTGTTTTGCGACCGCACCGCAAACCCGTGTGATTAGTAGAAGAAAGGACGTGCCTCTCCAATGGGAACCGAAAACATTTGATCGCAAGGTCATAGGTCAACCGATTCCTCCACAGGAAAACACGTCTGATATATTCTATACGACACTGGTGACGGCATGTGCGTCACATGACAGGAATATGTTGTCGACCCACATAACTTGTACACTTGGCGAATGGGTAAAAAGATTCTTCTACCTTGCCCGATTTTGGTTTTCTTGTGGATGTGATAATCACTCCCAAAAAAGTGATGAAAACATAAGAGTTTGTCACATAAACTGAAAATAAAAAATTAAACTTTTCACTCGATGGAAGATTAGAACCAAGGACCTTTCGTTACGCAGCTGTTCACGTTACCACGAGACCACGGCGCTCCTGTGTTCCCAGTGTCCTTGTTGTTGCCTATCTTCCCATGAACTACTCAGTTTGTATATTTTGCTTATTTTTTCACAGTCCCACACAACTTCTTCCTGTTTTCTCAATTGATCTGTGTTCAGTTTTTCAAGGCCTATCCACTGTGCCAACTTATAACTAAATCTGAGGGGGGTGCGATGGGGAGGTTTCCTTGTCAGTATGAGGTCTAATCCTGTTAATTATGCCCCCAGTCATCTAAGGTTCACTACCAGAGAAGGGAACTATTTTCTGATGTTTATGAAGTAGTTCCAAAGTTGGATTCCATACCATTCTGAGTTGGTATCCTGTTTGCACACTGATAATGTTCTCTGACATCTTGATTTCAATAGGTTCACTTTTGACACTATCCCAGGGTCTGGGGGTTTGAGCAAGGATCCAGGTTTTGCCATAATTCATGGTGTGTTCAAGTTCCAGGCAATGTTCTGCTTTTGCTGATTTAGGGGCCAATCATAGTGTGGTATATCTTTGGTGCTCCTTACACCTTATGTCCACTCTTCTGGTGGTCTGACTGATGTGAGACATACCGCATTCCTAAGGTGTGTAGTAAATACCAGATTTTCTTAACCCTCCCATCATCCTTTATTGTTCCAGCAAGCACCCTGATCTTGCTGGGCAGGCAGAACCAACTTTTGATTTTGTGTTTCTTGAGGATTCTGCTGATCTTAGTAGAGGTAGGCCAAGCATGTGGTAGAAAATCTACCTTCCTGATCTCTTCTTCTGGTTCCTCTTCAGTTGTACTGGATCATCTGGTGGGATGTAATGCTTTGCAAATGTCCCTGGTGAATATCCATTGTCCATGAACACTCATCATAGATGTTCTAACTCCAGGGTTAAGTCATCTCAATCAGAGAGTGTCTTTGCTCAGTGCAGAAGTGTTCTACATACCCCATCTTCTGTGCTGAGTCATGGTAGCTGTCGGCCTGTGGACATAAGTCAACGTTTGTTGGTTTCCTACACACACTGTGGCCAAATGTGCCATCTGCCTTCCTCTTCACTAGGACATCCAGTAACAGGAGTTGACCATCATTTTCTAGTTCCATGGTGAATCTAATGTTGTGATTTATTGAGTTCAGATGGTCCATGAAATTGTCCAGTCCTTTCCGGCCTTGTGGCCAGATCAAAAATGTGTCATCAACATTTCTAAAGAAACATGTTGGCTGGTAGGCAGCAGTTGTGAGGGCCTCATAATCGAATTTCTCCATAAACACATTTGCCACAAATGGAGCTATCCATCACCACTCCTTCAGACTGCTCATAGAATTCACCTCTACATAAGTTGATGTTAAAATATGTGTGAAAACATCCAGCAGAGCTCTGTCAAATCTCTCACTGACCAAATTGAGTTTGTGTTGAATTTATACCCTGGTGAATAGAGAGACAACATCAAAGCTGACCATGGTGTCCATGTTTGAGATTTGTAGGTTTTTAAGACATTCCACAAAGTCCATCAAGTTGTGGATGTGGTGGATGTACTTTCCCATATATTATCCCAACATCTTCTTAAGGTAGGTGGCTGTAGGGTAGGTGGCTGCACCGATCAATATTACTCACAATCAAATGAAGTGGTATATCCACTTTAAGGGTCTTGAGTAATCCATACAGTTTTGGTGGTACTGATGCCTTAGCTTTCAGTTACTTGACAACTTTCTCAGGCCACCCTGTTTCATTAAGAAGAACCTTGGTTTTCCCGTCCACTCTACTGGTGGGGTCATTCTGTAGTGGATTGTAAGCAGTATCATCTGAAAGTTGACAGATCTTATGGTCATAGATGGTCTTCTGCTGCATGACAGTAGAATTCTCCTTGTTCGCTGGTAATGCCACTAAGTTTTCATCTTCCCGCAAACTCTTGAGGCCACCCTCTAGTCTGTTGAGATGTTTATTTAGGGCAGCCTGGCTCTGCTTAATTGGTGGTGGTATGTTCCTGTGGGACCAAACTGCTGAGGTCAACGGTCCCTAGGCTTACACACTACTTAATTTAACTGAAACTAATTTATGCTAAGGACAACACACACACCCATACCCAAGGGAGAACTCGAACCTCCGACAGGGTGGGCCGTGCAAATTGTGGCTAGGCACCACAGATTGCGCAGCTATCCCACACAGTGCTCTGGTTAATGACCTGCATGTCTCTATCCAAATCTCTTCTGCAACACATGATGTTAGTGTGTTGACCACTTGCTCCACAGAGCTGATGAATCCAGAAAGTGGTATGTCTCCAGGAATGACTACAATTTTGAGGTCCTTTCTGAGTACCTTTAATGTGGCATCATTTAATTTGTGACCACTTAGCTTTACCACTTTGCAGATATCATGGGCTTGTTGCACACTATTGTTCTTGCTATCAAATTTCACCAGTTTTCGAGCAGTAGTGTGGGCCTATTTTAGGAGTGTTTACTTCGAAGACTTGACAGTTCTCTATGACCAGAAGATCTGTCAACTTTCAGAGAACACTGCTTACAATCCACCACAGAATGACCACACCATAGCATCAAAAGCAAAATCAAGGCTATTCTTAAGGAAACAGAATGGCCTGGGAAGGTCGTCAAGCAACTAAAAGCTAAGTCATCAGTACATCCCAGATTACATAGATTATCCAAGATATATACAGAGAGTGTTCCGCTTTGTCTGATCATGAGCATTATCAGTGCAACCACCAACCTTAAGAAGATGTTAGCACCATATGAGGGAAAATGCATCCACCACATCTGCAGCCAACTCATCAAACTTTGTGGAACATCTCAAAAACCTACAGATCTCTAACATAGACATCATGGTCAGCATCAACATTTTGTCTGTATTCACCAGGGTACTACGTCAGGATACACTCAATTTGAACAGTGAGGGATTTGATGGAGCTCTGCTGGATCTTTCCAGCCATATTTTAATATCAACTTACTTTCAATGTGGAGGCCAAATCTATGAGTAGACTGAAGGAGCAGCAATGGGTAGCCACATATCTCTGGTAGTGGCAAATTTGTTTATGGAGAAATTTGAGGATAAGGCCCTTACAACTACAGCCTACCAGCCAACATGTTTCTTTAGATGGTGCTGATGACATATTCGTCATCTGGCCATGCAGCTGGAAAAGGCTGGATCAGTTCCAGGACCTTCTGAACTCAAGACATCACAACATTACGTTCACTAGGGAACTAGAGAATGATGGTCAGCTCCCGTTCCTAGATGTCATAGTGAAGAGGAAGGCAGATGGCACATTTAGCCACAACATGTATAGGGAAAGGAGCACACACTGACAAATCTACAGGCTGAGGCCGATAGCTGCTACAACCCAGCACATAAGAATGAGGAGCTTAGAACATTTGCACATTGAGCCAAGCCAAGACACTCTCAGACCCAGACAGCTTGACCCTGGAGTTAGAACATCTACCATGAGTGTTACGGACAACTGTTATTCAACCACGGACATCTGCAAAGCATTACATCCCACCAGATGACCTGATACAATGGAAGATGAACAATAAGAAGAGATCAGGAAGGTAGCCTTTCTACCATATACATGGCCTATCTATGCTAAGATCAGCAGAATCCTAAAATAACACAAAATCAAATGAGTGTTCTGCCTCCCCATCAAGATCAGGGTACCCCTTGAAATGGTAAAGGATGCTCAGGGGTTAAGAAAACCTGGTATTTACCATGTACCATGTGAATGCAGTATGTCTTATATGTCAGACTGCCAGAACAATGGATATAAGGTGGAAGGACATGCCAGGCTATGACAGCCCACTGAAGCAGCACTAGCAGAACATTGCCTGGAACTTGCACTGAATCTATTGAAATTAAACCTTATCAATGGAGAAGCAGGATATCATCTCAGTATGGTGTGGAATCTGGCTTTGGAACTACTAAAAGAACACCAGAAAAAATTCCCTTCTCCAGCTGTGAACATCAGATGACTGGGGGCACAATTAACAGGATCATACCTCATACAGAGCACCAGCTGCAACCACCTCCTCAGGAGACAGCCACAGCAGTCACAAAGAAGATAGGGAAGATCAACCACCCGAATCCTCAGGTACTGCACAACCTGGGAGCAGACACAATATAGAACACCAGACAGTGGCTACCACCACAATAGTTTACTGCAGCATGCATGCACGTAATACACAACTACAGCAGCTGCTTGATGTCACAGGAAGTGCTTCTCACAGGTGCACGCCAAATTCAGAATGCCAAGAGGATGACATGGCCATGAGAAAATGCCACAGTATTTGCAAACAGCATAAGGAATGTCTACAGCCTCACAACAGTACTAGGAATTTGCATAGTGGGTACAGACCTAATATGGAATGCACTGAGATGGCCACCACCATGGAAGAAAGACACAACAGGCACAGATGGAAGATGGACTGTCTGGTGACAGATACAATTACTCAGAACAACCACAGCAGGAGCAGATGGCATAGTGAACACTGGGCAATGCCAAGGAATAAATATGGTGCCCAGCCAGCAAAGTGACCAGTCTCAGGAAACACCTGAGGAAGATACCTGGTTACAACATGGAAATATTGTATTGGAAAGATGCGGACCAATGGCAATACACCCTGTTCTACAAGATGACAATGAATTGCCAGGAAAGTCTATTTATTGTATAACATTCATGTCTCCGGAGAACTTTCTACTGTGCACTGTTTAAATTGTTTGTTATATGAAATTCAGTTGACCAGCATTATTCTCTGAATTTTAATCATAACTCTATGCAGTGGCCCATAAACAAAATTACCACTACACCAGACAAGTCATCCAAATATAGATACTTAATGCTACCCATGTGAAGTCAGTGTTGGTTTCTAGAGTATCAACAAATTAATTGCAAAATTTGATCAGATTTACATTTCACAATAATTTGTGTGGAAGTGTCAACATGTAATTGTGTACATTGTCAGATCCATTATGGAAAAGTACTTTTGCGGGCACTGCACCACACAGAAATTGTGGAATCCTACACATTGTATTAAGAGATTCTGAAACCATCAGTGGATGTATTGGGTGTACCAATGTCACTTTACCCCTTTCCTATTCCATGTTTTGGATACTGCATGGGAAGAATGACAGTTAGTGTGACTGTATACTTCCAAATTTCTCATTATGAGACATCCTTGTCAGTTATTCCAGAGGACCTCCACTGAATATAGAGTTGGAGGACAGTGATGGAATGATCAGCAGAGAGGCTCATTTTCATTGTTGTGTTTCTGCTGAGAAGCTGTGGACCATAAGAATGAGTGCACAATATTACAGATTGGTACAAACCATTCCATCACCCATCTGTGAATCAGTGGAAAAAAATTTTATGAATTGAGAAGTTATGGAGCAGGATGTGATACAAAGACAGGCAGGTGACAAAGTAGCACATTGTCTTTACTTGAATATATCATAGCAACACAAAAATTTGGTGGAAACTGTATGAAAGTCTGCAAACATTTTTTCTGGTTTTTGACTCAGACCATTAGTTTTCATTAAACACAAAACAAACACAACTGGTAATGAAACTGTTTTACATACTATCAGTATTCCTAGACATTGATGAAACTTTGTAATTGGATCTTTACTGTAACAGCATTATAATGTTCCTGTATACAAAGCAAAGACCAGTAGATCATGATCCAAACAGAATTTTCTGTGCCCCAAACAGACCCATCAAATGTCTCTGAAATGAATCAGAGCTTCAGTTTTGAGCCAGACCAGGTCACTGAAAACCTTACAGGAACTATTTGCCATGCTGTCGTGAAATGAAAGGTCACTTTAAACTGCAGGAGTGTTGCTTCATTCACATCAGGTCCCACAATACAAGAATAAGACTTTACAAACAACAGACATATTTCAAATGTGGAACACATCTTGGCTAACTTCTTTATCCTTCCTCAGTAGTCCTTCAATTAACATAATCACATGATTCACCAGAACTACTCAAAGAGATCAGAGTTTCAAAGAGAAATGTATCAACAGCATGGCCGAAGACATCACAACCACTCAACTATCATGCTTGTCATTCACCAATGAGGCTACACTAACTGTTTACCCCTGACACCTCATAAATAGAGGTAACACAAATAAAGGAGGTAACACACTGGTTAACAGAGTGTCTTTTCAGACAAACTGCTTCAACTCATCAAACTTCAGTTTTCAAATAAATGTCCAACAACTTTGATATCTGAAGATGTATATTTGGTGCTATTTATGCCAATATCAACCTATGATTTGTGGTATCAGCAAGTACCATTTACAATAACATCTTATCATAGCGTATCAACTATATTCAGTCAAAAAGTACATGAGAGCATGAGTGAGTTGCAACAGAGCCAGGTGCAGGCAGATAGATTTTGCACCACAGGATCAACACAAAACAGCATTTTCAGGACCCTGGGGATGAGGCCAATTCAGAAGAATGCCATTTGGATTAAAAAAATGCACCTGCAACATTTCAGAGATTGTTGGATGGAATACTCAAAGGTTAAAACCATGGCTATGCTTAGCATATCTTGATGACATAATCGTCTATGGAAGTGATATGGAATAGAATATGCAGCGATTAGGGGAAATATTGGAATAGAATATGCAGCCATTAGGGTAAATATTCCTAAGGTTAAAAGCAGTGAAGTTAACACTGAGTACAGAAAAGTGTAATTTTGCGATGAAAGAGGTAGCACACCAAAGATGGGGTTACAACAGACCCAAGATTAATTAGAGCTGAACATGAATTTCCTGTACCAGAATCTGTATAGGAGTTGCAATCATTCTTAGGAGTTATGAACTATTACTGCCAGTTTGTAAAAGGATTTGTGAATATTGCCAGGCCATTGACACAGTTGTAAAAAGGGTACTAAATCTGTGCAGCAGAAAAAGGGCCAGCATGCTTTTGAAGAGCTAAAAGGAGCTTTAACATCTAGTCTGATATTGGTATTTCTGGATTTTAATAGAGAATTTATTTTATCATGTGATGCATCAAACCACACACTTGGTTGTGTGTTCTCACAAGAGGTAGAAGGCATACAACATCCAGTAGCTTATACATCAAGACAACTAAATTCTGCTCGTAGAAATTAATCTGCTAGATGTAAATCCTTATTTATGGAATCACATATTTCAAATGTTATATGTATGGTAAAAAGTTTAGAGTAATAACAGATCCTGCAGCATTAAAATGATTGTTGGGATTAAAGGATCCTTCTGGTAGGTTGACACAATGGGCAGTAAGACTGACTGAATTCGATTTTGAAGACTTGCATAAACCAGGAAAGAAGTGAGAAATGCATGCTGCTTAAGTAGAAAATTAGTGGTATTACATATTGGGGGTAATGAGAATAAGGAATGGCAGACTGCAGAGAGAGCAGATGAATTTAAGCAGTATTTTGAGCAGTCACAGTTTGCTGTGCAGGATGCATTGCTATGCAGAGAAATCAGGTTTGGACTGTGCATATTGGTATCAGTGAAGCTAAGGAATAGAGTGGTACAAGAAGCTCATGGTCACATATTAGCAGGTCACAGATTTAATAACAGAAGAGTAGTAGAAAGGTATTGGTGGAGAATAGGCAGACGGATGTAAACCAGTATGCGCAGAATTGCATACAGTGTGCACAGAGAGCAGATTTTTGTTGAACAGGGGTACCATTTCAGAGGTTACCTGAAGTATTAGCATCATTTGAATTTATGGAGATTGATGTTTTAGGCCCATTCAGTAAAACACCTGTAGGAAACAAGTATGTACTCACAATCATAGATCATTTTTCAAGATACGTAGAAATGGTCATAATGCCAAACCAGCAGTGGCACAAGTACTTTTGAATAATTGGATACTGAAGGTTGGAGTGCCTGAAACAATAGTAACAGACCATGGAATGAACTTCATGTTAGATCTATTCAAGGAACTGAGTAAGTCATTGAATGTAAAGAAGTTAAGGACAAGTCCTCTCCATCCAGAAGTCAATGGAAGAACTGAAAGAGCACATAAGACAATCAGGAAGATGCTTGGATCTATGTTGACTCACATCACACCAACTACATCTACTACACTCCTGGAAATTGAAATAAGAACACCGTGAATTCATTGTCCCAGGAAGGGGAAACTTTATTGACACATTCCTGGGGTCAGATACATCACATGATCACACTGGCAGAACCACAGGCACATAGACACAGGCAACAGAGCATGCACAATGTCGGCACTAGTACAGTGTATATCCACCTTTCGCAGCAATGCAGGCTGCTATTCTCCCATGGAGACGATCGTAGAGATGCTGGATGTAGTCCTGTGGAACGGCTTGCCATGCCATTTCCACCTGGCGCCTCAGTTGGACCAGCGTTCGTGCTGGACGTGCAGACCGCGTGAGACAACGCTTCATCCAGTCCCAAACATGCTCAATGGGGGACAGATCCGGAGAACTTGCTGGCCAGGGTAGTTGACTTACACCTTCTAGAGCACGTTGGGTGGCACGGGATACATGCGGACGTGCATTGTCCTGTTGGAACAGCAAGTTCCCTTGCCGGTCTAGGAATGGTAGAACGATGGGTTCGATGACGGTTTGGATGTACCGTGCACTATTCAGTGTCCCCTCAACGATCACCAGTGGTGTACGGCCAGTGTAGGAGATCACTCCCCACACTATGATGCCGGGTGTTGGCCCTGTGTGCCTCGGTCGTATGCAGTCCTGATTGTGGCGCTCACCTGCACAGCGCCAAACACGCATACGACCATCATTGGCACCAAGGCAGAAGCGACTCTCATCGCTGAAGATGACACGTCTCCATTCGTCCCTCCATTCACGCCTGTCGCGACACCACTGGAGGCGGGCTGCACGATGTTGGGGCATGAGCGGAAGATGGCCTAACGGTGTGCGGGACCGTAGCCCAGCTTCATGGAGACGGTTGCGAATGGTCCTCGCCGATACCCCAGGAGTAACAGTGTCCCTAATTTGCTGGGAAGTGGCGGTGCGGTCCCCTACGGCACTGCGTAGGATCCTACGGTCTTGGCGTGCATCCGTGCATCGCTGCAGTCCGGTCCCAGGTCGACGGGCACGTGCACCTTCTGCCGACCACTGGCGACAACATCGATGTACTGTGGAGACCTCACGCCCCACGTGTTGAGCAATTCGGCGGTACGTCCACCCGGCCTCCCGCATGCCCACTATATGCCCTCGCTCAAAGTCTGTCAACTGCACATACAGTTCACGTCCACGCTGTCGCGGCATGCTACCAGTGTTAAAGACTGCGATGGAGCTCCGTATGCCACGGCAAACTGGCTGACACTGACGGCGGCAGTGCACAAATGCTGCACAGCTAGCGCCATTCGACGGCCAACACCGCGGTTCCTGGTGTTTCCGCTGTGCCGTGTGTGTGATCATTGCTTGTACAGCCCTCTCGCAGTGTCCGGAGCAAGTATCGTGGGTCTGACACACCGGTGTCAATGTGTTCTTTTTTCCATTTCCAGGAGTGTATTTGAACTACATCGTCTCCACCAACAACTCAAAACAGTATATGAATACTGGATTATCACTATATGAAGTAGTATATGGCTGTAGAAAGCCATCACTGTTAGATATATTGAAACCAAAGAAAGGGAAGATCAGAGAGAGAGTTAAGGAATCTGCCAAAGTGATTAGGGAATGGACTAGAGTACAGAGGGCAAACACATGAGCACTGGAGAAACAGGAAGCAGCAGTGGGCCATATGGCAAGAATGCCACAGTATAAATTTGGTCAGTGGGTGATGCTCTCAACTTCATACACACACAAGGGAAAAACAGAATTTTTTTGCAAAGTGTCAGGGGCCATACCAAGTGGTAGAGACTACGTTGCCAGTAAATGTCAAGATTAAATTGCTGATGAGAATGAAAACTATGCATGTAGTGAATCTATATGGCAAGAATGCCACAGTATAAATTTGGTCAGTGTGTGATGCTCTCAACTTCATATACACACAAGGGGAAAACACAGAATTTTTTTGCAAAGTTTCAGGGGCCATACCAAGTGGTAGAGACTATGTTGCCAGTAAATGCCAAGATTCAATTGCCAACAAGAATGAAAACTATGCATGTAGTGAAGTTGAAACCTTTTCAAGGGAGTCCAGAAGTTATTCCAGGGACAGGAGATGTGGACCAGAAAGGGAGAGTGAGGAGAAATAAGAGGTTGTGATGAAATGGTTACAAGGAACCCAGATGGATTAAGGCCTAGAGATAGCCATTTAATATTTTTTTAGTATAAGTACAGATTTAGTATAATTAGATAAGCAACTGCAGAGCAACAATGTATTTAAGGCAGAGGAAAGTAATAGGTCTTCATGCCTGTATGTGAGGTGCAGAGAAGGTAAGATGATGTGGTTCATAGTGGGTGTGGAAGCATTATGGAACCAGCACCTGGAAGCTGGAAGGGGGCGTGCTGTTTACCAAGCAGGAAGATGTAGCAATCATCAGTCATCACTAGGCGATACAGGTGGAATTCAGCCCATGGGAGACGTGTAACGAGGGGGGAAGATTGGAAGAAGCATTCAACAAATTCCGTCAGTGAACACAAAGGCACGAGAAACTCAAAGGAAGTGCTGAGGTATGTGAGAGAGTACATGGAGCGTACTAGAAATTAAGGAGTGAGATGACTTGGTGTTGTTCCACATAAACAAAGGAAGAGAAGTTAGATTGATGCTGAAGGTTGACCTATGAAAACAATATTTGGCACTGCTGATGAGGAAGACATCTGAAGGGTGAATGACACCATAGAAGAGGTTGAGCAGTGAGCAAAAGGGAACAGAGCTGTGAGTGACTGGCACACTATGCAGACTGCAAGTTTAGAGATGGAGGTTTTGAACATTTAACTATTCTGACAACTGACTGGAGAAGTAATATAGTATGCCACAGCTGCAGAAGAGGCAATTAATCAGAATATCAGAGAACTACAAACTGAAGTAGAAGTCTTAGATATGGAAGTAGTAATGACAAAATTGCTGCAGTTCATAGAAGATAGTGTTTGGGAAGCACAAGGGAAAGTATCAGAACTACAGGATGCTATGCAACAGGCTGTAAGAAGTCATCTAGGAGTAATTCTGTTGTTGCCAGCACAGTATTTACAGGGCCTAAGGAAAGTACAAGGAACTACCATCAGAGTAGGGGTTGATTTTAGAACCTGAGCACAAAAACTTACCTTTTTGTATCAAGATAGCCAGAGTATTGGTGAAACTGATGGAGCAAAAGTTTACATTTCCATTTCTAAATGAGAAGCAGAGAAACAAGCATGTTATGAGTGCTACATATTTCATGCATGTCCTGTTTAGTTGGGGATATTGAAGAAATTTCTAAGAGTAAAAATGTAGTGACTATTATGAACTGCATAAGACAAGGGAAGATATGTAGAAATGGAGAAAGCAAAGTTACAAAGAGGCTACCAAGGGGAAATCACAGTGTGTTCAAATATGGTAATAACAGAGGGGTAGGACTCCTGCACAATGAAATTGCTAATGGGACAAGAGGAGGTACGACAATGCAATAATGAAGTGATCGAACAGGAATTGAACTTTCAGCAGGTCAAGGCACATTGGTTGTACTCTACCTCTGACAAAATGGTGGTAATGGCTAGTTGTTTCAAGAAGGTGAAGCTTATGTCTGCAAAGAGGCTAGAATTAAATGGGAGTGATTTGTTATTAAATTGAACAGTGTGTGAGATAATGGGGCCTACTTTCCATCTGCCTGGCGCAATTTCAGGGTTAACTCACCTGAATATTTCTCAGCCTTGTTTATACTGGCCAGAGGAGCCCATGGAAGTGATAACTCTTGCAAATCTAACCAGCTTGCATCAAACTCTATGGCCAGAATTATGCAGTCTATAAACACCCTTCTGAACCAGCATTATGGACAACTCTCCCTGGAAACTTTATTTCAGCATGTAAATTTGTATCAGGAAAATCACTACCAGGTACAGACAACACTGACTGTTGTCATACCACCCACCACAGCAGCACTTATTGTGCTGAGCAGAGTCCTTGTTTTGGTAAGTAGAAGATGAAGCACAAGACTGAGTTCAGACACAGCCATTGTTCAAATTCCAGTGAACTGCGTACTCCAGCATAAAAGCAGCAAAAAGACTATGAATGCACAAGGGGATAGTATTAAGGATAAGTGATTCATTTTAGCTTGGAAGTTTGAGATAGAGAGTTAGAAGTTATTGTGCAAAAACCCTAGTAATGAGATAAGTTGTGTGGTGTTTCAGTGAAGGAGCAGGGAAGGGGCTCTGTAGAAATGTGTAAGATTAAGCAATAGGGCTAAGGAAACCAACTGTTAGAATAATTCTTAAGAGATGAAACAGGGCCAGCCGGGGTGGCTGAGCGGTTCTAGGCGCTACAGTCTGGAACCGCGAGATCACTATGGTCGCAGGTTCAAATGCTGCCTGGGGCATGGATGTGTGTGATGTCCTTAGGTTAGTTAGGTTTAAGTAGTTCTAAGTTCTAGTGGACTGATGACCTCAGAAGTTAAGTCCCATAGTGCTCAGAGCCATTTGAACCATTTAGATGAAACAGGGCCAGAAGGGCTGGTCGCCAGGAACTCAGGTGTAAAGGATAATCTAGTTTGGTTGACCCAAGCAACTGGGTCTTGATAAAAATAAGGGCAATCTAGCATATCAACTGTATTCAGTCAAAAAGTACATCAGAGCAGAAGTGAGTTCCAACAGAGCCAGCCACAGGTAGGCAAGAGTGTTATGCATTGCGAAGCAAAACTTGACAAACGTGAGTTGCTTAGCAGAGTCAGCTGGGAGTGGTATAGCAACAGCTGACACTGCAGTTTGCTAGCAGAAGGACAGAAGGCTTCCCCACGTGCCACCATGGAAGTGTTTAGAGTATGTACCTTATGCCCTAAATGAACATAGTCTAGACCGTATAAGTACTCAGCCATTCATGTACTAAAATATTCTCATCTCAGTATCACAGCCTACACCATGAACCTGTGACACCTGGAGTGTCACCCTGTACTGCAGTATGGGGTCTGCTGTTTGACCATGGGACAGCGCAGTCTGCTCTGAGTCACAAGAGAGCAGCGGCCTCAGCAGAGAGATACACATTCACTGGAAGGATGTCTCGGCTGCCTCTGCAGTATTGTTAGCTGCACCGCCTCACTGTCATCACGGTCACAGCTGAAGAAATCACTGACAGTGGCATTTGAGTGATGCCAGACTTGGTCCTGCTCTTTGCACTGCCAGTAGTGCCGGATGTGTATTGTTTCATACAAGAGAAAACTGGATGTTTCCACCAAGCTGTTCCAAGTGTTGGAATAAAGAAGTTGATTAAACAAATCTGCCATCCTGACATCTCATTTCACTCTCCATGGGTGACAAACATCATAAACAATGAAACACTGAACCACACACCAAAGACATTGTACCATCATATGTGAATGCATGGTGTCTGTTCTTTCCGACATGTCCCAAAGAACAGATGCCAAGCCAAATCCACAGCTGTGAAATTGAAGGTTGGCTGGTTTGCTGATTTAGGGCGGGAACCAAACAGTGAGGTCACTGGTCCCATTGGATTAGGGAAGAATGGGGAAGGAAATTGAATGTGAGTTCAGTGTGCTAACCACTGTACCACCTTGCTCAGTTAAACTGAAGGTGGAGGGAGGCAGAAAGGACCAGAAAAGTAAGGGATTATTGATTGTCAGCTGCATCAGAACTTTGCATGGAATCGGCAGTGACAAGCAAGAATGTGTGCTGGACCATGATTCGAACCCAGGATCTCCTGCCTACCAGGCAGTTGTGTTAACCACTGTGCCACCCAGACACAGTGTGTATTACAACTGCACAGACTGCCCCAGCCGGCCATTGTGGCTGAGCGGTTCTAGGCGCTTCAGTCTGGAACCACGTGACCACTATGGTCGCAGGTTCGAATCCTGCCTCAGGTATGGATGTGTGTGATGCCCTTAGGTTAGTTAGGTTTAAGTATTTCTAAGTTCTAGGGGACTGATGACTTAAGATGTTAAGTCCCATAGTACTCAGAGCCATTTGAACCATTTTGAAGACTACCTCAGCACACCTCTCAGTTGACCCACATTCCCACCCAGTGCCACCTATCTGCAGTGCCTGTCCATGTCCTCTATGCTCACTACTGGGAGAGTCCTTCAGGAGCTCCAGAAATTTATGGTTAGGGTGCATTGTGGCTTCAAATTTAGAGAATAATTCAGATATGCTGATGGGTCAGAGTTCAAAATTTTGATAAGAAACCCAACAAGAGTATCACAGTCTTCAGTTCATTATTAAAGAGGATCAAATTTTTTATCTTCAAATTGATCCCCAAATGTACATTGTTGGTGCATACACAGACCAACACGGTGAAATAAGTGCAATACCTGCCTAATGTATGAGGTGTTGCAGTTAAATAATGAGACTGCACACCTCCTATCACACAGCCACATGTGGGGGTGTTGGTATTGGAATGCAGCTGACCTTCAAGAGCAGCCACCATTCATTTAATCGTTCTGTCTGGTTTATATTGTTTTTGAGCCTTGGTTGTAGAGAACATTGTTCTGTAGTAGTGCCATGAGGATGATGAACTAAAAATCGAGCAGTGCCTTAACTTCAAATTCCTCATGAAATCACAGAAGTCACCAATGGAATGCTATCATATGTTATAGGAGATGTTTGGTGATAATGGAGAAGTTTGGGAAGAGGCTGAAGCTGATGAACATCACAGTTGATCTGCAAGTTCAAGAACTGAAGCAAACATACAGAAAATTAATGAGACTGCATAGAATGACCAAAGTCAGCATTCCATTGATCACAGACATGGTGAACATGAGCAAAGAGGCACTAAGACAAATTTTGCATGATAAATTAAACATAATAAAAAACCTCTGTCAGGAACTAAAAAGCCATTGGAGAAACACTTGCTCTGATGTCATGGAATGACTCAATGAAAAACTGGACTTGCTAACACATGTCATCATATGTGATACAACATGGATCTTCCAGTATGACCCAGAAACAAGGCTTCAATAGATGCACTGGGAGACTCAGGGATGGAGATTTTGCTATAAGCAAAAACATCACTGTAGCAGTACATGTTTCCCACAAAAATAGATACACAAAGAAACACATATGTCACCAAATGAACAAACCAGAAATCAAGTAGACCATATATTGATTGATTGGAGAAACAGATGAAACATAATGGATGTTAGGAGCCAACATGGAGCTGACTGCAGTTCAGACCATAATCTAATGAGAATTAAGTATAAACAAAGAGTCTCACTATTGAGTAAACAAAAAGGCCACAAACAAAAGAGTTTGGACATTAAGAAACTGAAGTTAGAAGAAATACAGAGAGCTTATCAGATGAAAATAAAAGAGGGGATTAAGAACGATACTGACACATCAAATGAACATATAGAAATAATGTGGAAGCACTGTAAGTGTACAATCCTTGAAACAGCTGGAGTGGTTTTGGACATGTATGGACTCAAAGGAAGGTGGACTGGTCTGACAAAGAATGCATGAAAAGAATGGAGGAGTGTAACATAGCACAAACAAAATTATTTCAGAGAAGAACTGGAACAAATCTGAATGACTCTAATGTAAAGTACTGTTTAGTGAAGAGGGTTTACAGACAGAATGAAAGAGCACTAGAAAAGAAAAAAAATTGATGAAATTTAACAGCTAGGAGATGAGAAGCAAATATGTGAAATTTAGAGTACAGAAGGGGATTTGATAGGAGAGAGTAATAAAATACTTGACTGATGGGCAGAATATTTCCAAGAGTTACTGAACCCAGAATCAGTACGATTAGAATGAGAAGAACTGGTGGAAATAACTTATTATGGAACAGACATCTTAACACCAGAACCCACACTGGAGGAAGTGATTATATTAAGATCTTAAAAAACAATAAGGCCCCTGGAGAAGATCAGATCCAGGTGAAACTTCTCAAATATGGTGGGGAAACACTATGGAAAGCAATACATAAAATAATACTGAGCAGGAGGAGAGCATGACAGTGGAGTGGAAAATGGCTATAATGTGCCTCATACCTTAAAAAAGGAGATTAATGAAACTGCCAGAACTATCGAGGAATCTCCCTTCTAAATACTACATACACAGTGTTCTCTGAGATCCTAACTAGGAGGCTTACTCCCTATGTGGAAGAGAGAACTTGGGACTATCAGAGCGGCTTTAGAAGAAACAGGTCAACAACCGACCAGATATTCACATTGTGCATACTACTTGAAAAATGTTATGAACATCTAATAAACATACACCAGCTTTGAATTGATTTTAAACAAGCCTGTGATAGCATCTCAAGAGTGGTATTGTAGAGTGTAATGGAAGAAGCAGGAATACCTAAGGAGCTCGTTAGTCTTACTATGATGACCCAACTGTAAAGTAAAAGTACAGGGCAGAACCTCCTGAGGAGTGGAAGTGAAGAAGGGACTGAGACAGGGTGACAGTATCTCCTCACTGTTACTCAATCTCTGCCTAGAAAAAGTCATAAGTCAGATAGAGTTAAATAGGGAGGGACCATCTTTAATCATTCATGGCAGTACCTAGCCTCTGCAGATAATGCGGCACTACTTGCATGATATGCCTGCTGTGCTGACCGATGCCTATCAACAACTGGAGAGAGGTGCAAGGTAACTTGGCCTGGTAGTCAATGTTGAAAAAACCAAATATATGACAATGACCAACCAACTAAATCTACCAAATCTCAGGATAGCTGAAAACGAGTTTGAAAGGGTGAGAGACTTCAAGCACCTTGGACTGACTATCACAGAGACAAATGACATCAGCAGCGAGGTGAAAGCTAAAATAGCAGCAGGCAACAGATGCTACTTTGCTACATTGCCCATGCTTAGGAGTTTGCTTCTATCACGAAAATGTAAAATTGTCATTTACAAAACAGTTATGAGACCAGTTGTCATGTATGGTGCCAAGACATGGACCATGACTACAAATGAAGGAAGGATTCTTAGCACCTGGGAGAGAAAGGTTATGCATATGATATACGGCCCAATATATGATCAAGAAGGTTGGTGCATCTGTATAAATGCAGAACTAGATCAACTATTTGAAGAACCTGACATTGTCACCACCACTAAAATAAGAAGATTGTGGTCAGAATGGAGGAAGACAGAACATATAAGAGGATTTTTGGTAGCAAGGCTGGATGCAGATGATGGAAAAGGCATACCAGAAAGAGATGGGTGGATGGAATAGAAGAAGATATGAAAAAGGTGGGTGTCAGATGATAGAATGGCAGGATATTGTGATGCAGAGCTGAGGAGTAAATAAGTACATAAGTAAGTATTAAAGGGTATAAAATTTTTGACCTCCAAATTGATCCCAGAGTGTACATTTCTGGTGCAGACAGATCAGCATGGTGAAATAATGAATGGCACAAATGATTTTGAGATGTTTTGGAAGAGGCTGAAGCTGATGAACATCACAGTTGATCTGCAAGTTCAAGAAATGGAACAAACATACAGAAAATTAATGAAACTGTGAAACTGTGTAGAATGACCAAAGTCTTATATTCCAATGATCACAGACATGGTGAACATGAAGAAAGAGACGCTAAGACAAATTTTGCTTGATAAATTAGACATGATAAAACTTTTTGCAAAACTGGTTGTAAAAAAAACCTCTCTGGGACAAAGAGGCCATTGGAAAAACAATTTCTCTGACGTCATGGAATGACTCAATGAAGAACTGGACTTGCTAACGCGTGTCATCACATGTGATGCAACATGGATCTTCTAGTACGACCCAGAAACAAGGCATCAATAGATGGAGAGGAAGACTCCCAAAAAAATAAAATAAAAAAATAAACACGCATGAGCATGTCAAAACTGAAGGCAGTGCTGATTTTTTTCCAACATCAGGGGTGTTATCATGACTAAATGGGTGCCTGAGGGTACAAATGTTAATCATAAATACTACAAAGATGTTATAATCAATTTGAAGGAAAGAGTAAGAAAGAAAAGACTGGATTTGTATAAGAACAATCCAAGGATTCTGCATCAGGACAATGTGCCAGCCTACAGCGTCGTACTTGTGAAATAGTTTTTAGCTGACAGGCACATTCCTGTAGTCAAACATCCTCCATATTCATCAGCTCTGGCTCCCTGTAACTTTTATCTGTTCCCAAAAATGAAAAGTGCATTGAAAGGAAACCATTTTCAGTCTGTCGAAGAGATAGGAGCAAAAACAGTAGAGTTGCTGAAGACAGTGACAATAGACGACCTACAGCACTGCTTTGAGCAGTGGAAGACATAATGTATGCAGTGGTGTATAAGTAGGGAAGGGGTGCAGGTTGAAGAGGATAAAAGTTAATTGTAACTTTGTTTTTATTTAGATTAGTAATACATTTAAAACCCTATAACACCTTTAGATAGTCCTGTACAGATTCTTTCCTCAGCTCTTCTTTGAGTTCACCCTATTGTTCAAGTGAGTAAACTTCTTGCATTCTCCTTTTTAGCTTTCTTGTTCTGCATCACATAGAAGAAATTTGTGTGCACTTTCCTCTAATCATCTGCAATCAGTCATCTACAGACTTAACCGGGAGTAGTGCTTGACCACACTCTCACTTTCAGAGCCCACCTGGAGAATACAGCCTGCAAAATAAAAACAGGAAATGGCTGGGGAACAAATTTTATATCCCTCAAGACATTTGCCCTTGCTCTTGTCTATTCAGCAACAGAATACTGCAGCTCAACGTGGTTAAATAGCATCCATACAAGAGCAGTAGACACTCAACTCAATAATACTATGAGGCTGATGTCAGGAACCATCAAGTCAACACCAACCCAGTGGCTCCCTGTTCTGTCCAACAGCCATCCTCCACACTTACAAAGACAGCTAGCACTGAAAAAAGAGTGGCAAAAATGCCTTGACAACCGACAACTTCCTACCCACCATGACCACATCTCCCAATCTCGATTAAGGTCTCATAAACCATGATGGAAGGTGGTAGAGGGTCTAGTAAGAGAGAATTTAACATTGATGATACTTGGAGCCGAGAATGGTCTTCCTCCAACCCAGACTCAAATAATCTAATGAAAGATCCGAGCCAATGCCCTGTTGGATTTGAGCAACCAGTTCCGAACAGGGCATGGAAATTGTCACTGCTGGAGGCATAAATGGGGCATGGTTGATAGACCTGACTGTGACTGTGGACACAACAAACAGACACCACAGCACATTGCCACTGAATGCCCTTTAAGGAAATTCCAAGACACCTTCCAGGACGTTCATTTTCTTAAGGGAGAAGCTACCGCCTGGCTGAAAGGACTGGACATCCATCCTTGAGCAGTACAGTAATGCCAACTACATGATCACCTTATGGAATTGTACATCGCTTATTATTTTATTCTATGTGACTTGATATTATAGACATTTGTCATTATCAGTATTTTATCTTACAATCAGTATGTACTGTAAATATGTCTTTTATTTCAAAATGTACCAGATGTAATCTGATGCCATATTACTAATGTAATCTGATGCTGTATTTAAAATCATAAGAAATAAATAAATAAATCTAAAGATGTAGTTCCATTACTGTGAAGTTCTTATTTTGGGTATTAATCTTACAAGATTGTTCCGGCTTACTGAGTTTCATCACAGGAATTAGTTTTCCAGAGACAGAAATACAGGGTGTTACAAAAAGGTACGGCAAAACTTTCAGGAAACATTCCTCACACACAAAGAAAGAAAATATGTTATGTGGGCATGTGTCCGGAAACGCTTACTTTCCATGTTAGAGCTCATTTTATTACTTCTCTTCAAATCACATTAATCATGGAATGGAAACACACAGCAAGAGAACATACCAGCGTGACTTCAAACACTTTGTTACAGGAAATGTTCAAAATGTCCTCCGTTAGTGAGGATACATGCATCCACCCTCCGTCACATGGAATCCCTGAAGCGCTGATACAGCCCTGGAGAATGGCGTATTGTATCACAGTCGTCCACAATACAAGCACGAAGAGTCTCTACATTTGGTACCGGGGTTGTGTAGACAAGAGCTTTCAAATGCCCCCATAAATGAAAGTCAAGAGGGTTGAGGTCAGGAAAGTGTGGAGGCCATGGAATTGGTCCGCCTCTACCAATCCATCGGTCACTGAATCCGTTGTTGAGAAGCATATAAACACTTCGACTGAAATGTGCAGGAGCTCCATCATGCATGAACCACATGTTGTGTCGTACTTGTAAAGGCAGATGTTCTAGCAGCACAGGTAGAGTATCCCGTATGATATCATGATAATGTGCTCCATTGAGCATAGGTGGAAGAACATGGGGCCCAATCAAGACATCACCAACAATGCCTGCCCAAATGTTCACAGAAAATCTGTGTTGATGACGTGATTGCACAATTGCATGCGGATTCTCGTCAGCCCACACAGGTTGATTGTGAAAATTTACAATTTGACCATGCTGGAATGAAGCCTCATCCGTAAAGAGAACATTTGCACTGAAATGAGGATTGACACATTGTTGGATGAACCATTTGCAGAAGTGTACCCATGGAGGCCAATCAGCTGCTGATAGTGCCTGCACACGCTTTACATGGTACGGAAACAACTGGTTCTCCGGTAGCACTCTCCATACAGTGACATGGTCAACATTACCTTGTACAGCAGCAACTTCTCTGACGCTGACATTAGGGTTATCGTCAACTGCACAGAGAATTGCCTCGTCCATTGCAGGTGTCCTCATCGTTCTAGGTCTTCCCCATAGGCAGGAATGTTCCGTGCTCCCTAAGACGCCGATCAATTGCTTTTAACGTCTTCCTGTCGGGACACCTTGGTTCTGGAAATCTGTCTCGATACAAACGTACCGCGCCACGGCTATTGCCCCGTGCTAATCCATACATCAAATGGGCATCTGCCAGCTCCGCATTTGTAAACATTGCACTGACTGCAAAACCACGTTCGTGATGAACACTAACCTGTTGGTGCTACGTACTGATATGCTTGATGCTAGTACTGTAGAGCAATGAGTTGCATGTCAACACAAGCACCGAAGTCAACATTACCTTCCTTCAATTGGGCCAACTGGCGGTGAATCAAGGAAGTACAGTACATACTGACGAAACTAAAATGAGCTCTAACATGGAAATTAAGCGTTTCCGGACACATGTCCACATAACATCTTTTCTTTATTTGTGTGTGAGGAATGTTTCCTGAAAGTTTGGCCGTACCTTTTTGTAACACCCTGTATATTTCTTTCTAATGTTGCACAAAACATTACAGTTCAATTTATTCTACTCATGAAAATTCCTTTTCTTGTTCAAACACTAGATAAATCAATCATACTGCAGCCACCATCAATTCAACGCAAGTTTGATTTTACTGCAGCAAAAATAAAGATATGTGCTCTGGACTGGGCTGGGCTTTCTTCCACTCAATGAGTAGGAGCAATGCATTATGAGCTTCAGAATGAACTTCAACTGCAACCTGCTGGAGAAAAATATGAACATGATATTGTGTAAACTGATCACAGGTGGAGCCAGGATACATGTTGTGTGCATAACTCCTGTTTGATCATCAGGCAGCATAGGCCCTTCTTCCACTGAGTCACTCAATCATGACAAGAGCAAAGAACTATGAGAAGATGCAGAACATGTACAGGAATGCTACTAGGTGCAATCCATAAATCCACCTTACACTGATGGTAAATAGGTTGAGTAACTAATCGAGCTACCAAATACAATTTGCCCACACTTCGACACTGCTGTTCTCAAACTTCACATCTCCACAGTGCCCAAATCATAGATGTACAAACAGGAGTTCACTTTTAAAAAATAGTCAGTTTGCCATTCTGCACAAGCTACTAGGTACTGACAGAGCTTTCTTATATACCTTATAGGACAGATTAATACAGTGCTAAAAACACTTGAGTGGAACATGATCAGTGGAAAAGTGAGAGTGATTTAGTAATTTAATCACATTCCCCAAAAGTTACTTGCACAATAAATCATAGTTAAAATGAAACAGTAAATGTAATAACTGTCAGCTTAATTCTTGTTTAAATATGGCTACATTCTGACCAATTACAGATGATTACACACAACAGGAAAGACTAAGGAACTTTTTTTGTGTACTTTCAAATTTAGCTTTTCTATCTGTCAGGCTTATAGTATGATTTGGTAATAGATTAACAATGTTACCAGCACCTTTATTCACTCCTTTCTGAGTTGAAATGCTATATCGACAGATAGCAAGAGCACACCCACTGAGTGCAGGGGAGAGAAGCTGCCAACATCCCTCTCTCTCTGAAACACCGGGAAAAAACATTATCTTCACAAACAGAAGTCACATCCTGCACAATCACAAAGACAGGCATATCCATTCAGTATTGATATAAAAAACCCAGATCACATAGTGGATGCTGACCGGTAGCAAGTGTACACAGGGCCACTTGTTCCCAAAATTTGAAACTATTTTGACATTCTCCACTATTCACTTTGAAACTAAACCTGCTAGATGGTACAGTACCTAAAATATTCCAGTAACATTGTACCTTCAGTTCACAATGTTCTTTCTTCCTCATAATTCAGGTCAACATCAAAAGCTAGTAAAAATAGGAATACAGAAGGCATTCACATTTGTCTGAATGATACATCTACACCCATATCTACATCTGTACTCTGCAAACCACCATGAAGAGCATGGCACAGAGTATGTCCCACTGTACCAGTAATTAGGGTTTCTTCTTGTTCCATTCATGTATGGAGCATGGGAAGAATGACTGTTTGAATGCCTTGCATTTGCTGTAATTATCCTAATCTTGTCCTCATGATCCCTATGTGAGAAATACGTATGGGGCTGTAGTATATTCCTAAGAGTCATTGTTTAAAGCTGGTTCTTGAAACTTTATTAGTAGACTTTCTTGGGATAGTTTACATCTGTCTTCTAAAGTCTGCCAGTTCAGTTTCTTCCGTATTTCTGTGATACACTCCAATGGGTTAAACAAAGCCGTGTCCATTCGTGCTGCCCTTCTCTGTATATCTTCAGCATCCCCTGTTAGTCCTATTTGGTATGGATCCATCACACACTTTAGCAATTTTCTGGAATGGGTCATACAAGTGATTCATAAGCAATCTCCTTTATAAACTGATTACATTTATCCAATATTCTACCAATAAATTAAAGTCTGTCACCTGCTTTATCCATGACTGAGCCTTTGTGAACATTCCATTTCATATCCCTACAAAGTGTTACACCCAGTTATTTATATGAGTTTTGCAATTCCAACTGTGCCTCATCGATACAATAGTCATAGGATACTATGATTTTCATTTCATGAAGTGCACAATTTTACATTTTTGAACATTTAATGCAAGTTCCCATTTGACTCAACACCACACCACAAGCTGATTGTTGAAACTTTGTTAATAGAGTTTCTTGGGATAGTTTATTACATCTGTCTTCTTTTCAAGATCTGACTGAATATTTATGCAGGTTTTTTTCAGACAGTATTTAATTATAGACAACTGCATCATCTGAAAAATGTCTGAAGTTACTATTAATATTGTCTGCATGGTCATTGATATACAGCACAAATAGTTACACTCCCAACACACCTCCCTGGAGCACAACCAAAGTTACTTCTATATATGACAATGACTCTCCATTCAAGATAACATGCTGCAGCCTCCCTACCAAAAAGTTCTCAATCTGTCTGAAATATCAGTTGATACCCCATAGGACCATACTTTTGACAATAAGCATAGTGTGGTATTGAGTCAAATGCTTTTTGGACATCAAGAAATACTGCATCTACCTGACTCCCTTGATTCAAAGTTTTCAGTGTGTCATGTGAGAAAAGTGAGAGTTGGGTTTCGCATGACTGATGTTTTCAGAATCCATGTTGGCTGACATGGAGGACGTCATTCTGTTCAAGATGCATCATTAAGCTGGAGCTCAGAATATGTTCTAAGATTCTAAGACAAATCAGTGTCAAGGATCTTGGTTTGTAGTGTTGTGGAACACTTCTACTACCCTTCTTGTAGATGAGTGTGATCTGTGCTTTCTTCCAACTACTGGGCACAGTTTTTTGTTCATGAGATCTGTGATAGATTATTGTTAGAAGAGGGGCTAACTCAGTCACAAATTCACCATAGATTCTGATAGTAGAGATTCTATCAGACTCTGATGCTCAGTTTTAATTATTTCAGCTGTTTCTCAACACCACTGACATTATTACTTACAGGTATTTCACTCATCTTTTCAGTGGTATGAGAATTAAATTTAGACAGTTCTCCTGGGTTTTCCTTTGTAAAGGGGCATTTGAAAACAAAGTTAAGCATATCAGTTTTTTCTTTGCTTCCCTCAGTTCCAGGTCCTGCCTCATTCAATAGGGACTGGACACTACCTTTGGTGCCACCAACAGCATCTACATATGACCAGAACTTCCATAGGTTTTGTGAAAGATCTACATCTACATCTACTTTCCGAAAACCACTGTGAGGTGCATGACAGAGGGTACAGCTCACTGTAACAGTTATTGGGGTTTCTTCCTGTTCCAGTCACATATGGAACGTGGAAAGAATAATTCTCTGAATGCCTCTGTGCATACAATAAGTATTCCAATTTTATTCTCACAATCCCTGTGTGAGTGATACACATGGGCTTGTAGTGTATCCCTAGAGTAATCATTTAAAAATGGTTCTTGAAACTTTGTTAGCAGACTTTCTTGGAATAATTTATTATGTCTGCCTTCAAGAGTCCACCATTTCAGTTTCTTCAATATCTCTGTGACACTCTTCCATGGATTAACCAAACCTGTGACCATTCATGCTGCCCTTCTCTGTATACTTTCAATATCTCCTGTTAGTCCTGTCTGGTATGTATACCACACACTTGAGTACTATTCTAGGATGGGTTGCATGAGTGATTTGTAAGCAGACCATTTTGTACCCTAATTGCAGTTCTCCAATATTCCGTCAATAAACCAAAGTCAATCACCTGCTTTACCCATGATTGAACTTTTGCGATCATTCAATTTCATATCCCTGCAAACTGTTACACCCAGGTATTTGCATGAGCTGGCCAATTCTGACAGTGATCCATTGATATTATAGTCATAGGCTACTATGTTTTTTCATTTTCTGAAGTGCAAAATTTTACATTTCTGAACATTTCGATGAAGTTGCCATCTCTGTACCATATCAAAATTTTATCTAGATCTGACCGAATATTTATGCAGGTTCTCTCAGATAGTACTTCATTATAGATAACTGCATCATCTGTGAAAAGCATAATTTCACTATTAATATTGTCTGCAAGGTCATTAATATATAACAGCAAAGGTATCAGTGCACTTCCCTGGGGTACACCCAGTAGTCATTGAAGGGTTCACACACTGCTCTCTAGACAGCCAAATGTGTTTCACCCAGCCTCTCTCTATCTATAGTCCTATGCTTTGTTTTTTACCTGTTATGACGTAGTCCCTGCTTCTTGGAAAGTTCATTTATAGTGACTGTATACCATGGAGGGTCCCTCCTGTCGTGAACTGCTATACTGGGTACATATCTGTCCAGTACCTGGTCAACTATTCTTTTAAACTTGAGCCATAGTTCTCTGCATGTTGCTGACCTGTGCTGAAAATTTCAAGTTCCTCATTGAAACATGACTACCAATTTTTTTTAACTAGTTTACTGAATATATATATCTTTCTGCTTGTTGTAGTTTTCCATTGTACTTTGGTAGTCAACTGCATCAGACACATACATTGGAGGTAAGTAACTACTTTAAAGCACCGATGATGGCTATTTTTGTAGTCAATCAGCTGGATGTAGGAAAACATCCTCAAGGTTTGACATATGCACCATTTTTGATTTCATAGTATAATATTCAGTCAATCTAATCTCTACTACCATTCCTGTCACTGAAATAGAGGATCCTTATCCATATGTTGCACCCATTTTTGAGCCCAGGCTGTGGCATGCAACCCAATTCCAATTTCACATCACACTTCAACCAACAGACACCCCAAAATGCTGTAGGGCATGGACAGTCATGTTCACTCTCAAAGAATCACTTAAACAAGAACTCCACAGATTACAGGAGTTATCAAACCAATTTCTGCTAGTGACTAGGCCCACTCATAGTATTCGTAAAGAACTGTAACCAACTGGATCTGTAAGAGTTTCTGGGGATTTCAAAATCATGATTAATGCACAAACAATAATGCACACACATCCCATCCCTTGGTCAGACAAACTTTCAGTAAATCGGCAGGTGGAAAATATTTGTCTAACATGATCCTTTAGATGCCTACTTACATGTTTCTTCAGATGAAGCATCGCGGAACACTACTGCAATAAACATACATTTCAGCCTCTACCAGCATAATAAGTTACTTTTTGGAATCTCAAATGCTCCAACAATATTCCAGAAGTTTCAGAAACAAGTTTATCCATGAAATCCAGAGCATCATAGAAGAAGGTGCTCTGGATGATGCCATGTTTGTTGACTTCCAGGAAGCATTTGATATAGTTCCACACTGTCATTTGTTAAGAAAATATGAGCTTAGTGAGTACCAAAGCAGTCTTTTGACTAGGTACAGGTATAACTCAACATGGCATTCTTAATAAAACAAAACTGGGAGTTTTATAGGGGCACTAGCTTCTACAATGTGTATTAATCATCTAGTGGATAACATTGAAGATCTGTGAGGATATTTGCAGATGATGCCCATGTATATAGGAAGTTTGAAACAACAGAAGGCTGTAATGAAATGCAGGAAGACCTGCAGATGATTGACCATTGCTGCAGGGACTGGAACTTGACCATAAACATAAATACATTTTAATGTATTAGTAATAGGCAGTTTAAGAGATCCACTGCTGTGATTACAGTAATGGCAACAATTCCGTGGAAACAGTAACTACTGTAATATACCTAGAAGTAACCATCTGATGCCACCTAAAGTGGAATGACCACATAAAACAAATACAAGGCATATCAGCTGCCAGACTGAGATTCAGTGGCAGAACTATGAAAATGTAATGGTTGGTTTTAGGGATAAAGGGACCAAACTACAAGGTCATCAGTCCCTTGTTCCCGATGCAAACAAGGCTCAGGGTAAAACAACTCCCAAAGTACGGTTGGGAAAGTAAAATGGGAAAAGGAATGTGGAACCACACTTAAAAAGAAAACGAGTGGCATGAACAAAAAATGGGGAAGACATACACCATAAGGAAAAGTAGAAGAAGGTATTAAAACCATAGCGCAGATGGTCTGGGCTGGTTGATCACAAAAATAAAAGAGGATGAGCCAGCCACTCTGCAACACTTTAAAATGTTCACTGCAAAAGGGCAAGGCAAGATGAAGACATGTACAGAAAAGACAAACACAAAGACGAATGAATGCAAACAAAGGGTGACAGATTTAAAAGGGAGGGAGGGTAGAGGCCCCAGAAAGAAGGCCAAGTGCCCTTCCTTAGATGGTACGATAAAAACCCCCCTCATGAATAAAACGTAAAACTAAATCTGCCGTTGAGCCATCGTCACCCAACACTGAGAGTAGGGTGCTGAGAAGATTAAAAGTCCACTGTAGAGCAGCTAAAAGTGGGCAGTCAAGCAATATGTGCACAACAATCAGAAGGGAGCCACAGCAATGCTGAGGTGGGTCCTCACGATGGAGAACGTAGCCATGTGCTAGCCACATGTGGCCAATGTGGAGCTGACAAAGGACAACTGATTCCCAGCAAATGGCTCAGATGACTGGCACACATTCGTTGTCTCCTTGACAGCACAGATTTTATTTGGTGTGCTCAGGTTGCACCATTCAGTGTCCCAAATCGTGAAAACTTTGTGGCAGAAGACTGCTTGCAAATTGGTCTCTAGGAGGCCAATATCCAGAAATGGTTTACTGGTGGCCTGTTTGGCCAGGCAGTCAACATGTTCATTGCCTGGTACCCCAACATGGCCTGGGGTCCAAATGAAGGTCACTGAGCATCCACTGCTGTAGAGGGCATAAAGAGACTCCTGGATTAACAGTACCAAAGGATGCCTAGGGAAGCACTGGTTGAGAGCTTGTAGGCTGCTTAAGGAGTCATTAGATCACAAGGTATTAATGAAAAGTGGGGCCTTTTCTGTGAAATATTTAACCATAGCTTTAATCAGGCACCTCCAATAGTAAAAAAAAAACAAGAACTAAAGAAATCAGATCCCACAAAGAAACTTAAAATTCCTCCAGAAATACATAAACTAAAGGAAAATATGAAGGACCTTTATGTGCTGTTCTGAGAAACAAAATTGCAGTACTTCCTAACAACATAGAAAAGCACCAGAATGACATACAGGGAATCCCTGAAGAGACTAAAAGCACTTCATTATGCTGAAAAGATAAGAAAAACTAGTAGCATTAGCAAAACAGCCTGGCATATTGTAAACAAAGAATATGAACATAGAGAACCAGGCTGCAGCAACATTGCATTAGAAGAAAATGGAATACTGTTGAATGAACCAAAGTCTGTATTTGAGGCCTTCATTAGACATTTTAGTAAGGCATGCAGAGAAGAAAAAGATGAATCAGCCCTGAAAATAAACACAGTTAAAATGAGTAATTCATTTTTCCTAAGGAGTGTGACAGAGTTTGAAGTCATGAATATAATCTCAAAACTCAAAGTTAAATCATCTAGTGGCTAGGATGACATGTCGTCCACACTACTTAAAGAATGCAAAAATGAGTTAATAAAATCAATAACACATCTAATTAACAGTTCAATTGGCCAGGGGACCTTTCCAACGCTTTTAAAAATCACTGAGATACAACCAGTGTATAAAAAGGGGGCTATCACAGACATAAATAACTACCGACCAATCTCTTTGACTTCAACACTTGGCAAGCTGCTTAAAAGAATAATTCTAGATCAAATGGAATCCTTCTTCTGTAAATACAAACTATTAAACAAAACACAACATGGGTTTTGAAAAGGACAATCTACAATAACAGCATTAGCAACTTTTTTTCCATGAACTACTGAAAAGGCTGGATGAAGGAAACAAAGTTATAGGGACTTTCCTAGATCTGTCTAAAGCATTCAATTCTGTGAATCATGCAGTACTGTTATCCAAGTTAGAAAATTATGGGATAAGAGGAGTAGCTCTAAAATTACTAAGTTCTTATCTCCATGATAGAAGACAGTGCACAAAACTAAATTATAAGAATGAAAGTAAGATCCAAACAGTAAAGTCAGCATACACAACTGTCAATTGTGGAGTTCCCCAAGGAAGTATACTTGGAACATTCTTGTTTATAGTATATATTAATGATATAACACAGCCACAAATCTCCAAACTAGTGAACTATGCTGATGATACATCTTTTATTAGCTGGGGCTGTACAGAGCGGGCAGCATTCCAAAGCAACAAAGAGAACTTTGAAATGATCACAGAATATCTAACAGTGAATAAGCTTACACTGAATAATGACAAGACTGTAGTAATAAAGTTCTTGCTGCATTTTAATAATACTCATACTCAATCACTTTCTACAGCTGAAACATCTGACAAACATAAGTTTTAGGCATACTGATTGATGAACATCTCACTTGGAAACAGCATATCGGCTCCACCTGTAAAAAGGTTTCTAGTAATATTTACTTACTAAAACGTCTTGCAAATATAATAGCTCCCCTTGCCCTTAAACAAGTATATTATGGGTTAATACACTCACATTTGCAATATGGGATCTAGGTCTGGGGTGGGGCACCCACTGTCTATATGGATCACATTTTCAGGCTTCAAAAAAGAGCAGTTAGGATAATTCCTAATATAAGCAAACACCAGTCCTGTAGGGACTATTTCAGAAATTATAAATTACTGATTGTGTACTCGTTGTAAGTATTTAAGACCATAATGTTTGTAAAAGAGAACGAGGAAAATAGTGTAAAGAACAGTGACACCCATAATTCCAATACTCGAGCCAAAAGTGACTATCATAGGATATGGACTAACAAGAAAGCTACAGACCACAGTCCATATGTAACTGGGAGACAATTCTATAATAAGTTGCCAAAAAATATAAAGCAACTCCAAGGCAATCTTTTCAAGGGCAAGTTGAAAAATTTGTTAATAGAAAGATGTTTATACTCATTAAAAGAATTCTGAGCTGCAGTACTGTTAGTTTATTCTTTTACATACTGCAGTATATTAGTGGTGGTATTGTCATAATTGGCTAATTGATGTATATAATCATTATATGTATGGAGTGTTGTATAATGCACTAATGTGTTTATAACATTATTGCATGGAATGATATACAATGTGCTACTCGATGTATATATTCATTCTTGAAATGACATCATATTGATATATTGATAATTGTACAAAAAATGATGATGTCCAAGACTGTAAAGTTAACATGGACAAATAAACATTATTATTATTATTATTATTATTACAAAATTACAAATGATGATGGATTCACCAGAGCAGGAGCGGATATGTTCAAGAGCGTGATAGATGACAACCAGCTCTGCAGTGAATACGCTGCAGCCATCCAGCAAGGAGTGTTGTTCCGTATGGCCAACATGATCGTAAGCAAAGCCAACAAGACCGTTGACCAGCGATCCATCTGTGTAGATTATTTCTGAGCCCCCAAACTCGCCAAGAACAGAGAGAAAATTCCGGCGGAGGACCTCAGGTGGGACTGAGCTTAATACACTCATGGAAGAACTGGCTTACAAAACACTCGTTCGAACATTCTTGAACGTTGTTCACCAGTGTCAGACTCTTACCAAGTAGGATAAATAAAAGAGATAGAGATGATCCAATGAAGACCAGTGTGTTTCATCATGGGATCATTTCTCAACAAGAGAAAATTACAGAGATGCTCAAGAAACTACAGTGGCAGCTACAGTAACAAAAAAAATTGTCTGTCATGGAGAGATTTAATGATGATGTTTTAAGTGTCTGTTGCAAGAAAAGTCGGGCAGCATCTTACTTCCTCCCACATACATATCACAAAATGATTATGAAAGTCAGAGAATTAGATGTCATACTGAGCTTTAGTGATGATTGTTCTTCCCATGATCTATTCATGAATGGAACAGAAAAGAGGAGGAAAAGATAATGGTATCAGAAATATCCTATGCCACATTTCATAATGTGGCTTGAAGAGTGTAGATGTACTGTATATACCCAATTATAAGAAGAGGCATTATCCTAAAATCATCATTTGAAAAATACAGGATTTTCTTACACTCACAGATTAAACTATTGCCACCAAGGTCAATATATTTATGTTGTGTAATAGATTAATACATAGTTTGTCATACATTTGCAGATGAAGCTTTGGCAACTGAAGAATTGGGAAGGGTTGGAGGTGGGACAGTGACACCAGCTGAAACGAAGACTGGGATTATGACGATTGTGAAGAGGGAAGTGGTGAGTAGACAGCAAATCCAATCACGTTGCCAATTGTTGGAATGTATACCATAGGAGGTGTTTATGTGTAGATAGGAACCAGTTGTATACTTGTAGCATTGCTGTTAAAACTCACCATGAGGTATGATGGGAACAAAAAGGGGGGGGCGGGGGGGGTCAGCTGCTGGTTTAATGCCAACAATGAAAGAGCAGCAAGCAGACAATATGTCTGGAAGCAACAGACAAAGGACTATTGTCGCATTCTCACATCAATATAGATGCAAAATCTGCTATGCATCTGGAAAAAACGGCTGTTGCCTCAGGTCCTACCATAATCACAACCTCGAAAATCGCAACATATTAGGAAGAAACAGGCAAATATTTTTGACAAACAAGAGTGTACATTTAACTGCTGCTCATTTTCCTCACAGCAATGTAAGCTGTGGTATTAGGTCCCAAACTAACCACAACCTTGTAATTTGTGACAATAGAGAAGAAAAGAATGGTTCCAATTTTGGCACTAGAAACTGATTGCTTCTTTTCTCGCATCTGGTTACATGAAAGTATCATCCCACTCACTATGCAAAATTAAATCTGGTACCTTGCCAACCTACTAGCAGTACAGAGACACTGCTGTATTGATCTAAGTTATAGCCAAAATATTAATACCACAGACAACTGGCTTAGATAGTAAGCAAAAAAAAGGAATGAAGATAAAAATTAACGTAAACAGTTTCTTTTTATTTATTTTATTTCTCCTTGTATTATCAAAATATAGACTATAAATAAATGGCATACATTTAGAATAGGTATAATTTTAACTTTCTTAGGCAGATACTTTATATCAATAATACAGGTTGTAATTTTGATTAATCAGAATATGTTAAAAACAAAAATGCATTGAGGATCCTCTTAAAGAAAGGGGGGGGGACAGTGATCTCATGTTTAGGTCCATCTTATACTTCAGTAAATACAGTGTATGAACTATCTCAACGATATTATCATGAAAAGGAACAATCTACAAGACCGTCTAAATAACCTGATGACTTTATTCATAAAGCTTCACCAGCCAGGATTAGCACATATCTGCTATAGCAAGAACAAGTGTAATTTATCGAATGTAGTACTTTATAGAACAACACACAGTGAAATGCAGGTAGCACACAGCAATGAACACATTGACTGGACAACCGTAATACAGGTTACAGAATAGGCCAAGCTCTCATTTGATATTGTTTAAATAACATTGTTCCTTTGACGGCTCATCAGAGCATGCCAGGGGGCCAAACCCTGTAGCCTCTGTAAGTGAGCCTGTGAACTGTATAGATGCACAATCTCTGAAATCGCAGGCATTGTGAGTGGACATACAGTACTCCTCCCTTCCATGGGTGCGAAAACCACATACGAGGCCTATTCAAAAAATTCCGGAACTTTGGCGACAAAATTTTTCTACACTTACCTTTTACTTATTGTGCATGGACTCCATTGAAATACTCTCTTCCACAATTGATACACTGCTCTTAACGCTGTCTCCACTTCCAGAAGTAGTCTCGGTATGCCTTTAGCTGGATCACGCGAAGTGCCATCTGGAAATTTTCTTTTATCTCGTCTATCATTGCAAATTTTCATCCTTTCAGTGGCTCAATATCATGAACATAGGCCCACATCTCATAACCTGTTATAATTCTGTTAAGGAACATCTAGTTCTAATTTTCACAATTCAAAAGCTCTACACAGATTGTGATACATAGGTCTTTCTGATCTGACTCATGAGCCATGGCACAAACTTGGTGGCAACATGATGCATTCCAAGATGCTCTGTCAGGATTTCATGACATGATCCCTAAACTCTGTCTGAACAAGTCTAAAAAAACCCTAACAGTACTTTCAGACCACCATGTCATCCTCAGCCTGTGGACGTCACTGGATGCAGATATGAAGGGGTGTGAGGTCAGCACACTGCTCTCCCTCCCATATTAGGAAGAAGTAGGCAAATATTTGTGAGAAACAAGAGTGTACATTTAACTGCTGCTCATTCTCCTCACAGCAATTTAAGCTGTGGTATTAGGTCCCAAACTAACCACAACCCCGTAATTTGTGACAATAGAGAAGAAAAGAATGGATCGGTGTTACCACCGCGGTAAGGTCAATGGCATTTCGTGACATGATCTGACTAAAATGTTACATTCTTTTGCAACCTCTTGGACACTCAGTCTTTGATTGGAATTTCGTGATGTTCCTGACATGAGGGTTATCGGTAGATGTCAACGGGCATCCTGAATGAGGGTCATCTTTAACTTCCATCCAGTCATTTTTAAACCATTGAACCATTCGTAACACCGAGTGTGTCTCACTGTGAGCTTCCTGTGTCTCTTGGTGTGTCTCTATAAAGGTTTCCTTGAGTTTATTTAATGCAGACGCATTGCTCCTCTAACACTGCCATCTCAAAGTTCACAAACTGTGCAACAGAACTTTCTATTCAATACAGACTTACAACATGACTTCCAGTAGTTACACATTAAAACAGGGGTGTGCAGAGATGCAAACCGCATTTCACTCCAACACACCATGGCACGAAATTATGAATATTCTGGAATTTTTTGAACAGACCTCGTACATAATAACACTAGGCACAGCAAAATACATGGTACAGAAAAAAAGCACTGGTACAGCAAAAAAGCACTGGTACTGAAAAAAGCCACTGACACCATGAAAAAGAAAACAAGAACATTTATCTCACAAGGCACTGTGATTACAAATCACACAAAACACCAGTGACCGGGCTGACATTCATTTGATCGCCCTACGATGACAACTGCTGCAGCATGTGGCAGGCAAGTGCCAGTGAGTTGGGGAGGAAGTGATGAGGAGGCACTTTGATGTGCTGCCGCCCTCTTGTGAGAGGCCATAGGGCAGGTCCAGGGGTGGTGTCTCCATAGCGACATCCTTGTCAAGGTCAGCAGTTGGCCCTGGAGGAGTCAGCGGGGGCGTTGGAGATGGTGGCCACACAGGACCCGGCAGTAGAGATGATGGCAACTCTGGCTTCAGGTGCAGCAGGTGCTGAACCAGCAATGGCAGTCGAGGAGTGGGGGTGGAGGCAGGGAACCCAGAGAGTGATCTGCCAGGCAGCAACCCTGCTGGGGCATGAACTGGACCATCTGTGACACAGGAACAGGTGGCAGCAGGGGCAGGGGAGGCAGTGGGCCCTCTAAATAGATCCCGCAATGCGTGGCCACTGCTAGTCGAAGTTACAGGATGCCTGCCTTCCAGATGTGCAGATGATGCACAGGCACCCATTCTGGCAACACTCAATGATGGCAGGAACCCAGTTAGGCTGGCGGCCGAAACCACAAGCCCACACAGGTCCACCTGGCCAGAATCGTCACGGAGCTGGTGACAGTGGCAGATGCAGTGTCAGATGTGGCAAGTGAAGGAGGGTCCATAGTTGGCGTCCGTGTAGCAGCACTGCCGGGCTCTTGTCCCTGACTAGAATGAAACAGTATGAACTCAAAAAACAGTCTAAAGTAGCTTAGGGGAGCTGCCGGATACATACTTCCACATCCGAGTTTTAAACATCTGAACCATGCATTTGTCCTCACCATTAGATTGAGGATGAAACAGGGGAGCTGTGACATGGTAAACACCACTAGCCCGACAAAAAGATGGAAATTCTCTAGAAAGAAACTGAAGGCTATTAACAGTAACCACAGTATAAAAAAGTCCATCAATTGCAAAAGTCTTAGCTAGGGTCGAAATGGTGGCCGCAGCGGACATAGATGGACAATGTGCCACATAGGGAAACTTGGAATAGGTGTCCACTACAATGAGCCAATACTAATATAGGAAGGGCCCAGCAAAATCGACCTGTAGACACTCCTATGAGAGCTGCAGCATCAGCTAGAGGTAGAAAGATGCCTGTGAGGCTGCCTGTTGCTGAACACAGTGAGTGCAAGTGGTAACAAGCCACCTATGTGCCCACCTATGCCCAGCCAATATACATGCCAGCAGGCTATGGTTTGGTGAGAGAGGTCCCCCAATAACCTACATGTGGAAGCCATAGTACATTACAGCATAAGGAAGTGGGAATCACAACCCCAAGAGCAGCGTCCTCTGTAGCTAACAAAAGAATCCTGTCACACACAGAAAGACAGTGCTGGAGGGAGAAGTAATTATGCAAGTGATCCAAGGCATGGCTCAGTGGTTTTTCTGGCCAACTGTGCTGCACAATAGACAGGACCCAAATAAGTACAGTATCAACAGAAATGGCTGATGCTATTGTGCACAGGTACTGACTTCATGGGGCCTGAGGGGGCCGGAGCCCCCTCGAAAATTCGTTTGGGGAGGGGGGGGGGGGGGCGGAGCCCCACTAATAATTTAAGAAAATTATTAGTTATATTATGCTTTGTAAAATCACAAAATATGTTGGAATTTTTTATTTTCCTCGTTTGACGATAGTTACCTTTTAAAATACATTCAGTGCTGAGTTAAAACAAATAATTATTACTGTAGTAAGCAGGTTAACTGAAAACAAGTGATGTGAATCATGATAGGGCTACAGTGCTGAGGGCACACATACAATTTATCCCAGTGCACAAACCTCTTGGTAAAGTCTGGCACCAATGGGCCAATGCTGTGGTTGCGGCTGCGGCGATATCAAAAGGACTGGAGCAGAAGCATCTGCAACTGTCTGCCTCACATCGCCTTGTCGCTTCGAGACATTATGATGCTGCAGCTATATAAAGCCCACCCTGCTGTCACTTTCATTCAGTGTGGATAGTTTCATTCAGTGTATGCTGCAGACGTCTTTAGTGTTGCGACTTTAGTGTCTAGTGGACTATTTTATATGACTATATTTTATTTGTTTACTTTAGTCCCTTAGTGTATTGTGAATTAAGTTTGCAATGGACAAATTTGTTACCAAAAAGGTGCGCTTGAAAGTTGATGATACTGCAAGTCAACCTCCAACAATTAATGTGTCGTCAATTGCCTCGTCATCTTCAGGCGATAACCCTTCACAGCCAAAACCTGGACAATCCAGTAAGGGAAGATCATTTCAGAAGTCTTGGTTGATCAAATATACATGGATAGAATATGAAGCATCTACCGAAAAAGATTTTTGCAAATCCTTCAAAGAGGCAGATGCTAAAAATCTATTACAATTTTCTTCAAAAAAAGAAGGTGCATTTACTTCTGTAGGGTTTTCTAACCGGAAAAAGGCTTTCAAAAATTCTGTCTTCATGAAAATACATTTACGCATAAAGAAGGTATTCTGAAACTAAATTCTATCACTAACCGAAGTGTGGCCTCCCAATTGAATGAACAGTTAGATAGTGATATGAAGCTCTCGTGAGAATTTTTACTACCGTGCAATTTCTATGCTGACAAGGACTAGCAATTAGAGGGCACAAAGATGTAAACTCAAATTTTTTTCAATTGTTGGAACTCCAAAAGAATGACATACCTGAGTTTAAAGATTGGTTAGGGCATTCTGGGTATAAGTGGACATCCCACGATATTCAAAATGAGATCATTGGAATCTACTAGGAAAGCCTGTGTTGAGAAAGGTATTGGCTTCATTCAAGCAGACTGAAAATTTTTCTATTATGGTTGACAAAACAAGTGATTCTTCGATTCATGAACAAGTGTAATTTTGTATTCATACTGTCAATGATTCCTCAATCATCAATGAAGACTTTATTGGCTTATACAGGAGCCCCAACACTGAATCACAAACTCTGTTTAGTATTTTAAAAGACGTTTTTGCTCATCTTGATTTGTCAATGGATAACTTAAGAGGACAGTGCCTCGAATATGAGAGGTAAGTTCAAAGAACTAAAAAAGTTAATTTTAGACATACAATCAACGCACGTTATGTGCACTGCACTGCTCACACTTTAGACTTGGCAGTTGTAGACAGTCTCTGCCATCTTATGTCTATGAGGAATATTATGGCTTTAGCAATGGGCTTAATAAACACCGTAAGGGAATCCAACAAAAGGATGGAACTTTTCAGAAGCATACGGCGTGAGAGCACCAACAACCAAGCTGGTCTACGACCCCTTTGCCCAACTCGATGGACTATGTGAGCTTCTAGTAACTTGAGAATATTGTAAATCTTTAAGAACTTGAGTTTTTTGAAACATTTTCTGCAGAGGACAAAACAAAGGCAGGTTACAAATGTGCAGACTACCTTGATTCAATGTTACAATTCAAGACTTATTTCTTTTTACGTCTTTATTGCCATGAAATGAACCCAATAGAGGGTGTCAACGAAAAAATTCAAGGCCATCATCTAAGTGTTACTGATCTGGAAAAAAATATATGAGGGCTTTATTTGTATATTGAATGGAAGGCATGATAGTTCTGAACACTTTTGGGAATTGTGTTTAAAAGAAAAACCTTCACAAGTTGATGATCCTTTGCTTCCTCGGAATGAAGTATACCAAAGAAGTATGAAAACAATGAAGCCAGCTCACCACTCACTTTTAAAACCCCAAAAGAATACTACAAATCTATTTACAATGAAGTTTGTGAAACTTTGCAATCTTGCATTACTAAACAGTTTGCTTCAACTAGACTCACACAGGTCATTGCAGTTGAACAAGAATGCTTGCTTTTAGAAAACAGAGGTGAAACAAATTTGGAAAAATCAACTAAGTTTTTCAAAAATGACCTAGACATTGAGAGACTGCACTTGCACTTGAATATGTTAGCTGATATCGCTAATAAAAAAACAACTGGTCTTAAAAAAACATGTGTGATGTAAGAAAGTACATTACACAAGAGCCTGAAGTTGGAGAAATGTTATGTGAAGTAGTGAAGTGCATTAAGCTTCTCCAGGTAGTTCCAATCACAACAGCAGAATGGTCATTTAGCACCCTTAGATGTCTGAAGTCATATCTCCAATCAACAATGGGACAGAAGCGATTGAACAACTTGGCTGTTCTTCACGCCCACCAAGATGTGTTGGATGAATTGGATATCCGACCAGTCATCAATGACTTCATATTCAGTACTCCAGTCAGACAGTCGACATTTGCACCTTTCTAAAGACATTCTAGCCGTAATAATGACATTTAGAGCAATATTAAAAATCTTTATAAAATAGAGAATTAAATACATACATAATGTTAAATTTTCAGTTTTGAAATGTTAGTATTAGTTTAGTACTGTATTACTATATTACTATAGTGCTGTATTAGTTATTTTCAAATACTTAAATATTTTTAGGGTGTAAGACACAATTAAAACCCGCTATTTACATACAGAGGCATCACACCAGTGTCTTGGAAACATGTCATCTGCCCAGATGTGATTGTATGTAGGAAGAGAAAGTGTTGCCCACAAGAGAAAGGTGCTGCAACATCTGGATGTGAACATCGGTCTGGCCCTAGGGCAGACGATCAGGATGAGATAAGAGCATGGTCAAGCTCCCTCATACTAAAGGCGCCATTGTAGCATTCATGATTCTGAGAGGAGAAGGATACCATCCAAGCCTCCTCCACTCATTTACAAGGGATTAAGAAAGGATGATAGTGGGTGGAACTAGAAGTCTCTGCAAAATAGCGGCCCCAGGTGTTAATGACATCATCTGCTACAGTCAGGCCAGAAATCGGGGAATGAACCTTGGTCCCAGAGAGCTGACAGGGATGCCCCACATGACGGAAGAGGGAGTGAAACTGTTAAAAGAAATAGTGTAGGAAATCCAGCTAGATCTTTTGCTATCCCGAAGAATGCAACAACACTGTGCATGCAACTGTTTATAATGAATAAAGTTCGCCATCATAGGATGATGGTCAAAAACAGAGAGAGCACATCTCCATGTGCGAATTACATTGTGGCATGTCTCAGTCCACTAGGGGACCGGGACATGGTGCAGTTAAGAAGGGGTGCAAGGTATGGAAGATTCTGTGATGGTAACGTCATCGCAGCTGGGGAAATGTTGTTCATTGAAGGTCATCAGGCAGGAATAAAGCCTCCAGTAGGCCTTAGAAAGCTGTCAATTGGGTTTACACGCTGGTGGGGTAGGAATCAGCAAGTGCACAGGAAATGTTCGCTTGAGTTTCAGAGAGAATGGACCACTGGAGATGATGGGGAAGGGAAAGTGGATGCTCCAGTGCTAAGACAGGTCAGGTTGAGTTGACTGAGAAGATCAGCCAAGAGGCAACCTCTCGGACAGGTTCTCGAAGAGCCCAAAAGGGGATGGTGGCCGTTAATGTTGCTGAACAGCAAAAAGGGATCAGTGAGCTGACCAGTAAGCTGGAGTAAGTCTGCCCAGGTGACAGCAAATGACGAAGGTATGTAGGCATTACAAAAAGAAAAGGCAAAACGAGGAAGGAAAATGCAAACTGCAATAGTTGCAACCAAGTGTTCAGTGAGATGGGGTTGGCTATGGATATCATCGCAAATGAACAGCATGACTAGCCCATGAGATGGAATGCTGTCCTCAGGGGCAAGGTCAAAGAGGACGGGAAGGAAATGTGAGAGATCAAAGCAGTTGCAACATCACAATTTCATTTCTTGGAGGCAGCAAACAACTGGTCGCTGCAATTCCAAGAGCAGCCATCATTCCTTCTTGTTGGATCTAATGCCACAAACATTCCATTGGAGATGAGTCATAACAGGGAATGGGGAGGAGGGAACAGATGAAGGACAGTCATATCAGTGGCTGCCAAGTGTCAGCCTTCGAAGATTGACAGAGTGCAGATGCTAGAGACTCCTGTTCCATGAAATCTACAGAGACAGTGGCATTTACCCTGGGTTGGCCTGCGGATTCCAGAACAGAAAAATGGTAGCTGGCACGAACCGGCAAAATTAAGGTGATGCAGCAACACAGTTGAAGGGGATCCCCAAGTCAGGGAAGGAGAAGAATGCTTGCCTTTGTTCGAATTCTTAGAGACTTTACGATGGGCACACAAAGACTCAGATGTTGGTTGACTGGAGCGACATAAAAGGTATTCATGTAAGTGTTCCCTTTTGTCCTTTTCTGCCTGCCAGCTGTGTAGCAGGTGATTTCATGCAAAGGTGACGATTTGGTGACTTTTTGTGCAGCTGTAGGATGCTACATGATACTGGGCGACTTCACAATTGCAGTACTGAACTGGAGGTTGCAAGTCTGCATGACCATGTCCATCATGGAACAAGGCATGGCAAGAATGGTAATGTATGTGCCAGATGGTAAAATGCAGGGCTTTCAACTAGTAACAACTTGCAAGCGACAGGGTAGGGTACTTCTTCCTTCACCCAGATCTCCTGGACAGCCTGCTCATCAAGGTACATGGGAAATTCTCAGGATGAAGTGGCAGGGTCACAATTACAATTGATACAGCAGGGAGAAGGAGGTGGGCAATTGCCCTCATGAGTGTCTCTACCACAAGTAACACATATTGCCAAGTGTTGACAGGACATGCGAATGTGGTTATAACATTGACACTGGTAGCAATGCATTGGGTTTGGAATGTCCGGTCAGACCATGATGACTGCATGGTCCACCTTAATCTTTGATGGAAGCACTGCTCAATCAAATGTGAGAAAAACAATGCATGTAGGCACTAAGTTTGAATCAACCTTTTCCATTACCAGATGAATTGCACTGATGCCCTCATCAGAGAGATAATTTTGAATTTCCTCCTCAGTCAGACCACCAAGCAGCTAAATGTCAATAATACCACATAAAGAATTCAGCATACAATGGGTCTCAACACAAACAGGATAGCTGTGTAGGAGCAAAGCTATAAGCAGTTGTTGGGCTTGAAAATTGCAGTTGGTCTCCAGAGGCGAAGTCCCATTATGTAAGCGAGAGCAGGATTTCACAGGGCCTCCACTTACATCAATACCTTTCTGAATAATGAACGAATTAACTGCAGCAAATGACTACCTTCTTCTGTACATGACACCATGAGGAACTGAGGTGCCGCTAGGAGAGTCATTGCAACTTTGGCCTCATTCCATTTATGTTTAGTAAGTGTAGACAGAGACGAAGATGATTGGCTCATTGCGAAAAAATTCTTCACTATTGCCATCATCTCTGATGGTGCACTCCTCCTTCAAATGGGGGGAGGGGCGGGGGGGTAGGGGGCCGACTGTTCACACCTCAGCAAGTCATACTCAGACGCCAGATTGACCAACCGGTAACTGTGAAGATAACAGCTGATGCAAACACCCCTCTCTGGGTGTACCAGGGGGTATGTACGAATCCTACCTGTTGACGCAAGGTTGGGAGGAACAAGGAACAGAGACCTCAAACACCAAAGCAGAGGAAGGGGAGGAAATGGAGAATGGAGAATGAAAAAAGAAGGAAAAGCAGACAAGGGACTGTTCTGATGACAGGCCACCAAAACTTCACAACACATTCCCAAAAATATCCAAGACATGTTCCCAAGGGTGGAAAAAAAGAACAGCAGCAGGAGAAGGGACGTCCAACATGGAAAGGGAAGAGGTGCTGCAATGGCCAGGGTGGGGTGGTAGACAAGCACAGACTCACTGAAAAGTGGTGGGCTCCAGTGGGGGAGGGGGGGGGGGGGGATTCAGTGGTGTCAGCTTAGCACAATGTGGTGTATGAATCTGGTTTTATTTATCTTATTTGTGGTGTCTGCTCTTGGTGTAAGAGTTAATTGTGTGAGCTAAGGTATGCAAAGTTTAGAGTTACTGTTGTGAAGACACAGAACCCCACAGACTTTTTCTTTGTATAGAGGTAATGGTGAACATGATAAATTTCTGCCAGTGAGATGTCCATTTTGTAATTTATCTTGGCATGACTTGATGCATACCAGAGTTGTAGCATCTATTCGTTCTGTGTGTAAGCGAATTGGTCATCTGGATAATACTGAGTAGAAATGGGCAATGATTCATCAGAAGCAATCATTTGTAGTTAGATTTTTGTGGATGGTGTGGTTAAACAGGAATTTCTGTGTTTCTTTAACTGTTGAATTAAGGTCAAAGTAGAGTACACAAAATCATGGAAATACATGCTACTACTACTACTGCAGAACTGATTACTGCTTTAACTCACGGAATGTGTAACACCACAACCGATTGTGAGCAATCAGTACAGTGCAACTTTATTTAAGAAGTGTTTACTCATTAGTAGTTAAGTTCTTTGGATCATTGGATGGAGGTGGTACTTTATGATGTATAAATTGCTTAACATAATAGTGTGTTTAAATAATGGAATTTTATTAAATATGTTTGTTTATGTATGAAAAACTGCAATGTAAAAAGTGGTTCATACTTAGGGATTTTGTATTTTCTGCTACAGAAATGGTGTGGCACGAGCTAAAAGGTGGAATTGGTATTCAATCTGGGTGGGAAAAGAGAGAGCACAGTAAGGAGTCTGTAGCCAGCACAGGTGCTGAGTGAAGCAACCAGTATATAATTTAAGATGGAATGGCCTCGGGTGTAATTGTGGCTGTAAAATGGTGTTCACGCAATTGAAATGGCTCTAAAAATGATATTCACATCACCAAGGAGAACTAAATAGAGCATATTACTGCCAAAGGAGAGACCAGGTAGCCGCCACGTGCTCACCGCCACTATTGCACCACCACTTCATCAAATTCGAGAGGGTAGAACTGTATAACAGTATGAACCAGAGTGTTTGTGTGATTTAATTTGCATTAATAATTCAAATATGGCTGTACTTTGTGTTCAAACCATGAATTTACTCCTTTCATGATACCTAACAGGGTCCTCTCCTCAAAATTACTGAATAATGAGTATCCTGTGTGTGAAAACTGATAATAATCTGTGTTATTTGCTTATGCCTAAGTTCTGAATGCAAAAATATATAAATGTGGATAGTCAGATTAATGGTTTCATTGAAATCTAGGGAGACACTAACTGATGAATTTATAAAAATATCTCCACTGTCTTTTGAATTGCTTCCATCTTAGAAATATCAGTGTTTTAATGTTCCGTGGTATGACAGTTGTCAGTGAAAATCTCTTGCTTCCCAAGTGGTGTTATAAAGCATTTGGTTTCGACACTTTTTGAAGTTGAACTTTTACTTGAAGTCATTTCTGAAGTTGTACAGAGTATTGTTAGTGCAAATAATGTTAAACTTTGCAAGATAAATGATCTTAAGTGGGGCAGTAATTCAGATTTTTTTATACTGCAAAATGTTTCTGGAAAGTGTGTATAGTTTGCTTATATAAAGCAGGGATGGTTTGTGGGACCTCATTTCATTCTTTTATATCAGGAAGAAACCAAACTGAATAGTTTTTTTTTCTAGGTAAAGAAAGTAGAAGTGATTATTTAAAAGAGTATATATAAAAGGTATGAGTAAAGTGTTATCTTACTGCATTTGTGATGTGTATATATGTGTTAGTCAAACTTCAGTTCTTACCAGATGCCACTTAGTCTTGTGTATGCCCTAGGGAACAATTCATGTGCCAAATTGGTGAAAGGTAGAAGTGAAGATTGTGGTTAACGGGGATAAAGTCTCTTTTCCATTTCTGCAATAGCTTAACTATGCTGTTAATAACTACTGCTACCCACTGTGCAGTTTGTCTGGTTACTGTAGGTGCTCATCGCACTTGATTAAGAAAGGATTTATGAAAGTTACTTTTTGCAAGAGTTAAAATAACTCTCCTCACGAACAGGCCATGAAGGCCCAACAGTACTGACTGGCCGCCATGTCATCCTCAGCTTACAGGTGACACTGGATGCGGATATGGAGGGGCATGTGGTTAGCACACCGCTCACCCGGCCGTATGTCAGTTTCTGAGACTGGAGCCGCTACTTCTCAATCAAGTAGCTCCTCAGCTTGCCCCACAAGGGCTGAGTGCACCCCACTTGCCAACAGCGCTCGGCAGACCGGATGGTCACCCATCCAAGTGCTTGCCCAGCCCGACAGCGACTTCGGTGATCTGACAGGAACCAGTGTTACCACTGCGGCAAGGATGTTGGCATAAGAGTAAAAATAGATTCATTAAAAGTAATGTCTCCCCATTATTATGCCTAATTAGGCCAGTGACTATTTTATATTCCATTTACAGGAACTCTGTTACTGTAATTTCTAACAAAATTTTAGTCTTTCTGTTGTCTACCAGCTGCTACTGTTATGAACTTCATGTTAAATTCTGTCTGTCTGTTAGGTAACACATGGTCAAATTTTTAAAAATCCTCTCAGAGGGTAGCACATACTGTGTGTTTAAGTAATACTTAGGTAAATTTCAGTGGTAGTGTTATACTTGGCTTCCTTGTGACAAGTTTGTAAGTTCTGTTATTTGGAAACAGTGTAGCACACACATGCGAACACCAGTACTAGTGTCATACATGGCGCTGTGTGACAGAACATTATTGAATTTCACTGTCAGAATTAGTTCAAAACAAAAGTAGAACAAGTAATAAACATCCAGCGGCACGAACCTGTAACATATTAGGAGAAATTGTTTGTAGAACTTTTCCTAGAGCAGAAAGCTAAAGATACAAAACAGTAACAGAATAAAAGATGGACACAAAAGCCAAATATAAAAGAGGACGAGCAGGATAGGAGAGTACAGAATGCATTTGGTGGCAGTAGTTTGACAGATGTAACAACTGATGACGCCATGAGTCGACAGCAGTCTTACTTAGACTATCACGAACACGTAAATGATCAGATTCGTATACTGAACATATCACAAATGGAACAAAGCAGGGAAGAGGATGTGAGTAAAGATAGCGGATGTATCAACGAATGAATGGATATGTTTGATTCACCGAAGGTCAAAAGTCAAGTGAGGGAGTCGCGACAAGTAGAATTTGAATTCGAGGATGCAGCAGAAAAGAAAAGCGAAAAACTATTAGATATGACAGAATTGTTAAAAATATTGATTGCTCAGATTACAGTACAAGGTCAACAAATTAATAAGCAACTCAAAGCACAAAGTAGTATTATAAACAACCAAATTGAAAATCAGGTTGCTGCTCACAGTAGTAACATTAATAACCAAATTAAAGCACTTGAGGAAAAACCAAGTATCAGACTGAAGTGCAAGAGATTAAGATCAACAAACAGATTGAAAAAGTGGATGCGAAAGTAGGCGTTGTGAGTAATGCCATTAGAGATCTTAAAATTGAAGTAGATACTATTAATGGTAATGTTGCTAATATGCAAGGACAAATAAATAACATTAATGAAAGATTTGACTCAGAAATAATAAAAATTCAAGATCAGGTAGAACCTATAGTAGTAACTAAAACTGACAAAAAAGTGTTTGGTCTCAAACCCGAAATACTAACTAACAAAACACCAAAATTGCTCAAATGAGACAATTGGTGACAGAAACCGAAAGAGAGTTACATAAACAGATAACAAACTGTGAAAAGAAGTTCGAGCACAACACTTATCAGATTCAAGGCAAAATGTACAGCATTGAAAGAAAATTAAGAGAAAGACCTAACCACATTACTGAAAGAGTAATTAGTAGTAAACTACTAGAGGGAGAAGAACGGTTCAACCCAGCCAGAAGACATAAAGGTGGCATCCTCTCGATTTTGTGAAAAACTGCGAAGGGAATTCTCCAGATTATTTGACAGACCAAGAGAAAATCAATGTAATGATTAGTGCTTTAGCAGGTGATGCTAAAAGATGGGGATTAAATTTACAAACAAGTCAGGTGTCATTTGATGAATTCAAACAGAAGTTTATCGAATAATACTAGTCCGAACAGAAGCAGGAGCATTTGTGGCAAGAATTTATAATGGCTATGCTACACGATAATAGGGGCAGAAATTCTTTGAAAGAATTTTGCGAAACATGGTACAGAAAATTAATTCATTTAAAATCTAGACAAACAGAATCTGAAACAGTGTGGGAACTGTGGAAGAAGCTCCCTGAGGAGTCAAAGAGATATGTGGGAATCAACCATAAGAGCTTCTCATCATTCTTAGAAAGAGTTGAACACAAAGACCATTGGAGGGGAAACCGTGACTACTGTCTGAATAATAACAACAGGATGAGAGAAAACTATGACCAAAACAAAGTAAATGAAAATGAATGCTATAGCATGAATATGATACAGAGGGGCAGAGGCAGAGGTCACGGTAACATGTCATTTCATGGTAGAGGAATTACGCCACGAAATTTGAAAAATAGGGATGATATGGGAAACCAGAGGCCATGTGTTTTAAAGGCCAGATTCGCGTGAACAGTGACTTTAGGCCCAAATGAAAGAAATTACACAGAAATAATAGGAGTAATGAATGCAAGCAATGAGTTGACTGCAAGAACATGTTGCTAGTCGGGGCGCGCAGAGTAACAGATGGTGTCACATATGAGTCATACTCAAGCATCAAGGTAACAGGTGAGCACTGGCCACCTAAGTCGCAGCGGATGATGAACATTGAGAGGCAAGCAGCTGGTCACTGTGCGGCCGAGATAGTTGTGCTGAAAAGGGAGAATGGAATCGATTACTTCAGTAGACAGGTTTTGGCAGTAAATGTCTCTGAAACTGATCAAAATTCGAGCATGTTAATTAATGAAAGTAATACGAAATAAATGTTGTGCAAGAAAGAGTTGTCAAGGAAAGAAAATGAGCAGGAGGAGGTAATTAATGTCGAAAAAAGTTGTACAGCCAATGACATTATAAATACGGGAGGCATAGGAGTAGAGACAGAATCAGTGAGCAGAAATGAAGTGAGAATAGGAAGTGCCGTGCAAGGCACGCATGCAGCAACATTAAAGGAAGTGGCTGAAAGAAATGAAGGCGCCGCAGAAGGTATGCGAGCTGCCACTGTTGGGGAGAATAAGGTGAAATATAATAATATGGCCAGTATAAGTGAAAACAGAATGAAGGATGAAATCCTCGGTAATATAAGTGAGGTTATGATTAACGGAAATCTTGCACAATCATTTGTTAGTGATAGTGAGAAGGAGAATGAGTCCAAATGTGACATGCAAATTACTGAAGTGAATGATGATTACAGTAAATATGAAATAAAAGCTGATGTTATTCAAAGGGATATCAAAAAAGTGCCTGGAACCATAGACCAAGTGCATTATGTAGAAGATAGTCAATAAACCAAAGTTACTGAAACATCAACTAATGAATTAACTCGTTGCCTGAAAGTTGCATTCTTACTTGAATCAGATAATGAAGAAAAACTCAGCGATAGTTCAGATGAGGGAGAATATAAAGTAGTAGACGAAAATGAATACACTTTTACCAAAAATGGATGAAAAATGAAAATGTGGATATGAAAGAATAAATGGAAGTTTTTTCAAAACAAAACCCGAAAATTGAAACTGAACCAAAAAAGAAAGAGCTGCTGGATAATACGGTGCTGGGGCATGAATTGAGAGAGCCTCCAGATGATACAATACTGGGGCAAGCCTTGATCACAGTCATGAAAGAATCTGAAATTCCAAAACCAAAAGAGCCACCTGACAATACAATATGATGCCAAAGAGTTGGACTGGATTGTAAACAATGTAGAAAGCAGGAGGCTGAAGAAGCCACCAGATATAGGTGATCGTTCAGTAAATAACAACTTACTAAATGGTTCAAATGGCTCTGAGCACTATGGGACTTAACATCTGTGGTCATCAGTCCCCTAGAACTTAGAACTACTTAAACCTAACTAACCTAAGGACATCACACACATTCATGCCCGAGGCAGGATTCGAACCTGCGACTGTAGCAGTCACGCGGTTCCAGACGGAAGCGCCTAGAACCGCACGGCCACACCGGCCGGCTAACAACTTACTACCACCACAATCACAAGGCTTGGGGCAGGTTTGTTACAGATCTTGAAAATATAATGAATACCCTCTACAATGAAACCACAGGTTTTACACCTGAAGAAATTCTGTTAAATTATAAAAGTAAGAGTGTGATTGAAGAAACTTTGCAGTTTCCACCCATTGTAGGGCTTGACCTAAGTGAAAAAAGGATTTGGCTAGGAAAAGAATGAAAGAAAAGGCAGACGCACGTCTAAAAGGCATGATAAGGGCCTCAAAATAGCGAAGTTCAAAATTGGTGACTTTGTTTTAGTGAAAACTCACAAAAAATCCAGTGAGATAAAACAGGAAATCTCTAAATTTAAATATATTTATAATGGTCCATTTGAGGTGCAAGGAATGCCACATACTAACGATTACTTTCTCGTGTACCCAAAGTCTAGAAAACCTTTAGTGGTACGCAATATTGTCGACCTAAAACTATATGTCCACAGGAGTGAATAATAATGAAAAAAAATGGAGAAAATGCCTATGTACTTTAATATGTATATATTATTAATAATGGTGTGTGTTACCAAGTGTTATCTTGTTGGAAAGAATATTATTACCAAATTTCTAATACCTGTCTGTAAGTTTCAGATTCCATATAACATAACCAAAGATATTTTGTACCTATGTGTTCATGGATGTGACAAAATGAAGGCTGCAATAATGAATAATTGCAGTATGGAAAAATGAACTGCCAGGAAAATGTAAAATTGGGCAGCTAAGTAAGAATGACAAAAATGAAAGGGGACTGCCTGGCATACTTTGCGGGCAGTGAGAAAGACTTGCCAATATAGGGCAAGAATGCATAGATTTATCCTGGACTGCCATAGATCAAGGATGGGCAGTGTATAAAGGTAAAAGTATTTTGAGTGTTTTCCAAGTGAATTTGTGTTTAAGTGTTTGCTAAAATGGACTGCCAAATGCTACTGCAGGCAGCAAAATATTTAATTATCTTTCTAACTATTGTTGCATGTGTTTTGCAATGAATTTTCTAAAATGGTCTGCATTTTAAAATGAGGTCAGTGAATAATGATACTAGGTTCAATATAGATGTAATTGTTTGTTTGTGTGATTAACAAAAATTTGGACTGCTATTAATGAGATCAGTATTGAAAGATCTCTTTTTTGAGAAATCTAAAAATGCTTTTTGGGATTTGAAGTGTACAGTGTAAAATGTTTTGTGCTTTTGTTATGCATGTTCTTGTATATGCATACTTATTTTTCTCTTGGATGCCATACCATTTTCTCAAGTTATGTAGGTCATATTGTGTACTGTTTGCTTATTGTCTTATAGAATAAAGATGAATTATGGTACCTCTACATGAAATGAGTATGTTTGATGATGTTTTGTTTAATGATCAACTAATTGTTTTTTAAAGTAATAGGAGAATGAATGTTGATGTATTGTCTTAATTTGAAAGTAATGTGCATAAACTGCTTGGTTTCTTAGTATGCTTATTGTATGTTGTGAATTTTTTTTATGCCCAAGTGTGGTTGGATGGAGTAAATTTTTTTGCCTGCCGAACACTGCATAGATGTTATTGATGTGTCATCGATGTATACCTGATGGGAAACCTCAGTGAAATATGCGGCATGTGTAACACCACAACCGATTGTGAGCAATCGGTACAGTGCAACTTTATTTAAGAAGTGTTTACTCGTTACTAGTTAAGTTCTTTGGATCATTGGACAGAGGAAGTACTTTATGATGTATAAATTGTTTAACATAATAGTGTGTTTAAATAATGGAATTTTATTAAATATGTTTGTGTATGTATGAAAACCTGCAGTGTAAAAACTGGTTCATACTTAGGGATTTTGTATTTTATAATGTAAAAGACATAGTGATTCCCCTCCACTACAGAAATGGTGTGGTCCCAGCTAAAAGGTGGAATTGGCACTCAATCTGGGCGGGAAGTGAGAGAGCACAGTAATGAGTCCGGAGCCAGCAGCCAACCAGTCAACAGCGCAGGTACCAATTGAGGCATCCAGTATCTAATTTGAGATGGAATGGCCTCGGGTGTAATTGTGGCTGTAAAATGGTGCTCTCACATTGGAAATGGCTCTAAAAATGATATTCATGTTGACCAGGTTGAAGCCACGTGCTTTCCACCACTTCATCAGATTCGAGAGGTCAGAACTGTATAACAGTATGAACCAGAGTGCTTATGTGATTTAATTTGTAATAATAATTCAAGTATTTCTGAACTTTGTGTTCAAACCATGAATTTACTCCTTTCATTGTACCTAACAGGGTCCTCTCCTCAAAATTACTGAATAATGAGTATCCTGTGTGTGAAAACTGATAATAATCTGTGTTATTTGCTTATGCCTAAGTTCTGAATGCAAAAATATATAAATGTGGATAGTCAGATTAATGGTTTCATTGAAATCTAGGGAGACACTAACTGATGAATTTATAAAAATATCTCCACTGTCTTTTGAATTGCTTCCATCTTAGAAATATCAGTGTTTTAATGTTCCGTGGTATGACAGTTGTCAGTGAAAATCTCTTGCTTCCCAAGTGGTGTTATAAAGCATTTGGTTTCGACACTTTTTGAAGTTGAACTTTTACTTGAAGTCATTTCTGAAGTTGTACAGAGTATTGTTAGTGCAAATAATGTTAAACTTTGCAAGATAAATGATCTTAAGTGGGGCAGTAATTCAGATTTTTTTATACTGCAAAATGTTTCTGGAAAGTGTGTATAGTTTGCTTATATAAAGCAGGGGTGGTTTGTGGGACCTCATTTCATTCTTTTATATCAGGAAGAAACCAAACTGAATAGTTTTTTTTTCTAGGTAAAGAAAGTAGAAGTGATTATTTAAAAGAGTATATATAAAAGGTATGAGTAAAGTGTTATCTTACTGCATTTGTGATGTGTATATATGTGTTAGTCAAACTTCAGTTCTTACCAGATGCCACTTAGTCTTGTGTATGCCCTAGGGAACAATTCATGTGCCAAATTGGTGAAAGGTAGAAGTGAAGATTGTGGTTAACGGGGATAAAGTCTCTTTTCCATTTCTGCAATAGCTTAACTATGCTGTTAATAACTACTGCTACCCACTGTGCAGTTCGTCTGGTTACTGTAGGTGCTCATCGCACTTGATTAAGAAAGGATTTATGAAAGTTACTTTTTGAAAGAATAAAAATAGATTCATTAAAAATAATGTTTCCACATTATTATGCTTAATTAGGCTGGCAACTGTTTTATATTTCATTTACAGGAGCTCTGTTAGCGTAATTTCTTATAAAATTTTAGTATTTCTGTTGTCTTCCAACTGCTATTATCAAGAACTTCATGCTCAATTCCCTCTGTCTGTTAAGTAACACACTGTCAAACTTTTAAAAATCCTGCCAGAGGGTAACACATACTGTGCGTTTAAGTCATATTTAGGCAATTGCAGTGGTAGTGTTATACTCTGCTTCCTTGTGACAAGTTTGTAAGTTCCATTATTTGGAAACAGTGTAGCACACGCACGAGAATGCCATTAATAGGATTATAAGTGCATGTGTTAACAGAGAAATTTCAAAGTTAATCGTGAGTTACAAGCTGAGACAGTGGGTCACATTCAGCCACAATTGAAGTCTTCTCTTCCATATGACCTGACAGTGGGCACCTTAGTCCATCCTTTCTCGGGAAAGGCAACAGAGGACTTGACAATTTTTATTAAGGATGTTACGGACACTGCGGAAGTGCATGGGTGGTCAGACGGAATAGCCCTGCATGTTGCTATTATGCGATTGGCAGGGGATGCCACAAAATATGTTGCACACCATGAGACCTCGATTAAAGTACAGACGTTTCAGGAAAGGGTTGTTTGACTGTGCCAACAATACCAAAAGCAAAATAGTACGCAGTTTCTTCAGGAGAAACTAAGTACTTTGTCAATGCAGTGCAACAAGTCTGTGGAGGCATTCTTGGATAGAATCCACAAACTGAATGAGAAGACATATGTACAGACCCAGAATGCAGAAGCTAATAGGGTATTGTTGCAGGAGGCAGGAAATACACGGTGTTACAAAAAGGTATGGTCAAACTTTCAGGAAACATTCCTCACACACAAATAAAGAAAAGATGTTATGTGGATATGTGTCCGGAAACACTTAATTTCCATGTTACAGCTCATTTTAGTTTCGTCAGTATGTACTGTACTTCCTCGATTCACCGCCAGTTGGCCCAATAGAAGGAGGGTAATGTTGACTTTGGTGCTTGCGTTGACATGCAACTCATTGCTCTAGAGTACTAGCATCAAGTACATCAGTACATAGCATCAACAGGTTAGTGTTCATCACGAACGTGGTTTTGCAGTCAGTGCAATGTTTACAAATGCGGAGTTGGCAGATGCCCATTTGATGTATGGATTAGCACGGGGCAATAGCTGTGGCACAGTACGTTTGTATCAAGACAGATTTCCAGAACGAAGGTGTCCCGACAGGAAGACGTTCGAAGTAATTGATTGGCGTCTTAGGAAGCACGGAACATTCCAGCCTATGACTCGCGACTGGGAAAGACCTAGAATGACGAGGACACCTGCAATGGACAAGGAAATTCTTTGTGCAGTTGACGATAACCCTAATGTCAGCATCAGAGAAGTTGCTGCTGTAGAATGTAACATTGACCACGTCACTGTATGGAGAGTGCTACGGGAAAACCAGTTGTTTCCATACCATGTACAGTGTGTGCAGGCACTATCAGCAGCTGATTGGCCTCCATGGGTACACTTCTGCGAATGGTTCATCCAACAATGTGTCAATCCTCATTTCAGTGCAAATGTTCTCTTTACAGATGAGGCTTCATTCCAACGTGATCAAATTGTAAATTTTCACAATCAACCTGTGTGGGCTGACGAGAATCCGCATGCAATTGTGCAATCACGTCATCAACACAGATTTTCTGTGAACATTTGGGCAGGCATTGTTGGTGATGTCTTGATTGGGCCCCATGTTCTTCCACCTATGCTCAATGGAGCACATTATCATGATTTCATACGGGATACTCTACCTGTGCTGCTAGAACATGTGCCTTTACAAGTACGACACAACATGTGGTTCATGCACGATGGAGCTCCTGGACATTTCAGTCAAAGGGTTTGTATGCTTCTCAACAACGGATTCAGTGACCGATGGATTGGTAGAGGCGGACCAATTCCATGGCCTCCACACTGTCCTGACCTCAACCCTCTTGACTTTTATTTATGGGGGCATTTGAAAGCTCTTGTCTATGCAACCCCGGTACCAAATGTAGAGACTCTTCGTGCTCGTATTGTGGACGGCTGTGATACAATACGCCATTCTCTAGGGCTGCATCAGTGCATGAGGGATTCCATGCAACAGAGGGTGGATGCATGTATCCTCGCTAACGGAGGACATTTTGAACATTTCCTGTAACAAAGTGTTTGAAGTCATGCTGGTACGTTCTGTTGCTGTGTGTTTCCATTCCATGATTAATGTGATTCGAAGAGAAGTAATAAAATGAGCTCTAACATGGAAAGTAAGCGTTTCCGGACACAAGTCCACATAACATATTTTCTTTCTTTGTGTGTGAGGAGTGTTTCCTGAAAGTTTGGCCGTACCTTTTTGTAACACCCTGTATATGTGGTAGTCCTGTGGAGACGTCATGGAGGATACAAGTGGTAAATCCAGAGGAGTGAGCATCAGCTCTTAGGATCACAACACACATAGATGAAGTGGATATTCCAACGAAGCCAGAGTGCACCACCAAGTTTTCACTTCCAAAATCAAGTTTTATAGATAGGGTGAGGAGGGGCATATAAGGAAGCAATGAAGATAACCAAAGTGTCGCAGAGTGAGCCAACAGTTGTCTGATTGTAGAAACAGAAAAGGTGGGGACCCCTGGCAAGGGAAGCAGCTGTAAAATGCAGTGCTTCAAACATAGTAGGGCAGTCACGACAGACTGTAACAATGCACAAGTTAGTGCACAGATTGAATGTTGCTTAGTGGGCATGGTGAGTAGCAGACGTAGGGGGGCATCTGGACCTTGTGGGAAAGAGGAGACTGGGGCCCTCACAGTATAAATTACGTACGGTCAGCAATAATAGTGTGGAATCATTGTGTACAGCAGTACTGGTATTTTTGGTTGGGAAAACTAAATTCAGGGAATGCACTGACGTATTGCCATGCATAAGCAAAAGTTATTCAAAGATTCACAGGCTAGACTTTCACGACAAAATTCATGCTAAGGTTATCTTTGGCAATGCGCAAAACAACTCAGCTTGTTCCAATTGAGGGAAATAGTTACAATTGAGGCAATGGTGCAAGGTTCAACTATCATAGGGATGAGACAAACTGAACTGCATACGTTTTCAGTAATGATTGATCAGCAGGATAAAATACCAGCAGGTATGGGGAAGATAGTGTGGGTTTCAATGGATACCAATTTTACACATTGTTGAACCACTCTTAAGTAATGAAGAGTTGGATAGTTTGCATTGTTTTGTCCGCAGATGTTTGGTGTGTGTGAGTGACAGTAATGGGGAATGGATGATTGCGATTAGCATTTACAGCACCAGGTGGCCATTTTCATGACAAGTTCATGCTATCAGACTGAAGAACACACTGACAACTTTTCAGCTGTTGTTAGATTGGGTATTGAGGGAATTAAAACCAAAAACTTGTATGTGTATGTGGATGACATAATTGTCTTTTTGAAGGGTCTACCAGAGCATGTGAGACGTTTTGAGGATGTCTTTAATATACTATTGTCAACACATACGTTGAAACTTGCCCGCGAAAGGCAAAGGTCCCGAGTTCAAGTCTCGGTACGGCACACAGTTTTAATCTGCCAGGAAGTTTCATATCAGCGCACACTCCGCTGCAGAGTGAAAATCTCATTCTGGAAACACATATGTTGTTAAATATGGACAAGTGCCATTTTCTGCAAACTCGGGTAAACTAAGTTGGTAATGTGATTAATGAATTCAGCATATAGAACAACCCTCATCTTACAGATGCAGTTCAAAGTTTTCTGACACCACAAGTGACTAATCAGGTAGTGTCATTCACCTTCCTTTGTAATTATTATTGGCGGTTCATGACTTTACAAAAATAGCCAAACCCTTGAACAACCTACTGCGAAAGGGGGCAAAATTCCATTGGATGGAGCAATGTCAAGTGGCATTCAAAAAATTATAAGATATATTAGTTTCAGATCCAGTACTGGTTTTTCTGGATTTTGAGAAAGAGTTTATCCTTTCATGTGATGCTTCAAATGAGGCAGTCAGTTGTGCAGTTGTGTATTGGGACAGATGGTAGATGCTCAAGAACATCTGGCAGCTTACATTTTGAGGCAGTTAAACAAGTCGGAGCATAACTACTCAACAACTGAGAAAGAGATGTTGGCAGTCATATGTGGTGGTATGTATTTTCGATGCTACCTGTGCGGTAGGAAGTTTAATGTAATGACAGGGAATAGGTATGTTCTCATGGTCATTGACCATTTTTCCTGATTTTTGGCAATGATGCCAAATCAAGACTAACAGGCTAATACCATGGCGCAGGCATTAGCAAACAATTAGATATTGAAGTTTGGGGTACCTGAGACCATAGTTACAAATCAGAGAACGAACTTTATCTCAGATTTAATGAAACAATTGTGTCACATGTTGTGTACACAGAAGTTGTGGATGAGTTCCATTTCACCCCCACAGACCAAGGCAGCACCAAATGTTAGCACAAGCCAATTTCAAAATTGATATTACGTTAATTCCAGATACGACGACTGGGACACCTACCTCCCCTATGTCCATTGCACGTGTAATTCAAAGGTCCACACTGCAACAAGCTGGTCGCCATTTGAGCCTGTGTATGGCAGGAAGCTGCTGTCTCCCTTTGACATCTTGACTCTTAAATTATGGCCGGATGGCGAGTCGGTAACAAAGTTTGCCAGAAGAATAAGGACTGAACAGAAGGTGAACACAAAGGCAGTAGTACAGCAAGAACAGCCAAACAGATACAAGGCAAGCTGCCTCAGTACCATGTGAGATAGTGGGTGATACTCACAAATCCCTATCCGCCAAAAGGGGAAAACAAATTTTGAACTAAATACCAGGGACCATACCAGGCTGTGGAAATTACCCCACCAGTCAACATGAAGATACATTTCCCTACAAAAACATCTGTTATACACATCAGTTGCATAAAACCATTTAAAGGAAGGGTCGTAGGGACACCTCAGTTATCAGCAACCAACCTTGAGGAGAAAGCTACAAGGAACAAAAAGAAGGGACCTGGAACTGGTGAGCAACTTAAGGTGCACGATGTGTCATATAGGTTAAGGTCACATAAGTAAGTTGTAGGACAGTAATTTGTTGGAGGTTTTTGGATTAATATGTTGGAGAGTGTGTATTTTTATTACCTTAGGGGTATTTTTTGCACAGTTGTTAGTTTTATTCATGTTATTATCATTGATTTTTTTGTGTATTGTTTGTTCACAGAAGGAGGGAGGGGGTGATAGAGTAATGTTGTTCCACACATGGTCAGTTACAAACTGATATGCGGATATGTGAAGCAAGTTTGTTTCTGGGGGAAGTAAATGGGACAAGTTGTGGGAAGGAGCTTCTGCCAGCTCAAACTTACTTCCAAAGAATAGGAACACATTGGTTATACTCAATACTCACGCCAGATGCTGTATGTTTGAACTGCTACAAAGGAGCAAGTTTGGTAGAGTACAGGAAACTCGAGATTTGGGGCAGTGGAATGTTTACACTAGCCAACAGCAAAAATATAACTGTTTGTTAACTTTATCATCCATGCTGATAGCGAAAGTGACAATGAAAAACTAGAATTGGCTCTCATTTCCAGTTTAGAGGAGGTACATCAAATTATATTTCGTTAGCATTCATTATCAATCCCTTTCTATATGGGCTTTGAAATTCTGCTGATGGTAGACAGAGTGATAAAATTTCAGGCAACAATAGCTGTGAGTATTTTGACAGTACTTTCAGCCCAGGCTCGAAGCAATAAGGGGAAGGGAAGAGGAAGGGAGGAGCGGAGCATATTTCTGCAGTATCAGCCACCATCCTGTCTCCAGTCACGCAGCCGCGTTTACTACAGTCACCACCGCAGAATGAGCGCACTGCCTCAAATGCTTACGCCACAGCCAATGACACGCATGTATCCTCTTTCTGGAGCTCCAGCGGCCGGTCTACTTAATTTCAAACATCAATGCAAAGACCCCATTTTGTGTGTGTGCCATTTCCTAATTAGTGCTTGTGGTCATTGTAGTTCCTGTGATTCAATATGCCTCACAGACATGGAAACAATGCTGACAAATTTGTTACATTTGTGGACAGTCTACATTGAAATTGTAAAGGAGGCTAACAATGCCAAACATTGGGGTGACAAAAACAGGTGACTGCAGTGTTGCATACACTAAGGTGTAAAAAGACAGTGCATCAGTGCTGTCATTTGTATGTAGGTGATTCATGTGAAAAGGTTTCTGACACAGTTATGGCCGCACGATGGCAATTAACAAACTTTGAACATGGAATGCTAGTTGGAGCTAGATGCATGGGACATTCCATTTTGGAAATCGTCAGGGAATTCAGTATTCCGAGATCTACAGTATCAAGAGTGCACTGAAAATACCAAATTTTAGGCATTACCTCTCACCATGAACAACATGGTGGCCAAAGGCATTCACAATAGTTGCATCTGCAAAGATTGTCACTGCTAAAAGACAAGCAACACTGCATAAAATAAGTGCAGAAATCAATGTGGGGCATATGACGAACGTATCCATTAGGATGGTGTGGCGAAATTGGAGTCAGTGGGCTATTGCAGTAGACAATCAACACGAGTGCCTTTGCTACCATCACGACATCACCTGCAGTGCCTCTCCTGGGCTTGTGGCCATATCAGTTGGACCCTACATGACTGGAAAACTGTGGTTTGGCCCAATGAGACCCAGTTTTAGATTATAAGAGTTGATGGTAGAGTTTGGGTGTGGCGCAAACCCCACTAAGTCATAGACTCAAGTGGTCAACAAGGCACTGTGCAAGCTGATGGTGGCTCCACAATGGCGTGGGCTGCATTTACATGGAATGCAATGGGTCCTCTGGTGGAAATGGTTATGTTCAGCTACTTGGAGGCCATGTGCAGCCATTCATTCATGGACTTCATGTTCCCAAGAAATGACGGAATTTTCATGGATGACAATGTGCCACATCACAAGGCCACAACTGTTTACAATTGGTTTCAAGAACATTTTGAACAATTCAAGAGAATGATTTGGCCACCCAGATCACCCAACATGACTCCCATCGAACATTTATGGGACGTAAGCAAGAGGTCATTTTGTGCACAAAATCCTTCACCAGCAACACTTCCTCAATTATGGATGGCTATAAAGGCAGCATGGCTCAGTATTACTGCAGGAGACTTACGACGACTTGTTGAGTCGATGCCACGTCAATATTCTGTACTGCACTGGGCAAAAGGAGGTTCGACATGATATTAAGTGGTATCTCGTGGCTTTTGTCACGTCAGTGTATATCATGAATGCATATAGACTGTACTTTGGCTGTGAAATAAGGGACCAGGACAAGTCCTGGGCTCCTCAAGTATGTTGCATATCTTGTTTCCTTAGTCTTCATTTGTAGTCTAGTCATAAAAGAGCTTCCATGGGCTTTGCTATATCCATGATCTGGCGGGAGCCATCAAACCACGTGACTGGTTGTTACATTTATATGACAATCCCATTAACACATGGTACAAGAACAAAAACTCTTCCTTGCTGTATCCTAACATTCCATCGTCCATGCAACCAGTGCCTCATGGAGACGGACTGCCTTTTCCTTTCCCAACTGTTTGTGATAGTGACAAGGCCGATAGTGAAATTAGTGCTGCACCATCACCTTAAAAACCCAGTTCTTCGAAGATCCTGATTTTGTGTGTAACGATGAGTGTACAGAGTTTTTTTTTTTTAAAAAAAAAAAAAAAAAAAAAAAAAAACACTAAAAAAAAAAAAAAAAAAAAAAAAAAGAAACACTATGAACTTAACGACCTAGTGAGAGATCTGGAATTGCCGAAAGGTAAAACTGAACTGTTGGCGTCAAGACTACAACAGGGGACTTGTCTTGATAAGATGGTGAATATGACTGCATTCCATAACCGCCATATGTCATTCCTTCCATCTTTGAAAGTGAAAAGAACTTAGTATTTTATAGTGACATACAGGTACTAATGGCAGCTATGGGCATTGACTATAAAAGTAGTCAATGAAGGTTGTTCAACTCCTCCAAAGTAAGTCTCAACAGGATGCTACTGCATAACGGCATCATGTTACCATCGATTTCATTCTGGTATGCAAGTTACATGAAAGAAACATTAAACAATTGCTATTGCAACTGAACTATCACAAGTTTAAATGGCTGAAACTCATAGGCATACTACTTGGGCTGCAACATGGCTACACCAAATTCTGTTGCTCCTTGTGCCTCACCTCTGGGATAGCTGTGCCAAAGCACTTCATTATAAAAAGAAAGATTGGCCTAAGTGTTAATGACTTGAACCAGGATCTCATAATGTTATGCACAAAGCACTTGTTGAATCCTAGAACATAATTCTCCCTGATCTTCACATAAAATTGAGCCTAATGAAATACTTTATTAATGCTCCTGACAAAACTGGGGAAGCATTTCTCTAGTTGCACAAGAAATTTCCACATTTTTTTTAGTGAGGCGAACATGAAAGAGGATTTTCGTGGGTCCCCAGATATGCAAACAGTGCAAGGATGAGCATTTTACACCACCTGACGTGATAAAAAGTTAGTTTGTGATGCCTTTGTTCAAGTGTTAACCTTTTAACTGCTCTGGACGTGTTAATGCGCACACCTTTGTACCTGTCCCTATGTGCTCTGAACGTGTCTACGCACGCCACAAGTCCTTCTACCTGGTACTCTGAACATGTCTACGCATAGACACGTTCAGAGTATCAGGCAGAAGGACTTGTGGCATGTGTAAACACGTTCAGAGCACATAGGGACAGGTACAAAGGCGCACACGTTAACATGTCCAGAGCAGTTACAGGGTTAATGAACTTTCTAGGAAATAAGAGGGCAGAAAACTATAAACATCTTGTGGAAAGTATTCTACGCTGCTACAATAAACTGGGTTGCAACATGTCCTCAAAGTTACATTTTCCTAGAGCTGCACCTGGACTTCTTTCCTGTCGGCCTGGTGGCCGAGCGGTTCTAGGCACTTCAGCCTGCAACCGCACGACTGCTACGGTCACAGGTTCGAATCCTGCCTTGGGCATGGATGTGTGTGATGTCCTTAGGTTAGTTAGGTTTAAGTATTTCTAACCGGGAAAGTACTTGGGCTCGAACAAACACAAATACACCAAAATCGCGTGGGAAATAATGTAAAGGTCTCTTATTGCACTAGTGATACTCCCGCATCTGCAAAACTCTGCAGTCGTCCGTTAGAGGCCTCTGCGTATGCCATGCCACATTGCACACTGACCTGCTGGTACGCAAGTTGGGACCAGTACAGACAGGCAGAGTGCCTCTGGAGTTGCGTTTTGTGACATTATTTGTGTATTGAAGCATCAGATGGCTCGGCGATTGGTAATCAATCCTGCTAATGTATTGCGATTGGTTGAGATGAAGTTACGAAGAACCCTTCTTCGTGAAGATGGTATTTGTGTAGAAGACAAATCATTCACATGTTTTCTGGTATCTATTATTGTGCAGAAATATGAGCATAAGTTAGAAACAGATACTGCTGTAACACTAACACATAATGATGATGATAGGGATGATAATGACGAACAACTCATTGCAAACGGTAGTACTACGGCAAGTGCGGGAAGAGGCGATGGAAGCAGTGACAGTGAATACCAACCGTCTCCCAAGAAGAAGGTTAAAGTTGCAAGTATCATCACGGCGTTTGATGACAACACACTGGAGAACATGTACGATGATTATTACGTAAGAGGTTTCGACACATACGACAAGCTTCTGAAAAGATACCCTAAACTGAAGTCTAAAAGCAATATTAAAAACATACTGGATTATGTGGCAAAGAAAAGAGAAGGAAATACAGTTTTCAAAGGAAATCGTACACTGCTGTTCAAGACCATCAAGGAACATGTAATGACGAAATTCGATGAAGCGCGAGAATGCAGTTCCGCCATTCATTATTGGCATTTACAACATTGGGCATTGGACGTAGTCACAAATCTCAGGTGTACAAACTTTACAGCTTCACTAGGATTTATTACTAATTTGAAAAAGGAGTTTAGGATAACATCACACAGTATCACCATGCTCCAAGCACGAAAAGATAAGGATGACGAAGAAGAGCTGATTGAAAGAGCTCAAACGTTTGTTGCTGACGTCAATGAGCATATCATGAGAGAAAACATCGATATTAGTTCTGTATGGAACTGTGATCAGAGTCAGTTCAACTATGAACTTTCTTGTGACAGAACACTATCCATGAAACGGGAGAGAAACACTGTCGCGATGTTGCAATCAGTTAACTGTGCAACACATAGTTACACGATCGATGTTGCTATATCAATGGACGGACGATTGGCAGACAAACTCTGTATTTCCTTCCAAGAATCCAGTGGACAGTTTGGACCACGCGTGTCAAGGGAAACAGAAACGCGGTGCCCTCCAAATGTTGTCGTCGATGCAAGTGTGAGTGGGAAGATGACGAAACAACATCTGAAGATGTTTTTTCTGTCAGTTTTGAATCCACATTTGTCGAGAAAGTCATTAGTACTTTGTGACTCCTGGTCTGGACATAAGGATGAATGAGTACTACTGGAAGCATCTGGCGGAAAACATGTAGATTTAAAAATCATTCCGCCTAAAACTACAAAATATGCACAACCTCTGGATGTGTATTTCTTCAGGCAATATAAAATATATGCCAAGAGAATAACAGACTTCATTAAACTACGTTCCAGTAATATGCAGCCGAAATTGCACGACAGATTCTTTATCACGAATATGCATTCTGTCATTTACAATCAGTTATCTGCGGGAGTATACAGACCAATGCTTCGTTACGCGTGGCAGAACGCTGGCTACGATATTGGTGAACCAGTGAACAACTTTAAAAGTGTCATTGACGTGGCGTTCAACACTGATATTATAGAATGTGCAAATACGCCATGCGATCAACTTGCATTTCTTCACTGTGCATTTTGCAGTCATTCGTATTGATCGGAGCATTTTATTTACATTTATAGTTAAGATTGCTGCATTGCGTATGGTGTCTACAATTACATCTACATTGATATCTAGAGCATGACTGTAGAGGTCTCCAGAAAAACGACACCCACCACGACATTCAGAGGTACATAATGGTCCTGTAACCAAATGTTCATACAGATCTGTTTGTTAGAGCCCAAGTACTTTCCTGGTAAGTTCTAGGGGACTGATGACCTCAGATGTTAAGTCCCATAGTGCTCAGAGCCATTTTTTTGAACTTCTTTCCTGGCAACTGTGGTGCTGTAACTGACGAGCACAGAGATCACATCCACCAGCAGATTTCAGACATGGAAATGAGAGACCAGGGAAAGTAGAGTACAGATAGCGATTACTGCTGGATATTTATAGACATCAGCACAGCAGTCTGCCTGCTTTCTGTCAAAACACATTCAGACCTTACCTCTCCACAGCCATCGCCATTAAAGAGATGCCTCATCGCTGAGGTGTCTCTTTATTGGCGATATGGTAAACAGTAAATCTCATTGCTTGGCCAATTCGTGCTGCCTGTAACGTATAAATTAGTGACTCAATCTATTACCTTTATTCTTGTCCATGACACTAGTTCAGCCAACCTTTTCAGATTGCTGAGGTCCCATATCAGTCTTTGGAATCTCTGTGCTCAGAATTTCAGGATATCTTTATGGAAGGCCTACGGTATGCCACAGACTTTGAAGCACACATAACGTTGAAACAGTCGTCTCCTCCAACATTTGTTCATACTAGGCAGATTCCTCTAGCCCTCTGTTCCCAAGCGAAGGTGGAGGTGGACCAGCTCACCTCTCTCAAGATAGTGGTTCACATTTCCACTATTGAATGAGCCATACCCCTTGTCATCACTAAGAAGCCCTCTAGTAAATTGTCCCTTTGCAGCGATTTTAAGGCCACCATGAATTCACAGACTGTGGTTATCATGTACCCATTGCCACATCCTGACGAACTGATCTCTGTGAAGCATATCACCTGTTCCCGACATTCAGCCTTTATCAATATCAACAGTTGATGCCTGGGGTGGCAAGTGTCCCCACAGTTTTGGAACATATCACATCCACTATTCCATACTGCTTCAACTACCTATATGACATCTTTGTTGCAAAACCTCCAGGCCCTCTTTCAAAAATCTGGGCCATGGGCCTGCATTACAGTCTTGCAGAGGTCCAAATTTTTCCATCCCTCTCTTGACTATCTGAGCCACATCATCTCAGGGCATGGTGTCCGATACACGGAGAGTCTTGTCAGGGCCATTATGGATATCCTGTCCCCCTTGTCATTGCATGAACTGCAGGTTTTTTAAAGATAAAATTTCATATTACCACCAGTTCAAACCACAGGGAGTCCACCATTGTGCACCCACTGCATCTGATTCTCTGCAAAGGTACTCAATTTGTGGTCTCCAGTGTGGGATCGGGTCTTCACCATGCTGAAGAAACATCTCCAATTGGCACGTCTAGCTACCTTCGATTCCAACAACCTACTGGTTTTGGCTACGGATGCCTCACAGCACAGCATGAGTGTGGTCCTTGCACATTGGAATGCAGACCACTCGGAGCAGCCACTGGTGTTTGCATCCAAAACTCTCAGTTCAGCACAGGTCCAGTACTCTCAGGTCGAGGAGGAGGCTCTGGGCATTGTATATGCAGTCACCAAATTTCACATTTTCTAATAGGGCACAAAATTCCAACTAATTACAGACCACAAGCCCTTAATTTTGTTACGTAGTCCATCCGCCTGTGTCCTCGATAAGGCGGCCCAAAGGTTGCAGCGGCGGGCCTCATTCCTCCTCAAATACAGCTATGAGATTACTTTTGCCCCACGGGGCACCACTCCATCACCAATGCTTTGTACCAGCTGCCCATTGGCACAGTCCTCAAGCTCGATCAGGTGGAGCTCATGGTTTCATTTGGATGTCTCCTCTCACAAAGCGGTAGATAGTTTCCCGATCACTAGTGCCTTAGTTACCAAGACACATAGTCCACCTCATAAAGCAGGGCTGGTCTTATCCGCCAGGCCACTCATCTGATCTACTTTGCCACTACTTTGTCTTGCACCATCATCTGTTGGCCTTAGATGGGAACCTCCTCATCTCCACAGACAATGCAGCTCCCTGGGTGGTCATTCCTAGGATTTTGCAGTGGCATGTTTCACGTCTGTTACACAAAGGACACTGGGATGCTTCCTGGACCAAAGTCTTGGCTCACAGACATCTTTACTGGCCCAGCATTGCTTGGGAGCTGGAACACTTGGTTGCTGTGTATCCCCAGAATGCAAGTCAACAAGTGGCTCCTGCGTCATCGTTCTCTCCATTGCCTCCAGCAACCCAGCCCTGGGAACACATCATTGTTGATTTTGTGAGTCTGTTTCTAAATTTGTTCTGGCTGATTGTCATTCACACATTTTCCAGAGGTGGCCCAGTGCCCCTCAGCCACCACTGAGGTCACTATTCAAGCTCTCTCCAATTTTTTTTTCTGTGGAAGGTCTTCCAGTTACCCTCATTTCTGACAACAGACCCTAGTTACTGTCTCAGGTGTTTCACGACTTCTGTGTGCGGTCAGAAATTCACCATGTTTGCTCCCATCCTTTCACCCACAATCTAAACGGGAGGCCGAGTGAACAGTTCACACCTGTAAGACACAATGAAGAAATATCTGCAAGACTTCTACACTGAAGAGGCATTAAATTTTTTTTCTGGTGTCCTACTGGACATCTCCTATTACTTCCTGCAAACCCAGTGGAGCTTCTCCATGGGTGCCAGCCAAGGATGTTGCTCCATCTCCTCCATCCTGGATCTCGCCAACCATTGTGTTCCAGGTTTTACGCCAGGGACAGCAGTCTGAGAGTATGGTTTTGATCAGCACCTCCACTGGATACCAACAGTCAGCATGCACCAGAACAGACACCACATCTGCATCATAGGGACAGTGGACCAGGATGTCAGGTGCCTTCAAAATCAGCTCTGCATCTGGGTTAGTACCCAACCCCCTGTCCCAACTACAGTACCACCCTGGTCAACGGGCATCTCCTAGCCTCAAGGGTTCTAGTTTCTTCTTCCACCTACGGCAGTGCCTCTGCCCGACGAACCTACATCTTCACAACCTCCAGCAGCAGCTTCAATGGTGTTCCAGCCAGAGTGCATAGCCCTTGTCAGTTTAATGTCACAGGAGCAGTCTCAGCCTGCGGCACTGTCGCCTCCACCTTCCACGCTGCCGTCAGACACTGCCACAGATCCCAACTTGGACTGCCCATTGCTGGTTGTGTCATCTCATGCTCCAAAAGTGAGAGAGGGCACCAGTACTCTGCTCACGTCAACCATCCACATCTCACCCGGGGATCAGCAATGCTCAGCCCCCAGGGGGGTAGGGGTGTAGTGATCCACATAGATCCTCACCTAAGATGAGGACACACAGTCATAAGACGTGCCACAGAAGTCATCAGGTACAGCTAGAAGTTTGACAACTATCAGAAGCCGCCACTTGCAGATGTGCGTGCAGCCTCTCATCTGCACACTCTACTGGCTGTCTGACATCTTTTATAGACAAGCCCAGCCACCTCTAGCTCAGTTACATGTTTTCCTCTGTACGTGTGTTGTTGAATTGTTATTGTGAGCCACTCCGTGGTTGGTGTACCCACCACAATAAGTTGTTTTCCGAATTAATAAAGTTTGTTGTGTCAGTCATCCAGTGGAGTTCTCTGGTGGTACTACTTCAGCAAAAATTCCACCTGCACCTCACACAGCTCTTTGACAATAGCTGACCCCAGATGAACCACAGCAGCACTCCCATATTAATTTTGCCGCTCCTTTTGAAAAGTTGATGTATTTGGTTAAATAGCAGTAATACCCCAATAATATAACAACCAACACTAAGGTTGACACTACCATAAAGATGTCTTCAAAGATAATTGCAATTAAGGTTTGCCTAATAAGATTGTCTAACAATCGCTCTTAATTCATATTTCATCAGTTCCAGCAATTTTACCAAAAAAACTGTATCAGTGCTTCAGATATTGACCAGCAGACAGACATTCAAACAGCAACAAGCAAAAGGTGAGGGAGGGAGGGAGGGAGGGAGGAACTGTAATGAAAATGTTAACAACATGGCATCAGCAAGAGCAAGTGTACACGTTTGACACAGAAAGACAGAGACTTTATTTCAGTAAATGGATGAATCCAACTAAAACAAAGTTGTGGGAGCTGTTGCAACAAAGAGGAAGAGAAGACATGAGAAAAGGGGTGGAAATGAGCATGGTACAGAGACTAGTGGAGACTGAGGTCAAGGGAATTTGAGAACCGAAGTTTGTTTTGTAAGGGCAATTCCAATTTAAGCACATCAGAGAAGCAGGTGCTCTGATGGTGGGGAAGGATGGGATAGATACACAATTGTATAGTTTGTGAAACAACCATTAAAATTAAGTATTTTGTACTCAGTGGCACATTCTACCAATGGATGATCAACTCTGCTCTCAGTCCCAGTTTGGTGGTGTTCATTCGTTCCGATGTACAGTTGGTTGGTGGACATGCCCACATAGGAGGCTGTACAGAAGCTATGTTATAGTTGGAATATGGCATGGCTACTTCCACAAGCAGCCATCTCTCAAAAAGAATAACATATGTCTGTAACAGAATGAAATATCATGATGTAGGTAGGTGCATGGGAAAGGACTTGTCTTTCCAGATACAAATGTGGCATGCCATAAGGATTGATATTTCTTCGATTGTATGGGCAGTGGAACACAATTCTGGAAGATAAGGGAATGGTTTTAGGAAGGATATTACTCAGTTGAGGGTACAATTAAACAAAATGGAATCCCCTACAGAAGGTATAGTTTAAAAGTTCCAGTCCATAGTAGTAATGGGTAGTGCAGAGTGTGATCCTTCACAGGTGGTTAATAGGGATGGCTGATATATTATGAGAATGTGTGTATTCTGTGGGAGATTTGTTTGCTGTATTGGTTTAGGGAGGTAGAGATGGGTTGATTTCGGGGGAAGAGACCAAACTGCGAGGTCATCAGTCTCATCAGATTAGGGAAGGATGGGTAAGGAAGTCGGCCGTGCCCTTTCAAAGGAACCATCCCGGCATTTGCCTGGAGCAATTTAGGGAAATCACGGAAAACCTGAATCAGGATGGCCAGACGCGGGATTGAACTGTTGTCCTTCCAAATGTGAGTCCAGTGTGCTAACCACTTTAGGGAGGTAGAACCCGTCTGTAGTGGTCAAGTGAACTTCAGTATACTGGGATAGGGATTTCTCTAAAACTGCAGATACATCATCTGTCAGTAGCTTAACTACATGGGAACAATATTTTGGTGTAGAAGTGACCGTAAAAGCTAAACCACATCCTTAACTAGGTCTTTGGCTACGTTTCATGATGCTGTGAAATGTAGGATATCACACTCAAAATACTTTCCATCTCCCCCAAAATGGCATTCCACCACCCATCCAATCTACAAAATATCCTGTTCCACCCTTATGCCACAGCACCTCATAAATTCTTGCCACATTGGTCATACATACTGATCAGCCAGGACATTATTACCATCTACCTAATAGCTGGTACATCCACTTATGGCACAGATAAGAGCGGCAATGCATTGTGGCGTAGAAGCAATGAGGCCTTGGTAGGTCGCTGGAAGGAGTTCGCACTAAATCTGCACACCCAAGTCACTTAATTCCCATAAATTACAGGAGGGGGGGTGGGAGGGGGGGGGAGGAAATGAGCTCTGACACCACATTCAGGTCACATCCCAGATGTGTTTCATCGGATTCTGATTTGGTGAGTTGGAGCGGGGGGGGGGGGGGGGGGGGGGTTCAGCACATCAATTGGAACTCACCACTGCACCACTGTGTTCCTCGAACCATGCCATCACTCTCCTGGTCTTGTGACATGGATCATTCTCTTGCTGAAAAACATCACTGCATCAGGAAACATGATTGTCATGATGGGAAGTACGTGGTCTGCAACCAGTATACGATACTCCTTGGCCATTATGGTGCCTTGGGATGCTGACAGGAATGTTCCCCAGAGCATAATGGACCTGCCACCAGATTGTCTCTGTCCCACAGTATACATGTCGAGGAGCTGTTCCCCTGGAAGAAGATGGATTCATGCCCTCCCATTGGCACGATAAAGTACCGAGATCCATCAGACGATGCAATGCTCTGCCACTACCCCAATGGCCAGTGCCAAAGGTTCACATGGCCATTTCAGTTGTAGTTGGCGATGTCGTAGTACATGCATGGGTCATCAGCTGCGGAGGGCCCATTTGTAGGAGTGTTCGGTGCACTGTGTGTTCACATAAACTTATACTCTGCCCAGCATTACAGTCTGGTCACCACCTGTCCTGTTTTACCAGTTTTCCCAGCCTACAATGTCCGACATCTGCAATGAGGGGTGGCCAACCAACCCTGTGACATCCAGACTTGGTTTCATCACTTCAACACCCCACAAGGCACGCAGTTTTTAAAATGCTCATGTCAAGCCTACGGGCCACCAAAATCTGTCCTCAGTCAAACTCAAATAGATTGCGCACCTTCTCCATTCTACATACACCATGCATGTGTCTGATTAGCAATCATTCCTCCCCAAGTCAGACTGCTATTGCCTGGATGGGTTTATATCGATAGTAGGTCAGTGCTCATAATGTTCTGGCTGATCAGTGTACATGCTTGGTTGGTTGGTTTGGGGAGTAAAGGGACCAAACTACAGGGTCATCAGCCCCCCTTGTACATGCAAAACACCCACGTTTCAGACATATCGTATCCCTGCAGAGGAAGGGCCTCCTGTAAAAGCTGCCATGTCAACCATCACCAGCTCCCGTGAACTGCAATTGTCCGTGTAACACATCTTTCAATTTCAAAATTCCCCTGGCCTCCATCTCCACTAGTATCTGCCTCACACACTATAGTCCTATTGCCAGAAACTTAATTCTACATGACCAAAATGAAAACTGCCTATTTCTGAGCTCAAACATAACCCTAATGTTGATGCTAGTCATAAAATATCAAACAAAAATCACCATTATTAGGACACAGCTGCCAACTGTGATAAACTAACGTTTATCCAATAATTTTTATTTCCTGGCACAATCACTTTTTTACATTAGTGGTTTCAACAGTTTCAAATGCATGTTCAGATGTCTATTACCTATATAGTGATAGTACAAAAATAACTGTGCCAGGAAACACAAACTGATTCAACCAGTATTACCAATCACAAATGCCTTCACATGACTATAAAATCATATTTCTGAAGTTTCTTTTCCTGTTATTGGACAAGTACTTTCACTTAGCTTTGTGAAAGAAGTTTGGATGAGGATTTTTTTTTTAAATAAAAATGTCATGATATTTTTTTAACTTTTATTTTTTAACTTGTAGTACATCAGAATCAAGACTTAGTGATTCACATATACACAAAAAGGCTATTTCAAATAAAAGCTCACGTCATATTCCAGACAATCAATAAAGACCCTATAAAAGAAAAGCTACTATCTATCAGTCCGTCCTTTCTTAAAAATCCATCATGCAGTCACAATTTCAGGAGTAGTACTCCTATTATTCAAGTTATTGCTACCACCTGCAAGTACAGAATCTGATATGTCTTCTGCAACAGTCTTCAACACTCCTGCAGCACGACTTCCCCTTCCAGCAGATGGACCTAAACCAAAATCATGAATGAACTTAAATGTAAAAATTGCTCTTTGTAGAAACATTTACATTAAAATTTACTGAACAGTCAATGTAAATAAGAACATTTACTCCCACATATATATAATAGAGGGAAACATTTCACGTGGGAAAAATATATCTAAAAACAAAGAAGATGTGACTTACCAAACGAAAGCGCTGGCAGGTTGATAGACACACAAACATACACACAAAATTCAAGCTTTCGCAACCAACAGTTGCTTCATCAGGAAAGAGGGAAGGAGAGAGAAAGACGAAAGGATGTGGGTTTTAAGGGAGAGGGTAAGGAGTCATTCCAATCCCGGGAGCGGAAAGACTTACCTTAGGGGGAAAAAAAGGACAGGTATACACTCGCATACACACACATATCCATCCGTACATACACAGACACAAGCAGACATTTCAAATGTCTGCTTGTGTACAATTTAGAGACTGTTGATGGAGTTCAAGAAGAAATATGGGAGTTCTAAAATACAGTCTAATTAATATCCTTTTTTTAAAATTATTATCTTCATCTTCTGAACCTGATCTTTTTTTTTTTTTAATATCTCCTGCCACCTGTACATATCTATCACTTGCAATATCATTTCATCTATAGCTAAAAACACTCTCCTTCCACCAAAAGCACAGAGTCACACTCATACAGAGCTAAATCATCACAGCAGTATGAACATTCAAGAGCTTTTAATGGTTTCTTAACAGTCAACAAAAATTTACGAGGTTCTGTTGTGTTGTTATCAAATTTCCAACTTTGACATATCCTTTCATATACCTCTGACTTGAGAATCCCATTATTTTGAGACAACAATTTGACTGTGACAGGGGACTGGAAGAGAAGGAGAAGTAGTGATAAAATATGAAATTGGGGAAAGGAATGAAAAATGAAGCTGCCAGGTAAAATTTTGGACAAAGCACAATTTAATCATTGCTAACCCTTGGTTTCATTAACCATGAAAGGAAGCTGTAGGTGTGGAAAGGAGCTGGACACACAACAGATGGTTTCAGATAATTATAAAACGCAATCTTGTCAGCAGTTCACATGTTGAGAGACATGGCATAGTAAAATTATATACCTCATAATTTAGCAGCAACCTTCCACAAGTATGGTTTAAAAAAGTTTCTTTAGTTCAAACCATTACCAGTTTCGGATTCCTACAGATCCAGCCTCAGACGCCTTCTTACAGCTTTCCTTTCTTTCCTAATGAAACCTTGTTGTGTGTTCATTACTTAGTGCACAACATTAGCAACAAAAACAAAATGTGGTCCCAGCAGGAAAGAAAGGAAAGCTGTAAGAAGCTGTCTGAAGATAGTTTTGTAAGAATCCAAAACATGTAATGGTTTGAGTTAAATAAACTTTCTTAAGCCATACTTGTGGCTGGTTGCTGCTTAAATTATAAACCTTGTAAGATTATATAATGGCAAGACACAGAGTTTGAGGAAAAAAATAGGCTTCAGAACATTTCCAGAAGCAAATATGGACCATGGTCAAAATTTATTGGTTATGAACTATAGAATAAAAGGGAAGAAGTTGCACAAAGTCAGTAAGTTAAGGAGATGGGACATGACTAAATTCAAAGATCATTGGTAGTCAAGAATTTCAAAGGCAGCATTAGACAACAATTGAAAAACAGGGTAAAGGAAAAGAACAGAAGAAGACTGGGTCACCTTGAGAGATGAAATAGTGAAGGCAGACAAGGCTCAAATAGCCAAAAGACAAGGCCTAGTAGAAATCCTTTGATAACACAAGAGGCACTGAATTTAATTGATGAAGGGAGGAAACACAAAAATTCGGTAAATAAAGCAGGCAAAAAGGGGACAGAGACAACTAAAACATGAAACTGGCAGAAAGTGCACAATGGCAAAGTAGGCATGGCTACAGAAGAAATGCAAATCTGTTGAAACATGCTTAACAATGAGAAAGATAGATGATGCCTACTGGGAAATTAAAGAAATCTTCCAAGAGAAGCAGCTGTATCACAAGAGATCAGTTGGCAAGCCAGTACAAAGCACGGAATGGAAAGCTGGTACTATGTGTCTGTCATGCAACAGCAAGGCCACTATGCTGCAATGTCTGTCATCAATGACTTCTCCGGCAGCCGGTATGAGGAGCCAGCAGACCATCACAAGAGCCTGGCCACTGGCATCAAGGAGGAGATAAAAACTGGCTCGCAAGTCACTGCGACACACTTTGAATCATGCTACGCTGAAGTCTCTACCGTGCTTATACCTTACTTCCATGACCTGGCTCTCTACTGTATTTTTACTGGACTATATTTTGGATTGCTTGACACTGGGCGACCCGGATTATGATAATCAAAATAAAATGGGAGAAATCAGAGCTCACATGGAAAGATTTAAGTTTTTGTTTCTCCCGCATGCTCTTCGAGAGTGGAACAGTAGGGAAGTAGTTTAAAGGTGGTTTGATGAACCCTCTGCCAGGCAGTTAATTGTGAACTGCAGTGCAGTCATGTAGATGTAGATGTATTCCAGTGCACGAAGCCAGGGTAGCATTCACCACAACCATTCACACCATTTCAGCCAAAAGACAAAGGCTGTGACTCAAACTACAGATGCCTGGCGCTCCAATTTTGGGTGAGTAACATAACCAACATTGCTTAACAGAGTGCTTTTCTGTTATCTACTATACCCCAAATAATGACAATATTATGAAAAGGATGCTTGCTACTCAACATATAGTGGAGATACTGAGTCACAAATAGGCACAACAAAAAAGCTGCCATCAAGTAAGCTTTTGGCCAAAAAGGCCTTCATTATAAATAAATAAACACACACACACACACACACACACACACACACACACACACACACACACACACACACACACGGCCAGAGCCTCTGGCTACTGAGGCCAGACTCAATACAGCAAATAATGTGTCTACCACAAAAATTACATCCTCACAATAAACCTGAGTTAGATTTGTCTGAGATCCATAGTTTGCTCTCTAAGCATTAGAAAACCCTTGTTCTAGCAGCTTGGCTCAAATTCTCCCATTATTGCAAGAAGTCACATCAATCGTATGCTGCGTGGGCAGCCGATCTCAAAGGGGTGACTTGTATGTGACGATTTTTGTGCGAAAATCAAAATTGTAAACAATCCTATGCTGAGTCATTAGTGGATGATGTAATAATTACACATGGACTCAATAACAAAGTTTGTGTACAGGCTTTGAAATTAATTGAAGAAATGTTAACAATAGCAAAAACATTTGAAATGTCAGCTGCAGCACAGCCCAATTTGGAGAAATCAACATGGCCTCTACAAAAGAGCTTAAAATATCAAATGCAGAACAGCAAAATTTTGCTGAAAGTGAAGTAAATACTAAATGACACTCATGCACTCCCTCCCACCTCAGTTGCATTCATCACACACTCCCTCTATTGTGAACACGAAATGGTGCTACAAATGGGATTAAAATTAACTAAAAGAAAGACACCGAGAAATGTGACTGGCTGACCACTTACAAAAAACATAGGTGAGCCAGTCAGCCTGTTAACACGTTAAAGAACATCTCCCTAAAATTTTTGGAAACATGTTGGATGCATCACAAAACCTTAAATCTCTCACCATATTCGTTTGAATGATACCTGAAATAGAGGGCAGATCTGTCAGCAAAACTGCCACTGCCCACTGGTCGGAAAATGAAACACAGTCTAACAGAATGGGGTGCACAGCGATCTGTATGCCACAATCACCACACACTGGAGGGTCCTCTCACCAGAGCAAGAAGGTATGCAACATAGGGCAGTGGTCTATGAGAAGACGACTAAGGAGCAACTCATCTCATCGATTTGGCTGGAAGGTGCTATGCCATGGCCGCATTGTGGGCTTTATTAGATGCAGCTTATTGTCTGCCACTGCCGGCCACTCATCCTCCCATCAATGCAAGACTCTATCTCAATAGCAAGGCAATAGCATGCAGGGGGAGGGCACACCAAGCTAAATGAGCATTGTGACACACCTTCTTCGCTACTAAATCTGCTCTTTCATTCCCCACATTACTCAGTGTCCTGGCACCCAACAGACAGACAACCCCTTCCACAGTAATTGTAGCTGGAGGAGAGCATCCTGGATATTCTGGACTACCTTATCTGTTGGGTACAAGTGTTGTATAGAGTGAAGGGCACACTCAAAATTGGAACAGGCAAGGAATTTAATACTCGAATCATGTCTCGTAAGCTCAAGTACCAACAAGATCTCATACAATTCTGCATCGAAGACAGCAAAGTCTTGAGGCAGTGGGACCTTGAGGACACAATCAGGGAGAACAACAGAGCCACCTTGTTTCGATCCATCCATAAAGACAGTTGTAAAGGTGTGCAGCTCCGTTATAATGTCCTTAAATAATGTATTAAAAACATATGCAGGAGTGCAACCTCTCCTGTACTGCACTAAGCCTGTAACTACTCTGGGCCTTTGCAGTAACAAGGGTGACAGATGGTTAAAATTCCTGGATCTGTGGTTGTTCCTGCTCCACACTAAGGGACTGCAGCATACGCCGCATGCACATTCCAGATGGGCTCATGGATGACTGGAGAAAAGGTGGCCCAGAGGTGGACATGTAGCTGTATGGTATGCTGGTGTATTCAGGCTGCCAGGAACTCACATGCCTAACACACCATGAGGAGTTGCCATCTGACTGTAAGTTGTGATGCACCAGCCACAGCACATCCCCTCATAGTGATGATGGATAGCGTCAATCATCTTCAGATAAGAAGACCTTGCTGATCCATACACTGTGCACCGATAGCCTAGCTGCGAAAGTATGAAAGCCCTATAAAATTGGAGCAGGCACTTTATGACATTCAGAGCCTTCAGGGTTCTGACTTTCTGGTCTCTCAGGTGTGGCAGCCACAATTTCGTGTCAAAAATAAGGCCCAGAAACCTCACTGAGTCTTTAAAACGTAGAACAGTGTCCCTCATATCCAAGTTAGGTAAATTAAAAATGGACACACACACACAAACACACACACACACACACACACACACACACACACACAAAAATCGTGTGGGAGGCAGTCATGAAAGTCGCACTGATTAAGTTACTCTAGAATACTGTCTCTCCAAGTAGTGTCGTATGCCTTACTGATGTCAAATAGAATACTGAGACAGCAATGTCTACAAAGGAAAGCTTGCTGAACAGCTGCCTCTAGCAGGTCAGTTTGTCGACAGTGGACTGAAATCTTCATAATGCACATTGAGTCCAGCTAAGAAGTTGCCTTGTCTCTAACACCCAGACCAGATGACAATCATTTGCTCAAGGGTCTTCTGAGATAGCTTGTTAAGGTAATACTCTGGTAACTATTGGGACACATGCAATCCCTTCCTAGTATAAGGAGAGGGATCAAAACTGCATCTCTCCAAGACTGGCAAAGTGACTTGTCTGCTACATCAAATTAAAACATTCAAGGGGGATATCCTTTGACACTGCACACAAATGTTGAAACTTTCAGTAACAGATCTGGTTGTGACTGGATGCAGTATCATAAGTCTCAGACAGTGCCAGTTACAGTTCCCACAGGGAGAAAGGGGAGTTGTAATATTTAGAACCGTTCGATCTGAAATCCACCTTGCACATTTTTACAGTTGCACTGTAGCTGTGACACCCAGGATCCTGGTTGCCACTGACAGTAGTCTTTGCAAAGTGCTCTGCCATCATCTGAGCAACGTCTCCAGGTGTTGTTTGGAGATACCCTTATTTCAGCACTGACAATACTGGTAAACGACTGTGTATACCAGAAATCATCAGGATGGCTCCCTATGCTCCCGTAGAACAAGTGGATCAGTTGATGGAACGCTTTCCATGGGCTTTTCTTGCTCTCCTTAATTACACATCAAGGCTTGGCTGCCCTGACTCTAAAGGCTGAGCTGTCAGCTGTTGGGCAGCATTTAAACTGTCAAAGAGCTGCACACCTATCCCAGATTGATGAACAGCACTCATCAGTGCACCAAGGTACAGACTGCTTTCTAATATGACTGAAGACTTTGGGATCAATATGTTCAAAATGGCTCTGAGCACTATGGGACTCAACTTCTGATGTCATCAGTCCCCTAGAACTTAGAACTACTTAAACCTAACTAACCTAAGGACATCACACACATCCACGCCCGAGGCAGGATTCGAACCTGCGACCGTAGCGGTCCCGCGGTTCCAGACTGTAGTGCCTAGAACTGTACGGCCACTCCAGCCGGCGATCAATAAGTCAGCGGCATGATGGATCCACTTGTGTGATGTAGTCCACCCATTCCTAGACCTTGACATGGTGTTCAAACACAGCCAGCTGGCTGAACAGCATCTAGTTAGCCCTGCTGACCATCCATTTCAGTGGCGTCTGTTCAAGCAATCCTCCATACAGTAGGTGGATCCACAGGGGGAAGTGGTCACTGGAATTAAGGTTATCAGTTTGTCTCCTCTGGGCTGAGTCTGAAAGGGCAGGAGAGCAGAAGAAGAGGTCGATGGTTGAGGACAAGTCAGTAGCAACTGTGATGTGAGTGGAACTGCCTGTATTCAGGATGCACCGCTCCTGAGACATCATGAGGTTCTCTGAGACTCAACCCCGTGGGCAAGTATACCTCAAGCCCCATAATACATTATGGGTATTGAAGTCTCCCAGTAAGAGAAATGGTCAGGGGAAATTGTCTATAAGAGTCTATCACATAATGTGGAGGTTTGTTTCCTATCTCAATTGGGGCTGATTCTTTCTTTGGCCTTTGGTGTTTTTGTCTGGGGAGATTTTGCAGCCACAGTTGTAGAGGTTGTAGTGGCAGTGCTGAACGGTGGATCAGTCTGAACCTGAGGAGGGGTAGGGAGTTCCACAACTTTGGCAACCATGGCCTTGTCTGATGTTCTGGGAGGAGGTACAGACTTTGGAGTGGTTGCAGCAAAACCAGTGCAATGACAAATGCAGGCACTAGTGCTAACACTAGCAACCTCCATTTGTGTAGCAGCATCGGTCTTCTGAACTGGCTGTTTAAGGACAGACATAAAGGAGATAACGAACACTAGGGGCTGCATGGCCTCACTATATGAGATACAATAAGTAGTTTTGATCTCCTGTATCTTCCTTTCTTCAAGACATTAAAGTCCCTACTCCAGACAGTGTGACCCCCAGAGCAGTTTACACACTTTAGAGGAAATGACCAACCAACCCCTCAGCCACCACATTTGCCACAGGTGGTTTTTTCCCCTTACATCCTATGGTGGTGTCCCCAAGTGCGGGCAAGTAAAACAGCGCATGGGGTTGGGAAATAAGGTCACACACTGAGGTGAAGGAAACCTGCCTCAACTTGCTGTGGAAATTTCGTGCTGCTGAAAGTCAGTACAAATGAGTCTGATTTCACAAGATTGCCATCCACCCTTTTTGTTATGTTTTGCACATCAACAATTCCTTCCTGAGACCTCTCAGTTTTCAGTTCTTATTGGGGAATGTCAACCAGATCTCTGCGAATGACAACACCTTTGCTGTAGTTGAAGGTGTTTTGCAGTTTGCTTTCAATTGCATATACCCCTCGAGGCACTGAGATTTCTGGATGTACTTCACTTGTTGGGAATTACTTGTTTCTACCAACAGAGTCCCATTTCAAGGCACTTCAAAGATCTGAAAGTGCTAACAATGTCCTATAAACCTTTTTGTATGTAAAGACTTTCTCAAAGCTACCCTCTTTCCATTTAACTATAAGAAACACTTTCTGGCCACCAGCACGTGTTCTGTTAATAGAGATTGAAAGACACTCCGTAAACACCAAGCCTGGAGGACTGGCAACAAGAGCCCTCTTGTTTGATTGTCCACCCTTTCCACTGAGAGGAGGAAGAGAAAATTTTGAAGGATCCGTCCCAGACCCATGAGCAGCTAGAGAAACAAAAGTCCACCTAGACAAAGCCCCACATGCCTAGGTAAACTCTATACAACTAAGGTGCAGCATGTTACCCAGAGGTCGCCTGTTAACGGCTGTCCCACTTCAACAACAATGTGTCTCATCAGTGCACAGCACACGAGATAGAGGGTTTTTGTATAGAGGTTTTTACCATCCTCGGAATCCAGGCGTTTGAGCCAAGATGCCCGTTCCCTGTGATACACAATGTTTCACTGCCACTCTACATAGTGGTCATTGAAGCATGCCCAGAGCTAACGATGACAAGGACTGGTGGTACTTACCAGTCCCCAGCTCATGAACCCCAGGGTCACCAAGCTCGTAGCCAGGAAATGAATGATAAGCCCCTAAGAGCTTCGTCTTTGTCATTCAACTCAGGCTTCAAACCCTAGCATCCATTTATGGACAAAACTGAAAAAATGAAACAGCGGTGGTTCGTATTTGACTCGCAGCCTTCATGTAACCATTCTACCATCCATCCTTGCTATAACAACAGCAGGAAGCAATACCCAGAGTGCCCAGTTATGTTCACTCTGTGGCCATCTAGGGAAATGCACTGTGCACAGTGCTGTAAACAAGTAAACGTGATGGAACTTTACAAAAGCGAAATTGCATTGCACAGATGACACTGCACCAGCATGAACATGTTTTAGCCTCAGCTGAAACCTTTCACAGAGCAACTGCGAAAGTTCTCTCTATCATTAACACTTAACAACCAATTAATAAAATTTCTTGTTTAAACCAATTCACCAATTCCTATTATAAATGAGGAAACCTATGCTTCATTTGGTTCTCTGTCTCTTCAGCTGACATAACAAGGTTATAGTCCTACAGCAAGCACCGATTACTTCTGAGCACTAAATGCACAGTAACAGTACAAAAAGTCAGTTGTCTCATTACTTTCTTAGCTGTGCCATCAAGTCATCAAGTACAAGACATTTTTGAGATGGATGGTTTTTCATATTTTCTTTGTAAAATAGTAGGTGACAGCAACATTGTAACAGCAGTCGTACCACTCAATCTCCATTCACTGTGCACTGAAATTTCAGAACTATTTGTGTTGTGTCGGTAGCTGGGCCGACACCGTGAAGTTTAGATGGCTGAAAAGGAATGCTAGACTAACGCTGTAGCCGATAGGGCACGCAAGGCTAAAGCAGACGGGCGTGAAGTCTGGAACATGAGAACTTATAAATGAATAAGAAGAAAAGTATGTAGATGCTTATTACTTATCTTTTATTTAGTCCTTGGAATACATCTCTCTTGAATACTCGTAAGCTATAGGCACTGATACAAATGGCGCCTTGCTAGTTCGTTGCCATTAACTTAGCTGATGGCTATTCTGTCTCTCGGCTAATGAGAGAGAAAGGCTTCGTACAACTGGGCGGTAGCTAGGTTCTCGTACAACTGGGCGGTAGCTAGGTTCTCGTACAACTGGGGCGAGTGCTCTCTCGTATCACGAGACCTGCCTTGGTGGTGGCGCTAGGTCTGCGATTACACAGTGGCGACACGCGGGTCCGACATGTACTAAATGGACCGCGGCCGATTTAAGCTACCACCTAGCAAGTGTGGTGTCTGGCGGTGACACCACAATTTGCACCACACTTAGGGTGTGCAAATAATTATGTAGCTCACATTCAGCTAAAGTCTTCTGCAGGATGTCTCTACTTTAGAGCTAGACCAGTGTCAGTTGCATTGCAAGATTATCTCAAGTTGAAATTAGTTTGTCTGGTGCAACAAGACAACCTTACAGTTGTCACATCCAGTTAATGGGCAAAACCGTTGGTAGTGATATGAAAACTAAATGGCTCCATTGGTGACTTTAAATAAACTATGTAAGCACAATCAGAAAGTAATGTCTATGCCATTCCACAGACAAGAGAACTGATGTCAAGACTATCAGATGGGCAGTACTTTCAAAAACCGACCTTTCTGACGCTAATTTGCGTCTGCTACTAGATGAACAGTCCAACCAATTCATAGCCATCAACACTACATTGAAATTGTACAGATACAACAGACTGCCTTGTGGAATTGCTAGGGTGCTAACAATTTTCAAACGATTTTTTTGAAGCAACTATTTCAAAACATTTAGAACAAAATATATTACTGCACTATACATTAGCAAGTAGCACTACAGGGGGACAACATCTTGCAAACTTATGTCTACTGTTCCAGAGACTCCAACAAAATGGACTGAAGCATAAACAACAAAAGAGTGAATTCTTTCAAGATCAAGTGGAGTACTTCTGCTGCATATTGAGTTGTAAAGGACTTCAACTAACTCGGCAGCATGTGGAAGCCATAGAAAAATCCAGGTGCCTATGAACTTAAAAGCCCTTCAGTCATCTCTTTGTATAAATTATCATGCAAAATGTATGCCAAATACCACCTAGACTGCCAGAGCCCTTAATAAACTATGTAAGAAAGATCTAAAATAGGAATGCTCACATCAGTCTCAGGAGACTCTTCACAAGTTAAAACGTTTATTATTCGCTCCTCATCTGGTAATCAATGATCCATCAAAAACACCTTACCCTTGCAAGCATGGCATCAAGGCCATTCTGTCTTATTTAAAGCGATGATGGGTGTGAACAGCTAATCCCTTATGTCTCCAAAACACTGACTTCAGCCCAGATCACTCTCAAATAAATCAACAACAAAAATAAAAAAAATTAAAAAATCTCTGGCTATCATATTTGGCATCCAAAAATTCCACATATTTCTTTACAGGACAAAATTTCACCTCATAACAGACCATAAACCATTAATTTCCTTCCTGAGTCCTAAGAACTGCCTTCCGTAAAAAAACGACATGCCTACAATGCTGGGCCCTCTTCCTCAAAAATGACAATCATTCAATTCAGTATCAGCCAACAGTACAACATGCCAACACAATGCCCTATCCAGACCACCTATGGGACCAGATCTCACATCTGGCTCTTGGAAAACACTGTGCTTGCAAATACACTCCTGGAAATGGAAAAAAGAACACATTGACACCGGCATGTCAGACCCACCATACTTGCTCTGGACACTGCGAGAGGGCTGTACAAGCAATGATCACACCCACGGCACAGCGGACACACCAGGAACCGCGGTGTTGGCCGTCGAATGGCGCTAGCTGCGCAGCATTTGTGCAGCGCCGCCGTCAGTGTCAGCCAGTTTGCCGTGGCATACGGAGCTCCATCGCAGTCTTTAACACTGGTAGCATGCCGCGACAGCTTGGACGTGAACCGTATGTGCAATTGACGGACTTTGAGCGAGGGCGTATAGTGGGTATGCGGGAGGCCGGGTGGACATACCGCCGAATTGCTCAACACGTGGGGCGTGAGGTCTCCACAGTACATCGATGTTGTCGCCAGTGGTCGGCGGAAGGTGCACGTGCCCGTCGACCTGGGACCGGACCGCAGCGACGCACGGATGCACGCCAAGATCGTAGGATCCTACGCAGTGCCGTAGGGGACCGCACCGCCACTTCCCAGCAAATTAGGGACACTGTTGCTCCTGGGGTATCGGCGAGTACCATTCGCAACCGTCTCCATGAAGCTGGGCTACGGTCCCGCACACCGTTAGGCCGTCTTCCCCTCACGCCCCAACATCGTGCAGCCCGCCTCCAGTGCTGTCGCGACAGGCGTGAATGGAGGGACGAATTGAGACGTGTCGTCTTCAGCGATGAGAGTCGCTTCTGCCTTGGTGCCAATGATGGTCGTATGCGTGTTTGGCGCCGTGCAGGTGAGCGCCACAATCAGGACTGCATACGACCGAGGCACACAGGGCCAACACCCGACATCATGGTGTGGGGAGCGATCTCCTACACTGGCCGTACACCACTGGTGATCGTCGAGGGGACACTGAATAGTGCACGGTACATCCAAACCGTCATCGAACCAATCGTTCTACCATTCCTAGACCGGACAGGGAATTTGCTGTTCCAACAGGACAATGCACGTCCGCATGTATCCCGTGCCACCCAACGTGCTCTAGAAGGTGTAAGTCAACTACCCTGGCCAGCAAGATCTCCGGATCTGTCCCCCATTGAGCATGTTTGGGACTGGATGAAGCGTTGTCTCACGCGGTCTGCACGTCCAGCACGAACGCTGGTCCAACTGAGGCGCCAGGTGGAAATGGCATGGCAAGCCGTTCCACAGGACTACATCCAGCATCTCTACGATCGTCTCCATGGGAGAATAGCAGCCTGCATTGCTGCGAAAGGTGGATATACACTGTACTAGTGCCGACATTGTGCATGCTCTGTTGCCTGTGTCTATGTGCCTGTGCCTCTGTCAGTGTGATCATGTGATGTATCTGACCCCAGGAATGTGTCAATAAAGTTTCCCCTTCCTGGGACAATGAATTCACGGTGTTCTTATTTCAATTTCCAGGAGTGTAGATGACACGTTACAGAACTACCTATAAGCGTACCCTGTAACTGCACTGTACTTGTAAAGGATACAGCGAGGAACCAACCCTCAAACAAATTATGACATTCCTTCAAGGAAATCTGGACATATTTTTTCCATAAAAAACAGGATCCAGATGGTACAGAGAGTACTGACAATGACTCCCAGATGGTCAAACCACCCCACCCCCACCCCCCAACTGCATTAGGTTGTCGTCGTCATTGACGCTATTGAAGAAGAGGAAGAGGAAGAGGAAGAGGAAGAGGAAGAATTAGCAGTAGTTCCTGTCTTCATCATCGTTGTCGTTGTCGTCATCGGTGGGTGGGTGGGTGCGTGGGTGGTTGGTTGGTTGTGAGTTAAGACACAAATGTAGGCCAATGATGAAAGCACGTAGAAGTGGTAAAATCAAGGCACTGAAGCCAAAACTGATGCCAGAGCTGAGAAATAATTTAAGGAGAAGTAAAAATACATGGATCCAACTGGTACATAGGTCACAGCAGACACCTGGTCTCCCAGAACTCATCTGTGGTGAGAGAAACTACACCAGCATCTGACTCCCCCCACCAACACTTAAGAGCAAAGACAGTTGCAGAGTAAAGAATGCCTTCAAGTCAGAAGTACCACAAAAGTAAAAGTGAGAAGGCTAGAAATGTAATGGACTCAGTTAGCCTATCAACAATGTAACAATAATCAAGGCAGCAGGTGGGTGGGCCCAAGCAAGTGTCGCTGGGGTTCTGCATGTGATGGCAGCCATCCCACCCACAACCCTCCCACCCTATACCCATTAAAGTCAGTGCATTTGAGGGGGAACAGCACTAACTATTCAATGGTGTGCTATTCCTAAAACAGAAAATATGGTGCAGCAGAAAAAGGGCAAACCACATCTAAAGCAATTAAACCAAGGCTAAAAGTGGGATGATGGTGACAGCTGGCAAGGGAGGTAGGGTCAAGAGGCTCCCACACCCGATATATGGCAGGAATGTTGTAACCCCAACCACTGCTGTCTCCGTCCCGAAGGTATTATTAAAATTTTTATGTCAGAGTAAAAACCACTTTCACAGAGAAAATGGAGAAACAGTTCTACAGTATGCAAGTCATCCTTTGATATTAGAGGTAAGGAATCCAGAAGACCATGCTTAGCATGGAGAGCCAGAAGAAAGTGGCATTCCACCAGGATGTGAGCAACTGACTGTAAGGCTCCATAACCACAACAAGGGTGTGGCTTGTTACGTAAAACTACGGGTTAGTCTAGTATCACCGATGTGGAGGTGACATAGGACAGCGGATTCCTTCCAGAAGGAATGGAAAGGAAGAACATTAGTGTTGAATGTCCCATCAACATCATAGTCATTAGAAATGGAGCACAAGCTTGGATTAGAGAGGATGGGGAAGGAAATTGACCATGCCCTTTCAGAATAATCGATTCAGGGAAATCATGCAAAACCTAACTCTGAATGGTTGAATGGGGATTTGAACTGTCATCCTCTCAAAAGTGAGTAGGAACAGAAGGAAGAGTGCTAAGTAGCACAATTCTCCTTAATAGTGTGGAATTTATTAAAGGGGACAGTAGTCCACCAGATGCTGTTCCATTTATGAATGAGCAAAGATCTTATTTGCACTTGCAAAGCCACACCTGGAATTGTCAAAGTGCATGTTGGGCGAGTAATTGCTTCTCTAGCCAAATGGTTGGCCACTTCATTGCCTGAGATACCTACATGATTTGGAATACACAGAAAGACAACCGAGCAGGCAGTATAACCAAGGTCTGAGAGAAGGTGTAACATGGATTGATGGCCTGTAGCCTGCTCATTGAGTCACTTCAAATTTAAAGGAAGTCTGTTTGATAAAATGTAGGGCTCTGTTAATGGCTATCAGCTTCAGTGTAAGAACACTAAACATTCCCAGCAATGAATGTTTTTCCTGACCAGTGGGCGATATAAACGCTTATCCCATTCTAATTACAGTTTTAGTGCCATGAGTGAAAATGACAGTGGCACCATGATACTCTAGAGGAACTGAAAGGAACAAATGCTGAAAGGTCATGGGTAAGACAGACTTTAGGACATTGAAACGGATGGATCCCATTCATGGTCTGGGTTGTGCAGATAAGAATGGAGCGCACATTCTGGACAAGGTATCTCACCTGAGTGTGGGTATCATGAAGTTGATGCCCCCCATATACAAAAAGCATGTGATAAGTTGGATAATTAGGAAATTGTCTGATGTTGACTGAATAAGAGAGCAAGAATTGGTACAGTGGGAAATGAAGGGGAAAGACTAATGCTTCAGCAAGGAGACAGTCTAAGGGGTTAGTCTTTAAGGTGCCAGTTGCCAGTCTTACTCCATGTTGATGGCCTGAGTCCTACAATTTCAAAGATGAAGGTGCCTATGAGACCAGCATATGGTAAAAACAGAATAGAGTAGTGCAATCCACACGCCAAGAGGTGTGGGCAAGGAAGTGGAGAGCATTAAGGTTCCACATGCAGCTGGTCTTTAGTTGACGAATATGGAGCAGCCAAGTCAGCTTTTTATCAAACAGAAGCCCCAAATATCAGGACTGTGCAACAATGTCCACATGCTTGCTACTCAAGTAGAGTTCTGGGTAGGGAGGACCTGTGGTACAACTACAGACATTTGCTTTGCAAGAAAGAATTGACAGTAATGGGGAAGTGTCCAAGAGGAGACCCTTCGGATGCCTAATGGAGGTCTATAGCCCCCTCATGGCAATGATCAAGAGTGTAAAACATAGCACAGTCCTGCAGAATGCCATTCCCCTGTACCCACTGGAAGCCGAGTGATGTACCAAGTCTAACTTGAAGCAAATGGTGTGGGAAAAAAAAGAAAACTGAATAGAAGTCAGTAGGGAGCCTCAACAGCCCCAGTCATGAAGGGTGAGTAAAATGTGAAGGTGCCAAGCTGGGTCATATGCCTCAGATAGGTCATAACAGACTGCTATGATGTGTTGGCATTCAGGAAAAGCATACTGGATCACTGTTTCCAACATAACCAGATGGTAGATTTAGGATTGTCCCTCCTGGAAACCACACTGATGGGGTCAAAAGGCTCTGCGATTCAAGAACCTGGCACAATCAGTGGGCTATCATCCTTTCAAGAAGTTTGCAGAGCACATTGGTCAGGTTAACTGGCTGGTACCTGTCGATAGACACCGGGTCTTTGCCTGGCCAAAGGATTGAGACCATAATATTGTCTCGCCATAGTGAAGGAAAGACACCAAGCCAAACAAGGCTGAAGACCATGGGGAGATGGAGCCTTTGAGTAACATTCACATGTTGGATCATCTGATTATGAACTGAATCCGCAACCAGGGCTCTGCATTGTAACAAGCAAGAGCATTACCCAGTTCTGAATCAGTGAAATATTCGTTATATAATTCAGTGTGGCAGGTGGCAGAATTGGGAGGGGGGGGGGATAATGAAGGATAGTGAGAGGTCTTCTACTTGTCACTTATGCATTTGAAAGACCACTGGGGCTGTTACAATGTGGCGCTCAATGTTTTCAACAAGTCCTGGCACATTGCCACAAACACCCACCTGAAGGAAGAGAACCAGAACAGTTGTTGATCTTCAGTGGCCAAGAAGACTATGGAGCTTGGTCTACACCTAGAATGAGAAGAAATATGTCCCAAAGAATAAGACAGAGTGATCCCAGTATTACCTCTTACTGTGTTTAATAAGACAGCAAGCCTTAGTGTGAAGCTTCTTAAAAGTGAGGAGGGTGGTCAGTGAAGGATGCAGCTCGAGATTTTGCAGGATCTTTCAACAATCCTAAATAGCTGTTGCAATGCCTTTGGTCCACCAAGGTCTCTGCTGGCAGTAGAGGGGGCTTGCAGAAAGGGGAATAGAAGTTCCAGTAGCATCAAAGGACAGACATCCACCACGACCTCACCAATGCAACCTGACACAAATACACGAAGGTGACAGTTGGCTCTTTGAAGAGCTCTATTTGGTATAGCCTGTCAGGTGGTGACAAGGAAGTGACAGGATCACCAGAAAGGGGTCAGTGTCACAAAGATCATCACATAGCTACTGCTGCAGTGAAGCCACAATACTGGCAGAAGAGATTGTAAGGCTGATAGTTGAATAGGTGTCATGGGCAGCAATACAGCTGGTAGGAGTACTGCCATTGAGGAGGCACAGAACAAGATTGGAAAGAAGTTGGTTAATCAGAATTTCCTTACCACAGGGACCCCTCTACTCACTGGGGGTGTTTCCCACTGAAGTTCCCAAGCAACAGAAAAGGGGAAGAGAGTTGCTGGGTTAAGGAAGTTATCTCAAAGTAACTGCACTGCATGGAGGTAAATAAACTTCACAAATGTTGGTTGCACAGGTTGTTTGCATTCACACTGCTATTGTTTCCAACCAGGTACGGGGGGATTCCACTGACGACATCTATGCAAACCAATGTAATATTCACACAAACTATGTTGATACTCAGTGTGGTGGCTGTTGGGAGTGTCAGTTCATGGGAAATGCCTTTACAATGGCTCCCAACAGCCACCTCGCCGAGTGTCAACTTAGTCTGTGCATATAGTACAGACCCATTCAAATGCTCTCTCAGAGCCAGCATGTTTCTGACAGATTGTGCCATAAACTCGAAGAGTTGGGAAAGGGTCATCAGTGAATTGTGTTTTTTGGAGAGCAACACACATTGCAGAACAAGAGGAAATTAATTGTAGTTCCAGCAGGTGACAGTAATATTCACTGCAGTTTCATTGTATCATCACACTGAGGGTGTCACGGTACGTATAAAGAGACCATGTCCCAGGAGAGTTGAACAACATTAATGAACAACGAACATTGGTTTGGAGTTGGACAGAGTGGCGGGCATGGGCATGGGGTTGGGGGGGGGGGGGGGGGGGGAGGTGCTGTTGCCCCAGGAGTCACCGGAGTTTCTTCTCCTCCTCTTCCTCAACTTTCAGCAGTTGAGATTCTTGTGATGGCTTATCCACTGTTATCTGTAAATTTATGGGGAGAGGGTACCCAGGAGGGAGCCCTGCCACCAGTATATGCTGGAGGAAGAAGCTGTGTCTCTGGCTGGATGCAAGGATTGGTTCCTGAAGATGGTGCCACAGGAACCACAAAGGGGAGAGAGTGTCAGCTCCACGTTCAAGTTACTCATGCAACTAGCATATGTCACCACTGAGGAAATAAACTCACCATGTACTGCTAATGATCTAGCCACAGTTGTGGCAAAAGTCAACATTACTGAGACTGGATACAAATTATTACATTTTTTCTGAGCTTCAAAATATGACAGATAACCTCTGACCTTCGATTTATGAATTTCATATTTCTAGAGTAGGATGGCACACTTCACAAAATGGGGAGGGTGGTGGTTCTTGAAACTCACACAGACGTGTGGTAGCACACCAATGATTTCCTGTAAAGTAGTCAGCCACAGTCTGTAAATTGGGTCACGTGTACAGGAAGACATATGCCTGAAGCACTGATATTTAAAACATCAAAATGTGTGAAATGATTTAAAACACTATGTTGAGTATGGGAAATACTGCTTCTCATCACAGTTTTAAACATGAAATTGACCTTGCCTGGATGCGTATCCCCTCAAAAGTGAGGACGAATGCCCCAGGGTCTACCTTGTAGTCTGGTGGGGCTCAATGTACCAAGTACTTGTGTAGTTCTTTGTCTGTCTGCAGCACTGGGTCCAAATAAAAAATTAATCCCTGTAACACATTGATGTTCTTATTTGGTGTAATGGTCACAGATAAATCAACAAGTTGATTAAAAGAAACTGTTGCAAACCAAAAAAAATGAGTGGAGTAACTGTCTGCAAATCACTTGGTTTTGTTTTCATGCTGTGGAATAGCCAAGGAGGGATAAAGGTCCTAGGGTCTTAATGATCAGTGCTAAATTGCAGTCTGTTTGAAGAGACTACCAGAGCTTCAGGACCACAAGCTGATAACTTTGGTCATTTCATGACACACAATATCAACCATGATACCACCTACTCCAAACAAAGGCTCTCCCTACAAGTGCCACCCAGCAAAGGCCTCCAGGCGTGATGGCCACAGCCCGAAGTCTCGGTGCCGCCAAATGGACAGATAGCTATTCCTCAGCATGCACGTGGAGGTGACAGTTCAGGCACCAAAAGTGTGATCCCTGTGTTGTCAGGTGTTACCACTGTACAGCTAGCTGATGATATCCCCCCCCCCCCCCCCCCCCACACACACACACACACGGGCAGGCTACAATGCTGGGTACTGGTTGACCAACCATGCAGGAGCTGCACAACCTGTAAAAAATTTTGAAAAATGTTGAGTTCAAACCCAAATGTAAGGAATGAACACAAATTAACCAAAATATGTGGTGTAAAAGAAGGGAACAAGGTGGGAAAATCATCCCAACATCCCACACAGTACTTAGGAAGTCAGTGGGGGATCTATCCTAGAGTATATAGTCAGAGAGTAAAATTGCTGCAGAGGAGAAGAAGAAGAAGAAGAAGAAGAAGAAGAAGAAGAAGAAGAAGAAATGTGATGGTTTGGGGCTCCATGCTCACGACATATGTACTAAAAAAAAGTGTTTTGCGGCTGGAGATAGCAACAAAAGTAAAAGAAGAGTAATACTATTTATTACAGTGATGATCAAGGAATTAAGATTAGGAAATCAGACACTAAAATCAGTTAGTGATTTTTTGCTGTTTGAGCAAAAAATAAATGACAATGGCCAAAATATGTAGGATATAAATGCAGATAGGCAATATCAGGTACAGTGTTTCTGAAAAAGGGAAATTTGTTAACACTAAAAATTAATTTAAGTGTTATGATGTCATTTTTAGAGGTATTTTCCTGCAACAGTAGAGAAATTTGGACAATGAACAGTTCATACAACAAAAAGCTTTTGAAAAGTGGCGAAAGGTCTTGCTATGAAATTAGTCTCACTTATTTAGAAGACACCCCATGAAGCACAGACCTTGCCGAGGCGGGTTGGCTTGGGTGCCTCAAGGATACAGATAGCCAACCTGTAGATGGAACCACAATGGAGGGATATATGTACAGAGGCCTGAGTAACCAGTGGTTCCTGAAGTTGGGCAGAAGCCTTTCCAGTAGTTACAAAGGCAACAGGCTGGAAGATTGATCTGGCCTTGCAATATTATCTAATGTGGTCTTGCTATGCTGGTACTGCAGACATCTGAAACTAAGGGGAAACTACATTCATCATTTCTTTTCCTGAGGGCATGCAACTTTACTCTATGGCTTCATACTGATGGCATCCTATTGGGTAAAATATTCCGGAGGTGGAACAACCCTCATTAGGATCTCTGGAGGAGGACTACTCAGGAGGACGTCGTCATAAAAAACAAAACTGGTATTCTGTGGGTTGGATGGTTGGTTGGTTGTTTGAGGTTTAAGGGACCAAACAGCAAGGTCATCAGTCCCTTGTTTCAAATATGCTCCATTCCGCTAATGGGACATCTCAGGAAAGTCAGAACAATAAAATGGAAAAAGGTAAAAACGTAAAAGGGCAGTCATGTTGTCATTGGTAAAAAACAAAATGAGGGAAGTCGGCAAGAGAACGAACCCAACACTATGCTGAAGCCGCATAGGCAAGCCCACCTGTGACTTAAAAGGTGCAACCGCTAGAATGTAGAAATACGTATGGGAAAAGGAGACTAACCAATCCTTAAAAAAAAGGTAAAAACAGAGTAAAAGGGGAAGAGAAGAGGATCTCGGTCAGGGAGGTGAATCGGGAATCTCCAAACACGGCTTACCGTGGGAGACACCCAAACACTCACCGCCCTGCCCCAATACCAGAGAGAGATTAAAAACCTTAAAACTGAGAATAGAAACCACTTTCCCGGAGGAAACCGAGAACCAGAGAGACCATCCGGGAATCGTCAGCCAACATCAAAGGTAAAGTGTGGGGGAGTCTGTACTTAGCACGCAGAGCCAAAAGAAGGGGGCATTCAACCAAAATGTGGGCTACTGACTGGAAGGCTCCACAACCACATAGTGGGGGTGGCTCATCACGCAAAAGAAAACCATGGGTCAGCCTGGTATGGCCAATGAGGAGACGACACAGTGTGGTCGAGTCCTTTCGGGAGAGGCGAAAGGAAGAACGCCACGGGCCTGATGTCACCTTAATCGCACGAAGTTTATTAGACAGGGGAGTAGCCCCCAAGAATTGGCCCATGACTGTCTGAAGTGGGATTTGATATGAAGCCGTAAATCCGCAACAGGAGGGGTTACAGCCAAACGATCAGCGAGCTCATTACCCAGGATACCCACATGGCCAGGGACCCAAAGAAAGTCAATGGAACAAGCAGCACGGTGAATATCAGCGAGATGGTCACGGATGGCAGAGACCACGGGATGGCACGAAAAACACTGGTCAATAGCAAGAAGGCCACTCATCGAGTCCGTACATAACAAAACGCGGCTGTGTTGGGACTGTTTAATAAAGGTAAGGGCCTGGGAAATTGCCATCAATTCCACAGTAAACACCCCACATGTAGGTGGCAGCAGATGACTTTCCGTTCCAACAGAGGACGTGAAGGCATACCCAACATGATCATCAGATTTAGAGCCATCAGTGTAAAAAACAACAGCATCCCGAAACTCCCATAAAATTTGGCGGAAAAAGGAACGGAACACCACCGGGGGGATGGAATCTTTCGGACCTCGGCGGAGATCCATCCGAATTCGAGGCCGAGGACCTAACCACGGAGGGGTGGAGGGGATAGAGCAAGGAGACAGGACAAAGAAGGAAGCTGAAAATCACGGCAAAGAGACACAAGGCGGAGCCCAACCGGTAAACCCGCCCGAGGGCGGGAGTCGGGTGGGCGACGTCCATGGTCTGGGAACAGGATAGAATAGGAAGGATGAGTGGGAGAGGAACGGATAATGAGTGCATAAGATACCAGAAGCTGGGACCGCCGAACAGAAAGGGGGTGGGGGGATCCCAGCTTCAACCAGGAGACTATCAACAGGGCTAGTAGGGATACCACGGATACCACGATGGTGGACTGGATCCAGCGCGTGCAGTGTGGAAGGAGCAGCTGAACCATAAACTTGACAACCATAGTCCAAGCGAGACAGAACTAGAGCACGATAAAGACGGAGGAGGAGGGAACGGTCCGCACCCCAAGAGGAGTGGGCAAGGAAGCGAAGGACATTGAGTTTACGGAAACATCCTACCTTCAGGAGTCTGATATGGGGCAGCCAACTGAGCTTGTTGTCAAAAAGAAGACCCAGGAAACGAAACTGTGGGACCACAGGCAATCGTTGTGCAGCGAGACAGAGCTCTGGATCAGGGTGGATCGTAGTACGGCAACAGAAGTGGACCACCCGTGATTTTAAAGAAGAGAACTGAAACCCGTGTGAGAGGGTCCATGCAGAGGCACACCGTATAGCTACCTGGAGCTGCCGTTCTGCAGATGCCATCGAGGAGGAACTAACCCAAATGCAGAAATCATCCACATACAGGGCAGGGGCGACCAAGGGACTGACAGAGGCCACAAGTCCATCGATAGCAATGAGGAAAAGGAGGACACTAAAGACAGAACCCTGTGGGATGCCCGTCTCCTGGGTCCGTGGAGAACTAAAAGCAGTACCAACTCGAACTCTGAATGACCGATGGATCAGGAACTGGCGGATAAAAATCGGGAGTGGGCCCCGAAGACCCCACTGATGAAGGTTAAGTAACATGTGATGGCGCCAGGCCGTGTCATAGGTCTTGCGAAGGTCGAAAAACACTGCAACCAAATGGCGGCGCTGGGAAAAAGCCTGCCGAACTGCGGATTCCAAGCGAAGTAAATGATCGATTGGAGACCGTCCCTCTCGAAAGCCACACTGGTAAGGGGACAATAGATCCCGAGATTCGAGGACCCAATTGAGCCGACGGGCTACCATCCATTCAAGTAACTTACAAACAACATTGGTCAAACTAATTGGCCGATAGCTGTCAACAGATAGGGGGTTCTTACCAGGCTTAAGGACAGCAACCACAATGCTATTGCTCCACTGAGAAGAGAAGTCACCCTGGAGCCAGATATGGTTAAACACCCAAAGAAGATGTTGCCGTTGTGGAGCACTGAGATGTTGAAGCAGTTGGTTATGAATGGAATCTGGACCAGGGGCCGTATCATGAGAAGAAGATAGAGCAGAAAGAAATTCCCATTCAGTAAAAGGTTCGTTGTAAGTTTCTGACTCACAAGGGGTGAAACATAAGGTGGAAGCTTCAGCCCGCTGTTTTTGATGAAGGAAAGCAGCTGGATAGGAGGCTGATGCTGATGCCACTGCAAAATGGGTCGCAAGATGTTCTGCAAGAAATAATGGGTCCGTACAAATGCCATCTGGGAGGTGAAGGCCTGGGAGGGTGGACTGCCGATGGCAACCTTGGAGCAAGCGAAGTGTAGCCCATACCCGTGACAGAGGGACAGTAGAACCAAGGGGAGAAACGAATCATTCCCAACATATCCGCTTGCTCTGTTTGATTAAATAACGGGCTTTAGCACGAAGGCGTTTAAAGGTAGTAAGGCTGGCTACGGATGGGTGCCTCTTAAAGTGTTGCAAAGCTCGACGGCGATGACGGATGGCAATGGCAATGGCAATGGCCGTACTCCACCATGAGACTTGCCGGTGACGAAATGGTCCAGATGAGCACGGGACAGCAAGGCTAGCAGCACGAACAATCGCGTCAGACACGTCACGTAGGGCGTCATCAATACAACCTGACAAAGAGGGAGAAAACACGACCTGTGCAGTGTATAGACGCCAATCGGCACATTGGAAAGACCAACGAGGTAACCTGTCCATCGGGGAGCGGGAAGGGAGCATGATAATCAACGGGAAATGGTCACTATCACAAAGGTCGTCGTGTGGCGACCAGTGTAACAAAGGGAGGAGAGAGAGAGAAGAAAGAGAAAGATCAATGGCAGAAAAGTTACCATGACTGGCACTGAAATAAGTAGGGGAGCCATCATTAAGAAGGCACAGGTCGTGGTCTGCAATAAATTGGTCTATAAGAAGACCTCGTCTAGATGGAAAGGCACTGCCCCCCAAGGGATGATGAGCATTAATATCCCCAAGGAGGGGGAAGGGAGGAGAAAGTTGCTGAAGAAGGGCAGTTAAGGCAGCAGGTGTAAGAGTCCTGTCAGGAGGGAGATAAAGATTGCAAACTGTGACCGCAGAGTCTAAGTGGACCCTAACAGCAACCGCTTCCAATGTAGTTTGAAGAGGAATCCACGTGCTAGCAATGTCTGCACGGACCAACGTACAAACGCCACCAGAAGCCCGCAGGGGTCCGACCCGAATTCGACAGAAAACACGCAACCCACGGAGGGTCGGTGAGTGAGCATCAGTAAAATGAGATTCCTGGAGAACCACACAAGCTGCAGAGTAGGACGAAAGAAGGGATTTCAATTCCGGAAGGTGACGATAGTATCCATTACAATTCCATTGGAGAACCACAGAATGATGGTTTAAATGGGGGCTGAACATGCTAAATCCAGTCATACCGCCGGGTCCCCACCCGTCACCAACAGCCGGGTCCCCACCCGTCACCAACAAGGAGGGGGCGACATCCATGAACGACAGGTCAGAATCCAGTTTTGAAGTCGGGGAAGGGACCTTCGGTGACACCAGAGGCTCTTTGTCCCGGGACTTATGTTTCTTCTTCTTTTCAGGCTGAGATTGAGGAGGGCTGTGTGGCATAAAGGAGCCAGCTGCAGCAAGATCAGGAACAGAAAGAGACCAGGCGACCTGGGGGCCGACAGACCGCGGCTCTCGCGGTCGTCGCGCAGCAGCAGACCTTTGGCCTGGAAGGTGCCAGGAAGGGGCATCCCGGAAGAGGCGCCCTTGACTGGCAGATGCCGAAGGAGTGGGACACTTCTCCGGCTGGGGATGGGGAGCAGTGCCCATAGGAGAAGGTGTGGGAGCCGCATGGGAGGGGGGGAGGAGAGGGGTCCGGGATGGGGGTAAGGAAGGGGGAGGAAGGGGTGTAGATGTAACCAAGGCATAACTAGATGTCATGGACACAGGGTGAAGTCGTGTATATTTCTGACGGGCCTCTGTGTAGGTTAAACGATCGAGGGACTTATACTCCTGTATCTTTTTTTCCTTCTTATATACTGGGCAATCTGGTGAACGTGGAGAATGACTACCATGACAATTTGCACATACAGGAGGGGGAACACAGGGACTCCCCTCATGGAGTGGACGTCCACAGTCACCACAGAGAGGGGCCTGGGAACAGCGGGAAGACATGTGGCCAAAACGCAAGCACTTAAAACACCTCATAGGAGGTGGGATGTACGGCTTCACATCACAGCGATAGACCATAATCTTAACTTTCTCAGGGAGGGTATCCCCTTCAAAGGCCAGGATAAAGGCACCAGTATCAATACGATTGTCTTTAGGACCCTTCTGAACACGCCGAACAAAGTGAACACCCCGCCGTCCGAGATTGTCCCGAAGTTCCTCATCAGTTTGAAGGATGAGATCCCTGTGAAAAATCACACTTTGTACCATATTTAGAGACTGGTGGGGGGTAATGGACACAGGAATTGTGCCAAGATGGGTACAGGCACGAAGGGCCGCAGATTGGGCAGCTGAAGCAGTTTTTATCAGCAACGAACCCGACCGCATCTTGCTCAGGGAGTCCACTTCGCCAAACTTGTCTTCAATGTGTTCCACAAAGAATAAAGGTTTGGTATTGGTGAAAGTATCTCCATCAGTCCTGGTGCAAACTAGATAACGAGGGAAAGGTTTTGCCCCTAGCCGACGGGCCTGACCCTCTTCCCAGGGGGTAGCCATGGAAGGGAAGGCCGAAGGGGCAAGAGAAGCAGCACTTGAGGAATCAGTTCCACGCAGAGAGACGGCCGCAGAAGAACGGCCAGAGTTCTGGACCCGTATGCGTTTCATTTGCATAGCTTCCAGCCTGGTACCACCCACTCCAATCAGGGGCTCTCCTCACGGGCACCACCCAGCCAGAGCAAGGGCCGTCTGGCACGGCGGCCATTGCCAGGAGTTCCGATGCTCCAGGATGACGAGCAACCACTCCAAGGCATGCATGAGGAGGTCACAGCTCAGGTATCAGAAGTGTGATCCCTGTGTGTTCAGGGGGCTCAACCAAAAGGGTACATAGCGACCCCACCACACGGGCTGGCTACCGTGCTGGCTATGCACCCTAGTATCAGACAACGACGCGAAAGAAAAGGTGGAATGTACTAGGAGGGCGCACGTCGGAGACACTAGGTAAGGTGCTCTTCCCCAAATGGCTCACACTACGGAGGATAAATTTTGTAATGGAGGTCAAACCCCAGAGGGGGACCAAGGAATGCCAAAAGGAGGAGATGATTATGCAACAAAGCCGAATTGGAAAACCAACAGAACCAGGAGGATAGTGGGGGCCAACATAAGCAAGGACACCAAGAGAGGGAGAGGAGAGGGCGAGGGGAAAGGAGCAAGGAGGGGAAGGGAAAGGAAATGCTGCCTTGGAGAGAAAGAAGGCTGCAATGGCTCGGGGCCCCGTGCTCGCCACGCACGTATCCACAAAAGAGTTGTGGACCCCTGGGGGGCTGTGGGTTGGAGAATGGAATGTTATAACCCTTGATTGCGTAGGCATGTTGGAGAATTTAAAAAGGGAAATAGATAGGTTAAGCCAGATATAGTGAGAACAAATGAAGTGTGGTGGAAGGAAGAACAGGACTTCGGTTCATGTCAGGACATGCTAACAATGCAAGATCAAACAGGCATAATGTAAGACGAGACCTAATAATGAATCAGAAAAATGGAATGTGGATAAGCTACAGTGAACAACACACACAATGTGTTATCATAGGCAAGATATAAAAGAACCCAACACCCACCACAGCAGTGCAAGTTTATATGCCAACTAGCTCTGCAGATGAAGAGATTGAAAGATTGTATGAAGAGATAAAGTAAATTATTCAAATAGTTAAGAGAGACAAAAATTTAAATGTAAATTGGAGACTGGAATTCAACAGAAGGAAAGGGAAGAGAAGGAAAGGTAACAGGAGAACATGGGCTGGGAGAAGGAATGACAGAGGAAGCCACCAGGCAGAATTCTGCACAGGCCATAATTGAATCTTCACTAGCATATGGTTTAAGAATAATGAAAGAAGGTTTTATATGTGGAAGGGACCTAGGGATGGAGGAAGGTATTAAACTGATTACAAAATGGTAAGACAGAGCTCAAAATCAAATTTTAAACTGCAAGTCATTTAAAGGGGCAGATGTAGACTGACCATAATTTATTAGTGATGAACAGTGGATTAAAACTGAAGAGATTGCAAAAAGTAAGGAAATAGGACCTGGTTAAACTGAAGGAACTAGAGGTAGTTGTGACTTTTAGAGGGAACATTAGGCAACCTTGGACTAAAACAGGGGAAATAAATGCAATAGAAGAAGAATTGCTAGAATTGAGAGATGAAACAGGGAAGAAATACAATAGAAAAAGAAAGGGTAATTTTAAAAGCTAAAACAGGGAAGGTACCAGAAGATCTCATGGATAAAAAGGTAAGACTTAGTAGAAATATGTAAGCAACAAGAGAGATATTGGATTTAACTGACAAAAGAAGAAAACATAAATGTGCAACAAATGAAGCAAACAAAAGTGAACACAGATGTTTAAAAAATGAGACTGCCAAAGTGCAAAATGGCTAAGCAGGACTGACTACAGGACAAATGCAAAACTACAGATGCCTGTATAATTACAGGAAAAATAGATATCACCTATAGAAAAATTAAAGAGGCCTTTGGACAAAAGATAATCTGCTGTATGATTATCACATGCTCAGATTCCAGCCAGTATTATGCAAAGATGGGAAAGCAGAAAGATGGAAGGAATATATAAAAGATCTATGTTAGGCATGAAAACTTGAGGATAATATTATATAAAGAGATGTGGGTGTAGGTGAGGATGAGATGGGAGATATGATACTACATGAAGAATTTGACAGTGCACTGAAAGACCTAAATAGAAACAAGGTCCTCTGAGCAGACAAAATTGTCTCATAATTATTAAGATCCTTGGGAGAGCAAGCCACGAAAAAATTATTCCACTTGATGTGCAGGATATATGAGACACATGGAGTGTAACAATTCCTGTTCCAAAGAAAGCAGGTGCTGACAGGTGTGAATACTATCAAACCATCAGTTTAAAGAGTCATAGCTGCAAAGGACTGACATGAATTATTTATAGAAAAATAACCTACCTCAGGAAAGATCAGCTTGTATGAACATGTGAGGCAATACTGTCCCTACAGCTCTGCAGATGAAGAGATTGAAAGATTGTATGAAGAGATAAAGTAAATTATTCAAATAGTTAAGAGAGACAAAAATTTAAATGTAAATTGGAGACTGGAATTCAACAGAAGGAAAGGGAAGAGAAGGAAAGGTAACAGGAGAACATGGGCTGGGAGAAGGAATGACAGAGGAAGCCACCAGGCAGAATTCTGCACAGGCCATAATTGAATCTTCACTAGCATATGGTTTAAGAATAATGAAAGAAGGTTTTATATGTGGAAGGGACCTAGGGATGGAGGAAGGTATTAAACTGATTATAAGCTTACAGCTTATCTTAGAAGATAGACTGAAGAAGATCCACAATTACATCTATACAGCCACTCTGCAAATCATACTTAAGTGCCTGGGAGAGGGTTCATCAAACCACCTTCACAATAATTCTCTATTATTCCACTCTTTAACAGCATGTGGATAAAGAACACCTACATCTTTCCATGCAAGCTCTAATTTCCCTTATTTTATTATTATGATAGTTTCTCCCCATGTAGGTCACCGTCAACAATATACTTTTGCATTCGGAGGAGAAATTTGGTGACTGAAATTTTATGATAAGATCCCACCAAAATGAAAAACACCTCTGTTTTAACGATTTCCACTCTGAAACCTGTATCATGCCCCTGATCCTGTCTCCCCTATTTTTCGATAATACAAAACATTCTAACCTTCTTTGGACTTTCTCGCTGTACTCCATTAATCCTATCTGACAAGGATTCCACATCGCACAGCAGTATTACAAAGGAGATAAAGACAAGCATATTTTAGACAGTCTTTTTAGTAGATCTGTTGCATGTTCTAAGTGTCCTACCAATAAAACGCAGGCTTTGGTTTGCCTTCCCCACAACAGTTTGTGTGTGTTCTTTTCAACTGAATTTGTCTGTGATTGCAATTCCTAGGTATTTAGTTGGCCTTACAGCCTTTAGATTTGAATGGTTTATCGTGTAACTGAAGTTTAACAAATTACTTTTACCACCCATCTGGATGACATCACACTTTTCATTATTCACGGTCGATTGCCAATTTTTGCACCATACAGATACATTATCTAAATCGTTTTGCAATTTGTTTTGACCTTCTGATGACTTTACTACATGATAAACAAATGTATCATATGAAAACAACCTAAGATGGCTGCTAAGATTGTCTCCTAAATTGGCGCTTCAGTCTGGAATCGCGCGACCGCTACAGTCGCAGGTTCGAATCCTGCCTTGGGCATGGATGTGTGTGATGTCCTTAGGTTAGTTAGGTTTAAGTAGTTCTAAGTTCTAGGGGGCTGATGACCTCTGATGTTAAGTCCCACAATGCTCAGAGCCATCTGAACCATTTGTCTCCTAAATTGTTTTTATATAGATAAGGAACATTAAAGGGCCTATAGCACAACCTTGGGGAACACCAGAAATCACTTCTGTTTCAGCCGATGACTTTTGTCAATCACTATGAACTGTAACCTCTCCGACAGGAAATCACAAACCCAGTTGCATAACTGAGATGATATTCCACAAGTGTGCAGTTTTCTTATAGGCCACTTGTTAGGTACTGCATCAAAAGCATTGTGACTCACCGATCTTTCAAAGTGCTGCCATGCAGTTATGCACGTCCTCTACATGCGGCGCTGTCTGCCAGCCATGCAGCAGCAGCTCCACCTAAGCGGCCAGCCAGCCAGCAGCCACTAGACTCGGACTCAGTTCTGATTTGACTGTTAAAGTGTACACCCGTCTTACTTTGTTTACTTGATCTGTGACTTACATGTATTGTGTCATCCTTGAAAAATATTTGTTCAACTTGACGTTATAACAAAAAGGCTTCTGGAAATCTAGAAATATGAAGTCAATTTGAAATCCTTTGACAATAGCACTCAAAACTTTATGTGAGTAAAGAGCTAGTTGTGTTTCACAAGAATGATGTTTTCTAAATCCATGCTGACTATGTGTCAATAGACCATTCTCTAGAAGGTAATGCATAATGTTCGAACACACTACATATTCCAAAATCCTGCTGTATATCAGTGTTAATGATATGGGCCTGTAATTAAGTGGGTCTTAAATATTGGTGTGACCTGTGCAACTTTCCAGTCTTTGGGCACAGATCTTTCATCGAATGAGCGGTTGTATACGATTGTTAAGTATGGAAGTATTGCATCAGTGTACTCTGAAAGGAACGTATATGGCATACAATCTGGATTGGAAGCCTTGCTTTTATTAAGTGATTTAAGTTGCTTTGCTACCCTGAGGATATCTACTTCTAAGATACTCAAATGACAGCTGTTCTTGATCGAAATTCTGGAATATTTACTTTGTCTTCTTTGCTGAAGGCATTTTGGAAAGCTGTGTTTAGTAACCCTACTATAGCAACACTGTCGATAGTATTTCCATTGCTATCGGGCACAGAAGGCACTGATTGTGTCTTGCTGCTATGGTTTTGAGGCAAAGTTTCATTGTGGAAACTGTTATAAGCATCTCACATTGTAGTCCACACTAAATTTCGAGCTTCTGTAAAAGGTGGACAATCTTGGGGATTTTGCATTTGTTTAAATATGACCATGGGGCATCAGCTCCATCATTCGTTAATTTATTTAGTATAAATCTCTCATTGCTGTCAGTACGATTTCTTTGAATTCAAGCCACATCTGGTCTATATTTACAGTGTTAATTTGGAAACAGTGGGAATTGTCTCTCAGGAAGGCATCAAACAGATTTTTATCTGCTTTTTTTGAATACCTGCATTTTTTGTTTATTTTTGGTGGATTTGGGAGTTACGGTATTCAAACTTGCTGCGACAACCCTGTGGCACTAATCCCCGTACCCATTTTGATGCCCATTATTAGTTCAGGATAATTTGTTCTTATGAGGATAAGTGTGTTTTCACAACCGTTTACCGTTCAAGTGGGTTCATGAACTAATTGCACGAAATAATTTTCAGAGAATGCATTTACCATGGTTTTGAATAATGTTTTATGTATACCTATGGATTTAACCATGTATTTCCACCAACATATTAATGGTAAATTGAAGTCACCACCAACTACACTGAAAAGCCAAAGAAACTGGTACAGCCGCCTATTATCGTATAGGACCACCGCGAGCACACATACTGCTGCAACACAATGTGGCATGCACTCAACTAATATCTGAAGTAGTGCTGGAGGGAATTGACACCATGAATCCCGCAGGGCTGTCCATAAATCCATAAGAGTTAAAGGGGGTGGAGATATCTTCTCAAGAGCATGTTGCAAGGCATCCCAGATATGCTCAATAATGTTCGTGTCTGGGGAGCCTGGCATCCAGCAGAAGTGTTTAAACTCAGAAGAGTGTTCCTGGACCCACTCTGGAGCAATTTCAGACATGTAAGATGTCTCATTGTCCTGGTGGAATTGCCCAAGCCCATTGGAATGCACAATGGACATGAATGGATGCAGGTGATCACATATGATGCTTACAAACGTGTCTCCTGTCAAGAGTCTTATCTAAACATATCGGGAGCCACATATCACTCCAACTGCATATGCCCCACACCATTACAGAGCTTCCATCAGCTTGAACAGTCCCTTGCTGACATACAGGGTCCATGGATTCATGAAGTTTTCTCCATACCTGTACACGCCCACCTGCTCGATACAATTTGAAATGAGACTCGTCTGACCAGACAATACGTTTCCAGTCATTAACAGTCCAATGTCAGTATTCACAGGTCCAGGCAAGGCATAAAGCTTTGTGTCATGCACTCATCAAGAGTATACGAGTGGACATTTGGCTCCAAAAGGCCATATCGATGACGTTTCGTTGAATGGTTCACACGGTGACCCTTGTTGATGACCCAGCACTAAAATCTGCAGCAATTTGTGGAAGGGTTGCACTTCTGTCACATTGAACGATTCTATTCAGTTGTCATTGGTCCTGTTCTTGCAGGATGTTTTTCAGGCCAGAGCTATATCGAAGACTTGATGTTTTACCACATTCCTGATATTTACGGTATACTCGTGTAATGGTCGTACAGGAAAATTCCCACTTCATCGCTACCTCGGAGATGCTGTGTCCCATTGCTCATGCACCGACTATAACATCACATTCAAACTTACTTAAATCTTGATAACCTGCCACTGCAGCAGCAGTGACCAATCTAACAACTGCGCCAAACTCTTGTCTTATATAGGCATCGGCAACCGCACCGTGTTCTGCCTGTTTACATATATCTGTATTTGAATACACATGCCTACGCCAGTATCTCCAGCGCTTCCGTGTATAATTGTACGAGTCGGGTATGTGATTGGAATAAGACTCAAGTTTTCTTTGAACACTTCAGCAGTTGTTAAAATCTGAGTTAGGAGTTCAGTAAAAGGATCCAATAATTATTTTATTCTGGTTGCCAAGAATGACCTCAACCCATACTAACTCACAAGAACTACCTACTTCCATTTCGTTACAAGGTAAGCTACTTCTAAAAGCAACAGACATGCCATCGTAAACTGTATTTGGTCTGTACTTTCTGAACAATATTAAATCCTTTGCGAAAATTTCAGCTGAACTTTCGATTTGAGCATCAGTATTTTCTATTACAGCACGAACCTCTGGTATTTTCTCAACACAGCTACGACAATTTACAACTGTTATACCAATGATTCATAGATCACGTTCTTCCTGTGCTCGACCTGCAACCTTTGAGACTAAAGCACTTTTTGCATCTTCCCATGTCCCTCTACCCTCTTAAAAAAACACCAGTCCATGCCACACAAGACCTGCTACCCATGCAGCCATCTCCTGCACATAATGGACTCCTGACCTATTTAACAGAACCTGAAATACCATCCCCCTATGGTGCAAGTCAAGAAATCTGCAGCCTACATAGTCACAGAACTGTCTGAGCCTCTGATTCAGACCCTCCACTCAGCTCTGTAGTCTGCAATCAGTCCTGTCAACTATGCTGCAAATTTTGAGCTCTGATTTCATCTTGCAAGCAAGACTGACAGCCTTTACTGCTTCACATAGCCACTCGAAACCAGAGAGAATCTCTTCCAATCCAAAGTGACACACATCATTGGTACCACTGATATGAGCCACCACCAGCAGTTGGCTGCACCATGTGCTTGGCACACCATCCAGCAGGATCTATCCCACATATGGAAGGACTCTACCTGTTGTGCAAAAGGAGCGAACACTGATTTCTCCTCCTCATTGGCAGCCATGTCCCCTAAGGAACCCCATTACACACCTAACACTGGAGCTCCAAACTACCAATAATTCCACGCTCTGTGACTGCCTGTATCTTGCAGGCTGAGACGTTTCCTCTGAAACAGGACAAGAGACTGTATCTGGCTGATCATTGTCAGCCACAAATAGCACCTGGAACCTGTTTGTCAGGCTAAAGGGGGAGGCCTTACATTTAGCTTCTGCAGCTTGCCATGTCCCGAGGTGAGCTCCCACTTGACCATGGGTAAGTAGGCAATCTCAATGCGAGCCGTACCCAGGCTGGCTACCAGTGCAGACCGAACAGCAAATTTGTTAGTCATGCTGGATGTCCGTTGGATCCCCATGGCTGGTCCACAACAGTGATGCCTATCCAATGCAGCCTCAAGCTGCGTAACCAAAGCTGACACAGCCATGAGCTGAGAGTGAAGTGTCATCAACTTTGCTCACATCCACACACAAATCCAGTCAACTACCTATCAAGGTGTAAACAGATTACCAACATCTTTGACAAACTAAAAGATGTTTGTGGTGAAAAAGTACAATCCCTCATTTTGTATAGGAATAGGAAAGAAAAGGTGGCATGCTGTGTACTGTTAACTCTTCTAATACTTCTTATATTATTGAGACACTGAAATAAAATCTGTTGCCCAGTTTCAGTACTTAGCATTCATTATGAAACATACACTGAGGTATAGGATTTCACCAAAATTTCAATTGAAGTTTCGATTTATTTTCCGTTGACTTATCATCACCTTTACTTTTCTTCAGAGAGAGTTTATCAATTATGAGTTTTGAGTAATACCTAAGACTCCTTGTTGCCACATTAATCAGTGTCTTTTCCAAAATACAGTTGACTTTATAAATATTCACCTCACTGACATAATAATGCAGCAGACATTGTGACAGAATGATAAAACAGCAACTGATGTAAAGTCATGACAATAGTTTATGAAAACGCCCATTCTCAGTATAAAAATAAACTAATTTCTTCACATATATCGTTCCAAACCCACAGTAGTTCTCGTTTCACCAGTTATTGATGGCACTTCAATATTACATCATTTCACAGAAAAAATCGGTAGTCACTTGAATATTGTGGTATATGGGAGTTTCACATATTAATCATATCGTGAAATACTCTCCTCTTTGCGTACTGCTTTTTCAAAATCTTGCTTCGATATCTGAAATTATTTACAGGATACAAGGAATTTTGTAAATATTTCATACCGGCTTTTCGGCTAGCACGCGAACTTGTGACTCAGGGCTTTACATACAATCCATTTTCTCAAAACTGGTGGTAGATAGCAACATCTTTTTAATTTTAAAGAAAAATTTAAAATGTAAGTTACATTTTATATGCAGCAACATATGACAACTTGCACCAAACACAAATTCATAGCAAACCTCTATTTTTCACTGCAAACTTTCCGAAATTCATGGAGTAGTTTACTAAATCCTAAAATATCACAGTAAATATGACAATTAACAAAATGATAGGCAGTTCAACAAGAAATTGATGAATAAAGCTAAAAGATGTGTGAGAACCAAATTTTTTACTGAACAGATTCTTTACAATCATTTGAGAAAGTTTGCAGATTAGCCGGCGGGTGCGTCACATTCTGTTCGCTCTTGAGAGTTAACTGGCATTGTCTCAGAGCTCCTGTCCTGCAGGATGTGACATCAGTCACCATACAGGATTCCCGATTAGCCAGTACAGCTTCATAAGAAAAATGGCATTGGACGTATCATGAGAAATATGTACAGCTCCCTGCAGGGCAGACGGCTATCAGATACAGAGCCCTCAAGGGAGTGGTCCCATGAGGTGGCAAGTAAGATTGCAGTGAATCTTACTCCGTGCGAGATGGGCTTAAGTGGGAAATTGGCTTACAATGTCAATTTTTTTAACGTTCCAGTAATTGCTAAAGAATTTCATTTCATTGATGTTGGGCAGCATGCAAAAATATGTAATGCTATTGTGCACAAAGTTTTCTCATAGTTAATTATTCATGCAAAATGTACCTTCTTCAGATATGCCTATGGCATTAGCTACTCCATAAAACTTCAATTGTCAATTGATCTACGACATATTGTGCACTTTTTTCAATGTTTTCACCTCTTGCACACGGAGTTTTGACTACAAAAAAAATTTGTTTTTATCATCTTATTTTCCTCGTGGCATGTTCTAGCAATCACCATCATCTGATCACAATGAAGAAATATGAATGTATCACCTCATTATCCAGCTGGCATTTATTTATGCATTGTATGGTCCACTTTCATGACGTACAATGTCCTTATATTTTTGTGTTTCTTGGTTATGATCTGATGACAACAGCAAAAATACAGCATGAGAAAAATTGAAAGATAAAAATAATTTGTGAACTGGACAAAATTCCAAGTGCAAGAGCTAAAAATGTTGGATGACTGCTCTGTAAATTTTCTTATCTATATTGGTTTCATATGAGATTGCAGTTTTTCGAAGTTCTTCATATGGATCCTCTTCAAGCAAACAAGTGCAGACACTAATCCAGCTACCCATTTCTGTCAAAAACAAAGAAGCTGACTACTTTATAAATCTCCACCAAGTTTGTCCAATTTCCACATTGCCAGTAAGTTACATCAAAAAAAATTTTTTTTTCATTGCACAGTATTTGTGTTTCTCAATTTCACAGTGTAAATAATTTGAAAACATATGTAAAGAAGACTGTTCTATAGATTTAATTGACATTTACTTAACACTGATGTTTAGCATCTCTGTCAGTGTGATATCTTCTCAACTTCATCTTCATGTGTATACCAGCTTACGAGTCGAGGCATTTATATCACGTATCCCCTTCCAGTAAATAAAAAAAAGGAAAGGAAAGGCACACCAAAGATACAAGAGACAAAAAATTGTAAATCCTGCTCAAATATCAGGAAGTTTTAACAATTTTTTATAACTGTAGCAAAATCTGATGTAGATGTAGACTCCTATCAAGATAATGTACATTTATTTGGGTCCAGTCATAGCAAGAATTTGACAATAAAACATTAAAAGATGTAGAAATAACCATATTAAACCTAAAAAATAAAAATTCTGTGGAATTGGATGAAATACCTGCCCATTTCAAAGCAGCTTCAAATATAATAGCACACCCACTGTCTGAAATAATTAATCAATCACTTGAAGAAGGCTACTTTAAAGACATTCTAAAATATGCGAAAGTGAAACCAGTATTTAAAAAAGGCTCTAAAGAAGATGTGGGAAATTACCATCCAATTTCCCTTCTTCCTGCATTTCCTAAAATATTTGAAATGATCATTGCAATCCGAATTCAAAATTACTGTCACAAGTTTAAGAGTGTTTCAAAGAATCAATTTTGCTTCCAAAAAGGCAAAAGTACAATTCATGCAATTAATGAATTCATAAATAAAGTTAATTCCACCTTAGATAAATTACAAAACACTGCAGGAACCTTCTGTGGCTTATCCACAGCCTTCGACTGTGTGAATCACTCATTGCTATTAAATAAAATCCAAAAATACAGAATTATAGGCAGAGCCTTACAGTTGTCATATTTGACAAAGAGACAACAAAGGGTAATCATAACATCAGACAAAGGAAAATACTCCTCAAAATGGAGAACTATCTCACAGGTGGTACCACAACGATCAATTCTAGGCCCAATACTTTTTCTTTTTTACATAAATGACTTAACTGTAAATATGAAGTATAATTCAGCTTTATTCACTGATGGCACATCAATAATGATAGACAATAACAGTCTAAAATAAATTATATCAAAATTTTGCACTGAAGTCTTGAACTAAATGAAGCAGAAAGTGTTAAATCCTTAGAAATACAGTTGGACAGAAATCTGCTTTGGACCTCACATATAGACTATTTAACCAATAAACCGAACAGCCTGCCAATTGCTTTGTCAATCTTAGCCAGTTTCACTGCCATAGACATGAAGAAGGTAGTGAGATACAGCCTTGCCTTTTGAGGAAATGCTAGCAATTTGACAAGATATTAACTTTATAAAAAGAAAGTATAAGGAACATGTGTAATGCAAAGCCAAGAAAATCGTGTTGGCCTCTTAAACATATACTCACTCACTTTAATTCTAAGAAATAATTCTTTTCACAAATACTAATCCAGAATTGTATTCTCCAAATAACTTCCAGCATGGATATGAAACTAGAAACAGAGAAAGTTTCATGATTCCTAGACAGATGCAGCCTTTTTGCACAGACCCCACAATATATGGTGATGAAAATATACAATAAGTTAAAAAGAAAAATTTTTGAATGATTGAAAGTAATTCAGTAAAAAGAAAATTATACAGCCCTCTGGGACAAAAACGCTTTTACTCTACTAAAATTTTTAATGATGATCTGACCATCTGAGCAGGATAAAAATTAATGGCATATATATTCAGATTTTTATAGCTCTAGTAAATGTTGTATTCCATGAGAAACCTATTATAGTTATAAACTTAAAAAGTCTCCTGTACACTAAATCAATGATTTAACATGTATGAAATGAGACAATAAAATTCTGATTCTGGTACCACAGAACAGTTCACTTGCTGTGTTAGATTATTAAATTTCCCAAGTTTCAAAAGATGGTGTACACTAGGAATCCCCAGGGGGACAGAATGTTTAAGTAATTGGATACTATAGTACAGGAAACATTCTCAATCTGTTGAGGAGTTATGGAGTGGCATTGCCTTGTATTTAGTTACTAGAATGTTCTCCTTGTGTTTTCAGAAAAATACTTTGAGAATTCCTCATTTCTGACAAAGCTATTTGTAAAACTGACACAAAATATGAGAAAACATATAAAGCTAAAGTTACATGAAGCACAGACAAGGACCAAAAACTGCTCCTCATCCATACATTTTATTGTAGCCAAATAACATTAAGCCAAAACAACTCCACTGAAACATAGTAAGCAAGTTGAAGCAGAGGGGGAATTAGCCAGAAGATAAGTGATTACTTGCATAACATACCATGTCTAAGAAAGCTGAGACCAGATCAAAAAGGATACAAATACTATTAAAGATAAAGCAGTGGCTCGTTTCAAATTACATCATAACATAAGACTGAAAATGAAGGATAAAAGTAATCAGTTACATATGTAAAACCCAAAAATACCACACAGATAAAGTAGTGAGGAGGATACAAGTTCCTCACTACTACTACATGAGGAACATCTGAAAATAATTAATAGTTCTTATAAAAATGTAACTTCAGAATACACAAAAATTAAACAGTAAGTTAGAAATAGCTGTGTAATCACTTTTATTTGCCTGACTACTCTGCTACTTATGTGTTAGATGTTATAACTACTATAGCAATTTATTACTTAATTATTAATGTGCACCACAGCCCATAGATATTAAATATTTTTACAATGTACTACAAATTTGAATTAAGCTCATCAGCCAACAGTAAATTATCAAATATTCTGCCAAGCAGCAAAAAGGGGCAAAAGACTGGAGAGAATGCTTAAACATATTCATAAAAAAAAAACAGATCCATATAGTAACATCATATGATGTAATAAGCTAAAATGTTCCCTTTTACACCTGGTATGGTATATCATAATATATTCTTAAAATATGTACCAATGTGTCATTATGCAGCAATAGCATCATTTCAGTGGTAGTTCAGTTACTATATTCACATGATCTGACAGTGCTTATTTTTTTCATGCAGTATCTGAAAGAAAGGGTTTATCCAAACCCACAATGGCCACTAATGCCCAGAAAGAAAAGAAAATGAATTATTTCATCCAGTAACAGCGTGAATACTACGAGGACTGGAACTTTAATAGTGGCAACTATTTATTTGCAGCTCATACAAAATAGATACCTGTTTCAAAATTTTACTGACCCTCAAAGTAGTCACTAGCATTGTGTATAGCCCATTGCCAGCAATGTGGAAGTCGTAGGATACTCTTAGCAGTGCCAGTTGTGTTGACAGTTCGAGCAGTACAGTCTATTGCCTGATGAATTTGTAGCAGTTCTGAAGCGAATGCCGTGAAGTCTTTCCGTCAGTTTAGAAATCTAGTTGAACTCACGAGGGCTTAAGTCAGGGGAGTGCAGTAGGTTGTATAGCACTTAGCAGCCCCATCAGTCAAACAAATCAGTAACAGCTTGCACTGTACGTGCTTGAGCATTGTTCTCCAAAATGATGGTCAGGTCCTGCAGAAAGTGTTATCACGTCTGTCTCTATGCTGGTCATAGGTTGTGTTCGAAAACTGAACTGTTACAAATTCACCGGGCAATAGACAGTGACGCTCGAACTGTCAACACAACTGGCACTGCTAAGAGTATCCAAGACTTCCACATCGCTGGCACCAAGTTATACACAGTGCTGGTGACTACTTTAAAGGTCAGTAAAACTTCAAAACACGTATCTATTTTGTACGAGCTGCAGATAAATAGTTGCCACTACTAAAGTTCCAAACATCGTATAAAGAATTTTCCAAAATACTGTGGACCAGATCCATTGTTGATGGGATGTGAACATGTAACCCCTTCAACCACACATCGTGATATGATCATATTTATCACAAAGTGACATATGACACTCTAAAATTATGTTCTTTAAAGGGCTAACCTTTCCTATGAAATGATGGGTATGCTAACAGTTAGGACATGTTTCATAAGTGAAATACAGGCTGAAGCACAAAAGGCCTCCATATCTTGAAAGGCAATAGAAAGTCAACAATCCAAGGAAACCAAATCACACTATTTCATGTAAGGTGGTCATATGTTGCAATTCCTTCAAACAAATTCAAAAGGCATCACCATTCACCAATCAACTCTCACTGCTACTGTACTGTGAGCTTCACTTGAGAGTTGCTCATGGCTCTGAGAATTATTGTTGGCCAAATGGCAGCTATTTCTCATCAAACTACTCCCTTCAGTTCTGCAGTAGTCGCCCAGTGACATGCATAGCCACAAAGGTCCCACCTTGTGAGCAGTAGCACCAACACGTACCACCATCTATTCATATCAGACACCCAGAGATCATTGCTACCACATGTTACATAGGTGGTGTTATCTTTAAACGCTGGCCAAAACAATAGTATCATACATGCCTATAGAAAAAAAAATTAATATGAGACTTACTCCCTCGCCTTCCATTGGAGGCACTGTGTAGTACATAAGCCCAGAAAATATATCTGAACTTTGGTACTTCAGTTTGTGAACTTTTGTTATTCTTCACAGCACATCAATACACATACGTCTGTATCTATGAGCTGTGGTCCACACCCCCCCCCCCCCCCCACTTGTTCTCTCTCTCTCTCTCTCTCTCTCTCTCTCTCTCTCTCTCTCTCTCTCTCTCTCTCTCTTCCAGTGTGTGTGTGTGTGTGTGTGTGTGTGTGTGTGTGTGTGTGTGACCAAATAAGAAAGTTATGTGTCTCATTTGTCCAGTTACCTTCAGCTTTATGGGTACTTGTTATTTCCATGAATTATTACTGTAAGGAAACCTCCATTTTATTCTGCTATTAACCACACAGCATTTAAGAACATGTAAAGGACAGAATTCTTTCATACTATTTCTCATATACCTCAATGGCACCCTTACATCTGGAGACATTAAAAGTACTCACTGTTATTACTGCCATCATCAGCAAAGTTGTCACAGCCACCAAAGTCCCTCAGTTCCAAAACTGAATTTGATAGTAGAAAATAACCAATGCCACCACCAAGTACAACTGATGCAGTGAAGTAAGTACTGTATGTCATTACAGATAGCATTAGTATGTAGGAAAGAAGAACTTGAGCAGTGTACAGCAATGTTTGGAAAAGTCTAGAGTACAACCTGTAACAATCACAAATTATGTCATGCAGAAATTTATGCATCAATAACTTACTACTCATATTAAGAAAGTAATTCATTTCTAATGTTGTACCAAAATCTGATACCTTCATTTTCAAAATGATTTCCCTCTTTCTTTAAATATAAATTATTGTCATTATATTTTGTGTGCATTCTGTTTTCCCAATGGCAGCTGATGCACATACCCATATACTCCTATCAAACATTTTCATTATTTGTAAATTTAACTTAACTTTTTTATTTCTATACATTAACAACTTCAAACTTCTCAATAAATTTTGGTAAATTTTACGGTTTCTTATGAAGAACTGGCCAGACAGGTAATGTACGATACATTTATTTTATCCTATCTCAATAGTAGTGTCTACATCACACAAGGTGTATCTGAAAGTTCCTTGAATTGTGTCGTAAGACAAGAACAAAGTTTAAACAAAATACCTTTATTCATCACCAATGTAATTTCCAATGGTAAGAATGCTTTTTTTGTCAGTGTAAGTCCGCAGCTCGTGGTCGTGCAGTAGCGTTCTCGCTTCCCACGCCCGGGTTCCCGGGTTCGATTCCCGGCAGGATCAGGGATTTTCTCTGCCTCGTGATGACTGGGTGTTGTGTGATGCCCTTAGGTTAGTTAGGTTTAAGTAGTTCTAAGTTCTAGGGGACTGATGACCATAGATGTTAAGTCCCATAGTGCTCAGAGCCATTTGAACCATTTTTTTTGTCAGTGTAAATAAAACTGCCACTAGAAACCACCAGTGAATGCTTCTTTTGAAATTGGTCAAAGCATTGATATCATTCAGCTGTTATGCCCCAGATTAGTAGCCCTGGCTCCCAGAAGCCGAACCACCTGTGTCAATGTTCAGCAGACTGCCAGCTAGGGAGAAATGCTGAGCGAGATGCGGCAAACACAAAAGCTATCACAACACGAGGGAACAACCAAGTTCCTAAGTCTGCAAGCAAAGCATAATGACATCATGGGAGCTGAGAGGTACCATCATAGTAGTGACAATGCAGAGTTTCGTAAGGAAGGCTAGGAATAACACAACAATAAATATTCAGGTACAAAGACAGCAGAGCAAAGAGCCTCTGAAAGATGAAGTTGAAAAAGTCTGAAGTCACAAGGAGATATGACAGCAAGGAAAAGCCAGGACACACGATATCATAGCAATCTTTGCTGCCGCAAAGCACATGGGAAGTTCCAACATAAATATCCCATCCTTCTTAACTCATGGCTGACTGATGAGCACTGATTGCTGGCTGCCCATTGCATAGTTTCAGCCCTTGTGTCAGCTGCAGCTATCCAGTGAGAGGGGAGGCTAGGGAAATTAACCCTCGGCACACTGTATTCCAACTGTCTATGGAACCACGAGGCCAGCCAGGTGGACGTGGCTGCTGCCAGCTGCACTGCCAACTTCCAAGACAATTCGATGGGATGCAGAGGCCGCCATTACCCTGCAGGCCTGCTGAAGGCTTCATCTGCATGACCTGGACATTGTCTGTCATCCGCCTTCGAGTAGGTGGGTACCGCTGCTGCTCATCCCATTCCTGTTCCAGACACTGAGGCTGCTGGCTCATCTTCCCTACACAGGCGCTGAGAGCCAACCCCTATGAGCCACTGAGTACTTCATAAGGACTTGGGGCTTAACTCCACAAGAGCACCATGGAGATCGATACGCAGAGTTGGAGGCCACCAGATTCCATGGTCGACGGCCACCCATGATGTAGCAGCTGTCGTCCAATGCTTTGCTGTGCTGGTGATACTGCAAGATGAACGCATGAATGCCAGCCTTCCACCGCCGATGAGATGCTGCTCTGCCGGCCCAGCTGTGGTGCAGTGCTTTGGAAAACAATCCTGTATTACTGCTGAATAAATGTGTTATTGTCAATGATGTTGTCTTGGCACTCTCAAGTGTAACTAGACTCTCACCATCACATCCCACCCGGCTCATTCCTGACGACTGTAGGAGTCTGGAGCCAGACCACTATACAGCTTTGAATATCTATTGAAAGGTTGTGTAGGGGGCTGCACATTACAACTATACCACAAATTGTATGTCACAAATCAGGAACAAGTTTTTCACTTATGGTGTTAACACAGTCTTTGTTTATTTCACATTTTTCCAATATTAAGCTATAAACAGTCACATATTTTGCACAACTATAGGTCACAGTTGTTCAGTATTCTCTGTTGTCACATGTAAACACATTTTCTTTTTCACAACTTGTATTCTTTACATTTTCACCAAAATTCTGGCATGTCTTTTCCAGTTTTTCATAGCTTGTTACAAACTTTTATGTTTATGCATTGCTTCACTGTATTATAAAACTTGCCTCACTACATTTGACTTCCTACAGCCCATAAATTTTCATCAACTAAGTGTGCTCAGTGTTATTTGGCACTCCTTGACCCCTCTCTCCATTTGCATGCACATGTGTGCATTTTTCAATTAGTTATCATTGAGATATCAGTCTGTTCACTAGACCTTTTTATATGAACGTTTTACTTTCCAAATCACCGCAGGGACTGATGACCCTGCAGTTTAGTCCCTCTACTCTCCAAACCAACCAACCAAACCAATTATATTCTATAAAAGAAGGCACTAAAAGATATTATACATTACTTCTTTGAGGGAAACACACACTTCTACCAATTACTGCTTCATATACTGGTTCCCTGTGTAGTTTACTGATACATAAACACTTGATAAATTGCAGAAACATTTGTTCAGAACAAAATTTTGACACTTCAGTCAATCTGAACAGAATGTTATCTTTGGCACAGATGGCAGCTACTAATGCCCATAAAGAATACTTGAAGAAGAAATGGGTCAACACAATATATCACAGTCAAGATTTATTTCTGCAGCACCGACTGGATTTCCCTAACATTTTGATGAAATATCAGTGGTGCCAAATAGTCTGTTTCTTTTGTAACCATCAGATTACCTTATACAATTACCAAGACTACACAAAAGTAGGGATTCCTGTTAGTCAAATTCACACTAAAAAGATCTACCAGTCTTCCCCATTACAACAGGAACTGGGCCATGCGAATCTGATTCCACCCACTACATTCTCTGCCAGTAAACTCAATAACCTATTTCAGGTGTAGCCCTTGCTTTGAAAAACCCCATACTGTCTACTGATAGCCATGACCAGTATCACATCAATTTGGGATATGCCAGCTTCGATCACAGCTATTTTTAAGTTTACAGTAATTAGCTTCACAGTACTGCTGATCATGACATGCAAACAATTAAACAAAATGCACAACGGTGATAGGTCCAGAAGCCTTCTTTGCAAGGTCATGGCTGATACACACACTTTCCCTAATCAGGCTATTACTTGCCACCCCCTCTCCCCCCCCCCCCCCCCCCCCCACACACACACACACACACACACACACACACACACACATCCATCTCTAAAATGTCTTTGCACAGTTGCTCTGTATCCTGCATTATGTGACTGAGCTCTGGAATAGGTACAGATATACTAGTGTTCTAGTTCTCATATCCTACCTGACAATCTTCACTGTCTACTACCGAGCAGCAGAAGTTTCTTCTTCCCAACCCTCCTCTCTACCTTATGTTTTTCTCACTATATTCAAAATTTGCTACAGTCTCCTTACCCCTACAGATACTTGAGACTCCTCTCCACTTCAGAAGTTATGAAACCTGTTTCTGTCTCTAACATGAAGCTGTCTCTGTGCTTTTTAATTCTACCTACTTTTGTACAATCTGCCAGTTATCAGGCCCTTCTCACCACCCCCTTCTTTGAATGCCTTACTACACATTCTACTCTGGCATGGGGCCTGTTCCTGCTGAAAACTCTATAAATCCTGGAGAGAGTTACAGTACCGTCTCCAGTCAGCACCTTCACTATTTGCCAGAATTAACTAAAATAACATTAAGTGGTGACTGATGACCTAACTTAATTGAAACAAGATTTTATACATATTGTACAAAGCAAATTACAAAAAATTAAATAATGCACACTAACAGGCAGAGCGGACAATGCAATTTGTAATTAAAGCAATGACCATTGGCAGAAAAACGCAATAACACTTTAAAAAGTACTATTTACAACTTCCCTTGTTGTATGTCTAACAGTAAATCTGCAATAAGAGTAACGTCCACTTCTTTCATACTCAATGTATAGTCAATTATATATAGGAGTAAAAACAGAGGATTTAAGTTTGTACCCTGTGAAACTCCATTAATTAATCCCCAGTATGTAAGAAAAATCTTCCCTGTCTGTAGTCACTGAACCACACACCACAATCTTCTGCATTATTTTAATTAAATATGATGTGTACCATTTGTCAGTTACATAATTAATTCCAGTAAACTTTTATTTTAAACAAAGTGCTGTGATTTACATATTGAATTTCCTTCAAGAGGACACAAAAATTAAATGTCAATTTTTTTGTTATTTAATATTTGGCTGAAAGAATGTGTAAATTGCAATCTCAGTTAAGAAATCCTTGTGAAATCAAAATTATGGATCACTAAGCATATCATTACAAGCAAATCAGGATGCTGTCCTAGAGTAAATTACTTTCTTTAGACATTTGGATTTGGATTTCAGCAATGAAATAGATCAGTAATTACTGACATCTCTTCAGTTTACTTTTTATTTTGGCAAGGATTAACAAATTCTTAATTTCAAAAGGGGAAGTGGGTGAGAGTTTTTCACGAATAAATTTTATGTCCTTGGAAAGTCCTTGGTGCAATATAAATAATTGAAGGATTCAAGGTAAGAACACACTATACAGATCAGGCATTTATTCGTCAATAGGCACATGTTTCTAGGCAAGTGCCCATACAAACAAGTTGGCCAGGACAATGTAGTCATGCAGATCTATGCAGATATATATATGTGTATGTGCAATACAGTTAGGTCTGAAGTAGGACATTGCTACGGAGATGCATTTTTCAAAGGACTGTCTTGATTTTTCTGTTTTTCCTGTTAATTCAATTGTATCTACTACATTTATATAATGGTTCTTAAAATCATCTGCATCTGTCAACTAGCATAAATTGCAATGTTTTATTTTCCTTTGGCTGTCTGTGGTTTAGCTAAGTCTCATGTAGCTTTAGCTCTTCTGTCTGTGTTATTAACCCTCGAGTGGGCCTACCGATTTTCATAACACAAAGCGGGGTGTGGTGTACTTTGTAAACATGTAGACAACAGCTGTCATTATATTTGAAAGGTAAAGTAGTATGAGCAAAATCACAGTTTAATCTTAGTTCAATTAAACAACAATAAAATAAACTTACATTATGTGAGTTAAATCACTGTTTATTTTTTTTTTACCCACTCAGAGCATTAAACAGCGCAGTTGCATCAAATCCCAGCCAACAAACACTTATTCAATTACTTATTATTGTGTAGACAACCGCCTCATTGTGGGATATGCTGCCAGCTCAGAATCTGGGGCATTTTCGAGCATAGATCGTATATTTTTTCTCACTTACTTAACTGTTTATTTTGCATTTCTGCTGTTCACTTGGACATATGACAACACAACTTACCAGTGTGTAAGCTGAAGCAGTAATGACCAAATAGGTATGGGCTTGCAACTGTAAAACAACAATGGAACAGTGCAAAACAATGTTTTAGTGGTTGGCGCACTTTATACATAGTTGCCCCTGCTCAAGGGATAATTTCTTTCACAATGTGCACTTTTTAAATGATTGTTATTAATAAATACAAGTAACTTTTTTACTATGTGGTACATTGCAACATTTCTGACTCTGGGAGCCATAAAATTCACTCCCAAGCCTCACTTAATAATTGAGTTGAGAAAATGTTAGCTGATGTACGATGTAATAGGTGGAGTGAAGTGAAGGCATATTTTCATTTATTTATATTTCTTTAATAAATAATTCTGACTTTATTGACAACCATAGCAGCAATCCTCTTGATAGTAAGCTGTTTTACCCCCTAATCAGATTCATTTCTTCACCAATATTCTACAACTACTTTATTATTAAGGAATGTAGAGGTAGCATTTTGTGTGCCTTTGGCTCATACCAATAATGCCCACCAAGCTAACAGTTTCAAGCTGATCAGTTGAGTTTGGGAGCTGATTGTCAACATTTGAGGAGAGCGGCTGGATGGTATGGTTGCAGATAGGAGGCCATATGTTTAACATCTTGCACTTTCTACACAATTATTTCACTAAATAGCATCTCAGTGTGCATTGCAGAGAAATGGTGTATACAAGAAGTTTATTCTGATGTTATCGTGATTTATATAAAATATTTTACATACAAGGTTTAACATTGTTACATACTGGAACTGGGTTACACTTGACATTGTAGTTTGTTGTCACTTAAGAATGCAAAACAACTGAGGTCATAGGTCAATTAATGAATGAATTTGAAGTCAATAACACTCAGATCATAACTGAATGGAGTAGAGGGATAGCTAAAAACCATCACTTCCCCTTTGATGAGGTTGCTCAAATGGTTGAAAATTAAATTTTCTTCACCATATTACTGCAACAAATGAAAAATAAAATTAATTTAAAGCTCGTATTATATGTGGTAAAATATCTGACAACTGAGATGGCAAACATTCATTAAAACATAAACGGTTATAAAATAGGCACTGGGCCAGAAAATGGCATACTCTCAATGATTGGTTGCAGTAAACACAGAGTGGCACAGGGTCTCCACTTAACAGATGACAGTGACTGAAACGACAGTTCACAATATGCAACCTAGCTAAAAGTATCTCCTCACGATGAGCGGGGTGAGAGGAAGTCGTCCAAGCCCTTGGGAGGCGTTTAATTTCCCAGAGTTTGTTTCCATATAGAGTATACCAGTGTTCCTTTCAGAGTGACACAATGTTCCTACATTTGGCAACAGAGAGATCATCTGAAGGGACAGAATAGCTAAAAGGCCTACGTAGTTGGACTGCAGCATTGGCAGCTTCATTCCCCAACTCTCCGACATGATCATGGACCCACTTGAACATCACGTTGGCTCCATCATCAGCAAGTGAGTGGAGTTATTCTTTGATTCATTATACTAAGGAGTGGTATGTGTATGGCATACAGAGGTTCTGGAGGGTACAAATCGAATATGAAGATAATACACAGTTGAGAAGCCTGTGACATCGGATGTACCAGGTGGACTGATAGAGGGCAGAAAGCTCTGCAGTAAAAATCAAGTGCTGTTCTAGAAGCTGATACCTAAAATGTTTGTTGCCAATGACAAAGGAGCATCCGATGCCATGGTCAGTCTTACAGCATCACTGTACACGAAGGTGCTGTCTCCAAGTTGTGTGCAAAGCTTGAAAACCTTACAGCGATAGGTCGAATCTAGAGTAGTGGGCTTGGCAAGCAAAATAAGTCCAAGATGAAAAGCCAAGACAGTGAAGGGTTCTCACCCATCAGTAAAATGGCAGGTAATGTAACCTTAAGCTTCCAAATCAGTATACAAAAGCTAACTGCTGCAGGCAACAAAGGAGTTGTGCTTACCCTGTATTGGGCTCAAGTGATTCATCAAAAAAGGACAGACAGGATGGATGGTTGGGCATAAAGGACAGATGGAACACACATCTACTGAGGAGAACATCATACTGGTATGACAGTGGTACTACCGCAGCATGAGCACAGAGATTTATAACTAGAGTAGTGTAGAAAGCTCCAGTGGGCAAACGTGTGCCTTGATGGTGGATTGTGTTGAGACAGCATAAAATAAATGGACACACAGATGATTAAATGAGACACCCATAGACCATTCTTGATCAGACAAAGGATTAATATAAGAGGAGGAGAATTTTCCAATCCACTCCCCATAAAGTACCATTTAAAAAACATATGATATTTAGAGATCAGGTACAGTGTGCAGCGATATAAGATATATGGGATGACCAGAAGAGTTTCCTATTGAGTGTCAACCTCGAGAATTTCATAGTTTTGACAAACGAAAGAGCAACAGGACTGAAATGTAAGGACAGCAGAAAAAACTCCTTATGCCTCTACAAATTCAGTGTAAAAATTGAAGCCATTGCGAAGCTCCTTGAGTAAAGACAGTCAACACATCACTGATATTGTTGCTCAAGTAAACAGGTCCATTGAGAGCTGCAGTAGATTGCAAAGTCATCAACGAAAAGAAAGCCTGATATGCCTGGCGGGAGACAGTCCATGATAGGGTTAATTGCTATGGTAAATAGGGCTATGCTCTGCACAGACCCGAGGCACCCCATTCTCCTAAAAAAAAGGTGTTCAATGAAGCCAAATCCACATGTACCTCAAAAACCCTGTCTCTTTAAAACCCCAAATAAAATTGGGCAGGCTGCCCAGAAACCACACATGTGCACTGTATGGAGATGCCCATTGTATGTAACTGTTCTCCAAATCAAACACAGCTACAGTCTGGAATATCCACAGAAAATTGTTCATAATATGGGCTGACAGGGTGACGAGATGATCAACTGTAGAACAGTGCTTATGAAACACACATTGTGTATTTGTTAATAAATTCCAAGAATCAAGCCACCACACCAGCTGACCATCGAACATTTGTTACATTGCTGGTGAGGGAAATTGGGTGGTAGCTGTATGGAAGACGTAAGTCCTTACCATGCTTTAGAATGGGGATTACAGTAGCTTCACGCCAACGTCTGGAAAATGTGCCATCTGTCCAGATGTGAGTATATGTATGATGGCGAAAGTGCTTGCCACCAAGAGACAGATGCTGCAACATCTAAATATAATTATCATCTGATACTAGAGCAGGGGATAGTGACAAGGTGAGAGCACATTCAAGCTCCCTCATAGTAAAAACAGTATCGTAGCATTCATGATTCTGAGAGGGGAAAGGCATCTCCTGACTTAATAGCATACCTTTATCTTAGATAGGAGCTCCACTCGAACAAACGTTAAGTAACGAGTGTGGGTAGGCACCAATTCTGCATCGACCCTCTCCATAACCCGACGGACTGAAGTTACACCCCGATTACAGAGTCATACCCTCAAGCAGCCAAGTGTATGTGACACCATGTGAAGAATTCAGTGTTCGATGAGCCTCTACACAAACATGGTAACCATCGAGAAGCATAGCAACACATCCTGATAATGCCATCGATTAACAGTTTGTCCCTGTGGCACGAATGTGAGATGAACTAATCCTTCAAAGCCAAAGAAAACTATCAGCATGGTTTTGATATTTGACCTGACCCAACAAGCTTTTTTTGGTCTTGGAGAACCTTTCCCAACCCACTGAGAAGCCTGAACTTTGGTCTCAACATCATAACCATAGACCCACATCTCATCACCAGTTATGATTCTCTTAAGGTAGAGCTCATTCTCATTTGCACAATCTGAAAGCTTCACAGATTGTGAGATGAAGGTCTTTCTGGTCTTTACTAATGAGCCGTGGAATGAACTTAGAGGCAACATGATACATTCCAAGATGCTGTGTCAGGATTTCATGACATAATCCAACTGAAATGTTACATTCTTCTTCAATCTCTCAGTCAGTCAGTCTTTGATTGGCATGCACAATTTTGTTGACGTTCCTGACATGAGCATCGTCGGTAGACGTCGAAGGGTGTCCTGAATGAGGGTCATCTTTAACTTCTGTCTGGCCATTTTTAAACCATTTGAACAATTTGTAACACCAAATACAGCTTAATCACCCATTTCCATAGGCTTCCTGCATCAATTACTGTGTCTCTTTAAAGGTTTCCTTGAGTTTCACGCAAAATTTAATGCAGACACATTGCTTCTCTAACTCTGCAACCTCGAAATTCACAAACTGTGTGACACAATGTTCTACTCAATACAGCACTGAACAATAACTAACAGACTCACACCAATGAAACATCCAGCAGTTGAACATTAATCACAGGTGTGTGCATGGATGCCAACTGCATTTCGCTCCAACACACCATTGGTGCTAAATTACGAATGTTCTTTAATTTTTTGAACAGACCTTGTCCATCTAACCCCACATCATGATGATGCTTTGTTCCCAAAACTACAATTAAAAATGTAACCGTCTTGAAAAATGTAATGGACAACTGAATATCAAATATAGGGACAAAAATCAGACAATGTAAAATCCAAGATGGAATTTAACAATCACCAATAACTAACCACCAGCAATACCTCCACTTCGACAGCTGCCACCTGTTCCATACCAATGAGTCCCTTCTGTACAGCCCAGCCACCCACAGTTGTCGCATCTGCAGTGACGAGCAGTCCCTCTAGGACCATTCCCCTCGTAACTCAGTACCACCCGGTATTCAAGCAACTGAATTACATTCTCCGCCAGAATTTCGATTACCTCTTGTTGTGCCCTGAAATGAGATATGTCCCACCCACTATCCTTCCTGCCCCTCCCATAGTGGTATTCCACCATCCACCAAACCTACACAATATACTCATCCATCCTTACACCAACTCTGCTCCCAATCTCTTACCTCATGGTTCATACCCCTGTAACAGACCTAGATGCAAGACCTGTCTCATACATACACCCACCACCACCACCTACTCCAGCCTGGTCACTGACATCACCTATTCCATCAGAGGCAAAGCCACATGTGAAAACAGCCATGTGGTCTACAAGCTAAGCTGCAACCACTGTGCTGCATTCTATGTAGGCATCGCAATCAACAAGCTGTCTGTCCACATGACTGGCCACTGACAAACTGTGGCCAAGAAATAAATGGACCATCCTGTTGCTGAACACGCTGCCAAACATGATATCCTTCATTTCAATGACTGCTTCACAGCCTGTGCCATAGGGATCCTTCCCACCAACACCAGCTATTCTGAACTGGGCTGGTGAGAACTTTCCCTGCAATATATCCTATGTTCCCGTAACGCTCCTGGCCTCAACCTTTGTTAGTCGAAGTCCTCACCCATCCAGCCCCCTCCCTGTTCCCATTCCAGCACTACACAGCCGTCACTCCACCATCACACCCAGTCCTTTCTATTTCTCTCCTTTTCCACTACTCCCTCCCACCCCACCCCCTCCAACCTCTCCCATGCCCACCGTTTAACCTGCAGCACTTCACTGTCCACCACCTCCACCATAGTATCCCTCCCCCTCCCCACCCCAGCCTCCTCTTCAACTGCACCCAGTCGGCACTCCCATCATGCACTGGTGCTGCTGCTCGCAGTGTGGTTTCAGTTGCCCGAGACTGCAGTCATGTGTATGAGTTGCATTTGCATTAGTGAGTGCAAAGACCTTAGCAGCCGAAAACTATAACTGTGAGAGTCTTTTTGTTGTGCCTATCTGTGACTCAAAATCTATGAACATGGAGAGAGAGCTGCAGAAGTTGAACATATGAAGCACAAAAACTAAACAACAGTGGTACAAAGATAAATTCTTCCCACACCTAGATATCAGTCACATTTCAAGAGCCATCATCTTTGACATTTCATCTTCAAATAGAACACAAAACAAATAGATACTGAATAAAATTATTGAAGAACAGAAACAGGAAACTTAATTTCAGAATGTTGGATAGGGATTTGAGCCTCATTCACTCTGACTTTGAGATACAGGTTCAGATCCGTAGTTACTATGCAATCCTGTGAAACCCATCTTGTTTCTTTCCTCAGTTTCATCCTACTAATTACTTTACCTTCTGTGTGGCAAGGTGTGCACCATCCTACTTCTCCCATGCCTCCATACACCAGATGTTTGCTTCAACAATATCTGGTATACCAGCAACAGTTCATACAAAACTGCTAATGCACTAAGTCCAAAACATATTGCTATGAAACCTGGAAAATAAATGTAAAAAGACACACTAAATTTTAATTAATATTTCCAACTACTAACTCCTACCAAAATTATTTTCAAAATTATCCAGAACTGTTTCACATTATGAATATGTGTCAATTCATTCTCGATATCACTAAGTTTACACCTACCAGCCTCATGGAATTCAATCCAGTTAAACAATAACACCAAATTTCTTTGGAGGAGGTTATACTCAGTAGACATGTTCGTTCTATAGACTCACAATTAGAAGGCCCTCATAAATGTGTAATATGTGATAAAAACAATATGTGTTTTATAGAAGAATTGATATGCACAAATTCAATATTTATTCTATCATTCCTAAGTGAATTGGTCACAAAGATACTGAACAAGTTAATAAAATCATAGCCCATTTATTCTATAATTCTTAAGTGAATTGGTCACAAAGATACTGAACAAGTTAATAAAATCATAGCCCATTACCATTAACGAATTAATACAATATTTTCATAATCAAATAAAGAATACAACTAAGGTAGATACACAAAATAAATGTCAAACAATAAGAACTTACAATGTTAACATATATTGATCATATTATCACATTTGACAGAAGGAAGAAAGAATAAGAAAGAAAGACTGGGGTTTAACACCCCACTAATGAAGTCATTAGAGATAGGGCACATGCTCAGGTTGTAGAAGGAAACTGGCCCTCTCCATTTCAGAGGAACAGTACCAGCATTTGCCTTAAGTGATTCAGGGAAACCACAGAAAATATGAACAGGGGCAGCCAAATGGGGCTTTAAACTGCTGTCATCATGAATGCAACTTCAGTGCCTTGACACTGCACCACTTTGTTTACTTTGAGAGGTGAAGCTTAGAGTAAGAGGCAAAGAAGTCTAACATTTTCAAAGAAGGCCCGGTATCTATTAGCTCAGAAAATACATTCAGTGGTGGAGAAAAAGGAATAGAACACCAATGAATCCTCTTCACTGTACTTTATTAAGAGCTGAACTTTTGTATCTGCTGGAAAAGCATTGAAAATGTGTATACTTTATTAATCGGTACCTTTTTATACTAAATTAAGTATGTTCTGCATATTGTACCCATTCCTTGTGACCTGAGGTATTACTGGCAAAAATGAGTAAGAAGGCCTATACTGTACTATATTTAAGATTAGATTAGATTAGATTTACTTTCATTCCAATTGATCCGTAGTGAGGAGGTCCTCCAGGATGTGGAACATGTCAGAAAAACAACAATACATGACAAATATTTAAACTAAAACAAATAAGCTAATGTACCATTCCACAGGTCCCGAGTGGAATGATCGTCATTTTTTAATGAACACTAAGAGTCATTTTACAAATACTATTGCACTGAATTTAAAATAAAAAAGTTTTATATTTATTTATAAGGTAAGAAACATGTAATACAACTACTGTAATACTTATTTACAATGAACACATTACTGCACTGAAATGGTGCAGAAGTTAGATTATACTTACACACACACACACACACACACACACACACACACACACACACACACACACACACACAAATTTTCAGTGAACACATTACTGAACTAAATGGAGCTATTTATGCAGAAACATAAGGTTTGTAGGTGAAAGATTTACAGGAGACCCCAGAATGAGTAAGTGTATACTTGTAAACACACTAAAAATAAATATAGTGAAATTTCATAATTGCAGATTTTACAAGAATTGCGGGAACTCAATTACTCATAGGTGGGAGGAGTGATACCTGCTTTCTACCAGAGTATTATTATTATTATTATTATTATTATTATTATTTTGAATGTGTGGCACTCAATATCATGGTCATCAGTGCTCTGAGGAAAAGTCAGGATGCTATTCTCATTGTGAGGTGGGGATGGAAGGGGGTGGGGTAGGAGATTGGGGGGGGGGGGGGAGGCTCCCCCCACGTGAGTAGTAGTTTATAATGCAAAGTCAACCACCCCTCCCCATCACTTTACTGATGAGCCCCAACAGTTCACAAATTTCAGAACCCATTTAATACTGGTGTCAGTGTTGGCAGGATAGCGGGCAGATCTCCAGCCAAACCAAGGATTGCCCTTGTATCAGAATGTAAGACATACACAGCCAAAATGTACTGAACTGAAAGTGGCACACCATAAACTCCACATAGTGGTGGATCCTCCTGCCAGAGGAGGAAACCTTGTGTTGAAAGGCTATGTCCTATGTGCAGTTTGGCGAGCAGAACTTCTTTCAGTCAGTGGAGATGGCATGAAGTCCATTGCGCCTGTGTAGTCGATTTGAGTGAATGCAGTTTGTTTTCTGTCACCTCCAACCATTCAGTTTCCCCCTGATGCACAATTTATCTGTCAGATAATGATATGATTGTGTGCAAGGGGATGGCACATCAACATACAACACCATCATGATATGCTCCTTTGGCTGCTTTGTTGGCTTGTCGGCTATGCCTTTTCCCTGTATCCTGATGGTCCAGGTACCCAGGAAAAGACACCTTGCCACAGAGCTGTACCCAAAGTAAGGGGTGACCTGAATCAACTGGATGAACTGAATCAACTGGTCCACCAGACACATTTGGTGAGCCACTTGTGGCGCACTGAGCGAGTCAGAACAGAGAAGAAACCTCGTACTATGATGCTCAAGAATTGACTCCAGTGGTGCCATAATGCCATATATATCTGCACAATAATTTACAAGATGTTGTGGAAGGTACACTTAGAAAACCATATCAGGGAAACCACTGAACAACCAAGGGTGTTGATGGGATCCATCTGCATAAACAATGACAAAATGGTGGTATGTATTTAAAATTAAAGAAAACAGAGTTATAAAAATGTAATCTGGAATACAAGTTTTCTTGTACCGTATCAGGCTTAAAATCACTTTGGGCATCTGAACACACCAAGGCACCAGTTTTTCCATCCTTGGCTGTGTATCCAGAAGCCTGATGTATCTAGATCCTTGAGACAATCAGTAGCACATATACCAAATGGCCTGGTCGCATGGCGCCAATTCCTGGACTCTGTTTCAAAGTTTGGACAGATTCCTGCACTAAATACCAATGACTGAGGCAACGCTGAAATTTCCGTGGCCTGTTGAGCCAGAAAGAGGTGCTGCCAAATCCAAGGTGATGGTTCACCAGCCTCTGTACACCAACTCGGAAATAGGCTGGTCCGATAGGCTCCACACAATATCCGAATGCTCTCACAGTAGGCAGTGTCTGACATCTTGAGCTAGGAAACACAGGCTGATCCATAAATCCTCTGCTGTAATCTATCTGGATCTGACAAATGCCCTATAAAACTGCAGGAGGTGGGACTTTTTAGCTCCATACACCTTTCTGCTCAGGTATTTAAAAATATTCAGTGACCTGAATCCTTTCATTTGCAAATCTTTCATGACCAGGTTAGTTTTGAGTCAAATAGCAGGCCCAAAAAGCACATAGTGGCCTTAAAGTGTAAAACACTACCTCCCACTGTGGGCTCTGGCTAGTTAAAACTCTGACGGGCACAGTTAAAATTGATGCATGTGATCTTCTCTGTTGAGAACCTAAAACCAGTTTTATTGCCCCAACCTTACAGACTTCTGATTGTTAGCTGGACTTACCTCACTGTCATCTTAAAATTGGAGGAAGAGCAGAAGATTGTGAAGTCATCCACAAGCAAAGAGCATTTAACAGTGCTCTGGACTGTGGAGGGGATGCTACTGATAGCAACTGCAAGCAATGTGACTCTTGAGTACACTGCCTTGGGGGACGCCATTCTCCTGAATGTAGCAGTCAGACAGGGCTTATTAACACAATATCGAAAGCACCGGTCCTTGAGGAAGGATAGAATAAGAAGCAACAGACGTCCACAGTCGCCATTCATGAAGCTGGCAAAGTATATTGTACCTCGAAGTAGTGGTGTATGCTTTTTTGAGGTCAGAAAACAAACCAACCAAATGATTTCAGCTTAAGAAGGAATCTCCAGCAGAATTAAGTTGTCAAGGGCCAAATGGTAACACCTGAAACTTCACTGGGAGCACCATAGATGACCTTGAAATTTGAGGAGCCAGAAGTGGTGGTAGACCATGCACTCACTACACTCCAATAACTGTTAGGGTTTGTATGATCCTACCTGGTATCCAAATGGAATAGATATTGCCTCCTTTCAAGTCATGGGGTACAGTCTATAAAACCAGATCTGACTGAAACAAGATAGGAGCTTGCCTTTGGCTTCAGAGCACAGTTGACAGAGCATGGGATAATGAATCTGATCTGGTACTGGAGTAATGTCTCTGGCCATGTAAACAGCTGATTCCTGTTCTCACATGAAGAATGGAAGATTGTACACCTCCTGATGATGTAAGAAGAAAGGGAGCCACCTCATCTCCACAATCCTACAATCACCTAGAATGCAGGAGTTTTGTCTGGCTGACTGAAATCATTCTCAGCTAAAACCTGAGGCATGTCTTTAGGCATGTCCATCAAGACTCCATTTCTCAGTAAGGCCATAAGGGAGGTTTACTGGCCTTGCCTGAAATCCACTGTATTGACTCCCAAATTTGTGGACTGGAAGTTGCCCAATTAAAGGAAGCTGCGAATTCCTTCCAAGAGTTCCTCTTCTGTTCTTTTTTATCACTCACCTCGCATATGCTCTCGCAGGTCTGAAGGCATCAAGGTTTCCTGTAACGTCTAAATTTCTGCAAAGCTGCATGCCTGGCTCTGCCGAGCAGCTTGTCATTCCACCAAGGAACAGGCCATTGTCTGATATGGTTGCTAGGCAGGGGAATGGAATCTGTGGCAGCTCGTCAGATCTCACAGGTGATAATGTGCACCATCTTCTGAGCACAATCGTGTTGTTTGAAGGTGACCTGCTGACTGTACTGCAACCGAGTCAGCAGGCGAATCCACACTGGAATGCAAATCTGTGACCATTTTCCACTGAACTGAATCTGCAATAGTTGGTTAGTAAAAACAAAGATCAATGGATGTAGATGACTTGCAGCTTTGAAAAGTGTGTTATCTGAGCAGAGTTGAAATTTTCTGAATGAACAAGGCATTTGATAATTCAACCTTGGAGCAAGAGGTAGCCAAGCCCCGCAGCACACTGTGCGCACTGAAGTCCCCCCGTGAGGAGGAATGGGCACCGAAGTATGTGGACGAGTTCTGTCAATGCAACTGTATCCAACAGATCATGAGACAGAAGATTTAAAGAACACACTGGTGTGCGAACTTCCACTTCAACTGCTTGTATGACCATGATAACGAGGCACAGGAATGGTGTGGCATCTGTTATTGATGAGAACAGTCACTCCAACCTTAGCCCTATCTCCAGTAACATTGACCTTCCTTCACAGGTGGTTGCCCCTTAATGTAGATGAGTTGGTGACTTTGAAATGAGTTTCTTGTAAGCAGGTGTAGACCAGTCTCTATAGGTCCAGGAGCTGTAATTCATCCAAATATGAGCAGTATCCTTTTAAGTTCCATTGTAACACAGAAGTCCCTGTGGACACCATTTATTAGTAATGGTTGTCCTTCTCCTTCTATCTCAATGGCGCTGATTTACCCGTGAGGTCAAGAGGAACCCTAGACAGTGCCTGGCTCTCCTGTCTCCCTATGTGGATATAAATATCCTCAAAATTAAAACCAGCACTGGAAAGGGAGAGTGCTCACCTATCTGAGGGTTTATCTGAAGCCACCTTCTTCACTTTTGAATGACTTTTTGTGTGACCTTTTTTTCTTTACTTATGTGAGAAGTCCCCCCCCCCCTTCCCCCATGAACCATGGACCTTGCCATTGGTGGGGAAGCATGTGTGCCTCAGTGATACAAATAGCCATGCCATAGGTGCAACCACAATGGAGGGGTACCTGTTGAGAGGCCAGACAAACCC